>NC_089663.1:0-1200000 GCF_037042795.1 Molothrus aeneus
GGTGCTCAGGAGAAGTTGGGAGCTAGGGCTGTTCCCATGGACCTTCCTGAGTTGCTACACAGTCCAAGTGTCTGAGGGGGATTTCACCCAGGGTGCAAGGATCCCTCCAAACCATTCCCACAAGTTTCACCTGGCAGGTGGCTTTGACCTTGGCTCTTGCTGCCTTATGCCTGGCCTCTGGTATGGCAGCGCAAGGAGGGAAAACTTTCCAGGATGCTCTTGTTCCCCTGAGAAAGGAGGAAGCTCTTGGGAGCAGTCTGTAAGATTGTATGGTCACAGATGTGATCACCCCATGTGTGACAGAGCAGCAGGAACCCATTCCATACCTGTTCTGACACTGTGTTTCTCTGCAGCCTTTGTATGTTGGGTGGAAAAAGCATCAGACACAACAAGCTGGAACCTGGAATCACAGAATGACAATATCCGGAATTGGAAGGAACCCAAAAGAATAAGTGAGGCCAACTCCAGAAGCAAATGATGCCACAGGCTTGAGGAATGGCAGAGCTCACACTCTGCAGGCAATGAAGGAACCAGAAATCAACAAGGAAATGCACTCACCTGGGGAACATGTGGGCCTGTGCAGCCTGCACACCCTGAGCAGTGGTCACTCCATTGTTGACACGAGAACCTGGCATACTTAGCCTCTGCAGAGTGACAGGGAGCTGTCAGGAGATTTCCATGGAGAAAGCAGACCGGTCTCTTGCTCCTACAGGAGCCACTTCTCCAAACTCCTCTTCCCAAACCTCATTCGTGAACATCATGGAATCAAAGAACCAATAAGAAGAACCCTTGGAGGCCAACAAGTCCAACAGTGGCCACATCCACATGTCTCTTAAATCCCTCCAGGGATTATGAGTCCACCATTGCCCTGGGCAGCCCATTACATGAAGAAATTTTCCCTAAAATCCCACCTAAACCTCTCCTGGTGCAAGTTGTCTTCTGTTATCTGGGAGAACAGGCTGACTCCACCTGGCCTCACTCTTCTTTCATGCAGATGCAGAGAGCAAAAAAGGTCCCCCCTAAGCCTCCTTTTCTTCAGGCTCAGCCCCCACAGCTGCTCCTCATGAGACTTGTGCTTCAGACCCTTTCCCAGCCTCTCTGCCCTTCTCTGGGCACCCTCTAGCACTTCAATGTCCCCAGATTCCAGCTCACCGTGAGCAGCAGAGCCACCCAGGTGTCCTGACTCTCCAGTCCTGCAATGCAGCTGCAGTGGAATTGCATGCACAGGACATTGTCCTGGCAGGACAGGATGCCAATATTTTCAAAGGCGAATGCGGGGTGCTGCCTGTCCCTCAGCTGGAAGGAGTACAAGAGAATGGTCTCCTCCACACAGCTCCTCACCAAGTCGGGCGGGAGGGAATTGGTCTGGGACAGCCACCAGTAATCCAGTGGCATGATCACGATGTCACCTGCAAAGAGGAGAGAATTATCACTACCAAGCTGAGCAAATTTTCACGTGAGATTAATGGCAAAATGTCAGAAAGACACGTTTAGTTTGGGGGCAACTCAAGCTGTCCTCCAACTTTGGAGGCAATTCCCCCCTGCTGCATAGAGAAGAGTACACACAGTCCCCCCAAATGTGGAGCTAGATCCCTTCTCACCAGGGATCATCACTGTTGGGAACACCAGCTCCTGTAGACAGGACACGTCCATGTCCAGCTGGAACACAGGTCTTCGAACCACATACACCTCTTCTGTGCTGTTGATTTCCTCGGGGACCACAGCAAAGGTCCCAAGACCTGGGACAAGGACACCCTGCCCAGGAAGAAAACAAAACAGTTGAGATGGCTGTCACATCCCAGACCCTTGAGTCCCGGGGTTAAACTCAAGGTTCCTTTACTCTAGCTGGTGCAAAGGAGAAATCCCCAGCAGCTATTCTCAAAAGGTAAAAAATCACACAAAAGGCAAAAATATAGAAAACTAAGGAAATTTTGGCAAAGGAATAAAAAAACTAACAAATTCAATATAAAACCACTTATCAATCATCCCATTACTTAGCATTTACCCAAAAAGGTTCCATGAAAAGAGGATTAGAAGGAGAGACAGAAAAGGTACAGCAAAACACACATATAGCTACCAGCTCCTGGGTTTCCCCCAGAGTCCCAGAGAAGGCACAGGTCACATGCTGGCTACCTTGTGGTCAGCCTGGTTAAAGTCCTTGGTGGGACTGCTGATAGGTGCTATGATTGACAGCCCAGCTGGGGGCTGGGCGCAGGACAGGGCTCTGCTTCACTATGCAAAGCCTGGCCTGCCCCTCCCACCAGACATAGACCCTGGCATTACAAGTGCAAGATGTCTCAAGACATTGTTCTAATCCGGACTCTGACAAAAGGAAATGTGAAAACTGTGGGGAAAACCCCATGCTCTTCATTTTTTTACTTTCCCTCTTCAAAATATTCACAAAAATTCCTTTTCTTGGCTAAAGAAGAACCCAAGCCATTCCAACCCAGGGAAAGATTCCCAGGGATGATCATTGGCATAGACCCAGCCAGATCCTCTTGTATCTCTCTGCTAGGTCTCTCCACCCCTGGATGATCAGGGCACACTAAGATGAGTTCTCCAGGGGGGTGCCATGATGTTTTGGGGGGGGGGACCACAGGGGTCCAAGACACCAGCCAACCTTGTCCAGCTTCATCTGTCCTAGGATGTAGGTAGACACGACATCCCAGATGGCCACCACCTCTGGAAAATACCAGAAAGAGGGGTCAAGTTGCACTCGTGGCATTTTAGGGAGCTCTGTGGAGTGATAGATAGGGCTGACAAAAAGCCTGGACTGGACTGTGCCCCTGGTTCTACTCCCCAAGGGAGTGGGGTTCTCTCTACCCCCCAGGCAGGGCTGGGGCGGAACTGGGGATGTGAAAAGTCATCAGAACCAGGGCTGTGATCATCTAACCCCCAAAAGGAGATGGCAACCCAAGATCCAGCTGGCTCCTGAGAGCCCAGGAGGAGCTGTCAGACCTCCAATAAGAGCTAGAACCTCAAGAGGTCAGAGATCTCACAGCTCAGAAGCTAGCCCTGGTAGGGGGACATGCTGTGCCCATGGGACCCTCAGAGCAACCCCAGCCCTGTCCAACCCTCCTTCTGGCCCCTGGGGGTTCCCAAAACCCTTACCTTTGGTGGAGAGACGCAGAAGTGTGGGGAACAAGTAACTCTGCTTCTTGCTGATGCTGATGGTGCAGCACCCCTCCATCTCCGATCAGCCCTTGCCCTGCCTGTCCCTGAGGGCCCTCCCATTAAAGCTCCCACACCCACCAAAACAGCCCCCCGACCCCGCTTGAGGCTACAGGCAGTGCCCAGCAGCCACCACTTGTCACCATGGGGGGTGCCACCTTGTGATGTCACTGGTAGACTGGGGAGGTGCATTGTGATGTCAGCAGAAAGATGGCACCTTGGAGATGGGGGAGGGGGGTTGTGGCAGGAAGAGCCCATCCTGGCCCATCTCAGGTGTTCCCAGGTGTCAAGAGGTGCCACTGCTGCTGAGCTGGGCTGCCTTCCTAGAGAAAATCATAGCTAATAACCAAAATAAACATATAAAAATATAAATTATTAAATAATATCTATTTGAAAATTATGAAGAATCTGTTTTCTGGGCTTTTTTTTTTGCTATAAAATATGACAGATTAAGGGTTTTTATCCTGGCTCAAACATTTCCAGGGATCCTCTAGGAAGTGGCACCTCTGGTTTGCTGAGGATGTTTCTGTTGCTATTGAGTTAGGGATGGCTGATAGAAAGCAACATTTGACTTCGTGCTCAGAAGGCAGAAAAGAAAACTTTATTAGAACTTTGTGGTATTCACATTCTCTGAACAGAGAGAGACATAATTCTCTCTCCCAGGATTTTTCCTGGGGAAGGCAGTGAGAAGCTCAGAGAAGAGAAAACAATTTTTATCTCTATTCGCTGCTCCTGTTGTTTGGCACATGTGGAATGTGTTATGGAGATTGTTTACCAAAGGTGATGGTTGATTGGATTGATTGGCCAGTTGGGTGAAAGCTGTGTCGTGGCTATCTCCAGACAGTCATGGGATTTTCTTGAGTATCTCTTTAGTATAGTTATAGTATCGTATCAATGTAATATAGAATAGCTTAATAAAGCATTTCTTCAGCCTTCTAAAATCATGGAGTCAGAGCACATTATTCCCATGTGGGGGGCTGCCCTGCATCAATAGAACTTCACATTTTTATAGGCAAAATCGTTCACCCAGAACTTCTGAGTTTTTACATTGCCTGAGAGACGCAATGCGTCCCCATACACCGTTAGATCCTGGATCCAAGATAGGGATACAGCAACTAATAAATTTATTTTTAGGGCAATCTATGGGAGATATTAGGAGGAAACTTCAGAAGTTCCAGGGACCAGAGGGAAAGAATTTGGAGGTCTTGCTAGATGAGGCATGGAGGGTTTTTAGCAATTGAGAAGAAGGATATAAGCTAGGGATGAGAAAGTTAATAGCAGTAGTAAAAGAGGAAAGCAAAGGAAGGTGGAGACAAGGAGCACCTAAGCAAGGACCACCCTCGCTGGGCAAAGATCAGTGTGCAAATTGCAGAAAATTTGGACAATGGAAAAATGAGTGCCCTGAACTAAACAGAAATGGAAAAGGGGACCGGGGAAGGGAGGTGGTGGTTGCTTGTACAAAAAGCGACTGCAGGGGACCAGGGGACCTTACCCCAGGGGATCCCTTGGTTATAAAAATGAAATGGGGGAAGAAGGAAAAAGAGGTGGAACTTATAGTGAAAACAGGGGCAACATGTTCAGTTTTAAATAAAACTTTGGTGCCAGTGGGGAATGAATATGTTAGGGTAAGGGGAGCAACTGGCCAATCTGAAATAGCATATTTTTGCAAGTACACTTGCAAGTACACTCACTCAAATACAAATATGGAAAACAGTGGGGCATCCATAAATTCTTATACATGCCCAATTCCCCGGATTCGCTCTTAGGGAGAAATTAATTGGAGAAGTTGGAGGCAACTATTTTGTTTAAAAATTGAATTGAGAGGTTACTCTGGAAGTTAATGAGCAAAAATACGTAGAAGTGCTGAGTTTAATATTGACAGCCATTAAAGCTAAGGAAGAAATTAGTGGGGAGATCCTGAATCAAGTGCTTCTGGGAGTATCGGCCTCCAATGTACCAGGGAGGGGGAAAAATGCTACACCAATATAAATTAAGCTTAAGGGAGGAAAACAACCAGTTACAATGAAACAGTATCCTTTGAGGAAAGAAGATAGAGAAAGAATTAGCCCGATAATTGATTTTTTTTTTCGCTGGGGTTATTAAAGGACTGCCAATCTGACGTCAACACTCCTATCCTGCCTGTCCGCAAACCTATGCGTCATAACGGGGCGTGCAGGACTTATGGGCCATTAACAAGATAACTGAGGATCTCTACCCTGTGGTGGCTAACCTGTACACCTTGTTAACGTGTTTAACACCAGAGCTAACTTGGTTTACTGCTTTAGACTTGAAGGATGGTTTCTCTTGCCTTCCTCTCCATGAAGCCAGCCTGAAAATTTTTGCATTTGAGTGTCAAAATTCCAAAAGTGGATGAAAAACTCAGCTCACATGGACAGTCCTACCCAAAAGACAAAAGAACTTGCCCACCCTGTTTGGATAACAACTTGCGAAGGATTTGGAATCTTGGGAAGCTCCACAAGGGAAAATATTGCACTATGTAGATGATATCCTAATAGCTACCCCTACAGAAGAAGGGTGCATGGCCTGGATGGTAAGCCTTCTAAACTTTTTGGGGCTGCACGGGTATAGAGTATCAAAGAAAAAGGCCCAGGCAGTAAAACAAAAGGAGATCTACCTGGGTTATGAGGTCAGTGCTGGACAATGGACTTTGGGGAAAGAATGCATAGAATCAATATGCCAAACCCCAAAACCTCAAACAATAAAAGAGCTGAGAACCTTCCTGGACATGATGGCATGGTGCAGACTATGGATTTACAATTATGGAGTACTTGTGAAATGTCTGTATTCGCTCATTGCAAATGGAAGGAGAGATCTCCAGTGGACAAAGGAAGCCCACACAGGCCTTTGGTCAACTGATAAAGTCTCTCATGTCAGCTCCAGCTTTAGGACTTCCAGACATGAGTAAACCGTTCTTTCTCTTCTCTCATAAGAAATAGGGAATTGCCCTGGGAATACTGGCACAGGACCTGGGTCCATACAGGAGGGAGTTGCTTATCTTTCTAAACAGCTGGATACAGCAGCCAAAGGATGGCCAGGTTGCCTCAGAGCAGAGGCTGCAGTTCTACTGAACATTCAGGAAGCCTGTAAGTTCAGCCTGGGCCATAAAATGACTGTGCTAGTGTCTCATACAGTATCCTCAGTACTGGAAACAAAAGGCAGCCACTGCCTCTCCCCACAATTGTTTCTGAAATAGCAATCTATCGTGGTAGAACAAGATGATGTAGAGATAGTGATAACTAACATTGTCAACACAGCCTCTTTTCTTAGTGGGAACCAAGGAGAGCCAATTCATCATGACTGCCTGGAGACTACTGAAGCTACTTATTTCAACTGCTCAGACCTGAAGGACACTCCTTTGGATGATGCAGAAACCTGGTTCACTGACGGAAACAGCTATGTTATCAATGGAAAACAACTTGCTGGGTATGCAGTTACCACATCAAGGGACCTAATCAAATTAGGACCATTATCAGCAGGTACCTCTGCAAAGAAGGCAGAAATAATTGTCCTGACTGTGCATTAGAGTTATCAAAAGGAAATAAAATAAATAAATAAATAAATAAATAAATAAATAAATAAATAAAATTTATCCAGATCCAAGATATACATTCGGAGTAGTGCATGCCCATGGGGCTATCTGGAAAGAAAGAGGTCTGTCAAATTTGCAAGGGAAGAACATTAAACATGCACAAGAAATAATACAGCTGTTGGAAGCAGTCCAAATGCCTGAGAAGGTGGCAATCATGCACATTAAGGCACATCAGAAAGTGAGCTCAGAATTGGAATAAGGAAACAATCTGGCGGAGAGGCAAAAGAAGTGGCAAAAGAAGTGGCAAAAGGTGAGGTAACAGTAGAAGGAGCCTTAATTCCCAATGGCCAAATCTCCCTAGAAGGTAAGCCAGTGTATAATTAGACGGATAGAAAGCTAATTTAGGATCAAAAGGGAACATATAACCAGGAAGGATGGGCTGTTACAGCAGAAAGGAAATTGGTTATCCCCTCCCATTTACTATGGCCATTAGTAAGAGAGGAACAGTGGAAAATACACTGGGGAATTGATGCCTTGTATAATAATTTGATTGAAAGAATCACTGCCAGGAACTTATATGCCACTGTTACTCAAGTAGCCCGATGTAGCCACAGCTCTCTTCATAGAGTGCAGGCAGGCACAACTTCCTAGGGATATTTCCCAGGAATTGCAGCGAGGAACCTCAGAGAAAGAGAAAACAATTCTTATCTCTATTCTCTGCCCTGTTGTTTTGCACATGTGGAATGTGTTAGGAAGATTGTTTACCTGAAGGGATTTGGTAATTGGATTCTGTGATGGCTGTCTATATTAATTAACCAATCACTTGAAGCTGTGTCCTGGCTGTGGCAGACAGTCAGAGATTTTTCTTTAGTATTCTTTAGTATCTCTTTGTAGAATAGTATCTCCTAATTATAGTATAGTATAATGCAATATAGTATAGTTTAATAAAGCAATTGTTCAGCATTCTGAATCAATGGAGTCAGATGCCAATCATTCCCTGTGACAGGGGCACCCTCCATTTGATAGCCCGGTAGTGTGAACTTTGCCTCCAGACTAACCCAAGAATACCCCTAAACCAAACCTGGGCCAAATTGGAAAGGGCCATGAACCTGGTCAGCAGTGGCAAATTGATTTTTCAGAATTACCAAGAAAAGGGGGGTATCGATATTTATTGGTACTAACAGATACCTTTTCAGAATGGCCAGAGACTTTCCCTACCAGGACTGCCAAAGTCCAGGAGGTAACCAAGGTGCTGTTGCAAGAAATAATACCACACTTTGGAGTTCCAGCCACAATATCCCCAGATAGGGGACCACATTTTATTTCAAAAATAATACAGCAGGTCGGTCAACTTCCGGGCATAGGTTGGGAATTTCACACGCCATACCATACCCAGTCAAGCGGCCAAGTTGAGAAAATGAGTCATTTGATCAAACAACAAATTGTGAGACTAGGACAGGAGGTTAATTTGCCTTGGCCCCAGTCCCTCCCATCAGCATTGCTGCGACTCCCGACTAAGTCCAGTACTAAAGAAAAGCTGAGCCCTTTCGGAATGCTTTATGGGAGAACATATGGTGGGCAGAAAGGGATATCCACCCAAACTGGGGAAGAGAGACTGACTGCTTATATAGTAGCCCTAGGGAAGCAACTCAGAGAAACTGAAAAACATGGCTGGAACTCAGAGCAGAGGGCTAGATGGACCAGTGCATGACATGCAGCCTGGGGATTATGTGTATGTCAAGTGTCTTGAAGAAAAGACCTTGGAGCCGCAGTGGGAAGGACCATTCCAAGTGCTTCTCACCACCTTTACTGCAATTAAGATCCAAGAGCAGAATGCCTGGATTCACCACTCTCGCGTAAAGAAATCTGAGGCTCCTTGGAGAGTTACACCGGGTGATGAACTAAGATTCACTTGAACAAAATTAATATATTGTGGTTGAAAATGTTTAGCAATCTAGATTGCAGGAATTTAATCAAGAAAATTATTTTCTTAATGTCCAAGGGTGACCTTATGATGCTTGTATCCCCAGTCAGGTGTTCTGTTTATGCTGGATGTTATATTCTGTGCCTTCAAGGCTGGCTCTCACAGTGCAGGCAGGGAGAAGCAGCACAGAGTTTCTTTATCAGTTGCACTCTCCCCCACAGTCTGCTGAAACACAGAACTCCACTGTTGTCTGGGCACGGACAGGGCAGAACACAGTGCTCCTTTTGCTTTTTAGTTAGTTTAGCTAGCTGAGGCAGTCTGAGTTTTCCCTGGACTGTTTTTCTTTCCCCTTTCTTGGAACCATTCAAACCTGCTTCAGACCAGGACCCGGGGAAACACCGAGAGCTCGCACTTTGTGGCCTACTGGGGTCTACTCTGGGCAGCAGCCATTCCCAGCACCAGAGGGACTGATAACAGAGCGACCACTCCCAGGAGAGACTTTTCTGAATTTGTCATCTCTTCAGAGTGGTGAATGAGTTTTGTCATCCGGTATTGTTCATTTCTTGTGCTGGAGAGTGCTGTGCCTGTTAAATAAACAGGTTTTTCCCAGTTCTCTCTGAGGAAATTCTTTCCGAACAGTCTGGGGGGAGGGGCCATGTGAGCTTGCTTTCTAGGGGGGGCCCTTTTGGAGGTTTTCTCCCAAATTTGCCATAAACCAGGACAGTTAGTAACCATAATTACAATCCTAGAACTAGAAAATACCTCTAGCCAGGATAATGCTGAGTGGCCTTGGTCCCAAGCTTTTACTGGATATACTGGATCCATGGGAGAATATTCTGATTTAAAAAATCTAAACCTGTCAACTGTAGTCATGCACAAAAACCAAGTATATTGAAGGCAAGAGTGGCAAAGATAAAGGTTATGGTCACTTCAAAGGATTATAGGAGAGGAAATCAGGATAGGGAGTCAAAGGATTAATGGAACAGATCATAAGAGAGCAATCCAAATTAGTGTTTCAACCTCTCCCACAGGCAAACACCAGGAGGTTTGTAGTCATTCAAGTGAATTAGACTGTTGGTATAACTTTACCTTAGTACAGACCATTGAGGTGGTTTGTCTCTGGGCCCACGATACTACTGGGCTCACCTTGAAATTTAAAATAAATGGCACTGTTGATCCCATTACCCCAGCCCAAACCCAAATCACACCACCTAGGCCTGAACCCAAAATTTACAAAATCGGCCCATATGTAATAAGGAAGACAGGCCAACAGCAGTTGTTGAATCCAGAATCATCTCTAAAGTGTGTCGAATTACTAATGCAAACTAACATCTCTGAAATTCAACCAGCCTGCTCTTCTTTCCTAAAGACATCCTTTGAAAGCTGGCCGACACTGTTGCAAAAGCAGGCATATACCAGAGGCAGAATGTGAAGAGATCTGACTGGAATATTAGGGACAGGGCTGGAAGTTTTAAATGCAATTGATTCAGAAATATTAGTGAATAAATTGGCCAATGCAACAAGCGATATAACAAAATTAAAACAACCCTTAGAGTCAACTTTGTTAGCATTGGGAACCAGTTAGTGGCAGGTTTTGAAAATATTACCAAGTTTGAAAAAAGCAGAAGACCAAGAGCATGGATTAATTATAGATGCACTTGCTATGGTTCAAGATAATGTGTCTCTGGCTTTTAGTTGTATACAGACACAATTATGGTTGCAACCAACAGCTGCTTCAATTATAAGAGAAGGAAGCGAAGGAGCTTTTCTGATTGAGATTCGAAAAGCTGCTTGGGACTATGCTATGGATTTTGAGAAGAAATTTCAATCTTGATGGACTTTACTAAACTTCACCTGTGACTCAAGTGATAACATAGCTAATGATTTTGTGCTTACCGTACACAATGCCACAGTTTACATTATTCATTCTATTAGAGCATTAGGACTAAATGAGTGCTCTACCCTTCAGAACACAGGACATGGGCATGAAGAGTAAATGAAAAATGGCAAACTGTGAATCTAGAATCTTGCATTACCTGGGAACAACAGGGGTTCATTTGTGAGAGTAACACAATCAATGCTCAAGATATATGTCTTGATACTGAACAGGGTGTTTGTCTTTTTGAAATTCATCTGAATACTAGTCAAAGAACTGTGCTTGTATATATTGGTCAAGGTTGTGTGTGTTTGAGAACTGCATGCAGTTTTATAAAAATAGACAAGAGCGATGAACTTTGCTCAGTGATAGTCATTTTAACCTTTGTATTTGTAACTTTGTTAAAATTTTAGGCTGTGAATTCTGAATTTGGCACCAGTTTTATCTCACCAGCTAATTAAGTCCGACACTACAATGTATCACAGGTTGTCACCCACACCTACTACAACGAACCTCACGAAAATTAATTAAGCATCAGGACCTTGTCAAAATTCTAAAGGACATTCAGAAAACTGGAGAGAAAACTTTAATTACTGTCCATTGTGACGCAAAGGAAATAAACAAGGTTCTGCAAAGAGAAAAACAAGATGCAAGTCACAATTGGTGGGGTTCATTTTTCAGATGGTTGCCAACTGCAACTGGGATCCTAAATACATTATGTCACCCCATCATTGTTTTACTAATTGGTAAAAGTTTAACACTGTCTTTTGTAATACTTATTTGGAATTGGAGACTGTTACAACAAATAGCAATATTAACCTCTTTATCCCAAGTACATGGTAAAGCATTAGAAGACACATACCATGAGGATTGGAATTTATACTTGTGAGATGCAAAGCTGTGTTTCGCGTCAGGTACAAACAAGCGAAGTGTGTACTTGTGAATGCGAAATGTGTGGACATCGACAATGGGATAGTTGTGAATTCTAATAATAACTGATGAAAATAAAGCATGGAAAAAGGCCTTTGAACCTATCTTTTGTTTGCAATTAACCCTGGTTGATTTAGGAGCATTGGAATTAAAGTGTTAAGGTTGTTGCTTTTTGCTTGCATTTAATCCATAAAAAGCTCTGCAATAATAACCTTTTGAAGTATAATTTTAGAATATTACTTGTATCCTTGAAACTATAGCTTTAGAATATATATAGGAAATATGCTTATCTCACGCCTTATTGAAGCAGAGAAAAACAGTTTGAGAAAGGAAGATGAACATCACCTCAAGGATTTATGGTTTCGACCAAAGGGAAGCTAGACATCACTGTTATGAGATTTATAGTCTCTGCAATTAAAAGGTGGACACATCTGGGGAGCTGGACTCCACCAGATGGGATTCATCTTTCTTCTTTCAGAAACTGGACCATCACCATCTGGGGATACTCCTTTGAAAATACATTCTGAGAAATTAAAATCACAATAGTGTATAGAATTGTGATGTAATAATTTGGAAATAGAAACTGTTGAAAAAACTGATGAGTACCCCTATAAATACCTGTAACCATCAATTATCGGTGTGCAGTTGGAGGGAAAACTTCTCCCACTGTACGCAGCGCTGTATTGCTCATACTTTACCATATTAATAATAAATTGATTGCTGCTTGAATATTGGCCTAGTCAAGCTTCTTATTCATAACATACTAAGTAAAAGAATTTACTACTTTATTAAAAAGGGGGGACTGAAGCATGGAGTCAGAAACTAGAGGATATATATTAATCACAGAAATTAGAAGGTATTCATTAAGAATAGGGACATAGATGGTGGACATTGCTTAATATTTGCTGCATCCTTAAGCAATGTCATTTGTGTGAGAAAGAAAAGGAATACAGGAAAGGAATATGTGCAAAACAGCAAGAAAGAATGTAAGGATGCCTGATTAGGAGAAGGATGTTTATCAAGAACAGGATACAGTATGCAAGGATACTGAGATAACAAGGCTCCTTGGGCCCCTGAAATCAGATGAATCTGGACTCAGATTTGGCCAGGCTTGAACAGTGGCCAAAAGATCAGTAAGCATGTGCAAGGCAGCAGGTCAAGAAGTCAGTCCTGAGGAAGACAACTTTACTTCATCCCTTATGACCCCTGAGACCCCAAGACGACCACCAGAGACAACTGCACACCAGCAAAGGACAGATATGATTAGCATACAAAGTAGAGAGGGAGGGGAGCCAGGAAATAATCTATTCTGAAACATGATGCATATGTAACGTTCAAGGGGATAAAAGTAAACTGTGTGTACAAGGAGTATGCATGTCTTTGTAGCAATATCCCCATGCATCTGGCCAAATAAAAACATACCTACTTTAAAATTCATTTTGTCTTTGAGTTTTAGAGTCTCTCTCCACATATCAATTGAAGCCCTCTCTTTGGAGAAAAACAGTAATTTTAGAGCCTTTTTCTCCCAGAATTTGTGTCCAAACTGAGACCAGTACTCACAGGAGCTGCTCTGTGTGACGGCAATTGCTTGCGTCTTTAATGGGGGAGTGTTTGGGTTTAGTATTTTTTCCTTTTGTTTCTTTCTATAATGGAATTTTGTCCCGTCTGTCTCTAAGAAAATATGATTGGTACTTAAGAGAGACCAAAGAAGTTGCCAAGCTTGAGGGGGAGGGCACCTAGCTGCATTTCTTTTACCCTCTACTCCAAGAGGGTTTCTCTCAGAGGGCCAGAGATACCGAGAAAACTGGGCTGGGGAAAATGGGTTTGGGTGCAGCTCCTACCTCTCTTGCTCTCTCAGCTTTCGGAGGGGAAAGAGGCTTCAGTCACTGTGGGAAGAATTTGTGACCAGCACGGTGTTCAGTCTCCTGCTGCATCCTACCGTGAGTGGAGCTCTGCTTGTAAGAGCGGCTGTTGCACTGAGACCTTATTTTTAGCACCCTTCCTCAGCAAATACAGGATCCTTCACCATCTGCTGAGGTGCCTCAGGGGAAACGCCGGGATCCCTGAGCCCCTTCCCTCTCCAAGGGAGCCTCTCTGGGCCCAGTTTGGGAGCCAGTCTGCTGCTGCTCAGCTCCTGCTGTGCCTCTGCTACTCCTCCAGGGGTTTTTTGCAAGACTGTAACCCCACACTGCCTGCCTGTCAGGACAAACCGCAGCTCCTGCAACAGCTGACTCTTGCTTGCTATCTCAGGTAAGCTCGTTCCTGCCGTTTCAGCTTGCCACTTCCAAGGTTCCTGATGAGGCACTGGGATTGGCTGCCCCTGGAGGTTTGTGGAGCAAGCCCTTTTCCCAACCCTTCCACCAGCATGTCCACCATTACGTGAGAGAAATGACCGAGCCCGCGCCAGAGCGCCCCCTGCAGGCGCGGGGGAATCATCGCACCTGCCCTGCCCGGAACCAGCAGCGCCCCTGCCGGCTGTGCCCGGAACTGCACCTGAGGGGAAATGGCTGGGACTGAGTCTCTGGCTCTGGGTGTTGGTAATGTCGCAGTTGTTGTCTGTTTGCCTTGGTATGCATTCTAGGAAAGAGCTGCTATTCCTTTCCCCAAATCTTTGCCCAAAAGCACCTTAATTTCAAAGTTAAAATAATTTCGAGGGAAGGGGGTTATAGTCTCCATTCCAAGGGATGTTCCTGCCTTCCTTGGCAGACACCAAGGCAGACACCTTGGCAGACACTTACTTTTCAAACCAAGAAAAGATGAAAGCTCTGGTTGAGACACAAAAAGTGCTTCAAGAAGTGCTCCAAAAGGACGGGAACCACACAGTTCCTCCTCATTTCCTTGCTAAGAAGCAACTCTGGGCACTGAGGAACTCTTAGGGGCAATGAACACGCACACCTGTCAGCGTTCTCCATCCAAAAAAGATCAGTGTTACTTTACACCTCTGCAGAGCTGTGCATGCCAGGACATCCTCCATTTCCACAGCATTTTAGTCCACAGCAACTATCAAGAATTTGCAAATTTCCCAGATTCCCTTGGTTTCTCTCATGAGTGACCCTCGTCTTTACTTTCCTGCAGGCAAGAACGTCAGCCATCTGCTGTTCCTGCTGCTCTCAGAAGCAGATGCAAAGGGAATGTGGCAGAGAGCTTGAAGGAAAAATGCAACCTCCCCACAAGAAGTAAGCTGGCATGAAGTATCCAGCTGACAGCTCTGGAAGAAATTTCAACTATGGAATGTATAAACAAGGGATTAAGCTGGCCATAGAGAGGGGGAGGGGAATGTCGTGCAAAATTAAACTCATGCCCTTAGTATTTCTGCTGTAAGAAACAGTTGAAATGAAGAGGAAGACTTAGGGGAACATCTGAGGCATCAAGAGGCTTAAATGCAGGAGGGAGGTGTCATGACAGGGTTACAGGCAGGGGACAGGTTTTTGATGGCAGCTGGAACGACCTTCAAGATGTGATAGGGACATCCACGTGTGATACCAGGGAAGAACACCCATAGGAGTGGTGTGTGGTGCAGAGCTGGGGGTTAGTCTCTACCCTTGATTTTAAGAGCTCAACAGGAAAATGCCCTGAACCACTTGATAAAGCTGTGGAGTATACCC
The DNA here is from genome assembly GCF_037042795.1 of Molothrus aeneus. Classification (NCBI taxonomy): domain Eukaryota; kingdom Metazoa; phylum Chordata; class Aves; order Passeriformes; family Icteridae; genus Molothrus; species Molothrus aeneus. The sequence continues at coordinate 15,057 of NC_089663.1, forward strand.
CACATGGAGCCAGGAGTTTGGATTCCCTCTGGAGGCATCCTGAGCCTATGGGTTTTAGAGGCGTTACTAAAACCGGATGTTACACACAGACTTGCTTAAAAAATTTACAGAAACAAAATCAAGAAAAAGAAAAAAGCAGCTGCAGAGCATTGTCCAAAAGGGTTTAAGAATGAAAAATCTATTATACTGGCACCAAAGTTCTTGGCTTTCTCTTCCTAGCAAAAAACCTTGGTAGAAGATCAAAAAAATTAAATGCATTAAAAAGCAAGAGTTAAAATTGGAAATGAGAAGTTCCACAGAAAAGAGGGGAAAAAGACCAAATCTCAAAACAACTGCACTTTCCTAACATGGGAGAAGTAGGAAATCAAACTGTGCCAGTAAGCTCGAGAACTATTAGCCCCATCCTGGCGCGCTCTGGGTGTCAGAAATTAAAGCCTGTGTGCAGCAACAGCTCTGAACTGCAATATAACAAAATCTCCTTCTTTAGAATGTCTGCTGTCTCCTGGGAAGGACAAAGACTTCTTTCATCTTAATAAAAAATGCATCTTCTCTGGATTATTTTCATCAGAAACTGCAGTGTATCATCACAACTAATAAATCTCCAGTATGTGTGAGGAAATGGAGACTGGTGGAGCCTGTTCCTTTGTTTAAGGAATGCTGCCCCTTTGTGCAGGAGGGTGTATGAGGAGAGGGGAATACTCCTTACATTTATTTATTGTGGGATGTCAGGCCCAAATTCTGGATGGAAGCAGTCTCACCATGTACTGTGATAAGCACCTGGAATTCAGGTAATAAGCAAAAGCCTTCCCCCTCTTCTGTGGTGTGTAGAAACTTGGGAGTTCTTCAGGACTATAAGCAATTAGTACCAAAGATTTTTGGTGCAACAGATATTTAATTTAGAAGGGTTTGCTGCAAGACGTCTATTACACATCCAGGTGTCAATCCCCAGGGTCCATTCCACCTGACATCCCTGATAGTGGGTACCTCTTGCTTTACACCATGTTTACAACCATCTGGCTTGCAGGGGACTCCAGTTTCCGAACATGAGTCCACAGACACTGTCCTAGCAGGCCTGCGAAGCTGCTGGCCAGCTGACAAACTCTGACCAAGTCCCCTTGGCCACAAGTGGCTCACCAGGAGTTGGCTGCAGCTGAAGGATAAGGGAGAGGTATTTTCCTTGCTGCAGGCACAGAGCCAGATGCCAATCAGTGGTGTAGGGCTCTGAAGGCTCCAAATAGCCTCTTCTAATAATTAGAAATCTCTAATAATAAAATTACCTGGTAGAGCAAATTGAGCAAAGCAACACAAAACTGAGGGAGTGAAAATAGAACAGGGGTCACTTTATTGTCAGGTGGATGAGGAGTTCTTCTGATGCTGTAATTATGTCTCAAAGAAACAGCAGCAGAAGTGAGCGATAAAGTGACTGCAAGCAGAGAACCCGAATGCCAGCATTCTTCCTCTGATGCTCACAGCCCACTGTGAGCAGTCCAGGGGTGATCCTCTTCTAGAAGGACCTCAGCCTCTTGGCTATTACCACAGTGGCAGTTTCGCCCACTTGCAGCAACCTCCTGTCCAGGAAGCTCACTGCAGGTGCCAGTGCCAAATTTCCGAGTTCCATCAATGTTCCATCCCCTCTACTCACACTCATTCAAGGACATCTCCTTTCTATAGCTCTAATTCATGGCTTGGCTTTCTCTAACTCAAGTTCAGTATCTTCCACAAAAAAAGCCTAATCCCCTCTGCCACAACTCAAGGCTTATTTTTTAATTACTGCCAGGTTCTTGCTGGAGAACCAGTAAGCTAAGCAAGGTGCTCTGAGCTCCCAGGTTTAGCATATGAATACACTTGAGTTGCAAAAGCAGTAGTCACACTTCTACATCACAAAAACAGCCATTGTAACAGGCACAGTTCCCATTTCTTTTAAAAATAAATATTTATAAACAAAAGGAAGAGATTCAGAGAACTACAAAGTTAAAAATTTTCCTGCCAACAGCACAAATGTTTCTCATGTACAGTCACAGGAACAAGTTGTACACCAACATGAGCACTGTCTAAAAACTCTCTCCTCATCAGCTGCCTCAGTCCACCTGCACAGAGATCCACATCTCCCTTTACAGCAGCCAGCTCTTCTGCACTTCTCCACGACTTGTGCTGGAGATGCTCAGTCACCTTTCATGATCAAGTCCTCAATATATGCATCCAGTTCATCATCTGTATTAATATCAATGTCCTGAAACCAAAGCAACAAGGAATACCAGTGAGAAGTGAATACTGAGGAACAGCATAAGAAAAGAGGAGCCAGAGCAGCTTAGCACCCTCTGTTACATCTGGCCTGCTCAACCTCTATGCTCCAACCTCCAGCACCCTCCAGCTGCTGACAGCTTGCAGTGACAGCACCCCTAGCTTTCCCTGTCAGCATCCGAAAGACAACACAGGAAACCCATCAGCACCTGATGCTCAAACAACACACTCAAGTGATGGATTTACTGTACTGATTTTGGTCAAGGCAGATTTGGTTGGGGTTCTTTAAGATTTAACACATTTTCCTAACAGGGTGAAAGCGATTTCAGATGCTTTCAGTAGCCTTTCCAGGTTGATCCTGATTTTATTAAAGAAGTTTTTTAGTTTAGAGTTAGTTTATTTATTTAAATGTTTTAATTATATATTTTCTATTTTAATTTAATCGTATAACTAATATATCCATTTCACCACAACACTTTCAACACTTTTTCATGTTGTTTGTTTAAAGGCTTGCATTTCTATATGTGGAGTTCAGAATCTGCACAGGAATGTGGCAAAAACTCCCTGATGAGCACTGCCTATGCCTGGGGAAATTCTCAAGCAGCCTCACGGCAGAGAACAAACAGAATCTGTGCATAACATACACACCATGAGAAATCATTCTCATGTGAGAATTAACACACATCAGACTCTTAGGGCCTGGATCCCAAGTGTGGGCAGTGACAGCCAAGCTGTTCCAATCTGAGGAAGTTGGAGCCCAGTGAGACACTGGAGTGAAACACTTGTAATGCTTGGAGGGGATGAGCTAGGTGGCTACTCTGAGACAGCTCAGGGTTTGCTGCTACTCCTCACCCACCTCCTGCACTTTCTGCAGAAGGGCCATGATATTAGTCCTCAACTTCTGCAGTTTCTCCTCTGTTTCCCTCAGCTTCTTTTCTAAGTTCCGGAGGTTTTCCTCAGAGGCTTTGGCCCGGGCATCGGCACGTGTCTGATATGAATTGCACAGGTTCTGCAGACCCACCTCATACTGCTTAAAATATTCTTTCTGTAGTAGACAAAACACAAGATGTCACATTAAGAGAAAGCATCAAGGATCAACAAAAACATGAGCATTCACAGGCTGTAGAAGATCCAAACCCCTGGCCCTCATGACCAAATCCTCCCTGAAGTGTGCCCCTGCACACTCTGCCCATGCTTGTATTTACATCTGATTTGCCTACACCAGCCAGCACAGAATTCACACAGCTTTTCACATTCCTCCAATACCAGAACTGCCCCCAAAGCTGCTTGAATTTAGATTAAGGGTGCAGTGTACTTTTAAAAGCGTGAACCCACAGGTATGCTGCAGGCCTGACATCCCCTGTAAATTGTAAGTATCCTTGGTACAGATCACCCAGACATCATAGCCTCCCACTGCAAGGTAGGGACAGCTACACTAACCAAAAGCCCCAGACACAACCAAGGTGTCCTATAGAAGAAGCAGGAATAGTAACTCCAGCAAATGCCAGCAGATGCCTGAGTTAAGAGAAGGGGAGGAGACGAGACTGCCAATACACACACTTTGAGTCTGGAAGTGCAAAACAGAACAAGCTTTGGTCATGTGCTCATCTGCAGGTGGCTTTTTACATGTGCCTCCTCGGAAAGGTCTCTCTTGGTGGTATGTTGGAGAAGGAAAAAGTAAGAGAGGCCAGTTCCCTTGCCCTGCATTGCAGCCAGCACTGGTACCAGGTAACATTCCTCCCCAGTACCAGGCTGCTGGTGGAAGCTCAGTCCCACCTGTCCTCTAATAAACAGAAGTCAAAAGTCTTATGGTGTGCAGCTGACTTGCTGGCAGTCAACCTGTTCTCCTAGGGAAGTGGGAAGGGGTTTACTTCAATGTTCTCTCACACTAAAGTAAATATAAAGTGGACTGAATCCACACTAATGTGGGCTCAAACCCTGTATGGGCCATTTACCTAAGAGTTGGACTCAATGATTCTTGTGGCTTCCTTCCAATTCAGAATATTCTGTGAATCTGGGGATAATTATTTGTTATTATTTATAATTTTTAAGATTGTCTCCAGATAAGTTATAAGGCTGGGAGCAAAACAAGCAGATATGTCTACCTCTTGCTTCTACAAACCTGTAACCTGGTCTCTCTTTTTTAGAAGTTTAATAGCAATGGTTAAGAATTGAAGATAGTAGCAGCCAACAGCATTCCCACACATATGCATGGTAATTAAAAAAATCCTCAGACAACTCTTACAAGACTCAAGGCATCTCTCAGAGCTCTCATTCTTTTCCTCAGCTATGTTAGTCTGCCAAGGATCCAAATTATTTTTTCAAGAGTGCACGCCTGCATTAGCAAGTTGCACATTTGCCATAAGAATGGAATATGTGTGGGGAAAATACATAAACTTACTTTTCTAGAAGTACTGAACTCACCAAGGGAAATGCCAACAACCCTTCTGAGCTCATGGAACTCAGCTCATTCTTGGAGATTGGAAAACTTGGAGGCAAGAAGTATCGCAAACAATTCCTGTGCAGGAAAACAAAATGCAAAGCCAGAGCTGGGAGTTTAACAGACTGAAGCAATCAGACTGCAGAGCTCACAAGATCTGCAGTGAACCCACCGAAGGATCTGGACTAGTAAGTCAACTGTTTCTTGGCTGCTGCTGGGACCAGTGGTGTCAGGCTCGATTCTGATGCAATCCGAGGTAGAAGGTTCAGCCATGACCACCTCCTCTTCCTGCTGTGTGTCTGGAGCCTGGTACTCAGGAGAGGGAGGCTTCATAAGCCTTACATCCTCACTGCCCTTCTCTACCCTGAGAAAAAGTATTAAGGGAATGTCAGGAATCTTTTTTTACATTGGACATACCTGAAACATGGTTAACGGTTTCATCAGAACCTGTACCCAAGTGTCAAACAGACCTCTAGACACACAACAGCTGCCTCCAGGGCAGGCATCAGAGTGACAGACTGATGGAGTCTGTCATGCCCATTCCTTATGTAGCCCTGGACAGTCTTGACCTCACATGTTTCCTGACATGACAACAGCATATTTGTCTTCAGGATCTATGGCAATAAAACAGGCCCTTCCTCCCAAAAAAACCCCCAAGCCTCCAAAATTCAGTAGCTCTAGATAGTTACCAGCGATCCCTTGGTGTGGTGTCTGTAGGGACATAATCAAACTTCACCTTCCACCGGATTGCCTGCCTGATCCTTTCCACAGCTGTGACACGGCCTGTGAACCATTCCTTGTTCACACGCACTTCCACGTGCAGCCCCTTATCTGTGAGGGGGAAGCAAAGGTGTTTGTAAACATTCAGCTGCTGGAAAGCACATTCTACAGGGGCTCTAGAGATTCAGGCACCTCAGCAGGGAGCACACCTGAATCTGTGACAATGCCCTCAAGCAGTACAGACACCATCAAAACACAATGGGCACACAGGTCAGCTCCTGCTGAGAAACATGAAGATGCATGGAAATGAGCTGGCAATTCCAGATGGAAGGTTTCTCCTGTACTCCAAGCTGTTTGACATTGGCTTTATAGTCTCATGATGGGCTCTAGGACAATTTGCCACGTGTCCCTAGTGGGCCACTTTCCAGACAGCTCCCTGGAAGCATGCTGAAAAGATGCCCTGCTCTGGCAGATGGTGCAGTACCATCCCAGCTATCACCTTTCCTGGGGTCTCCCAGTCACTCTTTTCTCACAGCAGTGCAGATTTGGATAGAGTTCTGAGCATTTTCCAGCTGGCATGGCTGCATGATCCACTCAGGATAGGTGAACATGCCATCAGCTACACCCTGCAGCCCAGCCCCACTGCTGACAACATGATATAACCATCACAGACCTTTCCATGCCACAAATGCCACTGGTCTAATCAAAGGGTTCTCAGTCAAAATTTTTCATGCAAGTTAGAGTAATCTTGGGGTTTGGAATTCAAATCTACACTATTTTTTATTTTAAAATCTAATTAATGAAAGCACACGTTTAACTGGTACAACAGTTCTTTTTTACGTCAGATACTGGTAGCCCAAGGGCTTATTTCTCACCTTTCTGTGCTTTCTTCAGTTCCAACAACTCTTCCTCTCCAGCACTGTCTGTGAGCTGGGAGCAGAGAGAGCCCAAATTAGTCACCTCCCATCAAGATTATAAACACCTGACAAATATCTTCTGCTGGGGAAACCAGCACGCTCTTATCTCCACCAGTACACTCTTACCTCCACCACCACCTCATTGGAATCCTTCTCTTCTTTCACTGCCAAAAATTTTCCTCGTTTTGTCCTCTCCTTTTTGGGCTCACCCTCCTCCTCAGACCCATCCTCTGGGATGTTCAAGGCCCTCTTTCGAGTGTTGGAGGCCTGAAGGAAGCAAACAAGCTCTAGCTATTAATTCCAGCCTGCTTCCAACCAAAACCTTCTTGCAGCCAAGTTAAAAAAAAAAAAAAAAACCAACCCCCCAGAAAAAAACCCAACATTCAGTATTTAATTTGGTAGTTAATGAGCTTTTCTGGAAGGTTTTAGAGGTGGTATATCATCATGCAAACACTCACCCCACTACTCCATGCACTTTTATTTCCCTGGGGAAACAATCTGGTCTAATAGGAAAGAGATGAGACCAGTCTTCTCAAGGAGTGTAAATAGCACCCTAACCCAAGAGCAAAGTAGAAGTTCTCCTGTCCTGTGCAGTGCCCACAGTGCACATATCACAATACAGAACAGACAGGCTTACAGGACAGTGGGTGAGGAGCTGAGGGGTTTCATCCCATTGATTCTTACCTGTAAACATCTGCCAGAGGCAGATTTCCTTACTGCTGGCACCTTGGCTGCTTTTGGATTGGGTGTCTCACGTGAGCTTTTGGGGCTCTGTTGGCCAGAGAGAGACTTCATGCTTGCACCTGGCTTGGCAAGAGTTTTTAAAGTGCTGTTAGACTTCCCAGCTGTCACAGTGTGATGGTGTGTCCTGGAAGTGCTGGCCTCCTCCTTGAAGAGCATGCTGGCTAGCTTGGGGGAGCTGGTATTTGGACGATCTGAAGAACTTTTTTTCAGCTGAGTGCAGGACTTGTGAGGAGGTGAAGATCCTGGTGGCCTGCTGGGAGCATTCTTGATTACATCAGGCAAAGGAGGAGATCGTGGGCGCTGAGTTCGGGTGTGCTGAAACAAAGGAGGGTAGAGAGAGAGGAAGGGTAGAGGAGTGGGGAACTGCTGTTCAGAACAGCTAAGGAAGCACATAAGAGTAAAAAGCCTACAGCAGGATCCCATTTACCTCCCTTGAAGGCCGTGTAGTCACTTCCAGAGGTAGTTTCTTTAAGTCAGCCTGAGATAGAATTGGAGTGGTCTTCTACAAAAAACAACAACAAAAAAAGAAAAATTAAAAGAAAGAAAAAAAAAACCCCAAACACAAAATCAACCAACCAACCAATCAAAAACCCAAAACCAAACAAAACACAACAACAACAACAACAAAAACAGATCAGAAAGTTCATGTTTACAAGCTGCCAGGGGCTGCCTGAACCCATCCCAGCAGTTTTCCAGGCTAAACCCAACAATTATATGGTGTGTTTTGTGTTCTTCAAGAGACATTCCTTCATCTGTCATTTCCATTTTCCCAACAGAAAATTAAATGCAAGATGAGATGATCAATTTTTATTGTTACAACAGCCCCAGCCCTATGAAGGACCATAGATGGTTTCAGACTCAGCAGCAGCCCTTTGCACAGAGAAGTCCATCACACCTGCTCTGCTTAGCTGAAGACCTCCAGACTCACCTGCAGAGCTTCCAGCTTTTTCTGCTGCTGGCGGATTTTCTCTGTCAGTTGTTTCTGCTTTTCCTCATTTGATTTCAAGTCTTTTTTTAGAGTTCCCAGTGGTACCTTCTGCTTCTGCTCTGCAGCCTCACATCTAGAATGGAGGGAATGCAAGACAACCTCAGCAAGGACAGCAGAACCTGAATCATCTCATGCAGGATTATCCCAACATACCATTCCAAAGGCAGCAGGAAAGCCACCTGCTTTTCTGCAGTAGTCACAGTCTCAAAAGCAGTGATTTTCATCTTGGAAAAGAGATACAAATTAAGCATCAAAAGCATAGTTGCTAATAAAAAGGCATTTATGCTGGAAATCACCAATTCAGAGCCCAGGAACTGTGACAATTGTGACAGCTTCTGTACTGCATCTGTACTCCAGACTTTTTCAGCAACTTTCCTTCCTATCAGCTTATTTCCTCATATCAGTTCTTCTTTCTACCTACTTTTTTCCCTTCATAAAGGAAAGCACAGTACCAGAAACCCATGACTAAGACATTACCACAAGCCTTCCAGTCTCAGATGCCTTCTGCCTTGCCATTGAAGGTCAGGCAGTGTCCTTTGCAATATCCTGTAGCTATTTGCTTTGTCCTTTGCTTTCCTGTGGCTGTTCAGCCCATGGCCGACAACAGTGGTGAGTATCCTACTCTCCCAGGTCCTTTCAGGTGCAGAATCCTGGAAGTGTCCTTGAGAGAGAAGGAAAAGAGAGGCAGGAAGTACTCTCTCAAATGCACTGGCATCACCTTTGAAGTGCTGGATGAGCAGCTGGCCCGCAGGAGCACTGCCAGAGGAGGAAGAGGGGACTGAGCCCAGACTCATCTCCTATCACCAAACAATCATAGAAAGACAGACGAGGATCAGCACTGCTGGGGTAAAGTCATGGAAGAATGATTTGAGCCAGGAAAGCAGCACAGCCCTTTTACAACACAAGAGATGCAGCAGATCTCATTGGACCAGATACTGGAACCAAGCTGGTAACCTGAAGATGTAAGTCTTACAAGTAAACGGAGAACCCTGCTCTCACTGTAGAACACTCAAAGCTCCAAGAAGCTGGGGAGAGATGATTCTATCAAGATTGCTATCTATCAGATACACTCTGATCAGCTTTGTGAGTGAGAAGGAGCACAAGCAGCAGTTCCTCCATCAGCCTCTCTCCTGCTGAAGCACTTTCCGTAGAGTGGTTACGTCCTCGGCTAAGAAAGTGTATGTCGTCACTGCAAAATGACTGCCCGTGACACGAAACCTGCAGTTCCCAAAGATAAAATTGAACAAGTGGCACCATAAACAGGTTTCCCAGCACAGAAATGCATCTTCCAGCTCATGGCAAGGCTGGAAGCATTGCCAAGCTATGTCTTACAGCACAGTAAAGAACAAAAGCACCTTGAGTTCTGTGACAAGAAAAATTCAGACTACTCATGGCATCCAAACCCAGAGACTGCATCACTGGAGGCAGCAAATCAGAACAAATGTATCATCTTGGAAGTCAGAATGGACTAAAACCAAGACTCTGATAATGCTCAAGGAGCTTTGAGACACACAATCATCTTCAGCTGGTGCTTCAGCCACCCATCCAAACGACATTTGGGATCCAACTGGATATCAGATAGGAGAATAGAGGCAAGCAAGCCTGACATTATTTCACAGTGTGAAACAGGGACACTGCCTTCTCTGTAACAAAGGTGAGTGATAGTGGCACCTGGTGCTGACCTCAACAGAGACAGTGGCACTGGAGGGAGTGACAGCTTCCCCTGACACAGATTGAGAAGGGCATTCAGCTCCCATGATCTGGAACACCATGCCACAAGCAGCCACTAAAGTGTAGGTGGACAAACTAGAAGGGCAGGGAACAGCTCAGTGCCAATAGTAGACACTGTGCTGAGGCAGCCAAAACTACCATATGACCTCTGATGCCAGGAGAGTCTCAACACCTGACATTGCTCTGACATTACATCATTTCCAATTTGGCTGGATGAGACCCTGCACAGAGCCTCACAGTACACAAGGTTGAGGATGCCACCCATGTGCTTCTCAAATCCTGTCATCCTTCAGACACTACAAATACCTGTAATGGTCAGGACACAGATATGAAGGTGTCCAAACTCTGCACAAGGACTCAACAGTGCAGCACTTGGAATGTCCTCCAGCCAAAAACCAGAGGAGTGCTGGAGAAACTTCTACTTCATGTAAAGGACACAACTGCACTTGCTGCTGGAAAGTACGTGTAAGCCTACTTAATCAAGAAATGTCCTGGAGTTATTTATTCTCCCAGAGTAAGACTCCTGAGACCCCTTTTGAAGCTAAAATGACCAGAAGTTTGGCTCACCAGTGCCAAGTGCCCCACCTGCCCTTTCCCAGCTTCCTGCACAGGGGATGTAGGATGGCATAGCATGCACTGCGGAGGTACTCGGACTCACTCCAAACAACACCTCAATGTGAAAAGCAGCCCCACCCACACACCCCCAATTTTCAAGGTATTGCAAATAAAAGATCTGAATTCTTTCATCAGTAAATCAAGTTCCTGGTAGGTGATACAATAAAGACCCCCACTTCTGCAGACAGAAGTGCACAAATATAATGGCAGGTGAGGGGACCTGAATAACACCCTTCCATGGCTACCCTCAGGCCATCCCAGAAGCTACCAGCCCATCTAGGGTCCATTTCCACAAGCCCAGTGGCCCAAAGGCAGCTCAGGGGATGTGAACTGGGCTTTTTGGGAATTGTGGAATGCAAATCTGTTCAGAGGAACAGAAACCCCTTTTGGGGTCCTGCCAAGACTGTCCTACGGCTGCCTCAGCTCTGGTGTCTGGTCAATGGGGGCAGCCCTCTGAAACATCTTTTGGACCAAAAGCAAGTAAAGGAAAGGACTGAGATTATTTGGGAAGAACAAATATGGGAAGAATACACTATAACAAGGGCCAGTTGTACATAAACCTTTGGCTGGTCAGTACCTCTGTGTACCTTCCCCTTCTCAGTACCTTCCCCTTTCCTAGGCGAGGGCCTCTGTACTGGGGTGCAAGTCAGCAGCTGGAGAGAGACCACTGGTCCCAGTGACTCATGGGCCTGAGTGCCACCAGCTGCTGTGACTACAGGCAAGTGAATGAATATGAGCCACAGGAATGTCAGGCCAGAGGAGCCAACCAGGAGGCTACCTGGGAGCAAGGGAGGGGATGTCTAAGGGTGACCCTCAGGAGCTGATCACTGGAGACATGGGTGAGTCTCACAGCTGATGGAGATGGGTATAGGGGTGTAGGCGGAACTGTGGGTGTCTCTAGGCAGAAAGCACATGGGGAAGAGCAAGGATCCTGATCCAATCAAGACAGAGAGATCCCCAGTGTGAGACACTGGGAGGTCTGGAGTGTGTGTGCGCTATGTGTAAACACAGAAGGAGGTCTGTACACCTCCCCCCTGGGACTGCAGGCCTCAGGGCCAATCTATCCCAGTGGAAGTAACCAGAGGCACGGGATCTGAAGGCCAGGTATGGACATGAGTATTTCCACTAGTGATCCTTCATCCTGACGAGCCAAGAGGGAAAAGGATGAAGCTGCTGGTGTGGTCTGTGGGAGCACTGCACATGCCCACTTGTGCTATCTGTGTTACTGGATGTACGTACATACACGGTCTGTCTGTGTTTCTGTGTGTCTACAAGCAATATCTTCTGAACCTTGCTACTCCTTCCAGCTGAAGGGCTGGGGATGTGCCAGCCCCTTAGGTTCCAGGCTCAGCCCTGCCCCAACATTTTGTCCAGGAACATCCTCAGCACTGCCACACTCCTCAGAGCTCTACAGCAGGAGCTCTACATACATATGGAGCAAACAGAGAAGTCAGCACAGGTATTCTCCACTGGGAGGTACCAAAAGGAAGAAGTCAGAAAGTCAATACTTTGAAATAGCATCAATATTCTGTAAAATTTTCAGCCATAGATGTTAAATTTTTTATTCCAATCAAAAGTTACTGCCTGGATTCATCCCCTTTGTCTTTAAGCCCTGAGCCAAGGGACCTGACTTACAGAGAAGCAGCTTCCCTTCCTTACAGAATACAGACAAGAACTGGCTTCCAGCAGTGCTGCTTTCCACAGAGAAGCAACCTAAAGCAATCATTTTCCTCACTCAAATAAATGACTACATTCTACCTACATTTTGTGACTGTAACACACATCACTGGAAAATGAACCACTGTGCTGCTTCCTCAAGCATGCAAAATGTCCGTCCTGGGTTCATCCCAACCATGTGGAATTGCTGCAGTTTGGTGTCTGATGGGTGGGAGCAGTAGGAGCAATAAAGGCAATTGCGAAGCCCCCCTGAACTCACCTAACTCCCAGCCTGCAGCATGACAGTTCTCCAGCTGCCATCTATCCTGCCCATGACAAAACTAATATAATCTAAATCTATAATAGTATTTCTGGTGCCAGTGCAGAAAAACAACCAATGATTCAAATTTCACCGTATCACTTGGTTGACAGGCTAGAGACAGCTCTGGGGTCTACCTGGCTCTACCCTGCTCAGGCAGGGCCACCCAGGACCAGGAGCTCAGGACCACATCTTGGAATATCTCCAAGGATAGAGACTGCACAATCTCCCTGAGAAACCTGGGCCAGGATTTGGTCACCCTCACAGGGAAAAAAGTGTTTCTAATGTGCAGAGGGACCCTCCAGCATTCCAGTTTGTGCTCCTGGTGTCTGGTCCTGGCACTAGGCACCACTGGGAAGAGCCAGGCTCTGTGCTTTTTGCAACCTGCCTTTATATGTTTCTATACATTGATGAGAATGCCCTGAGCCTGATCAGCTCTGGGATGGACAGCACACACCAGTGCTGGGGCTGTCCTCCCCAAGGACAGGACTTTGCATTTTCCTAGTTGAATGTCAGGATAGGCTTCTACTGGCCCATTTCTGCAACCTCCAAGTCCCTCTGGAGGGATCTGTGACTGCCTGGTTTGTCAGCTGCTCCTCCCAGTTTGGTATCACCTGTCACTTCCTGAGGATGTCCTCTGCAATTTGTACATTGCAAATGCCCACCCAGCATTCAGCTCCCTATACAATTGCCATTGCTGCCTTTTCACAGACTGTGAGCACAACTTAAAGGTACAGTATCCCTCCAACTGTTTTCAAAGAACAGAGGACCAGAAAAAAGCTCCAAATGTGCAGATAAAGCACCTTGCAGAAAAGTCTTAATATTAACTGATTCTTACCTGTCTTGTTCAGGATCAGGGTTCATGGAGCACACCCAGGTGTCAGGGTAGTTCTTCTCCACTGAGCTCAGCTGGAACGGGAGAGTCCGCCACTTCAGACAGACATCTGTCAGACAGACACTTTGCAAGTCAGAAATACACAGCCTGATACACATCATTTTTTCCCATAGCCCATTTAATGCCCAAGTACCACACCAAAGTGTATCCAACAACAGTAAGACTAGTGGCTAAAAAAGTGAGACAGTCACAGAATATACTGAGTCAATTATTTATTTGTGCTCGCAAAACACTTGAATGAAACCCTCAAAGACAACCCTACCTAACAAGAATACAATGAAGCCAGACACCAACCAATACCAGAGAACCTCACACTCCTGCTGCAACTATGACATATACAAACTGAATTGAACAGCCAGTCCAGACATCACAGCTCTGCCCAGCAGTCAGGCTGTCTCTCAATGATACCAAAGTAACACAAATCACAGACATATCCACTTAAAAAAAAAATCTACTAAATTTTTGATGAACCAGGAACACAAATTTGTCTTCCAGAGTATTGCTAGCCTACCAGGAAACCAACAGCTTCACAAAATCAAGTTCTGCCAAGAAAATCCAAATGTCCTTAAATCAGGCTCTGGAAGGATATCAACAAGGGAAGACAAGAAGAAGGAGAAAAAAGTCCCTCCCCCTTCAAAAGAACCATGAAAAGACTGAGACAACCATCAAGGCAGAAGAGCCTAACAAATAATTCCACAAGAATGGCCTCACATTCCTTCCTACAACCACATCCTCAAGTCCCGGGGAGAAAATAAGGGAGTTTGGTGTCCCTCTACCAGGTGACAAAGTGATGGTGTGGAGCTTCCCATTACTCTAACAAGGGCTTAGCCAGAGCTGTTTAGAGGTGCACAGAAGAGAACTTGCATTAAACTCCAAGGGAACTGTAAAAGGTTCCCTCTGTGCTGACACAGTGCAGGCCAGGGCATCAGGGTACAAATTACTTGGCCACTTCCCATTGCCTGTGAGGATGTTTCAGATCTTATTCTGGTGCTGGGATGGGTGCCTTTGGTGAGTTCCAGTTCATATGACATTTCTAAGCCTGCTCTCAACACTGCTACTGGCCATACCTACCCTGCTCTGTCAGAAGATCAGCTGTGAAGATCAGTTAGTGAACTAGCGAACTGTGCAGGAAAGGAGCTTTATGCCTGGCTGTCACAGAATGCCACTCAGTGCAGACAAAGGCAAACTGCAGAGGAGACAGGTCCTAGGAAGGGATGATAGTCCATCCCAAATCTCCTATGCATTTAACTGTCCCCATCTGCAGCCAGGAGTGTTCCCCCCTTCCCCAGAGAGAAGCAGCTGGATCAGACGCACCGCACTGAATTGTGGTGGGGATCTCCATGGCTCTCCTGCGCTTGTAACGCAGTTCACTAGACGGAGGCTGGTTCCAGTTTGCTGATAAATAACCAAATTCATCCCAGAACTTGATGATACCTCTCTGGGCTGGAAAACAAACCATATTCTGCTCAATATGGAGCCATTATCACAAAATCACCATCTGCACTTTTGGCTGACCTTCAGCCACCCAAATTTCTCCTTCCAGACTCTGGTAATTGTGAAGCTTCACTACCTATTGCAACATCCTTCCAATACTGAGCCAAATGCTCTCCCATGGCCTTCAGCAAGTGTCGATACTCCTTGGCATCAGCAAAGTCTTGTTTATTATGGGTTGGCTCCAGAACCAAATAGGGCACATCCACCACGCCTACCACTCCTCCACATGCCCTGGAAGAGGGACACAGAGTGACACAGAAGGACACAGATTAAACCGACAGGCTGGCAACATGAACTGTCACGCAAAATGTAAGATGGGCTCAAATATTTGTACCTGCTGTCAAGACCTATTTTGCCTGTCTCTGGAATGAGGCACTAGTACTACCAGCACTCATTAGCACCAAATGCCAAGCTCCTCATACTGCTGCAGGGATGTTTAAAATTTGTGTCAAGAATTCTCTATCAAGAAACCAGGAAAATATGAGGCAGTACTAAATATAATTTATTTGTCAGAATGCAAACTGAAGGCTGACAAAATGAGCAGGCCTCAGGCTCATGAAGAATGATTAATGCAAAACATGGTTATTGCACAGCCTAAGTCAGATATAGAAAAATGTGCCAAGCTTAAGCAAAGATTGCAGAAAAATCTGCAGGACTCACATGCCACCCTCCAGCTGTGGGCCCACCTTCTCATACATCTTGATCAGCCGACTGCAGTTATAAATGAACATGCCGTCCAGCTCGCGCTGCTCAATGTTCACCCCAAAGATAAAATTCAGCTCCTTGGGCTCCTTCAGTGCCCTGTAGAGGACAAAACAGAGCCTCTAGGGATGCTGGAAATAAAACATACTATCTGCTGGTGTTAGAGAGAGGGTATGGAAGGCCAACACCCTTGAGCATTAAACTGCTACTTCTGAAAAATACAAAGCATTTGCTGAAAGAGCATTACAACTGAATATGAACAAAATACAAAAACTTTGCAATACAAATACTAATTTAGGCTGGACAGAGAATTTTTCGTTTGAATGTTTTCTCCTTCAAAACAGATTCTGGTTTTTACTTCAGATGTTTTTATTCAGTGAATTAATTTTATGAGAGTGCTGTTGCATCCAGACTGGTCCTTTCTCATGCTATTTTGGTTTGTATTTTCCAGCTGTATATCCCTTTCTAGATAAAGCATGGAAATTCAGATTTCAATACAAAACTACAGTCTTGATATTCTGATTCTAGAAAGTTCTCCTAATTCCAAATTTCACAAGGCTGCTCCTTAAGTTCAAAATCTGGAGGATACAACATACAGCCCAAGCAGAGCTCTTTTTTCTGGAATGTCAGGATATCAATTTGCATGATTTCTCCCTTATCTATGCAGCAGATGACTCCAAGAAAAGTTGGCCTCAAATATGTTTGTGAGCCCACAAGGATTTCCCAATCTGAATCTTTGGTTACCAGGAATTCTATCTCCATTAAGGCCAAAAGCCTTGAGATTTTGATCTCTTTGTGCTATAAATCAAACAAAATCCCTGTGTCTCACAAACAAGTCCTGCTCTTCAACATACTAAATTAATCAGGTTCCACAACTTCCCTGATACCCACGCTGAGGATTTTTCATAAGTAGGATACTCAGCCTCAGTATGAAGGCATCCTCAAATGTGAGGTCTAAACCAGTAACTACTGCAAGGCATAGCCTATACCATGGTCCTGCCCATCCCTCTCAATTTTGACCTGCTTTATATTCCCCACCAGCCCCCAATCAAGTCCTTTGCAGTTATGTACCTTATCTTAATGAGGAATTTGACTTCTGCTTAAATGGTTAGCTGAAGATAGTGGAATTCCTTAAAATGTTCAGTTGACTGTCTACTAATATCAAATATTAGGAAGACTTGAACCACGCATGCGTGAACCCTACACAATGATCACCTGCAGATATGAGATCTGAGTCTGTCTTCATGGCGAAACTTTTCAAAATAAATACCAAAAATAAATAAAATTCATATTCATTTTTTGTTTAAGGCCATCATCCCTCACACAGATGCAATGGTACCCTGTGACACAGCTTCATTTAAGACTGGTGACTGTAGTACATTACTAGGAAGACACCTGAAATAGCAGCTTTCAGTAATTTCAAATCTAAACCTTTGCCAAGAGGGGTTTTGAACACTGCCAACTGCTGGGCTGGAATGTGACCTGTTGGTCTCAGCTCACTGTCGTAGAAAACCACGATTCAAGAGCATGAGCAAGTGCAGCAAAACACCCATCTCAGGGATCAATTTTCTTTTTCTAACTTCTGGAAAAAAATGTAGAGCCTTATACTTCAAGAAATAGCATGTACTCACCTATAAAACAAAAAGGACATTTCATTTTTATCAGAGAGGACAGGAAGTAAAATTATCATCCAAACCATGGAAAATGAAGTGGTGGGTCAAAAGCCAGGGATTTAATTACTAGAAATTTAGTACCTGTCCTACTGTCTGGATTCAGAGCCAACCTGATCTTACACAGCCTTTGGAAACCTGAAAGCACTTCTTTCATTGATGCACCCAGCATCAGGGAAACAGCAGAAAACTGTCCTAGGACATCCTCTGTAACTCAAGAATTTTCCAAAAGACAACAGGGATTGCTTAGTATAGAAGCTAATGTGCCTATTATACACATCTTTCAGGATTTTTTTTTGGTTTTCTGAATGAAGTACAATGCTGTAGAAAAGCATAATCCTCTGATCTGCTTCTGATCACCAGCGACGAATGCAGGGACACAGGGAAAGCCATGTACCTGCCCAGAGTGGCTTTTTGCCGGTCAGCTTAGCAACAGGAAGAAGTATTTTGCCCATGGGCAGGAAGGGCAGAAGACTATTCACAAATTTTTCATTGCACACTAATGTCACCAAACCCAAGAATTAAAGAACAAAGGTGTAGATGGAAAAGTATGTGGAAGCTGAAGGAAACAGGCTCTCTCACAAGCTTCTGTATCATTCAGATCCTAGCTCTAGCACTTTTAAATTAAAGCTGTATTTATTTCTTTCTTTTCAGCACTTAAGATGCACTAGATCTACCTCTGGCAACAAGTCTGCGATAGTTCTGACCCAGGCAGCCATGTAAATGGGCATGCATACACATAGGGAATGGAGACGTTCTGTATCCAAACCCCCAACTTCCTCAAACTCAGCATGTGTTTTAAGAGCATTTGTTTCTGGTTTTCACTTCATTTGAGAAATGCAAAACAAACGTATATGAAGAGTGAAATATTCCTGTGAGTACATCAAAAACCAAAGTTAAGTGCCACCAGAGCTAAGCTAGAGGAATGCCTTGGGATTTCACAGCACCGACTACACCAAAACTCAGCTTTTTTTAGAAAGCATGCCTAAAATTCCTAAAGCTGTTTCATTGTAACTTGTGAACATTTGTTCATCAGCCTGAATCTCATCTGCAAGTGAAAAAGCAAGAGTGAAAAAAACTGATGTGAAAACCAGTTAAATATTTACAGCCAACAACCCAATCCAGAGACCCACCATGTCTTTCAGCAGGTGAGAGGGGAATGCCAGAGGTAACCAGAATAGTGCCCCAGCTCAGTGTAACAGCCCAGGCATATAAGATGCCCATGGATATTTAAGCTTTGAGCTGAACCGAAAATACATGCAAAACAGGAGAGCTGTATGAGCACCTGGAGCAAACAGCCTAGGTACTCCAGAGTTTCGAAGCCCCTGCACTCACCGCTGCTTTGCATCCTTAATCCTTTTCTTGACGTCAGCCTCCCGCCGTAGGGTGATGGCCGAGTTCTGGACCTGACGCAATGTCACCTGCAAACAGGCATTGCATGCTCAAGCTGGGAAATTCATAAAATTCACTCCATTTATGATGTTCTGCTCTTTCAGGAAGAGCTGAGAAATGTTTTAAGTGTAAATAAGTCACAACTGGTAGACAGTGACAACCAGTGTGACTCCAGAAGTAGGGCAAACTTGTGCTAGGTTGTTTGGAGGAAAATGTCTACATGTAAAAAGAGGATTAAGGAAATTGAAAACAGTGGCAATGGAGCACAAGGACACATACAGGGCACTTGGATACTATTGTTTCCATGACATACCAATAGGAAGCTCAATGATTTTAAACTGGTGTTGCTTGCTGACCTTCTGGTGCCCCTGCCAGCCCTCCTCCCAACTCCTGGCGCCAGGGCTCAGCCTTGCCCCTCAAAGCCACAGTCCCACTGGAAGGAAGCAAAGAGGCCCTCTCCAAAAGCCCCTGCTCAAATGCCAAAGAGACAGCTGCACAGGCAGCAGGGAACAGCCAAAAAGCCCATAGCTCTAGTTCTGTTCCCCGGGCCACTTCCACAGAGGCTGTCAGCAAACAGCACCTGGAGTCAGGAGGTCACCTTCTCACACAGGATATATTGAGTGTGTAGGCAGGGGAATGCCAACACACTTCTCACTTGGGCTGCACATCATGTGAAGATGGTGAAACACATCCAGTGGTGATGAAGCCATGGAGATGCCTAAATGTTGCTGGAAGTTCGCTGCTGACTGGAGCCACCACCTGCTTAACCAGCACACGGCATGCTGCCATGGGGTGCTGCCCAGTCAGCATCACTCCACCACCAGTGCTCCGAACACCCCTTGGTGCTCAAAACACAACATGCTGCTAAAAGCACAAGGCTCACCCTAGACTCCCGCGTGAGATCCCCTCCAAGGCGTAACTCGAGTGCACGGGCTTTGCTCTCCGCCTCGCGAGCCTTCTCTTCCGCTGAAACATACAGGGACAAGGATGCTGTCAGCCATTTGGTACAGACAGACACCATCAGGCATTCACCCAAAGAGAGCAATTCCAGAGAGCCTTTGCTGCACTGATGTGTACAAGGGTACAAAGGAAACACAAAAATGTACAAAAATCAAACCTTACATGAGAGGGTCCCACTGACATGGCATCTTAAACATGCTCAGAGGTCCCAGTCAACACTGGCACAACAGTAGGGATAAACTGTGCAAAAGCACATTTGAAGGAAGGATCTGTGAGGAAGACAACAAGGAACTGGAAAGTCTCTAAGAATGCCTGTGGCCCTGCCTGCTCTGCTTGGTAATGTGATTCAGAGAAAGGTTCTCACAAAACCAAGACTAAGTTCAGGCTTGAAAAGGAGTTCCAAAGAAGTAATTTTCTTGCAAAGATTAAGGGAAAGGACTACTCTCAGAAATGCTTTTATCTCTAATAATTGCTAAATTTTGCCTGGAAAAACGACAAATCCGTGCTACACGTTACATAGGACCCAGCATTTGGAAAACCTACCCTGCACGTGATCCTTGCATGCAAGAAACTTACCATGTAAAAGGAACTCCCCTTTTTGCCTCTCTCCTAGACAAACAGGAATGCTGATGATAGGCACATATCACCCTGGTATTACTTAAGATTCATTCAATAAACCTAATTTTCTGCAAGGAGAATGGACTGAGAGCAGTCCTGAGTAAGAAGGAATTAGGGGTGCCGGTGGATGAGAGCTGGACCTGTCCCAGCTGTTTGCTCTGGCCCCCAGAAACTTTCCATGCCCTGGGCTGATCCCACAGCATGTGCAGCAGGGGAGGAGGAGATCCTGCCCCTGTGCCCTGTCCAGGTGAGACCCCACTTGCAGAGCTGCCTCTAGCCCTGGGGCCCAGCACAGGAAGAACCTGGAGCTGCTGGAGAGCATCTAGAGGAGGCCATGGAGATGCTCCAAGGGTTGCAGCACCTCTGCTCTGGAGCCAGGCTGGGAGAGCTGGGAGTGTTCAGCCTGGAGAAGGCTTCAGGGAGACTTTAGACAAAAATGAGCTTTAAGATCCCCTCCTGTGATTCTGTAATTTGGCAATACAAAGGGTGCATGCTGAGGGATGGCATAGCTCACGCCAAGGCAAACAATACCTGCACCCCCTCTCTGCTACTCATACATCTTCCCTATCCAGCTATTTTTGGTTATCCTGTTTTGATTCCACAAGCTCATAAGCTATTTCCAGAGACTCAGCAATCTCTCAATCTGACTGATTCCAACACATTCCTTGTAGGCAGGTATCTCTGGCATTCTGGAACTGCTGTTTGCTCAGCTGAGACCCACCATTTGTCACAATGTACTCCTGGGTTTAAAAGAGCAAACTGCAAATCATTCCTGATGATCCCTCTGGAGTACTGGAGACCATGAGAAATTAATAATTTCTACCAGCAGGAGAACAAAAAAGCTTGGTGCTACAGATAAAATCTATTTTCCTACAAGTAAAGATTTAGGCCCCAGAGGATAATACCCTGAGCATGTTTTAGTCCTGGAGGCTCCATGTGTGCTCCAATCTTCAAGTAACAGTCTGAGGTCAGCTGGGAGTTTTCACCACAGTGTCCTACGCCCTTTGCTCAGCACCCTCTTTCCCCTAGAGGAACCAGGCCCATTCAGTGATCCCTGCACTCCCTGAAGCACTGGGCTGGTTTGGTGATCCCTGCACACCAAAAGCACTGGGCCAGTTCACAGAATCACAGAATCAATTAGGTTGGAAAAGACCTCTGAGATCATGGAGTCCAACCTGTGACCAACACCACCATGTCAACTGGACCACAGCACTAAGTGCCACATTCAGTCCTTCCTTAAACATCTCCAGGGATGGTGACTCCACCACCTTCCTGGGCAGTTCATTCCAATATACAATAATCCCTTCTGTGAAGAAATTAATCCTAATGTCCAACTTAAACCTCTCCTGGTGCACCTTCAGACTATGTCTTCTCATCCTGTGACTACCTGCCTGGGAGCAGAGACCTACCCCCACTTGGCTACAGCCTCCTTTTCAGGTAGTTTTTCCTGAGCGTCCTTCTCTCTAAGCTAAACCACCCCAGCTCTCCTCATAGGACATGCACTCCAGACCCTTCACCAGCTCCATTGCCCTTCTCTGGACTTACTTTAAACACCTCAATGTCCTTCTTGAAATGAGGGGCCCAGAACTGGATACAGTACTTGAGGTATGACCTCACCAGTGCTGAGTACCAGGCAGGGGGGAAGAATCACTTCCCTGGTCCTACTGGCCACACTATTTCTAGCACAGGCCAGGATGTCACTGGCCTTCTTGGCCCCCTGGACACACTGCAGGTTCAGCGATCCCTGCACACCCAAAGGCACCAGGCTGGTTTGGTGATGGAAATGTGTGATATTTTAGGGCCAATGGGACCTGTTCTCAGCACTGGGACAACAATGGACACCATTTTTCAGTGCCCTGAACTCCACTTTTAAGTGTCATGAAAGCCTCACAGACTGCTTCAGGGAAGAAGCTTCTCTAAATCCTACTCTTTGCATCTTCTTGAAAAGCAATGGGAGTGTGTGCTCAAGACATGCCCTGGCTAGAGGACTCAATGTAAAAATGAATTCACCTATGAGGATTGAGGCACACAATAAAATCTGTTTAAGCTTCATCTTACCAAGTCTATCTTGCCAGGCTGTACTTCCTAAAGGAGGAACAGGGAACATGGCAATTCACACCATTTCACTCTGCTGCTTTTCTTTAGGGCAGGGTCACAATCACACTGCCCTCTGTGATGCTGTAGAGGCTGAATGCAGCACCATCCCTTGTATATATGACCTGCAGCCACGTGCAGACATGCCTAAAGCAGCTCTGACACCAGGACAGAGGACACATGCCTCCAAGTGATTTATGTAGTTGATTTATGAAACCTACCAGAAGATACAGGTCACATATAAATCACAACTTCCAAGATTCCTCCTTCACTATAGTATTTTTGCATTAAGGGTTAGGGAGGGATGCTGCTTTTTGTGTTATATTTCTGGACATTTAATGCAGTTCTAATACAGTTTAATGCTGTATTTATATGCTTGTGTGATTTCTATATGCTGAATAACCAATTATGACAAACTGAGTGTTCCCTGAGGATTATAGGACTTAACAGGAAAGGAAGATTAGATGGGCAAAAGGTATGCCAGGAAGGATTAAAACCAAACAAACCAGGGCTCCCTTGTAGACCCAGACCCCAGACTCTTTACATTAAGTGACAGAATAAAAATCTACTTTTTTAGCTGCCTTAACAGGAAAGATGCAGAATGAAAACATAGCCAAAAGCTCATAATATCTTAAAGGTGAGAGAACTGTAGGATGGCAGGGCTCAGCCAGGCTTCTGCTGGAGTGGGGGAAAACTGCTGGGACTCCAAGGGTTATCCTGTACATCTGCTACTCAGATGATGAAATGGTCTCTGGAAACAATGTACATTCCTTCCATTGCATGAACTAAGT
The DNA here is from genome assembly GCF_037042795.1 of Molothrus aeneus. Lineage (NCBI taxonomy): Eukaryota > Metazoa > Chordata > Aves > Passeriformes > Icteridae > Molothrus > Molothrus aeneus. Next base: position 38,044 of record NC_089663.1, read on the forward strand.
CTGTGTCATCTGTAGTTGCTGCAATAATTCAGTTCCTGAGCAATTTCAGTGATCCCAGACGCAGCCAACCCCAGGTCACACCTTTCAAGGGTTTAGTCCTCCCCTTAGCAACAGATGAATGCATACCCTGACGACTCACCTATCCTTGCCAAGTGCTCTGCTTTCTTCACCTCTTGCTCTGCACGGGTCTTGAAACGGTTTGAAGTGTATTTGTACATCCTGTGATGATCAAAATTTAGTAATCAGCAAACTCAGCAGTAAGGTCAAATCAAAATTTCATCACTGCGTGAGAGAAGGTCCCCACATGCTACTCTACTCCTCCCAATAGATTCAATAAATGGAGGAGATTTACATATCATGAACCGGACATTTTTGGATGAAGCTAAGCAAAATCTTTTTAAGTCATAGATATTTTAGTAGTAGCTCCAACCACAATATCCTCTCTTCTTCTGCATTAACCAGTGGGGGTGAAATATATCCATATTCTTGTCATAAATCTCAAGACTTAGAGAAATAATTTCTTCGGAAGTAAAAAGGAGGAGTGAATATATATGGAAAGCTTCTCAAAACGCTTCCACTACAGCTAAATAACCTTTCCTGTGAACAGCTGTCCACAGGTGCAGTCTGACAGGTCCATCTCACACAGGGCTATCTCAAAGTAGAACAACAATTCGGTAAGAACTTCAAGTTTCAGGACACTTCTTTGTGTTTTGTATCTGACTCATAACCTTGTAAATTGTGCTGGAGATGAAGCAGCTTGTTTCACCTTCCCTGTATGCTAACATGCCAAATACAGATCCAAATTCACTGACTGCTGCAGAGTGAAAGACTGGTGTTCGTGAGGCAGAAGCTCATGAACATGTATCCAAGCACATCACAAGGAAAGATGACACCTAGGACAAGCAGAGCCTGCAGGAACTCAGATCACCTTAAGACATGAGGGTTTGGATATACCCAGAGGAAAATCCCATCCCAAATGGATGGGATTAAATTTTCCAGTATTTAGCTAAAGCAAAAGCCACGAGAAATGCTGTTTTTACAGAGAGGCAAAAACACACGGAGATGTAACACTTGACCGACCAACTGATTGGAATCACACTTAGATCCTAATGAGAGACAAAATTCCCCCCAAATGCAGATAAACTGTCAGGATTTATGAGAAACAACCTTGTACTTATGAAAAGTTTTGTTTAGGTTTGTTTCTGTGGGTGAGCACACGTGGTACTGACATCAGACATAATCTCACCAACAGGAATCCCTTGCTCCCAAATCTAGAAAATTAATACCACAAGCACAGTTCCCGGAAATACATTTTCCCAGAAACACATCTTCTGCTATTTTTAGGGATTTCCTCCCTGGGGAAAAAGGAGGCAGGTGCTAAGACTTCCAGAAATCACAGTTGGTGATTTCATCACGTCAGGAGCTACAGAGTCAGGATTTTGGTGGCATCATCTCTAACCTATGTAAGGTTGATTAAAGCTATCTGGAGCCAGGAGATAGTACACTCTGAAAACCAGACTGCTTTCAACATGTTGGCATAACTACATTACTTCACCCCCACCTGCCTGAATTCTAAGGAGAAAATAAAAAGACAGAGAAGTAGAGCAAAGCTGAATTATCTCCCCATGCCCAGCCCAGCAGTCAGGGCAGCACTTGGGGGGACCGTAGGGACAGCACTCCTTTGCTGTAGGGAACACTGTAAGCAACTGTCAGATGTCCTAGATGATGGCGCTGTGAACCATCACAACCTTCAAGACACTCATTCCAACTGCCTTGGAGTGTCCTTGTGGAAGCACAGGCCTTGCATGTGGCCTGGCTATTTCTATCTGCATAGCCCATATTGCTAAACAAGCTCCAACAGGTACCGGGGAAGAGATGGAAGCAATCTTTCAGGAGACACAGGCCACTCCCAGGGAAGCTGGGAATGTGGCAACACAAGTGCAAAGGCTGGTGAAAGATCCACACAAAACCAGCCAGCCCCTGCCACCAGGATGTTTTCAGCTCCAGAAAGGTGAGGAGAAGCCTCTCCCACAGAAACATGGGTGGTGACAAACAGAAAACAAGTGTCCTGCTCAGGAGATGCACTGTTATTCCTGAAAAACAGTGCAAGGGCTGCAAAACCTTTTTTCAGCAAAGGCACTTACGTACCCTAAATGCACAGAGAATTTCTATTCATTGTCCACAAACACCAACACCGGAACCTGCAGACAAGCCACTGTACAGGCTTTTCTTTCAGAGATAAAGGCAACCTGACTGACAGCAGGAGGGAGGCCCCTCTGAAAGAAAAGAGCCCTTCAGATGTCCCAGAGAAGCACACCAAGGCTGTAAGGCAGCAGCACCTCCACTGTCTCTTCCCCATCCCTTTGCTTGACCAGGAAGGTTCAGGATTTATCTGGCCCAGGCTACTGGGCCAGAAACACACCCATGCTAAAGAGCTGAGCATCACTGCTACATTTGCTGGCCCCAAAGGAGCACCATAATGGAGGTCCCTTCCCTGTGCACTCACACACAAAACAATGCTGGCACAAATACAAGGGATTAATCCAATATTACCCTGCGGAGCACTCAAAGCCTAGTAGATAAATGGGGATGCTGAGCTCTGGCTTCAGCTCTAAAGGGAAAGTGAGGGTGTAAGTGACCCTTTTCAGCAGGTTCAGGGAGAAAAATGTAAAAAAAACCCTACACCTATGGCAGTAAAAGCAAAGTAACCACTTTCAGAGTGGACTGATTTACTGGTTTTCCCTTTAGAAAGAGCCAGCAAAGGCAGATTTGAGCTCTCCTGAGGAAAAAGACAGCTTCCTCAACCTGCCCAGGGCACAGCATCGCATCTACCCCAAGAGCGGTGCTGGCTCTCAGAACCCACAGTAAAGGCTTTGATGGCTTGTCCTGATGGCCACGCAGCTTCTAGAGCCCAAAGCTGGCATTGGGAAGTCCAGCCAGAAGGGAGCAGTCTGGACAGTCTCCAGAGAGGCCCAGTAAAGCCACAATGATTGCCACAAGACTGAGAAGATTTACACTGTGCTCTGCAGGAAGGCCTTGCAGTCTTTTCTGCTCTGTTGCAGGAATGGGGATTTTAAATGTAAATGTCTTTACAATGTTCAGGAATTTGTACTGGCCTGTCACTATAAGCAGATCTACAGGAGTTTGCTCAGATGTTGTACAAGCAGATCTGTAAGATACACCTGCCACCAGCACACATCAGCTTGGGGCTTCTTAGAATAGACTACTGATCACTTGAAAAAGAAGACACTGAGGTAGATGAACATCTGGGGTGACTTGGGACACCTAATATTGTCATGACGCTGACAGCATCGCCCACAATGATGGCATCCTGTCCATAAGTCTCGCAAGAAGCTTGTCTCTGATGAGACAAAAATCTGTGTCCTCCCCCGGTTTCTCTCCCTAGTACTTTTGATGAACTACAGCACAAGCAGAAGCAGCACAAGGCCCTCACATGTAGATAAAACACAGTCAAAAATAAAGAAATCCAGAGATTCTCTATCCAGTAAATCAGGATTTACACTGGCAAGTTCCCTGCCTTCCGCAGGGAAACAACTGGCCTGGCCAGCATGAGGAGCAGAGAGTGTGTAACATTCTTTTATTTTGGTCAGGTTCACGATACCATTTGACAGAGTCTCATGTAAGGAGCTGAGGAAGCCTAAGTTAAAAACCAGCCAGGCTCTTCAGGCACTGTCAGTGGTGTGACACTGGCCTGTGGCTGCTAACAGTGCCTAGTAGGCTGAGTGAGCCCAAAATGCTATACTAAAAAATCCACAAATACTCTACAAAATTACTACTATTTGATTCAAATAAATTATGCCAGGGTATCTAGAATGCAGACTGTGTGCTCCCAGAGAGAGTCCACCTCAAGTAGACTGAAATACAGGTTTCCCTTTCCCCTCCCATCCCAGTAACCTTTTCCAGTCTCTCTTCAGCCAACTGACAGCACACCCCAGCTCACGGTCACATTTTTTGTTTAAGGAAATCTAAAAGGAATATAGGGAAAGCTTTTTCTCAATCTCTATTTAAACCTGGATTAGCTACATATAAAAGCAACTGTTTCAAAGCACTCGGTCTAGTTTCTTTTTGGAAATAATCCTAACACCCACCATATGTATTTCCTTCTGCTCAACAACAACAACATAGTTACCTAACAGTTTCGTATTAATATGGTATTTCATACAACCAGGATCTTAATTTCTTTGTTTGCTCTGAAAGGGAGCCAAATTGCACCAATGACTCATGCAACTTTCAAAGGCATTCAATTTTCCACAATGTATCTCTCTTCCCACGATGTCGACACCACATGCCATTCTCTTATGGTCTGATTCCATGCTATTAGGGTTAGGAATGGAATTATACACATGGAGAGCAAAACACTACACCTCTTCTCTAATTCCAAATGGTCCCACAGACCCAGAGATCTTGGATCCAACACTTACCTTGGCTTGTAGAGGCAGCATGAGAGTCGTTTGGTTTGTACTTTGTGTCCATTGATGAAGATCCTCATCCTGGGATCAATATAAAGCACAGCAGCATAGGCACGGAAGGAGCGTCGCTCCGGCTTGCTGCAAGAGAGACATCTACTTCAGAATATGCCCAAGAAATACCCTTAGCAAAACAGATAGGTGAAAGAAAAGGTCTTTCTGTTTTAATTACCATGAAACTACATTAAGTAAAGCTTTTCTTCAATTTTTTTTGACCTATGTCTTCTCCAGACTCTTTGTTGAGCTGTACATCATAACTACTGCTACAAGAAACTGATATCGTGTTACTGCAACCTGAAGAGGAAGTTTGAATACATCTGGATAATAATGGCCAAAGCTATCAACTGGCCTATTTAACACTAAAAGTGTGCCCACCTGCTCAGAGCATTTCCACCCTTCAGTGAGTCAGGTACGCTGCCTCAGAACCTGAACTACTCACTGACACACATGGTACCACAATATCAGAAAGAAGAGGCAGTGATCAGTGGCAATCACACCTGCCTTACAAACAGGCATATTAAAGATGCTGAGAACCCTCGGAGGGCCCCAAGGAATTTGCTCCGTAACATCACTCTAATACATAGACAGAGCTGCTTTACAGGGTCTGAAACTTCCTATGGAAAATTCAAGCACTGCAGAGGAGAAGCGCGTAATCTCATCAAAAACGTAAAGCTTGCTAGGTGTGCTCATGGAGCTCTGGGACTTAACCAAGCATTTGGCTCATTTCAGCTCAGTTTTTTGTTTTCAGGCTACAGGTGATCAACTCAGCAAACACTCAGCTCTCTCTAAACAGGGGCCTGTGCTCTTCCAGCTGCCCTTTGAGCACATCCTTCTTGCCCCTCTACAGGAAGAAGTGGTCCCTGACAGATGTGATGATATACCCCACCTGCCTTCCATACTATCCACCCCCAGAGGCTGACCTGTGCAGCACCTCATGTTTTGCCACAAAACTGAACAGCAATTTGGGAGCAGCACTGCCTCACAACCAGCTCTCATTCTGATGAAAACATCTTTGATAGGTGTATAAAATTAAACATAAAGCTTAGAGCTCCTTTTTTTATGGTGTCTAAAGGACACTGAGTTTTCTGCTTTGGCTAAGCTGAGATCAGCCACTGCAGGCATTCATCCCAAACACAGACACAACACCCATGGGCTGACACACATGTACCCCAAACAGCTTAAGAACAAACTACAGATCTTCTAAATTCCCTAATTCACTACAAAATGAGAATCTTAAAAAAAATCCATGTACACAGTATATAGCCAAACCCTACACCAAATTTGATCAAGGCCTGTTACACCAGTCACACTTACGTTCCCTCTGGGGGTGTTTCTGCCATCTGAATATCGTGAGGGTCAGAAGTCACATCCAGCTCTGGCTCTCCATTATCCATTAGTTTCAGGTTAAAGATGATCACCAGAGTGCCTGAGAAAGTAACAAGTCAACCAGGTGAATCCCAACCAAACCCCAAATATCTCACTTGTGACCTGCACCATCCACATGTACCTTTCTCACCACGTATCTTATTGAACTGGTCCATCACTTCCCATTCTGATTTGAAAGGGGAATACTTGTAAATGAGCTCCGTCTCAATAGCAAATTTCTCCATGTTGTCCGTCAGGGGTTCATGGCTCCGTGCGTTCCAGGTGGGTAGGGGAACGATGACCTGCAAATCCCATTGTATTGAGAGTGACTCAGGCTCTCCCACTCCAGTCAGCCCCTCCTGCAGGTCATGGTCCAGTGACTTACCCCTCCTGACAGCCCCTAAGTCATCAGGAGAGGCCTTTCCAGCTCTTCAGTAGTTTGCATGTCTGTCAAATACTCACAGACCCTCTTTGCCAGCCTCTGAGTTGCCTTCTCAACATACCAGTCTCAGAGTGAACCATTCCAAGTTACATGTATGGTACTGGCTACTCACACACGCAATGGCTTTTTTTCCCCCTTCTCATGTAGCAACCTTCATAATACTAAAAAAACCCCCATTCTGGCTTAATTCCTCTCTTGAACTCAGATATCCTTCACTCATATTTATCCCGAACTCAGTCTTTGATTTTTTAAAGGATGCTAGCAAGGTGGTTTCTGCCATGTAGAGTAAAAATACAGACAGAATTATAAACTGCAGCTGCACATCAAGGACACAAATCCCATCCCAGAACTGTGGTCAAGCCAAAAAAGTAGCCAGAGCTGCTGTGGGAATTAGATTTACTTTACTCTTCCCAACCTGCTTCAGTCATGGGCTGGCTACCAGCACGCACTGACCCTCCCCAGTTTCACCCTTCAATCCCTCCCTCATACCAGAAGATGCTTTCTGAGATACCAGCCCAGTGCAAATTTAAATTATCAACCTTGCCTGGAACAACAATGCCTGAGTTATCTATTAAAATATACAAGTTTTTCATAGGTAGAACTATACTGACTTTTTTATTAAAAATCAAAAATATCTGTAAGAAGACACACCTGCAGTTAATGACCCATGGGTAGCAACTTCAAACATCTTTAGTTCTCTACACAAAATCATATCAGCACAGTAAAATTAAATACATCTCAAGCTCAAATTTTGTGAGAAAAGAAAAATGCAAGATGTCTGGGCATGTCCTGAACTTAGCATAAGCACACCTTTAAGTGACTGAAATAAGCCCTTCAAACTTGCTCTACTCTAGAGACTTCTGAATTAGAATTAAAACCAAAAGGAAAAAAATGTGTTGACTTTGCAGAAGCCCTACAGCATAATGCTAAAAGAAAACCATACCCTGATCCCACCAGAGTCACAAACAGCCCTGAGACAGACTCTTCTGTAAGAGCTAGGCAAGTTCAGATGAGGCAGCATTCACTATATTAGTTCATTACAAGAAGCACATGCAAACCTCGTCGATGCCTTCTTCCTCATGGAACGTCCGTGATAAGAGGAGGCAAGTCATGGTGTTATCTTTCCTTGTGAACAGGATAAAATCCTTCCCAATCCGCATGGAACCCCTGTAGGCAGAGGTCAAACTGTGTGTTACACCTGATGCACCACACTGTTCAGAATGCAGGCCACATTACTGAGCTTTCTTCCCATTATGTTCAGTTATGAGATGCCAAAACCAGATTAGGCAGAAGGGCTGAAACAGCAACTATCATTTCTCTCTAAACACCTCATTCCTTTCAGAAGGCATATCAATCTGGGCATTTTTACAATGTTTCAAAACATTTAACACCAGTCACAATTAAAAGGTGCACAGCATTGCAGACTCATGCTGTGTAGTGAGTTTAAACAGAAATTTAAAAAAATTTAAAAGACAACTGAGGTGAGATGTGACAATAACCTTCAAATCTCTGAGCAGAAATATCAGTGAGAAAGCAAGCACATTCCTCATTTCACTGTATCCAGAATCAAGTGCAGCAGTCTGGAGACAGAAAATTCGTTTCCTAACCTAACTAAAGCCTTACTGACACTTCAGCTAAGGCAGCTTAGCAGCTTGTTGTCACAAAAAGGGACAGTCCCTTCCTTCTCCTCATTCTCCTAAGTTATCCTGTTACCAAGCTCATCCAAAACACCTTAACAGGTAACAATGAACATTGCATCGAAAGAAGTATTGGTGTTATGTCAGCGCATTTCTCTTCAGACTGCCTTAAGTCCATACCACAGCAATTCCACAACCTACCTTTCGCATATGCTGGGGCTTCAGGCAGCATTTTTCTGATGTAATAAAGTACACCTCTTGCTCAAGGTTAAGAAAGGACAGAGATCTCTCCTGGAAGCATACAGTCAGGATCTGGGATCTGTCCTGCACTGTAGCTGAACTGACAGTGTCTCAAGATCCCCTAATTTTTCCCCCCAGGTTACTGAGTCCCACTGATTTCCCAATAGGATGCATATAATCAAGGCACATGGGTGAGCACAAAGCAGAACAGCCGGAGTAAGTCACAAAGACCTGTAACTTTTCCAAAGACACAGCAAACTTCTTCCTCTTTCCTAGCAAATCCACTCCAACCGGTGTTGTGCTCCTCTGCACTTAATCCTACCCCTCCTCTCATTGCTTCCATCATTCCCCTTCTCCCTGCATTTGTTCGGTTTGAGAACAAAAAGAAATGGTTTAAGTCCATCTGCCTTGCACCAGATAACTTTCCTGTTGGGAGGCTGAAGCACTATTTTGCTGCCTGACTGTAACAGGGAGATGACCATTTTGTTTCCAGCTCTTCTGTTATTTTCCCCAAGCTCTTACCTGTACCCTCTGCCTTGTGCAAACATAGTCCCAAATCACTGCTGTCAGTTGTACAGAGCCTTCTTGGCCACTGGAGAACTACAGCAGATGTAGAGAGCTCCTGTCTACCAAAGCAGGGGATCTTAGAGTTCATCTGTTTTTTGGGGTTTTTTTCTGTGAAGAAAGCTATACACCTCTGAGCAAAAAGTACATCGATCATCTGGACTATGACCTCCCCAACCTCAGGAGGCTGGCTCTTGTTGTACCTACGATTTCAAGCCGTTTCCATACTGCCCGATTTGAGTGGACTCAGGTGATCGCTTGGCTGATTTACCAAACTGGATAACACTGGCAGCTTCATCTGCAACAAGAAACAGGGGAACAGAAAAGGCTTATTTCAGTGTACAGACACACACAGACACATCTTTTAGATAAAGAAGGGAGGTAACTTCTTCACCACTGGAAATAGGCCAGAAAAGAGGCCAGAAGCCCAAGGTGAAGCTGCATCCTGGAGCTGTACCACAGAGCCCTGTGAGACACATACTGCTTGAGGGCACTGATGTTACCAGAAGATCTGTACAGGTGCCATGATGCTGACAGAAAGAGTTTTAGGTTTCAGTCTAGTTCACTGTCCCATCTGAACTGCATGAAGACATTTCTTTTTGAAAAAAAAAAAAAATCCACAAAAATAATCTATTGTGTCCATCACAGTTGTCAATTCTTATAAATTAAGACCTTAGGATGCAGTGGGTCTGTTGTATCCCAGGTCCCACTGACACCACACACTTGAGAGCACTGGCACTAGAGCACATGTCAGGACTATTAAAAAGGTCAGAAATCCAGAATAAACACTGCTATTTCTTCACAGTGCTGAACTTAACAGTCTGGTTAATTAAAGCACTAGTAGGACACAAGCTAACTTTGGCAGCAGGACAGCTGGGGAGAAAGTCAACACAAGCAGGTCCTACAGCAATTAGCATAGGATTTCATTAGCACAGGACAAAATGAAAGGACACAATGGCTTTACAGCTCAGAGGGTCGGTCATTTTTAGTTTCAGCCTTTCTATTGTTCAAGAGATAAAGACTTTTAACATCATCCCTAGGACAAATTCCTTTCCCTTCCCCCGAGAGATAATCATTTCACCAGAGTTTACTGGGAGAAATAAAGTTTAATTCCAGAGACAAGGAACACAAAGTGCCTTACTGTGAGGGCTAAAAACAAATGGATACACACAAGCTATAAGGGAGCACAAGACATCATTCACCCCACCAGGCAACTGTGGGGAGGCTGAGCCCATGGACAAGCTAGATTTCAGCATGCAGGAGACACACAGGCCTATCAGCATTGACCAGTTTTACATTAAAATATTCAGTACTAACACCATTGGTCTGACATGACATCACTGAGCTGGTGTCAGAACACCATTTTCAGTTGAAACTTAAAGATACAAATACAGGAGAACAACTGTGCAAACACCTTGCTGCCTAAACTGCAGTTGTTCTCAATGGAACTCCACAGCTATTCCAGAAACAGCTTTGGACTGGATAAGGGTACCTCTACCTTCTCTTCGGCCTACTGTAATATTTTCTAGCCAAACAAAGAAAACACTCGAATGTCTTGTATTTGAGATCTGGCTAAGGATGGTGGTGATGATGATGATCATCACCATTATCATCCAATTATTATTACTCTAACTACTATTACTGTGTTATTTTTAAAGCCTGGTAAGGAAAGTAGATACAGGATATTAAAAAGAGAAGGACTATTGGAATCTTTTTGCTCCACAAACATTTTTCAGTAACTATTTTTAAGAAACTTTTAGAAAGCCTAAAGAGGGTAAAGAGTAATTATCCAAAGCACTTCCTCTCTCAGGAAAGGTGACCAGATGGTTTATCACTCAATGTTGGATGTCTGAAACCACCCTATTATGACTCCTCTTTCAGGTCAGAGGGATGAAGGTGATACTGAGCAGAGGGGAATGTGAGCTAGCACCTCTCTCCAAGCTGTCTTTAGGAGAGATTTAATATTTATATCCTCCCAAGAATAAAGACACAATTTTTTTTCCCCAGCTCTTTATAGATTCTGGAGGGTGTTTCTACTTAAAGCTATTTTTGGCACACTATTTTTGTTTTGTTGTGCCTCAGAGTTACTGGATTTCAAAAAGCCAAACTCCCCAGCAAGAAAAATAGAGAAGGGAGATCTATGCAAAACAAAGAAGAGAAAAAACAAGCTGAAGAAATTCACTCGAGATCGTCAAGATGGCAGGATTTAATTCATGACCTGGGGGAAATTAGCCTAAAGTCAAGTTGAACTTTCCTGAGGATAGGGGAACAAGGGAAAAGCTGTGAGGTCCTTTGTGACTGTAACAAACACAGGACACCAACCCCACATGGGGCAATGACTGGAAACAGACAGTGACTGACAAATAGCTTTGATATATGTTCCTGTAATTTGTTTGAAAAATCTGTTAACTTTATAGGAAACATCAATGTTTAGGTTAAAGATTTAACCTTAAACAAGGTTAAAGAGACATTTTCTCCTGAGAATTGTGTAGACTGCTCCCCTGAAAGTGGCCCCCAAGAGTCACTGTCTACACACACAAGTGTGTACACACTCTAAAGTAGGAGTTGGAGTTCCAGTTCCTCACCATTGTGAACCTTGGATAAACAGTATTTTTTAAATAAAAATAAAGCAACTACTAAAATACTAAATAGGAAATACTATATACTAAAATACTAATAATGCAACCAAAACACTACTACTTAATTAACTGCTTCCATTAAAACAAAAGCTGTTTTGAGCTTCCAAACTTCAAAAACACAGTTGAAAAAAAGCAAGACTTGATGTATTTGCTTCAATCTCTCAAAAAGCAACAGAACAAGCCCTCTTAAAAAGTATTAGAAGCCAGACAAGGCAGGTAACTGGGCTAAGTCTGCAGAGATTTACAAAGGCAAGTAACACCTGACTGATTTGGTCACCTTCTACAAGGCAGCACTTCCTGTCCATATGGAGACAGTAGTGGGTGTTGTTTGGCTGGACTTCAACAAAGTGTTGGACACAGTTCAACATAGCGTGTTCCTGGACAAACTGGGGAGACACAGACCAGGCAAGTGGTATACAAAACAAGTAGGGAACTGGCTCAAGGGTCATGCTCAGAAGTGATCATCAATGGTTTTCACTCCAGCTGACAGACTGTCACAAGCAGAGACCCCAGGGACTGACGCTGTGCCCCATATTGCTCAACATCTCCATACAGGATATGGACAGTGGGGTGCTTTTGAATTCTCACCAGCTTCATTGATGGGGGTAAACACCTCGACTGGCTGAAATAGTGGGCAAGCAAGATCGTGTCTGAGGTTCAAGGGAACTGTGAAGTCCTGCACCTGGGATTAAATAACCTAAGAGCCCAGCACAGACTGGAACCTGCAGGTTGGGAGGAACAGCCTTGCTGGAAGGGTCCTGGTGCACAACAAGCTGAGTATGACCCAGCAGTGTCTCACAACAGCAATTGAGGCAAACAGGATCCTGGACTGTATCCACGGGGACATTGACAAAGAGATGGAAATGTGATTAGTCCACTTAGCTTTGTGTTTGTCAGGCCCCACCTGTTGTTCTGTGCCCAGTTCTGTCTCCTCAATTCAAGAAAGATGCAGACAGCCTGAACAGGGTGCAAAGGAGATGATCAAAGGGCTGCAGAAACTGCCCTATGAGAAGAACTAGGCCTCCTTCCTTGAGATGAGAGGGCCCAGGGGGAATCTCATCATAATACTACAGTACTTGAAAGGTAGCTACAAAGGCTACCCTTCCCTAGGAGCCACATGAAAAAGAGGCAAGAGATACATGTTGCATTGGGAGAGGTTTCTTCTTAAAATAAGTACGAAATTCTTTTGAGATCAGTCAGTCATTTAATCAATCACTAGAACAACCTCCCCAGGTGTGTGGTGGAGTCCCCCATCACTGGAGAGACAGGGTGCTAAATCATCTATTCCATGAAAGGCTGGAACAAATTATCTTTGAGGTACTTTCCAACCTGAGCACTTCTGTGATGAAAATGCCAGTTAGAGACTTATTTTCTTCAATTGCTTAAGAATAAAACTAGTCACTTCCTAAACTGGTTGTTATACTTTCTCAACCTACAAGTTGATTCATTGAATCATTCAACCTGTATTTTGATTCTTTAAATTCATGCAGCACTTTCAGAGCCAGGCATTAGATAAAATTTCAAGCCTAAGTAGTGATCTCACTGATAGTATGAGAAATGTGATGTGCTGCATGAAATCTATTGTTTGGTTTTCTATGGACTCCTATGTAGTTCCTTACAAAAGAGCCAAAGTTTTGGACCAGTACTATTATTCTCTATTATTCTGTGTTGGGGGCAGAGGGTATTCACTGGATAATAATATATTTATTAATATTGGAAATTAGAAAAAGGTTCTTCACCAAAAGGGTGATCAGGCACTGGAACACACTCCTCAGGGCAGTGGTCACGGTCTCAAGCCTGACAGAGCCCCAGGAGCATTTGGACAACGCTCTTAGGCACAGGACACCCCAAAATCCCACCCTTCCAACTCAGAAGATTCTATAATTTTGATACCCCTCTGCAGGACATGATGGTTCCTTTGAAAAGAGCTGTCCTGTAACATCACTGAATCTTTGGACCTTATGATAACTCACGACTACAATGTGAGATGTTTCCAGCTTGAGTACAAATGTTTTTTGATCTTGAGACCACACAACCCAGAGTGATCATTAAGAGAGCCAATGCAGTGAGTACTGAATGCAACTGCAGCAGGAATCACTTGACAAACATCCCTAATTTTTAGAAATGAGGAGTTGTCATTTGGCTTGCTAATCAGAAGCCATCAGACAGAGCACTCAAATCTGACCAACTGCCTCACTATACCCCTCCATTTTCAGAGCCTGCCAGACAAATCTAGAATTGCCCAAGACAGAACAAGACCAAAGAGAACAGCAACAAGACAGAGTAACACAAACTGTTACTGGAACAGTTAACTTGAGCCCTTCAGCTCTTCCCTCCATTTAGAAGTGCCCAGACGCAACTGGGTTTACTCACTCATCATCCCCAGATGGTGCCCCATCCAGTCTTCCAAGCCATCCTTTCAGTTGACTTGGGAAGATCCCATGCTAGCATGGGCTACAACAGCACTATAGCAAGTCATGGAGGTATTCTTTTTAACATGTCAGCTTTATGTACAAAAAAAATAATTTTAATTGAAGATATCATGCACAAAAATAAAACACTCCTAAGATCCATGATTTCTGTTGAAGCAAAGTCTGTATTGAGGGAGAAAAGTCCAATAAAAAGTTTTCTGCTGACATCTTTTAAAGTCAGATAGGAGATCTTCAGGATATCTTTAAAACTGGTAAACCCTGCATTATGAGAAATTAAAGCTCATATCCCTACAGCTAGGGATGGAACCAGAGAGCCCCTGGTTCCATGCAGCAAGTTTGAATGAAAGACTCTCCTTAGCTGCTTCTGTCCATGCTGACAGGCAAATGGTGCAGCACACAGAGCTTCCACCTGGCTGCCCTTGGTCCAGCATCAAGACAGTCAAAGGACCTGAATTACATGGTATTTTCTATACACAATGCATAGCACTGTGAAACATCCCTGCAAGGCACAGTATCTGCCAATCTTCTTCACTAAGCATTTCAGGCTATCAGGATAAAATTCTTCAACATTCAGCTGAAAGATTAGTCAAAAAGAAGCCACTTAATAGCTGTCCTAAGTAACCCAAATATTATTGTATTTCATATCCATCTGTGCTCAAAATTGAAAGTCACTTTAAGACCCAGTGGTGTGGCCAGAATCAGAACCACAGGGATGGGAGCGGCGAGTGGCAAGCTCTTTCAAGTCAAGGCATTTGGGCAGACCTTCGTCTCTCCCCTCATAGCTTTTGCTCAAGGCAGTTGCTCTGCTTTGGGGTTTTTTTTCCTCTGTTCCTCTCTGACCTCCAGAGGGGGTTGTTTCAGGTAGGTTTTCTGTGCTCACAACAGTAGCAACTGTTGCTACAAAATGGGACCGTGCATGTCATAATCAAAAACTGTTTCAGACTGAATTTTGCAACATCTGTCTGCAGCTGTAGCAAGGTGCTAGGAGGAGTGAAGAGGCCCCAGTCCCTGCAGCTGCTGCAGCTGCCAGCAGCAGCCAGCTGACACAAGGAGTCACAGAGTCTGAGCCACTTTAGCTGGCTGCCCTGCCATCCTCCGCCAAGATGAAGGTGAAGTCCTTCCAGAGGTTCTAGTCCTTGACCAAGTACCAGCAGCCAGAGCATGTCAGTTGCAAACATCAATGGAGCTGCTGCCACCAGAGAGGTAAGAGGGAGGGCTGCCCTCCCTTTGTCTCCCCACACACAATTGCCCACGGCAAGCGTCACCTCGGGGAAAGGTGTCACTGCCATTTTGAGTTTCTCTTGGCTCCCAGGGAGTCCATGACATTTAGCAATTTTGTATCTAGCGATTATTTACTGTTAGTTTGTGCCTATTGCTGTTTTGCTTATTAGTAAACTGTTATTTTTTCACTTATTTTTACACATTTATTTCCTGTGGGAAGGGATTGGTTAAAACTAAGGGGATATAACTCATTTCAGAGCATCCCCCTTAAATTGTCTTAAACCAAGACAATAGCCATTATTTAAATCCCATTTTGTCACAAAACCAGCACTACAGAAGCAATAATGGTATAAAAGCTGCCATAAAATTCTGTGGCATTAGAACAGACATCTGCCACCTTCCAGAGAAACACACAGGCAGAGAAGGTCCTATTTTCCTCTCCCTGATCCTAAGAACTATCAGAAGGCCACACTTCAACCTCAGATTATTTTTTTATGGATGGGGCTTTAGTGTTTCCTTCAGCTAAACTGATGGCAGAAAAGTACTCTTGGGAGACACGTTTAGCATCCTTAATCGTATTCCAAAGAATATACAGAAGGTACCTAGAGTTCAAACCAAATTCCTTTATGGAAGTCACAAATCTGTGTATCAGAGCACAAATTAAATTGAATGAAATGCTTTGTATCTATATGTGTTTGGGCTGGGATAGAGTTCAATCTCTCCATGCTAACTTGCATGGGGCTGTATTTTAGAGAAGTGTTGGTAATACATGGTTTTCATTAGTGCTGAACACAGCTTACACAGCATCAAGGTCCTTTCTGCTTCTCAAACTGCACCACCAGCAAGCAGGCTGGGTTGCACAAGGACTTGGGAGGGGACAAGTCTGGGATGGCTGATCCCAACTGACCCAAGGGATTCCAGACAGTATCATAAAATCCCAGAATGGTTTGGATTAGAATGGGCCTTGAAGACCATCTGGTTCCACTCCCTGCCATGGGCAAGGACACCTTCCACTAGACCAGGTTGCTCCAAGCTTCATGCATCTTGGTGTAGCGCTCACCAGATAAAGCTGGAGAAGTAGGAGGAAGAGAGGCATGTGTGACCTTGCAGCATTTGTCTTCTCAAGTCACTGTTTTACATGATGGAGGCCTGCTCTCCTGAGGGTGGCTGAACAATTGCCTGCCCACAGTAAGTAGCGAATGAATTCCTTGGTTTGCTGTGCTTGCGTGCACAACTTTTGTTTTCCCTACTGAACTGTCTTTATTTCAACCCATTAAGGTTTCACATTTTACCCTTCTGATTCTCTCCACCATCCCAGTGGAGCTGGAGTAAGCCACTGTGTAGGACTGAGTTGCCAGCTGGGATTGAACTATGAAAATATCACAAGAGGAACTTAAAGTACTGAGGAATCAGTGCAAAAATGTTAGTTGTTGCTTATTACATTTCCTTTGTCTTCTCCATATTCACCTCCCAGTTTCACCCAATTTTGCTGCCCTGTATGGAACTCCTCACAGGATGACTTACCAGTCCTCAAGACTCAAAGGTGGGTTGACAGTGCTGTTCATTGATGCTAAAGTAGAGCAGAAAAGCTTTTAGCTTTCTCCTGCTAGATACAACATCAATTTACAGCAATTCTTACAAGGCAGAAATACATTTGCTATATTATCATATTACTAAGGTTTTATATTGTCCAGTATTGATCTCCAACACAACATCCATGATGAAACAACAGCAAACTGTTTTCAAAGCAGAACCTCAATTTCTGCCATGGCACACCTTCTGGTTAGAGCTGAGATACACTGATCATCTGGCAGCCAGATGGAGAAAAAGCTTATGCCAGCAAACCTTGTGCTTGTGCCCCTTCTTGCTCCACTATTCTCCTTTCAGCCCCAAGGCCAACTTCAGTGTACTGATAAACTTCAAGCCAGGCTGACCCAACTCTATATTGCAGCAAAACAATTTTCTTTTGACTAATTAGTTTTCTGCAATGGAAGAGGTAAATGGTTTGATATGTAATATGGTGTGAAAGAGCAAGTAGAGAGGTAGAAACATGTATAGACGCATGGAACATGTCCTTTTCAATGGAACTAAGCTGTTAATTCAACTTAAACCATAACATGAAACCTCAGCTTGCAAATGCAGGTGTAACTTTCTGTCACTTACTTGAATCCATTCCTGTTCCATCATCCAAAAAACATAGCATGAATCCACCTCGTAGGTCCTCTCGTTGCTCTGCAAGAGAAGAGTTACTCACTGCTCCCATAAGCAGAAGCTAAAAGTTCCATAAAATGGGATCAGTGTTAACAACAAAAGTAACACAACAAATAGGACTTTTAAACCTGCAATATGGCTAAGCTGTAAGAAAGAGCACCAGATTTTTGTTACAGAATGACTAAGAACTTCTTCACTACAAAACTGAGCTACAAAACTGTATCGTGTCAGTGGAGTTTTTCAGCATTCACTACATAGAGCAACTCACTTCACCTGACCCCTGGTGAAGGCTGACTTAATTGCTTCCCCAAGATATTTGTAAAGGTATTCCTTTTTGCAAGGCAACAGGGACTATAGCACAGAAGAAATGGTAGAACAATAGAATTATTCAGGTTGGAAAAGACCCTTAAGATCATCAAGTCCGACCACAAATCTAACACAGCTGAGTTCACTAAACCATGCCCCTAAACACCAGATCTACACATTTTTTAAATATGGATAGATAGTGACTCCCCCACTGCCCTGGACAGCCTGTTCCAGTGTCTGACTACACTTTCAGTAAAGAAATTTTCCCTAATATCCAATCTAAACTTCTCCTGGCACAATTTGTGGCTGTTTTCTCTTGTTCCTGTCACTTGTTACCTGGGAGAAGAGCCCAACCTGTACCTGGCAGCACTGTCCTGTCAGGGAGCTGTAGGAGCAAGAAGGCCCCCCACAAATCTCCTTTTCTCCGGGCTGAGCTCCCCAGCTTCCTTAGCCACTTCTCATCAGACTTGTGCTTCAGCCCCCTTACCCTTCTCTGGACATGTTCCAGCCCTTCAATATCTTTCTTGTCTTGAGGGGCCCAGTACTGACCCCAGGATTGGGCATAAGACTCTCGCTCTTATTCAATCAAGAACAACATACATTTGCAGCCTAAATCCAAGTTAACTACTGACTTAATTGCTGACATGCAAGGAAGCAGCATGAGTGACTTACCAGTATAAATGTCTATTCTCGTGGCATCTGCATCTCTACAAAGAAATAGAACCACAGTTGATATCCAAACGTTAAACAGAAATGAAGCTAAAAATCCAGGCATACACAAGCTTTTTCAAAATAACTGGCTGTATAGATCAAAGTCCACAGAGGCCCCACAGTCATGAGTGACAGAAAACACTGTCTATTTGAACCTAAACTCCAGCATAAGACATTGCTAGCACACAAACAGTTCTGGTGACAGGAAGCATCACTGGCATTCTAACAAAAGTCATTCTGGGGCTGGAAATCAAATGAGTATACATTTCTGAGCTCCCTCCTATACAAAACAAACATCACCTATAGTTTTTTTGTTGAGCTGCCTACAAAAGGTTTAGTAACTCCATATAAAGCTTCATTCCAATACATTCAGGATTGTTACAGGAAACTGTCATTACAAGATCACTGAAGTGAGGCCCTTCACACACTGCATCCTCCTCTGTATTTGAAAGTACAGCATGTACAGCACTACTGCCCTCTTCCCAAACCAACCTCGGTTTGCTGACTAGAGGCATGGAACTATAGAGCAGTAACAAAACCCCACTTGACAAATACCACAGCCACTTTGTTTCACTTTTGTATCTCCAGCCCAGCCTAGCTACTTCTTCCCAGAAGACAACCTCTCTATAGCCAGAGGGGAACCGAGGGAAGGAAAAACCACCCCCAAAGACCCTACTTTTTCTTACCTTGTTGCAACCATGAACATAGCACCAGCTCACATGCACGTGTACATGCGCGTGCGCGCACACACACAGAGCTGATTCCCTAAACAGAAGCTTTCCAACTCAAAAATGTCCCAGTTTCAGCTTGTTACATCACAAAATGCACACTGTGACAAATCACCTTTGAGAGAAAACAATCCCAAAATACTTCCATTGTGCTTCATGACAGTACTTCCTCTAGCTCAAGACAAAAGCACGCAAGGCTTGGGAGGCTTCTGTAGCAGGGATTCCCTCCACACACAGATGAGACAGGTGGCCCAACAGCTGCAATTTCCAAAGACCAAATCTCCTGAAGTGTCAAAATTCCTTTAGCATTTCTTGCTCTATTTTTCAGCTTCCCGCTTCTGATTTCATTTTCATTGTCATGTTTGATATTATGATTTTTCATATATCAGATGAGTCACAGCTCCTGTAATATTTATTTTAGCAATTTCTTTACACAAAAAGGCAGACTAGTTTTTTCTTTAAATCTCTCTTGTGTCTGCTATCAATTTCCTTTCCAATATGAGTTGCTCCAGGATTCATTCAAACCTGTCTTTCCAGGAATAATCATTTTCTTTTAGGGAGCTGATATGGCAATGTAAGACGAGCAAGTGAAATACTTATACTAAATTAAAATTCCATTTTCTTGTAAAATCTACTAGAAGTGAAAATTGCTTAAGATCAACTAATACATAGGTGAATTAAATCTTAACCAAAGTTACCTTGGGAATTAGGCAGTCTCAGGTACATACCTGGCATTATCTACAAGTTCAGCAAGGGCACCAAACAAGAACTCATGGGTAGTTCTGCAATGAAACAGAAATCAGCAGTTACACCAGCACTTAAAAAAAGAGAGACCTTTAAATAAATGAGAATCTCAACTACAGTTTAAACAAATCCGGTCAAATGGGTACAACACTACGGTCTGGCTGACAGCAGACTAGGAACGAGTGATTTCCTGTCTGCCAGAGACAGCCATGCAGCAGCCAGTGTGCCCCAAATTGCAGCTCACTATGGTCTAAAATATGTGATATGATAGAGACATGATAGAGAACACATGATGATCCAATAAACCAGCCTATGACCCAGTCAACAGCTTATAGAAGTCCTTATAGAGCACAATGACAGGTCTTTTCACAGCAACTAAATACTGCCTATAAGGAAATATAGCCAGAGGAGGATTATCATAGAATCATAGAACAGTTTGAGTTGGAAGGGACCTTAAAGCTAATTTCATTCCAATCCTCCTGCCATGGGTAGGGACACCTTGCTCCAAGCCCTGTCCAACCTGGCCTTGAACACTTCCAGGGATGTGGTAGCCACAGCCGCTCTGGGCAACAAGACATGAACAACGTTATGAACAAGGTGAGTCTCCCCCACGCACCCAGTCCCACTGCAGAAGTTATTTGTGACAGAAAAATGCTTCCAGATCCTGGCTAACATCCAGCAGATGCAACTGCTGCTAATCCAGAGAAAGTCTTCTAACACCACAGTACCACACCACCTTGCCAAATTAACACTAAAATAATGAACCCAGCTACCACTTCAGCACAATCTCAAGAGACATGTTTAGTTTCCAGCCTCTTTAACTGCCACCTCTTTTAAGCAGCTCCCATTTGGAAGCCATTAGTTATATGCCTCAGCATTGAAACAGATGGTGAGAAAAACTTAGGCAGCTAATAAAAATCATTATAATACATTGTCTGTTGACATAAATGCCATATCTCCACTTCATGCCCAAGCTGGCAACTTAACTTCAAATCTAACATTTTTTTAAACATAGATGAACCACATTCACCATAAGTTTAACAGCAAAGATGTGGAGAAACAGCTGATGGAATTTGTTACTCCTCCAGGTTGTTCAATGAAGAGACTAAAACCTCAGAAACCAGTTTGATCAGCATGTTTCAGTTTACACAAAACCCTCACATACAGCCAACAGGTGACCAAGAAGATATTTCTTCATATTTTCAGCCTTCCAAGAACAGACACACAGGTACTTCCCACACATAAAATATATAGCTGCCCACACTGTTAATAACCACAAAACACGCTTTCATAGCCATCTTCAGGGTGATCACACTGAACCCATCAACACAGCTCCAGTCAGAGGAAAACACATGAGGCTTTAAAATTATCACTAAAACCATGGGAACAGAGATTTCCGTATCTCCACTCTCCTGCAGAGACAAGACCAATGGGAACAGTGTTTGGAAGACTATCTACCCAATCAGAAAGCTTCCATAAAAACACAATCTTGGTATTCCTTCCTTTGAACACGATTTCCTGCTGACCTGGCTTCAGCAGGGATAGAGCTAATCTTCTTCTCAGTAGGTGTTAAGAGTTGTGTTTTGGATTTAGTGCGAGTATAATGTTGATAACACACTGATGTCTGGTACCAAGCCAAGCATACCCTAAGTCAAGGGCTTTTCATTGTCCTGCACTAGTCAGCTACACAAGAAGCTGGAGGGGAGCATAGTAAGGGCAGCTGACCCAAATCAGCCAGAGGAATATTCCGTACCACAGAATCTTCTGCTCAGTCTACAAACCAGGGGAGCTGGCCAAGAGACGCCAATCACTCTTGGGGGACAGGTAGAGCATGGGACAGTGGGTGCTGAGCAATTGTATTGAGCATCACTTGACTTCTGGGGTTTATTCCTCTCTCGCTTTTTCCTATTATTATCATATGTTTCTTCCCTCCAATATTTGAAATGTTCTTATCTCAGCCCATGGTTTTAGCCTTGTACTATTCACCTCCCCATTCCACTGGGGAGGTGAGTGAGCAGATATGTAAGATGATTACAGATTTCAAGTGTTCTCTTGAGTTTACAAGTGTCTATTCAGCTCCACAGGTCAACATCATCAAAGTATATTTAGGAAGTAGCCCATAAGCAAATGCATGCTTTAGCACTAGTATCAATGCTTAAAGAGCACTTTTTACTCCACAATTTTAGGAATACTTCAAAGAAAAGATGCAAATAAGATACAAATAAGGATTTCCAAAGAAAGATGCTGGAATGAAACAATTGATAGCACAGCTATAGATGACAAGAAAGGCAAAACAAAACATCTTCACATAGCCTGACACTACTGAACTTGACCATCTCCCAAAACTGCAACTTCTTGTGCTGACACAAGCAAAGGGAAACCTTGCTACAAGCCAATGAAAAATCACTCCAGCTATTTATCACTAACAGAAATGAATATATACTATAAAAGTCTTCTATTCAATTTATGAATTTGAACACACTTGTCAATATCTAACTTAAGTCAGATGAAGTGCTTTGGCCTGATTTAATCAGCTAATCTCAAACAAACCCATTGGTCTTGCCTTACAGTCAAAAGTGCCTGAAATATTTCACATCCATCATAATCAACCAGTGACCATTTCTCACATCTCTTCAACAAAGTTTAGGATTATTTTACTTGCAGCACAACTTCAAAAAAAACCAAGACAAACTGTTGGCAAAATAAAGCCTATCAGAGCTTCCTAGCCACCTGCAAACACAGTGAGCTTATTTTAGATAGGCATCATCAGAGGCAACCACAACCTGCATCAGAGTACCCAAAATACAACTATTACTGCCATACAATGGGTGAAACAACATATAGAAGGGAGGAAAGTAGTATCAAAATCCATAGTGTCAACAACAGCTCATCTGGATAGACAAAGACTGGCCTGGATCATCCCACAATGTGCACTTCCATTTGAGCCAGCTCCATGCAGAACTGGAGGCTTGATAAGGAATCTAAAAGGGGAGTCCAACATTGGCAATTTATTGAAACATAGGTGACAAAAGGTCGAGTTAGATGGCTCTAATACATTACTAACTTCAAACACCTCTATAAAGAATCATTTGGAGTAATGTCCCAAGGGAAGAAAAACTTGTTTTGTTCCTACAGGAACCTCCGGCTTGAACCTAGGTAAACTCCAGATCCTGCAGACAAGTACCTAATTACTAATGAGAGTCTTAAGACTTCACTTTTCTTCTGAAGGAGAGCACATCTGGGAAAATGCTTTATTTTGGCACATGCATCAGGAAAAACAGACATTCTCTAAACAATGCACTCTGTTTCAGGCCAAAATAGACAAAAAGCACATGAAGAAGAGGGAATTTGGTGGAGGGGAAGTAGGGAAATATTGTTGGTCTGTTATTACTAGTTTTCCTCAAGTCTATCATTTAGTCATCTTGAAGTCTATTCGAGTGACTTTCTTTGACTCCAACTGTATTTACCAGGACAATTCTAGTTACACAACAACACACAAGTTGCAAACTAAAGGCTACCTACTGCTAGAAGACAATTACAGGTCCTCAACTTTTAACAAAATAATTCAATTTTTTATTATAAATATTCAAAATATGCAAATATAAATTGTCTGGTCTCTGTTATATTTATGGCATCATCTCAATTAATAACTTTGGAATTGTCTTAATGTAAGCATTTAATTGTTAAGGAAAACCAATGCAAGGGCAAGCAGGTGACACTGGAAAGTCATAAAACAATGCACATGCAATTTTCATGTGCTTATGCACACTGATTTTCATTCTAGGATTTAAAAGAATTTTAACGTAGAAACATAAGGGTTGAAAAAGACTTTTAAAGGTCATCTAGTCCAATTTCCAGCCATGAGCAGGAACACCTTCTACTAGGCCAAGTATCTCCAAGCCCCATCCAACCTCGTCTTGGACATTTTGAGGGATGGGGCAGCCACAGCTTCTCTGGGCACCCTGTTCCAGGGCCTCCCCACCCACACAGGGAAGAACATCTTCCTTCTATCTAGTGTGACTCTACACTCTTAGGTTAAAGCCATTGCCCTCTGTCTCACCACTTTAGAACTTACTAAAAAGTCTGTCTTCACTCAACTATTCATCGAGTAAGTTGGAAAAGCACAGTGACAATTTTTCTTTTAAAAAATATGGCAACTGAATCTATTCATGTAGATGCTGGAGGCTCAACTCCATGTCCCATCAGACATGTAAGCGTTAAGCTGCTATTGGAAAGATCTGCTGCAGTTCCTCAAGCTCAGGGACCTGATCAACTGTCTCCTGTAAAGCACTTCAAACTGAGTGCTCTGAGTCAGACACATGGAAACTTTTCTGAAAGAAGGTCTTAAAAGGGAAGGAGAAAAAAAAAATTTTAAAAAAGCATGGTTTTCTTCTGCACCCTAGCAGCCAGATGGTTGGTCTTTCACTGCAATTTAAAGAATTTAAAAAATTTCCACCTCCTTGATTATGAGAATACACTTAGCACTGAACTAGAACTTATCTAAGATGGGATGGTGTTCCTCAGCAAGAGTGCAGTCCAGAGGAGACCAGTCTCCTCTATCAAAATCTCTATACTGGCCTAGGGTTGATTTGGGGATTAGCTTGTTTTCTTTTTTGCTCATTTTTTTTCTGGAGGAGCAGGAGAGGTTGTTCGTTATGGGTCAGTTTGCTGCTTTCTTTGATTTTATAATGACTTCTATTACTCCTATTGCCATTCTTAGGGAAGCATTTTACTTATGCACTGATTCCCATAACCTCAAAAGGCTCTTTGCTCACGATGGACAAGGAGCTCTGGCTTTGGCTTATCCAAGCATTGGCTTCCAGTTCTTTCCAAGAATTCGGTAATGAAGGTATCACTGCAGACATGCAGCCCACCACAAGCAGACAGTAGCATAAGCACAATGGCAACATGAAGTACATTTAATATACTTGACAGCAGCAGGAACAACTCAGTCTTTAGCACAGGCTTTATCTTCTTATGAAGATGGACAGAGTTCTGGAGCTTTGCAGGCAAACACAAGCTGCTGAAAGAGCATTGCCATCATCTGCACAGTCTTCTTATCCACAAAAAAAAAGATTGTCTTCTGGAGCTGGACATGAGAATTTCACAAATCAACAACAGCACCACAACATGACTCAGTATTGTCCATCTTCAGGCACCAGATTGTTCACTCCATATGCAACTGCCACCAGCTAAGCTAAAGAGCAGACCCAAATGTGACATGGAGCCATTACTAGGTTTGTTTCCCTGTTCAAAGCCCATTACTTTTCTGATTCTGAAAATAAATGGACTATAATGGTCTTGGCATATGTGAGATTAGTTTTAACTGCTCTTGTAGATGTATCTCACTACCAACAAAACAAACCAGACAAAAATCCTTTGAAACAAAGTTGCCCATGTTTCTGTGCCTTCTTTAGACTGCTGTAGACCACTGATCCTTCACATGCTGAAAAGGGAAACAAAAAGATAAGCCTGCACTTTCTTTATTCTTCTATCGATGGACAGTAAGTCAACTCTTCCACAGAACATCAGCAGACAATCTTCGCCGGTGACCAGCCGATCAGAATGAAGCAATACCAAGTGGTTCCACAGAGTTCTTCCAATTTGGGCAGAACGAGCTCTTCCATCTCCTGTATACATGCCATTAAAAGGCTCAGGAGCAGCAGGAAGTGTTGATGGGTGCCTGACCCCGCTTAAATGCTGCTCCCTGATGGTGCTCCTCATTTTCTAGACATGCACCCACAAGAAACTCATGGTAAATAATGGCTTTGCCTCTTCTCAAGAGGTGTTATTTTGGGAGATTCACTGGCGACATGCAAAAAAATCTGACTGGAAAAAGAGTACCATAATCCTGTTAGAAATAAACCTGCAAAACACTCAGTCACACACAAAGCCAGATGCTACAGAGGGATGGTGGCCGGCACGACAGCGCACACACACTGTTCCACAGAGATCCGACCGTTCGGGTTTGGTTGCCCAAGGTGACTCCTCGTTCCTCCCGGGGCCTCTTGTCCCCACGCACTGGCTCTCCGTGACCCGCGGACCTGCCCGCGGTACAAAAGCCGGTCCCGGAAGGACCACGAAGCGCCCGGACCGGGAGCAGGGAGCCGCTCAGCCCCACTGGCCCGTGTGGCTTCGGCCGGGCCCATCGCACTGAGATGGGGTCCCGAGCAGGCCGGATGCCGCGGGCCCACCCCACCCCAGCCGGTACTCACGAGTTGGTGTGCAGGTATTCGAAGGTAAGCTGGGCCCGGTTCAGGCTGCTGTAATTACCCAGGGACATGGCGGCAGTGGCCGCCATCGGGCCTGGGCCTGCGCCCGCGCCGCATGCACCGGCGGCCGCGCGCGCCTCGAGCCCGCCCCGCCCCCTGCCGGTCACGGGTGACCGCCGGGTGAGCAGCCGGCGCTGCGCTGCACTTCGTTATGCCGCGCCCCGTCGCCCCCTTGCGGTGCGGTGCGGTGCGGTGCGGTGCGGTGCGGTGCGGTGCGGTGCGGTGCGGTGCGGTGCGGTGCGGTGCGGTGCGGTGCGGTGCGGTGCGGTGCGGTGCGGTGCGGTGCGGTGCGGTGCGGTGCTGCTTTGTCTCCGCCGCGCTGGGATCGCGCCCGGCACGGCAACTGCCCCCGCGGGGAGGAGCCACGCGGCTGCCCCCTATTGGCCAGGAAGAGGCACGTGATGCTAGTGCCTCGGCGCGGCCAATGTGTGCTCTGCGCCGCCGCGTGACGGGTGCGCGCAGCCGGGTGGGAGCGGTGAGGTGAGTGCGTGCGGCGTGTGGGATCCTCTTTTTCCCTCAGGCTCCGTCCAGGCGGCAGCCGAGCGCCTCAGCGCCGCGGTCTCCTAGGGCGGGGGAGCGGCTGCGGTGGGGCCGCGGCTGCGCGGTGAGGTGGCCTGGGCGCGATAGCCCCCTCCGGCCTTTGCCGAGGTCGTCGGAGCCGGGGGGCTCGATCGCCGCGGTGCTGGCGGCCTGCGCGGAGGGCACCAGCTGGCGATGACTGCTGGGTGCCAGGTTGGAGCGGGTGAGGCCCGCCGGTCCCGAACGGCGGGAGTGGCTCCAGGACCTATCTGGATGGAAGGATCCCGCCGCTGATCTCTTATGACGGTTCCGCGCGGATTTCGGCGGGTGCCGGTCCTGCTGCACTGGTGAAGGCTCTGCGAAGTCACCGAGGAGAAGCTCCTGAAAGTGCCCGTACTTACCAAAAAACATTAATGTAAAGGGTATATAAAATCATAAATATTCTTGCTCCAAATCTGTGCTTTTGGTTCATCTTGAAATGTGAAAGGATTGAGCTCAGGGGTTGTCCTACCTCTGTTCTGCACCCATCATTGCCCCCATCCCCGCGAAATGCAGCCTGAACGCGGGAGCCCTGAAGACTAGGAATACTTGTCTGAGCATCTGACTTGTCCAATGGAAAAACAACTCCAATCGTTCTTCTGAAATGGACACTGAAACAGCATGGCTGGCTGTGTCTTGGATAATAGGAATCTGAATTTAATATCCAAAATCTGAAGGAATTCAGTCTGTGCAGAAATTATTGTGGTATATTTCTTCTTGAAGAATGTTCAGCAAGAATGAAACAAGTAAGACTGCAGATATAAAAAGGATAAACATTATTTGATACTTTATTTATAGGGCACCAAAGGGAAAAGGTAAAGGTTTTGTTAAAAAAAAGAGAAGCACTTTAATTTTGTCTGATAATTTTCCAACAATGGAATCTAATTCATTAAAGGAAAAAAAAGAAGGCTATGGGAGTTGGGATTATTCAGCCTGGGGAAGAGAAGCATCCAGGGTGACCTTACTGCAGCCTTTCAGTACCTCAGCGGGCTCCAAGGGAGCTGGAGAAGGACTTTGGACAAGGGCTAATGGCTTCCCACTGCCAGAGGGCAGGGTTATTGGAATAATGAGAACTTCCATGGGAGAGTGGCGAGGCCCTGGCACAGGGTGCCCATAGAAGCTGTTGCTGCTCCATCCCTCAAAGTGTGAAAGGCCAGGTTGGACAGGGCTTTTGAAGCAACATGGCCTAGTGGAAGATGTCCCTGCCCATGGCAGGGGGTATAACAAGATGAGTTTTAAGATCCTTTCCATCCCAAGCCATTCCATGATTCTGTGGTATCCTACACGTGGTGAAAAGTTAAATATAAATGTTACTCATAATTGGTAAATGGCTGAAACCTGAGTTTCATATTTGAGTTGTTTGACCCCAATCCCCAGTTGTGTATGAGCCTGAGCTAACAAGTCTGCAGATTTGGCCTGAGAACTTCACTTCCCAGAGCAACATTTAGTTCTGTTTACCCTCAGTTTGGCCTGTTCAGGCCAGCAAGTTGTATCATTCTTCCTGGCATGGATTTCTCTGTGTGTTAGAGAAAACGCCTTGTGAAGGCATCAAAAAAATCACTGTGCATGTGTGTGCAGTGGCCCTTTTAGGCCTTAGCTCTGAAAAGCTTTGCACGGCAGGACATTGAACTGCATTAAAGAATTAGGAAAATTGCTGTTGAGAACTATGTTTTGGTATATTGGGTTTATGACAATCAATGAGTCTATTATAGATTGTAGCATCATCTGTTGTGCTCAGCTTTTATTTTGTTACATTGTAGTCAATGTCAGCTGCAGATATTCAAAAGCAATCTAAATCCTGTCAGTGTAAGGGCAAGGTAATTACCCAACTATGTGTTCCTGAGGAACATGAGCCTGAACTTATGCATCATATCAACCTTGTCCTCTTAGGTAATCTGAGTGTGTCTGTGCCTATCAGGAACTTTGTCTCGTCATCTTACCTTCAGGGAGCAGCCAATGTTTCTTTCCTGGTGTTGGAGAGATTGACAACGTTATCTGAGTACTGCAGCGCTGTGGACAGAGCAGTTGAACACCTTCCTGCTTCTCCCATGGGATCTGACCTGTTCTGTGGATCTGGCCTTGGTAGAAGACCAGTACAATGCAGTTCTATTTCTATTCAGTTATTCGGTCAGCCCAGGCAGGAAATTGCTCATTACCATCTCACCATTTGGTGGTGATCAATTTTACAAAAGTGAAGTGAGAATTTAATTTTTACACTTTCCCTAGCTGTTCTACAGTAGGTTTCAGACATGTTCCTGACTTCTGCTCTTTGCTCTCTCTTGCCCAAGTCTTGAAAGATTTATACCTTCATTTGCTGGCTCTCTCACCTGCCAGACATTGGCCCAAGGTGTAATGGAATGAATTCACCTTTTGCAAAGCAGCATTTAGATTACATCACAGGTCTGCCTTGGCCGTGGCAGAGCCATGCTTTGATAGGAACCTCTCTGTCCGTGGATGGAGATATAACAGGCTTGTTTGGCCTATGTCCCACTGCTGCAAACTGCTGAGTTTCTCAGTAATTTAGAGATGAAAGTCTTCCCACTGGAAATTCACCTTTGCCCCCTTTTGGGGCAGCTGGTTTTCCTTGGAGACTCTCTCCCTAAACTTTGTTTAAGTAGTTCTAGGTCTTTCAGTTATACTGGTTATGACAGGCAACCTCCCTTTTTGGTTTTTTTTTTTTCTTCTGCTACCAGCATCATTTCCCTGAGTTTCTGGAAGAGGATCTCTGCTTTCAGTCCCAGGATCTCTGCATCTTACAGTAATGAGCAAAATAAGTCTGGCTGCTCAGGTGTCACAGGCAGTACCCCCTCATTTTTGAAGTCTTCAGTGTAGTAGAAGGCAGCAGTTTGCTCTGGTGCACATAGCTTTCCTCATAAATGACCTGTGGGTTGATGGTTTGTGCAGCCTGTACAAGTGGAGCTTGGGGCAAACTGTACTGCTCTTCTTTAACCCTAAGGCTAAGTTTCTTACTCTGAAATAATCCCCAAGTCTCCTTGTAAAACTAGTCTTTTGATTCCACACTGTTCAAAATCTGTGTTTCTAGGCTGTGATGTAAGTTCCTATGCAGTCCCATATAGTGTTTGCTGGATCCTCACTCTGGCACAGCATTTTGTTAAGCTTATTTCCACTGGAGTCCTAGCCATAGCCTGAGGTCATTGAAGAGTTTATTTATGTGGCCATTGTTCTGCAAGTTGAAGGTAACTGCTTCTACATCTGTGTGGGCCTTGAGTCAACTATTGTTCTTTTTCTCCCTATTTTTCAAGAAGCTAGCCTGCTAAGCCAATACTTAATGCAGGAGCCATCATAGTGGTAAGTACTAGATTCTGTACCAGACAAGTGCCATGAGTGCAGCAAAGTGTCTTTTTCACACACCTGTGAGGTCTCCCAAGTTAACTGTTTGTAGCTTTATTCGGTCTTTATGTACATGAAGAAATGTAAAACTTTGTATTGTAGAAATTAGGTTTTCAGTTGTCAGAGTGAAATAAACAGGCAGTGAAACATAAATCTGACACATCACCAGTAATCCTCAGGTGTTTACTAGTCCTGCCTTTATCCATTGTTTTCTGGAAGGAAAAAATGGCGTTGCTTTTGGATGCAAGGTCCTCTGTCTACCTCATGACGGAAGCTGCTGAAGTTCTAGGTCAGTGCTGTTCTACCAAGCATTCACCTTGGTACTTCTAAGAAGATTAGGTGCAGTTGCAAGCCCAATAACCAGATTGGCACAGACCTCCTTTCCATCGCCCTGAGTTTGTAGAAAGAATTTCAAAGCAGCTTCCTTTAATGGGCTTGAAGCCATGTTGCCTCACAGCTTTTTGGTTCATTCTTTCATGTCATGCCGTATGCTGCCTCTGCTGTGTGATGAGTTCTCATTGTCTCCCAGTACAGAATGGGAACTTCTGCTGTGAGTACAGAATGCTGCTGCCTCCAATGTGGGGTGTTCTCCTTTAGACAGAGCATGCCAGTCTCACTCACAGAGAAGAGCTATGTCAAAAAGCATCAGAAGCATTCCTTTTCTTGGGCATGAGTTGTATCTCCATGTCAATTCAATACAATCAAAGAACACAACCCTGAAGTCAAACATTTAGAAGGAACTGTTTTCCTCCTGGCTTCTCCTAGTAAGGAGTTATTCCCTGTATGACCTGAGGCAGCCCTGTTTCTTGTGTTCATAGGCACATCTGCCCAGATTCTCCATCGTTTGCATCAGGTAGCAGAGCAATTTGCTGACTAAACGTAAGTATCATGAAGTTGGACCTCTCTTCATGGAAGTGTCTTTTTCTCCTATGTTGGGAAGCCTAAATTCTGCAGTAGTTTTATGAACAGTAGTTTTATGAACAGTCTGTGTATCAGTCCTTACAAGACATGCAGAGCAAGATGTTCAAAGATGAGTGCCTACATGTGGAAGGTACTGGCATAGCAGTTCAGAGACCTTTTCTGTAGTGCCAGGTGTCAATCTCTCAATGCTTTGTTTTCAGGGAATGTCACACCATGGATTTAAATTTGTTATTTCAGTCTAGGTACCATTCTCAGTGAGACACTGGTTGTCATGAATTACTTTGTAAATGAGTTTGCAGAAGAGTAGAAAGGGTGATTGGAGTGAATTGTCAGCAGAATGGTGAACAGGGAGGATTCTCTACTGCCAGTCAGGCTCCCAGTGTCCTGAGCCCAGGTTTGATTAATGAATTAATAACATGAAAAAAATGTCACAGCTGTTACAGCATCATGTCACCACCTCGGTCCTACTGCAGAAAACACCCTGTGCCTTGGCAGGAAAGACAGGCAGAAGGGCCTACAAGATGATAGCAAAGGAGCGATCGTGGTGTCTTACAAGACTTTTCCCCACAAACTTGAAAGCGTTATGGATGGCATGAACTCACTGTCAGAAATTAATAGTTTGGTCGAGGTCCAAAAGGGTCCACAGGGATGCTGCAAAGGACCCAAGCCCAGAGGCTTTCTGCTCTGAGCTGGAACAACGATGTTTTCAGTGGCTTCAACCAACAGAAGAAGGTGTGCAGGCTTCTTAACAAGGTAGCTAACTAGTACAATTCCTTTTATGAATAAATAGTTTTTCCTGTCTCATTATTTGAAATATGTGGACTGTGTTTCTTCTAGGTTTGGTCAAACTCAGAGTGTCTGTTAAACTCAGGCTGATGGATGTGTGCCTGACATGGGTAGTTCAGGTAATTTCAGTCTGGCAACTTGAAAGCAACCAAAAACATACTCTTATAATGAAAAGCTTATGGGAAAATCTTGGGTGTCTTATGGAAGCAGCATCCAAATAGATTGAGCTGTGGTACCAAAGAAGAGATGAACAGATGAATCACCACATCTGGTACAGAACACACATGGGGAGTGCTAGAGAGCAGGGCTTAGCCAGTCATTTCCATCAAAGCATCTCTCAGTGATGACTAGATAACTGCTCCTCTAGCATTTGCTGGGAATGCCACCATGGATCAAATGTCTTTTGTCATCTCGGAAGGCATTCATCTCTCCTAGCTTTAGCCCTAGACAAGTGGTAGGTGCATGAGAGCCCTGGGCTGCCCTTCTGCCTTATAGGAATCTGACATCAACATGAAGAGCTGACTGCCTTGGTGGGAGAGAATGAGGGGAACTTCACAGATGTGTAATATATTCCCTGGAATGTCATGGTTTGGGGGAAGCTGGTCAGTCTGGCAGTCAAGAGATGGTGTGAGGAGCAGAAGTACTGTAGGAAAAAGATGTCAGCACTCTGTCAGTACACAGCTCTGGAGACTGTCCCTAGCCTGAGCTAGGACTATCAGGAAGCTGGGAAGTTCTTGGGAGGTGAAAAAAAGAATCTGTGAGGCAGTGTCATTTTTTCAGCAACTTCACCCTGAAGTTATTTCTTGTTACTCAGATCTTCCATCCAAACCTAGTTATTTTCTTTAAGAGAAACAAAGTCAGGAAATGTTTTATCCGTACAGTTGGATCATCTCATGATGGTTTCACCAGTCCTCATCAATCCTATAATCTCATCCATTTGGAGGATGTGTGATATCATCTTGCTTGTTCAATACGTCCTAAGCCTCCCTTCTTTGTCCTGCATTGGTGATCTGCATAATACATCATCTGCATAATATTTTGAAAAGACAATGGATTTTATTTTGTGAAAGTTGTTTTGCCTGTGTGCCTCTCCCAAACTCCCTCCCTAACCCTGCCCCACCTAATATAAGGAAGAGCAGAGTATCCATAGGCTCACAGGAGTGTCGTGGTGGCTTGTCTCCTACTGGCATGTGGGATAATGGGTATGTGAAAGCCGATGAAGAGACTCCAGCCTGTGTTGAAAGTCAGTTTTGGTGTTGCATCAGGTGGCACTGGCTGAAATGTAGGAAAATACCAGCATTAATGACAGTAGTGCAAAATTTAAAGGAAGTGTCTGGCTCTGGGCTGAGGTTAAATGGAGGGGTGACTGCTAGGCCAAAGAGATGCCAGCCCTTTCCAAAGGCTGAGTGAAAAGCAAGAAACAGCCAGACAAAGGGGTGAGTATCAGCAGTGCTGCCTGACTGGGATCACTCACCAAGGCTACAGTCACTGAACAAGGGTGCAAAATCAGCAGAAATTGAGCCTGAGAGAGGAAGAATTGGGCTAGGTTGTTCACATGGTAGGGGGAAATGGGGGCAAAATAGAAGGCAAACATGTGACGGAGCTGTTTGGGGCCAGGGTGGGCTTGGGAGCATTACACCAAATCTGCTAGGGTTCTGCGGGTGGGTTTGCCTTGCTTCTGCAGCCATGGTAGTGGGATGTGACCCCCAGCATCACTGAACAAGTCTCCTGACAAGGCAGCTGTGAGGGTGACTTAAATTAGCAGCTCAGTTCATCAGAATCTCAGAAAAGGCCATTTAAGGAATCTCATTTGTGTCCATGTCCCTCTGCAGCTCCCCAGACAGGACTGAAAGACAGAGGAAGAACTCTGCAGGCCCTTTCCCAAGCTGCTGCTGGCAGGGTCTTGGAAGTTGACAGCATGTCTCACACTCCAGCACACCCCACACTCCAGCACACCCAGCTGTTTGGTTCAAACTGGGAGGTGACCCTTGCCAGGAGGGATTCAGCATTTCCAGGCCACAGGAGTGTATGCCACCAGACTTGTCAGTACACCTCAGTCCCACCTGAAGTCATCCCAACTCCAAACACTAAATGGGGAAGCTGCCTGAAAAATGAGGGAACGCTTTTGCTCAGGAATTACTCAAGGCTTTGGTAGTGTTCTCAAATATTTGTTTCAGTGTTCTAATAAATGTTCACTTTGAAGAGAAATATTGTAATTAGCCAATATTCCGCAGAATCTAAATATTTTGCTCTAAGATAGTATTTCCTTTCCCTGTCCCATAGAGATTTAATCCTTGGCTGATTATGTGGCTCAGGTTCTGGCCATGATGTGGGCTTCCCTCCACTGTTCACGTATAGCTAAGGTCTTAATCCAGCCACTGTCATAGCAAGGGGGAGAAAAGAATTTATCCTTAGTTAATCCTGGGAAGAGTTTTCCATCTGACTTATACACTTCAAACGAGGAGTATGAAAGAACACACATCGGAAGAGGATGGGAGCATTAGGGGGCAGAAACCAAGCCTCCCTGCATCAGCTGTGCAGGGAAAGGGTCACTTGCCAGGAACAGGGAGCCCTTGAAAGAGAGGCCGTGGGATCTCAGAGCATGTGAGATCCCTGGAGCTCACAGCATAGTGAATAGCAGGCAGTGTGGGTCAAGTGCCACAACTGGAATTTGTCCCTGCCTGCTCCTCCCTGAGGTTCTCCAAAGCCTTTGCTTGTTGAGGCACTTGCCTTCCCACTGGATGGCAAAGGTGCTGCCCAGTTTCATAGTGTGGAAAGGGTTTTAGGCACACCACATGGTCCCTGCTGTGGAGAAACATCCTGCCCTGCACCCAGGGCTCTGCAGTGTTCACAAGTGTCTGCTGGATTCATGGTCTGGTGATGCACCAGGCAGAGAGGAGTGTGAGCCTGCACTGAGGGATGCACCTTGGCATGACTGCCATCAGAGCACACAAGTGGTTGGCCACACTCTCCCCTCTCCCAGGTTTATGGCAGAGCTGAGGTCAGGCTGCTGGGCTGTAGCTGTTGGAACGAGCAGGCACCAGCTTCCAGGTATGCAGATGTGTGAAGCCCAACTTCCTTTTGGGATGCCAGTAACTGATAGGAGCTGGGTGTCTCTTGAGCAAGTGCTTCCCTGAAACATGGAGAAAAATGAGAGGACTGGAGGCCAAAGGATTCAAGAGAATTAACAGTATGCAGCATGTTGGTGCAAGTTTTGCCCAGCACAGGGAAGCACATTCAGCAGGGAGCCCACCACCCCAGCCTCGTGTTGAGGTGTAGCTAATGGGTTTTGGACCAACTGGATGCTCCTGCTGCCACTGAGGCTGAGCCACAAGACTAGGCATAGGATGTGGGTTTGAGGGAACCTGGAGTAATGGTGTCTGTCACACATGGTAGTTGGTGGGACAAGCTGCCTGCTCTTTTTGCTTTTGGTGGGAAGTTTGGCAGTTAGTGTGCGTTCTGTGGTGTTTCCTCAGTGACCAGTCTGGCAGTACCTGCTGTGTTTCCATGGGGTGGTTTGAGAAGTCCACTGTAGGAGCATCTTAAGAATTGTGAGGAATTTTTGTAACATCAGATGGAGACTTTGATCCATTTTATGATCTTGGTGGATGTTGATGATATCCTTCATTATTCTGCTGGTTCACTTTACCATGTGTACCTGGGGCCAGGAATATCTTAACAGGTACTGGGAGAAGAGAAGGAGACTTGTAATACCACCTGCTGATATGGAGAATGTTAAAGGTGTGTGGCATTAAGAATAAAACATAAATGCTGTGAGGTGACTGGGAGAAGCTTTGCTTTGTGGCAGCTGGATTTTGTGTCCTGCATCACAGCTACTGGAGTAGGGACAGGAATGGGGCATGGTTTGGATGGCAGGCAGAGCAGCTTCTTGAGGGACCAAACACAGCATAAGAGACATTGAACTGTGGGCACAACTTGCGAGGAATGGCAGAATTTTTGTGAAAGGTTATTTTAAGATTTCTCTGTGTGCCATCATACCACTGAGGAGGGAGAAGGAATATCATGGAAGGAGATAGCTGGATTGGAATGCACCTGACAGCTGTAAATGAGTCAAAAAGAGCAAAGTGCTGGTTTGTAACCGCCATACATGATGGAGCTGCAGTTGACTGTAGTTCAGTGACTGAAGTTGGGACTTAAGAGAATGACCTCCAGAAAAGGGAAGGATGGGAAAGCACTTAATGGGGAGCCAGCAGAGCATCATGGGATGCTGGTGGGAGTTTTTGCTGCATACTTGTTCATACTGGCTTTCCAGTGGGTAAATTAATCTTCTATCTCCAAAGTTAATTGGAGATCACATGTGAAATGCTGAATGGAGTACTAGCAATCTCAGCTGGTCAGTTACTAGCATGGTGCTAGTAACTCCAAGGCTGTGGGTTTGGTCCTCCTATGGGCCATTCACTTAAGAGTTGGACTTGATGATCCTTCTGGGTCCCTTCCATCTCAGACTATTCTGTGATTCTGTGAAAAGCTCTGTGAATCTCATGGTGTATGGATAGGGCATTTTAATGCAACAGCTCACCCTGCCTGTTGTATATTAGGCATAGCAGCAAGGATTAGGAGTCCAATGCAGGTGTTGGCAGAATCACAGCTGGGCAGGGAAAACTCCCAACCAGATGTCTGTTTGGTTCTTTCTTATGTAAGCCATCTAGACAAGAAGACGAGAAGACAAGAAGAAGCAAAGCCCTGGCATGAGAGTATTTCTCCCTACACAGATGGTCTCCAGTCTACAGCTTTCATATCTGAGTTTGTGCAAAGCAGGGAGAGAACCAAAAAAGGATGTCGGTAGTGCAGCCAGCTATGCATCAGAGAAAAGTCTACAAACCACTATAAAAATAATGGAAAAGAACAGTAAGTAGTGAGATTTATTACAGCTAGGAAAACATCTGATGTTTTGCACACAGAAGGTGCAGCATTGCCAAGAAATATCTACTCATGGTGAGCCCACAAAATTCGGGTAGTGCAAGAGGACACAGCATGGAGCTGCAGGAAAGGAGGATGGTCCTGGGGAGGAGCAGCCCTGAAGAATATACTCAGGAATATTTTTCCAAGTCTTCTTAATTCCTTGTGACTGTTCTGGGGAGAATCAAGTGTCTATAAGGAGAAAATATGTTCAGAAAAGAGTCTGGTCTTGAAATAGTTTACATGGTAAATGAGACAGAAGGGCCTCTGCCTGAGACAGGTGCAGAGGCAAATAGATGTGTCACCAGAGAGTAACAGATGAAACCTCATCCTCTTGATCCATAAGGACATGGTAGTTCTGGAGCATTGGGGCAGCCATCAGGCAGCAGAAAACTCAGAGGTGTGACAGACAGCCAGGCCCTCCACCTGTTGGTTGGACATGACCCATTGAGAGAAGCACACCCAACTGACTTGTGTCAGCGTGTGATGTGGCTCATCAGCAAATATCAGGTCTGATCATATACAGGTGCTCCATAACATTACAGCTTTCAGGTTTCTTGGGGTCACATAGCACTGGTGTCTGCGATGCGGTTTCCATGTTGCCAGTGATCACAAGAGAGCTACTTCTGAGTGCTGA
Organism: Molothrus aeneus; assembly: GCF_037042795.1. Classification (NCBI taxonomy): domain Eukaryota; kingdom Metazoa; phylum Chordata; class Aves; order Passeriformes; family Icteridae; genus Molothrus; species Molothrus aeneus. The sequence goes on from NC_089663.1 coordinate 75,216, forward strand.
GGCAGATTTGTCCCCTGCTCCTCAGTCCTGGAGGTGAAATTGTGTCTCTAGCCATGGCTGCCTGCAACCAGCCTGTGAGTGTGGGCCATGCTGAACCCTGCACTTGGGGCTCTGTCTCCCTCCATGCAGGCAGTGTCACAGCTCCAGGACAAACACTCTGTTTGCCTTGGCACAAGGCTGCAGAGAGGACCTGGGCAGTCCAGGGGGTTTGGCCACCTCTACCCAAGTCTGTTTGGCCTTGCTTATGGCAAATGGCACTTGCCTGTGACACAGTAGCACTACTTTGGTCTCTAGTCCCAGTGATTTGGGGGACATTCCCCAAACCTATCCCTGCAAGAAGAGTCATCTTGCTGTTGACATACAGTTTGTAAATAAAGCCACTTTTTAGGGCAGTCTGGAAAACAATTCCTTTATTTCTTCCCAGTATATTGGTGGTCAAAACCCCTAACTGACAGGCAGGATTTTTGGAGATGCAGATGGCTGCTCTAGTCTTCAGAGAAAGCCCTGAAAGGGTTGGTGTGTTTCACAAAATAGTTTAGGCTGGAAGGGACCTCAAAGCTCATTTCATTTCATTCCCCTGCCATGGGCAGGAACACCTTCCATTATCCCAGGTTGCTCCAAGACCTGTCCAACCTGGCCCAGAACACTTACAGAGATGGGGCAGCCACAGCTTCTCTAGGCAATGTGCCAGTGCTTTACCATCCTCACAAGGAAAAATTTCTTCCTAATCTTATCTAAATCTTTCCTCTCTCAGTTTTAAACCATTCCCTCTTATCCTATCACTACCTGCCCCCACTAAGTACTGGAAGGTCTCCCTAGAGCCTTCTCTTCTTCGGGCTGAGCAGTATTTGGAGATGTCTGGGTCCTGGGTTTTAGGGGTAAGTGACCAGGAGTGGCATCTTTCCTGAACCCCTGTTCTTTTTCCAAATCCTTCCTTTCTTGGCCACAGCAGATCTCAACATTTGATTTATGGGCTTTTAAGGTGTCTCAAAAAGGAAAAAAAAAAAAGAGCTGCATTCATTCAGTATGACAGAGAAATTGGAATGGCAGGAGGGGAGCTTGCTGTCAGGTCACCTCTTAGGAATGCCTTGTCTGTGGAAATACTGAAGCAGCCTCCCCCAGTGTAACACACAGCCAGGGCTTCATGTGAGATCCTAGAGCTGCAGCTGAGCTGGAGCCTCCCTCAGTTCTGTGGGATATTTCTCTCCAGCTTCAGGTGGAGCTTCTTCTGTGGCCAGGAGCTGAGGTCCCCCTGGGACCCTGTTTCTTACCACTGCTCAAGGAGCAGAGAAAAGCAGGATGAGAGTCCTGTGGGTCAGCACGGCAGGAGGAATACAACCCCTTGGAGGAAGGACGGTCAGACAAGGGACGTTTGGAGGTCTGGGCAGGCTGGAGGGGAAACTCTGCAGCCTACCAGTGCCATCTAAGCAGGGGTACAGCTCCATGGGAAGATCAGATGCCACAGAGTGCCTCTGCAGGCCCTGGCAGCAGCGGCTGTGCAGCAGGACAGGGACCATTGCGTTCAGCCTGGGTACACATGTTGCCATGCACAGATCCATCTGGAAATGCCAGCATACAGAAGGGAGGTTCCCACTCTTCTTTGCAGGCTAGCAGCCCTGTGGTAGCTGGAGATGCTGACATCAAGGCCCTGATAGTTTTCAAGCACTCTAGTTGTCTGGGCCCACTGCCAGGGAACAGGCTGCAGCCTGGGGAGTCATGTCCTGAGCAGATGCTAGTTCCACGGCAGCCTCTGCCTGAGGGCTCCCGCTGCTTCTGGTGGACATGGCTTGTGGCTGCATCCTGCACTGTGGGGTGTTATGCAGTGCCCTGGGCTCCTGTAGTGCTGGGTACTGAGAGTGTTTCCCTCTCCCCTCCTTCCTGGGGCACAGGCAAGGTAGACTCATGGCCAAGAGGTGCCCAGGTGCAGGCTGTGTCAGAGGCACTGCAGCAGAAGCAGAACCAGGCTCCTGTGGCAGATGTAGTGCTGAAGGATAGACCCACTGACTCCTGTGGCAGGGCAGGGAATGGGACAGACTGTGCTCGCTTCTCAGGATACTTGGGGGATTCTGTGCAGGACAGGGGCCAAAGGTCAGTGGAGGGAAATGGATTCACTTATCTGGCCTTTAACTCCTACAAGCCAAGGCTGTGGTGGGGCAGGAGCTCAGTGCCCCAGTGCTGCAACCCCCACAGCACAAATTGAGCTGGACCGGGGTAGGCATGGACAGGAAGGACAATAACCCAGCACCTCGTGTGTGGATCTACCCTCTGGAGAGGCTCCACCAGGAGCGCAGGTGCATGTCCTGAGCAGACAGCCCCAGAGTACTCACCAGCATTACTGCTGTACCAGCACAAGCAACAGACAAGAGCCTGCAGACAGAGGGATAGACCTGCCCATTCTCTTCCCCTATGCAGGTAAAGAGGCACAACAGAGATCCAGCCCCCAAGACCCACACCTGGGGCAAATTGCTTCTAGCTCATGGGGAAGTGGTGTGTGCTTTCCACATGCTGGTCCCCATACCAGCCAGCCAAGTGGGACAACTGGAGCCCTCTGTATGTGGCAGCACTGGTCCTCCTTGGGCAATGTAGCACCCCAAAAGTGGGACCTATCTTGTCACAGATGAAACAGCACCCCCAGGCAGGTAGGAGGCTGCCCAGTGCCTCTGCCAGCAGCAGGATGTGAGGGATCCATCACACCTGGTCCTGCCCTGGCTCCTAGCAGGATGTGAATCATGCCTGAGAAATGGGGACATGTTTAGGCATGAGTACCCTGTCCTAAGCAAGTGGCACCAGTTTTGTGCAGGCAGGTGGTCCCTGTGGCTGGTCTGGCTGCAGCAGAGCTGCCATACTGCTGCCCTCCTGCTGCTACTGCCCTCCAGCTGCACTGTGTGCCCCAGGACACCTTCCTGTGCATCATCCTGGCCACTGTGCTGCCCAGCCTCCATCCACACCCAAGGGTAGCCCTTAACCCATCCCTTGTCCTGACCTATCTCTGGGGTGTGCCCATGCCCAGGTTCTGCCATCTCTCAGAGGGCACAGCACTACATCCACTCCAGGTCCTGCTCCTCTGGCCTCTCTTCATGCCAACCTCTGAATTAAACACGGTGCATAGTTCCCAGGGACCTACTGTCAAGGAGGATCTTGGCACATCATCACACCCACGGCTGCAATTCTCAAGAGAGGAGGAAGAGGAGGCAGGGAAAGCCCAATTTCTTCTGGAGCCCCAAGGAGATGGAGGAGCTTTTCTCCTGTCCAGAGGAGCTGGGAACAACGAGGGTACTCTGCCATGGGAGGCCCTGGGAAGAAGTTCTGAGAGCTCCAAAACTCAGCCACCATGATGTCACTGTTGATAATAGCATGGTGTCCTGTGGCAGCTGCCCTATTGTCAGCACACAGAGGAGTGGCAGCATCAGGGTTCACATGTGCATGCCATGGACAAACAGCAACCAAGAATTGTCCTTCTCCTTCCCTTTTTCCTCCTCCTCCTCCCCCCCGCCCCTCTTCCTCAGCTCATCCTGCTGCTTTGGTCAGCCAGGAGTGGGTGCCTGGCCCAAACATCCACCTGGGGTGACAGGTCTCCCCTCCCTGGCTTCCTCCAGGACTGAGGTCAGCCAGGTCAAGATAATTTGTGATTTTGGGAGCAGTCACAAAATATTGGGTGTGTGGACAGTGGGATGGACAAAGGTCTGTGCATGTCAGAAGTTCCCAGGAGAGGAGGTATGAAACCAGGAAAGCTTCAGGAGGAAGAAGAGATGGATTCCAGGACCCTCCTCTGCCCACTGCAGCCTGTGTGGCCCTGCACTGCCAGAGGGTCTGTGCTACCACAACAGCAGGGTAATGCTGGCCCCACACTGTGCTCCTGTGTCCAAAGGGCCATACCCCAAATGAGATTGAATTGACTTGAATTGAATTGAATTGAATTGATTTAACTCTCCCTGCCTGGCACTACAGTCATGTCCCTACCTTTGTCTGCATTGTCCCATCTCTGAGTCAGGCAGGCGCCCAGACCAGTTCCAAATTTTTGCTTGCACAACAAAATTCCATCACTGCTATTTAACATTATGTTTAGCATCCCTAAAGGGAACCCAAAGGATTCTTGCCTCTCCTCCCTTTGCTGCACTTGTCCCCTGGCTGAGGGAGCCCCCAGGACCTGTGCACCCACCCAGGCCTCTGCCCCTTGATGCAGGTTCATCCCATCTGCTGGGTAATATGACCATCTTTGTCAGCACAGAATACACAACAGCATGCTGTGATTGCTGCAAACTGGTGAGATCAGTCCCTCACATGCCCTGCACAAACACACAGGGCAGCCTCCCCCCAGCCCTCCCAGAGCCAGGCCTGGAGCTGGAGCCCTGGGCTCTCCAAGGGGTTTGTAAATATCTCCTTGCTCCACTTCATGGAATAAGGAGGTCTGCTTGGAGTCTGTGCTTGGCTGGCTCACCCCCAGGGAGCCCTGCATATGCTGTGTGGTGGGTGGTGATCCTGGGGATGTGGCAGTGGGTCATTGAGGATGTGACATGATCACTACCTGGGGGGATGGAGCCAGGAGTGGTGCAGACCAGTGGGAACACAGGCAGGATAAGTGCCACTGCACATGCTGAGAGCTGTACACACAAGGCTACTTTATCCACAAAGCTCAGCATGCTTCTGCTTCCAGGTGCTCCATATGGGAAGACCACGCACAGATCCATCTGGCAATGCCAGCATACAGCAGGGAAGGGAGGTTCCCATCCATGCTGCCAGCCACACATCAGTATCCATTGCCCTGCTCAGTGCTGCTGGCAGAGGGGCTGGGGAACAAACCTGATGTAACTTCAACAGCTTAAGGTTGGCAGTGCGGTCCCCCCCATACTTCAAGGGCAGGTGAGCTGCGGCCAGCTGTGCTTCCTGAAGGCCAGGAGCTTGGTATGTGGCAGTGCCTGCTCCCACGTGACAGCAGAGCTGCAAGTGATGCAGACCCCTGAGTGTGCTGGTGCCTGGTCCCTGAGGGGCTGTGTGACAGCAGAGATTGAGGGCACGGCAGACCCCAGACCCCTGTGTGGCAGCTCTGTGGCAGACATGGCAGGGATCATCCAGCAAGTGAAGGTGATGTTGCTGCTGAGTCTGGCAGAGGGTGATGCTATGTTAGATGGCACAGTGCTTGGAGGTGTTGGCTTTAGTGTAGTTGCTTGGGCAGGGGCTGTCATGCTCCAGTGGAGCCCAATGCTGCTCAGGCCTGGAGAGTGGAGAGCTGCTGAGGAACCTAGGGCAGCAGAGGGCTCTGGGATACCAGTGCAGCTGGAGACCCACCCTGGCAAACAGGCCTGAAGTGAGACATCTGAACCAACACTCCCAGTATGGAAACTGCTGGACCTTCTAGGTACCTCTACCACACCCCATCTTTCTGGCCTACCATGGTGGGTTCTTCCCTGTGTCAGATGATGCTGTGGTCCTGCTCCATCCCATCCATCTTCCCAGATCGCTGGGAACTCCCAGAAAAGCAGTGAACTTAATCTCTATGACCTTCTCTGGAGAAGCCCCTTAGTCTCTGGGTTGCTGGACAAGGCAAGGAGCAGCACCTCTCCCACCACCTAGGAGCTGGAAGCAGATGGCCACTGCCTGCTTTGCAGAGCCCACAACACCTCTGGGTTATGTCAGGTACTTAGTCCTCTCCAGGGAATACTTCTGGCCTTTGCCCAGAAACAAGATTGAGCCTCAACAAGTTTGTCCTCTACAGAGCAGGGCTGCACTTCAACTGCAGGTAAGGAGCTTGGGGTCTCCAGGGGAACTTCTCAACACCAGGGCTTGGCTGTCCCGGAACTGCCTTCTGGGACCTGGAACAGGATAAGGACACCAGTAAGCACAAGGACACCACAAGCAGCTTCTGAGTTGGAGAAAGCAATAGGACCATGTGAGGGGCACAACATATCCTCAGGGAGCCTTCACAAGTTTTTGGGGGTGCCCTGAGCATTAATCCTGCAGCGGTGTCAGGGAGCAGCTCAAACAGCTCCCCAGATCATCCAGGGGCATCCCACGGTGTGATCCCCCGGGCCCGGTGGGGAGGGCCTCTGGGCAGGAGGTGCTGGTGGCTCTCTGCCCCGCATCCCGCAAGCCGAGGGGCGCAGCAGCTCCTGCGGGTGGGGAGTCCCCGCGGCCCGGCTGGGCTCGGGGACACTCTGGGGGCAGCGATACACCCTGGGGTGCTACCCCAAGGTGGCCAGGCCCGAGTTCTGCCACGCCGGCACCGGCGTGGGGTCCGGGACGGGAGTGAGTGCGGCGCAGCATGGTACGGCACGGCTGCTGTTACACGGTGCCAGAACAGGCCTGGGCACCGGGATACAGGACCCGTAGGTCCGGCGGGGCGGCGCCGGGCCGGGCTGGCGGCGGCGGGGCGAGGCGGGGCGGTGGGAAGCGGTGGCCCTGCGGCGCTACTGGGAGCACGAACGGGAGCGGAGCAGAGTCGGGAAAGGGGGGGAGCGGGGCGGGGCGGGGCGGGAGCGCAGTGGAACCCAGCGCAGGGCCGCGCCGCCCCGGCCGCGCTTTGTTGTCTCGGCCGACACCGGGTCCCGGCCGCAGCAGCCCGGGCCCAACGGGCAGGATGTCTCTCGAGAGTCTCCTCGGGATGGACGAGGGAGCGCTGCGGAAGCTGGTAAGTCCCCAGACTGCTCTGGGTCTCTGGGTACGGTGCGCGCCCGCGGCGGTTCCGGTGGTAGATCGTGCCTGGAGTTTCCTTGAACACCCCCGGGCCGGGGGCCGCTGTCTCAGGCGCGGGCAGAATGAGACCGGGCGGGCCTCGGGTCTGTTGCTCGGCCGGGGGACTCTTGGAGCCATCTCTGGGAGCGGTTGTTGCGCTGGAGATCCAGCGCTGGTCCCAGGCGGCAGCACCTGGAGGGACCCGCACTGGCCTGGGTCGGGCTCTGGGCCGGGGTGAGCTCCAGCACGAGCTCTGGTGATTCCGAAGACTCTGGCCCCGCTGCTCTGGCCGCTTTTGGCCCTTTGCTCGCAACCGCGCCTGGCCGTACCGCCTGTCCCGGCTCCATCTTCTCGGCCGGCGGATCCCGGGGAATCGTTCCCCGATGCTGGCACAGTCCCCTGCTCCCCGCTGTCTCCTTGCGGGCTCCCGCGCTGCCGGGGAGCTGGCGCTGTGCCAGGCGCACTTCCCGGGCTCTGCCTGAATGGCTTTGCATCCCATCCCCTCCTGCCCGGCGGCTCCTGGGGCACCCACCGGCCGGAGCGCTGCCCCAGGAGCGAGAGCTGCAGTCGTGCGCTGCCGCGGCCGGTGGGCTCTGGAGGACGAGGGCCTCCGTATCCCGAAAAGGGACTCAGGATACTCAGCCGGGTCTGGTGTCCCGGGAAGCCCCTACTAGTGCCCGGCTTTGGGCAACCCCGGGGACCTCCGGCCCGGGGCTAGGGCTATGCTGGCTGCCCCGGGGGTTGAGCCGGGGTGGCCCGGGCCAGTGATGGGGAATAGTCACAGCAGGAAGCTGAGTCAGCCGGGAAGGCAGCTCTGCTGGAACAGGAAAGAGTCGGGATGCCGGCGGGAAGTGAGGGCTGTGCAGTGGGTCCGCACGAGGGCTGCCCCCGGCTGAGCCTTCTGTCCTGCAGCCCTCAGCCAGCTCGGAGTGACGACACGCAGACCTGCCCGTGGTTCGATGTGAGGACCCCACTTGCTTCTCGTGGGGTGATGTCGGGGCCAATGGACCGTCTATCCAGAGGCATGGGGATGGATGGTCAGGGTGTCTTCCCATCTTGCCAGTGCTCCAGCTCTGCCACATCCCAGCCAAGGTCTCTGATCTGAGATGGAGCCTCAGGAGCAGTGGGTTCCTGGTGTCTGGCCAGCCCAGGGAGGTGGATCTCATCCTGCAGCAAGCACTGCTTCTATGGATGCTTTTTCTTCGACATGCTGAGGCTTCGCCTTCCCAGAGCAATGTGCTTGTGACCCACATTTCCCTGTGCTGTGTGGCACAAGCTGGGGAGAGCCTCAACTGAGCTGGCATGAGGCAGGGAAGGAATTATTTTTCTTCTGGTTAGGTTTTTGGCTCCACTCAGCTGGAAGAGGATTAGTCCATATAAGGGAAAACTGCCTCTCCCACAGCTTCCTCCCGTCTTCTCTGCTCTCCCCAGCTCTCCACTCTGCCTTGCTTCTCCTCATTTGTCTCAAGTGACGCCTAGGCAGCAGCATCTAATGTCCCCAGGGAAACTGAAAGAAGAAGGCTGGGGGACTTGAGGAGGTCCCTGCAGCCCCCTCACTCCTGTGCTGGCTGGGCTGGGAGCTGCCAGGAAGCCCCTGCCCTGCAACTCCTGCCATAGGCATCTGCATGATTCCCTCCCCAGCTGCCCACTGGTATCCCAGTCCCAGGGAGGCCGGTTGTGATGAACCAATGGTGCAGCATAAAGGTGACCAAGGTCTTGGAGAAGCTGGAGGAGGGAGCTGTGGGAGATGGGGTGGGTGCTACTGCAGGGTGGACCTTAGGTGGATGTCCAGAAGCAAGAGATTGTTTGAGTGCTTACAGCTGTACTGAGCTCCAGGCTGAGGTCTGCCAGCTTTGGGCTGGGGAATGCTTCCCTCTCCCAGCCTCTCCAAGTCTTAGTCTGGTTGACTAAGGAGGATATAAATACCTTTGGAGACAGAGGCAGGGCAGGCTTGAGCTAGGAAAGTTGCTGCCATGAGATCCCCTTCTTCTTATACCCAGTAGCCTTTGGCAAATCTTCAATGGCTCTGAGAAGCACTGCATCCCTGCCATATCCCTGTCATCCAGTGTCCTTCCTCCTTTCCTCTGCCCGGGGGGGCAGCCATGCTCCCCATGGCTCTTTCTAAAGGTGCCAGTGAAGCTTCAGGCTGTAGGCGGTGCTCAGTGTTCCAGGCTCATCAGATGTCCCAAAGCAGTTTCCCTGTGGCCAGGCTCCAGCCTCCAAATTGCTGTGTGCTGCAGCACTCCAAAGAGCCATGGGGGATGCCAGGGTAATTGCAGCCCTCCTGGGGGAGCTGCCCACTGCACCAGGGCTCTGAGCACTGCTGTGCTGGGCACCAGTGGGGAAGCAGCCTACGGGTGCTGTGCCAGTGCCCTTTCACAAAGGCACTCTGTGTGCCAAGGAGGGTGTTTGCTTGGAACCATTAATTTGCTGGCAGCTGGGCAGGGCCCATGAGGCCCCTGGCATGTGCCGATCCCTGAGTCTTCCTGTGCTGGCAGGGTTGGGCCCCTTGGTCCTTCGCAGCTGTTGTGGTTTCCGTCATGCTTTCTCTTGCTACTGGCTACGGTGCTTCCAAAGCTGCTCATTTGCCTCATTCTAGCTCCCTGCTGACGTGGGCTTGGAATAAGGCATTTTCTCCTGCCCTGCCATTTCTCCTGTGGGGAGAAGCCTTCCAGGACCTGAGTGCATGTCAGGTCCCAGCTGGAGCCTCCTGGATAGGGCAGACCCCAGAGCTGGCAGGTGGGTGCCACTCAGCACACACTGGTGCCAGCATGTTTTCTGCACCAGTGTCTGCAGGGGTGGTGTTGCATTGTGTCCTCCTTTCCTGGCACTCATGACTTTTGCAGCTGCTGTGTACACGCCCCTTCTCCTCTCTCCCCCAACCAGCTAGCCTGACCCAGCTGCTTGGGCCAAGCCACTCACTGCCAGCAGCTTATTCAGGGAACAGCCAAGGCCTTGGCCACCCAATATGCAGCTGAGGACTGTTTTCCTGTTCTCAAAGCCTTTGGATGGCTGCAGGGAGAGCTTGTCCTTACCACAAAGCTCTGCCTTCATCCCCTCATTTTGAGCTGAACCAAATTCCACCACTTCCCAGCCCATCTATGCTGCCCTGTTTGCAGGGAGCCAGGCTTCCTAGCTGGCCGCCATTGCTGCTGGACCATGCCTTTTTCCTGGTCGTAGTTGTCCCCACTGTAGTGGCATCCTTGGGATGCCAGCAGCCATCTAGGGCAGATGGGAAATGAGAGGCCCATGAGGATGGAGGTGCTGGTTTTCTCTCCAACACTCTCCACTGCTCTGGCAGTGCCGTGGCTCCTGCTCTTCCCAGCTGCTTCCCTGGCCTTGTGGTGGCAGAGGTGCCTGCTCTGGATAAAAGCCCAGAGTGGGCTGCAGGCCTCAGGTCTAGCCAGGTTGTTGGAAGGAATGGTGCTGCCTGCTGGCATGGTGGGGGCTGCTGGGGTGGGAAGGAAAGAGCACCCTGGCTCCAGGCAGCTCCCCCAAAGGTTATGTGTGTTTTTAGAGTTGGTTTGCCCTAGGGCTTGGTAGTCCTGGCCACCAGTATCTTCCCAGTTGGGGAAGGATAATGCTCCCTATTGGGCTTTGTGGCTGGCAAAGGTTAGAGTACAACAGTTTTGGCTGCTGCTGGGATGGCACACGGCATCTCTGTGCCTGATCTGTGCTTGCTGGCTTCACTAAGATGGGAATACCCTCCCATATCACCAAACTCCAAGCAGAGAGGGCAAAGGGAGATAGCTTCTCTGGAGAGAGAGCTTCTCTGCAGAGAAGTCTGCATACAGGTAGTGGTGTGGTGCCTGCAGTGTGGCTCAGTTCAGGTCCAGTCAAGGGACTAACCCTGGATCCCTGCTGCAGCGGAACCCGGAGAGCCTGCATGGGTGGCCTGTCAGTGGCCCATGGGATAGGAAGGGAAGGGACTGATGCACTTGTCCTATGGCATAGCCATGGCTTCTCCCAGCACAATGGAGCTTGATGCTGACAGCAGCTGGTGTTGGTCATTTGGTTTATTTTAATGAGCTCCATGGGAAATCACCTCCCGGGTTCCTGATGTTAGGGCGGTGTTGATGTCCTACAGCAGGACAGTGTAAGGATAGTGGGCCATGCCTGCCCTGACTGGCCTCTCACTGCATATCTGGCTGCCTTCTGCCCCTTGAACATCAGGAGGTGTGTTCATAGCGCTCTGGAAAAACTGGTAGTGGGGCTGACCTGATCTGGAAGAGGGGGAGCAGCTCTGCATGCCCTTGCCAGGTGCTGGCCTTTGGTGGGCTGAAGAGCACCTGGAGTGCCTGTGAGATGTTCATGAGGGGCATTTGTGGGTGAGTTGTGGCTATGCTTCCCACACTGGGAATAAAGGGTTGGACTTGGATTTAGAACAGATCCCACTCATGGATTTGGTTCCAAGAGCCACCTGCTATGTGCTAGCAATGAATGAGGATGGGAAGGGCTGCAGGGTGGACAAGCTGACTCCTTGGTGGGATGCTGGGGTCCTTTCAACCAGCACCTCCTGGGGAACAGGGGATGAGAAGGGAATGGGCTGTCCTGTCCCTTTGCTGCTGGAGGGACTGGCATGGGTAGGAGGACTCATTCCAGAGCTGGTGCTACTGGGAGGGGCAGAGCTGCAGGGCACCAACCCTTGCAGGCAGTAGGACCACTGGTGGGTGTTCATTTCCCATGCTTGTCTCTTTGACCTTTACATGCCCAGAGGTCTGGGTGCCACCGTGACAGCCCCTCTTCACTATGGCTGGTTCCAGCATCCTGTCCTGGGGGGGGCCGTGCCCACTTCCTGAAGGGCCTGGCAGTGCCGGGCAGCGTGCACTGGGCACGTGGGTGCCACACACAGACAGTGCCTTTGTCCAGAGCGTGGGCAACTCATGGCAGTGTGGGAGAGGGCAGCACCAGGGCTGAGATGGGGACTCAGCAGCCAGAGCCAGTGCTGAGCCCTGCCCTGTGCACCCAGCTGGAGGCCACACTGGACCTGGCTGAGCGGCGCCGCATCCGCTCGGCTATCCGGGAGCTGCAGCGGCAGGAGTTGGAGCGAGACGAGGAGACGTTGGCATCCAAGCGCTTCCGCCCAGAACGCAGCAGCCACCGACAGGACAACAAGGAGAATTGGCCACAGTGAGTCCTGTCGTGAGCTGGGGTCATTCCCTGCCTCTGCCCTGGGAGATGGGGGCTGCGGTACCTGGCCCCGCTATGGCTGGGACAGATTTGAGTGAACATGAGGGTGGGAGCAGCATGGCACAGAGCAGCTTGGTGCATGGTGGGGCCTGTTGCCTGGATCTGCCAGCTGCCCACAAGGGGACTTTGCCCGCAAGCACTTGTGACAGCTCCCAGATGGCCACTCCTCTCACCCTGCTCAGGTCCCAGCGCCTGGAAGAGGAGCAGCAGGCAGCCCTGGCTGCCTTGTCTGAGCAGCTCGAGGCCATCACCAGCGTGGAGGAACTGACAAAACTGGTGAGCGACCATGTGCTGGGCCAGATTGTTTGCTGGGACGGAACTTGTGCTGGGGCTGACCATGGGTCACCCTGTGCCGGGGCTTTCCTGGGTCCTTCCCTCTTGCAGTTGCGAGCAGCGGGTGAGTATGAGGAGCGCAAGCTGATCCGAGCTGCCATCCGTAAGCTGCGGGCTGAGGAGATTGAAGGTGAGGCACCATTCCCATGTTCTTGGGGGGGAAGCCCTGGAAGGTGTGAGAGGTGGGCAGCTCCTTCCTGAACACCATCTTTGCTCCCACCCAGCTGCAACCCTGGCTGGGAATGTGCAGAGCAGCCAAAGGGATGGCACCAAGCCCCCCACTGTGCCTGGGGAAAGGAAAATTTTCCAGAGGGACAATGCTGAAACACCAGTCTTTACCGGGAGTGAAAAAAGCTGTGGTGAGGACAGCACCAAGCCTCCAGGCACAGACAAAAGTGGGAAGAGCAGCCAACAGGACGATGCAGAGCCACCACTGGCTGGGCCAGAGGAGAGTGGGTATGGGGAGGCTGTGAAGCAGGCCCCTGCCCAGCAGCCCAAAGGCTCAGTGGTGAGTGTGTAGAGCACTGCAGGGGGTGGGACTGTTCAAGATTTCACCTTTTATGGGGATTCCTGTGGCAGCCTGTCTGGAGCACAGAGCCCTGGGCAAGCTGTGGTTGCCTGCACAAAGGGATTGAGACAGGTGGGGCTGGGGTCTTTGGGGACAGGGAAAACACAGCTGGGCTGGTGCCAGCATGGCCCCAGCAGTGGTGAGCTGGGGCTGGGTCTTCAGGCCAGGGTGCCCCTTGGGCTTCTCCCAAGGATGCTACCTGGTGGGGATCTGGGAGCCCCTGGTGCGCGTGGTGCACCCATCTCTGCTCCAATTCTTGGGGATGGGGCTCTTTGGAGGCAACTGCTATTCATCTCTCCTGCAGCAGTTTTCCTGTATGGGTAGAAACCTCAATTCCCTGTCCCCCTTCTCATGATGGCTATTCCTCCTAGCCTTCGAGGGGCCAGAGCTCATTCTGGACTGAAGCTGCTGGGAGCTTTCTGGATGGGGGAGGGATAAACTGGTGGGCAGAGCTGCAAGGAATGAGCACAAACTGGGGTTTTCAGTGCAGCAGGGATGACACTGCAGAGACTCTGTGGTGGTAGGAGATCTCTGCATCCAACCCTGTGGGGTTGCCCTGCAAGGGTGGGAAGAGGAGAAGCAATGGGTGTACCTGCAGCCGGGTAAGAAGGTGTGGGTTCTCCCATCTGCCTCTGTCCAGCCCTGCTTCTTCCTCTGCCTGCCCCAGGGCTGTAGCAGGAGACTGCCAAAGGCATGTAGCCTTGTGCCACCTTTCAGCACTGTCTGCCTCCTCATCTGGATGTGCTGCCATGCTGCCCCCAAGCCCTGGCTGGGCTGGGAGATCACTGAGCAGCTGAAAGGGCTGTTCCACTTGATCTGGCTGATTTCTATGTGGCCATTTCCATTCCTGGGTTTGGGGCCTGGCTCTCCTGTGCCCTCTCAGGGTACAGGCCCCTCTTCATCTCCCCCTGCCCTAGAGTCATGGTGCTGCTAGAGGCACTGGCACAGCCAGGACTGGCACCTTGTTTCCTAGCTTACACCAGGACACCCCAACCCTGCTCTGACTTATGTCAGAGACAGATCTGTCACCTGCATGTGGTCCTATGTTTGGAATATTTCATCATTTGCCAAGCAGAGCTGCAGGTGCTATTGACAGGGACACGGTATTGTAAAACTGGATGTTCTCTGCATCACAGAGCCCTGGAGTGCCTGGGCTAGAGGCATGGGGCAGGTTTGGGGTCCGCCTTCATTAGACACTGTCTCTCTCCCTGCCCACAGGATGCAGCAGGGTGTGGGGACACTTGTCCCCCTGTGAGCCTCTTGTTGTGACCCCTGTGCAGGGACTGGCTTGTCAATTCCCAGCAGCCTGCAGGCAGCCACCTGGATAGCATGGGAAGAGTCCACAACCTATGCATCCCTGGCTGGAATGGGCCATGGTGGCCCAGTGGGAGACTGGAGCGGGGCTGGTTCTACTCCCCCCAGGCCCGCAAGCAAGAGGATGTGGTGGAGCAGGAGCATGTCCCAGCCGGGATGCAGGAGCTGTGCAGCCAGCAAGCAGGAGACCCCCAGAAACCTGGTGCTCAGGGTGAGTTCCCACAAATGTCCATGGCAAAATCCTGTCTGGGTTGCATGCCTGGGGCCAGTTGCAGGACGATGGAGGGCATACTATCTCACAGTGGTGGGCAGGGCAGCCGGGTGCCTGGAGGGGCTGCAGGATGCATTGCAGGCAGCTGCAGGCTACCTGAGCAGAGACTCTTCTCACCCGCAGCTGTGGTTTCGGGGAACCTCATGCTCCTGGAGCTGCAGCCAGCCCCAGAGCCCAGTCCAGAGCCTGAGGATGATGGTGAGGACCTGCAGCAGGGTCAGCCCCAGGCAGCCTGGAAGGAAGGGAACCTGGGCAGCCCTGCCAGCTCCCCAGAGCCCAGTGTGTCACAAAGCCCCAGAGGGGAGCAATTCATCCCGGGCCAGCCCAGTGCTGGCAGCCAGGTACAAAACTGGTGGCAGCTGCCACTGCCCTCCTTGCCCAGGGCTGGCAGTCTGTGGGTGAAGCCAACTTGATGGGTGGACTGCATGTTACCCCCAGCTGAGTGCTCTGCCCCTCTACTCCCACAGCTTCATGTTGGGATACACTGCCAGGTGCTGGGGCCAGGTGGGAGACGTGAGAGGCCATCAGTGGGTAAGTGTAGCCTTGAGGGGGGTGACATGAGAGCTGTCCCCTTGCCAGCTGGGCAGTGCCACCCCAAGGCCCCCCTGCTCCCCTGTCCTGCAGCATGTACATCGCAGGCAGCCCTAAGGACATGACTCCAGCCCACGTGTGCTGGGCCAGGAATGTGAGTGCAGGACACGGCCAGGCCAAAGGCCACCCCTAGCTGGGGGCCGATTGCTGCCTAGCCAAGTGGTGGCAATGCCCACCCCAGCCAGGGAACTGGGTGTAAGGCAGGCTGTTAACTGGGGCTCCCACTCTGGCCGGGTTACTGCAGGGCCATGAAAGGGAATCGGTGCCAGTAGCAAACCCTGGCCTTTTGCATTCTTTGTCCCAATAAGGCTGGGAGCTGTGCACGGCTGGCTTCTGACCACCCCCACCTTGGGCCCAGCACCCTGCAGGGCCTCCCCACAGCCCTGAGGGATTCCAGTGGCCAGCGGTTGCCCTCTTCCTACTGCTGGGAAAACCATCCCCATGGCTATGCCAAGAGGAAATGTGGAAAAAACCAAAAAGCAGCTCTCTGCTTCCAGGGTCAGGGGTGCTGCCCTGACAGGCAGAGGTTGCTGTCCTTCTGAGGAGCCCCTGGAGGCTGCTGGCTCCTGGGAAGGAAGAAGCCCTGGGAAGATGCTAGGGGTGATAGGCTGAAGCATGGCACAGCCCTGGGGTAGAGGCAAGTGTGCAGGATCTGACCCCCCCCTTGCCTCACAGGGGGCTCAAACCTGGATTCTGAGGAGAAGCTGAGCCCCCTCCCTCCATGGGCATCAATGACTCCAGCCCAAGGGCAGAGAGCTCTGCCTGCACCCTTGAAGGCTGAGCCACCTGGCCCCTTCAAGGTCTCTCCAGAGGCGATGATATGCCAGGGCCTGGTGAGGACAGGGGTGATCCCAACCTTTCAACACAGATCCCAGGGACCCCCCACTGCACTGCTCGGCACACAGCCTACCCTCTGCAGTGTGGTTTTGCATTGCAGGACAGAGCCCATGCCTGGGGTGCAAGGCAGCCCACAAGTGCTGATGGATTTTGGCACTAAGCTCTGGGGAGTGTGGAGTGATGGGGAGGGAGATTGCAGGGTGCTGTGCTGTGGTGGGGCGATGCCAGTAGCACCTGTGCTGTGTTCACCCTCTGCCTCCTTTGTCATTCCTTCCCTGGCCTGTCTCTTCCAAGCATCAGTGCCCACCCAGGAGGTCATGGGGACCCCGCCTCGCCCAAATACTCACCGGTGGGAGCTGGTGCCCTCCTCCCTGGCTGGCCCCACGGGTAAGATCCTAGTGATGGCTGCCTCCATTCTCTGCTTCCCAGTGGTGGGATGTCCCTGCTGGAGCCTGGGCAGGTGTGGAGCTCCGCAGTGCCAGGATGCCGCAGGATGCTGCTGGCTGCCTACCTGCCCCTTTTGCTTCCTGCTCAGAATCCCTCCCTCCCTCCCTCCCTCCTATCCATGTGCAGTGGGGGGAGGCAGCAGAGGCTTTGAGGGGCTGCAGCCACCCTGGGAAATGCTGGCTTATGATGGGATCTCTGGGGCACAGCAGTACCTCCCGTGAGCACGTGAGGGATTGCATGCACGGTCAGGCACTCCGGGGGCATTGTGCGTCGTGTGGGCAACCTAGGGGGGGCTGCATGCGCAGTGTGATATCCCGGGGCGGGGCCAGCATGCATCGCAGGGGGCACCCCAGGATGGGGGGCAGCGTGTATCGCAGGGGGCACCGCGGGGCGCTGCATGCACGGTGCGAGGCCAGGCCGGCGGGGACACGCGTAGGCGGCCGCAGTCCGGTGACCCCGCGCCCATCCCCGCAGCGCCGCTCCCCGCGGGACCCCCGCCTTCCCCCGCCGCCGGCTCGGTGCGGGAGCGCGCGCAGCGGTTCGGGCCGGCGGGGGCGGGCGGCGCGGGGGGGCGGGCCGGGGCCGGGGCCGCCCAATGGCAGCGGGGGCCCCGCACGGCCCCGCCGGCGCCCGCTCAAAACGCGCGGGGCAGCGGCGGCGCAGAGCAGCGCCCGGCCCCGCGCCCTGCCGGCTCCCGCCTCGACGCCATGAAGACCTTCTTCACCATCGAGATCAAGGATGGGCGCGTGCAGCCCCTGGCGCCCCGCATCACGGCCACTCCCGGCAGCCAGCGGGCAGGTGGGCACTGATGGGGTACGGGGTGTGCAGGACAGGTCCAGTGGGCAGATGGCATCTGTCGTAAGGCTTGACACTGTAGGGGTGATGGGCATGGGTGTCATGCAGGGAGGTGGGACTGAAAAAGGTGTGGATCTCTCGGGAAGGTGGGCACCGCACGGGAATGGACATCTACTGGGCTGTAAGCACTACGGGATTGTGCTCCTAATACGACAGTGTACACAGCTGGGCAGTGGAGCAGGTGGATGCCAGTGGGCCGTCGGGCACTGACATTTGATGGGCACAAATGGGCAGGTGGAGGCAGGCAGGCTGAGCCAGGCCAGGTGGGTGCTGATCGGTGGCAGGGTGGCAGCAGGGGCATTTGAGTGCTGCCAGAAGAACAAAGCATGCCTGGTAGCCCTCATCCTTTGGCATGCACTCTCATTGTGCTTGGAGCATCTCAGTTCGAGGAGACCATCTTGCCCTGCAGCCTGTCCCTAGCCCTACCGTCTTACTGTGTTTATGTTTGGGGTCATTCTCCAATCCCTGCCCTGCCCCTGCAGCCCTGCCCCATCCTCTCCTCACTGACCTGCTGGTTCAGGGGAGCCCACGCCATCCCGCTCTGTCCCATCCCACAGCTGCACCGTGTCTGTTACAGCCCTGCCCCAATCCTGCTTGCCCGCAGATGTGGCCATCCCTCTCACTGGGGGGTCTTGGCTCCAGCTGAAACACTGCAGAAAGCGCCCTTCTTTGGGGTGGATGATAAGCCAGGGCAGCGAGGGGTCTCAATTGCCCCATCTCTTGCTCACGCCCAAAGCCCTTTCCCTATGCCAGAGCTCAGTGCTCACTGCTAGGGCAGGATGTGTGAGGCAGGCAGATAGCCCAGCCAGAGCCACTCCCCAGCTGTGGGGCTGAGCCTGTGGGCTGGTTCAGACCCCACATGCCTCTTGCTCCCCTTGCAGAGGTGACTCTGGATCTGCGGAATGCCCCCATCCGTATCACCACCATCCCCAGCAGCGTCAGCAGCATCTGCAACATCAGCAGTGTCAGCAGCAATGTCACCAAGGTGAGTGCCCAGGGGGTCTGTGGGGCTGTGCTGCACCTGGCCATTACCTGGCAGCTCCAGGGCTTGGAGACCAGGACCAAGGAGTTAGTGTAGGCAGCATGCCGCAGAGGCTCTGTCTGGTTTTGATAGGGTTTTTTTCATCAAGAGACCCTGGACTTTGTGTGTGGTTGCACTGCCCTGAATGAGCCCCCTGCACTCTGGACTGTGCCACCATGTACTCAGACACTTGGGGAGGTGCGCAGAGGGGGACGAGGAATCTTTTGTGGGTCTCACTTTGTTTTAAACACCTTTAAGGGTGGCAGCAGCTCAGGGAAAAACCCATTGCCAACCACCCCTCTGTTTTTCCTCGTGGGGATGGACCTTGGCCATGTGTCTGGGGAGCCTGCCTTGGAGGGGAGCTACTCCTCAAAGGTCTCTAAAGCACCCTGGAGCTGTGGGTTAGGGTCTTTCATGTTTCTGCTATGCCATCCTGAGTGGAGAGTGCCCAAAGCCCCAGCCTGCCGAGGAGGGATTCTTGGGTGCAGCTGGAGGAAAAAAAAACTGAAAAAACAACCCCTCTGCAGTGTCTTTGCAGAGAGGGCAGGCTGTGAGGCTGTGGCCATCCTGGGGCTGGGTGCACACAGGAGACAGCCCTTCAAGTGCTTTAATCTGCTCCTGCCCATCTAGGGTAATGCAAGGCGTCCGTGTGCCGCCTTGGCAGGAGCCAGGATGTCAAACGTGGCTCTGTTTCACTCATGGCCCTGCGCACGCCTGGCTGCCTCTGCAGGAACGGCCCTGTGGGTGGCCTGTGTCACTGCCAGTGGCTGTGGTACCACTGGCTTCACCCCATCCTCAGCCCAGCCCTTGCCAACATGAGGCAGGCAGTGCCTAGAGGTGCTGCCCACACCTGCCAGCAGGTCCTGCCTCTGGGCAGCTGGCTGCGGTGCGGTGACTTCCCTGTGCTAATGCGTTTGGGCATGCTTGGCCCAAGCACTTGTCAGAACTCATTAAGGTATTAATGGGTCTGTCAAGTGAGGTGGGGGACCTGAGACCCATTGGCTGCCTGGCAGGAGATGCAGCCTCCAGGTATGCTCCTGGTGGGCAGTGAGGAGAAGGAGCATGAGGCAGTGGTGCTGGCAGCCCTGCCATGTAGGGCTTGGTTGGAGGACAAGCAGGCTGTAGAGACCTGGGGGCAGTAGCCACAGTGGCATGTCTTCTTGTTTGTGGGGTGCTGCCTGTACCTGTGCAGGGACCTGCTCCCCCTGGGGCAGGCACTGGGGAGCACAGGGGTATGAAGACCTAAAATCTGTGCTGTGACCAAGGCCCTTGCACCAATGCCAGCCTGGGGCTGGAGATGTTGTGCTGTGGACAATGCTGGCCCAGAGTGGGAAGGCTCTTGGACAGAAGAACACAGCAGTGGTTGGCTTTTTCATTCACCCAGCACTGCTGTGGTCAGGGCTAGTCCCCACCAGCCCCATGGCTGGTATCTGGCCCTGGAAGCCTCCAGGGGTGGGGGGGCCTCTTGCAGGGATCCCCTTGCTGAGCCACCTGGTCCCACAGCCGGATGTGCTGCCAAGTGTGGCGCCTGGCTCAGCACCCCTGCACGGGACCCCCGGCTGCTGGGACCAGAATAGCCCACAGGCAGGGAGCGGGCCAGCCTCCAGCCGGGGGGGTGCCTGGGCCCCTATAAAGGGCAGCAGGACAGCTGAACGGGGCTCGCTGCAGCGCCTGCACCGCCATCATGCCAGGGCTCAGCTTGGAGGGGCTGGCGCAGGCTGGGATGGCAGAGCTGGCAGAGCTACGGCAGGAGCTGGTGGCATTCCGGGGGGCAGCAGAGGGGCAGCTGGAGTGGGCTCTGCAGCGAGTGCAGGCGCTGGCACAGGCACTTCAGACATTGGAACAGGAGCACCTGGAGTTACGGGCAGAGCTGGGGCACCTGGGACGCCGCCTCAATCTGCTGGCACCAGGGCTGCAGGTGCCCCGCAGGGAGGACATCAGCACCCTCTTTCTGGAAGCACAGGACCCTTGCGCTCACTTTGAGGGCACTGAGGAGCCCAGTGTCCCTGTGGCCCATCCACCTACTTTCTCCAGTACACGCCAGCAATCAACCCTGCATCTCTCCCGAAGCAACAGCAGCGTGAGTGTGGGCAGCCCTGCCCCATGACAGGGGGAAGGGAGGGGGTCACCAGCCCCCAGGGCTCCTGGGGGTATCTGTAGCCCTGGCACAAGGTGTGACTGTGGCAGTGGTGCACGGGGACACGGTTCCATGGGGATCTGCCACTCCTTGGGCTCACTGTGGTGGGGCTGTGCACCCACCTGTTTCGCATTCCCAGTGTGCCAGGTGGGAGGCCCCAGGCAGCAGTCTTGCCTCCACCACAGCATCAGGCACAGGTGGTGGCATGGGTGCATGTGGCCAGTGTTAACTCCGGCTGATGGCTTTGCCATGGATCGGTTTACCAGGTCACAGGATGCAGGATGGGACCAGGTGTGTGCATGGCTGCTCTGGCCCCACTCTGTCATCTCTGGTGCCCTGTGCCCTATTCTGGGCCTGGCCCACTGCCTGCTATGCATTGCTGGGGGGTTGTGCTGAAAGGGACTTGGCTGTGCTCAGGCAGGGGCCGAACTGGCCTAGATCCTGGCAGGGATGCAGAGGAAGGCTCTTGACCTGCTGCACAAGCTCTTCTCTACACTAAGTCCCTTAATTCCATGAAAATCCCTGTGCTGCTAATGGTGTGCACAGGCCTTGCCAACACCTTGCCCACTGCTGGGTAACAGCCACTGCCCAGCCCAGAGCTGTGGGCAACTCCTGCTTGCTGGGGAACCCAGCCACCTCCTACCGGGGAGCAGACAGGATTTGGAGATATTACGGCAGCCAGAATGGAAGGAAGAGAGGGACTGCTGGGTCTTCCTGGGGCATGGGGTGCTGCAGATTGCCATGTTCCCCTGCCTGCCTTGGGTGCTGCAGATGCTTGTGGCACCCACCAGCTGAGAGCACTTAGGCCCAATGTGGCACATCCTCTCTAGGGTTCTCACTGCCTGTATGTAGCACTGGGCAGGTGTCAGGGTGATGAGGGCCTGGACCCTGAGAAGAGGTGGGGGTGTGGCCAAGCTGGCAGGAGGCTCTGCTGCATGGTGATGTTCTTGCAGATGGAGCCAGAGGTGGTGGAGCAGCAGCAGGCACCAAGGCGAGAACCAGAGCTGCCCAACGGCATGGAGAAGGTGCAAGTGAGGGAAGTGGAGAGAAGGAGCAAGCTGAATGTCGAGGAGCTGAGCAAGATTGAGGATGAGGATATTCTGGATAAGATGGTACTTCTTCCTCTGGTTTGGGCTCCTGCAAGAAGGTAAAGGGACCTCAAGCTGATGGCAGAAGACTAATGATGATTTCCCCCTCCTGCAGTTGGATCGGACAACAGACTTTGAGGAACGACGGCTGATTCGAAATGCCATGCGGGAGCTGCGCCAGCGCAAGCGAGGTACTAGGGGATGGTGATCCCTGCTGGGGTCAGAATGGTGGTGGTGGCAAATATAGGGCACTGAAGTGTGGCTGTCCAGCTGCGGGGAAGCAGTAGGAACCAGTGTGTGCTGGTTCCTCTGTTGCCCCCTTGGCTTTGTGACACCAAGGACATCATCCTTCCCACAAACCAGTTGTGGGCCAGCAGCAGCTGCAGGACTCCTGGTGTGGCAGAAACAATGAGCACCACCCCACTTCCCTGCTGATGCCATCTCCCACTCATGTTTGCAGACCAGCGGGAGAAGGAGCGGGACCAGCGGCTGCAGGAGGCTAGGAGCCAATCTGTGACAGGAAGGGCTGGCCATGCCACAGAGACCACCACCACACAGAGCACTCAGTCAGCCGATGGCTCGGCATGCAGCACTGTCACCAAGACTGAGCGTCTTATCCAGTCTAGTATGGACTGGGCCAGGAGGGGGGTGTGCCAGCCCTTTGGGGGCCTTGCAGAATCCTTCCCAGTGCTCTGCCACCACAGCTCCTTTACCGTTCACTGCCTGTCCTGAGTCTGGCTAGACTGTCCTGGGAGCAGGACAGTGTTTCAGAGCTGAGTCTCTGGCTTGCCCAGAGCCTGCCTGGGGATAATTAGGGTTTTGCTCTGGTGACTTTGCTCTGAATCCCCAACCATGTCAGGATGGCAGGGCCTTATCTGCACCTTTGGCCTGTGTCTTGTCTCTTATATCCCTGCTCTCCCAGTCCCTGGATGGCTCAAGCTGAGTGGCTGCAGGGGCTGAGGGATGCCCCAGCGCCCTGCTGCTTTGCGCTTGCCTCTTTGTTCTCTGCCTGGGGGGCACGTGCCCTCTGTCCTCCCTCTGCCTGCTATGCCCATGGCTCTACCACCTGGGACTTTTCCCTGTTGCAGTGAGTGGGTGTGAATGCTTGGCAGCAGCATGTGTCTGTGGCTGCCGCTCTTCCCAGCCCAGCAGTTCCTGTTGCTTTGTCCCTGCAGGTGATGGCAGCAAGACCTCCCGTACTACAACCATGGAGTCAAGTTATGTGAAGAGATCGGACAGTAAGAGTTTTTCCTGCCCTTTCTCCATAGCATCCTCAGGGTATAACCCTGGGGCATCACTGCTGCTGAGCCATCAGTGCCCTGGTGCAGGCAGAGTCCTGCCTTCCCGGCACAGCTGCCCTCAGCTTCTGCCCAGGGCCTCTTTCCTTCCTTTCTCTCTGCAGATGGCAACAGCACTTTCGTTCAAACTAAATCATCCTACAGCTCCTCATCCAAAAAGACAGGCAGGTGAGCAGAGGTGCCTGTGGGTACAGCCCCACATGGTCCCTGTCACTTATCTGTTTGCACAAATCCTCTGCCCAGCTTGCAGTGTCCTTACACAAATGTGACTCCAAAGCCTCCTCGTCCTTGAGGTACATCCACTGTGTTCAGAGGTTCTCATGGGTCCTTCCTTGGGCACAGAGATATGTCTGCCAGCTGAGGACCTTAAGCCACCTCTCTTCTATCCCAAGGACATGGAGGTCTCCAGAGTTCCAGGGCTGGCCATGGGCTGAGACCACTGCTTGCCCTCCTCTGGGCTGCCCAGAGCCCCTTTAGCATTGCCTGTCTCTCTCCCAGCATTTTTGACCGTGAAGATGAGAGTGCTTCTCGGCAGAGCAGCCTGGCCGCGCTGGAGCGGCGTCAGGCGGAGAAGAAGAAGGAACTGATGAAGGCTCAGAGCCTGCCCAAGACATCGGCCTCTCAGGCACGCAAGGCCATGATGGAGAAGCTGCAGAAGGAGGGTGGGAGGTGAGGCTGGGCCTGGGGCAGGCTGGCCAGGGCAGTAACTGCTGCACAAATAACAACACCCTGCACCTATGGATAATACTCCATGTCTCCTGTCACAGT
The DNA here is from genome assembly GCF_037042795.1 of Molothrus aeneus. Taxonomy (NCBI): domain Eukaryota; kingdom Metazoa; phylum Chordata; class Aves; order Passeriformes; family Icteridae; genus Molothrus; species Molothrus aeneus. The sequence goes on from NC_089663.1 coordinate 98,603, forward strand.
TCAAACCCTGCAGCAACACAGACCACTGTGCAGCGCTCCTCCAGCTTTGGTGTGCCTAATGCCAACAGTATCAAGCAGATGTTGCTGGACTGGTGCAGAGCCAAGACCCGGGGCTATGAGGTGGGTGCCACCTCCTCTTCCTGTCCCAGGGCCAGTCACTCTGTCCCTTGGTAACTTTGTTGCTTTCTCAGCACGTGGACATCCAGAACTTCTCATCCAGCTGGAGTGATGGCATGGCCTTCTGTGCCTTGGTCCACAATTTCTTCCCTGATGCATTTGACTACAGTAAGCTGACGCCCCAGAACCGCCGCCAAAACTTCGAGGTGGCCTTCTCTTCTGCAGAGTACGTACCTCTCTTGCCATCATATGGACTTGGGATAGCTTGGAGCAGCTTGGGGTGGCTCTCCTGCTCGCTGCTGGGGCGAGTGGGGACACATGGAGTTGATGGTGCTGGAGGTGGGTGCCTGTAGGTGTCACTCCCCCCATGCAATGCAACAAGGTTAGGTGCTGTGGGGGCAAACAGCAGCTGGTATGGGCAGAGTCACAGGAGGCCAGTGCAGCCCAGTCTGGTGTGGCAAGGGTGGGTATAGGGGTCTGGTTTCCTGAATGTGGGGCAGAGCACCCAAAGGCAGAGCAACAGCCCCATGAGCCCACCTGGCTTCCAGCAGTACTTTCCATCTTGGGGGCCCAGGTGTGGGACTGCAACCTGTGGGGGAGCAGGGTTGGCCTATGCCAGGTTCCTCCTTTCACAGTTGTAGGGGCTCAAACACCATTGCACCTTCTCCAGTCTCTTCCTTTCCCTTTTTGCTTCTGTTTTCCGGGGTGCTGAGAGATGGGAGTGCACCTAGCTGGAGGGCTGGCAGCCAGCCCCTCTCTCCTTCCTTCTGTCTCTCTCCCACCCACCCACTCTTCTCCTCCAGCACCCTGCCAGGGGGCAGGGCTGGGGGTGGGGGGTCCCATCCTGCTGATGTCCAAGGTGGCAGGGTGAGATGGGGATTCCCACAAGCTCCCAGGGTGCCGTGGTGCTGTTTGGTGGAGCGAGAAGGGGGCTGTGGGCCTGGCTCTTGGCGCTCCTGTTAATGGATTTTTTGCCTTAATTGGGAAACTGGTGCGCGGACTTGAGAGAGCCATCGATCTCTCCGGCCTGGAAGCCAGGTGGCCTCTCGTCCTTCCTCCTCCTCCAGCTCTTGTGAGCATCCTTTCCTGAGCTTCCTGCACCAGGGCTGTGCCGCGCGGTTCCAAGTGGAGCTGGGCAGGAGGGCTGGGCTTTCCCCCCACCATCCTCCCAGCGGTTCTATATAGGAGCTGTATAGAGCGCCGCTCCATTCTGGAACCCGCACCCCGAGCACCTGGCGCGCCAGAACACCTCACTCCTACTCCTCCTCCTCTTCTGTCTGTCTTTCCCTCTGGACTTCACGCCTCTCCACACCACTCACCTGCCCCTTTCCCCCTTGCTTGTGCCCCCCCAATATCACTGAATGGCCTTGGCATGGGGTGCCTGGAGCCCTCCTGCCCCTGCATCGTGCATCCCCAGAGCATGCCAGAGCGGAGCAGCTGCCAGTGGGATGGGAACTGCACTGATCTGTGTCTCTTGTTTTCTCTTCCTCCCCTCCCTGACTGGGCTGCGGTCACTGGCTTGCCCCTCTCTCTCCCCGCACCCAGGAAGCACGCGGACTGTCCACAGTTGCTGGACGTGGAGGACATGGTCCGGATGCGCGAGCCAGATTGGAAGTGTGTGTACACATACATTCAGGAATTCTATCGCTGCCTGGTCCAGAAGGGGCTGGTAAAAACCAAAAAGTCGTAGCCCATTGTCAGCCCCCCCCAGGACTGATGGTGAGAACCTTCCCCTCCAAGTACCTGCCCATGTGCCCACCACCACCAGGGCTTGGCAGGGAACTGACTGCCTCGGCTGTGGATGAGGCTGGGGGATGCTGATGGGTGAGGGGCAAGTCCTGGCAGTGCCAGACAGGGCCTAGCAGGAAATTGGCAGGGACAGCTGGCTGGGCTTCAGCCTTCTGGAATAGCACCTTGTGGAGGTTTGGGCAGGGGGTACTGTTTCACCCTGGAGTGCTGTTTGCTCTCCAGCTGTGGGGAGGGCAGTAGTTAGAACAGAGCTGTGCCCCCATGGCTGAGCCTGACCCAGGGGTCAGCTGCTGGGGATGCCACCCAAGGTGTTCTGAATGGTGCTGTCTGAGTGTGGGTGGCCCCTCAGGATGCTGCAGCATCACTGCTTCCACTTGCTGCCTCATTCCCCTGCCTCAGGGTGCATGCCCAGCTCCAAGAGGCTGCCTGCTCATATATGGGCAGAAGCGGGAGCCTGGAAAGTGTGACTCAAGGCTCAGGTCCTGCAGTGTTTGTGCCTGTCTCAGGGCATCCTGGCTGGCGCTAGAGCTCTGGCTCCCCTGGCTCTGCACAGTGCTGGCACACCAGGGCCCAAACAATGGCTTTATAAGGGCAGAGTCACTCTCTGTGCACTGCCATTGCTCCACCACTACCCTAAGCCAGGCTGTCAGTGGCAAGGGCTTTCCCAAGGCCCCAAGCATTATCCCTCCCACCTTCACAGTGGCCAAATCATGAGGTGGGACTGGTGCCAGCCAGGCTGTGGGCTTGGAGCCTACTGAGCAGGCAGCAGAGACCTAATGCAATGGCTGGGGCCATGGGACTCAGGGTGGGGGGCTCTCCTGGACCCTGGTGCTCCCCAGGGGCTGGCACTGGCTGGGGTCGCTCCTTGGGATGGGACTCTTCTAGGGGGCCAACGTGTGCAGTGGGGCTACTGCAGGAGGGGAGAGGGGAGGTTCAGGGCATGGGGGTTGAGGGTGTTGTGGTGGGTGGCAAGCTTAGGGTTCAGACCCTCCTTGTGTACCCTGTCTTTGGGGGCAGATCCCTGCCTTGGGACATCCTTGTGCACCCAGAGCCTTGGGGCCAGAAACTTGAATGGCCCAGGCCAAAGCAGCTGAACTGGCCATGGCAGCAGCAGGTGCTGCCAGTTTGTGTCAGCACCGCCCCCAGTGCCAATGCAGCCCTTGCTCCAGCAGCAGCAGCAGCCTGAAGGGGAAACAGTGCCTGGTAGGGGTGTGGGGCCTGGGCAAGGCCAGGAGGGTTGGCAGAAGTGGTGGGGTTGCTTTTGTGCCCCCCACCCCTTCTCTCCCTGTAGGAAGGAGAGGACAAGAGGTTGCCAGATCCGCTCCATGCCTTTCCTGGTTGTCATCATGACTCCTAATTGTGTTGTCAGTCCCTTCAAGGACCCAGGGAGCCCCAACTGGGGCAGAGACATAGCCCAGGGAACTGGATGGGTGGCAAGGCAGAGTAGGCCACCCCACGAAAAGGGCAGTGGCAGAGCCCCAAGGCTACTATGGGGATGGGGACACAACCACAACTGATCTTCCAGGGTCCCACAAGACTGGTAGCTCCTGGAGCCAGGTCCTGCATGGACCCCTGCACTGTGGTGGGGCAGAGAGAGGAGAAGATAGGCCAGGGCTGAGTGAGCTGAGGCAGGGCAGTAGGGTGTGCTGGGCTTGGTGCAGGTAGCCCCTGGGTTCCAGTCCAGGGCAGGGGAGGGAGCCAGACTGGCCGGGCTTAGGAGAAGGCAAAACATCAGGGCCAGGATTTGAGGCAGGAGTAAGGGGCAGCACATAACCAAGACCCACCCCCTGCTTTCCCTGAATCACTTGGTAGGGTTTGAGGCAAGGGCACAGCAGACACCTGCAGCCAGGCTGGACTCTCTCTAGGGGACATCAGCATCAGCTGGAGGAGCAAGAGGAGGAGGGTGGGCACGGCTTTAGCAGGGAATGATTGCCAGCACCAAGATGTGGGATGGAGAGCATCTGGGGAGCCAGGGGTGCAGACAATTGGGAAACCCCTGCCCTGGGGCAGGCACCTCCCAGGGCAGATAGCACATGCTTTTCCCAGTGTCAGGAGCAGGACTGTGGTACCAGGGTGGGGTGGAGGGGTGTGAAAGGAGCTCAGCAGGTCTGAGGGCAGCAGTGCCCACACCAGCAGGCCCTGGGCAGTGTGGGGTGCCCATCCCAGCCCCTACACGTGGCAGCCTGTTTGAGGCCATGCTGAAGGCTTCATCTCTGCAGGACGCTGGTGGACTGCGTGCCGCTGGTGGAGGTTGAAGACATGATGATCATGGGGAAGAAGCCTGACGCCAAGTGCGTCTTCACCTACGTGCAGTCCCTCTATAACCACCTGCGTCGCCACGAGTTGCGCATGCGGCAGAAGGAGTGCTAGAGCCTGCCCTTTCCACCCCCACTGCTGCCCTCACCCCAGAGCTGCCTGCGGGCAAGGGAGCTGCTTGCCTGGGAGGGTCTGGGGGGCCACGGGTCTGGCACTGGGGACAGGAGAACTCTTCCACCAGGGCATCCCCACACCTCTGCCTTGGCAGAGCTGCTTCTGCCTCGGCCAGCTGTGGGCTGACCCTGTGAGCAGAGCCAGGTGGGCACTGCTGGGGATGCTCCCACATTGGCTTGCACCCCATACTCCAGCCTTTTAAGTTATTTGTTCTCCAAGAATTATTTGCCCTGCAGGTACCATCCCTATGTCCCTGGGGTAGCGCGGGCACAGCTGTGCCCTCAGACTCGGGCCACCTCATGGGTCTGTGGCTGAGCAGGGCTGTGCATTTCAGCCAGGGTCGTGGTATATCCTGCAGGCAGCACCTGTCAGCGGTTCCCTTGGTCCCCTGCAACGAAGCCTCTCTGCCCACTGCAGGCCTTGCTTGGTGTCACCTCCCTGGGGACAGCTCCACAACCGTGCCAACTCCCTGCTTCCCACCTCCACGTGCACCTGAGGCACTTCCACATTAGGGGCACCTGTGGGCTGGGGAGGGGGTAGTAGCAAGGGGTCCCAGGGGAGTGCAAGGTGAACGGTGCAAGCTGGGACAACCGTCCCCACTCTCCTCTCCAGCTCAGGCCACCCATGTGCTCAGCGCTGCTCGCCCTTCTGTCACATCTCTACACCTGCGCTGACACGTGTACCAACACCAGCCAGATAATAAAGGTTTATCTAGGGCAATGCCTCTGGTTCAGGTCCTTCTGCCAGTGGCATATTGCACACCACAGTGCTTGGGGAACGCTGGCAGTCCAGCTGCTGCAGGCCTCTCTACCTGCAACTCAATTGCTTACCCAGCCCAGACGGACACTGGGGCATGTAGTGCTCCTCACCTCATTGATGATGTCCATAGCTGAGCCACCCCCAGACCAGGGTTCACTGCCCCCTATTGCCCCAGGCTTGGCACAGGGAAAAACTCCCACATGGCCAGCAAGACTATGGTCAAGTGCAGCTGTGCCCCACTGCCTTCCCTAGCTGAGGGCCAGATGTCTCCAACTGGGCCAGTGCAGCCATGGGGCTTTGGTTCAACACTGCAGGACTCACTCATGGGCTCATGCCCATCCTCCTGCACCCTGTGAGAACAGTTCATCCCATGCCATGGTGCCCACCACCCTCACCCCTCTATCAGGCTGGGGAGGGGTGGCACAGGAGCAGCACAGTTGGTCTGTAGGTTGGTATATGGCTCACCAGAAGTGATTATGACTGTGCCATCTTCTATCTCTGTGAGAAGCTCTGGGGCACCCAGCTGTCCTTGGAACAGAGCAGTTTGGGATGCACACGACCGAGCTCCCTCTGAAAAGATGACACAATGCAGATGACTGCAAATAAAAGCTTTACTAGGAGGTGGTTATGACATAAACCCTGCTGGGGGGTAAAGTCCCCTTCTTGGGACAGCTCTCCCACCTTTGGGACTCAGCACATCTACCCTTAGCACCTGGTGCTTTCTGCTGAGGGTTTCATCCTGTCCCATGCAGGCAGGATACTGCTGCCCAGTGCTGGGAGCAGCTAAACATCTGGGCACAGCAAGAGACTGCAAGAAATGCTGCTCCTCCTGACTGGCCAAGGATAATGGGCTCCAAGGACAGGAGGGCATCAACCAGCACACAAGCAAGAGTGGGGGGGAAAACCTTTGCCACCCTGTGACACCATGTCCAGCTGCCATAACGCCCTCATTCCCTGCAGTGGGGACTGGCTGCAGGACCCTGTCCTAAGGGTGCCACTCCTTGCTAGAGGTCTGGGTGTTCTTCCTTGTCATGTTTGGGTGGGGTCTTGCCATCAGAAGTGGGTGCTTGGGGGGGCGGCAGTATTGGCAGAGACTTGGCAGGGGCAAACTGGAACTCCTCTGGCACAGGGGCATCAGGCGTCTCCTTGCGGTAGAAGCCCAACTCCTGCACCAGCTGGTTGATCTCTTCCCGGGTCATGTCGCTCAGGGGAATTCTCTGCACCCAGACAGGGGCTGTAGCCTGGCACCTGTGGGGCACTGAGCACCCCAGGCCCTGTGGCAGCAGGTGCCGCACTGCCCACTCACCTCTAGCTCCTCATACCGGAGGCTGAGGAGCACAAGCTCAGGGTCAGCACCAGGCAGGTGTTTCATCTCCAGGTTATGGCTGGGCAATGTGTCAAGGAATGGGCAGCACTGATCAGGCCCATGCAATCCTTATACCATCCCATCCTTCATCACATCCCCTTCTGTCCTCCATCACATCCCATTCCTGTCTATCCTGTACCATCCTCCATCCCAACCCATCTTCTCTCATATCCTGTGGTTTTCCATCCCATCTGTTTGGTCCATCATCCCATCCTTCACTGCCTACCATCCCATCCTCTTTCCCATGTAATACCATCCTATCCTTTATCACATTCCCCAACTACCCATTCTCCACTCCTCCCCAAACCCTGTCCTTCATTCCTCACAAAACCCCATCCTGTCCCTCAGCCCATCCCCTCCCATACTTCATTCCCTTGCATCCTGTCCCTCACCCATCCCATCCCCCATCCCATCCCATCCCATCCCATCCCATCCGGACCCCAGCGCTGCAGCCGCTGCCGGCAGGTACTAGAACGGGATGTCCTGGGTGACGAACGCCTTCACCTGCGGAGAATGGCCAGTCGGGCCCGGCTCAGCGTAGGGAAGCCCCGACTCCCCGCCACGGCCCGGCCCGACCCCAGTACGTACCTCCCTGAGGCGATTCAGCCGTCACCCACCGCAGGTCTGCGGGAGAGGACACCCTGTCAGGCACCCGGCGGGAAAACGGGTTCGCCCCCGGCGCGTCCCGCGGTCCCCACCCGCGCTTACCTCCACCTTGCCGCGGGCCAGGTCCTGCAGCACGGTCTCGCGGAGCCGGGGGTGCTCCGAGCCGCTGCCCGCCGCCAGCGCCGCCGCCAGCAGCAGCCACAGCCACGGCCCCGGCCCCGGCCCCGGCAGCACCGCCCGCATCGCTCCCGCCGCTGCCACGTCCGGCGCGCCACGGGCACGCGCACGGCGCCGTGCATGCGCGGCGGCTCGCGCGCAAAACACGTGCGCACACGAACGCTAACAGTCTCGCGCGCAGACGCGTGCGCACCCTGTGAATGGCGCGTAAGAGCTGCGAGCGCTCAACGTGCACAGACCGACAGCGACACCAGCGACACACAGCGACACACACAGCAACACACAGACCAACTGTCGCGGTTTTATATTGGAGGCAGTCATGGAAGTGACTTTCTAAAAGAGGCTGCTAGCAGTTTCCCCTGTGTCTGACAAAAAGATCATTCAGTAATTAGTTTTGAAAACTGACAATTTGTTAAACTACTAAGGAAACTGTACACGCCTCTGTGAAGATACCTGTTAAAGACAAAAAAGCCCAGGAGAGTCTTTTTCCCTTCTGGCCTGAGAGCAGGTGAGGAGGCCGGGCTGGGCGGGGCCCGTGTCAGGCAGGCCGAGCCGGGCAGCCCCTGCCGCGGGCCCGAGCCCCTTTCCAGGGCGCCCGCCGGGCCCCATCGCTGCCGGGCAAGGAAAGGGGAGGCCGCGGGGCCGAGGCCGGGCCGCGGCTGCGGCTGCTGACATATTGCTGCTACCGAGCCCTGCCCTGCCACCAGCCCAGGCCGAGCGGGGTCTGCTGGGCCCCAGGAGCAGCCGGGGCTGGGCTGGCTCGGCCAAGATTCTGCTGCCATTGAGGTTCACCTGCACCCAGCGGACAGGGGGAAGAGAAGTCATCAGTCCCCGGTGTGCTGCTGCTGTGTCCTGGCCTGGCTGCCGAGATCCTAACTGCGTTCCCCTCCAGCCCAGCCGCAGCTCCGGCTGCAAGCTACAGAGCCTGGCCAGGGCCATGTAACCGTCTGCAGGCCCCGGGTGAGATATTAACTCTTTCAGTGCTTTAGTCCTCCCTTGAGTGAGAGAAAAGGACAGAGTGCAAACACGTACCAAAATAGCATGAAGTCACTGAGGTCAATGAAGAAGTCAAGTGCCAGAGGGAGGGATAAAGAGATACCTTTAGTTTTAGGTTGAAAATACTCTTATAAAGATATGGAGAAAAATATAATTGATACATCAGGCTCTTTTTCCCTGTAATGCATTGAAAAGTCTGGGGAGATTAATCATTCAAATGGTAGATATCTAGCAAAGGCCTCTGTGCTAAAGTAAGCAGATGTTAAAGTAGCTGTGATCCCATAAGAAGTTTATACAGAGAGAGAGAAAAGAGTGATGAAGACCCTGTGCCCCCAGGGAGAAAAGAAGACCTCTATTCCCAGAAATTATGATTTCAATGATAGATGAAGAGAACCTTTGCTCTTAAGCAGCTCATCTTTAAAACAGTACCCCATAAGTTGACATGGCCCATAAACACAGCTGTGGGAGAACCTGTGAAAAATGGGAAGGACTTCACAATTGCAGATTTTCCTGGTGGCTACTATTAATAGAAATTCAAAGCCAGGAGAGAACTGTTTTCTTATAGAGCAGTCTTCATATATTAACAAGAGACTTCTCTCCCTAAGTAAACTGAAGAAAGACTATTCTAAAAGTAATAAACTGAATTGTTTCTGTACATTGTTAGAGAGAAAGAAAAGGTTATGGGGGAGAAATGTTCTAAGTTTTATTAGAATTTTTATTATTCTTTCTTTTAGTTACTGTTATAAACTTTTCTTTATACCCTTTTCAAGTTTAAGTCTGCTTTGCCTTCCTCCTAATCCTATGTCACAGCAGGAAATGAATAAGGATATTCTAATAAGTGCCCTGGCATTTAGCCAGCCCTGAAACCCACCACACCAACCGTGCACAGATGGGCACCACACAGACCAACAGCATCACACACACAGCAACACACAGCGACCGTGCACAGACCAACACACAGAGACCAACAGCACCACCAAAAGCACCACACACACAGAAGCACCAAGTGTGCACAGATTGACACATGGAGACCAACAACACCAACACACACACAATCTGCACAGACTGGCACCACACAGACCAATGGCACCACACACACAGAGCAACACACACCAGTAGAGCACAGATCAACACACAGAGACCAACAACACCAACACACACAGAGCAATACACACCAACAGCACCAACACACAGAGCAACGCAAACAACTACACATACACACAGAACACACCATTGCACTGACCGACACAGAAACAACACATACCAACACATACATACCAACAGCACACACCAACACACACACACGCACCCCACCCCCACAACCCTGCACACCCTGACCCTCACTGACCATGAGCTCACCATCTCCTCGGGACAAAGCAGGTGAATGACATCCTGAGCTGCATTGGGGGGTGTTGTCAGCAGGCCAAAGGAGGTCACAGAGGCTCCTATGAGGCTACCCCTGGAGTGCTGTGTCCAGTGCAGAGCAGTGACATCGACTCTCCTCAGTCCTTTCCCAGTTGCCACCACTGATCACAAATGATTTGCAAGTGCCCCTTCACGATGGCAGGGACTTCCCACAGTTCCTTTGGCTCCTGACTGAATCCCATGGCAATCCAAGGATCTTATACTCTCTGGCCAGTATCCTCCTCTGCCTCACTCCTTAATTCACCCGGCTCTTTCTCCTCCTCAAGCTCCAGCCTTCCCCAGACACTGTAGCAGGCACAGGATGAGGATAAACCTGTCACCCAGATTCCTGTGTATGTGTGCACCCCAAGTGCAGGTGTTCAGACCTGCCTGTACAAAGTGCTGTACAGGCACTGGAGCACATGGGCACTGCCACACACAGGTACAGCAGCACCTACACACAAAGCCACATACACAGAGCTGCACAGACACACACACATCCCCAGCTACACACACAGCTGCACAGAGCTGCACACACACAGCTGCACACACAGACCAGTACACACACAGAGATGCACATGCAGCACACACAGCCCATCTGTAAATACACACACAGCCAGACACAACAACACACACAAACACACTCACACGCTCACACACAACTGCCCAAGGGTGCGTGTGCTCACCAACAATGCAAACACTCTGCAACAGACCACAGACATATCTGGCACAAGCTGACACAACAGCTTCAGTGGTGAATAGTCATATACACAGTAATGCACCAGGGCAGGCATTCATTTGCAGGGGCAGATGTGCATGAGCAAGGACAGATGTGCACTTGCAAGGACAGGTGTGCAAGGACAGGTGTTCATGCACAAGAACATGCATGAACATGTGTACACGCAAGGACAGGTGTGAAGGGGCAGGCACACGCCAGGAAAGGCTTTCGAGCGGCGTACGGGGCGAGGCACGGGCCGTCACGTGAGCAGGGCGGAGCAGCAGGTGCGCGAGGGGCAGGGCCGCTCCTGCGCCTTTGAGGCGCCGCGCAGGTGGCGGGCGTTGACGTCACTGTGTGGATACGTCACGGGGCGGGGCCGCAAGGTGCGCGGGGCCGGGTCGAGGCCGGGGCCGGGGTCGCTCCGGTCTTCTCCTGCCGATGGACCCGGCCCGGCGCGGCAGCGCCGACCGGGGCTCGGCCTCCGGCGCGGGGTCTCGACCCGGCCCCCCGCGCGGCCCCGGGAGCGCGGCTCGGCTCCCGCCCGACGCTGGGGTTTCGGCGGTGCCTTTCCTCGGCGGCGGCGTCCCGGGCGGCCGTAGGAGCTCCCGACCGGACGGGCACGGCTTCGGGCACGGCTGCCCGCGGCTTGCAGGAACCGAGGAGCGGCCCCAGGCCCATACCCCGCCCGAGGGTCTCCCGCTGCCGGCCTTGCTGTCCCCCGGCCCGGGCGGTCCCCCGTCCCCGGCAGCGCCCGGCCGGGTCACCTTCCCCGCGCCGGCCCCGCCGGAGCGGCGGGAGATGCTGCCCAAAGCGGAGTCCAGCGACCACATCGCGGCCTGGGCGGGCCCCGCCGTGCCCCGCGCCCCCACGCTGCCCAAGGCCGTCTCCAGCGAGTTCCTTGCCGGCGGGTGGGCGGGCCTGAGCCCCCGAGCGGAGCCGGGAGAGCTGCCCGTCCTCGCCCGGCCCTTCGGTCGTCTCGGCCCCAGCGCCGTCTGCGATCTGCTACCAGACTGCCCGGGACGAGCCCCGGAGGACGGCGCGTTCCGGTGAGTGGGGCCGCGGGGCGCTCGCGAGGACGGGGCTCGCAGTGCCGTGGGAGCAGCACCCGCTGTGCCCCTTCTTCCCGCTGTGGCGGATTCAGCAGGATTGGGGTGCGGGGCTGCAGGCAAGATCCCGGCGGGTAGGATGTGTGGCGCGCACTGTTCGTGCGGGATGTCATGGTAGAGACACCGACTGTGGAGTGAGTGCTACCTGCCCCCACTGTCCCCGAGCACCGGGGCTAGCGTGGCGCAGCTCTCCTTCCCTATTGAATCGTCTCCCCCGTGACTGAGGCTCCTGTCACTACCAAAAGAGCCTGCGGGCCCTTTGCTGGTGCTCGTTGCGCAAGGGCATTAATGTGTTGTGACGGATGTTGCTTTGCGTTGGTGAAGGACACCGCTGCGGGGTTGCAGCACTGCTGTCACATGCGCTGCCCTGGCCTTTGTGGCTGGCAGGGGCTGGGAACTGAGATCCGGGTCCTTTTCCCCAGGAGCCTGAGCCTTCCTCGGGAAGGGAGGGGGTTTCCAGAGACACCCTGTCTCGCAGCCTGTCTGTGTCAGCTAGTGGTGATGAAGACGAGGGCTCTTAGTGTTGGTTTCTAGAATTTCAGGTGCAGATCTTGGAGGCAAGGATCTGTCTCTCTCATACAGGAGTTAAGGACCTTGTATATATGCCATGACTAAGCTTCAGCCCTGGCTACTTCTGTTGCCAGCAAAAGGCTTCTTTGGTGGATCTGGGGGCTGAACAGGGTTACAAGGAACCCGTCTGAGCCTTCATGTTAGCCTGTTCTTCCTTTGTCCTCCCAAGCATCACAGTGGTCACCTGGAACGTAGGTACAGCCATGCCCCCAAATGATGTGACATCCCTGCTGCACCTCAACACGGGCGAGACAAACGATGTGGACATGATCGCCATTGGGTAAGAAGATGAGGTGCAGCTCCTCCTTTTCCTTCCCCTCCCCCCCTCTGGTGAATTCCCTTTTCAGGGAATCCCCAAAGCCCTGGGGGACAAGGAATGGAAGAGCTGCAGCCCCAGCCTCCCTTGGGGCATGGGGAGCAGGGAGGGGTGTGCATCACAAATGATAGCATGTCAGAAAAGGTGATGGAGATTCAGCTCCTGGTAAAAATGGGAGTGCTGAGAGGAACTGAAACCTTTGAGTACTGATTAGACTTCAATACTCATCGAGCCTGAGGTTGGCTATGCTGGACCAAGTTAGCCCTGCTCTTGCTGTGAGCTGTGGCAGTCCTTGGGTCAGGTCTGTCAAGACATTTGACTCACCTTGCCAAGTCCTCTGAGAGCATTCTCCTCCTCTGTGCTTTTGCATGTGGTATGCAGGCATCAAGGGCATAGATCTGTTCTCCCGAGGCTGGATTGGCTCCATGGCCCTGGTACACAGATGTGCTGAGAGGGCGGTACCACAGCACTGTGCTGAGGCTGGTGAGGTGAGGGTGGCTGTCCCTGGAGGACTGCAGTAGTGTATGAATTCCTGCTAAGGCCAGGGATGTGCTGTCTTTGCACAGGGAGCAGGAAGCAGCCTCTGCCTATAGGTATGAGGTGGAAAAGCTGGATCTGCCTCCAGGACTGCCCCCGAGCTCCCAGCTGCAGGTGCATAGTGGTGTAAAGGCTGACACTGCTGGAGCTATGTTGGAGCCAGCCTCTCAGTCCCCTCAGCCTTACAGGCCAGTGGAGTGGGTCTGTGTGGGTGGCAGAGGTCAACCTGAGCTGGATGGATGGGGTGAGGGATGTAGCTGGTAGTTAGGGACCTGCTGGGACCGTGTTCTGGCCAGGGCAGGGTGTCCTGCTACTGCTCACTTCCTGGCATCTCTGCCTAGCTGTGTCCTTCCTCTGACCTGTGTCTTTGTGCTCTAAGTGCTCGATTTTTTTTTGGCAAGACATTTCCTGATTGTGCTGTTCTCTGTGGACATTTTTCCTTCTCTTCATTAATTGCTCAGCTAGGAGGAGCACTATTAGCTTTCTGGTTGCTGCTGCTCTGAGCTATGCAGCTCAAATACATCTGGACACCTTGTACTGTTGGGACATGACTTCTCTGTAGAGACTGAAAGGCCCCATAAGCCCCTCTTGCACACCGAGATGGGCTTTAGGCTTCTGCTCAACCCTGTGCAGCTTAATTGCTTCTGCTTTAGAAAGGGCCAAAGCCTCCTGGCCAAAGCCTCCTGGAGGCCGCCTCCTGGAGGCCACCTCCTGGAGGTGGCCTCCTGCCACCCCATGGCCCAGAATCAGTGGAGCAAGGACGTGGCTGGTTTGTGCTCCAAAATCAGTGTCTTCCCTTGAACTGCCCTTCCCACCCTGTCCTGCTGCCCAGTATTGTGCTTTGGCACCTCTCCCAAGTTCTCACTAACTGGGACACAGATGGTTTCCTGGTGTGGCTGAAGGACCTGTACATTTCTTCTCAGGCTGCAGGAGGTAAACTCAAAGATAAACAAACGCTTGAAGGATGCCCTCTTCACAGATCAGTGGAGTGAACTCTTCATGGATGTACTAAGCCCCTTCCACTTCATCCTGGTAAGGAGTCCTGAAGGAGTTCGCTGCTGGTGTTCTCTCTGCCTGCCAGGCAGGTGGGACATAGGAATAGAAAGCTGGGAGGGAGGTGCAGTGGGAGAGCTGGCTGGAGGGAGAGCCTGCAGCCATCCAGGCCACAGGGACTGCTGTTGCATCTCACCCAGCAAGTTGTTTGGCTTGTGCCACCCAGCTGCCTTTCTGTGCTTATGCTTCCCCTCTGGTGCTTTGGGGTGGCTTTATGTTGCCCCCTGCATTGAACCAGGGTGAGGAGGTAAATGTGGGAACTGGCTGGTGCTGCTGGCAACAGCCTGCGAGACTCAGGGCAGGCTCAGCTCCCCAAGGCATTTGCCTCAGAGCATATGTAAGCCCAGCATCACTGAGGTTCAGGTTTGGATGTCAGTGCTCAGGAGGGTATGCACAGATCTCTGACCCAAATGTGCTGTTAGTCACCTGTAGGATGGAGGGGCACACAAAGGGTGGAGGTACTGCCTCATGGCCTGGAGTGAGGGGAGTTGTCCCCTTGTCCCCAGGCTCTCTACCATCCTACTCCAGCCCTTGCTCCAATTCCAGGTCAGCACAGTGAGGATGCAAGGTGTGATCCTGCTGGTATTTGCCAAGTACTACCACCTGCCCTTCCTTCAGGACATCCAGACAGACTGCACCAGGACAGGGCTGGGGGGATACTGGGTGAGTGTGGCCCTGGGGGGAGATTGCAAGGGGCTGGCTTCCCAAGGAGTCATGGGATCCTCTTGGTGCAGGGCAACAAGGGTGGGGTGAGTGTTCGTCTCTCCATCTTCGGCCACATGGTCTGCTTCCTGAACTGCCACCTGCCAGCACACCTGGAAAAGGCGGAACAGCGCAAGGAGGACTTTGCCACCATACTGCACATGCAGCAGTTTGAGGGGCCTGTGGCCAACGGCATCCTGGACCATGAGTGCGTACCCCACCACTTTGCTTCCCAGTCTGGGCTCTAGTGCCAGTCCTAGTCCTTGACCACCTCCATGTAGGGTGTGGGGTCTCCCCTGCATCCCAGCACAGTTTGGAGATTTGGTCTTGCCTGCAGAGCTGGCCTAGCATGGACTCAGCATGGTGGGGTAGGTGTTTATAGAGGGATCTTGGTCTCACCACATTCAGGGCTGGTACAATTCCTGCCTTACTAGCACTCTTGGGGTTTGGGACCAGTCAGAGGGCCTAGCTCTGTCCCTGTGTCCTGGCTTTGCGATCTGAATCCAATGGGTGCCTCGTGTGGAAATTCCCACCCTTGGTTTCAGTTTGGGGAAGTCTGGCCCATTTGGCTAATGGTGCTTGGTCCTACCTACAGAATCCTGGCAGCTGGCCAGGCTGCTGGCTGAGCAGTGACTTGTGCCAGCGTTCCCAAGAGCACCTGTGCTGTGGGCTAAGGCTGCCCCCAGGTTGGGGACATCTTTCCCCTGCTGTCCCTTGCTCTGGTAGCCTCAGCCCTTTCAGCCCATTGCCCTTGCTACCATCCACAGCCTCGTGTTCTGGTTTGGGGACCTCAATTTCCGCATTGAGAGCCTGGACATCTGTTTTGTGAAGTATGCCATTGACAGCAATGTCCTGAGCCAGCTCTGGGAGAAGGATCAGGTGAGGGATGGGTGTGCTGCCAGCCTACACTGGAACCCTAGCAGTGATCGACTCTCCCCAAAACTGCCCATGCAGCTGTTGGTCAGGGCACGTCCTCTTGCAACCCATAGGACACAAAGGGCCCTGGCTCTCATGTCTCTGGGGGAGGAAGGGACAGCAGAATCCCAGGTCAGTCTGGATGGAGCTGGGCACACTTCCCTCATGAGTGTGTGAAGGAGAGCTGAGGCATTGAGTCTACAGACTAGCTGCTGGCATAGACAAACCCTGAGAGCTGTGGGAGCTGGCAGGAATGGGACTGGGATTTCACAGTGTGTGAGGGTGGGGAGATCTGGGCAGGATTTGCGGAGGGGTCTGGCTATGGGGGTTGCTGTGCTCCTTGATGTGCTCTCTTCCCCACAGCTGAACATTGCCAAAAACACGTGGCCTGTTCTCAGAGGCTTCCAGGAGGGACCCCTGAACTTCCCACCTACTTTCAAGTTTGATGTGGGCACCAACAAGTATGACAGCAGGTAGGAGAGCAGAGCTGGGCATGAGGTGGGGCTGAGAGATGCAGGAGCTGTGGGGCTCAGAGCCAGTGTAGGTGCTGGTGTGGATGGGTGGGGAGAGCAGCCGTGCTGGGGTGGGCACAGGCTGGACTGTGATGTGATGGCAGTGCTGCTGCCAGCACAGGTCTGTCCCAGCAGCTGTGCTGAGTGCCAGGATGAGCCACATCCTCTGCCCACATGTGCCGTAGTGCCAGGGGGAGGCAGTTTGGGTCAGAGCCGACTGCCCCTGCCAGGCAAGAGATGCTCTTCTCTGCCCTGCAGTGCCAAGAAACGAAAACCTGCCTGGACTGACCGCATTCTGTGGAAGATAAAACCTCCCAGCAAGGGGTTGGGCACAGGTGGGCACCGGCCCAGCCAGGGTGTGCTGTCAGTGAGCCAACTGTGCTACTGCAGTCACATGGAATACACCGTCAGCGACCACAAGCCAGTAGCTGCCATCTTTGCCGTGCAGGTGAGCACTGTCCAGGGCTGCTGGGAACACAGGCTGGAGCTGCAGGGGTGGAAGGACAGGCCTTTTGTGTGGGGAGCTTACTCCAGTTTGGCGAGCTCAGCTCCCTTACCTCTTACTGGGGGCTGCTGTGGGTATGTGCATGGGGTCCCTGGGTAGCAGAGGCAGCTCTTTGCCATGCTCTTTCTCTGGCAGTTTGCTTCCAAGGTGGACAAGCCCCCGGTTGAGATTTATGTGGCTGATGAGTGGAGCAGGCCTGAGCAAGCAGTTGTCAGGTACAAGATGGCTGTTGGCTTCCACCGGAGCTCCTGGGACTGGATAGGACTCTACCGGGTAGGGGCTTGGGGGCTGCTGGGGCTGGAGGGAGTGGGGAGCACTGCACAGCACTGCGGGGTCCCTTCTGAGCTAACCCCCACCAGTGAACATGGCGAGGGCATGGAGCTGTGCCCTCCCTTCCCCTGGCATCATGATGTGGTCCTGCTTCAGGAGGCTCTGGTCCAGCAGTTCCTCCTTCCCCCTGCTCTGTGGGCCCCACAGCACCCCAGGGCACAGCTGCAGGGGGGTGCAAGGCAGCTTTGGGTCACCCTCTGCAAGCAGAGCCAGCTGAGCAACAGGAGACTGAAGAGTAACTGTGCCGATCGGGGCTCACATTGTCCCACTCACTTGTATTGTCCCACGTATTGTGCACAGGTGGGGTTTCGGCACCCTAAAGACTACGTGTCCTATGTCTGGGCCAGGAGTGATGATGGGGAGCGCTGCCTGGAGAAGCAGCTGTGTGCACAGGTGAGCTGGGGCCAGCCCTGCTGTCTTGCTGGCACTTCTGCCCCACACTAGAGGGACAATCTGTGCCCCTGGATGGGGGAGGCAGGCACCTTGTTACTGCTTTTTGCTGAGTATGGAGCAGGCTCATGGTATTGGCAGCAGAGATTTGTGCTTTTGGCTGGGGTTGGAGGTGGCAGGGGGGGCACCCGTGTGCCAATCCTGGTGCCCATCAGGTCTCTCTGGGCTGCAGGTGATGTTCTCTGAGGAAGCACTGCCCAAGGGGAACGGAGAGTACATCCTTGGATATTACAGCAACACCTCCAGTAGCATTGCTGGTGTGACTGAGCCCTTCCAGGTGAGCACAGCCAAGAGGTGAGGGGGGATGGAGATGGCAGAGGAGGGTGTCGGGGGGGTCTCTGGATGGGGGAGGCCAGCTGGTGTGGTACCCAACAGTCCCCTGTGAGGGTTAGCTAGCAGTGCTGATGCAGGGGTGCAGATTTCCCTACCCAGGTCAGAGGAGGGCAGCAGCTCTACAGACAGCTCAGGCAGCAGCTCAGAAGAGGATGACAGTACACTTGTCCTCCTGGCTCCCAAGTCCCGTAGTCCCAGCCCAGGCAAGATGAAACGTCACCGGAGCCGAAGCCCCAGCCTGGCCAAATTCCAGGGCCTCATCCTGCGGCCATCAAGCCGGGACAGGGGTACAAGCCGCAGTCCCTCACCCCAGAGCCGTTGCAGCCTCCCCAGGAGCATCCCCACCATCCATCTGCCCCATGAGGAGCTGGGGCACCATGAAGTCAAAAGCAAGGAGCTGGGACAGGCAGCTGAGAGCCCAGACAGCAGCTCGTTCTACCAGACTGTGCAGGAGCAAAGTGGCCTCCGGCGTGTCTCTGCTGACAGCTCCCTGACCAGGGCTGACCCCCGGAACCTGGGCCTGCTGCCTGCACTGCGCCTGGAGATGATTAACCAGGCCCTGGGCCGGCGGCAGGAGAGTGCAGACCAGGGCTATTATCCCTGCCGGAGAATGAGCGCCACCAGCCCCCCAGGCTGTGGCACCTCCCCAAAGGAGGGGGACAGCCCCCAGGAACTGGACAGACATAGCTGTGCCATGGGCCGCTGATGCAGTGGCTCCCTTCCTCCTCCCCATAGCGCGCTTGCTGTGTGCTTTCCTCTGCCACTTCCCTGCTGAGACACTCCCTCCCTTATTTATTGCAGTGACTCCTCACCCCTGTTGTGTGCCTGGCAGGTAGAGGCCCCCTCCTTGCTGCCCCGCTGCCCCCACAGCCCAAGCTCCTGCCTGGGCTGTGAGGTGACCACACAGGGGAGGGTGGGCAAAGTTGGTTTAATGCGGTTTGGGGAACCTCTCATGAACTTCCAAGTGCAGGACTCTTGTCCCATGGGAGGAGTGCTGGCCTCACACCTGAGGTGGCACAAAAGGCCAGGGCAGGGCTCTGGCAGGAATGGTGACAGGCACAGAGCAAGGACCACCACAGGGTAGCCTGGAGATCGGAGATCAAGCTTGCTCCTTCCCTGCTCTACTACTGTGCCTCAGCCTGAACATAGTGCAAGTGACAAAATAAATGATCCTGCCCACCCCAGCTGCACTGTGCTCACTGCTGGGGGCAGGATCACCCCTGGGTTGGGGGCCACAGTGTCAAGAGGGTACAGCAGGCTCAACTCTTGTACCATATACAATGCTCTGACCACCCACCCTTTATTTTTTCTGCTGCATTCAGGTACTGACCTCAACCCTCCTACCCTGCCTGGGCAAGAGGGTCAGGATTACACCTCACTGCTCAGGTCCCTCAGTTGAAGGGTCACCAATCTAGGGGTGGGGTGCCCTGCCATCCTCCCTGCCCCAGAGCATACCAGGAAAGGACAGTGAGTTTCCTCTTTCCTGAGCCCTCCTATTTCTTTCCCCTTGCTTTTGATACTCAGGGATGGCAGCCACAGCTCCTTGAGAGGCTTCTCAGTCCCTCTGCCTGCTCTGGCTGTGGTCCCCAGCTCCATGCTGTCATGCCAACAGCCATGCTCAGTGCCATCCTTTGACTTGAGGACCAGCCCCCAAGCAGCTCCCAGCTGCTGCACAGCACATCTTCCTCCCCAAGGCAGCACTGCTTGGGTGTCATCAACGCACTGTGTGGGGCCAAGCTGGTGTCTGCTCTACAACCCGATGCTGGTGGCCCTGCTCACAGAGGGTACCTCCCCTGGCATGTGTCTTCCCGTGTAGATGCTTGGCCTTGGAGCTCACATGCGGAGGGCCCCAGCGTCTTAGAATCTTTTTGAGCTGCTGTGCAGGTACAAGCACAGCCCTGGTCATCATGGTACAGCTGCTGGAAAAGCAAAGCTGTGAGCATCACTGTAACCCGGCAGCACCAACATCCACTGCCCCTGCCCTGCAGCCTGGTTGTGGCACAGCAGAGCAGGGGCCAATGCTTGCACTACTGGTTTCCTGCCCCACCCAGGCCCTGGCCTCTTGACTTCTGCACTTACCTGTGCTGTGACCCCCTGCCTGGGCTGCAGGCAGCAGGCAGCTCTAGCACAAAGCAGTCCATGGTGATGTGGTCAGCCAGGACACCCAAGTCCATGTTGCTGCAGTCCCTTGCCCTGTGGAGGCACCGTGCCAGCCTGCAGGCACAGGAGGGCGCATGTCACCAGGTGCTGGCCAGGGCAAGCATCCCACCTCCTCTGATCCCCAACTGTATGCACACAGTGGCCTTTTCCTCCTGGACTCACACCTGCGTGTGCAGTTGCAGTGGAAGAGTGTCTGGCTGTCCACGTTGTGCAGCTGGTACCTCATCTCATGGGGTGCAATCTGGTGCTCACACTTACCCAGGTGCTTTGTGCACCTGCACCCCCTGCCCGGGCCTGAGGACAGTGGGGAGGTAATGGGCACCCCCAGCACATGACCCCACCAACCTGAGGCCTTGGGCCACCCCAGCTGTGGTGTGCACATGCTGCCCACAGTACCAGCTCACCCTGCTGCCTGTGCCCCTTCACAGCTGGTACGGGGGTGGCTCCACACTGCGCTGTGGCTGGGCTGGGTCCAAGGCTGCCACACCGAGGATGTGCTGAGATTCCAGCTCCTTGCTCTGGTCCAACCAAATCCTGTCCTGACACTGTCGATGCTGTTGCACGGCCAGGCTCTAGCCCCCACTGCACTGCTGGGTGCCTGGTTGTGAGCTCAGCCTTGTCCCTGGCTGACGCAGGGGTACCTGGGCCCTGTGGCTGCTGGGCTGTCTTATGTCTCCGTGCCTGGCGGTGCCCAGGCTTTGCCCTCAGTTCCTGTCGAAACCGCTTACGCCCTGTTCTAGAGAAATTCCTTCCCTTGCTCGGGGGCTGCACAGTGGGGCTGCCCCTCTCCTCTGCTGGTAGGCTGGGGTGGTACTGATTCTGCTGCACCATCCTGGCCAGAGGCACTACTCCATAACGCTCACACCTGGGGACACCACGTGTTGTGAGGTCCTGCACACCAACCAAGTCAGTGCCCGAGGAGACAGCCGGGCAGGAAACGCTGAGGGCCGGGGCACCCCCGGGAACTCACCCGCCCCACCAGTGCCACTGGATGCACTCCTCGCTCTCTTCCAGCACAAAGCACGGTACCTCCAACAAGTTGAAGAATGTGACGCCGATGATGTTGGAAACGGTGTCGTTGATGGCGAGCAGGCACTGCCGGAACCTGAGGGCAGGGGACCGGTGAGGAGGGCGGGCTCCCCAAGCTCCCCGTTTCCTCACACCCTGGGCTCACCTGGTGTCGCAATCGCAGTGGGACACGGTGTGCAGGCGATAGTTGCGGATGCCGTAACTGAACTGCAGTGCCGTGATCTGCGCCCAGCACTGGTCATGCTCCCGACAGCACCGGTCGGGGCCGCGGAAGAGCCCTGCGGAGGCGCCGATGAGCCGGAGCGAGACCGAGTGCTCCCGCCGCCCCCCGCCGCTCCGTACCCAGCTCGCTCCAGTTCCCCGCCGAGTTCCCCGCGCCGCACCACAGCGTTCCTGGCAGCGTCCAGCCCCGGCGGCGGCGGCGGCGTTGCGGTCCCGGCGACACGGGGTCGGTGCAGGCAGCACGACGCCGCCACAGCGCGGACAGGGCCCCACGCAGCGCAGCTCCGGGCGCGGCAGGCGGGCGTTGCACGCAGGCGGCACGGAAGGCACGGGCGAGGCGCGGATCGCGGCGGGCCCAGCAGGCGCGGAGGCGGCCGGGGGCAGCCCAGATGCTCTCGACCAGCGCGGGTCCGGTGGCGGTGCCGGCGCTAAGGAACGCCACGTACCGCGCGCCGCCCGCGCCCGCCGCCTCCCGCGCGCACACGGGCCCGCCGAGCCAAGCGCGTGCGCATGCGCACAGTGCCGCACAGGCCAGAACCGCGTGCGCCCACATCGCGCGCGCCACTCCACCCCCGCCCCCCCCCAACCGCACCCGGCTTTAACCCCGCGCCCGACGGCGAGCACAGCGCTGATTGGCCCGCGCCGCGCAGGCCCCGCCCCGCCCCGCCCCGGGGAGAGCGGCGGGATGCAGCCGGAGTTCCCGACCCTGGCTCCTCATCCCGCGTACCGCCCCCGTCCAGCGCACCCGCCATTTCCGGGCACTCCCCATCCCGGGCACCCCCTGCTACACGCACCCCACCACACGCGCTCTCTCCCTGGGCACTCACGAGTGTGCTCTCACGTGCACGACCCTGGATGCAGGTGTGTGCAGATGTGCACTGGTGCCTGCACGCTCACCTTGAACGCAAGTGTACACACTCGTGTGTGAGTGTATGCCCATGTGCAGTGCGTGCCCAACCATCTGTGTGCCCTGCACAGGCTGTAGCCATGTCCCTGCTCAAGTGTCCACTGTGTGCAGTCAGGACACAGAGCACTGTCCTCTCCAGCCCAGCAGAAGCTGCCCGTGGCCCAGGATCACACTGTTTGAGAGCTGAGGATCCCTGAGACGGAGCCACCACAGCCCCCAGGGCAACTCCTCCTGTGACCTGTACTGAGGCGTGACTCTCACAGTACAAAGGTGTTCCTTGATATTCAAAGGAACCTGTCATGTCCTAGTTTGTGCTTATTGCATTTTGTTCCAGTACTGGACATCACTGGGAAGAGACAAACTCTCATCTCCTTGCACCCTCCCTGCCTGTGTATTAGCAGGATCCCTCAAAATTCCTTTGCTCCAGCCTTGGCAGACCCTGCTCCTGCAGCCACTCCACACAGTACAGGCGCTCCAGTTGCTCCACCACCATCATGACCCTTTGCTGGACTCACCCCAGCATGTCTGTGTCTTGCCCAGGTAATCCCAGCTGGAGCAGCACAGCCTCCCCACTGGTGCTCCCTGCCTGGCTTTGCCTGGTGCCATGAGGACACATCCCTGGCTTCTGCTCAGCTGGTGCCCAGCAGGATCCCAAGGATCCCTGTGGAGCTGCTTTCCAGCTGGTGCCACAATTTATGCTGGTACAATATTCCCCTGTGAATCAGGATCTCCCTACCCTGGAAATACCTTGGGAGGGTAGCTGGGCTGTGGGACAGAGCTTACCCTCCACCTATCCCAGAGCCCCAGTGCCCCAGGGAAGTGTTGTTTAGGGTGGCTAGTGAGTCTGGGAATCCTGCTGCATCACTGCTGCATCCCAAAAGGATGCTGGCCCCACTCTGGAGAATTGGCCCACTGAAGTCCAGATGCACCTCCCTGCCTGAAGGGGGAATGAAGGGAAGGGAAGGGAAGGGAAGGGAAGGGAAGGGAAGGGAAGGGAAGGGAAGGGAAGGGAAGGGAAGGGAAGGGAAGGGAAGGGAAGGGAAGGGAAGGGAAGGGAAGGGAAGGGAAGGGAAGGGAAGGGAAGGTTCCTCTGGTGTGTTTTTTTCTTCCATGGCTAGTCTAGAGTCATGTCTGTGTCCAGGCTGATGCTCTGCCCTGCTGGGGTTCTGGGGGGGGGGGGCAGGGGAGATGGTCTGTGGATCCCCATGTGCTCTAACCCTAACTGGGAGACACTGATGGATGGTGCTTGGCAGTGTAGGCTTATCTCACCTTATCAGGATTTCCCTGACAGCAATGCACTGCAGAAAGGGCAGAGTCCACCTTATGGCTATGATAGGGCTGCCATGTGCCACCCATGACATCACCCCACATGTCACATGTCCTGGGAGCTGTGTTCATGAAGCTGGATGAGGGCTGGCAGAACTGGCATGCCAAGGCTGGAGAAGGGCTCTGCTCAGGGGTGCCCCAGATGTGGGAGAACCAGCTTTCCACCCACAGGGATCCACAGAGCCCTCCTGCCATGGGCTCTGCCACACTGTGCTGTGTTCCTGTCCCAGTGCCCCCGGGGCTGCCCTGTGCATGCCTTGTGACCCCTCATGCCCAGCACCCTGGGGCTGCCCTGTGCCTGGGTTGTGTTGTCAGCCCTGTGGGGCCCCACAGGGAGGGATCCATGGGGCAGCACAGGACAGCCTTGGCTGACAAGTGAATGACTGTGTGAGAGACAGAAAACCCAGTTTGGGTTTATCTGGAAGATAACAGGGGATAAGGAGGGACGCCTAATGCTCTGGCCTTCAACGCCCAAGCAACTAGTGGCTTACAGGGCTGGCTCTGCAGCAGATCTCCCCACTGTGTAATCATGCAGCTACTGCCCTGCTGCTAGCTACTGGCACAAGGCTGGTGTCTGGCTGGATAGTGAGGACATGGGGCTGAGCCCTGGGCTGCCCAACTCGACAGGCAGCACTGCCAACCCTGCAGCCAGCTCCGCTGACGTGGCTCAAGGCTGTAGACAAGGCCAGCGTGCGGCTAAGCTCCCAAGGACTCAGGGCTGAGCCTGCAGTGGGGGAGAACTGAGCTCTGGTGAAGATGCCAGCAGTCATGGTCCATGCAGGGAGTGGGTCCCCTGCATGGACCATGGGTCAGCAAGAGTGCAGAAATGGGCTGGTGAAGCAATTCTTTCCCCCTTCTTCTGCACGCTATGTTCCATTTGGGGCTCCCCAGTACAAGAAAGATCCAATACTGGAGTGAGGCTAGTAAAGGCTGCTGAGCTGGTCAGGACTGGAGCTAGGCTTACTTGGGCTGAAGAAGAGGAGAAATCAGGCTTCATCTGCCCTGAACTCTGAGTCATGGCTGGACTAATTTCTTCTCCTTTTGCACTCCCCAGGCCAGCATGGGCATTGGGGTGATGCCTCCTATGGAGACATCCTGCAGGCAGCAGCTGGATGAACAGACTGTGTGAGTGGCTGCCAGACCTGGAGCCTCATCCGTATCTCAGTGCTGACACACCCCCAGATGTCCCCATGTCCAGCCTTGCCCTTCACCCCACCCAGCAGCAGCACTGGCTCCCCATTGTATGTGTATCATGCATGCTGCTGGCCTGCTCGTGTCACCTGGGGACAGGCACCCTTGGAGGAGATGCACAGCTCTGCCTTCTGGAAAAGGAATTGCTGCAGCACTGGATACAAGCCCATCTGCTTTTTACTGATCTAAGCTGGAATTTACAGCTTTGTGGAAAGGAGCAATAGAGCATCCAGGGCATCCATGGCTCTGAACATGAAAGGCAGAACAGGGAAACAACTTCATGAGAGAAAATGTCTTGTGAAGGTTGGAAGACAAAATTCAAGTTGGAATGAGTAAAGGAGTTATTTCACGCCTGACTTGAGATTATCAGTTCAAGTATTTTGCAGACCCAGGGAGACCCTTGAGGGCTCCTGTGGACTCTGGCATGCATCCACATGTCTCTCCACCCTATGCTGGTTGGTGGGCACTCCCCAGGCTGGCAGCCAACACAACCACCACCTGTCTGCCTAGGAAACGAAGAGCCTGGGTCAAGCTGTGGTCACCTGTGACATCTTGGTCCCATCTGGATCCCATCCCCTTGTGGCACCAAGACTCCACACAAGTGCTACCCTCTCCCACTTGTGTGACTTGGGACCCTCATCACACAGCAGCCAGAAGTGCCCCAGCCTGCTGTATCAGGCTACTCAGGCTTTCCATCAGCCTAATGGAGATGGGAACACTGGGATGTGGTGGGAGTAAGGCATTTTTGCTGCTTTCGTGGCATTTGCCTGCTACCCTGTGTGACCAGAGGCCAGGGTGGTGGGCTTAACTCACCTGCACCCAGCAGTCCTGGCTCTAGGGAGAGCACTGGTTCAGGTTGGGGTGGCACTGGTGCCCATGGGTGCACAGGCCACCCTGGGCAAAGACAGCCCGTGTGCCTGGCCCCAGCCTCTGTGAAGGCTGTGCTGGTTGTCATCATGTAGCATCTGCCCAGACTTCTTCAAGGAAAGAGACATCCCTCTAGGATATATTGTCTAATTTTATAGGGGGAAGGGACTACAGGGGCAGACTTTTCTTCTCTTTTGCCTGATTCTCATTGCAGAAGCAGAGCTGGCTCCACCAGCTCTTTTCAGTATGAGGCTGGGCTGTAGGGACAATGGAGGTGGTCAGGCTCTACACATCTGTGGGTCCTGCAGCTCACAGGAGCCATCTCCTGCTCTGGGTCCTCAGCCACAGCTGCAGCCTCCTCAAGGTCTTTTCCAAGAGTCATAGAGCATCCTGAAGGCCCTGGGCAGCCTTGTCTGGGTGACCCTGATTGAGCCAGGGACTAGAAAACCTCCACCTTCAGCAAGGAGTTGCACCTTGCTTCCAGCAGTAAATAACCAGCCTTGTCTATAGGAAAATACAAGGAGAGTATTTTCTCCAAGACTTAAGGAACACAAAGAAAACCACCCCAAAACTAGCACAAGGCACAGAGGTTCCTTGTGAGAGGATGGTACTTTCCTCCTGCTGATGGTAGGAGGAAATTCCTACCATTTTCTGTTTTCCCTTAGTCCCTAGGCATTTCTCCATGCCATTGTGATCAATGCACCTGGTTTTACTGCCCTGGTGAACATGTCCCTTTAAATTATGGGAACTACCCAGGAGGAAGCAGCTCTGAAAGGAGTAGTACCTGACTGGTGCATATCACTGCACTCGAGGTGAAGGTCAGGTAAGTGATGAATCAGCAGGAGCTGGGTTTACCAAGAGCAAGAGGAGCAGCAACTCAGAGCAGGGACCCCCTTCCCAGCATGCTTGGCGGCTTGGCAGGAGCTGTGGGCTAGCACTCTGGGGAGAGGAAAGTTCATGGGGTTGAGGCATTTCTGGAAAGCCCAGTTACTTTTCTTTCAATGTCCAAGGAAAACTGTGGGCTGGTATTATCACCTCTTTGGAAATGAGATTAAGGGACCAAAGCAGCTTGACAAGAGAAAAAATTCCCACATGCTTCAGATTTCCTTTGTGTGCAACAGCTGTGACTGAGCTCTGCCTGTGACAAATGCTGGGAAGGTTTGGGTGCCCGCAGCAGGAAGTGTGTACGGCACTGGGTGAATCATTTACTGCAAAGTCAGGTGAACAAGCCACAGCTCGTGTGTGCTTGTTACTCCCAGGTGGCAGAGCAGGGCCCTGCACACAGCCAGCTCCACCCCGAGCACCCCATGGGGACTGGCAGGGCTGCAGCCTGTGCACCCTGGCCGGCAGCCTCCACACCATGTCCACATCACTGTATGGCTCAGCAAAGGGGTATGAGTGCAGGTCAAGCTTAAAAACTTGATGATTCCTCCTTGAACTCCCCACATCTCCCAGTAAAGCCAGTTTCCCTGTTTTTGGTAAAGGAAGCAGCTAATGTCAGATGGCCTTGGGCCTCAGTGAATTTCTCCTTCCCACTGGAGCTGAGTCTGGTGCAACTGAGTCTGGACTTCTCCTGGCTTAGTTCAATGAAATTGCTGTCCTGGCTGTCATTTGTAGTCCAGCCTAGACACAAGGCAGGAATTCCAGCAATTTCTACAGAGGGCAAGCCTCAGGAACAGTCACACCACAGAGACTCTGCAGATGTCAGCCAGCAGCAGGACGAGGCCAGCTGTATCCCAGGCTGTTAAAGGTTGTCAGTAGTAACAAAGAAGGGTAGTTACACAGAGCAGCAATTCATGGAGTGAGTCCAGGAGACATGGCATGCTGCTGACACAAGGGATTCTGCAAAGGCAACTGGGACTTGGGAACTTCCTTGTCCCCTGGCCAAAGATGGTACCCCGGGCCTGTGCTGCTGTTGTCATGACCCACTGGTCAGGGGAATGATGTTCAGCATAAATTCTCACCAGGTTGAACAAATCCACTGGTCACATGTCAGGAACTCCTATGTTTCATTGTACAGTCACCGTAACTCTGGCAACCAGCCCACTACTTAGACTCAAAAGGTGTTGGCCAACAAACCTGTAAATTCTTATAACACACTTCCACAGGATGCTGCCTTACAAGCCACAACACATTTCCATAAACTTCCCACTTGCACAACAAAGTTCAGTACAGAGTATGGGGTGGAATATGGTAAGTGTGCTTTGCCCAGGAGAGGAATAAACACAGAAGAGGGAGAAAGAGAACAAAGGTTATAATCAGTTTGTAGATCCCATCTTGGTCTTGCCGTATGGGTGGTCCAGAGCTGGGGTTGTGAGACAAAGAAAGTGAAAAAGAAAGGGAGGGAAAAGAGAATGAGTGGGCCCGATCCACTTTATTTTCTAGTTAACCCGGTAGAAGCTTTTTTGTAAACTTGACTCTTTGTGCTTTTTTGTTCATGCATGCACAGCCAGCCATTTCAGCCCTCCTGCAGGAAGTGCGTTGGAGGAGGAACTGAGCATGAAACTCAGGGCGGAGCAGGAAATCGGCTAAGAATGCACTGCCCAACCTCCACGGGACTCTCTCCTACAGTCTTATCTTTCCTGTTGTAAATCAGAATGATTGAGACAAAACATGCCTATGCCTGATCCAGTACAGCCATCAGGAATGGTGACTCTGCAGAAGCACCTAAGTTTTGTGAGCAGCAGGAGCCCAGGGAGCCCAGCAGATTGGGGAGTGGATCTGGTCTAGAAAATCACCAAGTTAATTAGCAAATCCAGCTGCTCTTCCAGAAATCCGTCCCTGGAGCATCCCCGAAGAAAGAGCAGTGCTGGTCAGGAGGCTCCACGTTTTTGGTTTTGGATACTCACAGCACCTACAACTTTGCTTTAATTCATCCTTGTGTCCATGTCAGTCATTTTGGAGCACCAGAACAGCTTCACAGGCTCTCAAGTTTCAGACTGCCTCTACCATGTGGCCACACCACATGCACAGTTACCTCATGATGCATTCTTGAGGCTGATAGTCATCTTTCCTGTGCCCTGTGGCCAGAGGTTCTCCAGGAAAGGAAAAGGGCAGATTTTCATCAATTTCTTTTGGATTCACATCATGGTCAAAGCAGAACTGGCCGTTTTTCTTGGAAAGCACAAATTAAAACACAGGAGGAATCCCTCAAGCGTTGCCATGCACCTCCACCTGCAAAGACGTACTTCAGGGTTATGCAGGGACATAGGCTTTCTGAGTTCTATTGCAGGAACACAGAAGCTGTGAGCAGATTTGATTCCACTCACATTCCAGTTAGTGATGATGTAACCTATCAGGTCCTCAAACTGAGGATCCGAGGTGATGACTGAGGTACAAACCACAGCCCTGGCAGAGAGTGCTCCGCTTTCACTGCAGGCATGTCCTGGCAGCAAGTGGTGACTCCTTCCTGGTAGAGCGTCCCTCCAGAAGCCTTACCAAGTCGGCCACATTCTGCACAGGGCAGAAACCCCCGAGGTGACCTCATACGTGGAGATTTTCGGAACTGGAGTTCCCTTGCCAGCCTGGCAGAGGGAGGAGAGGCAGAGGGATGGAAGCCACAGCTGGACTCCCGGCCCTGCCACAGCAGGGAATCCACCGCCAGAAGTGGCTCCAAGGCCCGCAGTCGCGCGGTCGTGCTCAGACCTGCGGGAGAAGCGAAAACCCCCTGGGCACCTGTGCCAGTCTGTCCAGGGGACAGCACTCCCTCTCCGCCGAGACAAGGCTTCCTCCTGACCACGAAATGGCGATGAGCTACTGCCCGAGCTGGGCCCGGCCGAACGCGGCCGAACCGCTGGAGACGCTCGATGCCGTCGTGCAGCGCCCCCTGCGGGCCGGGAGGCTCCTGCAGCCGCCGGCGCTGCTGAGGGAGCGGGAGGGAAGTGCGGCCCGGGGCAGAGCTGGCTCCCTGTCCCTGCGGGGTACGGGAGCTCCTGGCGGCACGGACTCTCCGCTGAGTTTGGATCGCTGTGGTCGCTGTGTGGGAGCCCAGCAGCTCTGCATTCTGCCAGGGAATGGCACCCAGCCATGCTGTCGCGTCAGAGCTGAAGGCCCTGCTTTGAGAAAAGGGGCTTGGAGCAAAGACCTCGAGAGGTCCCTTCCAAGCTAATCCACTTACTTTGTGAAGAAGCTGTTTGGAAACACAGAACCTACCTGGTGGATTGTCAGAGTTGCAGAGAGATGAGCAAATCTCTGCCTATGTGCACCAAAATTCCTGCAAGCTGGACAGTTTTTCTTTCCACACGGGTTTTTTGCAGCCACTGCTTTGAACCTTCCAGCAATACACTTCCTGCTTGTCCTTTGTTCTCCAATTGCCTCACCAAGTGCCTTATCCTGCTGCATGTCCTCCACCGGCTCAGCAGTTGGAAAAGCTGGATGGACTGTGGAAAGAGGCCATGAGGGGAATCCACAGCCTGCCCCCAGCAGGCTGGGGACAATGGACAGACTGTTTGCTTGGAAGCCAGAGTGTCTCTTTGCCCCAAATTCACTGTACCATGTGCTGAACTGCCTTGGAGATGGGCCACCTGCCCTTTGGTTAGAGAGCTGGTGCCACCTCTTCCATCTTGCTCTTCTGTCTTGCCCTGCCTTTTTGACACAAGCAGGACTCCAAAGGTGGCTAGTTCAGGTACAAAGATCAAGGGACATTCAAGAAACTAATTAGCATTGCTGTCAGAGGTGGAAAATCTACCTTATAAACAGCCCCAGCTTCCTGTCGTGTCCCAGATGGGTGCTGGGATGGCCAGAGGCTTGGGGCTCCTTCTGGACTGATAGTGAGGGTTTCTCCTCTGCAGATAATGCTCAGAGCCCCAGGGTAAGGATTGGTGGGGAGGGAGGCAACATCAGGTGGTCTGAGGACTAATCAAAAGCACTGTGGTTTGAAAGGGCTTTGGGAGTACAGACAAGTCCAGGATTGAGCAGAACATTCCTTTGTCATCCTGCATCCCAGATACCAGGAGGCCCCTTCTGAGAGACTGAACTGTGAAGGGATGATGACTCAAAACATTCTTCCATTTGTGGAGATGCTAGGGTGCTTTGTCAAAAGGGAGGAGGAGAGCTTTTGGATGTGTAATGGCCAGTCTCTGATCTGAAAAGGCCAAGTCTGTCTTGAGGCCTTTGGGTGATGAGATCTTCTTACTCTTGTCAGATTACTGTAGATAACAACAAAAATGACTGCATACCTACTTGCCTGTACTGTGAGAAACAACAGCTCACTTTCTAAAATTTTAAAGATTTATTAAACTTTAGCAAAAAAAATACAACAAAAGGACCAAATAACGAAAAATTACAGCGCTGGGAGACCCACCATGACTACCAGCCACGTGGCTTATCTTCAGAATGGATGCTCTGCCTTTTATATCTCTGGCCTCTCCTAGAGCCTTGTCAGTCGACTCCTTCCTTGCCATCCCGTGGTGGAGATCACTTTCTTACATTCTGATTGGAGGTCAGGTGTTACCACAGTAACAAGCCCACCCTCCCAAATGTTTGGAATACCCAGGCAATTCTGTGATAACAATACTGGGGGGAACACATTGCAGAAACATAACTATACATCTATAAAACTTCTCTTAACATATCTATAATGTTCACCCCTTAGTTGTGAGAGCAAACTATCTCATTACTCATCCATAACACTGTGCAATCACATTTTTCTACAATAAACCCTACTTGTGTATATTTACCCAGCACCAGTCATTCAGTGTCATTTCACTCTAATCTGCTCCAAAGAATCTAGTAACAAGAACCTGGGTTACCATTACCTTTGGGGATAGGTTGTAACAGCCCTGGTCCAAAGACAGCTCTTGCTGAATAAATAAATCTATCATGGAGAAGATATCTCTCAGTCATTTTCCTCCCAGCACCTTACTAGTGGGGCCAAGGGGTAAAATTACAAGTCAGCAGGAAATAAAAAGATGGAGAAAAGAAAGAAGAGGGAAATGAGATTAGCGTTTAAAAATTTGGAAGTTTCTGAGGTTGAGAATGACAGAAGGACAGACCTTTACAATTGCTACTTTAAAAATTATTATTATTATTATTATTATTATTATTATTATTATTATTATTATTATTATTATTATTATTATTATTATTATTATTATTATTATTTTATTTCTCCACTTTTATTTTTCCTTTCACCAACTGCAGTCTCTGTTTTCCAAGAGGAGGACACGCAAGGCTATGGTATGGTACCTGCTTCCATCATTTTTGGTTCACAGCCTGAAGAGATAATTGTATTTGCAGCCCGAGGCAGAAGCAAAAGAAACAGCACAGTTGGTCCACTTGGAAAGGGAGAAAGAGCTTTCATGAACTTCCAGTGGTAACAGGGGCTCACAGTAGGAAGAGATGGGATGGAGTTAAGCTGCAGGCTGTGGGATGTGCCTGCAGAAGCACATGGCAGCACAGAGAGGCTTTTCTCTGCCTCACCTTAGGAGGAGGAGGAGGTGCCACATGGCAGAGTCCTGCAGAGAGGAGCCTGCTGGAAGCTGACAGGTGAACAGCACAGGATCACCCCATAGAAGGATATTTATTTATTTATCCTGTGTTGCTGATGTGGCAACACGGGATAGGTCACATAGCGAGAATTACCATGTAAGGAAACACCGTGCCTTGAAAAAGTGTATAAAGCCAGCTCATTTCTTTGAATAAAGGATTCAGATTCCCTGCCCATCTGGGTGTGTGTTGTGGTCATTACAGCTCACTGCCAATCTGGCAGCACAAATGGCTTCTGGAAAGACAGCATTGTTTATTTTCAAAGATACCCTTGAGGCTGTGCTGCTGGCACACATTTATTGTGTTCTGGAAGTGTAACAAAGGCATGTCCTGAACACCAGAGGGCTGGACGTGGCCAGTTGCTGTGTTATGACTGTGGCAGAGGGGCCAGGGGTGGGAACTGTGTAAATTTTCTGCCTCTAGACAGTTGTAGTGGTTACTTTAACTTTGATGTGTGAAATTCTTTTTGTTGATGCAAGTGAAGTTTGTGAAGAGTGTGTAATGAATATTTATATTAATGCTAATTACCTTAGCTAAGAGCTGAGAACAGTTCCATCTCTTTCTAACAGAAGTCTTTTTTGGAATCTGAGGTGTCTCTGAAGCTTTTCTTTTATGCTAGACTGGGGAAGACAGTCCTGGACAAGATCTTTGGACACAGTTGTTTGTCTACCTGGGTAAAGCTTTAGTCAAGATGTTCTTCACCTCTGCATTTCTAAACATGTAGATGAAGGGGTTTAGCAGTGGTGTTACAATTGTTTTTAAGATGGTGACTGTTTTGGTCAGTTCCAATGAAGAAGCTATGATGGATGGCTTGACATGAAGGAAGATGGTGGAGCAGTATCAAATAATTACTATAATGAGATGGGAAGAACAAGTGGAGGAGGATCTTCACTGGCCTTGAGCAGGTGGGGTGATCTACAGTGGAGATGATAGAAATAAAGGAGTTCAAGGTAATGACACAGAAGCCGAGGATGACAATGTTTTAGGTGGGAAATGCAAGATGTGGCCGGGGTGTGTATTCTACTGCCATCTGTTAAGACATGGGGCAGTTTTCTTCTTTGTTAATACGGCCACCTGTTAAAACCAGGTGGGGCAGCTTTCTTTATCTCTCCCCCAGCCAATCCTCCCTCCAGGAGATCTCTGCTGTCCATGGCCACTGAGTGTCCCTGCAGGGCTGATCCAATTCCATCATCCCATGGGGAGATGCTCTGCCCAGGGCAGGAGCCAAGCATTCCTACCTGGATCCAATGTGAGCCTGGCACAGCACAGCAGCCTTTGCCCAGTGCATTGCCAGAGGAGCAGCTTTCTGCTGCCCTGCATTGCCAGAGGGAGCCCAGGCCCATCTCCAGCAGCCCTGGAGCTGCAGAGGAAAACTCCCCCCTTGTGCAGGATCCCTGCTCCAGCAGAACCACAGCTGGCACTGCAGGAGGGCTGAGCCCCCATGGGATGGGGCTCTGCCACCCCCTGACACACAGGGGACAGGGCATGGTCTGACTCTGGCAGTGGGGTTTTTTTTGTTGTTTGTATTATTGTATTTGTATTTTTAATTTTCCCAGTAAAGAACTGTTATTCCTATTCCCATATCTTTGCCTGAGAGCCTATTAATTTCAAAATTATAATAATGCGGGAGGCAGGGGTTTACATTTTCCATTTCAAGGGAGGCTCCTACTTTCCTTAAGTGGACACCTGGCTTTTCAAACCAAGACAATACTACATAGGGTGGTGGAGTTGATGCTACGTACTCACAAGCACAGTAATGCAGAGGTTGCCCATGACTCAGGACATACATAGAGAGGAAGAAGACAAACAGGAATACTTGCAGGTGTTGAGAATCAGAGAATCCAACCAGGATAAACTCCTTCACTTGGGTTGAGTTCTGTTGCACATCCAGCCTGAAACAGCAAACCCTAGACTGCAGAGGCTGGGCATGTAGGAAGCAGAGGCAACTGTGGAGAAACCTGACTCACTCTCCCTTGGTCTCAAGGGGAACCGGGCCAGCTTACATTCAGAGAATAAATGTCACAGAGGCTGATACCTGCTCCAGCCTATCATGGCTTTGGCACTTTCATATGAGATGGGACAGGGATGCCTTCTTCATCCGAGCTGGTCATAGTCAAGGGAGAGAAATGGGCACTTCCAGGCTGCAGCTGGTTCCCCAACAAACCCTTTCCTGCTGCTGGCTAATGAATCATGTCTCAGCCTGGATCTCTGCTCACCAACTATGAAGAGACATCACGAACTGTCTCAGATGGAGAAACTTGTGATGGAGATAAATCAGCTCTTGATGTCTGTAATGGGCTGGGCAGAACCTGAGCAAGTTCAACATCTGCTCTCTAACATACCAGGGTAAAGAAATTAGGAGAGAAAAAATTCTCTGTATTTAACAATGACTGTTCTCCCCCAGCCTTTCCTTAAGATGGCCTAAAGTTGAAAGGGATTTCATTTAAGGTTTTGAAGATAAGCTCCAAGGGAGAAGACAGGAAAAAAACCCAGAAATCAGAAAAAAAATAATATATTTAATCAGTTCAATTTTTAGTGCAGGTTGTAAAAGCTTTGCCAAAAAAAGACAGTTCTTTTCATGGCTGCAAAATTTCTCCTATCATCCATCAGTTTGTATGCCCATTCTTTACATCTGCACACACTGACCCCTCAATTCCTCTCCTCTCCCTGCTTTTTAAACTGCAATCTATTGGTCTGTTTTTAAGCTATTGACTGGAAGGTCTGGGACTGTGCTGTAAACTTCATCCAGGCCAACACAAGTGCACAAGTGAATGAGGCAGTGTTATTTAATTTCTTTGCCTAAACCCCTGGAGTCACTGTTTGCTGAGAATTACATTCTTCTACAATTACGGTGTTCTGAAATCAGGGGTTGTGTTTGTGCTGCTTGTGGGGATAAAGAAGTTTTCCACCTCACTCCCCCAGTGCTTTTTTTTTTGTCTGAATAGCATCTGTGTTTGTCCAAGGGGTCTCCAGAAGGGTGAAAAGGGTTGTCTTCACTTTCAGGAGCTCTCATTTCTGCCAGGGACTTGGAACAGAAATCAATACAAATCTCTTAGATTTGATGAAGTTTTAGAGAATAAGGTTGCAAAATTGCAACAAGATTACAGAGTTTAATAGAAGGCCTTTTAGAAGAGAAGGCAGCTTTGCTCTAAAACTGAACTGAAGGAGAGTGAGTTTCCCTCGTGCACATTCTTTCTGTCTTGCTCCCTAGTCTCAGGGAGGGTGTCTCCAAGGAAATTGTCCAACAGCCAGACCCCATTTGCCTTGTCTGTGAGGCTTCCAGATCCCCTGTGATGACACCCAAGGTGAGGAATGCCTGGCTTTCCATCACTACCACACTTCCTGGGCTCTTCCTAGGCTGGCAGTCATGTTCAGGTTTAGAGTCTCCTTTCTGGCACCTCTCAGGTAGAGGCACCTCTCCCAGAGTTTCTTGCCTCCCATCTCTGAGACAGACTGGCTTTGCTGTTCTTTGCCTTCTTGTCTGGGTGTGTTACAATTCTTGCCCAGTTCTTTACCTTCCCAACCTCAACACTTAATGGCTTGAGGATTTCTTCCAGTCTGAGACCAGACTGTTTATTCCCCACCCCCATCCTTCCCTGTTCTGTTATCTGGGTATACTGAGAAGCTGCACTTGACATGCAGGGAACTTCTGATCTGGCTAACATCAGCATGTGCTGCTTTTGGAAGTATTCTGCTTTCTGTTTCTCCTGATCTTTCCACAGCTGTACATGATGATTCCTTCAACCCTATGAGAAGCAAGCAATGCAAATAAAGAAGCACTATCCTGGTGATCAAGAAAAGAGATTTTGGCTTATTTGTTCAAGTGTTTGTTTCTAGGCAGTCACCAAAGCTTGAAAAGATTCGTTTTCAGGGTTGATTTTCAGTGTTGATTTTGTCATGATTTTGGGTAGATTTCAGTGTGGAAACAGCTTGATGAAAGGCTGTTACACAGACCTCAGGCATGAGACAGGCTGAAGATTTAGCCATCAAAACCTGATGCTGACTGATCTTACAGCAACATGGTGATTTCCATGGCTTGGAAACACTGTTCCATTTCTGGAAAAATTATAGGGGAGACAGAAGCTGGAGAAAAGGTGTTTGCTGTCAGGAAAGCCTCTGGTGAGGAAAGGTTCAGGGATCAAAGGGTCCAGTGTCAGAGATTTTCAGCTGAGCAGCACCATGCCAGCTGTGTGATCTGGTGAGTGGGGAACTGCTCTGGGTCTGGATAAGCTTTCACACAAAGAAGGTGGGAACCTTCTCTTTGGGCCAGACTTCTGGTAACCTGCAAGGTGATACCCTTAGGGACTGAGAGATACTGTTTTATCCTGTGAGTCATGTGAAGGGGCCCTCTGAGGGTTGTCATAGTCTCTAGGTCCCACTGCATCCCTATAACTCTGCATGTAACACAGGTAGAGCAGCAGTTTCTGGGAGTGCTGTCCTAAGAGAGGAGGCTGTTGCTGTGCAACACATAAGGAGGCCTGACCTGTTCACAGCCCCAAGAGCTTCTGCTGCTGGCACGTCCAGAGGGAGGGCTGCTTCCATGTGTCACAGCCTTAGTACTGCTCTCCTTTGGTGCTGGGTCAGTGCCCTCCATGTACCCAGCACGTCCTGCTAACCAGAGGGACCCTCCGGTCGACAGGTGGCAGAAAGAGTCACCCTTTGGGGTGGGACTGGCACCTGTCCCTGGCCTGTCCCTTTCTGCCTCCATTCTATCATCCAGAAGTCTGTGCCTCTGATTTTCTATTCTAACCTGTCTGCAGAGACACCTTGGCATCCGGGAGCAGCTTTATCACCATCGGCTCTCAGCAGATGTTGTTAGAACATTCTTACACCACCTCATCCTCTACATGGTGTGTGATTTACCCCCAAGAGCTCCAGAAACTGTGGTGAGCTCGTTCTTGCCTGAAATTCTCCATAGAGCCAGAGCCTGGATGGTAGGTGAGGCTGTCCTCTGGGAAGGGCTCCAGGAAGCATGGCTTTAATGAGCACAAGAGGAAACTGTTTAATTTCTTTGTCAGTTTAGGCCTGAGAAGTTAAATTGTTCTGCATCAAATGAGTGTGATCCACCTCTGCCTCTGCTGGGGAATCCGACACTGTCCCACATGGGGTAGCACAACAGTCCCTGAGGCAAAGTAGTTTCTGGGCAGCCTGGAGCCAGTTGTTTTCCTGCTCAGGCAACAAGGACTAAACTGTATCTGGTGAGATCTCCTCTGTCTCTGACCCCTGCCAGAGCACAACAGAATACAGCTTGGGAAGGTCCCATGAGGGGTTTAGGTCTGTCCAGTGCCTTTCCTGTAAGCTCACCTGCATGCAAGGTGCCCTGGTTCTGGCCAGGACAGGGGCCATTTTTGCAGTAGCAAGGAGCAGACATGTCCAGGACCCTGATGTTATTTTATACCACTTCATGTCATTGCTGGGTGCAGGGGAAAGGCACTGTCTTCTGAGAAGGGCTTGATTCCAGTTGAGAAAACATCTGTTGTATCTATTAGTGGGGAGTTTTCCCCACTAATAATTTAATTTCTTATACCTTTTGTTATTAGCAGTGTTGCTGCTACAGTTCGTTTTCTTATCTCCTTGCTGTTTCCAGTGAATTGTTCTTTATCTCAACCTGGTATCTTTACCTTTTGTACCTCCAGTTGGAGAGGGGAGGGGCACATGGTTTTAGTAGGAGTACTGCCTTGGAGAATACCATTTCTAAACCATGACACAGCATCAGAAGAAATCAAAAAGTACCAAAAGCTATGCCATGTTTAAAAAAGCCACCAAAATTCAATGTTTTCATCCAACCCTAAAGTACCTGTAAATCAGCCTGACACAGATGGATTTGCAATCAAGAGATACAAACAAAAATGGGGATACGTGAACATGGGAGAATGGACAGGCAGATGAGTTGAATTACAGATAAGAATCAGTAGAGGAAATCTGGCCAGCAATTAGACAGGTATGAAAAGAGGAGAAGTGACTGATGAATCATTAAGAGAGACCTGCAGGTAGTGGCTGTGTGATGGTGTCATTGTGAGGGCAGCAGAGGAGGAGGACTGTGCTGGCTGAAGCCACAACAAGCACACCAGATATTTGGATTTCTCAGTCTGGAAAATGCCTTTACAGAATTATGGGCAACACTTGTAAGTGGTGCATCCATTGTGGAAAATAATTTTAGGGGATAAAGCAAAAATATTTAATTAAATCTAAAGAAAAATATATTTTAATTAGCACAGGTATTTTTTTAACTTTAAGAAAGCATCTTGTCCTTTAAGTAAGTGGTCTTTTTTATCATCTATCAACAGTCCTGGCTCACCAGGGGGCTGGCAAATGGGATGTCTGAATCCCATTTTCATCCTTCTACAAAAAGGATGAAAAGGAGGATCTAGTGAACTCCTTCCTTTGGTGGCTGGGAAGGCTGTGGAGCAGATAGATCCTCCTGAGCACTTTGCTGACAAGGGAACAGTCCAGGGGGAGAAGGGTGCAGGCTGGGATTTGAGCCAGGGAAGTGAGGTGGGATACTGCTTTTTATCATGCCAATGTGCTCCTGAGCCATTACTGGCTCAGGCCAGTAAAACTCCCCCAACCCTGGAAAAATAGCAGGACATTCACACCATAGCCTGAGGGTTTTCATCCCTTCTGATGGGAGAGGAGGCTTTTATGTCTTAGAAGAAGTCATAAACTATCCAAGATCCTTGAAGTGCTCCCAGACCAATTTCTGGGGCCTTTGACCAGAGGACTGTGCACAATCCACAGTGCTGCAATGATCCATGGTGCTGTATTTTGCATCTGTCAGATGCAGAGTCCTCCAGAAGAGAAAGATCATCTTGGAGGTCTCCCTGGGAGGAGTCTGGGGCTGCTACCCATGACCACAGGGCACTGGAAGAAGTGGGACAAATCTCAGGTGGATCCCAGAGAAGAGTTAATTCCAAATGAGAAACGGTTACCCCAGGTTGCTTTTCTTAGAGGAGCCTTGAGCTGCTCCTGGGTTCTGAGGAGAGACTAAAGCAGCTGTGTAAAGCCTTCAGGAGATGCCTGGGAGGAGTCTGGGGTGGGTCCTTGAGGATGTAGGTCCCATGAACAGAAAAGAATCATCTTGGATCCCTTCCCTGGAGAAATCTGGGGCTGCTATTTGGGATTGTGAAAAATGCTTGGCTTTTCGCAAATATTGAAATTAATATTATATGTGTTATGTTAGAAAGTTATGGTGTACTAATTCTCTTATGTAGTGTGTTAAAGATAGTTTTAGATTATAACACAATGTTAAAACAGAAACTATGCTATGTAAGATACTCTTTAACTAGCTCAAGAAAGAGATGAGATAATCAAGAAATTCTTCACACAGAGATAACAGCAACAAGCTCTAAGAAAAGAAATATTGTCTTGTTATCAGAAAAGACAAACTTTCTTCCACCTCCTTTTCATCTTTGAGGTGCCAACAGGATTAAGGAGGACAATTTGACAATAACCAGAGAACACCCTTTGTTTGAAAAGAATTTCTGCATCATGGTTGAGGTATAAGAATATGCAAAAGGCTATTGCTTTTAAGAGTTAATCCTTTGTTAGCGAGCCATACTTTTTTTAAGGAAAGCATCCGAACGTTTGTATTCTTTGCTTTTATTGTCCTTTATTGTCCTAGCTCTGATTCAAAATTCTTATTATTCTAATTTGTATTACTATTTTTATAGCCATTTTATTACTATTAAACTTTTAAATTTTTTTAACAAGTGATTGGCGTTTTTCACAGGATTTCAGGCGCTGAAATAAAAGACAGAAAGACTCCAGAAGATGCATAGCAGGTGCCTAATGCAGAACCTAGAAGATGCAATTTCCACAAAGAGAAAAATCATCTTGGGCAGCTTCCCTGGAGGAGTCTGGGGCTGCTGCCTGGGATATCAAATGCCTATAGTAGAGATGAAAAGACTGGGAGATGCCTGGGAGAAGCTGCAGGGAGATTCCAGCAGATGCACTTTTGTTCAAAAAGAGAAAAATCATCGCAGGTTGCTTACTTGTAGGAGTCTTGGACTACTACTCAGGATGTCAGGATTTATTGGTAATTAATGAAAAGACTCTATGAGATGCTTGGGAAGTCTCAGCTGGATCCTTGAACAGAGAGCTTCTACCAAAGAGCAAAACATCACAGGCAGCTTCCCTGGAGTAGTCTGAGTCTGCTACCCGGGATATCAGGTCTTGAAATCACAGATCAAAAAGCCCCAGGAGGTGACTGGGAGGAGTCTTGGGGTCATCCAGGATAGTTCCCTCCAGAAGAGATAAAACATCTCCAGTTGCTTCCTTGCAGTACCCAGGACATCAGGGCTTTAATAAGTAGAAGCAAAAATCTATTCGAACTGTGGCCAGCCCAGCCCAGCCCAGCCCAGCCCAGCTGAACGCAGCCAAACCCGGCCGAGCTGCTCCGCTCCAGCCGGTCGTGCAGCGCCCCCTGCGGGCGGGGCAGCTCCTGCAAACCCCTGCCCCGCTCAGGCCCCTCCCGGCCCCGCCGAGGTCCCCGGGAGCCAGAGAGGAGTGACTGTGGGGGAAGCAGACATCAGGCACAGCAGGAGCACGGTGGTGTCACCCCGGGACGGCCTCCAGTGTGAGCCGGATGACGGGAGGGGACAGAGGAGCAGAGCGTCCCGCAGAGCATCCCCCTGCCTGCCTCGCATCAGGAGTGAGAACCGATCCCAGTGAAACCACAGTGCTGCTCCAGGTCTGCCCAGCCCAGAACTCTTCCCCCTTTTTGTGATCCTCCAAGGACTCCAGAGCTATTCCTCGGCACCCAGCCATCTCTTTTCATAGAAGCATGGAATATCCTGAGTTGGAAAGAACTCACAAGATTCATCAACTCCTACTTCTGGCCTTGCCCAGACAGCCCAACAATCCCACCCTGTGTGTGTTTGTGGTCCGAACACTTCTGGAGCTCTATCCTTGCTCACGGAGCAGAGATCAGTGCCTGCCCCTCAAGAGGAGCTGCAGCCCCCCTGGTGAGGTCTGAATAAACCAAGTGCCCTCAGCTGCCCCACACATCTAGACCCTCCACCATCCTCACAGCCCTCATTGGATGCTAAGAGATTTGTATCTTCTAGTATTGAGATGCCCAAAAGCTCCTGGTGTCGTGCCCACAAGGATCCCGTGGCTGCAGTGGTCCTCTGCCCATTGAGATGCCATGGCTGTGGTGAGCTCATGCCCTTTGGGATGCTGTGCCCATAGTATGTGAGGGCTAATGGTCTCTGCTGCTGTGTGGGGTGTGATCATCAGCCATAAGTGCAAACTGAACCTGTCTGACCACCCAGTGCAGCCCACACTCTTCCTCTCACTGTCTCCACCCTGAAAGCACTTGGCTTCCCTGAATACAACTACAGGTGATGGCCCTGTCTCACCATCACAATGCCCATTGATCTCCTCTTTAGATGGTTCCTCAGTGGTAATGACTATGGGGCTGCTCCAGGCTCATGCCATGCCATGCCATTGCAGGTACCACCAGAGCAGAAAGGTCATGGTGGCAGGGTGGATAATGCACGCTCTGCCTGAAACCATCAGTAGCTCCCAGTTCTGAGGGACCTGCTGCCTCCATGAGGAGCAGCACACATGGAAGAGTGGGACATATCCTACAGCCCACCTGCCACCACTGCCAACCCCAAGCTTGTAGCCGCATTTCTCTTCACAGAGAAAAGCAAGGCACAACTTCCCAAGGATATTTTCTGGGATTCACATTCTCTGAACCTCATAGAGAGAAAAAACAATTCTTATCTCAATTGCTGTGCCTCTTGCTGTTTACAAGTGGAATGCATTGTGGAAAGTTGTTTACTTGAAGAGAATTGGTAACTGGATTCTGGTGTGAGTGTTTTGATTCACTGACCACTTGAATCCGTTTGTGTTTTGGGACTGCCAACTGATAGTCACAAGATTCTGGGCAGTTGAGTGCTTTGTGCAGATTCAGTTTAGATTATTGTAATATAGAATAACATAGTATAATATAAAGTAATTAATTAGCCTTCTGGTATCAATGGAGTCAGATGCATCACTTTCTCCCCATCATCAGGGTTGCCCTGCCTTTACTGTACAGGCTGTCAATAAACCTTGCCTAGGGCGACTCACTGCAGTGAAATGGAGGGACATGGGCGTCAGAGCTGATGGCTGTGTCTCCATCCTCCAGCCTGCACTGCCATGGCAGGGATGTACAGCCTCCAGCCATGGGCTGCTGGTCCTGCAGGGATGTGTATAGGGTCTCAGGTCCCCCACCTCACTGGACAGACCCATTAGTACCTTAATGAGAGCTGACAAGTGCTTGGGCCAAGCATGCCCAAACGCATTAGCACAGGGAAGTCACCGCACCGCAGCCAGCTGCCCAGAGGCAGGACCTGCTGGCAGGTGTGGGCAGCACCTGTGGGCACTGCCTGCCTCATGCTGGCAAGGGCTGGGCTGAGGATGGGGTGAAGCCAGTGGTACCACAGCCACCAGTATGACCCAGGCTATGGGTGGTGCCACAGCCACTGGCACTCACAGCCCCTGAATTCCTCCCTCCCTAAAAATGACACCTGCCTTCTACCACCCATTTATTTACAGAAATTGAAAATTAAAACTACACCTGGGGCCAGCACAGACCTGTGGAACCCAGTCTAGCCACTGGAAACTCCCAAATCCCCCACCAGGCAGCTCCAGGCAAAGACAACCCAGTGCCAAGCATGGCTCTCCTCCTCTTCCCTCCCTGCAGGAGGGCTGTGCAGTGTCTCTGTGGTCTGGCCCATGGCTAAGAGGGTCCAGTACCACTCTCCATGGATGTGAGAGCATGGAGTAGGCAGGAAGAGCAGCCCAGCCCTCACTGCTGGAGCTGGAGGTTGGTGTGCAGAAGCCACTCAATGGTTTCCAGCAAGTAGGCCATGCCATAATGTCGGGCAATGTTCTGGAAGACACTGACATGGTCCATGAAGACCTGGGGAGAGAAGAACAGGGAGGGAAGGAGGCTACTCAGCATCCTGGGCAGCCAGGGGCTCTGACAGAGTGGCTGGGCAGGGCTGGCCAGAGAGCAGCTCAGCAGGTGCTCATAGCAGTCTCTCAGGTGCCGCAGGATGTGCAGTTAGAGCAGAGGCAGAGGAGGCACAGGGCACCTTAGGGCCCCTCACTGAGCTGCTGGGCTGGGGCTGGGCTGGGCAGGTGTTGAAGTACCTGGGAGGAGATGGTGAGGGCGAAGTCTCCAGCACAGCTGCAGTACACAGGCATGTGTGTCTCCTTCACACCGTGACACTTTCTGCACACCTGGAGGCCAAGGAGGTTCAGGTGGGTCAAGAGATGAGGCCAAGCTCTTCTGCCAGTGGAAAAG
Organism: Molothrus aeneus; assembly: GCF_037042795.1. Classification (NCBI taxonomy): domain Eukaryota; kingdom Metazoa; phylum Chordata; class Aves; order Passeriformes; family Icteridae; genus Molothrus; species Molothrus aeneus. The sequence continues at coordinate 141,741 of NC_089663.1, forward strand.
TTAATGTGTCCAGGCACAGACAACCAGGGAAATGGGCAGAGTGGGAGATCCCTGTGCTTACCAGGTCCTGCAGCACAAAGGCCATCAGTTTCTTCTGCAGGGCTTCCACCAGTGCCATCTCAATGGCATCAGTATCATACTGCACATGGCAGCTGGGGCAGAGCCAGCCGGGCAGCACCGACCTGTCCTAGGGGCAAAAAGAGGGGCGTAAGCACTGCAAGTTCCATGCACTGGGATAGTGGAACTTGTTTCTGGAGAGGACAGAACATAAGCCAAAGCCCAAGCATGCTCAGATCCATCACATGCAGCTAGAAAAGATGAACAGAAAATTTGCTTTAGGAGAGGATGATCATGGACAGCAGGCAGAGCTGCAAAACAAAGGGGAGATAAAGTGGGTAAGATGATTGGCTGGCCTCCAGCATTGCTGTACTGGGGCCTCTATTGTCCCTAGGAGAGAGGCTGCACCTGGGAAAGGGCAGGGTCCTTGCACAGGTCCAAATCCCTGCAGAAGTTGCAGTTCCTGCAGATGACTTCAGGAAGCATATAGGAGCGGCAAGGGTCCTGAAACTGGGCTGCTTCTGAGAACTCGCCCACCTCGATGAGGCGCAGCAGGTCCCGGCGTAGTTTGTTCACCTGGTTGGTTATGTTGGCATCCAGGGAGAGGACCTGCAAGGATAAAAGCCAGATGAGCCTAGCAGCAGAAACTGTTCTAAGGATAGCTCAGATCCTTGTGACCCTCATATAGATTCAGGACCCAGTAAAAAGATCCATCCTGGGAGAAGCTGCAGCAATGGACAAGGACCAGAATTTCAGTTCAGACCCCAATCCTTCAGCCAAGGAGCCTGGCCCACCCCTACTGACCTTGCAGACATATTTGATGAACTCTAGAGCTGGGTTGTTGAGTGGCAGGTAGGAGCCAGGCAGGACTGGGAACATATCTGAGGGCTCTGTGGCATTTTGGGAACCAGCCATCTTCTTCTGGATCTTCTGGGTGATGGTGAAGAAGCTTTGGGTGAGCTCATTGGCCACGTAATCTTGTGAGAAGGTTATCATGCCTAAAGGGGTAAAGCAGAGAGTGTTTGAACTGATTGGTGGCACGTAGAGCAAGCAAGGTGGGTGTCTCTACCTGCAGCAGGGCTGCCTTGGGGCTTGGCACTCACCAGGCATGGCCCTCAGCTCCCCCAGAGCCTCCTGGGACACCTGGCTGGTGCTCCTCCTCTTGATGGGGGTGCTCCCAGGAGTGTTACGCCGCAGTTCTTCCTTCATGCTGTGGTACACAGCCACGATGTAGGCTGGGAAGACATAGGCAAGGCTCTGGCTCCTATCCAGAATTGGCACCGGAGGGGCACAATGACCTCATCATCTCCCCATACTGCTCACCTGATATGATCATCAAGAAGTAGCTCTGGCAGGAGCCGGCCTGGGGCAGGAACTGCGCGATGTTCCAGTTATTCTCCAGCAGCTCCTCCACATCTGGCTCCCCTTTCTCCTCCTCTTCTTCCCTCGCCACCTCCTCCTCCTCCTCCTCTTCCTCACTCTCCTCCTCCTCCTCCAATGTCTTCCTGGTGTCCTTCTGGGGGTCACATGCATAGCAGTCTCTCATGCCCAGCCAACACCTCCCTACTCTGCTCCCAAGGGACAGGGTGCTTTCCATCTCTTACCTCCCCATAGTGGATGCGAGAATCCACTTTTCCCTTGATACCTCCATAATTTGCTGGGTCCATCCAGAGCAGGAACTCCCAGCACCGGGAGAATGAGATGGTCAGAGAGTGGAAGATCTCCTTGGAGTGGATGCTGGAGGGAGGAAACTGCAGTCAGTTTCTGTGTCAGCATAATTTCTTCTCCACGGGACACTGTGGGGAGGTGGTGCTGGCCAGGATAGAGGAGTGTCCCCTTTCCCACTGGGCACCTGCTAGGGATCCCAGGGGAAGTCATGCCCAAGGACACTTGGCTCTTTGTTCTTGTGTCAAGGTGCCTATACCACAGCTGGGATGTGGACAGCCAGCCAGGGGATAAGTTGCTGGGCATCTCAGGCTCTCCTTGAAGTCTCTTCAGGATTGAATCCTAGGAGTATACTTGGAATACTGCCCATAGAGGCAGCTAGGGACAAATCACTACTCCAGGCATGACAGCAAGACAACTAGGAAGCCTTGTCCCTTCCATAGCTTTGCCAAAAAAAGTAATAAATTCAGTTTTGAGGCGCATTAGAAGACAAAAAATCAGCATCCTCCTCCCTGGTCTTGAGCCCTGCCCCAGCCCCACCTCCAGGTGCACCTCACCTGTTGATGATATACTCCATATAGCTGATGGCATCCTCAATGTGCCGCTTCTTGGTGCAGAGGATGATGCGGTTGAAGTTGGCGTAGACCACAGAGGAGCCCAGGCGCTTGAACTCAGCCACCAGCCTGCAGCAGGGCACAGGGTGGCATCAGTGGGCAGGAAAGCAATGCATGAGGGGTATACGTGACCCAAAGAGCATGTGTTGATTCCTCAGCCTAGAGTCAACATGTAGCAACACTGGGCAAGGGAAGTCACCCAAAGAGGGTGAGAGTTCCCTCCTACTGCCCACCTTTCTGGAGGATCACTGTGGGTGCCAGCATCCTGGTCACTAACATCATGCCTCTCCATTCCCCATCCACCAGACTGGCACACTTAAGACCTCACTTACTGTAGGAAAAGCTTCTTCATCATGTTGTGGAGTGTGCGGTGCAGTGCTGGGTCATAAAGCAGGGAGGAAGGAGAGCGGAGCCAGCGGTAAAAGTGAATGACCTGGTTGTCTGCATAGGCATTGTGGTACTGCGTAATCTCCTTCACCCAGCTCACCACCATGCTCTTCAAAATCCTGCCAACGAGCAGAGACTGGCATCACCCCACCAGCAACCAGCAACACTTCCCCCTTCCTGACAGAGACCTATTTATGGGCACACTAGATGATTTAGAACAGGAACTCCCTTCTTCAGCCCTCAGCACATATATGCCTCTAAAACCTGGTGGAGCATGAACAAAGGAGAAAGCAACATTCCCCTGCATCTGCTGGCTGAGGCACCAGGCAGCTCTGAGGAACTTCCAATGTGTTGGAGAAGATGCCTGCCATGCACTGGAGGCATGGATTTGTACTTACACCACCCTACAAGCCCTACTGCTGGGGAAAGGCTAAAGCCAGGAGGGAGTGAAGTAGGACTCTAAGGGGACCTGCCAGGATGGAGACCACCTCTCTACCTCCTGCTGTTTCTCAAGCCACACCTGAAAGTGTTGGAGCAGAGGGCAGTTTCATCATAGCTGGCTGGGATGTTGGCAGCTTGGTTCCCTGTGACCATGTCCTCCAGGGATGCCTGCTGAATCACATCGAAGCTAATGCTCATGCTGGAGCCTCCTTCCATGTCATTCACGTGGTGAGACTGCAACACGGTATTCACAGCCAGGCTCTGGATGTCCAGCTCCAGACACACTAAGAGCAGACACAGCTGTCAGCAGGGAGGCAGGGAAAGGACCAGGAACACCCTCCTGCTCTGCCAGAAGTGCTTTTCACAGGTACAGGGTGATCTAGAGGTGCTACTGCACTCAGAGGGCAGATGCTTTCACAGGCATGACTGGACCTTCATAGGTGTTGATTGAGCCTTGTCTTTCAACAAGACTCAGACCTACTGATCCTCTGGGGACCACCAGTTTTCCTGGAGGCTGTGACAGTGGACCTCAGAAGAACTCAAGCTGCCTGAGAGGTCTGTCCCAGCATCACCAGTGATGACCAAGTGAGCTGTCCTTGGGCTGACAACATTGCAGGTGATCTGTCAAGTGCTGCTGTCATTGGTCATTGGTAAAGAATCCCCATTTTGATGCCTGCACATGTTTCAGGTGAGCCTTCCCTGCTCCAGGACATGCCCTTAGCATCCTCCTTACCCATACAGATGCCGAAACCCAAAAGCTGCTGGTTACAACTGTCACCATAGAGACTCTTTGGGGACTGCATCCACACCTCTGCAGGACTCACAGAGCAGGATCCAGCTCTGCCCCATTCAGTGCTACCACCTTCCTCCCTCTTCACCTGTGGAGTAGCAGCCAGGGTGGTTGATCTCAACTGAGGCTCTCTCATCAAACTCCATGACCAGGCGGTTGTCATCGGCCTCCTTCCCCCCCAGGTCGGGGCGGGCTGTGGGGGACAGCCACAACAGGTGGTTGTGACGATGAAGGTGGCGTGAGAAGAACAAGTCGGAGCCGAAGGTGGAGATGTCATCAGGGAGGTTTCCAATGGGGATGTGGTAGTACCTGAGGCACAGAGACATCAGTGGTCATTGGCATGAGCATGGCTGCAGGGAAAACAGAGACCCTGACCATCCCCTCAAGGGGTGAGGAAACTCCTGTGGTCCCACTGAGGGCATGGCAGCCTCACGGGAACATGGCCACCCTGGGTACCTGCTCATCTCAAAAGCCTGGGAAAGGCAGGTGTCCAGGTTGAGGTAGTGGCGAATCATGCGGCGGGCGGCATGGCGCTGCCAGTCCAGGACAGAGTAGCTGATGTCGTCTACCAGCCGGATGGGGACCAAGGGGAACTCCTCCATGATGGGGATTCCACTTGCCAGCTGCTTCAGGTCCCAGTTGGACTGCACAGCCACCAATGTGGGGCCCCGGCGCTCATCCTGCACCAAGAAGAAAGAGACATGTCCTGGTGCACCTCTCACCTGCTCAATAGGAAGCTGGTGGTGTCAGGTGCCCCATACCCAAAGCAGGTCCCCATGGTTCTGAGCACACCCCAGCATTCCTGAAGCATGCACCCACCTTCAACAACACCAGCTCTCCAGCTGATTGCAGGGACGGAGCTAGATCCTGAGGTGGCCTTGCTGCTGACACTGCCCCAGATAAGCCCCACACAAGCAAAACAAGCACCCACTTCATGACCTTGGGTCCAGCAGTTACAAGCAGGTGTTCTTGGAACTGCTGTAACAGTGCCTTCCACAGCATCCTTCCCTTAGTCCAAACGGTCCCACTGAAACCTTCCCCACACCTTCATCTCACCTTGTAGCCTGAGAGCAGCCGCTGGACACCTCTGTAGATGGCCTTGGGGTCGGTCTCAGCACGCACCTCAAAGGTGTGTTTGTCTGGGGGCAACAGCTCCTTGCCCACCTTTTCCAGCAGAGCTGCGCGCTCAACTGAGAACAAGGTGGAGAGGTTTGGCATCTGGTTGCTGCGTACCTGGGTGGAAGAGGGACCAGGTCAGAGCAGGGGGAGAGCAACCCTGGGATGTGCAGTGCCAGGGGCCCTGCCAAAACTTGGCAGGGATGTGTGATGTACGGAGAAACCTCCTGCTGCCTGGCCCTACCAGGTCTGGGGTGGAAGGGACCTTTAAATGTTGTCTAGTCCAACCCCCTGCCACAGATAATACATAATCTCAGAATTGTTTAGGTTGGAAAATACCTTTATGATCAAGTCCAGCTGTTCACCGAGCACTGCCAAAGGCCACCACTAAACCATGTCTCCAAGTGCCACACCCTCACATCTTTTAAATCCCTCCAGGGATGGTGACTCCACCACTGTCCTGGGCAGCCATGCCACGGCTTGACAACTCTTTTGGTGAAGTTTTTCCTAACATTCATCCTAAACCTCCCCTAGTGCAACCTGAGGTCGACTAGACCAGGTTGCTCCAGGCCCCATCCAACCTGGCCTAGAAAACACTTCTGGGGATAGGGCAGCCACAGCTTTGCTGGCAAATCTGTGCCGGGGCCTCACCACACCCACAGGGAACAATTTCCTCCCAATATTCCACCTAACCTTGCTCTCTGGTAGTGGGAAGCCATTCCCCCTTGTTCACAGGGAACAATTTCCTCCCAATATTCCACCTAACCTTGCTCTCTGGTAGTGGGAAGCCATTCCCCCTTGTTCTGTCACTCCATCCCTTGTCCAAAGTTCCTTTCCAGCTCTCTTTAGGCACTGGAAGGGGCTCTAAGGTCTCCCTGGAGCCTTCTCTTCTCCTGGTTCAACACCTCCAGCTCTCCCAGCCTGTCTACAAAGCAGAAGTGCTCCAGCCTTCATCAGAGCATCTCTGTGGCCTCCTCTGAACTTACTTCAGCAGCTCCACATCATTCCTATGTTGCAAACCCCAGGCTGGAGGCAGCTCTGCACGTGGGGTCTCACCTGAGCAAGGCAGAGGGGCAGAATCTCTCCCTTCCCTGCTGTGGGGATCAGTTCAGGACATGAGGGCTATCAGGGCACATGGCCAGGGCATGTCCAGCCATCAGCACCCCTAATTTTCCACTCTCCACAGCCCTCCTTACCTTGTCCAGCACAAAGACAGCAGCCTTGCGTTGGGAGGGGATGAAGAGGCCCAGGACTGCCTTGCTGCCCTGGGAGCTGTGGTACAGGTAGATGTGGCGAATGCTTCCTGGGGACATAGAGCACAGAGCATCAGTGGTACCCATGGGTGCCAGGTGCCCCAGGAGCCCCTCTCCCAGGATGCCTCACCTGGCTCCAGGTAAGTGAACTGAGCCAGTGAGCGCATCTCCAGGTGCTCAATGTTGAAGGTTTCAGCCTCTCGCCCTGCCAGGTGCCGGACAAGCTGCCTGCTGACCATGCACACACAGCCCAGGTGGATCAGGGCACGGAATAGCAGTGGCACCTGGAATGATGGGGAGAGATGTGATGGAACAACTGCTACTAAACTCTTCTTGGGGTTGCAGACCTAGAATAACCCAGATTAAAAGCCACAGGTAGCACATATCTGAGGTGCCTTGGCATGAGTTTGGTACTATCAGCCTTGCTAAAGGTATAGAACAGGTACCTCAAAATCCACATCTTCCTATCTACGCCCAGACCCTATCATCAAGGTACTTTGGAGGACATGTGGAGCAATATTTGGGCAATCTTGCTGCTCTGCAACTTGTGGTCTGTCACTCTGAGGCAGGGGCTCCATTTGAACCTCCAGATAATGGAGCATGGTGGGAGATTCACCACAGATCCATCCTGTTTTATTAAACCCATAGCTGTCAAGTCCACTGCTGTTGGAGACTCTTGAATGGCTTGCTGAGGAACCTGGTCCAAAACTAGTGAGAAGCAATAAACATTTGTTGCCTAATTACTCTTCCCTTGTGCTAGTTTTAGTTGTAGAGGCCCCTCACATCTCTTCAGCAAGATGAAGCATTCCCATCTAAGTTTCATCCCTGAGGGCAAACTGTTCCCTCCCTTGCATCCCTCTGTTAGTCCTGATGCATTTTTTGGGATAATGATCAGAACTGCACTGCAGATGTTTAAAGATCAAGACAGAGCTTTCCTTGCCCAGGTCAGTGTCCAGCTGAGTTAACTACGTCTCTGAGGATGGAAACTCCACATCCCCTTGGGCAACCTGCTCAACGATATTTGCAGAAGTTTTTTCTGGCATTTACACTGAATTTACATGTTTTAGGTTGTGTCCACTGTTGCCCATTCTTTCCTGGGTGCCAGAGCAGAGCCTCTTCTCCACTCTTCCCATCAAGCAGGTCCCCTGAGCCTCTTCTGGGCTGCACAGTCCAAATCACTCAACCTCCCCTCAGATGACAAATGCTGGTACCCCATGACTACCTAAATCCCTTCATATCTTTAAAACTTCTCCATGCCCTTTGTTTTACTTCAGCTGCTCATTTAATTTTCTCTAAACTTCTTGGTTTTTCCTCTTCCCACTTATTAAACTCTACTAGAGTGGAGAAGACTCAGGTTTTTCTAGAGGAAGGTCTATAGATATAAAGAATTTGGGTACAAGCCAGTCACTTCAGACAAGTAATCTGAAGTATGTTTTGAGTGCTGCTTACTTAACCTCAGTAGGGTTTGGTGGGGACCATTTTCAATTGATGATGGCATATATGGTTCAACCTTTTACATCACCATAGGATTTCACAGTCTCCACGTAATCATTAAGTGTTGTGCCTTGCCTTGAGAGACCTTTCTTCAAGTTTTTCAAAAGTAGAAACTTAAGGTGAATAAAAAAGTTTTCTTCAACTATGTCCCACTGGAATGCTTCATAGGTTATACCAGCAACTTGAGTAGCAAGTCTCCCAACTATGTGATGATCTTTTTGCCCTTGCAGCCTCCTGCACCTCAGAAAGCATTTCATGGCCAGTGGCACCTCTGGTCACAGCAAAGCTTGTCCTACTCAGGACTTTTCATCCATAACAATCCTATGGTGCATTTCAGTATCAAATTCACCAGCGTTCATGCTTTCTTTAACTCCACTCTTACAATGGTGTGGTCTATTCTGCCACTTCCATACAGGCCATGTCTTTTCACTACAATACCTTCTTCGTTAAATTCCTGTCATCAGGTTTTGATCTGCTGGACAAACCAGTATCCTCACTGGAAGCAAGCATCCCAGGTTCCCACCTTCATTCTCAGCTTTGGCAAATTGAATTTTAGCCTCATTGCTTTCTACAGAATTTCATTTAGGTTGTTCTTGCTCTTCCCAAACTTTCAAGTTATATGCTGTTCTTTTATCTAAAGCTTTTACAACCTTGTTTTAGAGGACATGGCACTCAGACCTATGTATCACTTCACATATGTTGGTTTTTCCCCACCTTTACTCCAAATGCCCTTTCTCTTTCCTGGTTACAATATCAGCAGGCTGGGTCAGGATTCGTTTAGAGGAAGCTCTCAATTTCTTTCCCCAAAGTTTTCTAACTCCAAATAAACTGAAGTCCCTTTCTCAACATACTGTAATCCATGTACTGATACCCAGCACTTCTGTCCATATGAGCATAATTACCAGTTTCCTGGACAATGCCCAGGGTCTTGGATTTTTGGTGTCTCACCACTGGAACTCAGACTAACAAGCTACTGCTCAGCAACCCTTAAAGATGAGCACCTGAAGGAGTTACCTGTGTCTCATACACTCCCTCGATGTCCGGAGCAGAGAGGTCTGCATTGATTTCGTTGATGTGCTCTTGGTACATGTCTTCAGGAACAGAGTATTCGTACAAGTTGTAAACTAAGTTGGAGCGGGGCAGGATTCTGTTTACCTGCCAAGGTAAGGGACAGGATAATTGGGACACATCCCACCACATGGCACCACTGCCAGGAGCCAGGCTCTGAGCCAGGCCAGCTCCTGGTGCCCTCTCCTAAGGAAATCAGTGGGTTATGCTCATGCACGTTACAAATTCCTTTAACAGAGAACTTGATTTCCAGGCAGACTGGAATTAGCAGAGGGACTAGGGCCTGGATGAGGGATATCCATGGGGCAGGAGGTGTTGCGTGGCAGATGCTTGTAACTCCTGCTTACAGGGAAGGTGAAGTGCCTTACCTCAGGGCAAGCAGCTGTTTCCCCTTCCAGAAGGGGTAGGTCCTCACCTTCCTGTAGGCTGTTCCCTCCTCAGGCTTTGGGACACGCTGGTTGACATAGAAGACACGGGGGATGCTCAGCTTGATGCAGTGCAGGTCGCTCCCTATCACCGCCCATAGCCGGAACAGCCCAGGCTGACTGGTCTCAGCGATCTGCAGGACATGGGGCACGAGGTCAGTGGTAGCAGGAGATCCAACATGCCATCAGTGCTTACATCTACACTACAGAGCGCTCTGGGGGAATCTATATGGTCAGTTGGTGGCTAAAACCAAAGTGGGGGTTTAGCGAGTCATCGCTTTCAGCTCTGGAGTCCCTGTGTCCTGCCACTGTCCCAGGGCACCATGAAGAAAACTCTGCCTCAGGCTGGCCAACCAGCTCCAGGGATTGTCATCCAAGTCACTTGAAGTCCTGGACCTGCAGCTCTGACACCTTTCTGGAGGATGAAGTGGGTGACAGGGGCTGGGCTTAGGTGGCCACACATAACAAAGGTTGTAAAAACACCTGGATGACACCACCCCACCTCTTCATTTGTACATTGTCGGCTTCTACGCACCACTGGAATCCTGTGCCCAGTGCTGGGCTCCTTAACACAGGACATGGACATAAGGAATAGAGTGAAGAGCCACAAGGAGGAAGAAAGGATTGGAGCATCTTTCATATCAGGGAAGACTGGCAGAACTGGGACTGTCTATCTCAGAGCAGAAAAAGCTCAGAGGGATCTCATCCACATATATATATACCCAATGGGAAGTGCAGAGAGGACAGAACCTGACTCTTCCCAGTGGTGCCCAGTGACAGGACTAGACATCATAGGCACAAAGCAGAATGCAGGAGGGTTCCTCTGCATGTCAGAAACTTCTTCCCTATGAAGGTGAACCTGGTCCAGGTTGCCTATGGATGGAAGTGGTGCTCTCCATCCTTGCAGATATTCCAGGACATGGTCCTGAGACCTCAGCTCTGGGTGGCCCTGACTGAGCAGGATGTGAGACCAGAGGGACATGAAAGCTGCCCCAGCCTCAGCTGATGTTTTTGCTGTTCTGTGACTGCACAGTGCTGCCTGCAGGCTGAACTAGAGCTGCTCCACCAGCAGATCTACCCATGCATCTCAAAGTCACCAAGAATGACTCTGTAGACACCTGTTTCCATCCAGATGTGTGTGAGTCTGAGGCTCTGCAGCCCCTCATGGGCTCCCCAGGGCTAACACTTACATGGGGTAGGTCAGGGCTCCTGAACTTCACCGTTTGACCACAGAGTGTAAATGTGAGGCTTGTGCCCCAAGCTGCTCTGTGGCAGGTCCCCTCCCCAGTACCTGCACGACCTGCCAGGGCAAGTCCAGGATGCTGCGCGCTGTCCGGCGCAGGTAACTGCTCAGTCCTTTGGAGAGGGCATCGCGGACCACTCCTCTGCCCGCCACCACCTCACCATCCTCCAGCCGCCGCCTCTTCCTCCGCTCCTGCCGCTGCCGAGCCTGCAGCTCCCACTTCTTCTGGTGGAAGCGCAGCCAGACCAGACGCTCCTCCTGAGTGGGGTGACCGTAAGAAAGAAATCAGCAAAAGCATCCCAGCCCCACAACATCACACCATACAGCCTAGGCCTCCAGCCCCCAGTCTCACACATCATGTTCTGCCCCAGCTGTGAAGCCACCACCCCCTTTTCTCTATCAGTGATTGCTTTTCTGTCTCCTGGTTGTATTTCTCTTTGTATCCCAGAACCATGTGTGTTCAGAGTGTGGGTTCTCAGAGTGCAGCTGTGAAACCCACAGCTTGCTCCTGGAAGTACCCAAGCTTGGATGGATGAGTACAATCCTGGGGCATCCCCTGCACAATCTGCTTCACCTACCTTGGTGGTGCCAAGGGACGGAGGTGGGCCCAGGATCTCTCGCCAGGACTGGGACAGCTCCAGGTCCTGGGACAGCTCTTGGCTTTCCTCTGCTGCAGGGATGCGCTTCCGCTTATTTGCAATGGGAACCAGTGGCAGAGGGATCTTGACAGCCCCAAAGTCCTCTATGTCACTGACCTGTGAGCTGGGTGTCCCCTCCACAGGCGGGTTGGCAAGAATCTGAGAGAGCAAGGAGAGCAGGAGGATGGGGGCTGCAAGAGAAAAGCCCCACTGGCACTGCCAGCACCTTTCCCTCCCCCTCTTTACCTGTTTCTTGCCTTTTGAAACAAAAAGCTCATTGATTTTTTTCTGTTTGTACACATCATTCTTCTCCAGGAGCTTCTTGTGAAGCCAGTCTGGGTGTCGGACCCGTGGCACCGGGTTCTTTACCTGCAGAATAGCTCCAAATCACACTGAGTCCCCTGCAGAAATCCTTCCTCCTGTCCACCCCCTCACTGCCCTATACCTGCTGCAGGGCTGCAGGAATGGTGATGATTTTCTGGATGGTGCTGCCCAGCCTCTCAATGTAGTAGTCCCAGTCCAGGATCTGGAAAGAGGGCAGAGCTTGGGCAGAGAAGAAAGCCAAGCAGAAGGGCCTCCAGACACAGGATCAAACATCCCAGTAGCACCCTCACCCCAGCCCCCTGCTTTGTGAGCACAGGAAGCCACCACCCAGGCTGTCTCTCCAACAGGATGAACCCATGTCCCAGATGTGGTGTCATCTGCTGGGATGCCTCACTCACCGCACGGATGTTGAAGTCCTGCAGCGAGGGGCTCTTCAGCCATTTCCGGAGGTAGTGCTTGCGCACACTGGGCTCAGCTTGGAAGATGGCAAGGGGGATGGCCCTGAAGAAGGCAGGGAATCAATGTCCCAGCACCCCACAATCTACTTTCCCAGCCTGTGGAGATCCTCCAGGCTTCTCCTAAACTCCTATGAGGCCACTGGGCTGTCCAGTGTTACCCACTGCCCTGCTCATGGCCTATGCCAGATTCAGGTGATCACCTGGCCATGTATTCCACCTCCCTCCCTTCTTGCTGCCTGTGCATCCCCTCTTGGGTTTCTCACACCCTGCCAGAAGCCCTGGCCCCTCCAGGTGGGGTTACCTCTCGGTGACGGGAGACCCTTCTGGTTTCTTGGAAATGATGAAACGGCAGCTCAGTCCTGCATCCTTCACCATCTGGTCCCCCAAAAACTCTGCCAGGCGCTTGGCAGTGCTGATGGAGGTGGACTTCTGCTCCCCGTAGTCCTCCAGTTTGCGTGACATGGACCGGTTCTCTGAGATGAGCTCAAACAGCTCTGAATCAGGCATGTTGGCAGCCTGAAGGCCAGGGAAAAGCCCAAAGTCAGCAAGAACTAATGATCAAACTTTGCTGCTGTTAGAAAGAGGGAACACCATACACAGCTGCTGTGTCTCTTTACTGGGAGCCTGGGAATTGCTTCCTGGTGCAGCTGCCAGTGGGATCTATAGAAAAGAGGGTGTGTGGGTTTCAGGTTGGCATCAATTGCATCAGCCCAGCTGTGGCAGTACAGCTTTGTGTTGTGCATACAAAGCTAGGCTCACCAAGAATTTGTTATAAAACAGCATCACAAAACTAAGGACTAGAGGATCAGAACTAAACATGTTTTGTCTCAAACATTCTGAGTATTGCTACAGGAAAGGTGTGATTGGAAGAGAGCATCCCACAGAGGTGTGGCAGTGCTGTTCTGAGCCAATTCCCTGCTACGCCTTAAGACTCAGGCTTAGTCCCCTCTCCAACACACATCCAGAAGAAGGGCTTGCTGTGCATGAATAGGTCCCCCTCTCTTCTTTTTCTCTCTTTCTCTTCCACTTTCTTTGTCTCATTGTTTGCCCCAGCTCTCGACCATCCATATGGCATGACCAAAGCAAGACCAACACAGATCTAAGGACTAGTGATATTCTTTGTTTTCTTCCCTTGCTTTGCTTGAGCAAAGGGCCATCATATTCTACTTCATACTTGGTATTGAACCCTGTTGTGGGAATGGGGAGCTTGTGTAAAGGTGTGTTGTGGCTTGTTAGCCAGGACCTTTGAGTAGTGGTGTTGTGGCTCATGCACCAGCACCTTTGTGTGATGGTGTGTTGCAGCTTGTTAGCCAGTACCATTGAATACTGGTGGTCTATTGTGGCTTGTGAGCCAGTGCATTTTGAGGAGCTTGTGGTGGGAGTTGAGAGCTTATTGAAAAATTAAGGGCTTGTTTGCTGCCACTCTCGTGGAAGTCTATTGTAAGAATTGGCTTGTTGACTAACACCTTTTGAGTTGATGCAGTGGGCTGGTTGCTGGAGTTACAGCGACTGTACAATAAAAAGTAAAGAGTTCCTGACAAGTGACCGGTGTCTTTGTTCAACCTGATGAGAATTTATGATGAACATCATGCCCCTGGACCAGCAGGTCCCAGTTAGGACCCTTGTTCCCTCCCACCCCCTTATCTCACAGAATCACAGAATCATTTGGGTTGAAAAGCCCTCTAGTATCACCAAGTCAAACCATTCCCCCAGCAGTACCAAAGCCACCACTAACCATGTACACAAGTGTCACATCCACACAGCTTATACATTCCTCCAGGGATAGGGATTCCACCACTGCCATGGGCAGACTGTGTCAGAGCTGTACAATCCTTTTGGAGATGAAATTTTCTTTATTACTCAACCTAAACCTCCCCTGCTGCAATTTGAGGCTGTTTCCTCTAATCCTGTCATTTGTTCCCTGGGAGAAGTGCCCAACTCCCACGCTGGGAGTTGTACATGGATTGTGGGAGTTGAACGTCCCACGTGGTTCCGTCCTATTTGTCAGGGAGTTGTAGAGTAAGAATGTCCTCCCTGAATCTCCTCTTCTCCAGGCTGAGCCCCCACAACTGCTCCTCATTAGACTTGCATTCCAGCCACTTCCCCAGCTCTTTTCCCTTCTCTGGACATGCTCCAGCCCCTCAATGTCTTTCTTGTCATGAGGGGTTCAAGGTGCCTCACCAGTGTCCAGCAGAGGGGGATGGTTACTGCCCTGGTCCTGTTTGCCACGCTATGGCTGGTACAGGCCAGGTACCATTGCCCTTCTTGTCTACCTGGGCATGTGTTTAGTCACTCTTGATCAGCACCCCCAGATCCTTTCCTGTCAGGTGCCTTTCCAGAGCCTCTGCCCCCAGCATGGAGCATTCCACGGGGTTGCTGTGACCCCTGTGCAGGACCTGGCACTTGACCTTGTTGAACCTCACACCACTGGGTTTGGCACATGGATCCAGCCTGTCCAGTTCCCTCTGCAGGGCTTCCTGCCTTCCAGTAGATCCACACTCCCACCCAGCTCAGTGTCATCTGTAAAGTGACTGAGTGTTAAAGTGGCACAGGAGACCACTGAATCTGTGCAAGCAAAGTCCACCCTCCCACAGTGCCTGACCAACTCAGATGCTCCTTCCCAGGCTCCACCTTGGAGTGCAGACTTGCTGAGCTGTGCCTACCTTGCTGTAAAGCACATCCAGCCAGTAATCGGCCACCTTGGCCACGGAAGCATAGACCTCCTCCAGGGTGCTCCCTTTCAGAAAGGCTTCGAACACAGATGACTGGAATATCTTCACCAGCTGCAGTTCTCCCCGGCGTTTCACCTCAAACCCCTTCAGCTCAGCCAGGGACCCATCCTCGTTGAACACGGCATACCTAGGAGAGAGTGTGAATAAACCTGGCCTACACCAAGGGACACATCCCTCAGGGTGCCACCGGTGTCCTTCCAGCCAGGGTGCTTCTCCCCATGCCTTTGTGCCACTATCCAGCATGTTCAAATGAGCCACAGCTGCACCTGGATAATCTCAAGTATCTACAGCTTCTCTAGCAACCATTTTACCTTGGTCTAGAAAAGGACCTCAGCTCTTGACCCAGATCATCCACACTGACTCATTGAACCACAGGGGAAGTGATCTTAAAGATTATCCAATCCCATGCTCCTGCCATGGGCAGGACACCTTCCACTAGGCCAGGTGGTTCCAAGCCCTGTCCAGGCTGGCCTGGAACACTGTGGAGCTGCCAAAGCTTCTCTGGGTATCCTGTGCCAGTGTTGCACCACCCTCACAGACAAGAATACCTTCCCAATATCTCATCTAACCCTGCTTTCTGGCAGTGGGAAGCCATTCCCCCTTGTCCTTTCCCTCTCAGCCCTTGTCCAGAGTCCCCCTGCAGCTCTCTTGGAGCCCCTTTAGGCCCTGGGAAGGGCTCTGAGCATTCTCTGCAGCTTTCCCCATGTAAACACCCACAGCTCTCCCAGCCTGGCTCCAGAGCAGAGGGGCTCCAGCCCTTGGAGCATCTCCACGGCCTCCTCTGGACTCAATCCAGCAGCTCCATGATTTCTTGTGCTGAGCACGCCAAACCTTGATGCAGCACTGAGGGTGAGGAGTGACTTTAACTGTTGTAAGGGAAGGAGATGAGAGCCCAAGAGGGGAAATGAAGATATTAGGAAGAGATTTAGAAAGCAGGAAACTGGCAACTCCAATGCTGGCAGAGAGGTTGAGAGAAAACTGGATGCAGCCATGACACACTTTTAAGGGAACATTCCTCCCTCTTGCCTTTTCTTTTCTTGCATTGTTTTGCCTTTTACAGCCCTGAAAATTATCTGTATGTCTCAAAAAAAAAAAAAAAACCCAAACCACCATTGTGGGAATAACCAGTGAGAAGAGGGGATGCTCAAACCTGCTTGGCCAGCCCTTCCCCCACCTACCCACATTCCCAACAGCACAACCTTGCCTTCCTCCACCGACCACCGTGCCTGCAGCCATCTCCAGGCTGCTGTGCTTGGAGAGTGACCAGGAAATAAATGCCCTTTCTTAGACACCTAAACTATAGGAATCCAGAGCTCCTGAGGGGAGTAGTACAAACACAGCCCACTCAGAGCTGAGCAACACTTTGACTCCTGCAGAAGGGTCTGAATGCCTGGAGAGGGGCACTGGTAGGGAATGGTGTGTGCTGAACCTTGTCCTGTCAGGGATTAAGCACAAAAATGTTCAGAATTGTGAGGACAGAGAGTGCTGGGGACAGCAACTGCATGTTTTGGAGTCAGATCCAGGTCTGTGGGCTGCCACCCAAAATAATGGATGTTAGTGCTCTAGCTCACATTCTTGGTGGTTGTTGAGAAATCAGTGAAGTTTGGGTACAACTGTCCTATAATGTGACAGTAATGGCAGAACCAATCCTACTTACAGATGGAGAGAGAGGGGGAAATACATAGGAGAAGTGTTACTGGAAGTCAGTTAACACTTGAAAAATAGGAAGGCAGGAACTGCTAAGTTTAAACAGATTGGATTGAATAGAAGCAGTATTAGAAATCCTCAGAAGCAAAGTCAATGTTCTCCTGCACACCTCAGAGCCAAACAGGCAGATGCCACTAGGCTGGAGAAATGTAATTTTCCTGTTACCTGCTAAAATTTTACTGCTGTAGTAGCTACGTTCAATGATCTGACATAAGGAACTTGTAATTTTAAGCCAGTGAGTCAAATGCTGCTGGCTCTGGAGGCAAGGACCAACATGCCCCACATGTACAAAGGCAACGAGATCTTTAGTCTTTCAACTCAGGGGAAGAGACAATATTTCAAGCTTTGAAATCTCACCTTTTTTTCAGCTTCTTGCCCTCCTCTTTGGAGGCTGGAAGGATCATAGCCAGGTATGGACCATCCACTTCAAAAAAGATGCTGTTCTCTGAGCGCGTGATGTAGGTGAGTGAGGCTGGATCCTGCAGCTCCTGGTACTGGTCATTTGTGAAGCCTTCCTGTGGCACAGCCCCAGGAGAACAGTTTCAATCTACAGCTATCAGGTCACACTAGGGGATGCCCCTGGGACACACCCTGCCCAAAGGGACACCTGAGCAAGCCTCTGGGAGCTATAGCACAATTTAGGACTCAAAAGTCAAAGCACCTTTCCTGCCTGTTGAGAAGAAAAAGGCTTTGGACCCTAAAATGATATTTTCTTCTCTTATAGAGCCTGGAGTAAGCAGAGCATAGGTTTAGACCCTGTGCTGGACTCCCTACCCTGGCCTCTTACAGACCCCCCTCTCTGGGGAGGATATTGAGCCTCTTTCTCCACTCAGATGCTCTCCAGGGCCATCACCCCCAACATCTCACCCACTGCATAGGGAGTGGAGATGGAAGAGGGGTTCTCCCAACTCATCAGCTCTCCATCTCCTTTTCCCAGGCTGCAGAGCTGGCCTGGACAGGTGCCAGACTCACTTTCACCAGGATGTTCAGCATGGCACCTGGGTAAGAGATGGTTACTTTTGGCTTCTTGATATTGGTTGACTTGATGACAAAGTTCTCTGGGAAACTGTTGGGAAGGACACACCAAATCCCATCGGTATCCAGTTCTAGAGGTCTCCTAGGGAAGAAAGGAAGGAAGGAAAGAAGGAAGGAAGGCCACTGTCAGGAGCAGAGTGGATGGGAGGCAAGGATCAGTTCTGTGTCCCCTACTAAGCAGCAGCCTGTTCCATCCACTGTTCCTTTCTGCAAAGTGAATCCTCAAATACAACAGCAGTGTCAGGAATCTGAATGCTCATAGAATCAGAGAATCACAGATCACTTGAGGTTGGAAGGGACCTTAAAACTCATCACATTCCAACAACTCTGTGTCATGGGCAGGGACAACTTTTGCTAGACCAGATTACTCCAAGCCCTGTCCAACCTGGCCTTGAAACACTTCCAGGGATGCAGGGGCAGCCACAGCTTCTCCAGGCAACTTGTGCAGAGTATTTCTTCCCAATATTCCATCTAACCCTGCTCTCTGGCAATGGGAAGCCACTCCCTCTTGTTCCACCACTCCTGGCTGTTGCCCAAAATCTGTCTGCATCTTTCTTGGAATCTCTTTAAGCACTTAAAGGGGCTCTAAGGTCTCCCTGGAGCCTTCTCTTCACCAGGATGAAAACCCCCAGCTTTCTCAGCCCTTCTTCCTCACAGGAAATGTGTTCCATCTCTCTGAAAACTCGAGTGTTTAACAGGCTCCCACATCTGTCCTAGATGCAGATGGACCTTCTTCAGCTCAGCACACTTACCCAATCTGCTCGATCAGCTCTCTGGCCTGGGTGATGATATTTGCCCCTGTGAAGCAGACAATGCCAGCCATTTCCATGGAGTACCAGCGAGCTCTGTGAGCAGAGGAGTCACAGTTAAAACAATGACATACCCCCTCCAAAACCCAGCTATGGAGGGGCAGGAGGATCTCTAGGGGAAGAAGGGCAAGAAACACAACACTGGGCATTGTTCTCCTATGAAATTCTATACTTATCATGCTCCAGAGAAGCTGAAAACCCACTTACTGACAAGATTTCCATCATTTAATGTCTGGTAAGAGTCTCCAGGATGAGAAGTAGTGGGTAGAAGCAAGAGAAGAGTGTTACAGGCAGGACCTACTCTCATCTTGGTGCTTCAGGAAGTGACTACCGCAGCAGGACAATCCTGGTTTCCAAGGGTCCTCTCTAGAGGATCCTGGATGGCTCAGGGGAGACTTACCCTTTCCGCATGACATATCCATAGAAGGAGTTGAGGATGCACTTGTGGGCCAGCTGAAGGGAGTCATAGAGAATCTCCATGTTCTTGCAGCGTTTCACTTCAGAGGCATCTCCGGTCTCCACTGCTGCAGACAGCTTCTTCTTCCACACCTGCATGCCAAGGGCAGAGTCAGGACAATTCCACATATCACTGCTTGCGGCACCCAACTGGTTTCCACTCAGTCCCAGCATAGCATTGCAGCTCTACAGGAATATCTTTGCCAAAGATCAGCATCATGAGTCAAACATCCCATTTTCTTTTGCAGCACAGGAGGGGTTGGCCAGAGGCACTTTGTCAGTTGTCAGAAGAGACTTGCAGCTCCCATCATTGAGCGGAATTCAAGCAGCACCAGCTGTGCTGCACCATATGTGTGCAGGGAAGAACTCAATACACTGCCTGATGCAATCCATCACGCCCAGCTAACAACAGAACCACCAGTGTAGGAAAAGCCTCTCTGTCAGGCCTGGGAGTCATGGCAAAAGAGGCAACAGGGAGGAACTGCAAAGCAACAGGCTCTTTAATTAACTCTGCCAGACACAGAGCCCCTGGGCCTCCTAGAATGGGGTGGAAGGCACCTTAACGCTCATCTCATCCCACTCCCTGCCTTGGGCAGGAACACCTTTTTACTAGACTAGGTTGCTTTAAGTCCCATCTAACCCAACTGGCTTTGGACACTTGGAGGGATGGGCCAGCCACAGCTTCTCTGGTCAACCTGTGCCAGCACCTTATCTCCCTCACAGGGAAGTTTTTCTTCCCAATAATCAATACAACCCTGCCCTCTATCAGTGGGAAGCCAACAGAGTAATCCTTTAAAGTTTTCAGCAAGGCACAAGAGGTCCCCAGGCTTGGCAAGACAATTTGACCAGCACCCAAGCCTGGTACCTTGTGCAGCCCCTTGAACTCATATCGGCGGTCCCGGAATGCTCGCACCGTGTCCACGTAGAAAGAGTTTTCTCGTTGGCAGATGGTGGTGACTCGCTCCTCCACCTTGGTGACATGGATCTTCTTGTACGCCTTGCGGCAGTAATCTGGTCAAGGGAGGAGGCAGAGGGAGGTTGTCAGGGATGGCTGCCCTGCTACAGAGGGATGAACAGAGTAGGGATAGGGAGGCAGCTAAGCATAAGGCATGGGTGAGTGGGGGGACAGTCCCACTGCAAAGGGAGAGGAAGATCCCAGTATGGAAAGATGCAGCACCTCTTTATGGAGGTGGAGGGCTAGGGGGTAAACAAACTAATCATATGGCCCAGCTACAAACCCAGGCTCTGCCCCCAGCCAGTTGGGTGGTTCTGCTGGACAGCTTCCCTCCAGGCGATAGGATAATGTGATGTTTCTCTTTCATTAACTGGCTTTATTTAGCAGCCTGACAAAAAAATGGAGCCATTCATATTTCAGCTAAAATCCATGGCTCTCCAAGAGAAAGGGGTACCACTGACAGAGGTATCAGTGCCTGGCTCCTTGTAGGAAGCACGCATGAGTCTGTTGGGATCCTGGAGATGTTCTGAGACCAGCCTGACCTCACCCCACAGCCCTGGGAGGGGTCACTACTGCTGAATACCGCTCGTGGTCCACGTTGTAAAACACTGCCAGGATCATGACCTTGATTTTTTTACCTGCTAGGCGCTTTTTCTCATATTTGGCTTGTTCTTCCTGGGAAAGCTCATGGAAGGCACGGGGTGGTCCATCAGGGAACAAGGGAGGGAACTTCTCCGACTCCAGCTGCTGCTGGATGCGGTGGTACTCACTGCGGCTGGCAGGCACTGCAGAGGAGGGCAGTGATCAGTCTCTCAGAGGAGAAGCAGGAATTTGGCTCCATCTCTGTGGGCTGTACTTACTGAACTCTCCTCTCCATTGCCACGTCATCCGGCGCTGACAGTTGGCACCTGGCTTGTTGAAGTCACAGGCAGCACATGTGGCCTCATCCACCATGGCAGAGGGCTGGATGCAGTAACAGACACACAGGTGTTAGAGGGGACAGGTCTCCAAATGACAACTCATGCCAGAACAGGTGCTGAGTGGCAGGAGAGCACAGGTGTGAACATCAGAGATAGTACTCAGTGAGATCCCCTTTCCAGAGCCTTTCAGGAGCACAAGCTCCTTGAAACAACAGCTAGGTTTCTGGGAAGAGTTCTAGCTAAAGCTGCAGCTGAGTCTCTGAAGACCTAGCCATCCATAGAAGGACAACAGAGCTAGGGAAGGGGGTGAGCACAAGTCTGGTGAGGAGCAGCTGAGGAAGCTGAGGGCTCAGCCTGGAGAAAAGTAGGCTCAGAGAGGACATTCTTGCTCCTACAACTCCCTGACAGGAGGGTGGAGCCAGGTGGGCATCAGGCTCTGCTCCCAGGGAACAAGTGAGGAAACAGCCTTAAGTTGTGCCAGAAGATGTTTAGGCTGGATATTAGGGAAAAATCCTTCACTAAAAGGGTGATCAGACAGGCACAGGCTGCTCAGAGTGGCATTCTCCTGAAAGTATTTAAAAGTCATGTGAATGTGCCACTTGGGGACATGGGTTAGTGGTGACTTTGGCAATGCTGGCAGAGTGGTTGGACTCAATGGTCTTAGAGGGCTTTTCCAACCAAAATAATTCTGTGATTCTACAATTCCATGGCAGCTTGACCAAATTTCATGCCCAGCCTCATCTGCTTCCCCTACCCTGTGCAGAAAGTTCAGCCCTTGCTTTTAAGGGGATCCAGAGGCACCATCAAGGTCATCTGGAAGTCAGATTAGGAGAGACAAGA
Organism: Molothrus aeneus; assembly: GCF_037042795.1. Taxonomy (NCBI): domain Eukaryota; kingdom Metazoa; phylum Chordata; class Aves; order Passeriformes; family Icteridae; genus Molothrus; species Molothrus aeneus. The sequence goes on from NC_089663.1 coordinate 163,168, forward strand.
CTGATGTTACCCACCTGCAACCTGTTGGTCAGAATGATGTTGGGGTACATGGCCCCCACATCCAGATGATAGATAAGAGGACACTCAATTCTGTTGGGAACATCCTTCAGGGAATTCAGCTTGGCCTTGATTTCATCACAAACCTGTGGTGAGATAAAGAGAAGTGAAACTAGGGCAGGAAGGAGTTAATGAATCAAATACTTTTTTAATTTGGTTCTTCACAGGCTCACTCGCCACAGGCTCTGGGGATGGATCTAAAGGACCAAAGGAGCAGAGCAGGGTCTCCTCGACACTGCTTTAGGTTTTGATTTCGATGTCCAGAATAAGCTATTCCATAGGGATACCTGGGAAGTGGAAGCAGCTTCTTCCTAAATATGACTTGATCGAGGACCTTTTCAGTGCAAATGGGTTAATGGAGACAACAGCAAAGACCAGAGGTCCCCAGTCTAGTGCTGCACTCCAAGAAACTCCAGACTTGGATTTGGAGAGAGGCAACCTGCACTTTTGTAGCTGATAAGAAGTGGGGAACAAGAGCAACAAGAGCATTTGGCATATCTGAGGGGGTCTGCCTTCTCCCTAAATTCCTTCCCAGATCTCTCAGAGCTTTGCTCCTGGTTGAACCCATGAAGGGAAAAGCAGGAGTTGCATTCTTCAGATGGGGCAGAAACCCTGATCTCCAGGCTCGGCTGCAGGACTCAGCCTGTAGATGGGCTTCTTAGGTCTTTCTTTGTAGAACATAAACCAAACCCAAACAAGCATTTTAGAGCTGCAGTCCCAGTTTCCTGCCCAACTCAGCCATGCTGCAGGTGCTGTACCTCCTGGAAGTTAGTGACCTGATCCAAAGGAAGACCCTCCTCTTCCTCAATGGCGTGCTGCAAGGTCTTCTCCACATGCTGCACCAGGAAGTCGAAGGCAGCAGGATTCTACAGGGACATGGAGATGGCAGTGAGGCCGTAGGCAGCTGTCCCTGGCTGCAGGCCGGCAGCTTCTGCCCCATATCCCTGTCCCTGCTTTGCTTGGGGACCTCTAAGCTGTAAGGGACATGTTGAGGCACTGGGGGAGTTGATGAAGGTAGCAGAAACAGGTAAAAAGCCCTCAGGAAGGGTTCAAAAGCAGCTCAGTTTGAGAGAGGACAGGACCCCAAGTGACAGAGGCCTAACTTCCAAGAAACGCTGGCTGAAAAACAAACCCAAAACCCTACTTCACTACCATCCTCTGCTGTCAACAAGCTCTGGATTGCTTGCTTTCCCACTGAAGCACAGATGGCCACTTAGAGATCTCCTCCTACTCCATCCCAGCCCAGCTTCAGGTAGCAAGGGTCTCCTGGAGGTTGCCAAGCATTGGAATGGCCTGTTAAGGTCAGTGGCGAAATCACTATCCCTGAAAGTGTTCAGAAGACATGCAGATGTGGCACTTGGGGACAGTGGTGGCCTTGGCGATGTTGGGTTAACAGTTGGACTTGGCAGCATTAAAGGGCTTTTCCAACCTTACTGATTTCTGTGATTCTAGATGCTGCCCTAGAAGACCAGCAGGGATACACTGGAGATGCCAACAACAGTGGAAATGCTATCCCTCCCCACCACGCTACTCCATGAGGACAGGGGCTGGCTGCTGGCCCATTACCATTTTGAAGCGGCAGGGAATGTCACTGCGGAAGACCCCAGATTCCAGTGCTTCCACATGGCCTCCCACATAGGTCTCTGAGTCCAACACATGTCCATCTTCTGTAAGCTTGTTGAATTCCTGCTCTTGCTTGTTGGGGAAGATGATGTTGGCATGATATGCCTGAACCATCAGCAGTGCCTCGCATAGTGTCCCAGATCCTTTTCTTAACACCTGCACGTGAGAAACCAAATCTGGATTCAAATGCAAAAATAGTAGATTTAAATATCAGGAGGAACTCCTTCCCTGTGAGTGTGGTGAGGCACTGGACTGGCACAGGTGTCCCAGAGCAGCTGTGGCTGCCCCATGCCTGGAAGTGTCCAAGGCCAGGCTGGACAGGGTTTGGAGCAATCTGGCCTAGTGGAAGGTGTCCCTGCCCTTGACAGGAGGATGGATGAGATTATCTTTAAGATCCCTTCCAACCTAAACCAGTCTGTGATTCTATAGAAGTGCTGTCCCAGCACTGGCAAGATTGGACTGTCACACAACAAGTTGGACAGCTTCAGCTCGTGACACATCTACAGCACCACTCCACCAAGTGCCTTTGTCAGCTCAACCAGGTGGGAATAGACTGACATCTTCTACATGCTTGACAGCTTCCTTCATCATCCTCCGTACAGCTGACAACAGCCAAGTTGAACAAGTTCACTGACAAGTGAACTTGGCTGAGCATGGAGCATCAGCCATACTTTCTAGCTTTCCAGCTCCAGCCCTGCACTGCCAAATGTCAGGTGTCTTCTTATAGGAACCTGTCTCCCAACACCCCACAGCTGTAGGAGAAAGGAGCAGCCTCTAAATCCACCCTCCCTTCCTCCCTGCCACACATGCAGAGTATCTAGGCAGTGGGAATCAGATCTGTGGCCAGAGCATCCCTGCAGAGTGGGAATCATGGTACTTCACCCAGAAAAGAGATAATTTTGGGAAAGGACTCACCTCATCAGGCTCCATGGGAATGATGGTACACAAGGCGAAAATGAAGGGATGCACGTACTTCATATACATGTAGTAAGTAGCAACGGCATCGGACACTGAGTAGGTGGCCAGGGTCTGTCAAGGAACAAGAGAAGAAAATGAATCCCAATCCCATGTGAGAGTGGTTCAATGACAATGATCTTTCATTGCTTCCTGCTGGACATTCTCCTATTAGCAAGAAGGAAAAGGCGTATTTCTCCATAGCCTAGGTTGTAAAGAATAATGTGTTTGCTTCTGAGGCCATCCTGCTTTAGCTCTAATCAAACAGCAACATGTCAGCTCTAATTTAGAAAGAAGAAGGAAGATGAACTGAAGGCACAGAATCCACCCAGTTTGGGTCTCAGGAAACTGCTACAGGGCTCAGCAGAACCTCCTGCCTATGACACCTGGAGCACTAACCCCCTCCTATTCCTCCAGCCGGTCTCAGTTCTTCATGGTGTTTCTGATTTCACTAGTGCTTTTCACCGCACACTAATGTAAATAAATACAGAGAATGCACAGTGCAATGCCAGGGCCAGAATCACTTCAGGGGAATCCTGTTCCTTCTCCCTGTGAGCTCTAAGGCATGGGAAATCTGGGGAGACAGATTCAGTTAATTTCTCAAAATCCACTTTAACTTATAGACTCAGTCATAATGCAGCTGCTCAAGGCTTGTTTTCCCATAGAGCATAGGGAGAGAATACCTGAGGCTCCTCCATGGCCATCCGGCACATCTCCTCAGGGTCCAGCTCCACTGGATCGTAACCCAGTTTTGCTTTAGCTGCTGCTTTCAGGTTGTGACTTCCCACTGGGAGGTAACTGTCTCTCTTCACCCACCTGGACAGAATCAGGAAAATACAAGTTTGTGCAGAGAAACCAGGCCTGACCTTCAAAATAGGGTCAAGATTGTGAAGGGAACCTTGACTACCATGTCTCTCACCAAGGACAGCCCAGCATCTAAGAAGAGTGGATGCAGTTGGACAAGGCTGTCCAACTTTAGCTAGCCCAACCAAAACAACCCTCACTGTTCATCTCCCCACCACTGCTCATAATTTCCACCTTCCAGTTCCCTCACTGGCTTTAAGATAAAAATTTCACCGCTGAAGACCCCACCTGCAAGAACTGCAAGAACATCCAGCTGTGCTCCAGAGCCCAGACTCTCCAGGGGGGAAAACCAACATAAAACCCTACAGTTCTGTCTCTCCCATGTGTCCTTTCCTCTTCTCTCTATGTCAGGAGCCTGGTAGGTGAGGCTATAGTCCCTTTCCCTGCTCCAATGGCCAAACCTTAACCCACTTCCCTCTCCCTTTTTCTCTCCTCCCAAATCAGCAATCAAACACCCAAGGCTACAGGGCAAGAGCAGTCTAGGAACCCTTCAGGGGAAGACTTGGCAGCTCCTTTGGAATGCAGCACACCAAGGGAAAGAAGACAACACAGGAATGCATTATTACACAGCTGAAGAAGGTGACACCCAAAGCTTCCAACAGACAGAACATGAGAACAGTATTCAAATACAACCATAGGTATTTTATCTGAACTGAAGAGAAAAAGACACAGCTATGTGTAGAGGGGCCACATTCAGTACCTCAGACAGTCCATGTGGATGCACTGGGATGCTTTGTACTCTCCCTGGCTGTCCTTCTGAAACCCAATTTCCTGATACATATTAATTCCATGAGCTGCTGCTCTTGCTTCCACAAAGGGCCTGAGGAAAGAGGCAGCATGAAGAGAAGGAGCAGAACAGCCATTTTCCTGCATGTCTAACAATGGTTCCATAATCACTTTGTTACAAACTACCAAATTATTTTTCCTTGTGATTTATCTGTTTATAGACTTCCAGGCAGGACTTGAAACAAACTGGTCTAGTGGAAGGTGTGCCTGGTCATGGCAGTGAGGTTGGAACAAGATGATTTTTAAAGTCTCTTCCAACCCAAACCATTTTGTGGTTCAAGAGGCAAACATCCTTGCTTGTATCCTGCATCTGAAGGCAGAGGTCTGTAGTCCCTCTCCTCCTGCTTCCCCAGGCTCATCTTTATACTTCTTCCAATATCCTCCAGGTCTCTTTTGACCCACTTCCTGCTCTCCCATGACTGAATTCATCCATATGCTAACATTCCCACATTGCCAAGGGTTTAAAAGTAGCTCAGGCAAGTAGATGGGACTCTTCAGAAAGTCCTACTGCCAAGCCAATGATGACAGGATTTGGGGAGGTGCAGGACATGGCTGCCCCACATCTGGCCACATGACCTGCCCACACTGTCTGAGCTATGGAAGAATGTTGAGGATGGAACCTGACCTTGCCCTCTAGCTCAGGTGACACCTTGCCAGTTTAGTCATCATCCCTGATCTTACCAGTCAAAGAAGTCTCCGTTGTATGTGACAATGATGGTGGGTTTGGTCTCCTGGACATGTTCAAACCATCTCCGGATTAAATGAGCCTGGGATGAAACAGAAAAGATGTGTAATTTGAGGAACTTCATCTCCTCTACAGGGAGGTGGTGGATACCACAGTTTGTTCCACACTTCCTCTTTCCTCTGCACCTAGCCCAAAACTGATCTCTCACCCTTATTCCCACGAAACAAAAGCACAAACAGCCTGCTCGACTTACTGGGTTCCCCAGGGAGGCAATCTGCCAGAAAATGAGCTCTCTGGCCAAGAAAAGCTCCAGGCAGGTAAAACTCTGCAGAACAGAACTGACTTACCTCATCTGGTTCGTTAAAGACACAAAATGGACCCTCATACTCTGGCTTGGGAGTAAACTCAAAGTCTTCAATGTTCTCTGAGACAATCTCCCTGTTTGTGATCAGGTAGCCCTGAGGAGGTGACAAGGAGGCAGTTAGGAGGACTGAAGTCACAGACAACTCAAAAATGCTGCCCAAAAAATGGGATGCTCTTCTTGAAAGCCAGAGCTTCTGTCAAGGGGGAACAACATTTTGGGAGTCATCCATTGAAGCGTCATTGACCATCAGAAAAGGAGGCCATGGAGAGACAACACAGGACACCAGTGTTGTCTCTGTCCTGCAGAGAAGCACCAACAACCTGGGCTGGGTTCCATGAAACGTCACCCAGACATTAATTCCATTCCCACGGGCACACATCATGCAGCTGGCAGCATCGCAAGCCTGGAGACAGCAGGATTAGAAGGTAATGCTGGGCCGCTTCCTGGCTTTGCCGCCCAAGCCTGAAGGAAACCATCCTAGTATTCTTACCTGCCCATCAATCATGTAGGAGATCATCATGATCTGGTCTGTGTCTGCATCAGGAAACTTCAAAGGGAGTTTGGTTGTTTCAATATCAAAGGCAAGAACAACAGGATCCTGGGTAGGACCAAATCCATGAGAAAATATTTCAGAGCTGACTGAAAGGGTGTTTCCCATAAAACCCAGTGGTGGTACAGTAAGTGAACCAGAACATCCCTGTTAATCGTTTTAGTGCTTTATCAACCCAAAAATCACTACCCAAGCCCAGTGTTTCCCCTGCCACCATGGTTTTACACTGGCAGCACATCAGACACCAGTCCATTGGGGCAGAACATCTGCACAAAGAACACCTGCCCAGTGCTCACCGGCCTCTCCACAAGGTCATCTCGGCGGGTGATTTCGGGTGGGTAGGTGTTGCCCTGATATCGCACGTTGTACCAGTGAGCCTGTGGAGAGATGAGGGTGGGTAGTGCCTTATGGCAGGGCCACATCCCCATGTCACTCCATCCAGCTGCTGGGGATGGAACTGTGGCAATCACAGGCAGCCCAGAAGAAAAGTTTGAACTATTGCCACATATTAATCAGGTAGCTTTTCTGTGTGCCATTAAATATGAAGCCCAGCAGAACAGAACTGAGCTCTAGACATGAACTCATTGTCATCAATACATTTGTAAAGGTGTTGGAGAGAAAAAACTTTTCTGTGCTTCAGGAGTGTGACTGGGAAAGCAAAGCTCACCACATGGATCTTCAGATCAATGGAAAGGCGAACGTGGTAAGGTACATCATACTCCCGCATATCCATGATGTTGTCCATCTGGTTGGCAATTTTTTTTGAGGCTCCTTCGTCATCTGTACTTAGACTGCCCCCACTCAGTGCACTGCAAGAGCAGAGGGGAGCAGCTGCCTTATCCATGTGTCACACAGAATCACTGGGTTGGAAGAGACCTTTAAGATCGAGTCAAACCCAGCCCTGACACTTCAACTAAACCCTGGCACTGAGTGTCACATCCAATCTTTTTTTAAACACATGCAGAGATGGTGACTCCACCACCTCCTTGGGCAGATGATTATAGTACTTTATCACTCTTCCAGTAAAAAACCTTTTCCTAACATCCAACCTAAATTTCCCTTGAGACTGTGACCTCTTGTTCTGTCAGTTGTTGCCTGGAGAAAGAGACCAACCTCCACCTGACTACAGCCACCTTTCAGGAAGCTGTAGAGAGTGATAAGGTCACCTGAGTCTCCTTTCCTCCAGGCTAAACAATCCCAGCTCCCTCAGTCGTTCCTCACAGGGTTTGTGTTCCAAGCCCCTCTCCAGCCTCGTTGCCTCCTCTGCACGTGCTCCAGCATCTCCATGTCCTTCCCAAATTGAGGGTCCAGAACTGGGCACAGCACTCAAGGTGCAGCCTCATCAGTGCCGAGTGCAGGGGCAGAATGACCTCCCTAGTTCTGCTGGCCACACTATTCCTGACACAGGCCAGGAGCCATTGGCCTTCTTGGCACCCAGGGCACACTGCTGGCTCACGTTCAGCCGGCTGTCAACCAGCACCCCCAGGTCCCTTTCTGCCTGGGCCCTGTCCAGACGCTCTGTGCCCAGCCTAGAACGCTGCAGGGGGTTATTGTGGCCAAAATGCAGGACTGGGCACTTGGACTTATTAAACTTCATCTTATTGGACTCTGCCCATCCCTCCAACCATTCCAGGTCTCCCTGCAGAGCCCTCCTACCTTCCAAGAGATGGACACACGCTCCCAGCTTAGTGTCATCTGCAGATTTACTAATGAAAGACTCAATCCCCTCATCCATGTGGTCAATAAAAAGATTGAACAGAGCTGGCCCCAGCACAGAGCCCTGAGGGACACCACTGGTGCCTGGCTGCCAGCTGGATGCAGCACCACTCACCACCACTCTCTGGCCTGGCCATCCAGCCAGTTCTGAAGCCAGCACAGAGTGCTCCTGTCCCAGCCCTGGGCTGCAGCTTTTCCAGGACTGTGCTGTGGGAGACAGTGCCAAAGGCCTTGCTGGAGTCCAAATAGACACATCCACAGCCTTTCCCTCATCCACCAGGGGGGTCACCTGGTCATAAAAGGAGACCAGGTTGGTCAAACACGACCCAACCCTCCTAAACTGCTGCTGGCTGGGTCTGATAGCCTGGCCATCCTGGAAGTGCTGGGTGATGACACTCAGTCTAAACTGTTCCATTACCTTGCCAGGTACCAAGGTTAGACTGACTGGCCTAGAATCACCAGGATCCTCCTTCCCACTCTTGTTGTGAATGGGCGTCACATTGGGCAGCTTCCAGTCATCTGGAACCTCACCAGGGAGCCAGGACTGCAGGTAAATGATGGAGAGCAGATTGGCAAACTCACCTGCCAGCTTCTCATCACCCTGGGGTGGATCCCATCTGGGCCCATAGATTTATGAACATCCAAGCGGCTCAGCAGTTCTCTGACAGCCTCCTCCTGGATAACAGGGGGATCATTCTGCTCCCTGACACCCTCTACCAGGCCAGAGGACAGCTGTCCTGAGGACGAGCCATCTTCTCACCAAAGGCTGAGGCAAAGAAGGCTTAAAAGACCTTTGCCTTCTCCCCATCAGCAGTCACTAAATTCCATCCTGCATCTAGTAGAGAACCAAGGTTGGTCTTACCCTTCCTTTTGCCATTAAGATATTTGTAAAAACATTTTTTATTATCCTTCACAAAAGTTGCCCAATTAAGTTATAACTGAGCTTTGGCCTCTCTAATTTTTTCCCACATGCCCTAGCAAGCCCCATAAATATTTCCTGAGATACCAGACACTCCTTCCACAGATGATACATGCTCTTTTTATTCCTAAGTTCTTTCAAAACCTCCTTGCCCATCCAGGCTGAACGTTTGCTTGTCGACTCATCTTTCAGTGCACAGGGACAGTCTGTTCTGTGCCCTCAAGATCTCTATTTTGAGGCACACCCACCCCTCCTGGACTCCTCTTGCTTCCCAAGGAGCTCTTTGAATAAGTCTCCTAAATAGGCCAAAGTCTGCACTCCAGAAGTCCACTGTGAAAATTTTATTGCTGTTCCTCCTTATTTCACCAAATATTGAGAACTCTATAATTTCATGATCACTGTGCCCCAAAGGGCCTTCAACCACCACATCTCCCACCAGCTCATCTCTTCTTGTAAACAACAGATCTAGCATAGTCCCTCCCCTGGTGTCAGTCTACCAAGGACACCCACTGGCACTGGTGACACTGGCAGCAGGAGTCAGGGACAGGAGAGAAATAGAAAATGTTGGATTACTTCTGTCTTGGTCATAATTAGAAGTAAGGTTGCCCATTGCCTCTCTGTACCCTTTCACAGGGAACAGGCAAACTATATGACAGGCAACCAGAGATACCACTAAACCCCATCCCATCAGCTCTGGGGCCTCTTAATGTGCAGCACAGAGCTGGAAGAACCACCCCGAAGATGGGTGGTCGAAAAGCATAGCAGGAGTCACATCTAGGCAAGATAACAACTCTGAAGAGAGTTGGGAAATTCTCAAGAGGGTCTAATTATTAAGTGTGTGGTGAGGCACTGGCACAAATTGCCCAGAGCAGCTGTGGCTGCCCCATGCCTGGAAGTGTCCAAGGCCAGGCTGGACAGGGTTTGGAGCAGTCTGGTCTAGTGGAAGGTGCCCCTGCCCTTGACAAGAGGGTGGATGAGATTATCTTTAAGATCCTTTGCAACCCAAATCAGTCTGTGATTCTGTAGAAGTGCTGTCCCAGCACTGGCAACCTGGTCTAGAGGAAGGTGTCCCTGCTCATTGCAGGTGGGTTGGACTAAACAGCCTTTAGAGGTCCCTTCCAACCCAAATTACTCCATAGTTCTATGAATTATTAACACGAGAGACTGACTGAATCCCCTGAGGGGAGATCCCACCTCGACAGCATGGTCGTGTAGACATCACTCGCCTGGTCCCGCTCCCTGTTTTTCCTCACGGCAGGAGAGATTTCCTTCCGCACCTTCAACAAGTCCTCCACCGTGTTGAAGGACAGCTTGATGTAGTTCCTCTTCAGGCCTACCAAGTGGTTTGGCTGCAAAGCAGCAAGAGAACGGCAGCTCAGGGATAGGTACCATGAGAGAAGGGTGGAAGGCCAACAAGACTGATGCAGGTGGAAGGATTGGCCAAAAAGGAGATGCTGATGGGTGGGACAGTAAAGCACTGAAGAGAGATTCTCGTGGGTGCATCAAGAGCACAAGAGCAGCACAGCAAGAGCCCAGCCAGCCCTGCTGCTTGTGCAGCCACAAGTGCGATTTACCCAGGGAAAAAGAGGAAGAATGGGTTGAGCATGAGCAGCACCTCCCTCCTGCAGTATCCTGCTTCCTCCAACCACTTTAATTCTAGAAATTAATGTCCTGAACGCATTGTCTGAAATAACTGATATGTTCAAGGAGAGGAATCAAATTACTGCTAATAAGCAATTAGCCATAGTAAACACATTTCTGAGATGTCACAGCATCAGGAGATTTAAGTCAAGCATGCTGCTTTCTCTCCCTGCTCATCCCTTCCTACATCACTAGACCTGTGCAAGGTCCAAAAAAAAAAAAGCCACAGAGGGATACAGACCAAGTCCAAGTCCTCTTTGGGGACAGTTTCCAGCTTTGCAATCTTCCCTTGGAACTTCTTGGAGAGGAAGGAGGACACTTCCCGCTCACAGCCCTGTCAAGAGACCCTGGGGTTGAGCAGTGCATCACTGTTGTTGGGAGGAGATCATCCCAAAGCAGGCTGCCCAGGAGGTCTTGAGCTCCCCAAGATGCTGTCTCCTTTCCTGGGGAGCTCAGCCCTGCCCCTCCTCACCTTCTGGGTAGCAATGTAGAAGTAGGGCTTGTAGGGTAGGGCCACCTAGGAAGGAGCAGACAGACAATGGTGACAGGTTCTCTCCTGGGACACTGTATCCACTTGGTCCACCTCCCCCCCCCCCCCCGGCACCCACCTTGAAGCGGCTCCCATCCTCCTGGATGAAGTAGTAGTCCACTGCGCTCACTGACTGCCGGTCCTCATCCAGCACCTCCGTCTGCCCATGAGCACCAAGACTCAACAAGGTCCCTCCATGAGACTACCCCGGGGACCCCACCACGGGACTCCTTCCCCCCGGGGCTTACCGGAAGTCTCCGTGTGGGACTTCCCTCCCGGTAGTGCCAGGGAAACATGGGAGGCCCAGCAGGGACATTGGGTCTTCTCTCCCGAGTACGGCCGGGGTCTGTCTGTCGGAACCGCCTCCTTGGCCCTACCATGGGTCTCCCCAGGGGACTTCCTCCCGCGCTCCCTATCTGTGGTATCTCCGTGGGACACTCCCTCCCCACCCCGGCTGTATCGGGGGTCTCCCCAAAGGACCCCTGCCCCCAGCCCTACCGGCCATAACTCCGTGGGACTCCCATCCCTGGTACGGCTGGGGTGTCACTGTGGAAAACCCCTCCCCAGGCCCTATCGGGGGACTCCCCACGGAACATCCCGTGCCCCGTCTGTTGCCTGCTAGCCTCCCGCCGCGCCGGCCCGTACCGGGTGCATGTTGATGAGCCATCCTGTCCGCTCACCGGGCTCTGCGGGCCGCTCGAAGCCGAACAGCGCGTCCAGCCGGTCCGTGCGCTGTGCCCGCTCCAGGCGCTTGAGTGCCGACAGCGCGGAAGCATCGTCACGGCCGGACCCGGCGCCGTCCGCCAGGTCCCGGGGCCCGCCTGGCCGCCGCCCCCGCCGCGCCGGCTCGGTCTCGGCGCCGTCCCGCAGCCCCATCCCGGCCGGCCCGGGCCGCACCTCAGCGGCGCCGCGGGAGAAATTTCCCGCGCTGCGCTAGATTCTCGCGAGAGCGAACTCCCTTACCGCGCCCCGCAGCGAGAGCACCAATCAGACCACGGCCCCACCTCCCCCGCGGGTGGATCCCACCAATGACAGGCGGAGCTCTCCCTCCTCGTCCCGCCTCCGGCGCCCGCCCTCCACCCCCCTGCGCCGCCGCGAGTCGGGCGGAGCGGCCTGGCCGGGGCTGCGGGCTGGCCGCGGGGAGCTCCTGCCCGGCTGCTGCAGCCCCGGAGTCGGGTCCTGCCCAGAGCCAGGATGTGGCTGCTGCTTTCTCCGTTGTGGATTCAGGTAGCAGCGAAGCTAAGCACAGGTCCCAGAGTGAGTCCTAAGTGATATCTAACAAAAGATTAACCACAAGTAATATTGTAACAAGATGTGCAGGTAAAACAAGCAGGATAGCAAAGAAAAGCAAGACAATGGGGCAAGTAAGATAACAAACGCCATCAAGAGCAAGATAGCAAGTTCTAACGGAACTTGCAAACTGCAAAATTAGCTAACACCAAGTTAGACTGTAGAACAAGAAGCACCAAGGCATGTGCTGAAGATAGAGGTAGAAAGTTCAAATGTGAAGACTACAGAAGTCTTCATCAAAAGACCACCAGAAGACTGATGACCACCACAGAAGAACTGACAAAGTTCTTTGTTGGTGAAAGCAACAAACTCTTGTAAAACCACGACACAGCTTTATGCAAATGTAAGTATGCTAATGATAGGTTGTAATTGTGACATTGCAGGGAAGGACTTTTAAAATGTAACTGAAGGCTATAGAAGATCGAGTGAGTTTTCGGCACAGAGATCCCCCTCACTCCCAGTGCTGAATAAACAAATACCTGCTCTGTAGCCATCTGACTATAGAGCTTTATTTTCTTGCCCAGTTTTGGACTTCAAGAGACACACAGATGCCAGAGACACACACATGGATGCAAACACAGGATACCCAGGACTGACAGGCACCGGCCGTAACAGATCAAGGTGTACACACCTACAAGGTGCTGCTGTCATCAGCACCTTGCACAGGACCCACATCACACCCCAGCCCCCATTCCCACACTCCTCCCCGTGCCTGGTGTCCTCCCAGTTCACACCTTCAGCAGTGGCAAAGCCCAGGCTGATCCTTCAGGAAGGGCTAACCCTAATTGGTTTCTGGATAGGCCATGGATTAGTGTGTCCCCTTCGAATAGAAAATCATGCTATGAAAAGCCAGTGTACATAAAGGAGACAGAGTGTTGGAAATTATACAAGGTTTAACATTTTTTTATGTAACTTTAGTCAGGTTAGTTCGCCTTTGTCTAGAGGAAAAAGGAATTGAAGTTTCTTTTCAAATGACTCTGTTTCACCGGGTGAAAACTGATGAATTTAACACCCACATAGATTGGGAATAGCCAGGAGGCACAGATACTGGCAGATAGGCAACCTTCAACCACAGACACTGCCCCCTGGCATGGTTGGAGACACCGGGTCTGGAAAAGACTGATAAGAGAACCAAGAGATGAGGACCAAATTAGACTTGGAGGTGAAGAAATCCGTAAATAGGAAACCAGATACTAAGAACTGCCTAACTTGGGACCAATGCACATTGAACCAATGAATTTCTATGAGGTTTGACAGTATAAAATATGGGGAAAATCTCGTAAAATTTATGTGTCATAGAATGATTTTCTCTGCATATCTTGGCAATGTGTGGGTGAAATTTCTATTGCATATTCTGACCAGAATAAAGCAATGCCTTGATTCTTTAACACTAAAAATGGTTGTTGGAAAGTTTTTGTTCTCACCACAGTTTTGGTGATACGTTCATTCTTTCTATTTGACCTGAATTCTGAGGGTGCCAAGGGGTATGGAGGTCCCACTGAATTCTCAAAGCAGCCATAATCCTTTGAAGGTTCCCTCAGTAAAATGAGTTGCCCTGTCTGAGTCCACTGCCTTCACAATCCCATATTCAGAAATCATCTGTTAACTGATCAAATAAATGATCAGTTAGATCAGTCAGATCCAATAGCTGAAGTGGCTAGAAACACCTCTGGCCAGCTGGCATACCACTACCCATTGGCTGAAGTACTTGAGAGGTACAGACTTCCCAAAACACCTAAGACCCCCTTCTAATGTACGTCTTTTTCTTGTGTCATTCATTGGAGTTCCTTATGGAATTTATGGTTCTTCTCCTTGTTTCTTTCTTCTCTCAGTATCCAATTTTATTTATCAGCAGACCTACAGTTTATTGGTAAAGACAAACCTCTCCCATTCATCAATCGGTGGAATCCTTCCCATTGTTTCTTTTATCTCTCAGTGCTAGTTTTATCTACCAGCAAACTCACAGTTTGTTTATAAAGACAAGTCCCTCATTCCTTTCAGGAGGATAGGAGTGTTATAGGGAGACATACATGTCTCCAAAAAACCCAACTTTAACAGGGACTCAATAACAGGCTGTAACCTTGAAAGAGGGTATTCAACACTGCTTATCCTGGTTGCTTCAGAGTAATTTGGAGAGGCAGTTTTCCATATTGCCCTGGGACTGCCAGCACTTCTGGGTTCACTTTAGCATAAGCTTTATCAGCACAACGGCACTAGTTTCCCCATCACCCCTCACAACACTAATCACACTTCCAACTCAGTCATTAAATCCCCTCCTAGCAAACCACAATCACAACTAGGAACAAACAGAAATTCACACTTTTCAAACCCATCTCACATATTCACCAATAGCAGTTGAATAAAGTGCACTGGCTCTATTTCCCCTTACTCCCTGAATTATTAAAAGAACCCCCTTTGACATAAAATTCAAAGTAAACAGAGAGACTCCCAAGTCTACTATGAAACACACTTTTCGGTTCAGACCCACCTTGCATGTTATCAAGGGCTCCAGTGTGGTGAGCCCCCAGTACAATAGAAATCCTGACACCCTTAACAATCAATTTCTAAAGTTCTATTTTCTTTTTTTTACAAATGGCACATTGATTAGAAACTGTGCCTTTATTCTTGCCTGTACCTTTACCTTTTCCTTACCCCTTCTTACATATACCTGATGTGCCTTCCTAACCCATTCTTGCAAGGGCCCGCTCTGTCATCTCTCCAGCCAGTGCTATCACTGTTTGTGGGCTCTCATGTTCCCAAAGCCACTGAACTCTCTGCAAAATCTCTCACCTCCCTGTGACCCAAACAAAATCCCTTCTTATATCAGGCCAGGATTTAGTGATAGATTGTATCTTACACCCTATACCAAAACCAGTCCCTGTCCTGCCACAGTGTCCAGACGCATCCCCCAGCACACTCATCCAGGTCTCCGGGCAGCTCTCTCAGCACTACAAGCTCTGTAAAGCACAAGGTCCCGGTGGATGGGCACGGCCGATGGAGCCACAGGGACGGGCAGGTGAAACATCCCGCAGCCTCATGGGGCCAGGGGGCACTGCAGCCCCTGCCCGTGGGCGTGGTGGTGTCAGACACTGCCCAGCACTGAGCCCCACAACCTCGGCTTGTCCCATACCTTGTGAACAGGTGCCCAGCCCACGTCCCCAGTCCTGCAGTCTGACACCTGGTCTCGGTACTCCTCGCCATAGAGAAACCCCCTTAAGTCCTGAGTTGTAAGTCGAAAAACACACATCCTCCACTCTGGCTCCATAAGGACCTGGGGAGAGGTGGAGGCATAGGAACAATATCTCCCTGTTTTCCCTGTCCTGGAAGCTGGGAATACGAAAGGCTTGGGCCCTGTATTAGACTGCATGTTTTGAAGATATGGTGGAGAACATCCCAATCCTCACTGTTTCTCTTTCCTTATCACATAGTATCCCTCTGCTGTTTGCCTTAACCACATTCCTCCACACTCCCCTTCGAACAATCCTTTCTCAAACCAACACCATCAGTCTCCTGTTGCAGAGAGTCCTTCTCAACTTCCCTTATTGCCCCTTCTGGGTGTGGCAATTACCGAGACCCTCTCTCAATTTTCCCTTACTGCTCTCTCTCGGCATCCATTCCCTGTTGCTGAGATCCCTTTCCAACTCCCCTTATTGCTCCCCCTGGTCATCCATGTCCTTAACTACCTCTGGGAGAATGTGCAAACCATCTCAACATTCTCCCAAAGGACCCTTTGGAAGTATTTTGGGATCATCATCCCTTTTCTTGATTTTCCTTTACTGCTCTCTCTGGACATCCTGCCATGTTTTACACCCTGAGGGTCCCACTGTACTCACTGGTGAGATCTCCAGTGGTCTTTTCCTGTGGACTCTTCTTGGTCCCCCTGGTCCGCCTCTTGTCTGTCACCTGAACAGTCTCAGGTACCCCATCAATTGCCTGCTGCTGGCCAGTGCTGGAGGGATTTGGTTGCCTAAAAACTGAGCGAGGCACGCCTCCAACTCCTCTTCCTGTGTGCCAGGCCCAGACAGTGAAAGGACCCCGGATGAGTCCCCCATCTTGTATGGAAAATCATGCTATGAGAAGCCAGTGTTCATAAAGGAGACAGAGAAGTTCTGCAACTTTATTTGAATAAAGGGAGAGAGGCAACTGGGGAACATGCCCACAGGGTTTTATCTCTCCACATTTTGGAGGATGCAGCCTCCTTTTATCCTAAACTCTTGGCCACATGTTGCCCTCTTTCCTTCCCCATTGGCTAAGGTACTAGGAAGGTACTGCCTTCCTGAACCGCCTACCACATATCCCCCCTTGAACCTGTTATTTTCCCCTAAAGTTCAGCAGCTCCAGCTTGTGCAGACCCATTTGTCTATTTCAGGAGTCAAACCTAACCCTAACCCAGCTCTGGATTCTGTAACAAACCTGCAACTTGAAGTCAAAGACATTAACACCAATACTTTCACCCATCAAATTGTTTGTAAAGACATTAGTACACATCTTTCTTACCACCTTCACTGCCTCCCTTGTCACCTCGCAGTCAGCTCTGTGTCCTCTCTGTTCCCATCTTTCTCCTTTTAATAACACATCCTGGTTGCACTGAGGATCTTCAACCCTTCCAGGAGCAGAGACACACTCATAGTCTGTTTCCACAGTGTTGCGGTTTAAGAAAGGTATTCCCCAATTCAGTGTTCGCAGTGAAACATTCCAAATTATGCACCACCCTGCGGGTGGCTGGAGAGGAGAATTGGAGGCACAAAAGGTAAAAATCACAGGCTGAGATAAGAATAATTTACTGGAAACAGCAATGAAATAAGAAACAGAACAGTAACAGAAACAGAATTAATAACTGAGTGTACAAGATGGGAACAATTCACATCTGAGTGCTCACCATGTGGAATCTGATGTTACCCTGATCACAGGCTTCACACTAGCCACCAGAAGAGACCCCTTCCCCCACCCTGTGCATAATATGAGGTGGTACAGAATAACTCCCATCCTGGCCTTGCCCCTTGTGGGTACTGCGAAAATTAACCCTGTCGTGGCTGGAACCAGAACATGCAGCAATGTGCTCTCTATGTGTTTCAGAGAAGGAAAAGATAAAATATTATTAGTGAGGCAGAGGCCTCATTTCAACCCACAAATCCACAGAGAGGTGAGGAGCATGTCACCACTTCCCTGAAGCACCTTTGAGCTTCCCAAACTTGCCATCTCCTCTTAGGAAAGTCGAAATTATACCTGAGCTTGACCCAAAAAATCTCTTTGTAGATCCCTGCTGCCAGAACAGACTGTCCTGCCCTGACTGGCATGTCCAGCAGCATCAGTGATGGCATTCAAATGGTCCAAAAAGGAACTGACTTTATGGATGTGAAAAATGGAATTTAAATGGGATCCTGCTGGTTTTCTTCTGAATGTGCAGCAGCTGCTATTGAGTCAGACTTTCCCTGAAGATGCAGGGACCTGTGTGTCTGCTATTTTTTGTGGGCCTGTTACCTGGGTCCTGTGGAGTCAGGTTGCCTGCTTGAACTTTCAATGGATTTTGTTCATTTTGGGTAAATAGGCTGGAGAGAAACGACAGAAAGTTTTGATGTTGGGTTCATGTCAACATCTGCAGTTTGCTGTGGCTTGTGCATGGGGACAGGCCTTTTCAGGCAACCTCTGGAGCAGCAGAGGCTCTGTCATGGGGAGAGACAGGTCTGAGGCATCAGCACTGGACTGTGAACCAGGGTCTTCTAGTAACTTCTCACCAGGTGTGACACTGGTTGTCTTCTTCTGGCATATGAGTCAGCCATGCAGGGCACGGCTGAGACTGGATGGTTCAGAGGACTTATTGTTGCTCTGCACTGTGGATTCTGCATTAAAAGGTCAGGATTTGGGTGCTGGTAAACCTGACTGCCCTTCAGCAGCAAAAGAAATCACAGAATCACATGTGAGTGATTTGTTTCATTTGTTTGAATGGTTTGTGTTGGAAAGGACTTTTAAAGGTCACCTAGTCCACAGCCCTGCCATCAGCAGTGACATGTTCCAGTAGACCAGGTTGCTCCAAGTCCCAGCTGACCTGGCCTTGGGACACTCCCAGGGATGGGTCAGACGCAACTTCTCTTGGCACCCTGTGCCGGGGCTTCTCTCTAACTTGTTTCCACTGAGTTGTCATCTGAGATCAGGTAGAGTTGAAGAGCTGGCATTGCATCACCACCATTCACTCATGGGGAGTGAATTTAAGGTTGAACATAACCTTCTCCAAAGCACTCTGGGCAGTGAGAAGGTGGATTCTCCAGGACAACAAAGCAAGCTGTCAGTCAGGACAGTCTCTCCAGGGTCATCTTCCCAGATTTAAAGTGGTTCGTGGAATATGGGCTGGTGTTTATCTTCTGCAAGATAAACAGACAACAAGATTTTTATAAGTTTCTATCGGCCTGCCCCTTCTCTTTGAGGCTTTAGCAGCAGAAAGGGAACATGTCCACACACAGTGAAATGTTCTGCTTTAGGTGCTATGTGTGTCCTGGGCTTTGGGGTCCGGAGGGCATTGCAGGCCTTTGGCAGCCTTCCTAAGGGCTCAGAAACTGGAAGATCTGAAGGTGGCAACATGGGACCACAAAAATTACCAGACTTCACCATGCAGTGTCCTGCTTGCAAAGCTCACATACCACATACTGAGATGCAGGTGGGCACTGTGTGAGTCACCCGGTGTTTGATCACATCCAGAGATTACATCCTTAGGGATGAGTGGGCCAGAGGCTCTGCTGATGACCAGTCTCCTGGGTTATCTCTGGAGCACACTTTGCTATTAACCTGGCAGGCTAATATAATCAGATATAATAGGCTAGCTCTGACCACTTGCATCCTACCCCAGAGTGGTTCAGGCGGTGGGCGGGCACAGCTGGCCAGCTGCTGTCCTGGTGGAGCAGAGGGGGGACAGCCATTGCCACCTGCAGCTGTCAGAGGTCAAAAGGGCTGGAAACTCTCCCAGCGAGGCAGGTCTGACTTGCTGGGCTGTGAGTGTCCAGAGGTCACTGTAGTAGCTGGGACAAGTGCTGGGGCAAGGAAAGGCTGGTGGTGTGGAGCTGGAGCTTAGGAAGTGAGAGAAGGATGAAGGACGCTAAAGAAAAGCAGAGGAACACAGGGAAGAGCGGGGGACTTTGGAGGAAAGGGAGAATTTGGACCTGTCTGGAGAGAGGTGTCCAAGAAGCTGGAGAGGTCCTGGGAGGTTGACAGGCTGAAAGATGGTGGACTGGGATTCCCAGGTCCCCGTGGCTGCTGTACCTATGAGGTGGATGAAGTGGAGGAGATGCACCATCTGCACAACCCCAAGCTGCACTTCCAAGTGGAAGAGGGATCTGGTCAGCACCTGGTCAGCCTTGCTCAGGTGCCTGTTTAAGGTGTATCTGTAGATGATGGTCCCTGCTGACCTCTGCCCAAAACTGAGGCCTGCGATGGAGCACTGGAGGTCACTTGCACCAGGGAGATGGCTCTGCAGGTGGGAGGGGTGACTAGCTTCTGGAAGGGGCTCCTGCTTGGACTGATAGCTCTTATCAGGTGAGGTACCTCAGAAGGTGTTAGGTTATCTCTGAAAGATATGCCTCTGGAAGACCCTGCAACACACATGTAGCCAGTTTGGGTCTGAGTGCGGTGTTTTGCACTGGGTGCTGCTTGCAGGGGTGTGCTGGGATTTATAGGGGAGCACTACACAGCTTGTCATCGAAGATCAGAGCCTTGTGAACATCACTGACATCAGTGAAAAAATCATTGACTGGCACTTCGTGTACCCTGAGACCTGAAACAAGTACTAGCCATGCCTGAGGCTCACCATCTCTTTAATACAGATCTCTGTGTTCAAGCATATGATGCACTTGGGCCAGTGCTACTAGAGGAAAGGCATTGGTTCATCCCTGCATCCCCTAGGCAGGAGAGCTACTGAGATGGCCATGCAGAACAGTTCCTGGAGCTCCAAATTGTATTTCACCCACTGATTTTTAGGTTATATTTCGCTATTGGAAGTTCCACATGGGGGAGTTTCTGTTTCCCAAGAGAGCTGTTTCCCAAAATGTTGTTGGTTGCTCACTTCCTATGTTGATTCCACTCTGCCTGGGTGTAGCAGAGCAGGGAGGAAAGTGGCCACAGGCAGTTGAAATGTTTAGCAAGAACAAATTAGGGATGTGAGCAAGTGGAATTTGCCTTTCCAGGAACTTAAAAAATGGTGCAATGTGTGCTGAGTTAGTGCAGTGAAAGTGATGAGACTCATTTGGAGAGAGAAGAATTGCTGTGAGTAACAGGTTCTTAAGGCACATTGGACCCTGCAGATGACAGCCAGAATCAGTCCCAGGTTGTCTGCTCTGTGTGTGGGTGTGTCACAGTGCCTTACCAGGACCAACAAAAGCCTGTTCTGCTGGGGGCAGGAGGAGAAGCCTGAGAACATGAGCAGCATCCCCAGCACTAAGTGTGGTTCTGGCCCTGCTCCTTGCTCCTGCAGGATGGAACCAGGCTGGCATGGGCACTGAGCCTGCCTGGCCCACCATCAGGGTCTATCCCTCTCCTGGGATTGAGGGCAGCTCCTGCCAGCTGATATGGTGCTGCTGTGGCAGTGTGTAGTGCTGGACCCCCATTCACAGTGACCCATGTGCTGCAGTCCTGCCTTCCCCCAGCCCTGCAGTGCTCCTTCCTCAGGCACCTACCTTAGCTTCAGGTGAGACCTTCATTCTCTGCTCCTCAAGAAGCATCTGTCAGAGGTGTGTGAAGGCTGCTCACTGTCTCCTCAGTCTGTGTCCTGAACAACAGGGGGACATTGTCCTTTATGCCTTATAGAAGCTGTCCTCCAGTAATCTTCACCCAGCCTTCCTGATCCCATTAGCTGCACAAGTCCCCTTGTATACTCTCATGAGTGCTGTGACTTCCACATCCTCCCCATGACCCTGCAGCTCCAGCAGCCCTGCTCACCAGGCTGTCAGTGAGGACCATGGCATGACCTGACCTGATGATTCCTTATCTTCTCACACCTCCCTGGGGCACACACAGCCACAGCCACCTGGCTCCTTCCCTCCTACCCATTCTCCTGGCCAGGGTGCCTCTCCAGGAACCACCCTGATCTGCACCCACTCCGTCTCGCCCCTTTGGACAAATCTTCACTCACCTCCCCCAGCCCACCCTGTGCTTACATGTTGGTATACTGCACAAAAAGCAGCTGGAGGTGATTTCACAGTGCTGCAGGGTCAGGTCGTTGTCCATCTGCCTGCTGTTGTAGTGCAGCGTTCCTGTTTAGGGAGCCTGGGAGGAGCCCAGTGCCTGGCGCTCCTGCACGGAGACACCAGCACTGCGGACGTTCCATTCTGCAAAGTCCTGATGAAAACGCAGAACTGGCTGGGGCTGTCAGCCATTGTCTGCTAATGTGCCATGGCATCTGTCCCAGCTATCCCAGAAGATCCAAGGCTCTGGCTCTGTCGCTTCCTAAGAAACTGAAAGTACCAGTTGATGTCAGGGCTGATCCTCACTCAAAGTGCCTTCATGTCACAGCTGAGCACTCCTTCTCCTACCCACAGCCCTGCCTGCACCTGCTCCCTCCCCTGGGCTGCTCCGTTTGCACAGCCTCTCTCCCTTGTTCCCTTTCCGCTTCTGCCCTACCCGACTCCTCTTCCAGGACTTCCTTCCCAGGGGAATGCAGGGCAGGGATGTGCAGTCAAGCGCAGAAGTTTTCTTGTAAGGAAACATTGAAGCAGAGGCTTCAATCCAGCCTGGAAAGCAGATCTGGGGATGCTGGAGGCTCCACCACTGGGTTATGGGGTCACCTCAGCACCTGCCCATCACCCTGTTCCCTGCATCTCCCTGGCCTCCCAGGGCTCTGCCTGCCCCCAGGCTGCATGGGACACCCCCTGCCCTTGTCCCTGCTGCAGTGGCATGATGGGCTGTTAATTCTGGGGTGGTGGGAGGTGAAGGGCTGCAGGTTGTCATCTCCTTGAGAACTGCGGAGAAGGCAGAGAGCTGAGGGTTTGCAGCACAGTGGGCAGCTGCCTGGCACTGCTGGCACAGCCCTGTCAGCCCTGTAGCAAGGCACCACTGTCCCACTTGGGACAGACCTGCAAACTGGGCCCCAGAGCACCCATTGCCACCACCAGCAGCATGGCTGAACACCACCCCAAGCACCACAGGGTGACTGGGTCAGCTCAGGAGCTGGGCAGAGACTAGTGGGGCAGGACCTACTTGTGACATTTCAGTGACCAACACTGCAGTGCAGGCAGTGTTCAGTGAGGGAGTGGTGTCAGGGTGATGGAGCCAGTGCCAGGAGGCCAAGAAACAACAGTTATGGAGGCATGCACTACCCAGTAGCTCTGAGGTTTCTGGGGAAGGAAGGACCTCTAGACATACATCACTCTGGGCTCCTGCCTGGTCACCCCGCAGCAGGCAGAACTGCATCTCTTGCTGCTCCTGGGGCAGTGCAGCCCCACAGTACTGCTCATGTCTCACAGTCCCATCCCTAGCGTGATTTCCTCAGATGTGTAAGGTGCAGCGAAACAACCCCAAATGTTGTCCACTTGTGGCTCCAGCTAAACATAGAATCACAGTCTGGTTTGGATTGGAAGGGATTTTTAAAGGTCATCTAGTCCATATCCCTGCCATTGGCAGGGACACCTTCCACTATCCCATGTTACTCCAAGCCCTATCCTACCTGGCCTTGGACACTTCCAGAGTTGGGGCAACCATGGCTTCTCTGGGCAACCTGAGCCAGTGCCCCACCACCCTCACAGGGAAGAATTTCTTTCCAACATCCAATTTAAATCAACTCTCCTTCATCTTAAAGCATGGCCACCCATAGCGTGTGATAGAGCTTGCTTTCAGGATAATTCCCTGCAAACCCATTTACTCCTTCCAAGGCTCAGTCCTTGCTGTTTGCTTGCATAGGAACAGTTTTTCACACCACAGGTCAAAAATCCTGCGCGCCTGGAAAGGTAACAGAGGTCTGCTAGGGTCCCCGCTGCCAGCAATACCACATCCCATGGAGCTCTGCACCATGCCCCAGGGAGGCACAGCACCACCTGCAGGGATGCTCCTCAGCTGCCTGCAGAACACTGGACATGGGATCATTTCTCCTGTCTTGGAATTGCTCTGGAAGCACATGGGTCCCTGGAGCTTCTACACTGGAATGCTTCATCTTTGGGTAGTTTTTTTTTTTTTTTTTTTTACCAGCAGTGAGAACTGCAGATGAATAGCCCAGTTAAGCCACTCATCCCACTCAGAGCAGGGAACTGAAGCTGGATATTGAAGCGCAGTGATATGGCTTGAAAGCCTTGGGAGTTGTATATTTGCGGTGTAGGAGAGCAGCGACCCGAGACAAAACTGTCTGGAGGTGGGGGAGAAAACTTTCCTTTGTACCCAGGGTGATCTCAAAAGTCATTCACTGAAAATAAAGAACAGATTTGGGGTATGTGATAGAAAAAGGCACAGAAAGATGCTGACACTGCTAGATGACATGATGGGGAGGGAAAGAGTTTTCAGGGGAGAAGAAAGGTTCCAGGCAGGAGGAAGAGGAGGGTGGTGCAGATCGTTGTCTTCGAGGGGGCGGGGCGGGGGGCAGAGAATCCAGAACGAAAATGTAAAAGCAAGTGATCTGGGAAGGGCCGGGCCGGGGTATTTCAGGTGGGCAGGAATAGCCCCGGCAGTGGCAGCCCCGTGGGACCAAGCAGAACCAACTGCCTTGTGTGCCCGGGGCCAGCGAGGACCTCCCGCCACGCGTGTACCGAGAGCGGGCAGGGCCGGCGGGGACCTCCCGCTCCGCACCCGCGGCCGGGGCGGGTCCCGCGTCCTGCCCCGCCCCGGGACCGGCCGCGCTCCTCCCGCCGCGCTGGCACCGCCGCTGCTGCCCAGGTAAGCGCGGGGGGCGGCGGGGATACGTCCCGGGAAGATGTGAAGCGAGGGGAGCTCCCAGTGCAGGGCCGCTGCCCAGGACCGCACCGCACCTTCGGCCGGGGGGAGCGGTCGGTGGGGCCGCCGGTACCGCCAGGAGCAGGGGCACCGCGGGGATCGGGATCACGGGGGCGCGGCGCCGGCCCGGGGGCTCCTCTACAGCCGGAGCTGCCGGCAGGGCCGGGGTCGGAGCCGGGGGCAGGCGGTGCGAGAGCGCCGCATGTCTCCGCATCTCTTCTGAGATGCAGCGAATTCCCAGGAAATCAAAGCGGCATAAAAATGGGTCGCGGAGAAAAGCTGCGTTTGTCCTGAACGGGGTTTAGGTCCCTGTGTCATGTCCTCCTGCCAGCTTGTTCTCCGAGTTTGTTTCCTCATGACCAGGGGGGACCATGATCTTGCCTGGACAGGGGTGAATGTCTTTAAGCTGAAGAAAGGTAGGTAAGATTAAATATTAGGAAGAAATTCTCCACTGTGAGGGTGGTGAGGGAATGGCAGAGGTTGCCCAGAGAAGCTGTGGCTGCTCCATCCCTGGCAGTGTCCAAGGCCAGGCTGGACAGGGCTTGGAGCAAACTGGGATAGTGGAAGGTGTCCCTCCCTGTGCAAAGGGGTGTGGAAGGAGATGAGCTTTAAGGTCCCTTTTAACCCATGCTATTCCATGACCCTTGTGTGTTTCTTCCAACTCATGACATTCTATGGTTCCATGAACTGCATGGTCTCCTTTGAGAGGGAACATCTGAGTGTGATGAAGGGAGCTGGACTGTGGTGTTATACTGTAGCTGTTAGTTGTGGAAAACATTGCCGGGATAAACTCCTTCTGCCCTGTTCCAGCTCCTGTGAGGTTTGCAGATTGCTTTTGTGCAATGGGGACCTGGCAGTGGCAGCACAGCAGGGGCTTGGCTGCCTGTGGTGGAGCAAATGAAAAAGGGCTCTCGTGTTGTGAAATGATTTGATTTTTGCATCAATCACTCTTCACCCAGGGAGAATTTCCAACATTTATGACTTTTATTGGCAGATCTTTATGATCTGAACCAAATCCCATGATTAATGATTTCCAGTCTAGCTCACAGAGGTGTGCGGAAGGGTGGCAGTGATAGTGCTGCCGAATGAGCCTTTAACCTGGAGCTGGTAAATTGCTGAAGCAGCAGCCAGGAACACAGTCCTGCCTTGATTGTGCTCTGACACGGCGTTCCTGCTGCACTTCTTTGGGAGCCACGGGGTACATGAAACGGTAGCTTTGTAGCTCTCTGTGCTGCCGCTGACACAAACTCCTGGTGACAAGGTGAAGAGCACCGGGGCAGTCAATCCCTGCCCACATCCCTCCCTGCCCGTGCTGAGACGGGGCCGCGCTGCCCATCACTGGGGCCCTGAGCTGCTCTCGCCCTTTTGCAGCATGACTTTTGCTTCTGTTTCTTGAGACCCTTTGAAAGGAAATCACCTGGCAAGCTGCTTTCTCCAGGTGAGTGTAAAGCAAATCTTGGACCCCACCAGGAAGTGGCTGGAGAGACAAAGCTTTGGCAGGAGGGCGATACTGAGGGGGCTGGGCAAACAGGGGGGAGGACAGACCAGGAAGTGAAGGAGGGGTCCAGTGCTGCTCTGGGGATGTTGGATTTACTGTGAATCAGCAGCTGGGGGACCCTGAAGCAGAAGCCAAGCAGCAGGACTGGGATGGGCATGGAAATGGCAGGAAAGTGAAAATGGGAGAGTTGGCCAGAGGGAAGGGGAAGCTAGCTGGAGAGCTATCAAGAGGGAAGAATGGGGTGAAAAGCTAGAGAGGGGAGGTTGGGGTACCAGGGAGACAAGAAAATGGGGTTCCTATGTGCCAGCCCCCTTGATTTTGGCTCATCTGCTCCATGGGCAGAGGGTGGGCAGTAGTGCATTGCATATCTGCACAGTGTTACCATGTCCTGTGTGCAGCATCTTCGAGGTGGAGGGACAAGAAGCAGTGACATGAACACAGGAGTGGTCCCCCAGTTGGGCACCCCATTCTGGAAGGCTGATCTGCTGGTCTGGGAACCGCAGCTAGGGGTTGTGGGACTCTCTTTTCATCCTTTGTAGCGTGATTCCTGACAAAAATGGTAACTTCGGGATGGAGACCATCTGTTTTCATCCTCATATTATTTTAAAAATACAAGCTCTCCCTGCCCTAAAAACATCATCCCCTGTTATGCTGTCTTCTGTGTGACTTGATTCTCTTCACACTGTCTGCCTTTCTCTTGGCAGGCAAGCCCTGTGCCCCTCCCTGGGGTCAGAGCAGGGCTTCTGCGGGTGGTGTTGATAACACAGAGTGCACAGCATGGTCCACGGGGTGGGGGTAGAGCCTTGGGCTCCCCAGTGCTCCAACCATGCCTGAGCTGTGTTCAGAGTCCTGTGTCCTGTGGAGAGAGCTGCTTTTTTTGGCAGCAGAGTCTGGCTTGCCCTGGAGACAGGGCAGTTTGATTTTGCTGAGCCAGACCTTGCTGGGAAACATGGGGGTTCCTCACTAAGATCATGGGCTGTGGCACCCAGGGTGTTGCAGCAGGTGGAGGATGGACCCCAGGGTGAGCAGAGAGGGGAGCTGCAGGCAACTCAGGGTGTCAGTAGGACTTTGTGCCAGTGGCTGCTGTGGTTTTTGGGGGATTGATCTCTGCAGGGTGGTGAGAATGGCAGGAAGGTGCCTGTGGGCTGTGGAACACTGGTAGTGTGGCTGTGCTTGGACAAGAGCTGGAGCCCAAATACTGTTTCACCACCACTCTGCACCGTGAGGAGTGTGGTGTGTTCACTGTGGGGTATGTGCTGGCTCCTGCTCTGACAGACTTTGTGGAGATGGACTGGAACTCTGCCACACCAGTGGAGACTGGCTGATTTTGGGAAGGGAAGGAGGTGAGCTGTGGGAGAGTGCTGGTGCACCTCTGGGCTGAAGCCTGGTCCCTGGCAGGATCACTAGGGCCAGGGGGATACTGGAGCAGAGACAGGTGTACTGCTTGGTGAACTGCAGGAATCTTGGATCCACGTTATATATTTTTATTAATGTCCTCTGCCCACAAAGCAGCTGAAACTGGCTGAGGAGTTGGAGGTGGAAAGCATCACTAGTGGCTGGAGTTGCACCACTGAACACAGATGGAGGAGGAGTGAGCATGAGACTGTGCATGGTGGCACTAATGTGAAACAAGAGTGGGCCTTTGGGATATGATGGGGAAGGACAGTCTGGGTGTACTCATCAAGGACAGGGGGATGTGGTGTCACCACTCTAAAGTCTTTCTAATACTGGCACAGGTATGGAGGAACCTGGTGGGGGTGGTGGCTTAGTTCTAGTTCTAGTTCTGACTAAACACTGTGAGAGTCAAACTAGAGCAAATCCCCAGAAAAGTGAGAGAAATGGGCAGTCCTTGTAAGAGCACACCATGATTTGAGTCTGGTGTGTGGGGGCTGGTGATGTGCCGGGGGTGTGTGGTGGGTCAGGGTTGGTGTGTGTGTGGCTGGGATGGAGCCACAGAGGGTGAAGGTGGGGCTGAGGGATGGGGTCCTTGTTAGGTGCCATTTTGTGTGGTGAGGAGGTAGATGGGAAAGAATGCTCTGCGTCCTGCTGATGTTCAGGACGAGGTGCACCAGAGTCCTTGTGTCCAGGGACCAGAGGACATGGGACAGACTATGCTTTGTGGAATAGGCTGGAGAGGCTGTGGTGGGATCTGTGCTGCACTTTGCTTGTAGGGTGTGACCAAAACAGGTCTGCTGCTGGGACTGCTCCATGGCTCCTGCTGGCCTTGTGTTAAAGACAATATTTTGCATGTATGGAGAATTGGCAGCATTGTAGTGGATAGAGTATGGTTTAGGATCAGGGCTTGTTTTTTCCCACAGCAGGGACCAGAGTCAGAGCCAGCTCTTCCCTGCAAGCATGGATGGTAACACCAGATGCTCTGAGACTCCAGCTGCCCCCTCCTCCTTTGTTCCTGCTTGGGGGATGTGGAACCAGCTTGCAGAGCTGGATGTGAATGGCTGGAACGGGCACACGGTACCCTTTACTCTGTAGAGCAGACAAGCAAGTTTTCCAGATGTTGAGCTCAGTCCTTAAACAGAGCAGAAAAGAAATTATTTGACCTGGACCCTTTAGAGACATCCATGAAGGATGTCTCAATAAGAAAGTGCTGAGCTCTTCAATTAGCTGTAACATCATCCTGAGTCCAAAAATTTTCTGTGGGAACTGATAAAGCTCCTGAAGGATAAATTTCTCAGGGCAGAAATAAGCAAATGTTTGCAGACAACAGAACCCAGATTCAATAAAAAGAAAATTTTATTGTATGCAGGAGCAGTTAAAAACCAGCAGCTCCTGCTCAGTGCAGAGCTGTTGGACATTGCCTTAGAAGACCTATGCTAAAAGTGACTGAAAGCTAGGAAAACAAAGCTGCCATGGGGAAGAGAGGTGGAGAGATCACACACACAGCTGGACTCCTGGCCTTGCCACAGCAGGGAATCCTTGGCCAGAAACAGCCCTGAGGAGCCTGGCAAAGGGCAATGTTCTCAGCTGTAGAGGAAGGCAAAAGCTCCCTGGCACTTGTGCCAATCTCCAAGGGAGATCCTTCCTGATCCCAAACTGGCAATGAGCTGTTACCTGAGCGTGTGAGCAGCCCCTGTGCCTGACCTGTGCAGCTGTCATCGCTTCAGGGCACAGCACAGCTGCCTAACCCCTTTCCTTCCTCTACTGAGGCACCTCAGGGGGGCTCAGCACCACAAAATACTCCAGAAGTGGGGTATCTTGGGAGTAAAAATTGATTTCCAGTCCCATCAGGAGACCATTAGTGCTCCAAAGTGTTGAGGGAGTGAAATCTTTCAACATCTTCTTTTGTTCCCATTTTTAATGAGTGCTGCATCTGGCAAATGTGTGGATGGGTAGGTCTGTGGTGGTCTCCAGATGCCAGGAATGGATTTTCTTGTTCTTTGTATACCATTGAATCTTTCCCACTGATACCAATCTAAAAAGGTCTTATACCCTTGAGGACCTCCAGATGTTAGTGGGTCCTGTCATGACTAGTGTTGGGTCCATTCTCCAAAGCTTAAGGCAGAATTAGGGTTTGATCCAGGCTAGTATGTCACCCTGCTCACAGTTGGAATTGGGTCAGATGACCACTAGAGACCTCTTCCAGCCTAAATTCTTCCATGGTCATGGGCAGAAGGTGCAGAGCAAGAGGTGCCACGCTGATGGGAGATTAATACCAGCATGGTCATGACCACAACTGCCTTGGGGCTGCCATGTTAATGCTCCCTGCATTAAAAGCTGCTGAAAGATGTGATGTCTCTTTGTCTGGCCCTTTGAGCCCACTCCCTTTGAGAAACAGCCACCCCAGGGCTCACAGTGCCTACCTCTCCTTTGTGGTTTTCTTTAGTTCTCCAGTACTGAGGAGTTATCCCTTGACCTTGGGGAAGCTCTCCTCCTCATCCTGACAGAATGTCTTTGGGAGATATCTCTTGCTGACCTCTGCTTTGAGATCCTGGTGTGTGTCTGATAAGAGACCTTCCTCATCCTCACTTGTGTGGACCTTGGCTTTCCATGGACCTGTAGCCCTTCTCCTGCAGACTGGTGATGTCAGTGAAGAGACAGAAGTCATCTCCTTGGGAACAGAGCAGGTCCCACATGTCCCATTTGTTCACTGAATTCCAATGGTTCTTCAGAAACCTCCTCAAAGGTCTTCTAGGTGCTCTGCCAGGGTGGCCCCAGCTTTTCTTCAGATCCTGCTGCAGAGCACTGCAAAGGAAGCAGAGAGCTCACCTGTGTGAAGATAAAAGTCCTTGGAGTCTGCTTGCTGGACTCATGGCAGAGATCATTCAGGCATTTCCAGCTGTGGAGGAAACCAGTCCAAGCCGTAGTGCCTTGACATCAAGAGAGGAGAAAGGCTGGCTGAGCACCTGATCCTGAGCTCCCTGGGAGAATGGAGGTTGGATGCTGGTGATGGCAGGATGGGAGCACCCATTGTTGTCTAGTTTCCTTGGAATGATAGGCATGTTCCTGAGCTTTGGGAACCTGAACTGTGTCCCAGCAGACCTAGGGCTAGCTTGGGTCCGTCCCAAGAGGATGACAGGGCAGCGGAGGAGATGCAGCTGTGGGAGGACCAGGGCTGTGCAAAGCCTGGAGAATCTGGGATTGTAAGACCCAGGGACAGAGATGTTTCTTATTCTGGCAGCCATATCCAGGATCCTCAGGAGCTGGCAGCTGCTCTAGCATCTTTGTCTCCTCTGTGCTTCAGCCCCAGGGCAGGGTCCCTTCTCTGAGAGCATGTGGTGAGTTGTCACCAAGCCCCTGCCTTCTCTGGCAGCCCCTGCTAGCCCCTGGTGCCAGGAGATCACATCAGTCGTCTTCTTGATGACACTGGGAGGTCCCACATTACTGAGGAGAGGAAATTTGGGTCCAGGGCTTGAGATGAGGGGACAGAGGGATGGGGAGGGGACAGAGCTGCCTTAAGAGGTAGAGAAACCCCCTCTATGTGTATAGGGGACCAGGTGAGGTGACTTGTGCTGGGCAAGTGGGAAAGGAATGAGAAGCAGCCCTCTTACCTCTTCTTCCTCTAGTGGCACCCAGGGCTGATGTGGCCACGGAAATGGGGGTCAGGGTGATGTCCACAAAAAGGTGAGTGTGCAGCCAGAAGCTCAGTGAGAGGGTCTGGAGGAGCCTGGAGAGGGCACAGGTGCAGCTGGTGTCCATGTGCACCAGGCCCCCTCACACAGCAGATGAATCACAGCTGAGGGACTCGGTCAACAGTGGCACAAGTGTGTCTCTGCTCAGTGCTCCACAGAGGTCTCCAGCTGGAGCAAGCTGGGATGGCAAACTGACATCTCTGGGAAATGTCCATGTCACAGGGCATGGCCTGGTGCTCATATCTCTGCCAGATTTCTAGGCAGGCAATGCAGGATTACTTACAGCAGCAGGACAGATGCTGACAGATGCTGCAGCTGGATGGGAGGGACCTGGGTGCCAGGTAAAGAAATTATATGGGGGAATAAACACAAACTCATGCTCAGGGAAAAAACATTTTTTATACCTATGGTGTACTAATACACCTATATAGTTATATAGTTGCCACATTAGCTCTTGGAAAGGATTTTGGAGTCACAGCAGAGCACTGGATTAAAACAGGAGCCTGGGGCACTGCAGAGAGCAGAAGCACAGTGCTAATAATAGCTCTGCCAGCACTGCACTGCTCAGAAGTGGTGCAGGCTCTGAATTCTACTCTGAGCCCAGCGGGAAGTGTGGGCTGGAGTGTCCCTACCTTCCTGCCCTGCTCCTGCCTGCTTGTGGCAGATGGGTGCTGTTGGCCATGTTTGGGCAGTGGACACTGGGCTGAGCCAGGTGGGCTGTCTGGTCTGATATCCCTGACTTGCACTGAAGCTTGATGTTGCATATTTTGCTTATTTTGCTGCCTTGCAGGGGAAGTGCTCATGGTCAGTAGCAGTAGACTGTTTCCAATGTTTCTCCTGTTAGATAGCTTTCCCAGTTTTTCCTGTTGGGGACCAGGCTGGTGTTCTTGGTTGTGTGCTTGGGTAGTGCTCTCTGTGGATGATGGAGTTCTGCAGACAGCCTGGTGTAGGGGCCGGTTCCTCATTCACACTAGAGTTTTTAGGGATGGGACTAGTATGTTCCTCAGCACCACAACAGTTACCTCATATTTTGGTAGCCCACTCCTTCTTGCCCTCTCTGAGCAGATGCTGAAGGTGTTCCTGTTCAGCTGTGTGCCACAGAGTGTTGTTTTGTTCAGGGAACAGATGATGAACTCGTTTACTGAGCATGGACACCTTGTTCAGGTCAGGCTGTCACCCTTCAGGACCTAGCAAGGTTTTACAGGTGATACTGTGTTCAGCTACCTTGTGTTGTATATGGGCTTTTTTCCTTCTCCTAACAGAGCTTATGGCTTTGGCCACGAATCCTGCAGAATGCAGCTCTGGATCGATGCCTCTGGATGCCACTAACAGTGACGTGGCCCTATTGTGTCCCCTGAGTTGGTCTGACAGGGGACGCTGGTGCCTATCTGCAACCATCCGAGTCTCAGGTGATTCTGAAGCATCTCCATGTGCTTGCTGGGACTGAGACTGGGAGCAGCCAGGTGGCTTCTCCTCTGATGTCATCAGCTGAAATCCTACCGAGAACCATTTTGGTTTTGCCTGGGGAACTCTAGGAGTGGAGAAGGGACACCTCTGATAGCAAACACTTCCCTCTGACCTGCTTTGGGAGGTGCAGATGTCTCAGTGCTTTGGAAAGACTGGAGGGACCATCAGTGGAGAAATTAGGAGATGTGAAGTGGGCTTGAGGGGAAGGCTGCAGATTACCATCTTTAAGGTCCAAACAAAGCAAAGGCATCTTGGATGAATGGGTGACATTCTGACATTCAGAAACTGACATCCCCCCAAGTCCTTGTTAAAACCAGTCAGACCAGCTAGAAATGAGTCCCACATCAGCATCTCTGAGAGGGTTGGAGAAGTGGGAGTGATTCTCTGGTGAAGCATATTTGGGAGCTACCCTTCAACTCACCAGCTGTCCAGAGGTCCCTGCTGTGGTCCCCTATATGTGCAGCCAGGGCACTGCTTGCCTGGGCCATGATCCTGTCTTGGATCACGCCACAGTGTCAACTTGTGCTGCAGGAAGTCCACTGCAAGGAGCTGTTCTGGGTTAGTGGGGACTTGGTTTGCTCCTGAGGCACCAGTGGCAGTATTTTATTATATGCACTAAATTGTTGCCCTGTATCACTGATACATCAGTGACCCAAGACTCAGTTTGCCTGGTACAAAACCATTTTCCCTTTCTTTCTGCTGGTTCTGGCAAAGGGCTCTACAGCAGCTACTGCATGTGACATCCCCACTCTGTTTTCCCCCACTGCTCCCAAATCTTCCTCTGCATTTATGCACCTTCTGACATGGTAACTTTTTTTTGCATTTGCTCTTGTATAAACATTGTCATGCTACTCTCCTGGGATGCTCTTGAAAGAAGAGCTCTTCCCTCTATATTTAATAATCCCTCTTTGCCGAGTATCAAATAGCACATGCCTGCTTTGCACCATGGGCAAGGCACCAGGCTTGTGTTCCTCTATAGCTTGGATGGCTTATTCATCATAATCCAGGCTCTGAAGCTGCTTCTGCAACACAGCTGGGGCTTAGCAGAGGTGATGCTATGCATGGAAGGAGAGTTGGAAGTTGTGTTTTGGAGGGATATAGCTGAAAATAGAGGGATACATCCTGATATTTTGAGTTGATGTTTAAGTTAAGGAGAGAAGGTACTTGGTATCTCTCTCCTGGCACTTCTCTAATTTCTTCTTATTGTAAAGATCTCGAGGCATTTTATAAGATACAGAAAAACCTACTTTGCCTGTCTCAAAATATAATTCAGAAATTGTTTTTATCTTCTTGCCCAGATCAGAGGGCTTTTTGAAAAATATACTGCAAACTCATAGTAAATCAGTTAAATTCAGGACTGAGTAAAACAAATTAAATATACTATTTTATTGCCAGTGTGTTGGATGACTCTTTGCTGCTTTCAGTCATGGAATGGAATTGGAAAGGTTTATCTAAATTCTTAGTCTGTACCAAATCTGAGAGCACCTCAAGTCAAAGCTAATAAGAGAAACACAACTTGACTTTAAGAATTAAAAAAAAAAAAAAAATCAATAGTGGAAAAAAAAGGAGGTTGATGCAAATGGTCTGATAGCAAAACCCCTTTCTCTAAATAATTGTTCCTAAGCCAATGGCATTTCTACAGGAATGAGCATAACTGGCATAGGGGAACTTGAGGTCTTGTAGACTTCTTTTTTTTTTTCAGTCTCCTAATAATAACACAAAAACCCCAACTGAAATGTATTTATGGTTCAGTCATTGTATTTGTGCTGCGACCTGTGTGCTTAGAGCTTTAATTCCCAAAGGCAGGGCTTTGGGAAGTTATTAAAGTCTGGCCATAAATGGTATGGGGGTTTTTGTAATTAACTTTGATGACTGAATTTATAAACTTTATAACTGAA
Organism: Molothrus aeneus; assembly: GCF_037042795.1. NCBI lineage: Eukaryota > Metazoa > Chordata > Aves > Passeriformes > Icteridae > Molothrus > Molothrus aeneus. The sequence continues at coordinate 196,994 of NC_089663.1, forward strand.
TTTAGCGCTGTCCCCAGCACGGTGACCCCAGCAGGTCGCTGTCCCCGTGTCCCTCGGGTCACCGGAGTGCCCACAGCGTGTGTCCGCAGTGCTGTCGGCAGCTGTGGGCACAGGCGGCAGCGCTATCACGGGTTCGCTTCCCCTGCTCGCCGCCCCCGCCTTCCGGCCGTGCCAGCTCTCACGGAGCTTTTCTGCCCAACGCAGGTGGGGATCGCCGCTGGGACACCTCCTGTACCATGCGAGGATGTGCCCGCGCCCTCGCTGACTTGCCCGCCCCCGCCCTCGCTGCCCGTCCCGCCCGGCACCATGGGAGGATGCTTCTCCAAGCCCAAACCAGGTGACTGCCCTCTGCGCCGGGCCCCCATCGCACTGTCCCCGTGGGAGAAGTAGGTCAACGGTGGACGCTGGCCGGGGGAATGTTAATGCTCGGCTCCTGCAGGGAGGATTACTGGACTCTTAATCCCCCCAAATTCCTCAGTGCTCTCACTCCCAGGCAGGGAGCTGTGGGGGGTTGCAACAGTGCCAGGGGGGTGGTAGGGGGGTGGTAGGGGGGTGGTAGGTGGGTGGGACGGGAGCTCACCCCGTACCGCGAGGGAGGCATCTCTGCCTGGTCACACTGCCTTGCTCTTGACCTGCTTCTACCTTTCTGCCAGATCTGGAGCAGAGTTGCCCCCCGTCATGCCCCAGTGTAGGTTTGGGTGACAGCTATCCCAGCATAGACACATGGGGCTCCAGCACCTTCCTTCTACCACAGTTTTGTCACTCAGGCACACTGGCCAGCCCTTATTTCTTTCCCTGCGGGAAGGGAATGGCCTGGGAAGGAGCAGACCAGGTCCTGGAGCTGCTCTGCTTTTGGGATTTTATTTTCTTGGTGAAGCTTGTTCATCTGTACCATCTGTACTGCTTTTGGTGGGGAAAGCAGCTGTAGACACCTGGACATCAAGGATTCTCCCCTTGCCTGGCACATTCCTTCCATGGCTGGGCTGGCTGGGCTCCCTGCTCTCTATGGGTTGGGGAAGGTTGGGTGTATGTGTGAGGGCCAGGGGTGGTGCCATCTGCCCAGGCAAACTGGCTGGTTGAGGGGGGCCTGGTATGGAAGCGTCAATGCTCAGCCTTGTCCTGAGCAGGCTGGGCATGAGCAGGCACTGTGTGATCACCCATACTCACACCCCTGCAGCACCTGCATGGCCCTGGCACAGGACCCCAGGGAGCTATGGTTGGTCCTGTCAGTGTTCCTGAAGCTGTCATGGAGGAGTGCTCCCAGCTCCCATCCTGGAGCTTGTTTTGGCCGCCTCAGAGAGAGCTTAGGGTGACCTTGTCCTTGTTACTTGCTTGTGTCCCAGGGCAAGGGGAATCAGAGAATGGTGATGATCTATCAGACCAGTCAGCATCCCTGTGTAGCCTTTGTGGGTGGAAAGATGTCTTTTGGAGACCTTTCCTTGGCAATCTGTCTTTACTGTCTGAGGCAGGAGGGATTTCAGGTTGAAGGACTAAATGGGTCAGAAGGGCAATAGAAGTTTTGTCTCACCAAACATTCATGGAATGACGTCCCTGTCTGTATGCAAGGCACAATGAGAAAATAAAGGTACCTTTCTGCCCTTGACCTGTACTGTGATTATGGGTCACTACCAAGGTAATATGGCACTGGACACTCTGACCTGTAAGTCTTCTCTGTGAAAGCCCTGTTTATATGTTTCTTTAAAATGCTTGAGGGGTAAAAACACATCCAGGAATAAATGCTTTTGTTGACTTAATTTTGTGACAAACTCTGCTATGAGCTCCACTTATTTTTGTATCATATCAGCAAAACTGTATAATCTTGGACCAGTGTTGGAACACCAATGCTCAGTTTTCCTTAGCTGCAGATTTTTGCAGCTAAGAGAGAGAGCTGTATTTTCATAGCAGGGCCAGATGCCTGAAAATGGCACCCTGCAATGCACCTCCATCCCTCAGCTTTGGTTTGGATTAGCATCTTCAAAGGCTTTGCACAAGCCTTCCACAGCCCCCAGGTAGCTCACCACTGGCTGCTGGGCTTCATCCCAGGCTTATAAAACCTGCAAATGCAAGGAGCTAAACAGAGGCATTTGAAGATAATGATTGTTCTAGCAAAGGGTTTCACAGATGTTTCATATGGGAGTTGTACAGTATTAGAACTGAGTACTGGACTTTACTATTCCTTTTCTGAAGAAGAAGCAGGGACAGAATAGAGCTATTTGCTCCATCAGTGCTGTTTCCACATGAAGGGAATATTTCAGATGCAGCCTGAAGTGAACAGAATTGATTCAGGCCCTTTTTCAAGGTGTACATGAGATCTTTATCTCCTCCACCTCCTTCATTACAAGAGAGACCCTGAGTCGTTCTGAGAACCCTTGAGATAGCCTTGGCACTGTGCACATATCACCTTTTGATGGGCAGATGAGTGATACAAGAGCTCTGGGGAGTGGAGTCTCTAAATAGCTGTGCTGACTGTATTGCCAGCCAGCCATGAGGTCTGGCTGCTGCTGCAGCACCCATCCCTGTCCGGATATTTCAGTGTTTAATTAAGAGCTCATGTTCAAACAGCGAAGTAATCTGCTGTTATCTCCAGTGCTGTCCCGTGATGCCAGATCCTCTTCTGAAGGCCCAGTTCTCAATCTCTGCATAACTCTCTCCTCAGATTTGTCTCGGATGTGTGATGCATTGGGGATGAGCTGCCCAGCTGGCAGCCTGCATGGTATCCCAGCACCCGCTCCCACAGCACAGCCAGATCAGGATAATGGGTGTCAGGAACCATCATGTGCCAGCTCTGTGTGAGCTGCAGCAGCTCTGTCTCTGCCCTGGCTATTAGGAGAGTGGCTTCAAAATCTATAAATTTTGATTCTTCTTCTTCTCCTGGGCTCAGTGTTTGATAGCAGGGCAGTCACTTCCCAGCACATGGGGTATCTTGGGGTGGGCTTCACCCTTGCATGGAGGATGCATTTAGCAGGGAGTGTGCTCCCTGCACACTGCTTCACACTGCTGGAGGGTGCTGGAGGGGATGCTATTGGCTGTGTGATCTGAGCTTGGCTCTGAGCTTGTCCCCAGCCTTGCTTGATAAGTCCTACCTCCTGGTTTTGGACTGTAGCATTTGCTGACAGAGCACCTGGGAGAGCAGAGCCAAGCACATTTTACATGGTGGTTTTGCCATTGGCTCTGTCATTTTTAACAGAATGATAGAATCATGGAAGGGTTTGGGCTGGATAGGTCTATAGAGACGAAGTAGTTTCAACCCCTTGCTGTGGGCAGGGACGCCTTCCACAAGACCATGTTGTTCCAAGCTCTGTCCAGCCTGGCCTTGGAAGGAGGGGAGAAGTGGTGGTCCATAGAAACGGTTTGGAATCTCTTTGAGACCACCTGAAGTCACAGTCATTGGGGCTTGCAGTTGAGGTGGGGTGGGCAAGCCCAGGGGATGCCTGGAGAGTGCAGCTGTGGCAGGGCACAGTGAGCCCTAAGCATGTCCCATGGTGGTGGATTTACTCTGTGCTGGCTTTGGGAAAATAAACCCTGCTGGGGTAATCTGAGATTTTTGGCTGTGCCTTCTGGTCCCTCCAGCATCATGCCTTGATGCATTTCTGGTTTCCACTGCTCCCAAAGCTGTTGGCACCATACAGCCAGCAGCAGATTGTTCCCTGCCCTCAGTGCTCCTCTGCCCTGTGCCTGCAGCCCTGAAGTGGCACACCCTGGGGCATTGCAGGGTTTTAGGGCTGGGGAAGGCAGACACACTGCTCTCCCCTTGCCAGCTCAGCTCCTCCATCCTTTATATCTAGGCATCTTCATCTTATTCAGACTCTCCTTGGCTCAAGTCAGCTCTTGGCTCATGTCAAATCCCTCTTCCCATATTAGCTCAGTATTTTCCTGGTTTCTAGTATTTTAAGTATCGGGTACCTGGAAGTACAACCTTTCAATGGCCCAATATCCATAATTTAAATTTAGCCTCCAGAAGGGCTCTGAGCCGTACTGGGAACCCAGTCCTGTGATAAAGAAGTATTGGGGCATCCAATTGCCCTAATTTTTAAAAAATAATGCCTGTGACCCTGCACTGAAGCCCAGCCACCTGCCAGCACCCTGCTTTGGGATCAATGTCAACGGTTCCAGTCTCACATCTAAAGTACCTCTCCAAGAGCAAGCAGATATTTCAACTAGTCCCACCAGGCTGTGAATAGTGATGGAGAAGGAATAAATTTACAGGAGATGTAATGGGATATTAAGCTTTGACTGCTTGGGTGAATGACACCAAGGCAAAGCACAAGAACATGGTGGCCACAAGAGAAAAACAACACCTGAGCCAACAGTGATAAATGGTGTTGGGACATGGTTCCTGATTGTATGTGAAGAATGCCAGCAGTGCTCGACCTAAAGGCTGAAAACCTGGGAGAAAAAAAAATCTATCAACACTTATAGTCTTGTCAAGAACCTGTGTTTTAAATGATTCTATGACTCTGAGAAGCTGACTCAGGATTTTCGAGTAGTGAGAGCTTGCAGTGCTGAGGTATATGTAGATATGTGATATGAGCACTTGCTAATGCTCAGCTAGTTTCTCTGCTTTTTTTTCTATATTCTTATAAACTATTTCCAGCCCTGGCCTTCTGGTTCTTCATCTATGTAAGTGTGTATCTATAGAGATATCTTAAAAATGTGCATGAACTTATACAAACACCTACACACACATATGTATGTGTATAAGTGATGTTGGTGGCACAGGGCAAGCAGGCACACTTCTGTCTCTTTCTGTCATCTACATCTATGCCTATACATCTCTACATCTCTATTTATATTTTTATCTATATCATCTATATCTATACCTTTATGTCCATACCTATGTATCGATATCCATATTTATATCCATATTTCTACCTATATTCCTGAGGAGTTGCCTACCGTCTAGATTTGTAATAACATGCCTAAAACTTTCCAAACAGTTTGCTGTCCCAGCCCTCTTCTAGCAGCTATAGGATATGACTGTCAAAGAGCTGGAACACACTGGCCCCAGCCCCTTACCAATTGGATTTGGTATTAAATTAAACTTGGGTTTATAAATATTTCATTTAAATGTCATTTTCCCTGATGGCAACTGAACCAGTTTGCTGGATCAGCTCAGGTGCTGCTTAGCCCTGGATTCCTGGAGGGATCGTCCCTTGGGAATGCAGGTTTCAGGCCAGAGGGACACTCCATGAGGGGCTGAGAGGCATGAGAAGGAGGAGGAGATGGGGGTAAAGAGGGTTCCTGAGAGGCAAGTGGGATATGCCCCTCATAGAGGCAAGCAGTGAAGTGTGGGGCCCAAAATAGGAGAGGGAAGATTTTACAACTCTTTTTCTTTTCCTCTGGACATTTGTCCAGCAGTGTTGGTGGGTGCCAAGTGGGGATGGCTGAGTGCCAGAGACTTGCTGCTTCCTGCATATGTTTTTCTAGCTGAGGAAGAAGGGGAAAGCTCAGAGCTACATTTCCATCTTCATCCCTGCAGGTTCATTTGCCTGTGAATCAGTGGGCACGCCATGTGCTCACCTGACCCAAATGTGCTCTGGAAAACAAAGTCCTGGGGCATCAGCCAAGTGAGAGATGGGAGTTGTTCCCTGCAGGTGAATTCACTGATATCCATGTCCCCCTCACCATTAGAGCTCAGAGCCACCAGCTTTGCCCAACCTTTGTCTCATCCTGTGACATGGTCTGGCTCTGCAGTCTGGCTGCAAGGATGCACTGACACATTTTGTGCAGATTGACTGTGAATTTAAATGACATCAGCTTCCTGTTTCTTGGGCCAAAAGTATTTCACTGGGACTGGCATAAATGGGTATTCATTATATTTTCAAACTCTGTCCTGGAAAATCCATGTCTGCTTCTTCCAATGCCCTAGGAAAGAGGTGCTTATGGGGAGCAGCCTCTTCACTGGGTGCCTGCAGCAGCCTGGCTGCTTCTCTAGAGCTCCAGGAACAGATTTGCTCATAGCAATGTGGGGTTTTTAATTTATGGTGCAGGGCCTATTCATTTGCATTAACTCCTGCAGCTGCAAGAGCACAGCAGAAGGTGATGTTTTCTGTTGGTTCAGCATTCATACACAGAAAATCACTTTCCTGGATCTATCTGTCACTACCCTTGGTGAATCCTGTCCAGGTGAGCACAGGGATTTGGCACTTTGGCAAAAAGCCATGCATCCCTTGCCTTGCTGAGCAGGCACAAACAGCAGAAATGTGCAGGACTCCTGAGACAGCTGCCTGCCTCCAGGGCCTGAATGGCCATGGTCACCTGCTTTTCTCCCTTCCGAAATGAACAACCTTCTCCCTGACTTGTTCTTCCATTGTTCTCTCAATATTCTTGCAATAAAAGTTTTGGGACAACAGATCAGGCTGGGAAGACCCAGCATCCCTGTCATTCACAAGCCTTGCTGAAGGGCTTGTTTTTACCCTTCCTCTGCCTTTCCTTACCTGTTTAGTTTGGGAACTTCAACTTTTATCTTCTACAACAGATTTTCCTGTTCATGACATTTATAAGATGGGGGAAGCTCAATGATTTCCCATGTACTTGAGTCACTTCACCAGTCTCTGGCACTTTCCCCTGGTTTGCTATACAACTCCCAGGCATTTATTATTGTATTAATGGCTTTAGCTTGATGAAGTCCCTTGGAGATGAAGTGTTGTTTTCCACTTTGTTACGTGAGAGCTTATCAGTGGCTTCTGTTGCTGCTGTGACCAGATTGCCCAGCCCAGGCATGGAGTGGAACATAGGGGTGTAGCTGGGTGGGCCTGTGGCAGGGGATGGGTAAGCACTGCCTTCAGGGAGCTCATATTAACACAGAATGACAGAATGACAGAATGATTTGGGCTGGAAGAGGTTTTAAAGCTCATCCAGTTCCACCCCCTGCCATAAGCAGGGACACCTTCCACTGTCCCAGGTTGTTCCAAGCCCCGTCTAACCTGGCCTTGGACACTGCCAGGGATCCAGGGGCGGACACAACTTCTCTGCATGTCCTCACCTGGGTGGCCGAGGAGAGTGCCTTTGCTCCGTACAGTCCCTGCTCCCATGTGTACCTGGGTCTTCTGGTTTCCAGGATAGGGATGATTTATTGTCAGACCTGTTCACTGGTGCACACATGAGAAAAATGGACCATCCTTGCTTCTCTCACCTACTGTTGAAGAGTCACTCCACACTCAAAACCTCATGTGGAAATAATTTTTGATATTTCTAGTTCCTTATTAATTGGTCTTCATCTAATGAAGCAGCTTTATGCACCATGCAGTGTTGGCTTTCTCTTTCAGTTAACGTTACCTACAAACAACTAAAGGGGTTTTTGAAGTCTGTCTGAGCCCCAGTGACCTTGGCATGCTTCATATGGAGCTGCCTGAAGCTGTTTTCCACTAAACAGGACAAGAACTGTAACTGAGAGGTTGTTTTGCTTTCAATAATAAGCATGTCTGCTTTCAAGAATATGTACTTTATGAATGCAAAGTGCCCGATGCAGAAAGAATGGAGGAATAATGGGCTCAGGTAATCAAGCCAAGGTTGATGTTAAATGTTTTATCTTCCAAGTCAAGCCAACAAAAAATATCTGTTTTGATGTCTGTTTCCAAGTTCAGGGAAAGAAGGAATGATAGAGCAGCAAAAAGCAGCAAAACCTCTGGCTTCATTTTAACAAAGGTTTTGGGTTATTCCTGCAGTTGAAGTGAAAATTGAAGTTGTGATACCTGAGAAGGAGAGAAGCAAGGAAGAGATGTCACCCAATGGGAAAGCCAGCCCTCTGATCTACAAAGTCAATGGGACTGCCCGGCACTACCACCTAGAGGAGCATCCAATTGCCAGCAACCCCTACCACAACCCAAAGGATATGGTAGAAGCATCTGTGTGCCATGTAAAGGACCTGGAGAATGGACAGTAAGTGCCCAAAGTTTTTGCAGATAAAACTTGAGAAACCTTCTAACCTAATCTGAATGCCCTGTCTTGTTCTTTAGGGTTGTTGGAGATGATAATTTAACTTGGTAAGTTTTTTTTAATCTTAAAAAAATACATAATGGACAAGTGACAACTGTTCTTACCAAAAGGTCTTCCGTTCCCTGCATGATCTGCACTGGGACTTGTCTCAGAAAGAGGTGATGTTCTGCAGCAGAATTTCTCAGAAGGCTCTTCTCAACTTGTATAAACCAACCTAGACATTTTAAAATAAATTTATAGCCTCAGTAACTTTACAAAACAGTAGGAGAAGCACATGGGTGGAGCTGATGGGGCAGGTCATGTGCTCCATCCTGTCTGCAGTGCCTGGCTCTTTCAGCTGAGCTCATCAATTTGCTCTTTCACTAAGGATGCAGATTTTCAGATCTTTTGTAAATGACAACACACTTCACCTGGGCACCCTGATTTAATATTCTGAAATCCAAAGAGTGCCTGTCCCAGTCACTGTGCTTTACAGGTGCCTTTTTTCTGGGGTAGAAGTGTAGGTTCCATTGACATCTCAGAAGGCTCTATCTGTATGTAAAAGAAAATAGTTTGGAATAGCTTTTGTTGCAGTGAGGGAGCAATGTAAGATGTGTGGGACACAGCAGGAGTCTGGCAGCTGTTTGCTTTAAATTGAAGTATTGCCTGTGATAGTATCCAAGAACAATCCATGTACTTTGTGCTAAAATTAAGAAGTTTCATGGGCTATAAATTAATTTTCTTAGGTAAGTTCATCCAGAAATAAATTGGGTTTTCTTCATTGCAATGGGAATTAATGTATTATACCATTCTGCAGAAGGATGCACTGGACTCTGTTGGAGTCTTTTCTGGATTAAGTGGATTAAATCTTCACATGATGTGGAGCAGTTGAGGTTGCTTGGCTTGTATCCTGGTTCCAACCAGGACAAGGTTAATTTTTGCAGTAGCCAGGAGGTGCACGGGCAGGACCCAGAGGTTATTCTATACAACCTCATCTCAGTGCCGGGGCAGGGGAATAGAGTCTCTTGTGGGAAGAAGTGGTTCCTTCTGGTTGAGTAACTGTGGGGGACAGAGTGTGGTGCCCAGGATGCTGGGGTAATGCTGGTTCCAAGGCATTGGAAGGGATGGGAAGTGGGATGGTGAGCTCTGAGCTCTGGGTGAGCAATTTGGCATGTGACTAGCTCTCTCTTTTGTACACTTGTGTTATTAATATTCTGGCTGTTACTGTTGGTTTTCTTCTCTCATTGCTGATCCCAGTAAATTGTTATCTCAGCCTTGTTATCTTTGCCTTTTGTGACTCCCATTCTCCTCCAGCCACCCACAGGTAGGGCAGGGGGGAGGGAGGGTGAGCAGCAGCATGGTTTTGGTGGGAGCACTAAATTGGGGAATTCCATTCCTAAACAACAGCAGCCTTATTTAATACCCAGCATAGGATGGGAAGGCTTGAGGTATCAACAGATCTGCCCAGAGAGGGTAGGAAACGAAATTTGATCTAAGCATTTGTTGTATTAGGTGCAGAGCAACTGGCTGCAACATTGCTTGGTCTGTTCACGTGGGCGTGGTACCTCACTCTGTCTGTATTTTCATATATACTCTCTGTGCACAGTGCTCCTTTTGAGAGCAGGGCGAGGGATCAGGATCATTCTGTTGGTGCACTGTGGGATATTGGTTTATGACATGATAACACGAAGGACAATGAGGGCTGTTTGGGATGTGTATTCAGGGTTGACCTCCTGCCTTGTCCTCGGGTGCTGCCTCTGAGACTCCATTAATAATCATACCCAGTCTCTGGGGACCACTGGGGACAAAGATCTTCCCCAGGTTTCACCACCTTTTCTTCCTTCAAGCCTGTGACAACAGCTTTTGAGAGTTTTGAATTTCCCTTGTATGTTAAGGAAAGCCTGTTCTTGTTGCTAAGTCTTCCAGGTCTCCTCAGTGCAGTCCACACCATGTTTAGAGTTACAAAAGAGATTTTTAGGAAGGTCATTTTGAGATCTCCCCCAGGGGTGGATAGTCAAGAGTGGCATGTAATGTGGCAGAAACAGGACTGTTTTGCTCCAGTGGTTTGGAAGTTCAGCCCTGAACAATTACAAAATCCCAATAAAGTGGGAGAATATTTGAAAGAAAAATGCTGTGGCAATTCCAGAGAGGTGCAAAGTTATGCAATGTGTTGGGCCCTGGCTACTGTTTATCAGACAGTGCGCCATACTAGACAGCACTCTCAGGGAGAAAAGGAGCAAGGAAGAGCAAGAGGCACCATGGGTACTCCAACTGCAGCTGAAGCACAGGAACAGCCCACGCTGGGAGCACTCAGCCCTATATGGAAGAAGACATCCAAGGAAAAATCTGTCCGCTTAGTGAACGATGAAGAGGAAGCAGGGCCCTCACAACAGGGGAAGAGGCAGGGCCAGAGACAATCACCCAATCCCTGTCCCTGTGTGAGTTGTGGGATATCCAAAAAGACAGGATATCAGGAGTCAGGAGAGCCCCTGGCGACATGACTGCTCCGGTGCTGGGATATCGCGGTCCATGATATGGAACTAGGTGGTAGTGAAACCAAGGAACTGGGATCCCTGTCCTGGGATGTAGGCACTGACAAGGTGTTGGGGGTTAGGATGTTGGGATGTTTTTTGAGTTTTTTTTCTCCCCACAGAATTTAGTCCCATAAATTGATAGGAAACAAGAATGACTGGGTAAAAGAAGTGACCAAGCTTGGGGAGGAGGGCATCTGGCTTCATGCCTCTTATCTGAGGTATCTCTTACAGGGGCAGAGATACCGAGAAAATTGGGCTGGTAAAAGACGGAGCTTTAAAAGCTCTAAGAGATGGGGCAGCTGCTAGTTCTCTCTCCGTCTCTCTCTCTCTCTGCTTGGAGAGGTTGGAGCTGCTGCTTGTTGGAAGGAATTCACTACCACTGCTGGAGCCCAAGCCAGTCCTTCTTCTTCTTCTACTGTGGGGTTAGCCTTTTGCTTGGGATAGCAGGCACTGAACCGGGACTTTATTAACACCTACCTCACTAAAAAAGGGTTTTCACCATCTGCTCGAGAGCCGGGCTGCCACGGCCTCACTCTCACCATTCTTTTGCCACTGCTCCGAGTTTTCACTGCACTGTAGCCCTGCACCCCCTCCCTGCTGGGACGCGCCACTGTTCCAGCTACAGCTGCAGAGTTCAGTACATGTTGTGTGCTCCCTGGGGATGTTTTTGCTCACTCCTGCCGTTCCCTTTGCTCGTCCCAGAGTCCTGCCGGGGCCCCGGCAGCGGCCGCCCCTTCCCCTGTCCCTTCCCGTCCCAGCCACAGCGCCCCCTGCAGGCGCGGGGGAATCATCGCCCCCGCCCTGCCCGGAGCCAGCAGCGCCCCTGCCGGCTGTACCCGGAACTGCACCAGAGGGGAAATGGCTGGGACTGAGTCTCTGGCTCTGGGTGTTGGTAATGTCGCAGTTGTTGTCTGTTTGCCTTGGTATGCATTCTAGGAAAGAGCTGCTATTCCTTTCCCCAAATCTTTGCCCAAAAGCCCCTTAATAATTTGGAGGGAAGGGGTTCATATATTGTATTTCAGTGGAGGCTCCTGCCTTCCTTAGCAGACCTGTCTTTCAAACCAAAACACAAGGGAATTGGGAAGAAGACGGAAACTATCACCTCTGGAGGTGGCTTGTGTCAAGTGTGAGGGAAAGGTATTCTCTCAAAGGTGTCAGATTCCAATGAATGTAGCCTAAAAAACACCAGCTTTGTTCCCACCAGCCAACAAGAAGACACAGGCTTTCCCAGGAGCTATGGGTTTTTGGAGGGTGCATATTCCAGAGTACAGTCAGATTGTCAGCCCTCTCTATCATGTGACACAGGAGAAGAATTATTTACAGGGAGATCTTGAAGAACAAGGAGCCTTGAAACAAATTAAACAGGAGATTGTTGATTCAGTAGTCCTTAAGCCAGTCAGGACAGGACAGGGTGACAAAAATGTGCTCTACACCACAGCCAGGAAGAATGGTCCTTCTGGAGCCCCTGGCACAAGGTACCTGGGAGACTTGAGGACAATCCCTGTGGTTCTGGAGCCAGGTACGCAGAGGATCTGAGGCCTGTTACACCCCAAATGAAAAAGAGATACTTGCAGTTTGTTAAGAGGTTTGATCTGCTTCAGAAGTGATTAGCACAGAAGCACAGCTTCTTCTGGCACCCCAACTATCAGTGCTGGGCTGGGTGTTCAAAGAGAAAGTCTCTGCCATACATCATACCATTGATGTTACCTGGAGTAAATAGATTGGTCTGATCAACAGTGGTCTTGGATGGGAAACCCCAGTAGTCCTGGGATCTTGGAAATCATAACAAACTGACCCTAAGGTGAAAATTTCAGACTGTCATCAGAAGAGGGGGAGGAGAAGGTGACATGTGCTGAGGAGGCCCTGCCCGTATAATCAGCTACCTGAAAATGAAAAGCAGTGTGCTCTCTTCACTGACAGTTCCTGCCTTGTTGCAGGGATGCATTGAACATGGGAAGGTGCTGTTTGGGGCCCTACACAGCGAGTGGCACAAGGTATTGAGGGACAAGGTGGATCAAGTCAGGTTGCAAAGTTGAAAGCTTTTCAGCTTGCTTTAGATATTGCTCAGTGAGAGAAATGGCCAACACTACCTCTACAATGACTTCGGGATAGTAGCAAATGCTCTGTGGGGCTGGCTGGAACGATGGAAAAAGACAAACTAGCAGCACAGAGAGAAACCCTTCTGGGATGCTGAATTGTGGTGAGACATCGGTGCCTGGGCAAAGGAGTTGGCTGTCAAAGTCCGTCATGTGCATGCACATGTCCATGAGAGTCTGGCACTGAGGAGTGTCACAACAATGGACAAGTGGATTGAGCTGCCAAGATTAAAGCATCTCAGGTAGGTCTGGGCTAGCATCATAAGGGTGAATTATTTCTGGCTCAGTAGGCCCATAATACCTCAGGCCATCAAGGAAGAGATGCAACATGGCCTCATGATTAAGGGATGGACTTAACTAAGGACACTATATCCTGGGTAATCCATGATTGTGAAAAGTGTGCTGTGATCAAGAAGGCCAAGTGGGTAAAGCTCCTGTGGTTGTTGATGTAAGTATGGGGAGGCCTGGCAGATTGATTGTATCAACCTGCTGCGAGCTCACTGCCAAGGCAAGCATTATGTGCTGACAATGGTAGGAGGCATGACTGGGTGGCTGGAGACATACCCCATGCTTTACACCACTGCCTGGAACACCATTTGGACCCTTGGAAAACAAATCCTGTGGCAACACAGCAGCACTGAAAGAATTGAGTCAGACAATGGGACTAATTTCAAAAATATCCCTATAAACATCTGGGCTCTGTAAAAAGTTCGGAGGAACTGGGCTTATTAACACTGACCAAGGTGTTATACCTTACAAACACAAGGTATTGAGCAGGTATACCATATTCCCTGTCATGCACCAGCCCCTGGGAAACTGGAATGGTTCAATGCACTGTTAGAAACTACATTGAAATCAGTGGGTAGTGGGACCTTCAAACACTGGAATCCATGTTTAGTGATGGCCACATTGTCAGTTAATGCCAGAGGGTCCACCAATCAAGCTGGCCCTGCCTAGTGAAAACCTCTATGTACTGTAGAAGGGCATAAAGTCCCCGTGGTGCATGTGAAGAAAGAATATGTTAAGGAAGTAAGTTTGGATCCATTCTACCTCAAGCAAAGACAAACCCATCTGTGGGATGTTTTTTGCTCAAGAATGTGGGTGCTTTTGGTGGGTGATGCAGAGGGTCAGAGAAATACAATGTATCCTGCAAGAAGATTTGACATGCAGAGGTGTGGGTGACCTACTGCCCCCTGTGCAGGTGAGCAGTGGCAGCAGGGTTGGAGGGGAGCAGGGCCGAGAACAGGCAGAAACTGGAATTGCCTTGATGGTGAAGAAAAAGGGGGAAACTGTCTTGGGAAATACTGGTTGCACAGGTAGGGTTCTGTTCCAGGGTCAAGATGCAGCCTTACCTGGTCTATGGAAGGTGTCCCTGCCCATGACAGGGGGTAGAATGAGAGGGTCTTTAAGGTCCTTTCCCACACAAACCACCCTATGATTCTGTGAATATCTAGATTGACTGGGGAGCAGGGAGTATGATAGATGAAACGATTAGGAGAGCTCTTCTGGCTGCAGGGAAGGTGAGGAAGAGCTCGCTGCAGCCTGTGAGAACATACTTGGCTGCAGGTGGCCATAGCAGGGAGCTTTAGCTCCTCAGCTAAAGCCAGGGCTAGGAGCTGTCACTGGTGTAGGAGCCGGTCCCATATGCATCAGCTGCTGCAGCATGCTATGAGCGTGACAGCAGATGTGCCAACACCAGATATTTTGGGTTGAGAATAAGGTGTTCTCTAGAAGGCTGGGTCCAGGTCAAGATAGGAGTGCTGTGAGACAGTCCCACAGCTCATGTAAGCAATAAGCCAAGCTGAAGGAGTCCCCTTGTGCTGGTACCCAGAGTGATTTTCTGGGATGATTCTCCCAAGGAGTGTGCTGGGCAGGGGTGTGCATGGGCATGGCATCAGCACAGGGTGCTGGCATGAGGCTTCGGGCACCACTGCCTTGCATTAGTGGAGTCTACAAGCACAGAGTATGCTTTCTGCCCAACCTTTATGTCTTTCTGCTACCAGGACAGTCTCATCAGAACTGAGATGCAGAAAGATACTGGAGGATAAACTAGTGTTACTGTACCCATCCAGCCTCCCAGCAGGCTAACTGGACAGAAAACAGCCCCCCGGTGCTCTCACAGCTCTCAAGCAAAGGTCCTTTCCAGGCCAGAACTGAGATTTAGCTGTGCTTCCAGAGTGGGGAGTGGGGTGGGACAACAGGACAAATTCCCAACTGAGTAAACAGCTCAGTGGGGTGCAGAGCAGTGTAAATCACTCTCTGGATTACTCTGGAGTGAGTGCAGGATGGGAGCCTTGCAGGTGGCTGTGTGCTGGCTTGAAGACACCAGGTCTTGTTTTTGACTCTCTCAGTTCACACAGCTCCTTGGGTAAGCTGTAAATTCTTTAGCTTATCGTATCTTCCCAGGGAGTTATGGTTGCCGTTGAACAGGTTTTATCAGCTGAGGAATGCAGCAGGACTTGTACTGCTCCCTTCCCCTTGTACAGAGAGAAGAGCTCCGAGTGCCGAGTCTTGGGGAGGGAGCAGAGCTGCGTCTCTGAGGAGCCAGGTGGCCAAATTAATGGGACAAAGGGCAGGAGTGGTGGACTCTGCTGGTTTTCACCCAAGGTGACAAGGAAATTAGGGAATTGAGCATTTGTCATTGGACAGTTGATGCAGGTGAAGCACTTGCCCGGAGTCTGGCTTGTCTGGGTTTAAGGGTGGAACAGAAGTGTTGGTGAGCTGAGCCCTGTTCTGACCTCCATGGCTTCAAAGCAGAGTGGGGCAAGTGTCTATGTAGCCTGAGGGCAAATAACGGGATTGAGTTGGGATGTTGTCTGAGAAGGAGTGAGCACACAAAGTCTGTCCTATTCTTCTGAGACCCTGGAACCTGGTGTGCATGAATAGCATTCTGGAATCACACATGGCCAGTGACTTCCTTGTGCAAGTGGGGTTTGCTATGGTCATGGTGATGTGTTTGGCACCCCAAAGGCAACGTGTTGGGATAGCTGTAGAGATGGTCCTCTTCATGCAGTGGTAGCAACCAGATTTCCAGATTAACATCAAGCTGTGTAGGGATAGGCTTTCTGGCTGGAAGAGGGGAAGTCTCCAGGGACCAGCAGCTCTGTGCTCCCTGTCCAGCTCTGTACAAAACGAGGGCTGTCTCCTCAGCTCTTACTTTCCTCCATGGCTAGCTGGAAGACTCTGCTCTGGGAAGCAGCTGCTGATAGTTGCATTGGAAAGAGGTTCAGTGCCTCAGGCAGACCATGGATTGCACAGAGTGTGTTGGGACTATTGGTTGGAAAGGGAACATCTGAGAGCTGAGAAGAGACAGGATGTGCTGAGAGCAAGGTCTGGCAGAGCTGGTGGAGGCACACTGAGAGGGCAGAGAGTAAAGATCTGCTCAGTGCAGAGCAACATCAGCATCACTCAGCAACACTTGGACACTGTTCTGCAAAGCTGTGGAAATGTCTCTGGCCAAGTTCTGGGCAGGTGGAGGAGTGGAGACCTTGGTACTGGAGCCTTCTGCACCCCAGTCTCCAGCCTGCAGAGATGATCAATGAGCAGCTTCCTGGGAATGATGGATGGTTGAAAGACTCGTGCTCCTGTAGGTAGTGCCACTGACCAGTGACACATGGCCACCAACACAGTCTGCAGGCCATGGGAACTCTGGCAAATGTAAGCACGAGTTGAAGCTGCAGTGCAGAGCCTGTGCCCTGCCAGTCTGCAGCAGGCAGAGGCAGAATTTCTGGGCACCATGGAGGAGGCACAACATCCCTACATCCCTGGGAGATGCTGTGGACAAATTCACCTGCATGTGGATGCTGTAGAGGTGTGTATTGCTCAGTTTATCCCTGCTGGAACAGAAGGCTATGGAGCCTTGGACAACCCAGAGGTGGTAGAAAGGATTTTGTAAAATGCTGCTTTTCAGTGCTAGTGGCATCATCAATCACTCATTCAGCAGAGGGGTGTGTTCAGTAGCTCTTTCTGGCTTGCATCGAGGTGCATGATCAACAAAGAGATGCTTTTGGCCAGGACGGGGCTGAATCTCAAGGAGAGATGTGTGGCCCAGTGAGGTGAAAAACTGCCAAGCTCCGTGTTGTAAACAATTCCTGCTGTGCTAATCACGCTTTAATCCAGGGTACTGCACCATGGAATCATTGAATCAGAATGGTTGGGGTTGGAAGGGACTGTTAAAGGCCATCTGGTCTAACCCTCTGCTGTGGGCAGGGGCACCTTCCACTAGACAAGATTGCTCAGAGCCCCATCCATAGAATCACAGAATATCCTGAGTTGAAAGGGTATCAGAAGGATCATCCAGTCCAACTCACAGCCGTGCACAGGACACCCCAGCAATCCCACCCTGGGCATCCCTGGCAGTGCTGTCCAAAGGCTCCTGGAGTTCTGGCAGCCTTGAGGCTGTGCCCGTTCCCTGGGAAGCCTGGGCAGTGCCAGCATCCTCCGGGGGAAGAACCTTTCCCTAATGTCCAGCCTGACCCTCTCCTAGCACAGGTTCATGATGTTCCTTCATAACTGCTCTCTACTTCCATTTACCATCAAAATGTTTGTCTGAGGCATTGGTGAACCAGAAGTCTTTAACTTCAGAGTATGATGTAACTGCAGGATCACCAAGTATAGCACTAAGCTTTAGTAGCTGTTGCAAAGCCAGCATATCTAGGATCATGGCTGTCTGTAATTGTGCAGGTTTTGTTGGCCCTTCAGTTATATCCATTAGACCTGTGACTCCTGAGACATATACACAGCATTCATGCACTCTTGGTCTTTGTGCAATCCCACCTCGTGGAGCACAGCCCTTCTTAATCCTGGCTAACAGATTAAAGGGTCTTTGGATTTGCATAGATTGGTGCTGTTGAATTTTTTCTACTTGTTTAAGAGCTCAGAAATAGTAATCTCTTTTCCCAGTCAGAGTATATCTCTTCTCAGGATCTTTTAATGCTGCAGAACTGGGCCCTTATGGTTGTTTAGGTCTGTGTGGGCCTTGGTAGAACATGTTACAGTAAGTCCCATGTTCAGCAAAACCCCATTCAGCTCTTATAGGATCATTGGAATGAACTGCTCCAAGTGATGACTATATTTTTAACTCTTCTATTAGCATTTGTAAAGCCTTTTCTGACTATCAAGCCACCCCTAAGTCTGGCTTTTGCTCATTAATGCATACAATAGTCTTTTCTATAGAAAATCCAGGAATATGATTTCTCCAGTATCCTGAAATGGAACCATGAAGAACATGTCTTTTACATCTAGAACTGCTGTCGATTTGTGTGCAGCTGCTTGCAGGGTGGCACTGAGACTGGCAGTGTTTGGGATGAGTCTTCCCGTGTTGGCATTCAGCCACCGATAATCAATCATTAAGCGCCAATTCATGTCTGGTTTCCTCACTGGCCAAACAGGAGAATTATAGGGGATATGTGTCCTAAATATAATACCCTTTGTTCTAAATTTTTAATAGATTCATTTTCTATTTTTTTCAGAAAAATTATTATATGCAGTTTTTGTGGGTCCGGATGACTGAACATTCCTGTTGTGCAATTGCCAAATTTCTTTTGAGAGTACCATATCCTAAAATGTTTTCTTCATGATTTGTGATTGCAAATGTGTGTGAGGTCATTTGTTTTTCCCCAGCTAGCCATAAACGGACTTTGACAGTGGAATATATAATACTTTGTCCTTTGAATACTGTTAGATGGACTCTCCTTATTTAAAACTTAAATTTATTTTTTCAGCATCTGTGGGGGTGCTTGGAGATATTTGGGCTCCTGTAGTAATTTAAAAATTCAAATGTTGTTTTCTAGGTCCTACTGGTAAGTAGATATGGGGCCCATCCTTATCAGATCATTGATAGGTCGTAATGAGCTGGGTGAGAAGGCCCAAAGTTCACCCAGAGCTTAGTATTTTTTTCCTTTTGTGTTTCTGTTAACTCAAAAGAACTGAGGGGGGTTTCCTGTGGAGGCTTTCCATTACTTGTGTCCTCCCCATCCTTCACCACTTTGACTAAGTCTGCTATCCTGCACTGGACTGTCCCCTGAGGGCATCACAGGGGACTCCTAAGATCACTGCCATCCTCATCCACACCTCCTTTTGCTCTTCCCAGAAGTAAGCAGAGTTTTGATCTTTTGTTTCTCTCAAGTAGGGTATGTTTGAAAGTCCTCACCCAGCATTCTGGAGGTATCTGCATTTAAGTTTTTAGACTCCTCTCAATAGCCCGAGTTTGCTCTCCAGAATGGCTTTCTTACCCCGTTTTCCTTGTCTGGTTCCCAAGCCATGCAAGAATTTTGCCGGCTTGTATTATGTGGGGATAATCGCCTTCATTATGCATTACATCTCTTCTAATTTCATCTCATCGCCCCACTAAATAAATTTTTATCATTGCAGGGGCATCTCTCAATAGAAGTCTTAATTAGGAGCCACCTCTGTGGAGATTGGGGTGTTTCTGTTTTCACACAAAAGCTGCCTTTGTAACAGCAGCAGAGATTTCATTAGATGACCGTGTGGGTAGGGAAGCTGTGTCTCCTCTTCTCATAACATTTATTGCTCCTGCCCAATATGCAGCCTCACTGGTTATTGAATAGGGTTGATTGGCAAGCTCAGGTCCAAGATTTAATAAGACTTCTGGCCCCCAGTATCCCTTAGCTTGAGTTCCATTCAGCAATATTCTAGCTTCTCCAGAGACTCACTCTCCACAAATACTTGGTTTCTGACTCCCCTGATTTTCTTCCATATTTTTCCTGTAGATTTGCTAGTTGCAGGGGGTCCCAGGCCATAAGTTCAGTCCATGTTCCTCCTCTGACCTTCTTGGGGTTGTTTGGACACTTTGGTCTTAATTATGTGTTCCATTTTAAAATCTGGAACCTCTTCCTCTATCGGAGGTGAACACTGAATTATTTCACCAGAGTTCCATTCTCTCTCATCAGCATTTTCATCAGGGCTTTCCCAAAAATCACCATCCCAATCCTCAGGTGATACTATTAATTTTCACATTTTTTCAGCACTGGGGACTTTTATAATATCAGTTCTATTTTTTCTTCCAAGGCTTTTGTCTTTTCCTGGAATTCTTTTAGCTGTTTCTTTAATTGGTCATTTTGATAACTGTAAAGACAGTTGTACATATTTCCTTTTATTTCCTCTTTCAGATTATTAGTTTCTTTATTTCTTTTATTAGCTCCATTGCCATACAGCCTTTAAGCATAATCTCACTACATGACACATGATACCTCTTCCTTTTTAATCTTCCACTGATCCCTTTTTTATTTGATTCTCTTGTATCCTTTCCCACTCATACCAATTGTTCACTGATCAAGGATTATCAGTGTCAATGTGTGTCCTCTGCTGCCATAAATATTCTGTTAAGCCTTTTGTCTCTTTCCCAAAATTATTTGCCATCCTGCTGACTATGTCAATTTGTCACGGGTGGAGTGGGAATTTCAGACAAAGTTTGTGAGAGAAGCTATTGTTGAGTCAGGAGGTACAGAAAGGACTCCCTGCCTTTGTAAACTCCTTCTCTAAGAGAAGCCTTGGTGTAGCTGGATCCAATCCTAACCCTCATTGCCAACAGTTTAAGTCTAAGGAATTACGAAGGTGCGACTGAACCTTTGTACAACTTTTTCCTGCAGGGATAGGGATGGCAAACCAGATATATTTGTATAAAAAGAAATTATTTATTATGATAAATGATTAGACAAAAAGATCTTAATCTTATGTACTATACAGGATAAAAGCTAAAACTAATAGTAGAGTAGAAAAGAGTATATGAAAGTAATTTTATTAAAGCTGGAAAACCCCATGATTATGAAATAGAGATTGATGTCACTCACCCAGACCAACGAGCGTGGGCAAATCTTTGCTCACTCTTGAGGACTGACCTTGAAGGGTGTCCCCACCCCAGGGAGGAATCTCCACACACACTCCAAGAAGGGATATGTTAGAAGAACCTGCTATTTGTAAGGGGCAGGACTTTTAGAGTAAAAAGTGATTGTCAGTCAGATATCTGCAGGCCAGCTGTTCCAGCTTAGCATTTTTAGGTAAGGATAATTCACCGTATCTGCCCCATCTTCCTCTTGCTATCAGAATGTTTAACTTTGGGGTTGATGAGTCAGACTGGATTTAGCATAATTCAAGACCAAAAGCAGTGTGACACCCCCTCTCAGTTCACCACTGACAGCTTTGCAAAACGGTGTTGTTTGATTTGTCTTACCCTATTCCAGGCAGAGCATCCTGCTACTCACATTATAAAAACTTCTTTCTTATATGTAGTCTAAACTGATCCCTTTTTGTTTAAGAATGTTCCTCCTTGTTCTGTGAGCAACTGTGAGATTTCAAAGAGAACCTGAACCCCTCCATAGGAATGGCTTGAAGGTTTGCTGGCTCCTCTGCAGAGCAGAGCTGAACCCAGCAGAGCTGGGGCCAGGAACCTGGTGCTGGTAGGAGGTCACTGTGTGAGCTCCACTCTGCAAAAGCAGCTGAGGAGAACATCAAGAAGGTCACATACAGGTGTCTGCTGTCCTGAGGGATTTATCAGGAAAAGTGACCCTGGGACTGGCCAGGACCAGAGCAAAAACCCTGAGGTGTGGGAGGTAGACCCCAAAGTTCAGAGTAACCTCTCCTTGTTTTCAGCTCTGGGAGATACTGTGTTTGGTTTGAAAAACAAACACAAGCCTGGCAGGGGCCTGCTGAGCTGCTGAGCCAGGAGGGGAGCTGATGTCACAGTAAAACCAGTTTGGTTTCTTGCTGCCACTACCAGCTCCCCCAGCAGGTGGGGAGGTGTTTTGAGCTGCCTCTTGGCACAATGATGGACAAATTAGATGCTGCCACTGAATGGCCCAGCTTGGATGTTCCCCAGTCTGTTCAGCAGAGCCACCTCCAAAGCTGGCTTGGTGACAAGGAATGACCTATATCTGTAGTCACCTGAAGCCAGTAATGAGCAGGTTGAAGGAAGAGGGGAGCCTGGTGGGACTAGGCTGGGCTGGATTGTAGGGTGGAGTGGTGGCATCAGCTGTGAGGGGGATGCTCTGCCATCTGTTTCCATATTCCTCCTGTTCAGGATGCGGGAAGTGGACCTGGGCTGCGGGAAGGCTCTGCTCATCAAGGAGAGCGGGGAGTTCCACGCCGTGGGACACAAGTGTCCCCACTATGGGGCTCCGCTGGTCAAAGGTCAGTCTGCATCATGTCCTGGAGAGCAACCAAGGGCATCACAGGACAAAGGACAGCCCCCTGGCTGTGCTGCCCAGCATGCAGCAGTGCTGCACTGCACACTCAGCATCACTGGGGCATCTTCTGGCTGGGGAAGGCATGGGAACAAGCTGGAGTTGCACAAAACTCCCCAGAGCACTTTGCCAGGTCTGGTTTGCAGCTGCCACTGCTGATCACAGGGCTGGGGCTTCTTCTCGTTGAGGGGAAAGAGGACACTCTTTGGGCTGATGGGATCCTTTCAGTAGCAAAAAGAACATTGCTCATGTTATTGACTGAAGTGGGATGAGGTGGAATGGTTTCCCATCTTGGCATCTAAAAATACGCATCCTGGCACTTTCTCAGCACAGGCTTCAGGCAGGTCTCTGCCCCGAGCCTAAGCAATGGCAGCAGTCTGTGTACTGACATACATCACCAAAACTGGGGGTGGTAGGGCACTTTGCTGGAGGTGTGATCCTGGGGAAGACACTGAGTGTCTTCTGGGCATTGCTGGCCCAGCAGCTGTGCTGGGTGTAGCAGCCATGCTCTCAGCCCCCCCACCCTGGGATGAGCCTCTTGCTAAGCAGGGCAGAGGAGCCCCACGCTGCCCTGGAGGTGAGAGCTCACCGCCCTTTCAGAGACCTGTGGTGCATTCCTCAGACTGGCTGTCACACAGGGATCTCTCTGGGGATTTGCTGCAGCTGTAGGTGCAAGGGGGCTGCTCATGTACCCCACCCATGGTGGTGATGAGATGTGTCACTGCTGTGCCTCAGCAAGCAGAGACACAAGCTCAGGACCAGTCCATGGCCACATGGTGGCCTATTCCCTGCCCTGGCACTGTAGCAGGGAAAGCTGAAATCCAAGGTAGCAGCCTCTGAACCAACACCTAGAGAAATGTACACATGGCTTTGGGCATGCCTATGCTTCCCAGTGAGTGCAGGTGCCTTGCTGTGCCAGGGTCTGCTCTGAAACATGTGTACTCTAAATCAGTGATGCTCTGCTTGCAGCACCACTTGTTCTGGGTAATAGTGGGGCTTTTAAAAATGACCATGAGACTCTGGGGATGACAGCCCCATCCTGGCTGGAGAGTGAAGTTATATCCCAGAGTAAACAGCTTTGGAACTGCGCCCAGAGGTACTGGAGGACCCTGCCATCCAGGGCATTTTAGAAGGAATTGCTCATAGGGGATCCCAGCTGGTCCCAAACATGCCCAGTGTGCATGTTGAGAAGACTCCACTGTTGCCCATCCAGTTTCGCATCAGCTATCATGTGTCCTGTAGGAGAGGTGCATCTCACAGGATGGGAGGCAGCTGCAGGGCAGCACCAACCCTGCTCTGCCATGTTCCCTGCAGGGGTTTTGTCCAAAGGAAGAGTCCGCTGTCCCTGGCATGGAGCTTGCTTCAACATTGGCACAGGTGACATTGAGGACTTTCCCGGCTTGGATAGTTTACCCAGGTTCCAGGTGAGATCCTTGTCCGTGCGGCAGAGGAAACCATAGGATCATGGAATGGTCTGGGTTGGAAGGGACCTTAAGGCTTACCTCATTCCACCCCTTGGACACTTTCCACTATCCCAGGTTGCTCCAAGCCCACTACAACCTGGTCTGCAACACTTCCAGGAGTGGGGCAGCCACAGCTTCTCTGGGCACCCTGTGCCAGGGCTTCCCCACCCTCCCAGGGAACAATTCCTTCCCAATATCCCATCCATCCTTGCCCTCTGGCAGTGGGAGCCATTCCCCCTTGTGCTGTCACTGCAGCCCCTTGTCCAAAGTCCTTCTCCTGCTCTCTTGGAGCCCCTTTAGGCCTCTCTTCTCCATGTGAACAATCCCAGTCTGCCTCAGGGCTGCTCTCAATTCCTGCATCCCTCAGTCTGGACAGGTAAGGCAAATTGCTCACATCCAGCTGCAGCAGCTTGCATTTGCCCTTATTGAAACCTTATAAGATTCCCATGTGGGAATCACTTCTCCAGCCTGGCCACATTCCTCTGCATGAATCCCTTCCCTCTAGAGCATCAACCACACCACTCAGTTCCGTGTCACCCACAAAATGACTCTTTTAATTGGGATAAGCAATGTTCTGTATGGCATGGAGCAAATATTTTCCAAGGATGTGCTGGTGTCACCAGTGGAGGGCAGCTCCTTCCCCCCTGAAGCTCCCTTGCACCCACCCACAGGCATCAGGTACCTCCTGGGAACCTGGGAGTGCCTGGTCTGGGAGATCTCTGGAGTAGGAGTGAGGTGGGAATGAGAAACCATGTGTAAGATTTGGGTAGGGATCAGATTGCACACTGAGTGTTGGTGTGGGGTTGATCCGAGGCAGGAGATCCCACAGCCTCGAGCTGGGATGAGCCCTGCCATGGTCTGAGCTGCTCCTACAGGTGACCTCGTGCCATCACCCCTTGCTCCTTAGCTGTTGCCCAGAGAGAACCCTTGCTGCTCTGCAAACCAGCACTGTTCTGTCACCCTCAGGTGAAGATTGAGAAGGAGAAGGTATACATCCGAGCAAGCAAGCAGGTGAGGGGCCACTGACATCCAAAAATCAAGACAAATGTTTTCATTTTTTGCTGTATGTGCATGGGGGTGGGGGGAAATGCTTCTCTTTGATCCTCTGGCCTGGGCAGAGTGATGTGTGAGTATCCAGTTTATATGGAGGTACAAGTGGAGCAGGGCAGAGATGTTGGGTCCCCCTTGCACCCAGCCTCCCTGCAGCTGCTGGACACCTGGCCTGGGCTGTCCACATTCTCAGGCCTTACAGGTGTTTATCCTGCACTTGTCCTATGTTTCCTTAAGCTCAGAGCAATTTTTAATTTAGCAGGCCCATCGGAAGAGGCCTCTTCCACCTTCCAGCCTTTTGGCATGATGATGGCAGAGGCCACTTGTGCTTCCTCCTGAGCCCACACCTCAGCTCCTGCTGGAGAGGAACCTGATGCAGGGGTAGAAAGGGCTCTCCCACCCTGATGAAATGCAGAATGAAGCCCATTCAGGCCACTGCCATCTTTCTTTCCATGAAAAGCCTTCTTTTGATGCATGGTTGTATGTTCACATGTGCAAATCCAGTGGCTCAGAGCCCCAGTGGGCCCCTGGAGCACTTGGGTTAGATCCAGAGATGTCACCTGAACAGCAGCACTTCAACTCCAGCTGATTTGGGGATGTGATGAGGGGAAACTGAGTCTATTTGCTCTATCAGGAACAGATTTTGGCCTCTAATGCCTGGGAACAGGGGGTCTGTGCAGCAGGGCTGCACTGGCACAGGTCCATGCCTGTGCTCTGGTGGATTGGACAAGTCCCTCAGCTTTGGATATCAGGTGCACAAGCTCTGCTCAGGTTCAGGATAAAATTCCTGAAAGAGTTTTTTTTCATTTTTGTCTTACCTTTGGTGCAGAATTGCACAAGGACACCTGCTTTTTCTATTGCCCCACCACCACCCCAGCTCTGAGTAGCTGCATGCCTTTGCAGAAGATGATGGATTTGTTTTACTCTTGTACCTTGTAAGGGGCAGTGCACTGGACATTGGAATGGTATTTGGATGAGCAGGAGTTTGGAGTCCTTGTTCAGTACAAGGGTGTTGTTGTTCCCTTCCTATCCAAGCTGGTTTATGACACTGCTACAGTTGTCCCCATCCCTGCCTGCCTGCCCAGGGTAACACTGAGTAAAGATAGTTGCTTTTCTTCTTTTTTTTTGGTGGTGACACAGGCTCTTCAGACACAGAGGAGGACAAAGATGATGGCAAAGTGCATCTCCTTGAGCAACTACAACCTGAGCAGCACCAATGTGCTGATCATTGGTGCAGGTAAGGGTGGCACATGCTGGGGTCACTGTGTGTCCCCTCCCAGGCAGGGATGCGTGGAGGGGGTGTCTGTGTGCCCTGCACCCTCTACCCGTCACCCCTCTTGCATTCCTCCCTGTGCAAAGGGTCACACCAGAAAGTCATCCTGAACTTTTTTGTACTACATGCTAATGATCCAAAGATGCTCTGTGGTCCAGTCTGTGGAGCTTTACAGTTCCCTGTTGCCATGCTTTGGAGTGAATCCTGAATCCTCTTCCTGTTACTCCCTTCCCAGTTACATTAGCAACCCCTGATTTCCACAGATGATGAGATGAAGTCTTTTCAGGTCCCTGTGATGTCGATACACCTTTCTCTCTTGGACCTTGCACATCACCATCTCATCCCATTGCACCTCCAAAGTTCTCACCTCAAGATGCTTCTCTGAAGATAAAAGTTCTTCAACCTTGCCAGCAAATGTCAGATCCCAAAAATAGATTGCCAAAACCAGCAAAGCTGCCAAGTTCTCCCTTCCCTTCCCTTCCCTTCCCTTCCCTTCCCTTCCCTTCCCTTCCCTTCCCTTCCCTTCCCTTCCCTTCCCTTCCCTTCCCTTCCCTTCCCTTCCCTTCCCTTCCCTTCCCTTCCCTTCCCTTCCCTTCCCTTCCCTTCCCTTCCCTTCCCTTCCCTTCCCTTCCCTTCCCTTCCCTTCCCTTCCCTTCCCTTCCCTTCCCTTCCCTTCCCTTCCCTTCCCTTCCCTTCCCTTCCCTTCCCTTCCCTTCCCTTCCCTTCCCTTCCCTTCCCTTCCCTTCCCTTCCCTTCCCTTCCCTTCCCTTCCCTTCCCTTCCCTTCCCTTCCCTTCCCTTCCCTTCCCTTCCCTTCCCTTCCCTTCCCTTCCCTTCCCTTCCCTTCCCTTGTCCCAGCTCCATTTGTGTGTTGCCGTTTTTGTGGAAAGCCTAATGGATGAGGTGAAGCATCTCTACCAAGTTTCTGAAATGGGTTGGATGCCAAGGCTGGGCCGTGTTGGGGTGAAATGGAGGATGGGAGGAGGACGGGAGCTTCTGTTCCTGGGTCTGTGAGGAAACATCTGCTCCTCGCACATGGGTTGTTCTTACTTGACTCTTGAGGTCACCAGATCCAAGCTGGATATTGGACCATCAAATTGGGATCATCTAAGGTGTATCTCACAGTCTGAGCGGAGGGGAAAACCAGCTTGACTGGCTTTTCCCATGTTGCTGGGTGACATTTTTCCTTTCTTTGTGCCCTTGCTGATTGTTGATTGAATGCCAGGGGGGGACATACTGCTCCCTGAGGTCAGCTGGAATGTCCTGGTGTGCGGCAGGTCTGGACAGTTATCACAATCCTCAACAAGGTCACTCCACAGACAACATCAGCCATTGCTGAGGAAACTTTCTCAGGCTTTACCAGATAAATTTACAGGTCTGTTAAAGACCAGAGTCTATTCTGGTGGACACCAAAGGAGATTTCAAAGCTGGCTTTGTGGGGAAGTATTGGGGAAAGACTGCCAGTCCAGCCATGCCCAGCAGAGCTGAGAGCAATTGACTGCAGTCCCTTGCTCATGTGAGGGTCATCCTGACATCAGCACAGTGCCAGCTCTGGCTCAGGATGCTCCTGGCAGCATCCATAGGATGTCCACCTGCTTGTCCCTTCTTCCACTGTCCCCATCAGTGGAAGCTCCATCAGTGGGAGTGTCTTGTTGATGGACCAAACCATATGGTCCAGGTCCATCTTCTCTCAGTGTTGTTACAGAATTTGTGGCCCTAAAAACACTTATCATGGAGTGAGGCTTCCTTGGCTGAGAAGAGACTCTGGACTTCTCACCTGAGCTCCCAAGGCAGCTTTTTGTTTGATTTAATGAGTTTTTTTCTGTGATTGAAACAAGTGAACAAAAAAACCCTTAAAGAAATAGATGGAAAATGGTCTGCAGTGAGTCACACAACCAACACCTTGGCCATGGAGGAGGGAGGACTTCCTACTCTCCATGCTTGGACATAAATTCACCAGGAGCAGGGTGTGCAGGCCCTTCTCTGACTAGAGAAGTCTAAGGTTCTAAGTGGCTGCTTATGGCCTGGAGTTTGTCAGAGTTTGTAGGCTTTAGCAACACTCCTCAGGTGTGCTCTTTGTGTGTTTGTGACAGTTTAGGGATAGACAAGAGGATTAATGTCATGGTCCATAGACAGAGCATCCCTTCTGCTGCCTCATGCATCTGCTCCAACTGGCTTCCTGTGTGAGCTGTTTGAGTTAGGAGAGGTTGTGAGGTGAGGCCAGGGCTGCTGGAGGTTGTGGTTTTGGAGTCAGCCCCAGTGGGTTTAGCAGTGCAGACCTCCCAGGGCCACATACACATGGCTGTCACTGGTCTCCTTCTCCCTTAGGGGCAGCTGGGCTGGTCTGTGCAGAGACCTTGCGCCAGGAGGGCTGACCGGATTGTGATGTGCACCATGGACAGACACTTGCCCTATGACAGACCAAAGCTCAGTAAGGTTTGTATCACTCTGGGTATGCCACAGTTCCCCAGTTTTAAAATTTGCTCCCCAATTTTAAAATTTGCTCTAGGGCCTTTCCCCGCTATTATTCATATTATTCAACCCGCAGCTGCAAGGTTCTGTTTCATTAATCTTCTTGTCTCTGTTTCCCTTGAATTTTCTTCCCTCTTTGTGAATGAAATATGAAACACAAAAAGGAGTTGTTCAAACTGAATTAAGATTACTCCAGCAGAAAAACAAAGGTATTCTTCCTTGTGTGGGTGGTGAGGCCTTGGCACAGGTTGCCCAGAGCAGCTGTGGCTGCCTCTGGATCCCTGGAAGTGTCCAAGGCCAGGTTGAACACTGGGGCTTGGAGCAATCTGGTCTAGTGGAAGGTATCCCTGCAAATTGAAATGAGATGAGCCTTTAGTCCCTTGCAACCCAAACCATTCTATGATTCTATGGATGAAATGGTAGCTCTCTTATCCAGCTTGTACCTGGATGGGTCTTCTTAAAGTGTTTCTGGGTCAAAAATATTTAAGGCAATGAAATGGAGCATGTGGAAAAATGGTGTTGTCTACCAGAGTTTTTATTAGTGTCTGTTTCTTGCTGCCCAGGGATGCTCTGTGCTGTAATTACGATGATTCTCAGCTGTCATCACAGCTTGATAACTTGATGGAAGTGCAAAGGTTGCTTTTTCTGATACACATCCCATTTTGCATTCCAGTTAATAGACACAGGATGGTCTTTAATCAGATTTTCTTGCTGCTGATTCCTGAACCTTCTTTGATGTCAGGCAGCAGCTCAAGTTGGACAGCAGCATTTGACCTTAGAGCCTGAAGATAACATAAGGTGAACTATGTGTTCATCCTCATGGCAGGAATGCTTACCTTACCCATGGGGACTACTACAATCATACCATCTTCCAGCACCCAAAAAAAGTGATTTTCAAAGACAGGCAAACATGCACATGACTTTTTGGGAGCATTCAGGCCATTTCTGTGCTTCTGCAAGTCTTGCCTGGAGTGAAGAGCAGCTGCCTGCTACCTGCAACCAAGCATCACAGGGGTTGTGCTGAGCAGCTTGGAGAATCTGAGAGTCCCTGTCCCAGCCAGACAGCTCTTCCAAACACTCATCCCCATGTATGAGTCTTAGACCGGCTCTTCTTCTCGCTATTAAATAGTAAGAACATTCCACATGGCAGAGATGTTGTACATGGTTTGTTAAATCCTCCACTGAACACCTTTGGCTGTAGTTGCTTTTGAAAGGTACACAAAGCCCATGGAAGAGAAGGCAGAATTTTTGGGAAGAGGGTAGGAAAAATGGAATTTTTCTTAATCCTATTGTGTGTGGGACTACACCTGTACAAGCTAGTGGAGGAGTACCACTGCTGGCTCTGTAAGCAGCAGAGCTCTTTCTCCCTGAAACTGCAGCAGTGCCTTTCCTCTGCCCTGCTGAATGCCTGTTATCAGTCTGTCCCCAGGTCCTGCTGAGCTGTTTCCCTTTGTCTCCTTTGGACCATGACCTGTGTGTTGCCACATCTCTGTTACTGTCCCCAGAGCACCAAACAGCAGCAAAAGGCATGGTGGTTGTGTACTGTTGTGCTTTGCCCTTCCTGCACACTGTCACAGAGGGGTCAGGTGTTTCTCTCTGTAAATGTGGAGTATTCAAAGAATTTGCAGTAAAACCTGTATGACCCTGCCCCTGCTTCAAGTCGTGTGACACCAGTCTCTCCTGAGCAGAGCGTTGTCTGAAGTCAGAGTGAGGGCTTGTTCCAGCCCCTGACCAGGCCACCTCCAGGGAGAAGGATCTTGCACATCCATCTCCATGGACGAATAGGAAAGCTCTTGATTCCTGCATCCCCTGTTGCTCCTGGGTCAAACCCAAACACCATCCCTGTGTGGCATGAGTAGATGCTGCTGCTGGCACTGTATGATCTGTAGCAGGGCTTGACCATGGCATCCCTGCCTCTTCCTGCTACGCTGCAGGCAGTGAGGGACACACGAGCAGGGAGCACCCTGCACACCCAACTTGGTCACTTGATGCTCAGCTTGTTCTCAGCCTGAGTCTGAGCTTGTGTCCACAGAGTCAGGAGGACAGATGAGCTCGGGCTCAACACTGTGTGTAAAGATGTACATCTCACTGCAGTGACCAGGGAAGGCTGGTAAAAGCATGAACCTTTATCTTGCAGCTGAAGATGTGCAGATATGGGTCCCACCCGCTTGCTTCAGCGTTGGATGGAACTTGTGCAGCATAACTTGGGTGCTTGTGAAAGTGAATCCTTGTGTGTTAATGCTGTTTGTTCTTATTGCTCTTCTAGCTTCCATTTGCCCTGGTAACTGGCTGTTTTCCAAATACTCATATAATGGTTTGAGTTGGAAGGGACTTCTAAAGGTCATCCTGTGCCACTCCCCCTGCTGTGGTTTTTACTCCTTTTACTAGACCAGGTTTTGCTCTAGTCCAGCACTTTCAGGGATGTGCAGCCACAGCTTCTCTGGGCAACCTGTTCCAGGGCCTCACCACCTGTGTTGTAAAATGAGTCTTTTCTCTTGCTCCTGTGAAGCTGTGTGTACTGGGAGGGGTTGCAGTTATGTCTGCTGACACTCTGAAGCACTTGCTGTGATCTTGCCTTAGCTGCTCAGCACCAGCCCCATGCCAAACCAGCAGAGAAGGCACCAGAGCCGAGGCCAGCCTCTTGTGACAACTCCTACTTGAACAGGCTTTCATTCCAGCCCTGTAGAACCATTCCCTTAACCCATGCAGCAAGTGCTGACTTGTGCTGGTAGCAGCCAGTTCTCCACTCACCTGTTCAATCCACAGCAGCTGACAGAAAAATGGCTTTTTTTGCAGTCAATGGATTCCCACCCTGAGCAGATTGCCCTGCGCCCCAAGGAGTTCTTCTGCACCTATGACATTGAAGTCCTGACTGAAATGCAGGTAAGGAGAGTCCTGTGTGTGCCTGAAGGAAAGTG
Source organism: Molothrus aeneus (assembly GCF_037042795.1). Lineage (NCBI taxonomy): Eukaryota > Metazoa > Chordata > Aves > Passeriformes > Icteridae > Molothrus > Molothrus aeneus. Next base: position 227,916 of record NC_089663.1, read on the forward strand.
CTAGTATGCAAAGGCTGTATTTAGGGAATGTGGCCACTGTCTCTGTTCTTGGCTCACTGGATGCAACTGTATGAATGTTGGGTCTCCCCCAGCCCCCCTCTTTTTCCCAGGAGTGCAGGTTGCCTGTGCTTGTTCAAAACACAGCTCCTGTGTTCAAAACACAATGCTCCTGTGGGAAGAAGGGCACTCTGGTGTGACCATGATGTGGCTATCTGTGGTGACCATCATGTGTTACCTGCCATTCCTCATGTGGATCTGGGGAGCCAGGTGCTGTCTGATAAGGATAATCAGCCTTCAAACAGTGAAGACGATGGCTTAAATATTTCTCCCCATTATTTTATTTATATTGGGATTAATTTATTTATATTGGGAGACATTTGTGAGAATGCAACTAGGAATATTTAAGGTGTGGGTTGGCCAAACTGTGGACATGGTGGGGCTGAAACTAACAGACTAACTAAAAGCAACCAGCTAACTAAAACTGACATGGAGGACTAAAACCTGACAGACAAGTTGATGGGGCTGGGACCTCGGTGAAAATCTGGGATTTCTTCCCTTAACGTTATTTAGGAATGATTTTAGGTGGCGGCTGTGGATGTCAAGAACAAGATAGCTGTGTTCAAGGATGGGTTTAAGATGGAGTACAACAAGCTGCTGATAGCAACAGGAAACACGTAAGCTTCAGACAAACATCTCAAAGATCACGAGAAACTGTTTTATCTGAGAATGTGAGGAGCCTGGGGATAAGGGATGAAATGTGGCAGGTGAATTTAAACACTGGATTTGTTTGAGTATGGAAAAGTTAAGGAACACAAAATATATTGGAAATGACTGTATGTATCTACATCTATATATCATCATCTATTTATTTCATATATATCTACATCATGTATTATAGAATCACAGAATCACAGGATGGTTTGTATTGGAAAAGATCTTAAAATTCATCCAGATCCACCCCTGCTGTGGACAGAGAACACTTTCCACTAGACCAAGTTGCCCCAAGCCCCATCTAACCTGGCCTTGGATACTTCCAGGGGTGGTACCAGGACCTTGAACATATTTTCTTTAACAAAAGCTCCAAGGTGGAAGTATCCTAATTCTTTTAGAGAGCATTTTTGCCACATTGCTCTTCTTTTCACTCCTTGATAACACTCAACCCTGACAACCAGATAATTCATCCCTCTCAATTTCCATCTTTCATTTTTTGCCAACCTTTAAGATCTTTTTCAGCAATTAAGGTTTAACACTTTGCTATTGCAGCCTTAATTAGGTGTTGCTGTTGCCCCATTCTAACAGACCCTTTGGGAGCCTTGGGCCCAGAATAGGAATTTTCAGGACTGAACCTGGTCCAGCCATAGGGAAAGGTGGTATTGATGTGCTGGCATGCCGAGCATCACTCCAGATTGCTGTTATCACTTGTGCCCTGGAAGTAGTGGACCAGTTTGTTTTCGATTGGAGGTTTGTCAAAATTGGCAGTTTAAGCTGAAAATGAGGCATCCTGGCTCTCCTTCCTTGGTTCCTTACATCAAGCCATAAAATGAAGTAGGAGAAATACGGCCCCTGCATAATTTATCATCTGGGGAAGGAATGCTGTAGATCAGCCAAAGCAGGGACTCACATTGGAAACCAAAGTGCCACCAGTCATAGCCAGTGCCACAAGGTGTGAATAGCTGGTGCTAGGGTGTACAGGATCACAGCCAAAATGCCATGTGCACGAACCACCCAATTAGGATCAAAAGAGGATTAAACCTTTGGCAATAATTTCAAAGTCCTCATGCACAAGCTCCAGGTACACTGGGTTTTTTAGGGTACCTAAATTATTTAGGCACTTCTGTCCTGTTTCCAGATGTGAGTCAGTTATGCAGGGGCCAGATATTTAAAAATATATTGGCTACAGTAAGTGCCTGGGGAGCGCACAGTTAAGCTGCTACAGCATCAGCAGTGTACCCTTGGGAATGGAGAGTGTAGCCTACATCTGCAGAGCCTTATCAAACTTTCAATATCTGGCTCCAAAGTACTGCTGGAGGTTAGAGTGAGTTTTCTGTGTCCCATTAAGCTTCTAAAAAATTTGTGACATGCCAATAATTGAGCATAGGCTTGTAAAGCAATGCCTATCCTGCGCTGGCTGCACTACCCCAGCAAGGAGCTCCCCTGGACCTGTGGGTGTACACCAGTCCATGATGGGGTCTGGGGTGGCTGCTCAGCATCCCCTGCTCCACCACTTGCCACCAGCATCTGGGTTTTTCCATGTCATGTCTCCAGCCTAGAGAAAGGTGAAAAAAGGAAATTTGGGAATGTTCTTGGAGCCCTGGGAGGAGTGTCTGCAGTCCTGACTGGGCACTGAACCACACAGAGTTGAGAAAAGCAGCTGTATCACCCTCAGTGTTTTTCAGGCCCAAAACTCTCAGCTGCAAAGGTAAGGAGATGGAAAACGTTTTCAACATCCGGACGCCTGAAGATGCCAATCGTGTGGTGAAGCTGGCCACGAGCAAGAATGTTGTGATCGTGGGAGCATCCTTCCTGGGTGAGTGCTTGCCTGGCCCGTGGCCCTGTCCCAGCTCTCCACCTCTGTCTGCAGATGGGTAAAGTCCTTTGCCCAGTTTGTCACTGCCCAGTTAGAGGTAACGCTCCCATGAAATTGGACCTGGGCTAGTCCAACCTCCAGCCCCAGGTGTGTGTAAGGACATTTCCATGCCAGAGAAATTGATTTTTCAAAGAGACTGAGCTGGCATGGGCATAGATATTGCTGTTCCAGTCTGAAAAGTACATGGCAAGACAAGTACTGGTGCTCATGTGGGTCCAAATCTGGTGTGTCGAGAGTTGGCTTCAGTCAGAAGGGGCTTGTTGGTGGATGGGAGCCTGTGGGATTTTTCTCTTTTACATTTTAGTAGTGTGGTGAATTTTTAAAATGTGGAGGAAAAATCTTGTTTCTTTGATGACTCTTTTTGCTTGTTATGGTTCCAACAAAATTATTGTGGGTCCTAACAGAATAAGAGTGGATCCTGCAAGACTTAAACATAAATGGGAATTTATTATAGGATATTAATGATTTGTTTTTCTTCTTTTATAAAAGATAAACTTGTTTTCATGGTTGAATCAATATGATCTACAGAAAAGCATGTGGTATAGGGGGCCAATTGCAAACTGCAGGTCATCAAAAAGATTAATTTCCAAAAAACCCCCGCAGACAGAAGATGTCTTGGTGGAGGTTCCCATGCAATTCCCAGTACCAATATTCTACCATTCTGATGGGAGAAAACAGCTACTCCCAAGAGCAGTTTTCAGACTACAGCTGACGTTGTCCCAGCTGTAGGAGGAAGGTTTCCCTTGGCTGAGGTCCCTTGTTCCATGTTTTTCCCAGGGCACTTTGGAATTTCCTGGCTAGTTTCTCCCTTTGGTCTTTAAAACCTACATCTAAGAACACCTGAATTGGTGTGACCCCTGGTGTGATCAGGTCTGGTGGCTCCCCAGTTCTCCCAGGAGTGCAGCTCCAGCCTCCCCATTTGGAGCGGGTGAGGCTGCTCCTCGTCTGCAGCCAGGGACACAGGGCAGTGCTGGCTGGGCTAACGTGGCTCTTTGGACCTGCTTCTCTTCCCCAGGGATGGAGGTGGCCGCCTACCTCGCAGAGAGGGCCCACTCGGTGTCCCTGGTGGAGCTGGAGCATGTCCCCTTCAAGAAGTTCTTTGGGGAGAGGGTTGGCCGTGCTGTCATGAAGGTGACCTTGCTTTCTCATCTAGTGGGGGTTGATAACAGAGCAGATTTTGCTTGTTTCACTTATTGCACTAATTAATTTATTTCACATTTATTGACAAAGCTGTGATGACAGCAGTCAGTGAGAATGGGCTGTATTTTCCCTGTCATGGTCCATGTGCTATGGAATACCTCTAGAGCCATGTTGGGAATGTGGGGATGCTGACCTCCTTAGCAGTGCAGGTTGAGACAAGCCTGTAGGGTGGGCAAGGCAGTGTAGGGGGCAGCAGGACATCGGGACCAGGGTGGTTCAGGGCCCTGATGTCCCCTGCTCTGTCCCTTGTCCCCTGTCCAGATGTTTGAGAACAACAGGGTGAAGTTCTACATGCAGACAGAGGTGTCGGAGCTGCGGGAGCAGGAGGGGAAGGTAAGTGGTGGGCAGGGGCTCCCTGGGGGGAACTGCTGTGGCATCCCCCAGAGCTGCCATTCCCTTTCCTAGTGGGGTTTTGCTATCCCCTCTTTCCTATCTGCTGAAATTCATGTTCCTGGATTTGGCCCCCAGGAGCAAATGTGTGCCAGTGTGGTGTGTGGGGTGACTGCATTGATCCCACTCACCTCCTGCTGCTTTTCTAAGGAATTATGGTCAATTTGCATTTCACGAACGAGGTGAGCTGCCAGCTTGGCTTCCTGCTGCTACAGAGGAGTTTTGTCCCTAAAATAACTCTGATGTGCCCCCTGCCCCTTGTGTCTCCTGCAGCTGAAGGAGGTTGTGCTGAAGAGTGGGAAGGTCCTGCGTGCTGACGTCTGTGTCGTGGGTGTTGGTAAGGGCTGTGTGGGGGCTGAGCCACGGAGGGAGGGCAGAGAAGAAGTTGGAGGGGATGTGGCAGCAGAAAGTCACTGTGGCTGAGTGGCCAGGGGTACTGGAAGTGGTCTGCTAGCCCTGCTGGACTACCACACATGAGTCTGCATATCTAAAAAAGGCATTTCTAGAGCCCCCACAACGAAATGCAACTGAAAATATATTTCAGAAGTAATATTTTTTTTTCTAGAAAAAAAAAAAAACATTTAAAGCAGGTTCATCCTCTCAAACTGTTTTTTATTAAATCTTCCCCAAACTGAATTTTTAATGTGTGTTTTTTTAATTGCTGCTGACAGCAATCAAAAATGTATCTTATACTATAAAATAAAAGAAAATATCCCAAAGAATATGATATATTTCTCCTTTACACTTCATAGTGGTGGTGGGGAAATTCCCTTTCCTTCCCTCTTCAAAATGCTGTGGACTGGAAGAACCACAGAATTAATTTAAGTCTGGTTTTATTGTTTTTATTGACTACTCTGATTTGTGAAGACGTTGGAGGTAAAAAAAAAATTAAAAAAGGAGAAGGAAGGTGAAGGAAATGCACAGACTAGGGGGAGGCTGAAGAGCTCTGGCTGGAAGCACAAAGGTTCCCTTTTAAATACAATTTTTTTCAAACTATCTATAAAAGAGAATGAAATTGAAAATTATCTCTTAGCACTAGAAAAGGGCAGTGGGCAGGTTACAGTGCTGGCTTGGACAGGACAGGGATCCTGAGGGGCCAGAGGCTGATTGTGAGGGGCCAGAGGCAGTGGGGGCTCTGTAGGGTACCTGGCCCTGCTCCACACTCCCAGAGCAGCTGCTGCCTGTTCCTGAGGGCAGCCCCCCAGTCCTGGCAGGAGGAAAGGCCTCAGGATCAGCCCCTAGGGCTGTGGAACACTGGACACTGCAGCAGCAGCCTTTGGCTTCCCCCCAGGTGCAGTCCCAGCGACAGGCTTCCTCAAGCAGAGTGGCATCAACATCGACTCCAAGGGCTTCATCGTGGTCAACAAGGTGAGCCCAGGGGCAGCCCCTGTGGGAGGGAGAGCAGGAGGAGCTGGGTCAGCTCTTTTGATCTTGAGCTTCCCTGGGGCTGCCACAGGGGCTTTTCATGGCTTTTTATCTGCCAAGATGGCAGAATTGGAATTTTTTAATTCTTTGGGTTGGCCTGTGCAGGGCCAGGAATTGAACTCAATGACCCTTGTGGTTGCCTTCATCTCAGGATATTCTGTGAGATGATGAAATTCTGGAAGCATCACCAGGAGTGCCTGGGAACCCCCTCTGCAAGGGGGGGGTGTGCAAACCCCAGACCTCGATGCTCTGGCTTGGGTCTGGCTCTGAGCTTTCCTGGTATGGATATTTAGAGGGGAAAAAATTGAGATAGATCCATCTTTTCAAGGATCCTAAAGGATCTCATCCTTTCTCCCCACCACCAGGGACTGTGATGGGAGGAGCAATGTTGGAGCTGGTGGGTGTTGGTGCCTTGGGCAAAGGAGCATGTCGGGACCCTGGGGCTCAGTGCTGTGCAGTGCTCATCCCTGCAACTAGCTGTGCTCTATCAGCCAACACCAACAAGCCTCAGACTTCTGAGAGAGGCTCCAGGACACCAGTCCATGTGTCTTTTTATTGGATAACCCACTGGCTGAGGGATACTGTAGGTCCCTGCATGTGTGTTCTCATTTGAAAGTGAAGAAGGCTGAGTGAAATCTCCTGTGTGGGTCCCACAGCCAAGCAGAGGTTTTCCCTGTGTTCTGAGGGACTGTGGCAGCTCTGGACCACTCCAGCTGTGGAGTTTCTGTAGGGTGCAAACCCCACTAATGCCACCTCTGTTCCCCCCTGCAGATGATGCAGACCAACATCCCAGGGGTCTTTGCTGCTGGAGATGCTGTCACATTTCCATTGGCCTTGAGGAATAACAAGAAGGTTAATGTCCCCCACTGGCAGATGGCCCACATGCATGGTAGGTACTTTGCAGAAAAGAGCCTTTTCCAGATTCTCAGGAGATTTCCAAACCCTCCAGGGCAAGAATGAGACAAGGGCCAACAGAGAGACTGGGTGGTTGTATTGAACATTTTGAAGCATGTGTATCTTATGCCTTCATGTGTCAGCATTCTTGCCAAGCTTTGCCTAACAATGCCTCATCACCAGCACAGAGGAGCCCAGGGACAGGCTTTCCCATATTCCCTTTGCTCCCTGGCACTGCTGCAGGAGCCCGCTCTATTCTCTGCCCCAGGACACTTAGGAGCTTGCATCCTAATGCCAGCCTGGGCTCAGGCTCCCAGCTGGGCTTCCCACACTGCCAGGCTGGCCTGGGAGCGTTCAGCAGAGCTCCAACCCTTCTTGCCTCTCGTCAGCCTGGAACCCCTGGTGTGATGGGCTGCCCTCATGGCCACAGTCACACAGAGAGGTTTCCTGTGCGTTGGGTGAGAGGTTTTGGAACCACAGTTCCAAATTCAGCCTTTGGACACCTCTCCCATGTCCAGATATGTTTCTGCAGCAAGGACCGTACCCCAATGGTCTCCCTGCCCTCCAAGGGTTTGTCCATCCCATCCCCATCTGGGTAGGAGCTCAGCACACTCTCAACCCTGTCACTATTGCACAAGCTGGGGGGAAAGAGTCTCATGGGTACATGGCTCATGCCAGTGGAGGTGATAAGTAGGAGATGCACCATGGGAAGGAGTCTGAGCCCATCCTTGTGTGCTTCCTGCTTTGTCTTGGTTGCTGTGTGGGTTTTCTCAGCCGTAGTTTTTTGTTTCCCTGTACTCTGTGACTGCTGGTGTTGATGATGTGGCCTGAGTGCAGAGCATGGAGCTTGCCCTGGGGTGGCAGTTCCCCCATCCCTGTGCTCTCTTGCAGGCCGCATCGCCGCGCTGAACATGCTGGCCCACGGCACGGAGATCAGCACTGTCCCGTACCTGTGGACAGCCATGTTCGGGAAGAGCATCCGATACGCGGGTAAGGGGCTCCCTGGGGCTGCTGAGAGTTTGTGCTGCTGGAGGTGTCCTGGGATAGAGAAGCCAGGGTCACCTCCTTCACTGTGAACCCTCCCCACTGACCTCTGCCACAGGGCTGCTTCCCTGCCTGGCTTCCGAAGAGGTTCAGTGTCTCCTCTGAAACGCATCTGCCATGAAGTGCACTTCTGTAAACAGCATGGAGGATTCACTTAAATTAAATATTGGGAAGTAATTCTTCCTTGTGAGGGTGATGAAGCCCTGGCACACGTTGCCCAGAGAAGCTGTGGCTGCCCCATCTGTGGAAGTATTTAAGGACAGGTTGGACAGAGCTTGGAGCAACCTGGGATAGTGGAAGGTGTCCCTGCCCATGGTAGAGGGTGGGAACAAGGTGTTTTTCAAGGCCTCTTCCAACCCAAAACTCTCCTGTGATTCTGTGGTTTTTGGTACCTGCATCTCCTGGTGCTGGTCTCTTGGTCACTGCAGGACATTCTCCATGTAGTGCTGGAATGAAACACCCTGTCTTAGAGCTGGATCTGGAGAAATTGCTGCTGATTTCACTTCTTCTTTGCCTTCCAGGTCATGGGGAAGGATTCGATGATGTTGTCATTCAGGGAGATCTAGATGAACTGAAGTTTGTGGCATTTTATACCAAGTAAGTGTTCTTCTTGTCCATATTCCTACACAGGCATTCATCTGAGATTGCTAGGCTGGAAAATAGTTCTGCCAGAGTTTCTGTCAGTCAGTTTTGTTCACCTCTGCACAGTGAGTTTGTGGAACACTTATACAAGGCCCTGGAGAAATGATGTTCTGATTGTACAACAAGTTAAACTGGTCTTTGGGCCTGGTGTCTCTGCCCTTTGCCCTCATAATCTCTGTGAGCAGATGACAGCTTCTACTGGCAATTCCTATCAAATATTTCCTTCCCAGATGGAATCATGTTAATGATTTGTGACCAGTGCTGGACAGAGTGCTCAAGCATCACTGTTTCTGCTTCTGGTTTGACAAATTGAGCTCAAAAAACTCTTCTATCACAAGCTGTGAAGGTTTGAAGGAACTTGGGAGCTTTGTTATATCTGTAGTGAAACCCAGCTCCCTCCCCAGGTTGGGACCCTCCCTGGGAGCGCATTCTTGAGATGTGTTGGCAGCTGGGATGTGTTGCCTCAGCTGTTCTGGAGCCATGCTGGCTGTTTAGACTGGAAAGTCAGTGCACCATGAATTTATCCCAAAAATATTTGCTGCTGTTTATTCTTCTGTTTCCTCTGTCCATCCCAGTCTGAAACCAGTGGCCACAGAACATCCTCATGCTGGAACTAGAGGGGTTTCTCTAAGTGCTTTCTGATATTAAGGATAGGGAGAGGGAAACCAGGGAAGCAAAGAGCTGCCCAGCTCAGCTGTCAAACCACTTGGCAGTAGGATCCAGGCAGGGATGAGGAGGGAGCTCAGGACAGGAGCCAGCTCTGGCTCTGCAGACATCATCTCACTGTCCCTCTGTCCCATCTCCAATGTACCCCATGCCTTCTCCCACCCTGAGGGTGGCCCACTTGCCCATGTCGCTCAGAATGGAGCCTGGTGGATGGATGTGTACATTGGGCTTGAAGAGATACGGGGCTCACTGCATCACCCTGAGGATCCCCAGTGCTCACCCTCCTCTCCCTGGTACCTGCACACCTTGGGTAAACACCTGCTGCAGGGATGGGGCTCCAACTGGCACCCAGGGACCTTTACACACTGGATACAGCTCAGAGTGTGCTGGAACCTTGGTCAAAATTGCCTAAAGGGGTGGGTTCATGCCAAGGCACCACCTGTGCTGGGGAGAACTGCTGTGGGGATGTTCCCCTCCTGCAGCCTTTCCACATGAGAGCCTTTTATCTCTTTATCCCCACCCTAATTTGAAAGGAAACATCAGGTTGCTTTAATTAAGCATCTGAGAAGGTTGTTCAAAGGTAACGCCCTGAACAAGGTGCATAATCCCTGCTCCATGCCAGGGCCCCATGCTCCGTGGGGTGGCTGCAAGGTACAGGGGCTGCCAGGGGACCTGGGCTTGGTGGGCAGACCTGGAGGTCCCTGCTGAAGCTGTGTTGTTCTGCCACCCAGGAGGGTCTCCCGGAGCTGGCGTGTGGGTACCAGGATGGCATTCCATGCTGAGAGCTGGAGGTACTGGGAAGCACTGGCTGGTGGGGGTCAGCCAGTGTGCCCCCCACTGCTTGGCTCTCTGTCTGTGAGAGGCCGCTGGAGCATTTCTTTGTCTTTTCTTTTTTGGTGGTGGTTCTTCTAGTTGGTGCTAATGCTTTTGGACTGAGGACAGTCCCAAGTTGACCATTTCCTCCTGCTTCCTTCTGCTGTGCCCACCCTATGTTTGAACTCTTCTCCTCCTGGTCCTCCTTAGTTGTTGCAGGAATCACTGGTGGTTCCCGCTCCTACAGCCTGTACTCAGCATTGGCTTTCACAATAAGGCTTCTTCTGCCCCAGAGTTTGAAGAGGAAAGCATTTTTCTCAGAGCTGTGTAGAGGCCAATAAAAGGCCCTGTGCTGGGAGGTGTAGGGGACAGCACTCTGCAGATGTCCCCATGGCACACTGCCTTGACAACAGACTGATGTCCTCCTGCCTCTAAGATCTTGGAGACCAGGGAATTGCTGGAATTGCTGTGATTGTTCATTCAGTTTTCTCTGTGATTCTTCACGGTTCCCCACCTTTGTTACATTGGATGCTGCAGAAGAAGGGAAGACCATGTAGACACATTCACTGTGCTTCCCTCTTCCATATGTCTTCACAAAGATTTCTGATTGCTCCAAATCCCAAGTTCAGGATGGGAATTCTTGTTACCTTTGAAAACCTTTTGAAAAAGAGGGATTCTTCCTGGCTTCCCCCATCTGTCTGACAAAGAGTTCAAAAGCTGCTGCTGATGCAGGGTGCTCCAGCTCACCAGCATGCCGTGAACTATTTTGCAAAAGGAGCAGCTACCCTATGTCCTGCTGACAGAAATGTTTGGGCTGCATCCACCTTCCTGGCTGGCCCCTTTGGGGTTTGAGGGTGAGCCAGTGGGCAGCTGGTGGTTCCCTTCTGGTTCCCTTGCACACCTTGGTTATTCATTGCTTGGAACAGCACATTTTCCCCTGGTTTTGATGGGTAGGTCTCTCCAACCACTTTGTGTTTCCCAGCTTGGAGCTGGCTCTGCTCAGGAAACTGCTCTCCTTTATTTGCCATGAGCTTATTTAGGAATGGGAGTTTTTTGAAACAGTCTGTGATGGAGATGCCCCATGGCTTTGTAGACAGATGTGAGAGATAGCTTTAACTTTTGTGGCTGCACAGGGCTGAAGTGTCCTCTGAAACATGGCTTTTGCTCTCCTTGTCCTGGGAATTAGGCATATATCCCTCCCCACCGCAGCTGCTCTTTGCTCTGTTGATCCCAGAGCTCTTTGGCAGTTGATTTAAGAGCAGATCTTGATTTAGTGGGTGCTTCTACTTTTCAGTTTATTCAACAATATCACCAGAGTTTAAAATCTTACCCTGATCTCACATTGTGCATTCAGTTTTCTCTTATGGTCAGGCTTTGAAGGTTTACACTTGGATTGACCTCAGCAAACTCCAAACGAGAACCTCCCTTCTCGTTTGCCTGTGACCTTTAGCCAAAGCTCCTCCAGCAGTTTTACATCCTCTTCCTTCTCCTTCATTTGTTTCCTCTCAACCTTTGAGGCTGCATTGGGATCCTGCTAGGGGAACAGTCAGCCAACCTGGACATCCCATATACATGGGGACTTCCTTGCTGGGGCTATGGGACCCAGGGTTTGGACACCCCAGCTGTCCCAGTGCCCATGGAGCAGCTCAGAGAGGGGCACTCTGCCTGTTTGGAGGTAGGGACCAGGAAGGGGATGTGGAGCATCCCAACTGACTGTTCCACAGGAAAATTCTGTCCACCTGCCTCTCCACTCCCTCAGCACAGGGCAGCAGCGCAGGGATCACAGCTGGGCATCCTTCATATTGTCCAGGTTTTTATCCACCATCAGATCTACCTTTGGTGGTGTTTTCCCACAGATGCCAGGGTGGCAGAGCTGTCTCCATCACCCAGGCACCCTAGTGATGCTCATGACATCATCGTCAACACTGGTAGAACCAATGGGGCCTGCTGTGCCACTCTATACCCTCTCCTGATCCTTGTTCCAGCCACCTTTATCCAGTCCCTGTGGTGCTCATACCTTGGGATCAGGCCTGGCTCTGGAGTGGGTGCTCCTCTTTGTCTCCCTCTTCTCTCCATCATGGTGGGTTTTGGGTGGTGGAACTATGCCCGTCCAGGCTGCCCTAACTGCTCTGCTCTGCCTGGCCCTAGGAGTGATGAGGTGGTGGCTGTGGCCAGCATGAACTACGACCCAATTGTGTCCAAGGTGGCCGAGGTCCTGGCTGCTGGCAGGACCATCCGGAAGCGTGATGTAGAGTAAGTAGACAGGCAGTGGGAAGTGGCAGTGCCAGGGCAGAGGCTAAGCACGGCCATGGGGTGCTGGGCAGAGCTGAGCCTTTCACACTGATCCGTCTCCATACCCCTCTTGCATCTCCCTTCCTGTTCTGCTTCCTCCATCCCCCCTGTGCTACCTCTCAGCTGCCTCCAAGTCTGGCATCCCCCACACATGGGGTTTGTCTTAAACACAAGGACCCAAATCCTTGCACAGACAGGATGGGATGGGAATACTCTCTGCCTTTGGGCACTAGCATATCATCAAGGAAGCAGTGCTGGATGTTGGGGTGCACCTGGGCACCCAGTCAGTCAAGGAGACCTGCAGAGAGGGACTGGGTGTGTAGCCTGTGCATAACCCAGCCCAAAGAGCTGGTCGTGCGAGTATGCTGGCCTGGGGTGTCTCAGCCTCCAATTCCTTGGAGCAGACCTCATAGGCAAAGGAAATTTTTCTCCCTTCACTGTGCTTTTTAGACCATGCAGAGGAAAGAGCATAGCTTTGTGCTGAGGGTGGGTGCTGGAAGACAAATTCCAGGGAGGTGATAACAGCTGGGAAGAGGCCTTTAGAGTGGGAATCAGAGCTGCTGAGGAAATGTGGGTCCCTGTTCCAGGGGTGTTTCCACATCTGAAATAAAGCCAGATTTTTTCAAAAGCTCAGGGAGAGGAGCACTCCCAGCCCCTAGGAAGCTTTGTGTCTCAGACTCCCTGGGCATCCCTGGGATGGGGAGCATGTCGTGGGCCCCCTCAGCTGAGACAGGGTTCATAAAATGACAGAATAGTTTGGGTTGGAAGGGACCTTAAAACCCATCCAATTCCACCCCCTGCCCCCTTCTCTCCCACTATCCCAGATTGCTCCAAGCCCCATCCAAGCTGGCCTTGGACACTTCCAAGGATGGGGCAGCCAGAGATTCTCTGGGCAGTCTGTGTCATGGTCTCACCACCCTCAAAGGGAAGAATTTCTTGTGCCATCACCCTGGTACATCGGGAAACGATTGCTGTTGTCCCACTTTGTGGCTGGGAGGGAGGTGGTATCTTGTGGGTATCCTGGGGGTGGGGAGGGGCTGCTGGGACTGTGGTAGGGCTCAGGGGCTGGAGGAAGCCAGATTAAACCTGAATGTCTTTTCTCTCTTTGTCTCCTGCTGCTTTCACAACTTTAGGCTGTTTGTTCGTCACGGCAAGTACGTTCGGTTTGGGGTCCTGAGTGTGCTGGATATGAGGGGCTGGCAGGAGGGACAGCTGCCCCCCTGACTGGGCCATATCCCTAATTCCCATGTGGAGACACTGGTTATGGGGCGGGTGTCCTTATTTTGCATCCCCCTCACATGGGGGGCAGTGCTGGGTGATAGGGCTGGGGCTGCCAGGAGCCACATCCGGCACAGATCCTGTTGGCTGGGACCTTGCTTGGCGGGGGTTTGGCAGCTTTCCATGGATTTTCAGCTGAAGGGCAGCTTTTAAATATAAATAAATAAAATGTTTGAACTCAGTTTTACACAGAATTGAGGACCTGCAGGTGACTTTTTGGACAGTTTAGTGACAGGTGTGAGTGCAGAGGAGGCAGCTGATTGCTGGGATGGACACCAAGTACTGGACTAGCACCAAGGCACACCAAGAGCATTTGCCTGCGCACGTTGAGAAACCCCTCACAGCGCTGTTGTTTTTCTCTCTTTTAGAACTGGAGACATGTCATGGCTAACAGGGAAGGGCACCTAAAGCCACAGATGGCTGAGCTCTCCTGATGCTGCACTCGCCGTGGGGAGATGGGACAGCAGCTCCATGGCCTGGTGGGAACCCCATGGCTCAGCCATTTCCCTTTGATGAACCTGCCTTCAGATCTTCCAGGAGGATCTCACACAGCTCCTCTGCCCCTGTGCCTGCTGGGCTGGGGATGGGGCTCTGCTGTTGCAATTGCTGTGGAATGCTGGAAAAGCAGCCCACAGAGAGCGTGAGGCTTGGCACTGGCAGTGGGCATGGGCGTCATATGGCTCTGGATGCTGCCATAGGGCTGAGGGTCCCCAGGCGGGTGTGCCCCACGCATGTCCCTCACTCCCATAAGCAGCATGAGTGCCTTTGGTTGCTCCTGTGCTTTCATGCATGATGCTCCTTTCCAAATTCCCTTTGCTCCCAGCAGAGCTCCAACACGCATCCCTGCGGAGCCTGACATCTGCTCCTTTCCTGCATGGCTGCCGCTTCTGCCACAGCTCTCCCTGTGCCCACCCACCCCCGGGGCATCTGGGCGGGCCAGGAGATTACACTGGGTGATCTCTGTGCAGCTGGTGCTTGTGTTGTCCAGGCTGGTCCTGTGCAGCCCCACCAGTAGAGGTGAGTCTCTGTCCATGCTGAGGGCTCTGGAGCTCATCAGTCCCCATCCCAGAATCTCCTGTCCTGGAGCAGCCAAGGGGCTGGGATTCATTCCCTGTCTCCTGGGGCTTGGTTTGGGCTGGGGCACTGGCAGCTCTTGGGCCCATTGCCGGAGTGCATTGCAGGGGTACCTGAGAGCTGTGATGGCTCAGCTGCAGCCCTGGGCTGGGTGGCCACCCTTCCAGCCAGCCTTGAGATATCTCTCCTTAATGCTATCATGGGATCAGTGCTGTTGCTGAGGTGTTATTCGAGGAAAAATAACTGGGGGAGCATTTCTGGCTGTCCGTTCTCTGGCACTTGTCCAGTGTAGTGACAAAGCTGTATAACCCATCATGCTTGTACTCTGCTGTCCTGTTTCTGGTCCCATGCTGAAGAAGAGCCATGTCTCCAGCTCAGGAGTGGACCTGGCCAGCCACAGTCCAGAGTCCATCAGCCCAGCAGAGTGGGGGTTGAGAGTCCCCTTTGGAGAGACTCCAGTTCTTTGTTCTGGGGGCAACTCCTTCCCCAGCAGTCAGTGTTTTACCCTGTGTCCCAAACAAGAGGATTTATATTTTTAATTTGATTCACCCCCTGTGAATTAAAGCAATACTATTCTTGGGGTCTGGGTCATTTCTGATTCCTTCCAAGACCTTGGGTCACCTCTGCATGTTGGCCAGATTGTTCAAGAACCGCTTCTCTGGAGACTTACCACCTGTGTCCAGCTCACCTGTATTTCCAGTATTTCAGATCTTGGCTGGGTAGAAATGCCCCAGTGTCTATCACGTCTCTGGCTGGTCTCTCCTGGTTTCACTGCAGAGCTTTTCCCAGATGGAATGACCAGGAGGGGTGGTAGCAGGATGTGCACACTCCAGCACACATCCTGTGATGAACAGGGACCATTGTGTGTCTGCTGGATCCACAAAGCAATGGGAACTTGCAAGTCTCATCTCAGGCTCCAAAAGACAAATCTCAGTATTCCTGTCCACAGGTCCTCCTCCGAGGGCAGGGGTGGCTGGAGCTGCTCAGATCCTGGTGCCCCAGGCAGGGCTCTTCCAGAGTGGCCTAGGGCTGGGGGCACTGCCCAGGTGGAGGCAGCTGCCCAGGTACTGCCTCAGCTCTGCTCACTACTCACAAAGATCTGGCTTTGTATCCTGTGTCCTGCTGGTGGGATAGTTGGACTCAGCTTTGGTTGCTCCCCAGGGGACCCAGCTGGAGTGCCAGGGGACTCTGGGGCACCACAGGGTGGCATTCCCTTCAGCTGTGTGTATTTTCCCAAGCTCTCTGTCATATTCTCCATGCTGGGTGAGACTGGCAGCTCCCTCAGCACAACTTTGCTACACTGGGGACACAGTGGCAGAGTACTTTGTTTTTCAGGAAGATGCTTTTTGACCTCCTTTGCCTCTGATGGGGCCTCATCCAGTATTGGGCATGAGCTGCATAAAATGGGCATCACCACCACGTTCACAGGGCTGAAGACCATTCAGGGGCTGAGGAAGGACCTTCTGTCCCAGCCTACAGATGCAGTGGGGGTAACAAGTCCCATTCCCTGCTTTTTATGGAGGAGTTGTTTCAACCAGGGCTGGTAATATCACCCATGACTCAAGAAATCCCAGTCACCACTGTAGCTTTCCTTGAGACATGTGTCAGGTCATGGGCAGGGCTGGCTCAGATGGGTATTGCTCCTCTGCACAGGTGTGGGGTGGTGTTGAACCTGGGACTCCTTATCCAGTGCCTTGGCAAATGCTTCCCGGTGGTGAGTCTGTCCTGGAGCTGGGCAAGCCTGGGTTGTGTTCTCTGCCACCTTTCCAGGCCTGTCTTGCAATCTCTAATGCCAGGACAGAAAGTTTCCATCTCTTCTTAATAAACTGCCTGTTTCCATGAGGAATGAGAGCCCAGCTGGGGCACATGCAGTGACCCCCAGCTGCACTGCCCCGTGTCAGTTACCTCCACCAGACTGCCCAGGTACCATCTTGGTTGCTTACCTTGCCTGCCCATGCAGACCCGATGCCCCCAGATCCTGAGCTCTCCACCAGCTTCTGCTCCTCAGATTCTGGGGGCGTGCCTGTCACCCTGCCCATGTCTCACCTGTGTGCTGGCAGGACTTGGGGGACAGCTAGGGCTTTGCCTCTGCCCCATGCAGGTGAGACCCCATCTGGAGAACTGCATCTAGCTCTAGGGTCCCAGCACAGGAAGGACCTGGAGCGGCTGGAACAAGTTCAGAGGAGGCCACAGAGGTCCTCTGAAGGCTGGAGCCCAGCCAGGAGAGCTGGGGGTGCTCACCTGGAGAAGAGAAAACTCCAGGGAGAGCTCAGAGCCCCTTGCAGGGCCTAAAGGGGCTCCAGGAGAGCTGGAGAGGGACTGGGGACAAGGGATGGAGGGACAGGACAAGAGCAGGTTGGAATATTGGGAAGAAGATGGGATATAGTGAAGAAATTCTTCCTTGTGAGGGTGGGCAGGCCCTGGCACAGGATGCCCAGAGCAGCTGTGGCTGCCCCTGGATCCCTGGACCTGTCCAAGGCCAGGATGGATGGGGCTTGGAGCAGCCTGGGACAGTGGAAGGTGTCCCTGCCCATGGCAGGGGTGGGATGAGATGAGCTTTGAGGTCTCTTCCAAGCCAAACCATTCTGTGATCCTACAACTTCAGCTAATCAGATGCTGGTTTAACCATGCTTTCAGTCCCAGATGGTTTGGTTTGGGCAGCATATGGCAGTGAGCTCTGCAATTTCATTTTAGCTTTATCCAGGAAAAGAATCATCTCTTTCTTTGGTTTCTTGTGTTCCTTGACAGTTTCTGGCCCTTTAAGGACTCATTTATAGCACTTGCTCCCACTATTTGAGGCAGCTTCTCTGATGCTCCTTATGGGGTGAGTTGGAGGCTGAAGATCATGAGGTGATCTGTTGGGTAGAACTGACTGACACTTATAGAGTGTGTCCAGAGAAGGCAACAGTGCTGGGGAAGGGGCTGGAGCCCCAGGAGAGGCTGAGGGAGCTGGGAAGGGGCTCAGCCTGGAGAAAAGGAGGCTCAGGGGGGCCCTTGTGGCTCTGCACAGCTCCTGCCAGGAGGGGACAGCCGGGGGGGTCGGGCTGTGCTCCCAGGGAACAGGGACAGGAGCAGAGGGAACGGCCTCAGGCTGGGCCAGGAGAGGCTCAGGTTGGATATTGGGGAATATTTCTTCATGGAAAGGTTTGTCCAGCTCTTATACAGGCTTCCCAGGGCAGCAGTGGAGTCTTCATCCCTGGAAGTGTTCAAAAAAAGTGTAGATGTAGCACCTGGGGACATGGTTTAGTGGTGACCCTGGCAGTGCTGGGATAATAATTTGACCTGATGATCTTAGAGGGGTTTTCCCACCTTAATAATTTTGTGATTTTAAACTTGAAGTTCCTGAAGAACCTTTTCCTCTCATTCACCTCTGGCTCAGCCACATCCCCCACTGCTGTCCAGCACCCCTGAGCCTGGATGGGGCTTGAGGAACTCACAGTGATGGGTAAATGCTCCATGAACCTGGAGGCCTTGAAGAAGCATTTCAGGTGAAGAGTACCATCCTCTCATGAGGCATCCTCATCTGTCAGGGGTCTTTGAGCAATATTTGTGTTGATAGAGCCTGGCTGGGAGAGGGTGCAGTTGCTGCAAGTCACAGTGACAGGTACAAGCCCCTGGAGACGCTGTTGAGGGGGGATGCTCTGTGACTTGTGATTTTCTTGCAACTCCACCTTGTGATTCCTGCATGGGCTTGGTGTTCCAAGGTGGGAATTCTCCTTTCCCAGATCCCCCTTCCAGATCAGCAGCCCTGTCTCCAGGGAGCCAATGGCCGCGTGGCCCTGCGCATTAGCCTGGCCCGTCACCTCACTGATTCCCTCCTGGCTAATCCAGGCTGAGCCGGGCTGGGCTGAGCAGGGCTCAGCTGCTGTCCATGGCTGTGCCCACCCCGCTGCCCCCCAGCCTGCGCCGGGGCTTGGTGGCCTTCAGTGGCTCCCTCTTCATCAACAACAAGACGTGGGACAGCGGCGCTGCCCCCACCTCCCAGCCAGGTATGGGCACGGGGGCTCTGCAGAGGGGGCTTGGGAACAGGGGCTGTCTGTCCATCCCCATGGCCCTGCTCAGCACATCACCAAAACCCCTGGGTGCCTCTGAGGCACCAGCACCCAAAGGGTCCCTGAACCCACCCACCAGGGAGGGGAGCAAAAATAAGAACATTTGCTGCAATCAGCTGCTTGTGGGACCCGGGGTCTGTTGCTCCCCTCAAGCTGTGAGGGGGGGTCCCTCTGGGCAGGGGGAGCCCAGGGCTGGTGAGCAGCCTGCCCATCCCTGCCTGTCCTGCCTAGCTCACAAGGTGCTGTCCAGCCTGCCCCTCCAGGTGATGCTGTACTTCAATGTCTACTACTTCCCAGTCTGGTGCCTGGCTGAGGGGATTATGCTGCACCTGAAGGTACCATCCCATGGGGCACGTAGGGATGGGGGGAGCTGCTCCTGCCATGTCTCCCTGGGCATGGGTGGGGGACAAAGGGGGCAGGGGACAGAGGAGCCTCTTCAGAATTAATGGATCCCCAAAATGCCCTGACCCCCATGAGAAAAGATTGCTCATCTCTGCTAGAGATAGAAATCATGAACTTTCAGGCAGGAATGGTCAAAATGGGGGGGAAGAGTAGGCAGAGCTGGGAACCAGCCATGGTTCCAAACCAACTCTGCCATGGTGAGAGCTGGCAGAGCATGGAGAGCTATGTATGGGGAGGAGGGCACAGGGAGCTGGGCATGGAGAGCAGGGAGTGGTGCACAGGGAAAGGGAAACTGGGCATGGACAGCTGGACTTGGACAAGGCTGTGCCCCCATAACAGTACCACCTGCTGCCGTGGCACTATCAGTTCCTGCTGGTCACAGCCTTCCTCATCCTCTCGCTGGCTGAGGGCTCCCGCCTCTACCTGGGCTACCTGGGGAACCTCCAGGAGAAGGTAAGCACTGCCTGCCCTGGCCCAGCCCAGCTGGGGGAGCTGGATATCCCCTCACTTAGGAGCCATGTGCCCATCACTGTCCTTTCTCTGGTGGTCTGCCTGGAGCTGTCCTAGAAGAGAATCGTGGGTAAAGGCATGACCTGGAGAGAGGGAATGAAGGGGACCCATTTGCCCTCCTGCTGTGTCCCTCCACGCAGGGGTTTGACAGCATCTGACCACAGCTCAATGGAGCAGGGACATCCCTGGTCCCCGGGTTCCAAGGCCAGCAGAGGCTAACGCAGGAGCCTCCAGGGGCAGAGAGGGTCCCCCCAGCCCACCACTGCCTCCTTGCCCTACC
The DNA here is from genome assembly GCF_037042795.1 of Molothrus aeneus. Taxonomy (NCBI): domain Eukaryota; kingdom Metazoa; phylum Chordata; class Aves; order Passeriformes; family Icteridae; genus Molothrus; species Molothrus aeneus. The sequence continues at coordinate 247,465 of NC_089663.1, forward strand.
TCAGCAGTTTCTGATCCTGCAGGTGCCTGAGCTGGCTGGGTTCCTGCTCCTCTCCTTCCTGATCCAGCTGCCCCTCCTGCTCTTCCTGCTGTCAGACAGGCAGGTCATCCACCTGCCGCTGGAGGTGCCCATGCACAGCTTGTTCCTGGCCTTCCTCCTCCTGGAGATCGTGGCTGCCTTCTTGGTGCTGAGGACTATGACCAAGCAGCTGGCAGCACAGTTCTACCTGCGACAGTTCCAGGAGGGTGGGAGGGGCCGGCTGGAGCCTGGGGGCACAGGGGGACAGGCAGCCGAGATGGGCTGATGCTGCATGACCCCTCCACCCCACACAGCTGGTCCTGGCAAGGAGCATTAAACAGTGCTTAAACCCACAGACACTGTTTCTGAGCTTTGTGGAGGCCCCAGAACAGCACCCAGGCACAGCCCAGCTGATCCCTGCCTTGCACCAGTTAACACAGCCTGGGAAAAGTGGGAGGGAGGGGTCACCTCTGAAATGTTCTGGCTCACCCCAGGGCTGTGCCTGTTCTTGCTCAGCATCAGCCCTGACAGGAGGCAGGAATCAGGGTGCAGGAGCCACTGCACACCCCTAGGAAGTACCAGCCCAGGGCTGGAACTTAAAACGTGGCTCCTAAACCCTCCTAAACCCCCCTGAGCTTCCCAGGGAGCTTCTGAGGATCCAGGTGGCCTACATGAAGCCATCCCAGCTGGAAGGGTGCCATGAGGTGCAAGAGCAGCACTCCACAACCTTACAGTCCCTCCAGGGCTAGAGACAGAGCAAAACCTCTTCCCACTTCCAGAACAGCTTTATTCCATTGCATCCTTGTTTTTCAAGGGAAATCAAGGCCCAGGATCACTGGAACAGGGAGAAATGCAAAATGCTTTAAGCCTCTTGTGCCAAGCAGGAGCAGCTACGCCCCAGCATCCTCTGGGGGAGCTCCGTGGGCAGCTCTGCTCCAGCACCGGCTGTCAGTGCTGGGAGCTGCCCCTGGCATAGCTTTGTGCTCCAGGAGCCAAGAACTGCTGCTGCTGCTGCCAGTGCTTCTGCAGGAAAGGCAGACGCTAACCCCAGCAGTGCCCACCTGGGCCAGCACTGGCCCTCCTCCACCAGGGCTGCAGCCGTGTCCCCATCGTATCTACCTGCAGGTGGCTCTGCAGGGAAAGGTGTTTGTGGTGGAGCATTCCCGATGTCCCTAAGCTGTGGCCTTAGGCTTACCTTTAGGGGGTCTTGCCTGCAAAATGAACAGGGACATCAGTATACAACAGGCATGGAGGCAGCCCAGGTGGCCCTTGGCTACTCTGCTTGGTTCCATGCAACCAGATTCACTGCCCAGGACCCCCACCCCACTCTGGATTCGAGATCAGGCATTAGGAAAGTTTCCCCCCTCATTGGATGGAGCAGCTTTAGGACAGTTCACCAGGAGATGGGGGATCTCAGCCCTCAGAGGCTCCAAAGACTTGGCCAGACAAAGCTGGAAATGACCTGAGGCAGGGCTGCCAGCTCTTCTGGTCTGTAGGGGCCTCCCTGTGACTCCCTGATTCACCAGGGCAGTGAATTCCCACAATGCAGTCATGCTTAGCACATGAACCTGTCAATGAACCACAGATCAGGATGTGCCCTGAAGAGCTGGCGCCTCTCTGCAGGGAGTCCCATAAGATTCCCTTTGGAAGAGGGTGAAAAGCATAGAGCTGGGTCAGTTTTCCAGGTAAGGTCTCCATGGTGACCCACTGATGCATGTTTTGACAGTAGCTGAGGTCATGGTGCAACTTTCCCTGACTCCCGGCACCAGCTGGATCCCTCTCCCAGTTCAGACTAGCAACCAAGCCCAAAAGTTGAAAACTAAGAGCTGCTCCACCAGGTTTTCCCCTGATCTTGGGAACTGAGTTTTAACCAAAGGGAAGAAAATCATTAAATCCAAAATGATTCACTTCAAACCCTCCTCTCTCCCATGTGGTCCTCTCCTTACCTCCTCAAACTTCTCCTTCCAATAAAGGTCAGCCTTTGCATCAAGGTAGAGCAGAACCAGGTCACAGACCATTGTAGCCTGGAGACAGGCAAACATTGAAGATGGGAACCTTCCCACAGGAATGCCTGGCCTTCCATCCTGGCTCCCCCTGTGCCCTGCAGCCATCTGTGGGCATTTGCTGGGGCAGCGAGCCAGTCCTGCCTCCAGCCAACTCCACTGGCTCCTCTCTGACCCAGCCTGGTCCCAGGAGCTGTACAGGAGGTCAGACAGGATCCCCAGGCTGCAATGGATGGACAGGGAGGGCTGTTCCAGCACCTTCACGGTCACATATGGACTGGGATGAGCATGTCAGGGGGGAGAGGGGCGCAGGTGGGGGACTTCCCTGTAACTCTGCTGGAAGGGAAGAGCCACAGAAGGGCTCTACAAGGGGCTGCCCCACCATAGTGACAGGACACTGCATCCCTTCAGTCAGAGGAGAAGCAGAGAGGAGCTGCTCTCTCCTGACAGCAGCATTCCAGTGATGCTCTGTCCCAGGATCCACACATAAACCTGGCCACCATGAGATGTGACTGCCAGCACTTAGGATCCCAATCCAGTGGTGTCATTACTAATGGTCACAGGGAGACCTGAGCTGACACCCTGCCAGACCATCTCCCCTCTGTGCTGGCTGCCACTAAGGAAGCCTTGTGCCCAGGCAGGCAGGGAAACAACTGAGAAGTGGCACTTCCCAAGGCATGGACCAAAGGAGAAGAGCGTATCTGGAGTACTCACAGCACCAAAGAAGGCGATGCTGGTGCCAAAGCTCACGGCGGTAGGAACAATGCTGAACTTCCCAGCCTGGTGAGAAACAGTGGAGGGGCAAGAGAGAGGGTGAAGAGTGGTCAGAGGGGTGAGAAGCTTGTGGGCTGAGCCTTGCGGGGCAGCATGCTCAAAGTCAGGAGGTGCTGGAAGGATCCAGGGATATTTCCCCATGCTGATTTGTAGGAAATCCCCCTTTGGTTGTCAAAGAAGGGACTGAGGTGCCTGATGACCTGGAAGCAGCAGAGGTTACTGTGACCCACCTGCTCCTGCAGGCACAGTAGGAACTTCCCTCTTGCTGCAGCTGCCGCCTATGGAACCACATCCCAGCAAACACAACCCTGATGTGATGTATCCCTCCCTTCACAAATGAGTCTGGTAGTTTCTCTTCTGGCTGTTCTCTCCTGCTCCACAGCTCCTGGACCTGCTCTCTCAGCCTAGAAGTGGTACACCCTGTCCTGCACTGTGTTCTTCACCTTCTTCAGGTGAAAGGGCACTCTGAACATGAAAGACCAGCTGTGGACATCTCTCAGTGTGGGAAGTGCTCTCAGCACAGGCTCCCTCTTTGGAAAGCTAAGCACTGAGTTTGTGAGTCATGCTGCACAGAGTAGCATCAACAATCTTGGAAACATGGAATAGTTTGGGTTGGAAGAGACCTTAAAGCTCATCTCATTCCACCCCCTGCCATGCACAGGGACACCTTCCACTACCCCAGGGTACTCCAAGCCCCATCCTACCTGGCCTTGGACATTTCCAGGGATCCAGGGGCAGCCACAACTTCTGTGGGCAACCTGTGCCTGGGCACCATCACCCTCACAGGGAAGGATTTCTTCCCAATATCCCGTCTAACCCTGAGAAGCCATCCCCCTTTGTCCTGTCCCTCCATCCCTTGTCCCCAGTCCCTCTCCAGCTCTCCTGGAGCCTTCTCCTCTCCAGATGAGTACCCCCAGCTCTCCCAGCCTGGCTCCAGAGCAGAGGGGCTCCAGCCCCTGGAGCATCTCCAAGGCCTCCTTTGGGCTCACTCCAGCAGCTCCAAATCTTTCTGTTGTTGGGGACACCAGAGCAGGTGCAGCACTGCACTTGAGCAGGGCAGAGAAGCAGAATCCCCCTTTACCTCCTGCCCACAGTGCTGAGAAGGAGTCCAGGGCACAGGGCATTTCCGGGCTCTCAGTGCACATGGCTGGGGCATATCCAGCCTTAATCACGCCACACCTTTTCCCCCTGAGGGTACTTTTAATCAAGAAGGGATTAATTGTCCAGGTTCAGTAGAGTTCACTTTGATCTTTGTCAGGGTACTCCCACCATAACTCTGTCAGAGGGACGCCCTGAAGCCCAGTTCACCTTGCCTACTGAACACTTCATGGCCCCCATGTCAGACCCTCAGAGAGGGAAATCTCCCCCCTCAGGGCATTACCAAAAGGTTTTTCTTCAATTAGGAAAGACTGTTTTCTCCTGCTCTGCTTAGAGAACTCTGGGAAGAGGTGAAGAGCTCACCCAGGTGGGGAGAAGTGAGGGTAGCAGAAACCACAGGGGCAGGGTGGGAGCAGTGGTGTGAGGAATCAGCCCTGGGGTGAGGAGCTCCCGGTACCTGGCCGTGCACGGAGAGGTCAAAGCGGATCCCGTAGAGCTTCAGCAGGTTCCGGTAGAGCTGCTGCTGCGAGCCCCAGTAGTAGGAGGCAGTTCTGTGGGAGACATTGGGATGGCTCAGAAAGGCAGGGAGGGAAGGGGGTGCCAGTGCCAAAGGATTGCTGGGCCTCTGGGTTCCTGCGTGTCCTCCAGGCTGGGGACTGGGCATACACATGCAGTGATGACTCACTGGCACCAACAGTGGGGCATCAGCATCCCCTCAGCATCCAGTTTGGGTCACTGGGAGCACGCAGCTCTCAGTGTGCCCAGCCCAGGTGGGGACAGTCACAGGTCCCTGCCCTCAGGCGGATAATGCCCTGCTCTGCTCCAAACACAAAAGAGCTACAAAGCATGGGAATTGCCACAGCAACCCTGTACTGACAGGCCCTGCCCTGAGCTATCATCTCCCAATGCCTTAAAGGTCTCCAAGATCTTTAAGTCCAAACAATTAACCCAGCACTAACCCATGTCCCCAGGTGCCACATCTACAGAGCTTTTAAATCCCTCCAGGGACAGGGACTCCACCACTGCCCTGGGCAGCTGCACCAGGGCTAGATAAACCTTTCAGTGCAAAGATTTTTTTCTAACATGCAATCTAAACACTCCCTTAGTGCAACTTCAGGTTGTTCTCTCCAATAAGGCTCCTTGTTTGGCCTGGGAGCACAGCCTGACCCCCCCGGCTGTCCCCTCCTGGCAGGAGCTGTGCAGAGCCCTCAGGGTCCCCCCTGAGGCTCCTTTGCTCCAGGCTGAGCCCCTTCCCAGCTCCCTCAGTCCCTTCTGGGGCTCCAGCCCCTTCCCAGCTCCGTTCCCTGCCCTGGACATGCTCCAGCCCCTCCAGGTCTCTCTTGTCAGGAGGGGTCCAGAGCTGCCCCAGCACTGGAGGTGCCCCAGCAGTGCCAGCACAGATCATGTGCCCTTGGCCTTCCTGCCCACCTGGGCACACCTGGGTTCATGTTCACCTTCACATCCTTTTCTGCCTGCACCTTTCCAGCCACTCTGCCCCAGCCCCAGAGAGCATTCCATGGCGTTGTTCTGACCCCAAGACAGAATCTGGCACTTGACCTTGTTGAACCTCACACCACTGGCCTCAGCCCATGGATCCAGCCTGTCCAGTTCCCTCTGCAGGGCTTCCTGCCTTCCAGTAGATCCACACTCCCACCCAGTTCAGTGTCATCTGTGAACTGACCGAGGCACACTGCCTGTCCCTGCTGCTCCTTTCAGAGCATCCATCAGAACTGAAATCTCAAACAACTTCCATGCGCTGATCCCACAGGCCTGTGTGGCCACTGTCCCAGCATACTCACCTGAAATTGTACCTCATGTCCTGCAGGCTGAAGGAATACTGTGGTTGGCACTGGGTAGCGGGGTGGTCCAGGTCGCAGTTCCACTCGATAAGAACTCTGATGCTTCCCCCCTGTGAAACACATTTTATTCCAGGAGAAGCATGGAATCAGATTAGATGAGTCATTAACTGTTCAGACATTCTCAGATCACACATTCCCTGAGCATTTCAGGTCAGTCCTCTGCTTCTTGCTCACATCCTTGGGGAATTTTGAATTGCCTTCCATAGTTGTATAAAAAACAAGTACCAGCAGTGCGAGGTCTCCAAAGTTCTCTCCAGCTGCCTCCACTATGTCACGGACACGGAACACAGGGCAGGAGGGGTTGAAGATTGGATCATATGTGCAGCTCTTGAAATAGCTGGGGTCACTGGTTTGTAAAGTGTTGCACCTGAGACAGGAGAGAGGGGGGGGCAGGGGTGTGGGAGGTCATGGAGCCCAGCTGTGGGACTGCAAAGGGGACCCTCCCATTGGATTGGGCCTGCCAGTGCTCCTGCTTTGAGGGGGGACAGTCAATGCCTTGCCTAAAGCCTCAGATGGAAGAGGGTGGAGAAAAAACAGCCCAGAGGAATCTCACATGGAGTTATCCTCTATAGCATGCACCATGGCCTTCCCTTCCACCTCTTTGTGCTCCTTTGTTTCTTCCCAGCACCCAGCTGTGGTCTCTGCTACAGGTAACAGCAGGGACAGTTCATGCCGTATCCCCTGCCATGGTAAGGCAGCACAGTCAGCATGCCCGGAACTGTGGGGCCAGTGCAGCCCTTTATTTGCCTTCTGTGAAACCACTTTGCAAGGACTAAAAGACAAAACCATTAGTTTCACTTCCAAATGAGAGCTTGGGAATGCCTGGCCTTGTCTGGCTCTCTGCAGTGCTCTACATGGGCAGATGGACACCGGTCCCTCTCTCTGAGGTGTCCCCAGCCCACTGCTCTTAGAGCTGCACACCCAGGACAGCTGAAGTGACCTGTATTCACCTCAACACCTGTCCTGCCCTAACTGCCCCAGCACCACCTGCCCTGGGTGCCACTGGTTCCACGAGTGCTTCAGCTCCTCAGCCCCATCACAGCCTCAGTGCCAAGGCTGGACCAGGCTGCATGCTCAGCCCAGCTGGGACGTACTGTACTTACTTGGAGAAGTTAAATTTGGTGAAGTGGACAGTATTTTTTATAAAAAGAGTGAAATTCTCTGCCTCAGCCAGAAGAGGTTTCCTAGAAAACAACCACCAACAAAGTCAAGTCTTGCACAGTGGCCAAGGCCCTATTTCCCAAGCTCTGCAGTCTCTCCTGCAACCCCAAGATTTTGGCTACAATGGACAGGTGCAAGAAATGCTCTTGGGTAACACCCTCTGAGTTTAATTGACCAGAAAGTCAATGTCAGAGGTCCCCCAGAGCCTGGTTGTCCCTTGGGCATATGTGGTCTGACTCCTGGTAACACAGAGGGAGAGAGCCAAAGCTCCCAATATCTGCTGTCTCCTCATGTGTGATTACCTGGGCAGGGTGCTATTCTCCACAGGACACCAGCCATAGATCTCACAGGTGGAATGGGTGGCATTGAACATCAAACATTTCCCAGTTTTTATCCCTAGAAACAAGACAATATAAGACAGGCTGAGAGAGTTGGGGTTGATCACCTGGAGAAGACTTTGGAGAGATATTAGAGCCCCCTCCAGGGCCTAAAGGGCCTCCAAGAGAGCTGGAGGGGGACTTGGGACAAGAGCCTGGAGAGACTGGACACAGGGAAGGGTATCCCAGTGGCAGAGGCAGGTTCAGATGGGATATTGGGGAGAAATTGTTCATGGGAGGGTGGGCAGGCCCTGGCACAGGTGCCCAGAGCAGCTGGGGCTGCCCCTGGATTCCTGGCAGTGTCCAAGGCCAGGTTGGACACTGGGGCTTGGAGCACCCTGGGATAGTGGAAGGTGTCCCTGCTCATGGCAGGGGGTGGAACAGGATTGGCTTTAAGTTCCTTTTTAACCCAAACCATTCTAGGATTTTGTTTCTTTAACAAAACACCCAGTACCATTGCCATGAACCACAGGGTTTCCCATGGGACAATCTGCATCTTCTGTGCACATCCCGTCGAGGACAGAGGGACTCTGGGAGGGACAGAGAGAAGTGCTGTCACTGTGCTGTGCAGCTACCTGAGGCCATGCTGTCGCTCCCCTGCATTGTTGCACTGCTGCTCCTGCTTCTCCAAGTCCTTCCCAGACAGAGATGAACATTCACCAGCCTCTAGCCAGTCAGAAGAGAGGCATGTCCAAAGGGCAATTCTTCCTCTCCAGAGTACTTGCGTCCTGCTGCTCAGTGGCAGAGGAAGCCTCATGAACTATCTCAGACCTTCCAGATGGAACTGGGAACAGGCCAACAGGGATTCAGGAGGGCCCTAATGACTGAGCCTGTTAAGCACCTTGTAAAGTACCATGATGAATTCCCCGGGGAAGAGCTTAGTAGACCCTAAATATAGCATGACACGAGTTTTTCAAGAGACCTTCACCCTTACTCTGGACCTACCTGATTGTCAGGAGCAGTAAAAACCTCTTATTCAAACACAAAAAGATGATCGTAGCTGGAGAAACACCATTAACACCTCCCCCATCTACCCGAGGCCATAACAGGAGTCACCAGCTCATCAAAAACCCACTCCTCAAGCTCTGACGGCACAGAGGCCCAAATGCAGGAGGGGAATCCTCAGTTGTGTGCTCAGAAGTGGGGGTCTGTTCAGGCCTTCCCTGGGCTGCCCCAGGACAGCCTCAGCCATTCATTCAGGTGTAAAATCCACCAACATGATCTTAGAGGAGCAGTATCTTTGGGCTGGGTAGGGTCTGCTAGGGATCTGGAGTCATTATGGGATGCAGGAGAACATCTGGGGATTGCACCAGGTGTTCAGGGAATGGGAGGAAGAGAAGGCATGGGAAGGAGGGAACTTGGTAGTCTGAAAAGGAACATAAAGGGATAAAAGGATGCAAAGACTTAAGTGCATGTACAGCTGCTGAAACAGCTCGGCTCATGTTTGATGCTGCCTCTGGCCATAGACAAATTCATCTGCCAGCACCAAATACTCTGGTCATCAAGAATATTAAGGCAACTCAAACACCCTGCAAAGCCAAAAGCTGCCACCGCTAAATATTCAAAGCTTTCCAAATATGAATGTCATCTACAGTCCCAGTGCCAGGAACTGAGGAGCTCTTGGAGACTAGCATGAGGTGTAGGCTGGGACAGGCACCCACACACACCCCAGCTCTGGAACGGAATGAAATCCTCAGCTCTGTGTGTCCTCGGCTTGCACACTGGAAACCCAGCACCTAGAGGTGCCTGTGGCTGCCTGGGAGAACCCCAAAATGCCCTACAGCACTTGTCTTCCTCCCTGTTGGGACCTTAGGAGTTCTCAGCATTTTAAAGAAGGATCATTGGTGCCATTTTCCCCAACCCAAACCCAGTGTTTCTCCTCCTCTGCAGCATTTGGCCACAGCAGGAGCTGAAGGGACCATTAGGACAATTGGTGCTTGACTTGGGTACAAAGTGCCAGCAGTGGTTCAGCTTAAAGGACATTTGCCCCCATCTGCTGAGCTGGGTTCAGCCTGGGAGAGCTCAGCAGAGGAGCTGGCCTGACTCCAGCCTTAAAGGGAAGAATTCTCCCAGAGAACATATACAATTAAGTGTGGGATAGCTGGAAAACCATCTAGACCTTGTGCTTTGTTCCTCCTAAAAATAGGACACTAAGATGGACACTAGTACTGCAGCAGGGAGTTATCAAGGAAACATGACACAGGTATCCATGGATTGTGTGTCAAGGCATCCTCTTGTTCAAGGGCAGCAGAAAGCCTGGAATGGTCATACAGTGCCACCACACAAAGAGTTCAGAGCTGGAGAGGCCCCATGTCCCCTGTCCTGGCCAACAGAAACAGTTCTGGTAGAGCATATGCATACACATCTTGGCTAATGAAGGTATGACAGAGCAAGTGCAGATGTGCTGGGGAGCACTATGACCCAGTGAGTACGAGGGGAATTGGGTTTTGTGGGAATATAAATCCATTTTCCCTTTTATCTGGTCTTCCACTGGGTTCTGCTGAGCAGCAGAACCACTGGCTCCATCTCACCCCTGTGAGGCCGGGCTGGGGCAGGTCCGTTCACTCACCTCGGGGCAGGTGCCTTGGGCTTGCTGGATTGTGGCGATGAAATGGGTCACCAGGAAAAGTACATTTTCTCCCTGGGAAGCAAGAAGGTGCTGTCAAAGGGAGGCTGACACCAGGGTAGGTCCAAGGGGACGCCCTGTGACACCATGGGCAGAACAGGCACTAATGGACTTGCCTGGACTTTGGGAGACCTGTGGTACCCGCGGCAAGATGACTGACCGTATGTGTGACCTCCCTGTCTCCGCCCGGGGCCCAGCCGTACCTGCGGGGGCCAGGTGAGATCCGCAGCGTCCCAGAGCCGCCGGCCCGCGGCCTCGGCGACCGCCGCCCCCTTCACCTTCGTGACCACGGCGACACGCGGGGCGGTGTCGCGCTCCTGGTACCCCTTCCGCAGCAGCAGCACCCACCTGCGGATGTGCGGGGGGCTCTGAGGGACCCCCGGCCGCGCCCGAAGGCTGGGAGGATGTCCCTACCCCAGCGGGGAGTGGCCAGCCCGAGGGCAGGGTCCCTACCCCAGCAGGTAGCCAAGCGCGCTCAGCTGCAGCAGCCGGTGCAAGAGCCCCACCCGCCGGTTCCGCGTCAGCGAGAACTTGGCAGTCTTGTAGTCGAGCAGGGACCCGCAGGGTGGGCCCGGCATGGTGGCACCGAGGGAAAAGGCGGGCACGGTGAGGATAGCGGCACCAGGAGGGAAAGGGGGACACGGTGAAGATAGCGGGACTAAGGGCAAAGGCGGGCACGGTGAGGATAGCGGCACCAGGAGGGAAAGGGGGGCACGGTGAGGATAGCGGGACTAAGGGCAAAGGCGGGCACGGTGAGGAGAGCGGCACTAAGGGCAAAGGCGGGCACGGTGAGGAGAGCGGCCGCAGTCACTGCAGCCCCGCCCCGCCCCTCCCGCAGCCCCGCCCCTCCCGCAGCCCCGCCCCGCCCCCCCCGCAGCCCCGCCCCGCCCCTCCCGCAGTCCCGCCCCGCCCCTCCCGCAGTCCCGCCCCGCCCCTCCCGCAGCCCCGCCCCTCCCGCAGCCCCGCCCCGCCCCTCCCGCAGTCCCGCCCCTCCTCGTTGCCATGGCGGCGGGGGCGGGAGGGGGGGGGAAGCCCTCGGTCCGGGCCTGCAGCTCCCACACTGGGGCGGGGCCGGGGCACAGCGGCCCCGGGGCCTGCCAGAGAGCCGGGCGAGCCTCCGCCCCCTCCAGCCGCGGGCTCTCCCCGCAACGAGCATCCCAGAATGGTTTGGGTTGGAAGAGGCCCTAAAGCCCTTCCATTCCACCCCTGCCATGGCAGGGCCACCTCCCACTGTCCCAGGCTGCTCCCAGCCCCAATGTCCAGCCTGGCCTTGGGCACTGCCAGGGATCCAGGGGCAGCCACAGCTGCTCTGGGCACCTGTGCCAGGGTCTGCCCACCCTGCCAGGGAACAATTTCTAATTCCCAAGATCCCATCCATCCCTGCCCTCTGGCAGTGGGAGCCATTCCCTGTGTCCTGTCCCTCCATCCCTTGTCCCCAGTCCCTCTCCAGCTCTCCTGGAGCCCCTTTAGGCCCTGCAAGGGGCTCTGAGGTGTCCCTGGAGCCTTCTCCTCTCCAGGTGAGCACCCCCAGCTCTTCCAGCCTGTGCTAAACCAGTACAGACCAGTTCCTGACCAAGGGACGGACAATTTTTCTTTCCAGCTAATGAAAATTATGTCATTCCTCTGGATGGTGGAGCAGCCCAAGCTTTACATCAAGGATACATCAAGGACCCATTCCAGTCTGCCCTGCTGGAGGTTCGGGGACCTACCAGAGCCCAGGGCTCACCACATGAGATGGATGTTGGCCAGCAGAGGGGATTTGCCATCAGACTGCTTTGAAGTGCTCAGGAACCAGAATCATCTCCTTCCCTGGATGCAGGTGGGAGGATGGGATGTGTAAATGGATCAGTAAATCTCAGAAAGAATTTTTCTTTATGTCATCTCCCCTGGAGTACTCCACATTTTTAAATTAATATTTTTAGGAAGAAATTATAAACCTTCTGTACATTCATGTCAGGTAGTCCCACCTGAAGTTGCTTTCAGCAGGCACAGCATCTTAGAAATGTGTAGTTTGGACCATAAAAGAGTACAGTCTTTCCTACTCATTTTTGAAGATAAACTTTTCTGTTAAGTTTATTTTGTCTGGAATAGTTCTCTGAGGTCCCTTACAGTTAATTTTTCTGTCTCTAATATCTGTGGATGGAGAAAATAATTTGATTTTGTAGTATCTTTTGTATAATCACAAGGTCATGGCCATGCTTCCGTTTAACTGTAAATATTTCTGAAATGCTGTATGCCAGATCCATGTTTTCCCTGGGTGGTGTCTTTCATGCAAAATTCAGCGTGCACTCCATCCACTGCTTTACAATCCTCAGTCCTCACACATCTCACCCACTACAGCCTCCTCCTTGAACATCCTTCATGTCTTCAGTGGCCTTCTTTGGCTCCCGGGAGAGAAAATAACCTTAATCCTCACCACTTCTGGCCACCAGGAACAGCCCAGCCATCCACCTCCTTCGTTCCAAGTTCCTGCTTGCTTTCCTTGGCTTTACCTTTGAAGGCTGCAGTGGCTGCTCGTGACCACCCCTGTCCTCCTCACCTCCTGTTCATTTTACAGTCCAACAGTTCTCCTCAGCTGTCTCGGCTTCAGGCATGGGCATGTTTTCATTTGTCCTTGCCCACACCCTCATTTTTTTCCTGCCCCGTTGGAAACTCACAGAACACTTCCTGAGCAAACCTATTTGGATTTCCAGCATCTCTGGGAGGGGTTCCAGGACCAGGAGGCTGTGGGAGCTCCCTGGCAGGCTCCACCAGCTGGAGAAGGAGCAGGGCAGTCACAGCTGCCCCTGTGAGCACCAGCCCCTGGCTTTGTCACAGTGATAGGACTTTCAGTCCCTCTTTGCTGTCTTGGCAACATGAGGTCAAAGAACGTAGATGCTTCACGTCTGGCAGCTTCTGCTTTGGGCTTGTGGTAAATGAAGTAGAAAAAGATGTTTTAATCACCTAGAGGTAATACAGAGAGTTGCAGAGAAGTACATGAACCAACCCAAGCTTCCTTTTAACTCTTAAGCTGTTTGGTTTCATGTATTCTTTCTTAGGGGAGATTTTTGGAAAGGCTATAGCAGAAAACTTTGGATTAAACTTAGAATCAGCTGGAACCATTTCCATAGCCAAGGGCAGCTGCCTTGGTCAAAGGCTTGGAGCAGGGAATTGTTTTCACTCCTGTTCTTAAACTGTGAAAGTTCATCTGAAGCAGATGTGCTGTTGGCCTTGTGCCTGTGCCTGTCCAAGATCTCATGTATGACCTGGGATCACATGGACCTTGGAATTAAGAGGGAAAAATCATCCAGTACCTATGGACATGTCACAGATGTTTTCATTTCTCTGTTTCTAGATTTTTCCTTTTTAGAGTCAAAATTACTATAATGAATGTTTTGAATGGTTTAATTTCTGATTCATAAATCAATACAGATATTGTTTTGTAGTCTATATGTTGTTTTTATTCTACAAAAATTTTACTCACCAAAATAAGAATCAGTTCTTCCAGCCTCTGAGGCTGAAAGAGACCACATGTTGGTGGTTAGTGGTGAGTTGGCAGTGCTGCGTTAATGGCCTTAGAGGTTTTTTTCCAACTTAAAACATTCTGTGATTCTATAAAGTTTATCTTCTTTATTTGAAAATAATTATATTATTTACCTAGTGGGGTCTGTCCTATAAATGTACAAATCATTTTATAGTTATGTATCTAATAAATTAAGCCTGTGCTTTTGTCTCAGAACTGTCTGTCCAAACCATTTGCAAATATAATTTATAAATACGGGCTGCAGTCTTTAAATTTGGGCTGTCTCTAAAAACATCAGAACCATCCTGACACTGCCTTAGTCTCCAGATGAAAACTTTGTGTATTGAACACAGAAGCTTTATAGGGCTTGGTTTAAATCATATTTAGGGCTTGGTTTAAAAAATATTTAGGGCTTGGTTTAAAAAATATTTAAAAATATTTTTTACCATTTATTGCTTCTGTTATGTCCTTTGCCCATAGCCCTCCCTGCGTTCTCCAAACAAGAGATGCAAATTAAAATCCTATGAAACAGTACACTCCAAGTCTGGTCCTTATTCACCAGCTGCAGAAGATCCACTTGCCCATGTTTTGACACATTAATTTGTCACTAGAGTCAGAACTGTGTCGTTTTAGGCTCAACAAACCTATCAACAAACCATTTGGGAACCTAAACACGCCAGGTGAGCCAGCAGTGTTATACTGGGCAGTGGCACTGGGATGGGGACCTCAAGCATCCCGTTGTCCTGAGGTTTGATGAGGTGGCTGAGGGACACCGAGCACAGGCCTGCCTTGTTCCCAGGTGGGATTTGCCTTCCCAGAGGGCTGCCGGGAGAAGAGGGAGCAGGCAGCTGGAGCTGGAGCTGGCCGGGAGGATTGTGTGGGAAGTTGGAGGGATTTGCTGTGCTTTGGCAGCTGCTCCCAAAGGTTGTGAGGAATTAACATGTAGGGACTTACTCTGAGAACTGTAGTTCTGTTAGACTAAAGTACCAGTTACTCCAAATTTATCTGCTAATCTGCCCTGCTGGAATCACTGTTCCTCTTTCCTCAAATTCAGTTGTGCTCTCTCTATGTTGGAAACCAATCTTGGAATAATTCACCAGAAGACTTGTTGAATCCCTGTTCACAGGGGATTCAATGATTCTAGTACTGAGCCCTTTTTTTTTTTTTTGTCCAAGTGTCAATTCCATATTGTTCCTTTTTGTTTTCTTTGCAAAAGTGCCAGATAGCAGTTGGATGCCTCGTGAAGGTGTTACAGCACACCAGCACTGCTGCCTCTTTCCAGGTCCTCTCTGAGTCAGAGCACAGAGGTTACACAAATCCACACTGATTGCCACTAATGGTATTTTTCCAGAATTCTTGAGTAGCTCTCACTTTGCTCAGTGGCCTTTTGAAGCCTTGACTGTCCCTGTCACCTTTCAGAAGGATCTGCCAGCTTGTTTTGCTGCAGTGCTCTGGGACTGCTCCAGCTGCCTGTTTCTGGAAAATGAACATTACTACTCCAGGGAAGCTCACTGCCTGATTCCATGTGGAACTTCTCTGGTGTAAGTTACAGAGGTGATCCCAAAGTTCTTGCTGTAGCAGTTACTAACTTTGGAGGCAGGGCTGGGCAGTGGAGCCTCCAGCATGGCTCCAGCTGCTCCTGCCACACAGAAAAGGGTTTTTTGTGTTTTCCAAGTATTTTTCTTGAGCACTTTCATCTCCTTTAGGATATTGAGTGTGCTGCCATGCCCAGAGGTGCATTGGCTCTTGTTCCAGCAAGGATTGGCTGCCCTAGAATGCTTCCAGCCTAGCAAGAGAGGTGCAGGGTAATGAGAAATCAGTCATCCTGGCTCCAGAGGAGCCACTTGCTGCAGCTCCTTCCTGCCAGCATCTGACAGATGTTTCACAACCTCAAGCCAAGCTGTCATTGCCTCAGGAAACGTTTCTGGTCTCCTGCCTAAATCTTCCTCATGGCAGTTTCAGTCTACTGCTTCATTCCATGCCTCCTGTGAATGTGGGGAAGATTTATTCTCCTTTTATAGAATCTGTAAGGTTGGAAAAAACCGCTAAGATGATCCAGGCCAGTAGCTGCAGTTTTGTGTTTGTGTGGTGTGTTACATGTGGGGAAATGGCCGTTTCCTCCCTTGTCCCCAGAGCAGGTGCAGCAGATGCATCTGGTGTTGGATGGAGCCTCTGCCACAGGGATGGGCCCACGGCGTTTGTGCCCTCGCTTGCACAGCTCCTTGGAAAGTGCTGAGACAGGGAAGAGCTGTGGCTGCAGGGCTGCTGAGACACAGCACAAACACTCCTGGAATGACCTGGGGACCTGTCTGCCTGACCACCAGCACATCGTGCAGGGACAAGGGGACAACAAGACCACCTTGCCACCTGCCATTCCCCTGATGGTGGTAGGAGCAGATACACTGCTGCTGGCATCCTGGAATGCTGCGTGGTGCTTACCTCATCCTCGGGCTGCGTCTGCAGGAGGAGGAGGGGAGCAGGGCAGGATAATGAGAGGATTACTTACAGCCAGCCTCCCTGAGCCCTGCAGCTCATCTGTGCTGCTTTCAGAGCTGGGGGAGGGGGGGGGAGGTGAGGGATAATTTAGAAACATGAGGCTGGGAAGTCATTTAATTAGGATGTGGAGATGCTCTCTCCTGGGTGCAACCCACCACCCCCTTCCATTGCTTGGGGCTCTCCTTTTCTTCCCTCCAGCATGGACAAGGCTCAACTTTGGAAGCAGCTGCTTATTCCAGTTATTAAACTGTGCACCTGCAACTCCTACTCCCCTGTGCTTTCCCAAGCAAGAGCCCAGCAATCTATATGGGTTCCACAACCCAGGGATCTCTGTAAGAGCTCCCACAGCCCAGAGATCTCTGCAGCTTCTACTCGTCCCATCCCTGGGGCTGCATGGGCTGCAGCAGTGATTCTGTGCCCTGAAGCCTCCAAAATCATCACTGGCTCAGTCCTTGTGTCCATCCCTGGAGCACCCCTGAGTTGCAGCTGGGGCTAAAGTCCACAGGCTCGGTTACTCACTGCCATTTAAAGGGGGTAGGTGGCAGCCCCAGCACTGATTTTCTCTCTAGTACAAATCCCATTTTATTCCCCTCTGGATTGGCATTTCTCCTTGTCCTGCTTCAGCTGCCTTATGGGAACTGTCCTCCCAGCGCACAACAAACCAGCACTGCCCTGCCAGCTACTCTCCCCGTCCAGCAGCATCACTGGAGAGGCTCAGCCAGCCCTGGCTGCTGCCTGTCCACTCCCATGCTCTCTGTGGGGATTATCATCCAGGACTCACATTAACCCTCTTAATCCAGCTCAGAGCATGTGTGCCAGAGCTGCTCCTGCCCCATGGCCCATAAAGCCCTTCCCAGTTCCCAGACCCCAGCACCAGCCACTCCAGCACCGACCCACATACCTCCCCTGCAGCTCTGGAAAGTGATTGATTTCCTGCAGCCTGACTACATCATTGCCATGGCTTCCAGAAAACAGAGGACTTTATTTATACTTTAAAGATAATTTGGAGAAGGATACTGCTCTGGAAAACAGGGGTATGGTCAGCCACAGGGAAGCAGCAAGTAGCTCCATGAAACAGGGTTCTAGGAGCTGCACATGGGAATGGTTTCATTTTACATCTGTTTGGAATCGAGAGTATGGATTGGGCAGCCAGTGTTTTCTCTTGCAACAGGCTGCCATTTTAAAGCCTGTTGCTTAAAGCCTTCTTTGCTGATTAGTTTGGATTTTTTTCTCTGCTAATACAATTTTCAGGAACAAATTCCTGTAGAATGGCTGCTGCCATCCCCCTTTTCTTCTGTGTACATTAATGAGTAGTCAATTAAAAATTAATTAATACATGTTCTGTGAAGAGCATGTTACCACTGTAGGATAGTGTATGACACATGAAACAACCAATTTTGTAATCCTATTACAAAAAAAACCCCACAAATGTGCTTGGGAGGCCCCACCGGCTTTCCAAGTGCCAGAGAATTACACTCCAATCCTTTAATAATACCCTGCTGGCTGCATCCCTGGCACCTTCTGCTCTGCTGGGGAGGACCCTGTGCTTTGTGTGCCACAGCCTAACAGGGATTTCTGTGCATTTTTAGAAATTAATGTTTTTAAATAGAATAAATATCAATGGTTACAAGGCTCATTCAATAACTCTTTGGTCTTTTGCAGCTTAAAAGGCTGATTGAGACCCCTGTTAGGAGAGCTGAGAGATGTGACTGCCATTGACTTTCCTCCACAGGGGAACATAAAAGTCACCCTCAGCCCATCCCTCTCGGTGAGGACTTTCCTGCCCTTCCCCAGCTCTGCATTGGGCTCCCTTTTCCTTCTGTGTCCCTGTGGATCTTTTTACTCGCCTTTGTCCTGCTGACAATGGCTTTATTACTGAGATTAAAGCTGAGTCACTAAGGAGGGTTCAGCCTGTGCCTCCCTGGGTGCCTGTTGAACACCTGCTTTTTAATGAAGAAGGACTCTGTTATCTCAGGAAGGACATTTCCCTAGAGAACAACAGAGTGGGACGGGGGTGACTGTGGGTTATAAGTAATTCCTATTAATTGCACCAGTTCTCATATCCTTTGGCTCATAACCTTGGGCAGCTTTAGTAACCCTGCCCTGGTGCTGACTCAGCACTGTCCTCACTGCTCACAGTGGGGTTCAGTCCTATCTGGCTCAGTATCAGGGTATTTGTGTACTGTAAGGATCAAGTCCCAGCCTACCCCAGCCCCGTGGGGTCCTGGTTTCTGTGGGTCTGGCTGGAGCTTGCCCTCACGACTGGAACCCCAGTGGCAGCAGGGGGGCAGTGGGCACCCTCCCTTTTCCTTTTTTTTGGGGGGGCTTTCCTGAGCATCAGCTGGGGAGTGCTTCCCACCTTGAGTCCTGGGGACACAGAGATCACAACCAGTCAGAGCCATGGCAAGAAACAGTGTTTATGAGGATGACCAAATCAGTCTGTTGCTCACAAGCCACAACACAGAGGTGCCAAGCGGGGCCACAGCACCGGTGGCGGCAGCGCAGGGACGAGGTGGGACACGGAGTAGTGCTGGCAGACAGAGGGGTTCACCAGAGCCAGCGTATCCTACTGAGGGTCCCCACAGCCTCTCTAGGGTCCCCCAGGGACTGACCAGCAAGAAGTAATGGAACAGCTTGCCCACAGTCCCCAGCTCCTCGCAGCATGCAGAGGATGAGGATGGGGCAGGGTGTCCATGCTGCAAGGCCTGTCAAGTTGGCAGCCTCACACTTGATTGACCATGGGCAAAACAGCCAGGGGTGGCTGCAGCAGGGCTGCTGGGGACCCCCCCGTGGCATCCCTGCAGCTGGGTTGACCCCAAAGCATGGGGATGATTGCTGGGGAGGGGGCAATACCGAAAGAGCACCTGCTGAGCCTGTCCCAAGCCCTAGAGAGCCTGAAAGGGGCATCATGGGGGGTTGAGTCCCCATGGTGGGGCAGGTGGTGCTGCTGAGGTGCAGGAGAAGTAGGGAGCTGGCTCCACGCAGACCAGCCCAGGGATGCCACTGGGGACCTCCAGGAGCGAGGCTATGTACCTGGGGTCCTGAGCACCCATACCCTGCTCAGGACTGGGGCAAGAGCCTGGCCATGGCATTATCTTTCTGTGGGCATGGCCCCCAGTCTACCCCTTAGACAGCCAATTCCAGCAGCTGGGAAGATGCACCTGGGCTTTTGCTGTGCCAACCTCCACTGGCTTTCCTGGGGTGCCTTCCCAGCCACCCACTCTGGTCATATCCCTTTTCCATGTCATGTCTTCAGCTGCCCCTCAGCTCCCTCAGCCCCAGCCTTTGAGGAGAGCAGCCCTGGGCATAGGGATGGCAGGGGTGCCTGTGGGGATGCATGATTGGCCCCTGCCTCCTTCCCAAGGGGACTGTGCAGGAGGCAGGGGGGCTGCACTCAGGATGAGGGTCAGCATGGGCAGCACTGGGCTGCCTGTCCTGGTCCCTGGGGAACCTCTGCATGCCCAGCTGCATAGATGTGCTGGCAGACAGGTGCTGGCACAGTGCCAGGGGGTGCTCAGGGAGAGGTGAACAAAGACACAGCTCCTCATGAGCAGGGCAGGCACTGGGCTGAGACCCAGCTCTCAAGTGCAGGGGATGGGGAGGGAGGCAGCTAGCCCTTCCACAATCTGTCAGAAGTGTGTGGGGAAGGGTGAGCATCCTCATCTTCTCCAGGTGGAGCCCCACACCCAGGGCAGCCCCAGTGGCTCTGCTGTCAGAGGGACCAGGAGGAGGGGGGTGGGGCTCTCGCCTGACTGCGGGAGGAGATTCCAACGCTCCCATCTCCAGGTGCCCCCGTTGCCAGGGGTGTCATCTCTTGCAGTCATCGGTGTCGGTGTCTGGCAGCCCGGTGGCAGGCTGGCAGCTGGGCTGGACTGCTTGCACCCTCTCCTCCAGGCTGCCGCCCGGGAACACCACGTAGCGGGCGCTGACCCGCTGGGCCCGTGGCTCCCGCAGGTTCTCCTTGCTGTGCCAGATGCCGTAGCCAAAGTAGACGAGCAAGCCTGCAGTGGGGACAGGGACAGCAGGGGCTCCAGCACAGCCTGGCTGCTGGCACCATCATGGCTGGCACCACAGCGGGATGTGGCCAGTAACCCAGCAGAGCAAGAAGCTAAAGCACCACGGGGGCTTAACTGAGCTGCATGCAGGAGGAAGAGTGTCCTGCCCAAGGTTATAAGCATGGTAAGAGCAAGGGGAGCACCCTCAGCCCCTGGGAAAGGGAAGGACTTCCTGAGCCCCAGGGAGCTGCCTCAGGAGCAGGGGGTGGTTCTGGCCCAGGGCTTTAAGGAGGATCTGAACTTTTAACAGGAACAAGCTGTAATAATCTGGGAAACAGTGAGGCTGAGGAGATGATGGGAGACCTTGCCTTGTGTCTCCAAAGGGGAACTGGAGGCAGAAAGGGGCGGGATACGCTTTACAGACCCATAAATGGGGGAGAGGAACTGCCAAAGGAGCTGGAGAGTGCCAAGACAAACCCTGTTCCCCCTCCCTGGAGCAGCCATGGGAGCACTCACCCAAGAGCAGCCAGACGGCGAAGCGGAGCCATGTCATGTAACTGAGCTTCAGCATCAGGTAGATGTTGAGGATGATGCTCAGCGCTGGGGAGAGGGGTACCAGGGGGATCTGCAGGAGAAAAGGAGTTGGCAGGGGTGACACCTGCAGGACCACATTCTCAATCTTTAAAATTACAGGGACAAAACACAGCACTGGCAAATGTGTGGGACAAAGGGACCGTCACCTTGGGATTTCTAGAAGTGGCACTTTTTTTAAGGAAAAGGAACAATGGAGCCAGGAGCTGGGAGCCAGGCTGGCAGGGTAGGCACAGGCATCATCATGAGGACCAAACAAGCTCCTGGAGTGATCCTGAGCCAACGTGGTCCTTGCTAGAGGAGCCAGGGCAGGGGCATGGCAGGGAAGTGGTATCACCACTGGTGTTATGAAACTGCACTGACTACATCAGGGCTCAGGTGGGCTGAAAACAGGAGAGGGGGAGCACAAGAGGCATAGAAGTGGTTTGGAAGCTGAAAATGGGATCCATCACGTAGCTGAAGGGCAGCCAAAGTAAGGAGATGAGGCAGGAGAGGAACAGAGGAATTGTGAGGATGAAGAGAAGGGAGCCCAAGGTGGACAGGAGCAATCCCTGGGATCCATCCCATGGGATGGACACAGAACTGCTGGGGATGTCCTCTCCTGGGGACCAGTGGCCACACAGAGTAACAGCAGAGGCACCAACACTGCCCACACACAGTGTCCACAAACACCCTCTTCCTCTCCTCTCCCCTCCTCCTTCAGCAGTTGTAGTGCTTTCAAAAAAGTGCTGTGCCTGGGAGCCCTGTGGGTCCATCAGAGCTGCTCCCACCTCCCCTCACCCCTGCAGAGGGATTTTCTGCCTGGGCCCTGGGCATACCTGGAAAGTCTGGGTGCTGTGCTGCTGCTCGTGTGCCCAGATGAGGAGGAGGCTGAGCAGGAAGCCCAGACTGAAGAGGACCAGCAGCAGGGAGTAGCTCCAGGTGGGCAGGTGGAGGTGGGTGTTGCCAAACACTAAGATGGAGCAGAGGCAGATGGCAGACACCATCAAGGTCACCACAGCCACCGTGACCACCTCACCTGGGTAGAAGTTGCTGAGGAACTCCAGGTAGGGCTCAAAAGCTGCCTTCAGCTGCCCCGGCTCCCGCTGCTCTTTGCTCTTGTCCCTGTCCACCAGGTGCAGCTTGTCGGAGAAGGACTCGTACTCCTTCAGCTCACCCCCGGACGGGCCCTCCTGGGGCTCAGCGTTGGGCCTGCCGCTGGCCCCCGGCGCGGGGACATCCCCCTTGTGCTGCTGGAAGCGCAGGACGATGATGCTGGCGGCCACGAAGGTGTAGGCCAGCAGAGTGCCGATGGACAGGAACTGCACCAGGGCCTCTAGGTCAAAGACAAGGGCCAGCAGGGCCATAAGCAGCCCAAAGACCACAATGCCGACCACAGGCACCTGTGTGCGGGGGTGCACTTGGGAGAAGACCTGAAAGAAGAGCCCATCTTCGGCCATGGCATAGACGATGCGTGGCAGGGAGAAGAGGTTGCTCAACAGAACTGTGTTCATTGCTGAAGGATGAGTAGAAGAAGGAAGACCCCATCAGACCCAAACCCAAACTGGAGGTCGTTCCCAGCCCCCAAGGCAGGAGGGTAGGCAGCTCCCTCCCACCACTGCCTGTACTCACCACAGATGGAGCCAGCAGCCACCAGAAACCCTGCCCAGGCATAGCCCCTCCTGTAGAACGCATCAGCCAGGGCAGAGTCAGGGTCCAGCGTGTGCCAGGGCACCATCAGCGTCAGCACAACTGACACCAGGATATAGGCACCGGTGGCCAGCCCCAAGGAGAAAGCAATGGCCCTGGGGACAGCCCTCTGCGGGTTCCTGGCCTCTTCGCTGGAGGCTGCGATGACGTCAAAGCCCACAAAGGCATAGAAGCAGGTGGCTGTGCCAGCCATGATGCCCGACAGTCCATATGGAGCAAAGCCACCCTCCTGAGCGCTCCAGTTCTTGGGCTGTGCAAGGACAAAGCCCATAATGAGGATAAAGAGGATGATGCCCATGCTGATGGCTGAGAAGACGTGGTTGAGCCAGGAGGACACTTTGGCCCCAAAGGAGATGAAGGCGGTAGCTACCAGCAGGATGGCAGCTGCCAGGAAGTCTGGATAGCGGGCCAGGAATGGCACCTGCCAGGCACCCACGTGGGTCTCAGTGAAGTTCTTGATCTTGTGGTTAAAGATGGAGTCCAGATAGCCACTCCAGGCCCTGGCCACTGCGGCCCCCCCGATCATGTACTCCAGCAGCACATTCCAGCCGATAAGGAAAGCCCAGATTTCACCCACAGACACATAGGTGAACATGTAGGCAGAGCCTGTCTTGGGCACGCGGGCTCCAAACTCAGCGTAGCAGAGAGCAGCAAGGAGTGAGGCAAAGCCGGCGATGATGAAGGAGACGATGACGGCGGGGCCGGCAATCTCCTTGGCCACGGTGCCTGTGAGGACGTACAGCCCAGAGCCCACCATGCCTCCAATGCCCAGCAGCGTCAAGTCGATGGTGGAAAGGCATCTGTTAAAGGATGTCTCCATCATGTCATCCTCCAGGGTCTTCACCCGGTTGAGCTTCTGGCAGAAGCGGGTCAGGTCGGTGGAGCGAGGCAACCATCTTGCCATCGTGGAGGCAGCAGGCCCTGCCCTCAGCGGAGTGAGGGGTCCTCAGCAGTGAGATCCTGCCTGGTGACCTGCTAGAGGGGAAGGGAAAGGTGAACATTCCCTTGGTAGTGAGGTATCAAGTGCCGGGGACTTGGGTGGAAAAGCCACCAGGGCACAGTCCAGGTGTCCCTGGCTCCTCAGCCAGCATAGAGCTCAGCAGAGAGAGTGTGTCCTCCTCCAGGGGTGGCACAGGACAGGGACATGTGCCAGTGTGCCGGCTGGCAGGCAAACCACAGCACTTGCAGGGCAGCATCTTCCCATTAAAGCCCAAACCAGTCTGCTCTGGCCCTGATGAAGGCTTCCTTGCTGCCTCCTCTCCACCTTATCCAACATCTACTTGAACTTCGCCCTGCTGTGCCAGGACCCCACCACGGGGGCATGCAGCATCTCCCTGCTCCCAGGATCCTGCTGCTTCCCGAGAGGCTGCAGCAGAAGTCCAGAGCAGCGCCCATCGGAGTCTCCAGGGAGACCAAGAAACAGCCAGTGCCAGGGACGAGGCACACTGGCAGCTGCCATCATGACAGTGGGAGGACACAGCACTAGGGACATTCAGGTGCTGCTTCCCAGCTGCTCCATGGGGTGATTGGTGACTCTGGGGACACTCTCCCCTCCCAGCTGCCCTCCTTCCTGTGCCAGAAGCCCCACACCTACGTAAAAAAACATGTCCTGCTCGGAGGGCTAGTGCAGCCCCACACCAGGGTCCACATCTCAGAGGCCAAAAGGTTGTGGAACGCCCACGAGGAGATGGAATGACAGGACCGATGATGGCCCGTGAGGACAACGTGCACAATCCGTGCTGGCTGAGACTCCCAGCCCTGCACATCCAGGTCCCCGCGACCGGAGGCGTTGGCAGTACCGGGGTCCCCAGTCCCAACAAACGCAACAGGCGCAGCTGGGAGGATGCGGAGCTCGGTGCCCACTGGACATCCACGGAGTTCGGGGTGGCCAAGGGTGGGGACCCCCAGACCGAGGAGGGTGGGTAGGGGTTCTGGATTAATCCTGGGCGGCGAGAGGCGATAGTTTCACCCCTGTTCAGCCCCGCCACGACGCCGGTTCCGGGCGGCGCCGAGCCCCGACCCCGATCCCAGCCACGCTCCCCTAGAACGCTCCCCACAGTGCCCATCCCAGCCCGCCTCCCGGTCCCAGGGGGTGTCGCTCACCTGCGAGGGTGGCGGGGGCCCCGCACCGGCCCCGGCCTCACCTGCTCCGCGCCGCCGCCGCCGCCGGCTCCGCCTCCCGGGGCCCGGCGGAAGGGCGGCGGCCGGGCGGGCCCCCGGGCTGCCTCCCGGAGCGGGGAGCGGAGCCTGCGGATACCGGGGCTGCACCTTCAGCCCCTGGAAGGGGCAGACACAGGGGGGTCTCCACGACCCCAGGGTGGGCAGCCCCCCGGGAGTGTGTGCCCGGCTGGAGCCGCACAGAAACGGGATGCAGGGTGGTCATGGAGACATTCCAAAGGCTGCAGCCTGGGCTGCTCCGGAGGCAGGCTGGGAGAGCTGGGGGTGTTCAGCCTGGAGACGGCTCCAGGAAGACGTTAGAGCTCTTTCCCGTGCCTAAAGGGATTCCAAGAGAGCTGGAGAGGGACTTGGGACAAGGACCTGGAGTGACAAGGGGGAATGGCTTCCTACTGACAAAGGGCAGGATTACATGGGTTATTAGGAAGGAATTCTTGGCTATGAGGGTGGGGAGGCCCTGGCACAGGATGCCCAGGGAAGCTGTGGTTGTCCCTGGATTCCTGGAAGTGCCCAAGGCCAGGCTGGACAGGGCTTGAAGCAACCTGGGATAGTGGAAGGTGTTCCTGCTTGTGAGCTTCTAATCCAAGGTCTCTTCTAACCCAAACTACTCTGTGATTCTGTAATGGAGCAGTTATCCCAAATCCCATCCCCTGGATGCAGTTCTGGATGGAGCAAGAGGCTGAGATCCTGCTCCTCTGCCTCTACTCTCTCTTTTCTGGAGCAGCTACCTTGAGGGCAGGCAAATTCTCTGTGCTCAGGTGTTTGTGTTTATCATGAAGAAACTGAGGTGTGGAGAAAGCTGTGGGAGGAGGAGCTCCTGAACAGGCCCCTCCAGCTCCTCCTGCCTGGCCAGGAGCACAAATCCTGAGCAAAAGCCTGTGGTGTTTCCACCTGGCTCTGCAGGGCAGTGAAGGGGAATCACCTCTATCCATCTCTAAGTCAAAAGGTGTTTCTTTTCCAGAAGTGCTTCACCTCCTCTTGAAACTCCATAAACCTTCTGCATCTGCAGCCCCCTGGGGCAGGAGTTTCCCAAGCAGTCACTCATCCCACCCAAACCTGCCTGTTACAGGTGCCCTGCAATGCTACTGCTCTTGTATTTCTAGAGAGTGAAGTCCCTCTCCATATCACCCATAGTTTTATCTCCACCCTGCCTCCTCTCGTGTCCTTTGTCAAAGATAAAGGAGTCCAGCTCAGCTGGAAGGTGTTCCAGATCCCTGGTGTCCCCAGGGCCTTTGCAGAGCTTGTTCCATCCCTACCGTGCCTTTGTCAGGGTGCAGGAATTTACATTTAGGTGCTTCACAGCAGCAACATGTTTTTAATTTTCTTCTCTGATCCCCTTCTCATGTTTCATCTAGTTTTCTGATGGCTCTCGGGCACTTAAACTGACATTTTCATGGACCCACCAGTCACCACCCCAAATGTCACCCTCGAGTTGCGCCCACAACTCAGAGCCCACAGTGCAACTCTTGAGGGCTCCCACCTGAACACACTCACCTTTATCCTTTATCACTGGATTGACCTCCTTATGTGGAGGGGACCTTGCTCTTCTCCTCAACAGCCCAAAATATAGGAAAATGAAGGAATAAACAGGATTTGTCCCTTCCTGCCACCCATTACTCACCTTCCACCAGCTCCTGGGTGAACATGGGGCTGGCATGGAGCCATAGCTCTCATGTTAGTCACCTTGCACCTGAACAGGGAACTTGATCCTTGGTTGCATCCCCTCTCCATGTAATTTCTGGCATACATGGAGCTCTGGGCAGGCACCTTTGGTCCAGGTCTGTGGATGCCTGAAGCCAAACACATGTTCCTGGAACACCAGTTGAGAGTTTGGGAGCTGCACAGGTCAGTGAACCAAGGAGCTGAGCCAGCCAAAGCCCAGCAGAACTTCCAGCCCCCTCGGGTTGCTCTCACCAAGTCTGCCCTGTGTTACTGGCAGTACCACAACTGCAGTGGCTGGGGCACAGCAATGCTGTGGGATGGTGTCCCCCTCTGGTGACACAATGACACTTGCTTGGAAAAATATCAGTATCCTCCATGTTGTACTGTTCAGCTTCAGGGGCTGAGCAAGTGTTCCTCTCCTGAAATCCTGCTGATCTGATCAACATCCCAGGGGCTTTGCTCCCTTAGGATAACCTTTCCCACCAGCTACCCATGTGTAACCCCCTGCAGCTCTCCACCCTGACCTTTCTGAAACCCAACCTGAGCACAGGCATGGAAAATTTCAGCTTGGATGCAATCAGCTGCCTGGCAGAGCCATCTGCAAACAGATGGCAGAAGCAGGAAGCCCGAGAGCTGCTGTTGCAATGGCAGTGCCAGAACAGCCCCTGGCACCGGCTCTCCTTGTAGACAGCAGCAGTCCTGGGTCCCAGTGGCTCTGCACCGAGGTGGACTCCATCCCTCACCCCACAGGGCAGGGCAGTGGGGCTGAACCCATGGGCAGGAACCTCGACCCCAGCTCCTCCAAGCACACCCTCACTCTGCTGCTGCTCCAGCCATTCCAGAGAGCTTGTGTAGAGGAAGGAGAAGCTTCTGGGAGGCAATATGACACCCCCAGCACCTGGGCATCTTTTCCTGCAATAGAACCCACTGTTCACCCCTGCCTTCCCTAGCCTCACCTGAGGAAGCAATTTCCTTGCCAATTGCTCTGGTCACAAACCTGACCACAGATGTTGACTTCACCCAGCCTGCGCCA
The DNA here is from genome assembly GCF_037042795.1 of Molothrus aeneus. NCBI lineage: Eukaryota > Metazoa > Chordata > Aves > Passeriformes > Icteridae > Molothrus > Molothrus aeneus. The sequence goes on from NC_089663.1 coordinate 274,524, forward strand.
GTGGCTACCCTGTGTCTTCCCAGGAGGATGAAGGTGTCTCCAGAGGGGAATGTTGCCCACCTTGCCCCTCACCACTGCTCAGCAGTGTGGCACAGAGCTCCCACCTAAGGGTCCAGTGGCAACACAGTTCCAGGAGCTCTGTGGGGACTTTGCAGTGGTGCAGGTCCCATACCAGCCTGCTTTCCAGATGGGGACTTTCATCCAGGAGGTGAAGACGCCACACAACCAGTAGGTCTTGTCTCCAGCTCTTGAATCACAGCAGCATCATCTCCATGGGGAGGGAACACCCACAACACATGATGGAAATGGGAGAGGGCCTCAGCCTTGAATTTTCAAAAGCCTCCTTGGTCCTTGTAGCTCTGATCTTGTGTTTGTCTCCTCCAGCACCAGCCTTCCCCACCATAAGGCCACCCACAAGCTCTTCCAACACCCTGAAAGATCTCAGAAACACTCCAGGTTCCTCCCCAGCTTCCATCTAACCCACCACAAGCCCCACTCACCAAGTGAGGACAGGACAAACACAACCACTGGCATTCAGAAAGCTGCAGCCCCAAAATGAAAGTGTTTTATTTTTGTTAATTTGGAAACTCGTTTAAAAGAAGAAAGCAAAAGCTCTGCTTTTTGAGTCAATGGGAACACTGCAAACACCACTCCAGTAACTCTGGGCTGAGGCCTGAAATCCTCCTTTAATACAGATGATGCTGGCCAGCATACAGATAAACGAACACAGATAATGCTGGTACCAGCCTGGAGAAGATTCTGGGAAGGGTCTGCCTTCTAAGAAGTTGTTTCTGCCTTAACAACACACAGAAGCATCCTTGGAATTGCTCCCCCCTCCCCAGTTATATCATCTAAACACAGGGTCACCCTCACACAGTGGGGCTCTGTGTGCTCAGTGCTCAGCCCAGCCTTGGCTCAGTGATGGCCTCAGCATCACTGAGGACATTCCTGGCAGGTGACCATGCTCCATCATCTCCCAGCTGAGCCAGATGCAGCTGACACTGCTCTGAGGACCTGGAGGGCCTGAGAGCCGTCCCCAGGCTCCAAACCATCCCCTGTGCTGGGCTCTGCCTACCCCAGCTCTAATCTAAGTGTCTCAGCAATTTCTTCTACTCCTGTAGCCTCCTTCCAACACAATACAAAGCAAATGCATGGACAGTCTCTTTAGAGGGAAGTCAGAGGAAAAACTCTGGGAGGTGAACAGTAGATTTGCTCTTTCAGGAAAAAGTCTTCTCAGCCTCAGCTTCCTTCTGCTGCAGCTTCCGAATCAGCTCTAGCAAATTCATCTGTAGAGTCAGCTCCTGCAAAGGGAGAAAAACATTTGTGCAAAGAGATGACTCCATTCCCTGCTGCAGGAAGCAGGAAGGACTGGCCTGTACCACCTCCCCAAGAGCTTCTTGTTCTTAGGGAATTACAAAAAAATCAACCAGGCAGCTAAAAACCAAATGCTTCATCTTGTTCAGGTGTTTCTCTAAAACATGGAGCAGTGACATCTTACCACACCTGCTGCAAACTGTGGCTGTCTTAAGAATCCCAGCACTTGAGGATTCCTTAAGGATCCAGAGAGGCTCTTTCTTCTTGACCATGATAAATGAGCTAGGGGCTATGAGGGCTGGCAGGCTGAGGAGGGCCAGCAGCCCCAGAAAAGGTTCTCCAGGCCCCTCCCCACACCCCCTGCAGCATCTCCAACTTCCTGACCCCTTCCCAGCATAGAAGGGCAGGAAGAGGAGGGATCGCTTTGGGAACCCTCTGAGTGGGATCCAAGGCGAGTGCAACACATGGCTGTGCTGGTGCATCAAATTCCCTGCAAGCATTTCATTCCCTATTTCTGGAAAACTCCCTTTTTCAGGACCACGATCTATTGGAGACATCAACATCAGCTCACAGTTCCTTTGCCACCTGCTCGTTCTTTAGTTACATCTAGCTCAGAGACAACATGGTGGAGCCAATAATTTGCGAGTGCAGGTCTGTGACTCAGCCCTGCAGACACAGAACTATGGAAATAAAAACGTATTTTTGTAAGAATATATCCCCTGCACAAGGAAGCATTTTATACAGACTGCGGGGGAAAGACATCAGCTGATGGGAACCGTGTGAACAGATTCCAGCAGGGATTTCTTGGTGGCACTCACAGGCACAAGCCAAGATCCGGGTTGGTCTTGGCACCTATCCTAAAGGCAAACATACACAAATGCAGCAAAAAGGAACCCTAATAAGGCTTATTGCTTACAAAAACAACATGAAGGGCAGGGCAGGAGGGAGAGAACAGGCTCTCTGCATTATACAACCGGGGAATAGCAACACTGAAAAAATGAGAGGCTTGTTCAAGGCTCCACAACTGGGAATCATGCGGGTGGGTGTTAGAAAATGCCTGTTTGGCTTCATTTAAGCTGTCTTTTCCCAGCAGTAGGTTTTTATCAAAGTGACATTTAATGAGCTGAAAAAACAGAGTTAAGAACAGCCTGTCTCTGTGCTCCCTGAAAACTTGCATGGCTTTGCAACAAGACTTGGGAATTTTGAGGTTTTTTGTTCCTGTGGTGGCAGGAACAAAGGACATAAAGGAATAAATAAATAAGAACAATGTGGACAAACCCAGGTGACTCCTCAGACAGTTTGAGAGCAAATGCCCTGGGGAAACTGGGAACAATTCTTTAATCACAGCCTGAGATCATCAGCTCCAGCAAGTCACATGCAAGAATGAACAAGGTGCCTAATAAACAGTCTTGAAGTCAGTTTTCATAGCTAAGCTGAATATAAATGCAGTAAATGAATTCTTTTAGTGCTTTTCAGACCCATTTGAGAGTCACAGGACTGCAGGCTGTTGGCACAGTGTTTTGGTCCCCCACAATGGAAAAAAGTACTGCAGGAAGTTGGGAATGCTGCCCAATGGTACCTGGGTTTCTGCTCTTTAGTTATGAACTGAGTACAAGTTCTGTCCAACGCACACCATCCACGAGTAGGGAGGCAAAGGACGGATTGTTCTGTCTGACACACCCATGCCCAATTTATCTACAGCAAGATTTTTAAAAAAAAATTAAAGATACCAACCCAAGAGCACTGTTAAACAATCATGGAATGGTTGGGGTTGGAAGGGATTTTTAAAGGTCATCCATTTCCACCCCCTACCATGGGCAGGCACACCTTCCACTATCCCAGGTTGCTCCAAGCCCCATCCAGCCTGGCTTTGGACACTCCCAGGGATCCAGGGGCAGCCACAGCTGCTCTGGGTAACCTGTGCCTTACCAGCCTTCCAGAAAAAAATTTCTCCCTAATATCGCACCTAAGCCTGCCCTCTGGCTGTGGGAAGCCATTCCCCCTTGTCCTGTCACTCCAAGCTCTTGTCAGAACACCTTGCCTGCCGTGCTCAAACACCAACCTGGGGGTTGGTGGTGATGTAGAAGCCAGACACCCCAGCCTTCTCCAGGGTGCTCTGCTGGTCGATTACTTTTTGGTCCAATTCCAAGACTATCTTCTCATCCATCATTCGCTGTTCCTCTCGGATCTGTTGCTCCATAGCCTGAAAAACATTAAAGTCAATGGGAAAGTGGAATATCTGCATTCTTCCCATCTTTTTCTCATCTCTAAAATTTTTACTTGGAACCCAAGAGCAACCAGGCCCTGAATCTCTCCTGATGAGTCCAAGGACAGCAATGGGAAACCAGCAGAGCCCCAGGTCTTAACACCTCCACCTGCAAAGCTGCCACTCGAGAAAATGCAGGGAAGTCATGGGAACAGCCTGCTCTCTGAGTGTTTGGAGGCCAGGAAAGACCATGAGGAAAGACCACAGTATCTGAATCACTTTCTCTGGTAAGTCACCACCTGACCTATGGCTGAGCTCAGCCCAAGAACTATGTGCCCCTCTCAGGTAAGGCTGAAGGAATCCTTGGAGGAATAACCTAGGCCACTGAAGCTCATCAAGATGGCTCCCTGGACACTAATATGGTACTGGAGCTGTAAACCCCATACAGATCCTATTTATTTCTGAAAGGATCTGAATGCTGGGCTCTATTTTTGACAGACTGAAAACATTATGAAAGAAGAACTTTGCCAGAATAGCTCCAACCAGGAGGACATGGCCACTCCTGTCTCACCAACATCTGCCCAAGCTTCAGCAGAGTCATTCTGTGATGCCTCCAGAGAAGAATGGAGCCCAGCAAACAAAGGCATGCTGGAAATCAGGAGTGGAAGCAGAGAGCAGGACTGCAGGGGACAAGCAGAGAATAGATCAAGTAAAAAGAGTCCCATGTGTGCAGAGGTGATACAACCTCACCAGGCTGCACTGAACAGCAGACTTCCTTTGCAAGCCACGGGGAACACCAGGAATCATCAAACCCCATCAAAAAACAGTGACAGGCTCATTTTTGTAGGGTGGGCAGCAGAGTGAAGGGGCAGATTCTGCTGCTCTGCTCAGGTGAGACCCCACCTACAGAGCTGCCTCCAGCTCTGGGGGCCTAGCACAGGAAGGACATGGAGCTGCTAGAGCAAGTCCAGAGGAAGGCAAGGAGATGCTCCAAGGGCTGAAGCCTCTGTGTGACCTTGAGCCCCTTCCAGTGCCTAAAGGTGCTCCAAGAGAGATGGAGAGGGACTTGGGACAAAGGGTGGAGAGACACAACAAGGAGGAATGGCTTCAAATGGAGAGGGCAGAATAAGACTAGATGTAAAGAGGGAATTCTTCCCTGTGAGGATGGTGACACAAAGACAAAAGTTGTCCAGAGAAGCTATGGCTGCCCCATCCCTGGCAGTGTCCAAGGCTAGGTTGGATGGGGCTTGGAGCAACCTGGCATAGTGGCAGGTGTCCCCACCCATGGCAGGATGTGGGACTGGATGAACTTGAAGGCCCCTTCCAAACCAAACCATTCCAGCATTCTGTGCTTCTCCTGCAAGAAGTAGGAAATAAATAACTCACTAGAGAGCATCCAAAGGAAGGCAACAAACATGGCGAAGGGCTTTGAGGGGAAACCATATGAGGAACGGATGGTCTGTTCAGCTGGAGGAGACTGAGGGGAGACTCACTGAAAATTAAGAACTTCCTTGAAAGGCAAAGAGGAGGGGCTGCTAATCTGTTCTCTGTGGTAATCAGTGATAGGACCTGTGGGAATGACTTGAAGTTGTGTCAGGGAGGGTTAGGCTGGATATCAGGGCAAGGTTCTTCCCCCAGAGGGTGCTGGCACTGCCCAGGCTGCCCAGGGAATGGGCACAGCCCCGAGGCTGCCAGAGCTCCAGGAGCCTTTGGGCAGCACTGCCAGGGATGGACAGGGTGGGATTGTTGGGGGGTCTGGGCAGGGACAGGAGCTGCGCTGGATGGTCCTTGTAGGTTTCTTCTGACTCAGCTTATTGTGTGATTCTGTGAAAAGCCACAAGTTTCATCATTTCATTCATGCAACGCTGCCCCTTTGTAACAGAGAACACAGCCACACGTTCAACTGGAAACATCCATGTGCTTAAACTATTCCCACTGCACAGAAAGGCAGAAGTCACAAACCCCAGGGGCTGGTGGTTAAAATGGCCTTGGAGGGGAGATGAACACCTCCACCCTCCCACAATTCCTGGTGAAAATTCAGAATTTGTGTGACAGAACTCTTGGCCATGAACAGTCTGGGGAAGGGCTGGGATGTGTCTGCACCAAGGGTATCCATGGGTCTCTGGAAAAGGTGTGACCTAACAAAGAGCAGCTATCACTCACATGGGGCAGGAGCTACCTCTTGGAACATCTCCTGGATGCAGAGCCCACAATTAGCACATCACAGTGAGAAACCTTCACAGAACCACCTGCAATGAAGGAGGATGCAGAACTTGGATCTACTAGAAGGTGACTACACAAAAGCTGCTCCAGAGAAAACATTCAGGGCAGGGTCTCATGGCAATAAATGGGAAGACAACTCCAGCTCCAACAGAAGCCAAGGCAGAGTGATAACTGCTCCTTCACTAAAGGATGCTGAGGAACAAATCTAAGCAAGCTCTGTCCTCACACTTTCTTCAGTCCAGGGGTTCAATCCCTTTGTGGGAGACACAACAGATTAAAATGCCTCATTCCCCAGATTTTCCTTCCTCCCACCCACCTCAGTGTGCCATTGTCTCCTTCACTTACTATGCTGGAGAACTGACTTTCTTTGGACTTGAACAAAACACCCAAATTTAAGTGCCTCACGTTGCTTAGTGTTGGCATCTAATTCTGGGTTAGAGCAAAGTGCCATATCTTGGACAAATCTGAGGCACACAAGTTTTGCCTCAGCCCTGCTGGCCACAGACCCTGCATGATGGACTAAGATTTTCTAAATGCCATGGGTTCCACTGAGGACCCAAACACCTAAAACATACACCTTGTATTACCTGTCCTGTGAGACCAATCCCAAGTTATCTCATGGGAGCTGGTCATGGAAACCTTTAACCACAGAGGGCACCTCCAATTACACACATATCAGATATAACAGAGATGATCAATCTGTTCCCAAAATGCTCTACAGCAGAATTGTCAGAGGATAAAGACAGGAAGAAGTGACTCTATTAACACCTGGGAGAGGAAAACAGAAGAAAGGTAGAGGGCAGGTAGGAGGAAGTTGCACAGCATGTAAGACAAGGAGAAGTGAGACACATCTGGGCAATTTAATGAAATACTGCAAGTGTTGAAAACAGGCAGTAGAGATTACTGCTGGAAGTCTTAAGTTACTCAGAGACAGAAGTAACAAGGACAGGTACCAGAGGTCCAGCCTGGCTTTAGTTACCTTGACAGGAAATGAGGAATGTGGAAATACCAAAGAATCCAACAACAGCAAGCACTGACACCGTGCTGCCATGGGCCAAGGCAGGAAACTGTTCTCATTCACCTAATGTGGACCAAAGTAGCTTACCCCCACATTTCAACTCCACTGATTAACATAACCAGCTACTTGCCATTTTCTTACATTACAAAACTGCCTCTATCTATCACCAAGAGGTGACAGAAAAGTCCTCTGGGACTGAATCTTTTTGAAATGCCTTGGGATGCTCTCAGAAACTCTTACTGTAATTATGAAACTGGAGGTGTTTCCTCCTTATCAGTGGTACTCCTGTAGGATAGGTACACTGATCCTATACAGGCTTCAGGCCACCAGATAATGATGGATCATTAAAGTACTGTGGAGAGCAGTGTCTTTGGAGCAGGCTCCTGAGCTTCCACGATTCTCAGATCACACCAGGGATGGCAAGAGCCTGCACCCCTACCTTGAGGGGACAAAAGGTAGATCAAGAGGAGGAGGCCTCTAGACTGAGGTGGGGAAACTGTGTCTGTGCTAGTTTCCAGGCCAGCCAGGACAGCTGGTGTCTCCTGAGGCTGCAGGATAGGAATAGCCAAACCCTCTGCAGATGATGCAGAGCTCCTGCAGCAACGGGGCTGTGAGAGTCCTGGGAAGGGACGCAGCTCTGCACTCTTGCCACTCCCACTCTTGCCAGCCCAGCCCCTCTCACCTCCATCTCACGCTGCTGGGCTGCACGGAGCAGTGGCAAGTTGTGGGGCCTGCAGCACTGCTGGGCCTCCTTGTGCCGATGGAACAGCTCCTGCTTCAGCCCTGCCAATGGCACGGGGGGCTCAGGAGGACACACTGCTGCCAGGTGCCCCCAGTGCCCTCCCCACAACGTGCAATGTCATTCCCTGTAGCTCCCTTAACCCACCCCCAGGGCGCCACAAACCTGCCTTTCCAGTGCCATCCCAAAACCCCCCCAACCTGTCCCTCTCAGCATCACCCCCAGCCCTCAGTGTCCCCATCACAGTCCCCCAGTGCCTTCTAGTGTCACCCGGAGTGTCCTCCACTGTCTCATAACCTGCCCCCTCAATGTCACTTCCCTCCCCTCCAGTGCCATCCTCAAGCCCCCACTGCCCCCTCAACCAGTCTCCCTGGTGTCCCTCCACCGCCAGTACCTCCCGAACCCCCTCCCCACCCCAGAGATGCCCCAGGCCCGTCTCCTCCCGCAGGGTCCCCATCACTTCCCTGGAGTGCCACCTCCATTTCTCCTGAGCTGTCCACCCCCTCTGTCCCCTCTAGTGCTCCAGGACGGCCGCCCTTGTGACCCTCGCCCCAGCGCTCCCCTCTCCAGTCCCCCCAGTGGCCCGGAACTCCCCCCACGGTGGCCCCGGTACCGCGGTGCTCGCTGTGCAGCTGCCGCCGCTGGCTGTACAGGTTCTTCTCGGTGAGGTGCTGGATCTCCAGCAGCCCCTGCACGATCTCGAACACGGTCCCGTCCAGCAGCGCTAGCGCCAGCTCGGACAACGTCGTGTACGAGAGGCGCTGCTGGCAGGCACTGCGGGCACAAACCGGGTCAGCGCCGGCACCCGCAGCGGCCCCTGGCCCCCCTCGGGTTCCGCTCACCTGGGCAGCGCCTTGACAAGCGCCTGCAGCTCGGCCAGCAGCCGGTAGTGCCGCTCCTGCTGCCGGGACAGCACCTCCTGCTGCTGCTCGGCCGCCTCGAACCCGCCGGGCCGCGCCATCGCCATCGCCCCCGCCCGGCCCCTCACCCTCACGTACTCCCTCACGGCCCTCCTGCGATCTGCGCCTGCGCAGCTCGTACGACCTCTCCCTCCTGCCGCAATTTGAGCATGCGCGGAGCCGCCCCACGTCTCCATCGTCCCGCCCCGCCCCCGAGACGCTCAAGCCTCGCCCCTCCGGCCTTCACAAGCCCCGCCCCCAGAAGCAGCCAATCCCGACCCAGTCCCTCCCCGCCCATTGCCCCGCCCCCCGCTGCTCCCTGTCGCGATTCTTGCTCATCCCCATCCTTGCCGCTCCCTGTCGCGATTCTCGCTCATCCCCGTCCTTGCCGCTCCTGGCAGCCTCGGGACCCACCCCGGGCCCCGGCCGGAGATTTCCAGGCGGTTCCACCCCAGCCCATCCCATGGGATGCACGGGCAGGAATCTCGGACTATCCCCCTGCTCCCGCTTGGAAGCAGCTACAGATGTTTTAAATGACTTTATCAGGAGCGTTTCAGACGTAATTTGTCCGCTTTGGAGTGGATGAGCCAAAAGTGGGTGACAAGGTGGCTTCAATCAGGGCCAAAAATGTGGTGCATCCCCAGCACTGGTGGGATTGCACTCTGTGAAGTAATTCCAACCTGTGAAGTGGGGAACATCCCCCATGGACACTGTGCCAGGGTCATGCTGGGCAATGTCTGTGGATGCCTTGGCAAGGATAAGGCAGCACGGCTGCCCAGATCCCTTCCAATCCCTGAAATCACATGGAGTGTTACATTCTAGGATGGTGATGGGTCCTTCCCGTGCACGCTGGGGTGTGGGAGATGAGAGGTGAAGAAGGATGAGCTGTGCATTCACGGCAGCAGAGCACAGGAAAAGGTTCCTGTCTTCAATTAGTAAGAGGAAAGATTCATTGAAATGGGTTAAGAATGCCTTAAAAATACTGGATTTAATAGAACCTCAAAGCCTACAGATGCTGCACTGCTGCTCAAGGGGACTGGAAATAGCAGAGAGAACACAAAGCATCTCCAGCAAAATGGAGTATCCTGAAAACATCCCTGAATGGAAATTACTTTCTTTCCCCCAGTTCAATGCCTTAAATTTCCATTCAAGGATCTCTAAATCCCAAGAGCTGGAGAGGCTTTGGGTGGGCTGACTGCAGATCTCTCTTTGCCTTGGCTACTTAGACCTTATGGAGTTAATCGTGCTGTGTCCATCTGTCCAGCCTGTCCCCTGCCTGTCCTTTCCCAGCCTGGTAGCAACACCTCCATGGAATGATTTCCTCAGGAGCCACCACGAGGTTTTGCTGTGCTGGAGCAGTGAGAGGCTGAGTGCTGCAGCCTCTGCTGAGCTGCTGGGTAGCGGGTCTTTAAAACAGAGCTGAGAGCTGTGCTGCCCAGCTTTGACTGGGGCAAAGGACTGGATCAGGATGAAAGCATGCCAAACACTTTGCCATACTCCTCCATGAAGATTTGATGGCAGCTTTTGCTAAATATCCCCTTCTGTGTGTCACCTGTTGTCACAGAGTTTTGCTGTCCTGGGGAATACCCCCAGCAGCACAACCCCAAATCCCATTGATAGCCAGTGATGCTCAGGTATGGTTTCCCCTGAAACACAACCAGACCAGCTGCCTCCCCTGGCATGGCTGCCTGCACTGGTGAGGATGTAAAACCCACCTGCCTTGTCCCCTTCAGTGTCACAGCCTCATGGGCATGGCACAGTAAAGGCGGCCTCTGCCTTTACTTTGCTGCTCTCATGGCTTCACTGGGCTTCTGCTCCCTGCCCAAGGCTGTTTCGGGGGGCTTTCAAGCCTGGAGGTGTCTGACTGTGGGGACCCTGAGCAGCAGCAGGCTGGAGGGAGGAGGCTGTGCAGGAGCTCTGGCAGTGCGTGGCCGTGGCTGTGGACAGCGGCCGTGGGTGCATCCCTGCGCATCCCTGCGGGTGGAAAGGGGGGGAGCTGAGAGAGGCTCAGCCCGGGGAAGAGGAGGGCACATGCCCAGGGACACTCAGCAGTGCCAGCAAGGGAGCGAGCACCATCTGGTGCCTGTGCACCCCTGTGACGGTGGAGGGAGGGGGCGGCCAGGGCCTCTGCTCTGCCACGGACATTCCTCTCCCTTCCTTTGTGCTGCAGGAAATCTGCGCTTCCTCCCTTCCCAGCGCTGCTCCCGGCTCAATCGCTACCAGATGTGGCTCCCATGCATTTCTCATTAGCCCGGCAGCTCCGGGCGCTGCCTCTGCAGCCTGCGGGGCTGGCGACACAAACGCGGCGATCCTGGGGCTCCCGAGGGGGGTGGGAGGGCGGGGATCTGAGCTGGTATGTGCTCCATGAGGTACCTGGAGCTTTGCACTGGCATCATTGCTGGGTCAGGATGCTGGTGGGGATGCAAGGATCTCTGTGGGGATGGAGCTGGGACAGGGTCCTCTGCTGGGACCTGCACAAGTGCCATGGGGACAGAGGGACATGGGGTTTGGGTTGGAGGAAGGAGCTCAGTGAGCTGGACTGCAGCTGGGTCAGCCATTGGGGACAATCTGCAGCCCTAGGCTGGCTCTGGGAATGTAGGAGAGGTGGGTGGGTGGCACACATGGGGACTGGGGCTGGAGAGCACAGTGACCTGGGGTGTCCCATGCTTTGTATGTCCGGGCAGGGAGTACATCAAGATATGTTGGGATGTGCAGGGGGCTCTTGGGGGGTGGGTTCAGGCTGAGGTGGTGTAGTCCCTGACCAGCTAACAGTGTTTGCAGTGGTTCCACAAGCAGCTCAGGTGACACAGCATGGGTGGAGGAAACACAGGTGCTTCCTGAGCTCCCTAGAACATGCCAGCACTAAGGACGAAACCACGGCCGCTGGACCCAGGGGCTTGAGAGCAGAAACAACCCTGCAGTTGGGTAGTGATGCCCAGGAAGAGCCTTAACTAAGCCTGGATTGAACTATGAAGGGACAGACAGACCTGAGAAAGCTCGTCTGCCCTTACTCATCCTGTCACCCCCAGCATGAAGTGAGAGAGTGGCTGGGGAAGAGCCCAGTGGGACTCTCCCTGCTGGGCAGGATGAGGCCACAATTGTGTACTCATGGCCACAGGACCTCTGCACTGGGAGAATGAGATGTTCCTTGCCTTGGCACAGAGGAATCTGTGGCTGATCTTGTTCTGCTGCTGCTTCTTGAGCCTCCAAACCAGCTGTGGGGCTTTCCTCATGCTGGTGGTGCAGAGGAGGCTGGGTGGAAGTAGGGGGACAAGAAATACAACAGGAGTGGAGTGTCTGTGGAGCCTGGTGCATGGGGGTATATTGCCATGGGGAATAGTCCCCAAGAACCCTGAGCACACACCTTCCTGCAAGAGATGTCTGTCCAAGCCTGGAGTCCCTGGGAGAGCTGCCACATCACCATGGCTCTGAGTCACCACTCCAGAGCTGGGAGTGGCCTCCCCAGTCTTTGGTGAGAGTGGTGTCACCGGACAGCCAGCTGTCACTGAAAGAGGCCAATGCTCTGCAAATTCTGCCCCAAACATAGCTTTACTGCCTTTCCTGTGGAGTCAGGAACAGGTCAGCATCAGCTGGTCCTCGGGCTGAGAGCTGGCGAGCATCCCAGCAGTGGCTCTGCTGCCATGGCACCAGTATGGCCCGAGCTGGCCTGGGCCAGTGGCAGGAGCACAGCCCAAGGCATGGTGCCTGCAGTCAGTCCCTGGCTGGAGCCTGAGCCAGGGCTGGAGCCAGGGTTTTCCTGAAGCAGCAACCCCCTGCAGGCCCAGGTCTGGGGGGCTGCTCTACTCAAGGCTGGATCTGTCTCTCCTCAGCCAGCTTGGCTTGGATGGTTTCCTCAAGTCTCCTCCAACTCCTCTTTGGACCCTCTAAGAGCTGCACCAGCCCTCTGGGGTAGGGACTCCAGCAGCAGCCCTCTGACTCCACCCTGTACTGGCTGCATGGTCAGCCACCACACTAGCTTTGCCACCTGCCTTGCCCCTTCCTTTTTCGGGCCACTTTAACCTTTTGTGGGCCCTCACCTCATCTCCCGGGCAAGGGAAGGGCATGGCTGTGACTGCCAGAGCCTCAGCCTCAGGCTCACCAGATTTATTCCAATTTAAACACTTCAGAGTAAAAGTGTTTCCCCTGCTCTGGCCTCTGGAGCTGAATATCTGAACGGGAATTTCACCCCTGAGCTGCAGCTAAAATAAGACCTGGATCGAGGTGGTCGCTGGCTCTCGGAGGTGCCGGGTGAAGCCTACACGCTCTCCTGCCCGCTGGCTGCTGCTGTAGCTGGGAGACCCAGGGCTCTGGGCTGGGAGGGCAGCGTGCATCATTGGAAACATGGCAGAAAACACGTCTAGGCTTTGGTTGTCTGGGCCAAGCTCCTTTGGGACTCAGAGTAGATGCCGGCAGCCACGTGTCCTGAGTGCACATCATTCCTGGGATGTGACATGGATGTTCAGCCAGGGCAAATTCACGTAGGTTGTGGCTCAGAAGCTCAGGAGCATCTCATGTCTTTGCCACCTGCAGAGAGAAGTGTGTCAGGTCTGTTTGAGGTGAGCTGACAGGTCTGTATCACCCCTTGGACAACTCCCTGCCTGAGGAGCCTTGGCAAGGGGCAGGAGCTGCTTCCCCTGGGCCAGCTGGAGAGGCTCCCAGCTGGCTGGTGCAGGTGCTCCCAGGTCACTGCATAGGGCTTCATAAGCAAGGATGATCTCGGATGAGACTGAAGTGTGTGGACTTGGCTGGGAGTTGTGTGCAGGGGCCATGGGCTGCAAGGGGTGAGTGCAAAGCATGTACAGGATGCAAGTGACACAGCAGGCTGCAGGGAACACAAAGGATGCAGCGGGACATAAGAAATTCAGGAAGGATGCAAGGGGTGTAAGGGATGTACAGGATGCTTAAAGGGTCGCAGCAGGCTATTAATAATGCATGCAAGGAAGCTGCAAGGGATTCAGAGAGTGCAACGGGATGTAAGAGTTGCAGTGGGATGTAAAGGATCCACAGGATGCAAGAGATGTAAAGGATATGAGTGTATGTAGGGGTTGCAGCAGCCTGGAGCCAACCCCTTCTATCCCTTGGCTGGGGTTGCCCAGCTGGCCCCCGTGTCCCTCTGAGTCTGCAGCCTGACTTTGGGCAGGGGCAGGGACCCCAGTTCGTGGGTCCTAGGGTCCCCCTTGCTGTGCCCCTGCAGTCACCAGCTGAGCAGGGGACAGCTGCAGGCTGCACTCCCTTCCCCTCAGGATATTTTCGGGGTCTCCAAGCCCCTTAGGGAGACAAAACACCCGTCCCAACGAGGTGGCTGCGGCTTCTCTGCTGCAGACGAGGAGCCCACTCAGCCCCACGCCCCGACCCCCACCCTGCGTCCTGTGCAGCTCCTCGGGGGGAGCGCGGCCAGCCCCCAGCAGCAGCCAGGGCCGATCATGTGGCTCCTAATGAAATCCAGATCCGAGCAGAGCGATGACATTGAGCAGTGATTTGTGCTCCCACCCAGACTAAACACGGGCAGGCGCGATGCGGCCGGGAGCACAGGCTGGGGATGAGTCAGGTACCCGGAGCCTCTGCCTGACTTCCGCCTGATTATTCCTCCTCTCCTGCTCAAAACACTTGGATAGAGTGCCCTCGTGCTTTCCCTGCAAAAATATGGATTTTTCCCAAATGATGCTTGCAGACGCTGAAATAAAGGCTCAGGCTCTTGGATTTGCCCAGCGATGGCTCCGTGTGTTAGAATTCCCTTTGCTCTGTGCAGCTCATTGCAGCCAGGGATTAATTGGGGTCCTGGATCACGTAGAAACACTTCCACTGCTCCATGGGTGAGGGGGAGTCTAAAGTGGAGCCGAGTGGGTTTGCAGAGAGTGAGGCCGGGAGGTGCGGCATGCCCCCCCCCCCCCCCCCCCCCATGCCTGCAGTGGGGTCCGGCTGCAGCCCCTCCCTGCGCACACCTGAGCGCGCTCCCTGTGCCCGTCGAGCGCACCTTGATGGGAACCCCATCCTCAGGACGGACGGGCGGGGCTGCACAGAGCCTCTGAGCTCTCCATGAGCTGAAGGTACATCCCCACTTTGAAGTCCACGCAATGCATCGCAGTGCAGGACAGGGCAGAGGAGGTGACAAGCCCTGAGTGCCCATCGGTGGGGACAAAATGGCTTTAGAGAGGTCCTGCTTGAAGAGCCTGGAGCTGCTGCTGGGATGGTGCCGGGAGGGGAAGTTCCTGCCAGACATCCTGCTGCCCTGCTTCCCTGCAAGTCCGTGCTGGAGCCCCCTGAAGCCCAGGTCCCCAGGGAAGGACCCAGAAGAGCACTTGTTGGATTCAGCATTACAAAACCTGGTCTGTGGGCACGGTGTTGAGAGGTGCCTGGGTGGCACTGCCATGATGCCAGCAGGGATGGGGCTGGCACCTGGGTGCTGTGGGCAGGCTTAGTCTCACCTCAATGTCTGCACCTTTGGCTCCTGGAGCTTAGCAAAACAGGTAAGTACATAAGTTTTTGTGTATATATACATACTGTGTTTGTGTGTATATAGATATATATTACCATATACATAAAACTACAGAAATATAAAAATCTATGTTGTAAATGTGGAAGTATATGTACCATGTACTGTGGGAATATCTAGGAGAGTGTAGGTGTCTATATACAAAAATAAATAAAGAAATAGAAAAACATTTACTCCTGGAGTATATAGGAGTGCATACAAATACATTTTTTATATGTTATACTTATATATACATATAAATTATATATAATATACTCTCCTATACATTCCAAGAATAAAAAAAATATAGAATGTATATTGACTTAAAAATGATGTTTATAATATATACACATATTTTTATGTGAGTGCATATACTCCTGGAGTATGTATTTCTATCAATGTCCTGTGTTTTGTGGCATCTTGGGCACGGGGTGCAGAGACAAAGCACTCCCCACCCCCGTGCCCCATTTTGTCATGAGGGAAAAGGCTGCACATACCCATCCAGAGGCTCCACCATCCCAAGGCAAAGCTGCAGGAGCTGGATCAAGGTGTCTGTGCCATGCCAGGGCTGGTGCTGCAGGGTCCCAGAGCCACCAGCCCTGCTCACAGGGACCCCTGGGGCACAGGTTTCTCCTTCCTCCTGGATGCTGATGCTGGAGCTGCCATCCTGCAGGAGCACAGGGCCCATCCTTGGCTCTGCAGGTTTGGTGCTACTTGGGTCAGGAGCTGGTGGGTACCAGGACAGCACAACAGCAGCAGCTGATGGCCCGCAAAAGGCTTCTATTTCTTGCCACTGAAACACCACCACAGCCCTCCTCAAACAACAACTGTCCCCAAGAGATGTTGATGAAGTTGCCGATGGCTGTGCTGAGGAATGGGAAGTGATTCTGGCAGTGTTGCACTGACTGCACCTCTTTGAGGTCCCTGCTGGGGTGATCCATGCAGCCTGGCAGCGGAGAGCCCAGTGCCAGCTGGGTGGTGGCTGCATGAGGACATCACCCATATGGCCTGGGGACATTGCAGTGTCCCCAGTGTGGCCATCCCTGGAGCCAAGTGTCCTGGGGAAGGCAGTCAGGACCCTGCATCCACTTTGTGAGGCAAAGAAGGAAATGGCCATTTCCCCACCTATAGCATAGCCACAGGAAGTGTCAGCTGCATATATATTTATATTCCTATAATTCTGATGGAGCTGCCTAAACTCCTTCACGTCCCCCCATCCAGCATGAAATTCCCTCTGACACTGCCATCCCCCTTCCTAGTGAACACTGAGAGAGAAATTTCCTATATAGTTTTGAGAGCTCTGGGTTGTATCCTGTGTGCTTCGTTCTCATTGGAGTTTCCCTTCTGGGTTTATTTTTGGTAGGGCCTGAAACAAGAAATGAATTGTTGGCAGCAGGCTGGCTTTCATTGCTGCTCGCTGGCCAAGCCAAAACACGTGCTGTTGTCCAACCCAACAGCTCCTTCTCTACTTTGGGAAATCAGGAGGAAATGGGAGGAAGATCAGTGTTGCAGTGTTGGTGGAGGAGAGGATAAGCCAAAAGTGCCACTGTGCTCCTCTGATCCCATGGATGATATGCTGGTGGAACGGGGGGCTGGTGGCTCCATCACAGCCACTGCCACAACTTCTCCTCAGCCATGGCCACCACGTTGTCACCAAAAGCCCTACCTGTCTGTCAGGGAAGGTGGATCCTGCTCTGTCTCTGAGGAAGCAGAACACCTGATTTCTCCACATTATGACTGGGTTCAGCTGGTTTTTCCTTGAGGTCAAAGTTTTTCTGCCTGCCCAAAATAGCAGTGAAAAGCAGCTCAGAACAGCGAGTATGTATCATTTCCTGGTGGAACTCACAGCTGCAGGAAAATTGTTTGATGGTTTTCAGCCTCTGCTGATTTGTAAACCCCTGAACAAGACCTGCTCACTGGTGTCTATCATGAGGAGCTGTCAGTCAGAGGTATCCGACAGGCAGTGGTGGGAAGAAAGCCTGCAGGATGCCTGGAACCTGGAAAAGAGATTCATTAGCCCTTCCTGATACCGAGGTGTGGCAGTGCCTCATCCACGTCCTTCTCATGGATGGCATCACTGGACATTACAGGAAGATTCTGAACTGTCTGAGCTGGAAGGACCCTGTTGAAAAAAACCCTGGAAGCAACAGAGAACTTCATGGTGGACATCAGCTTATTGTTTTTCCTCAGAGCAAGGCAAAGCCCGTAGTGGGAGCTGCTGGGAAGGGCACAGGCAGATGTCTGAAGGAAGTGTCCAGATGTGGTCTCCTTGTTCAAGAGGGATGTGAAGAAACTGGAGAGGCCTGGACAAGGAATATCAACGTGCTCATGGGGCTGGCACACATTGCATCAGGTGGAGGGGGCAGGGCTGGGCTGGGGGAAGGATTCTGAGAACAGTCAGTGGATAAGGTCAGAGAATCACAGAATATCCTGAGTTGAAGGGACCCACAAGGACCATCCAGTGCAGCTCGTGTCCCTGCCCAGACCCCCCAACAATCCCACCCTGTGCATCCCTGGCAGTGCTGTCCAAATGCTCCTGTACCTCTGGCAGCTTTGGGGCCAGGACCATTCCCTGGGGAGCTTGGGCAGTGCCCAGCACCCTCTTGGGGTGTTAGTCCCTGTTAATCAGCCTAAATTTCCTCTAACATAACTTCATGATAAAGTTGAACCTTTCTTGGTGGTGCCGAATGATGTAATGGGGTAAACAGTCACCAGCTGAAGCTTGGAAGATTCAGGTTCAATCTTGGAATAAAATTCCTCTCCAGGAGAGTGCACTTTTATTGCCTGCATTTAACTCCTTTACTTCTCTTTTACTAACTTATGAGTGGTTATCAATCTGAGTGTCTTGGAAGCTTCTTCAGTTTGTCCAACCACAGCCTCCGTGGTGGAAGGAGGGGCTTGGATGCCATCCCAGGTCTCATGGATTCAGTGTCTCAATTTCTCTATTGATTTTCTCTGTTTTGTATCTGGCGACATTAAGCTCATTCATCCACTCCTTTTTCTGCACTGTGTGATGTCCCAGGACTAGTTTCAGCCACTGTCCTTCATCTTCCCAAATAAAACCTGAAGGAAAGGGGAAAGAGAGTGAAGGAACTTTGAAAGGTGACCAGAAGCCTGTGAAACAATGCTGTGATGTCATTCTTCAGCTTTGTGTTATGTGATGATGCTTCTCTGGACAGTGTGAGGTACTGTGCTGGCTCCAGTTACACAATGCTGAGCCATGCCCAGGTGTGGGCCAGAGCCCCATCCCCTCCTGAGTGCTGTACTGGGCTGGTTGCAGTCCTGGTTCCATGTGGTCTCATCCCATTCTGGTGTTCACCAGCTGCCTCCATCACCTCTGAGATTGCTGTGGTTGACCTTTTGGTCTGGTGGTCTTCTGGGACATCAACCCCCACTGTGGGAACAGGATGGCTCAGTGGTGGGCACCAATGCCCCCAGCTGCCCCGGAAGCAGACAGCCCCAATTCTAGTGTCAGGGAGAGTCCTGCTTAGGAATCTTGGTCAGAAGCTGTGTAGGAGAAGCCTCAGCTTCTGGGCTGCCCCTGGGCTTGTCCCAGCCTTGTTCTCTGGCACCATCCTGCCTGGGGCTGTGTGAAGACCCCAAATGCTGACAGAGCTAGCAGGCCCTGGGCAGGGGGTTACTCCCATGCCCCCCCCACATTTGTGTCCCAGCACCCTGAGACCCAGGGGTGGGCTCTCTGCTCTCTTGAACCTCAGGGCCTGACCCAGGTTACACTGAGCAGTGTCTGACCACGGGACCAGTAAGCCACTGGGATAACACTGGATACTGGGGGAAGGGAAGATCCTCATCCTGTCCTCAGCGCTCATCTCTGATGGCAGGTGAGCATGTGTAGCAGCAGCCCCAGTGGGGACCTGCCTCCCATTTGTCTGCTGCTTGTTACCACCTGCCTGTACTGCTGCAAGGTCATCCATCTCCCCACTGCATCCCACTCAGGACCAGGTAGCACCCAAGCAAGGCTAGGCATGTTGCCCGCCCACGGGAAGGTTGGGGCAGGGATAGATGGCACCCAGCTACAGAAGAAATACATTTTTATTAGGAAAGCGCTCTGCAGAGGTGCCAGGCTCTCTCATACCAAACTAATCCCTCCAACTCCATTGGATGGGATGCAGGAACCCAAAGGGCGTCCACCTCCATCCATAAATAGTGCTTCCTCCTGGCCAGGAGCAGCGCCGCGGCGGAGGGGAGGGAGGGTGGCATCGGTCGAAACCAGCTCGACCCCACTCCGGCATGCACCGGCAGTGGAGAGCTGTGCCTGGAGGGCGCCGGGGCAGGGGAGCTGCTGCCAGCGATGGACGTGGGGCACATCTCTGGCACTGCCCAGGGCACTAAGCAGCAGCTCCCTCCCTCTCCCGTGCTCCGCGACCCCGACAGATCGGAGCGGAGCGCGGGAAGCGAGCGTCTCGGTTACTGCAGAATATACCGTGGGCACGTCTAGTACAACAAGCGCTGCTTATGCGGTCGATAATACTGCTACAAAAAAAAGGGGAGGGGGGGGGATACGCCAGACACGGAGCCCCCCGGGTTGGCGGCCGGGCCGGCTCCTGGCGGTCCCGCCCCGCGCGGGGAGGGCGGGCGGGCTTAGACCCGGGCAGAGAGCAGGAGCAGGGCACAGAGTAAGGGACCGGGTCCTAGGGCAGGGGGACTAAGGAAAAATGGGAGATGAGTGAGGTGGAGGGGGATAAAGGGAGGATCAAGGCTCTTCCAGTGCCCCCAGCCCAGTCCAGGCTCCCACGTTCGCTGGTTGTGCTGGCAAATGTCTTTCTTCCCGGCGTGCGGCCGGTGCGGGGCCGTGCCCGGTTCCCGGTCACTGCACTGCCTGAGCAGGCACAGCAGCTGGCCTGGGGGGCTCCAGGCTAGCTTCCCGGCTCTTCTTCCTGGGAGGCTTCTTAATGGGGGTTTTCTTGGCTGTCTGCTCAGTGGGGAGAGTCTGATCCTGGCCGCTGCCGGCACTTGGCTTCTCCATCCACTTGGGCTCCCCGGCTGCCGTCTCGGCGGCCGCAGGGATCAGTTTTTGCAGATGGGGAGAGGTGGGCAGCAAAGGTTTGCTGGTCTTCTGGCCGCCGGCGGCCGCCGAGCGCTTGGCTTTCTGCGGAGGGGTGGGCTTCTCCCGCTGGGCACTGACCCCGTTCGCCCGGATGCCTCCGTCCCCCTTGTTGAGGCTCTGAGTCTTTTCCTTCAGTTGGGCGGCCAGCTCGGAGGCCAGCTGGGGATGCAGCGGCTCGGAGCGGGGTTTGCTGGTGCCGGGGCTACAAGGAGCATCCCTGGTGTCCCCGGCCCGCCGCTCCGGCTGGAAGGCGCCCATCTTTCGGAAGGCGTTCTGCACCGCCCCGTTGATGGTCTCCATCGGCTCGGAGCCGGCTTTGCTCCTCTGCTTGGGTTTGGAAGGTGACTGCGGCTCCCCGTAGAGACTGGATTTGCCCTCGGGGACGCCGGGCTCCTTCGGTTGCTTCTGCGCTTTCTCCTTGCTCCGGGCGCCGCCCTTGTCCTCTGCTCTGCCCTGCACATGGGCCGACGTCTCGCTCGGACTCCTCTTCCTCTTGGCCAAACCCTGGCCTTGCTCGGGGCTGCCGGACCGGGCGGCCACTTGCTCTGGGGACTGGCTGGGTGCCGGCAGCGAGTTGGACTGGCCAGAGTTGTACCTGCCGTGGATCCAGGAGATTTTGGGCTTTGTGGCCGGGTCTGGAGGACGGGGCTTGGTCCTTTCCGGGGACGGCGGCTTCCCGGGGCTGCGGGGCTCCGCGGTGGCATCCTCTTCTTCCCTGGACTGCTTGGAGAGGCGGGCGACCCTGGCGTAGAGCGCGGCGCCGGCCGACCCCGAGCCGCAGGAGGAGCGCTCGCTGTCCGAGGACTTGAGCAGGGGGGTCTCACTGCTGTCGGTCGGGAAGGCTCTGACAGAGCCCGTCTCCTTCAGGAACGTGTATTCTCCTGCTTCCTCCCCGCTGACTGGGGCCACCAGCTTGTCCCCAGGGCTGGCAGGTGTCCCTCTGTCCCTGCTGTCACCCATGCTCTCTGCGGGAAGACAGCACAGCAGTGTTAGGTGGGATGTGCCTGCGGAGGGGAAGGACTGAGATGCTCCCGCAGGAAAGTGTCCTACCAGTCAGGCTCCCAGTCAGAGATATCCTGGCTCTTAACTCTGGAGCAGCAAATGCTGGAGGAGGGAGCTCTGAAACCGTATGGGAGGCATGACTGGAACCTGCACTCCTTCCTGGGGCATCAGGTACCAGGGTGACACGGTCCCCACTATGCAAGAGTGACAGCTCTCCATAGAGCAGGCCCCTGGTATTGTCCCTAAAGTCCCCTGGGCATGCACACTGCTCACCTTCATGGGGGACACAGTACACGGGCCCCTCGTCTGTGGTGTCAAAGGAGGAGAAGGAGCCGCGGGATGACCAGGATGGGGAAGGCTGCTCCACCACAGAGGGTGGCTCGATGAAGCTGCAGTTCAGGGTGTTTTCCAGGTCATGATGGGCCACTGTGAGGGCAAGGAACTGTTGTCAGTGTCAGTTCTGCCAAACCCCCCAGTCCCCGCTGCCAGCCAGGAGGGTGGGAAGCTACACAGCTCCCCACTGCCCAGCTTCCTGCTGGGTGTCAGGGACAGGGACAGCCTCCAAGGCATGGGGACACTTCTTGCTGCACAGTCCCACAAGGTCCCTCAGCCAGGTGTCCACAAAAGCCATCAATCAGCAGTGGTGATGACGAGTATCCCCTATGCTTGCGCTGTGGGTAGCAGAGTCTGTTCAAGCCTCACACTTCCATCTATCTCCATCTCCAGCTGCCCAAATTGAGGATTCACATGGTGGAGGGACAAGTCACCCAAACCCTGCATCCCACAGGACTTGGTGACTGTCTTGGTGGTCACCCACGAGCTGCGCAAACCAGCACAGCCACCCTGCAAAGAGGGTCCTGGCACTGCGACTGTCCCCTTCCCAGGGAGAAAATTAGCTGCTGACTTTAATTCCACTAATTCCCACTTCAGCATCACTGTCTGAATTTTCCTTTTTCATGTGCTTTTGCACATGGATTCAGGATGATCAAAGGAAGCCTGCAGCAGAGGGATGTGCATTTTCCCTATTCTGCCGTTTTTCAATCCCTTTGCCAGCTTCATCCTTCCTGAAGCTGAGTAGGAGCATCCCTCCCTTCACGCCCTGGCACTGCCCCTCTGCCAAGGGGCCACCCACAGAGAAGCGAAGAGGAAGAGAGAAACCACCAGAGGAAAAACTGTGTTAATAAAACAAAATAGAGAAGATGAGCAGTTAGGAGTTGTCTGGGCTGGAGTGCCTTTTTTTCAGCTTGATATTTTTTAAGGCTTTTTTCTGCATCAGCTCATGTCCCAACACATCCTGAGGTGCTTCCCCAGGTGCCCACAGCTTCAGCAGCCTCCTTGGGTACCCACAGAACTGAGGCAGCACCCAGCTGCTCCCAGAGAGCCATGCAGCAGTAGATGCACTTGTCCCCATTGCCTTCCACTGGCTTTTGTCCCCTGGGACAGTGACAGGCCGCCTCCAAAGCAGAGCAGAGGCTTGCTTTGGACGAAGGGCTGCAAAAGGGTGGTCCCAGAGGGTGCTGGGCACTGCCCAGGCTCCCCAGGGAATGGGCACAGCCCCAAGGCTGCCAGAGCTCCAGGACTGTTTGGACAATGCTCTCAGGCACAGTGTGAGACTATTGGCATGTCTGTGCAGGGCCAGGAGCTGCACTGATGATCCCTGTGAGTCCCTCCCAGCTCAGGACAGTCTGTGATTCCATGAAAACCCCATGCACAGAGAGGGTCCCAGCTGTACATGGGTATCACCAGGTATTTTTAACCTTTGACTGAACATCCCAATTGCATCCCAGTCATGCTGCAACAGCCTGCCTGGACTGTTTGAACCTTGCAGCACATCCCTGATTTACAATAAAATAACTTTTAGTGTAATTGGGATGCCCACTGGAATGTTTATCCTTTACTAGGGAATCTGGCTTCAGACATGTAGGGCTGTTAAAATGACAGCAGTACTACACACTCACCCATGCATAGTTGGGCTTCTTAGAGCAAGGAGAAACAAAAACCCAAGCAGAGATATTTAAAGAGCAAATGGCCCAGAGAGGGGGAGGCGGCAGCTCCAACATGGCTTTCCTTGTAATAAAAACCAAAAAGAGAAAATTAAAAGCAGCCGTCTGGAAGCGGATGAAGGGAGATGCTTCCTGAGAGGAGGCGTGCCGAGGGCTGGGACTCACAGCCACAAGGCGACTCCAGGACTGCAGGGAGACCCATGACACAGCCAGATTATAAAATAAGGATATGTAGTGCACCTGGAAGCTTTGGGAGGCTTGGGGTCTCCAGCATGGTTGCCAGGGATTTTTCTTCCCTGGCTGTTGGGGCTGAGAGAAATGTGGATGCTTCCCACATATCTCTACCTGTCACTGCTCCCCAAAATCTCCCGGAGCCACAGCATCAGGATAACAACGCCAGCCATGCCTGCACAGTGGCCAGTTGGTCTCAAGACTGGGATGAGGCAGAGAACAGCAGCAGAAGAACCATGAGAGAGGGATCCCAGAGTCCTCCTGGCCATCCCCTCCCACTCATCCCAAGCTCCCCATAATTGGCATCACTCTTGGGGCTGGCTGAGCTTTGCTGCTTGGGGAGGACACGTGGTGGGGTGCTGGGCTCAGGTTAGCCCTGGCATCTTCAGGGTGACGTGAGCAAATCCCACACACAGGGGTCCACAAACGCTTGCCCTATGGCTGCTGGTGCAAGCCCAGGGTGGCCCTGCAGGCTGACAGCTCAGGTGCAATCCCTGGGGAGATGGTGTGGATCCAAAACTGGTGCCAAGGCTGGGGAGCAGTTTTGAGGGAGGACCCTGAGGCTCCAGGCACCCAATGAGCTCTAGTGGGGGCTTCAAGACCTGCAGTCCCACCTGGGAATGTTCTACTATGAGTAGGCTTGTGCTCACTGGTGTTTGAGCCCAGAAGAGAAAACCCACCTGGTGTCAGCAAACATATGGCCAGGACTGTGGGCAGATCCAGAGTGACCACTGCCTGGGCCAGCCAGCACCAGTTTCACTGTGACATCCCCACAAGGTCCTGAGCACCTCCAGCACTGGCTTGACCCTTGGGATGGGGTACTTCAGTAATCCTGGGACCCCCCTGCTGGGGCAGGACCAGCATGGGGAACAAATGGCCTCTGCAGGTGTTGTGGCTTCCACAGCACCAGGTGCGGTCATGACGTGGCAGCCTGGTCACTGGGCATCAGGGGGGCAGCTACTACAGGCAACCCAACAGAGCACTGTCACCCTGGGGTCCCCAGACCCTGTGGGGGCTGGAGGCACTGCCAGACACGTGTCAGTGGGACTGGGAGCTGCTGGAGCCCACATGGACTCCACTGTGCCAGATAACACAAGGCAAGTTCTGACCAAAGCCTTTCCCTCCAGGGAGATGCCAACTCTCAGCTCCATGACAGACTCCAGGAACAGCCCCAGCCCTGCTGGGACCTGAGACCATCCTAAGCACCCTCAGCCTTTCCTTGGGCTGCTGCTGCCCTGTGCACACAGAGCAGCTGGACTGCTGCCAGCTGCCTGCAGGCAGCCCCCCTCACCCTCACTGCACACAGGCACCCTCTGTCCTCCCCAAGCCCTTCCCTGGCCCCTTGCACAAACACAGCCTCTATGATCCTCTGTTATCCTTGCAGCAGGAATGTTTCTTGGGCCCTAGCACACCCTGCTCCAGGTAGGGCTTTGCTGTGCCCCTCGTGGTGAGGGGTTATCCCCCCAGCTTGGGTGCTGAAGTAGTGCCTGGTGTGCTGGGATGGGGGTCACCTCTGTGTCCTGCCTGGGATGAGGGATTTAGCCTCAGGCTGAGCCACTGTGTGCCAGGACGTGGCCCCAGGGAGGGGCTGGGCTCAGGAAGGGGGCTGGGGTTGAAATGCATCCCAGCACAGGGCAGGGATTGCTGCCTTCACACAAAGTTTAGTTAATGGGGTTGCAGCAGATCCCCAGCTCCCCATGCTAGGAAGAGTTGCAAGGAGAGTTCAGAGTACAAGGGACAGCATTCCCCAGCTGCTGGGATGCAGGGGGTCCCCAACAGCCCTGACAGTGCCAGATCAGGGGCTCTGCCAGATAGGAACAGCTCCCTACAACCCAGTTCTGTGCCTGGGCAGAGTGTGAAGCTCAACCCAAATCTCTGCCCCTCCATCCTCAACTCTGCTGCACATGGCAGGAGGGAGGGCATCTGCCCAGATGCTCTGGCTCCTGGGGTTACTTCAGGATCAAAGCACTAACAAGGCATCTTGCTGCATAACAGAGACCATTCCTCTCCAGGGGAACCTCAGGAGAATAAACCCAAATCTACTCAGCAGAGCTCTAGAACCAGGTACAGCCTTTGCATCCTCACAAAGCAAAATGTGCTTGGACATCCAGAAGCTGCAGACAGAAAGGGCTGAGCTCCTGCGAGCTCACACCAACCACTGAAATGCTCCCAGGGATCTGTGTGTCCTTGCCACTGCCCTGCCATGCTCACCACCCTGTCTTGGGGCTGCAAAGGCTGCTCTGAGCCACACGTGCTGCCCTGACAGGAGTAAAACCTGGCTCTCTGCACCTTCCCCAAACCCCAGCGCCTTACCCATGACCTTGGGCAGCTTCTGGCGGCGCAGGGGGATGCGTGGGAGCTTCATCCCAATCCGGCTGAACCGCCCACACAAACGTCTTGGAGGCTTCTTGGCTGCTGCTGGGTCCTGGCTGGAGCTGCAGAAAAGGTAATGGCACTATCAGAGGCACTGCTCCCCTCCTGGGGTGGGGACAGCCTTCATGGGCAACAGAGACAGGCAGCAGCTCAGGGATGCTGCAAGTGCAAAGGGGTTTTGGAGTGATAAAGGGGTGGATGAAAAGCAGGAGTGTGCCCAGGCTGAAGGAGTTGAGGACCCACAGAGGCTGCTGCCAGCCCCAGGAACCAGCTTGCATCACACCAGGACGTCGAGCAGTGCCAGGGAAGGGTGGGAAGAATGGATCCAACCACGGCCATTGGCAGTGCAGCCCCAAAATACCCGCAATGTCTGGTCAAGACCCCAAACCTTAAAAAAAAATCATCCCAACCCAAAGCCAAACACGTGGCTTCTCTTTATTTGCTCTATGGTTTTGAAGCCTCTTGGGGCCACATTTTCGAGCAATTTTCCGCAGCTACAGGAGTGAGTGGCTTTGTGAGTTGATTCAAGGGAACCTGCAAGGAACCACTCTGGGACAGCTCCATGGGTCACCCAGTAGCCTGAGGACATTGTGGTCTGGGCACCCTGGGAGAGAGGAAACTGTCTGGAGCCATTTCCCCTCTCCCTGGGCCATTCCTCACCTGATGGGTTTGTGCTTTATCTGCAGGATCATTACCTGCAGCCAGCAGGCTCTCCAAACCAGCTGTGCCTGGCTGGGATTGGGCTTGCAGGGCTGCAAACTGGAAAATTCCTGTGCAGTGGCTGGTGGCATGAGGGGGTTTTCTCTACATCTGGAGGAGCTCCAACAGTCCCCTCATCTCTTGCTGAGCAGCACAAACCTTTCCCCCCGCCTTGAGTCTGTCCCCACTCCTATTATCATGGTAGGATGTTAACCTGGTGCTTCTAAAATGCTGTCAGCATCCCGACCTTGCTGCAGGAACCCATCCTCCCAGCTCTGATCATCCATCCCCATGTGGGACTGTCAGCATCCCCCCTGTCCCCTAGGCCTCATCCCTTTGCCCAGGTATTTGTTCTGAAGCTTTTGGCTGTGTTGTGTAGCCCTTGCTGTATTTCAGGGCCCGCTTTGCAGGTCAGCTCCAGACCCTAGTGACTGGAGGGGACTTGGCAGGTGTCCGTGAAATGATGGCCCACGAGAGAGAAACAAAGTCAGAGCAGGAGGGTGTTCCCCTGTAAGGGCTCACCCTGAGTCCCTCCATCAGCCCTGATGATGCAGTAGGACTGCTCAGACCCTTGTACCCATGTGGTGTCATGTGAGCAGCACAGTTCTGCCTCAGTTTCCCTGCACAACCACTGTCCCAGCATGGGCTCTGCATCCCCCTGTCAATCCCAGAACCCACTGATGTTCCACATTCCCAACCTGCAGAGATCCCTCCTGGCCCCGGCACTCACCCGCTGGCTTCGTCCTTCTTGCGGCACACGCAGCAGCAGCAGAGCAGGGAGAGCAGGAGGATGAGCAGCAGTGCCAGGAGGGCCCCTGCCCCAATCACCCCCATCCTCTGGTTGGCCTCTGCAAGGCAGACCCGTGGCTCAGTCCGGGGCCAGCGTGTGGCAGAGCCCAGCCCGTGGCAGAGCCCAGCCCCAGTGCCTGGCACTCACCCATGTGGCAGGCACCCGTCAGGGGGTCGCAGGCGCCATCGTGGCAGCCGCAGACTTCGGCACAGTTGGCTCCGTAGCGTCCAGGAGGGCAAGTCAGGTTACAGCTGGAGGGAAGGGCTGGATGAGAGTAGTGCATCCCCCATCCCAGGCACAACAGCGGGAGCCACCTGGCTGCCAGCTTCTCCCAAACCCTCCACGCTCCAGGGAGCACGCCTCCAGCTTGCTCCGACACAGCTCCTCCACACCCTGGGGGAACCCTTAATCCATAGGGATCAGGAGCCCATCACCCATGCAATGGCTTTGCCTCATCACTCAAGGGATTTGGCCCAGCTGGATCTCAGACACTCTTACTGCTCTCTGCATGTCACTTCAACATTATAGACAGCAATTAGGAAAGGTCATCAACCCAGCAGTCACATCTAAAGATACCCTGATGTCACTCACAGGGATTTCAGCTCAGCTCAATGGTGATGTGGCCACGACACTCCAAGCCCCACCCCACACCAAGCCAGGCAAAGCCACAGTGGCCACAAGCTGGGAAAGTGCCCAGATTGACATTTTTTTTGCCTCCAAGAAGGAAAAACAACAAAGCAGCCCTAAGACCCTTCCAGTTTGGTTATGCCTGGTGACAAATCTCCACTGCTGGTAAAATGACTTCCTGATGGTGTCACGGAGATGATGGGGACAAGCATAAATGGGCACCGATCCACAAGTCTCAAGGGCTTGAGCATGGAAAACGTGGTGTCAGCAGATCCATCCCAACCTGTCTCCCCAGCCATGGGCCAAGTACCGCAGAGCAGGACCCAGCTGGAGCTGGGACATGTTGGCAGTGTTGCTGGGCACCAAATCCTCTGCCAGCTGCATCCCAGCTGGAGTGGCTGCAGCTGGACGGAGCCAGTGGGCCCCAGCCCAAACCCACTCCCCTGGGGACACAGCTGCCCCCAGCCCTGGGCACCATGCCCCAAGGCTGCTCAGCCCATTTCACACTCCAACAACTTGCAAAGTGCCACCTTGGCCAAGCCTGGTGCCTGCTGTGTGCCTGTCATGTGCCAGTTGTGTGCCTGTCATGTGCCTGCCAGGATGGGTGCTGAGCTCCTGCGTCTGCTGTGCTGCACAGGGCAGCTAAAGCAGCAGAACAGGAGCAGGAATAGTCCCCCAGCAAGGCCAAACCTCTCACCCCACCACTTAGCCCCAGAGTTCTGCCCCAGGCTGAGATTTTGGGAGAGCAGAGGAGGGTGATTTTTTTCCAGGAGAGTCCTGATACTTCTGGGAAAGACAGAGAAGATAAAGCACTTTGTGAACACAAAAATATTTTAGCAGCTGCTCCTTTAGCATGCTCCTGACACAGAGCTGAGAGGACATGTTGTATGGCAAGGATGTTGCTTTTGCCTTCATTGCAGAAATCCCCTTTTTAGCAAAATTGTACCCTGCTGACAAAAACATTGGTTTGGATATAGTCGCAGGGATTTGCCTGAGCACCTAGAACGTTCCTGAGCCTGCCTGACTGCACCACTTGGCACAGCTCAGCACAAGGTTCCAGCACCAAGGCTGCATCCTGAGCATCCCCCATCCCCACCTTCCCAGTGCTGTGCCAGGGTCTCAGAACAGGTTAATCCACACTCTGCCCTCTGGCACTGTGCTGAAAGCATCACCACACCCCCCTGAGACCCTCTCACCTCTGCCTTTGCTACCAAAGGTGGCCATGATGCCCAGGCTGGGCATCCTAAACTGGTGCCAGTGTCCAGCAACTGTTCCAGCACCACAGGTAGTTGTCAAAGCCCCAGCACACCACCCCCCAAAATGCAAATGCTCTCTGTTCTTATGCCTTGAGTGAAATGCCAGCATGGGCAAGATGCCAGCTCTAAATCCCCATCCTCACTGTCACCCTCTGTTAATTGCTGGGAAAACCTGAGCACCACGCAGCAGGACCTGGGGGAGCTGTCTGCATGTCCCAGCTGGGTGGAAAATGCTTTCCTCATCTTTTCACACAACATTTCACCCCCACGCTGGGAAAAACTACCCGAGGATGAGTAGACCCTCGATGGCCCTTGTGCCCCTGGAGTGGGGGAAGGAGAAGCCTGGGGAAGACCCCAGCCAGAGGCAGAGCTTTAAGTGGGAGCCCCCCAGGAATGCCATCCCTGTGAGGCTGTTTGTAATTCTGTGATGTGGTTTTCTCTCTGTTTTTGGACAGAAATTCCACCCTTGACTTGAAAAACCCCAACAACCCACCACTTTTTGTTGATTTGTTTTTGCCAAACAGGCCTTTTCTAAAGCACAACACCCCTTGCTGCTCTGTGAGCTTGTCCTTCCCTCTCTGCTCACCAATCATCCCAACTATTGCCCAAGAGTGCTTCTGCTGCAGGAAACCTCTCAGCTGGCAATAGCATAGGGCACAAGGGGGCAGGAGGTGCCTGAGCATCACCTGTGCCATGAGGTGCCCCCAAGCAAGCTCACCAGTGCCTCACTTACTATGTGCCATGGGAGCCGGGGTGGCAGAGGCACTGCCCAGTCTCGAAGTGGCACTGGCCATTGACGCAGTCGCTGCAGACGAAGGCGCAGTTCTCCCCATATGTCCCGTTCCGGCACTTGGTTTCACACCTGGGAGGGATGAGGGCAAGAGGCTGGAGCACCTGGGGACCTCCAGCATCCCTCCACATGCACGGAGACGGGGCTGTATATCACTGTGGTGGCTTGTGGTTTCTGAAGCCAGGAGAGGGGTACAGGGATGGACTGAGCCCACTGACACGGCCATGGAACTGGAGGGAGTCTGCGAGACTCCTGCCTATGCCCCTCGGACCCTGGATGGGTCAGTGGGGCTCAGTTCTCAAGCTGGGATGCTCTTCTGCAAACTACTGTGCCCAGGATTGGTTCCAGGGCTGCAAAACCCTTCAGTGACCCTGTTCCCTGGGAGAATCAGGGAAGTCAGGCACTGCTCTCCCAGAACCCAGTGCTGCACCCAGCTGCACTCACCGGTCTCCGATCCAGCCCGGATTGCAGTGGGAACATTTGCCATTGATGTGATTGCAGGTGTGGCCATCCTTGCAGGGGGGACAGAGCTTTTCGCAGCCCTCTCCATAGAAGCCAGGTGAGCAGGGCTGGTCGCACTTGGTGCCATTCCAGCCCGCCTCACACGTCAGGCAGCGCCCATCGGCCACGGTGCACGGCTGCAGGCTCTTGCACTGCCCACACCTGCAACGAGGGGAACCCATCACCCAGCACAGCCCAAATCCTCCTGCTGTCACCTCCCACCGGTGCCGGATCAGAGCTAGCAGGGATGGTCACTCACCGCCTCCTGCAGCCCTGGCCGTAGAAGCCGGCCGGACACGGCTCGCGGCAGTACTTGCCCCGGTAGCCCGGCTCGCAGGTGCAGGTCCCGTCCACCTGGTTGCACTTGCCCTTGTAGCACTGGCAGTAGCGGTCGCAGCGAGGCCCGAAGGTCCTCTCCCGGCACTGGCAGCGCCCTGTGAACTGCTCACAGGGCGAGTTGTTGCAGGAGCACTGGTTGTTGCAGCCACGGCCCCACCAGCCAGGCTGGCACAGGCAGTTGCCTGTCTGCTGGTCACACTGGGAGTTGTGGCTGCAGTAGCAGGAGCTGGAGCACTGTGGGCCCCACCAGTTTGGCTCGCAAGTGCATTTGCCCGTCTTCTGGTCGCACTTGCCGTGCTTGCAGAGGCAGATGTTCTCGCACTTGGGGCCCCAGCGGTTGAGGTTGCAGGTGCACTGGCCCGTCACATCCTCGCATTGCCCATTGGGATGGCAGGTGCACATTTCCTTGCAGTCGGGACCCCAGAACTGCCGGGGGCACTCTGTGGGGAGAGCCATCAGCCTCAGCACTGCCCACAGGGACAGCCCCATGCCAGGCACCAATGGAGACCTCCAGTCCCCCAAGCACCTCTTGACCACAGTCCTCCCTCTCCTCCCCCCAGCGCACCGGATCTAAGAGGAGACCCCGGCAAGAGGACAATGCCCTGGGAAACAGAGCCAGGGGACAGGCAAGGGCAGAGCTAGAGCATTCACAGTTCCATCCCTGATGATCTGCTCTGGAAAGTCACCCCAGGATGAGCCAGGTCCACCCCGGTGAACCCCCTGAGGACACAAAGGCACCCGCCAGTACTCACTGGTGTCGCAGTTGGCACCAAAGTAGCCATGGCGGCAGCGGCACTCGCCAGGCCTGACGCATACCTCGTTCTCCTTGCAGGTGAAGTTCCCCTCGCACACGGCTGTACAGATGGACAGACAGCAGCCATGAGTACCAGTGTTTGTGCCCTAAAGCCCCCCAGGCCCCCCCAGAGCAGAAAAAGGGCTGTGCAGTGACCCTCTGAGTGCTGCTGAGCTGCGGCACTGTGCCATCCTGGCAAGCCCCTTTGCAGAAAAATTCCACCAGCCTTCTGTCACCCAGCTCAGCTCCATCTCCGCCACCCAGAGAGGATGCCACCCATCCTAGCCACCAGCCTCCTGCCACCCAGCCAAGCCATGTCCCTGCCAGAGGCTGCACCCAATGGTGTCCCAGCTCAGCTCCGTATTGCTAGAGAGGAGAAGGGGCCACAGAGTAGAGGGGTTGTGGGCACTGTCATCCCAGCACTGCCTCTCCCATGTGGCCACTTGCCCCCAAAGGCCACCAGCCCCTCTCCCGCTGAGGGGACCTCATGCTGAGACCAATGCCTGGAGCCAGCCAAGCACAGGAAGTGGTGCAGGCAGCACTCGCAGATCCCACACCATCCTGGACAAGTTTCCTTAGGCACTGGGACAGGGAGAGACAACCACCCATCCCAGCCACCTTACCTGGGAGTTGTTAGACCTACGGTGATGGATATTATAGAAATCCCTAAAATAGACAGATTACACAGGTTAGGAGCAGTGAGTCTAAAGGTTAGAGCAGGTTTGGGGGCAGGAGATGAGAACAGCTCACTGTGGGACCATCCTCCCCCAATTGTCCTGCCAGATCCTGTCCTTCTCCCCTCCAAACAGGCACATCCCATTCCCGACACATGCAGTGAGTGGTTACAGGGCTCATGCACAGTGGGTTAGTTGGTTATGAGTGCTTTGGTCCCAGCTGCAAAGTGCCACCTCCAGTTCTCCTGGGGTGGGGGAGCCCCAGAGCAGCTGCCTCCATTGTGGTGGCAATGCAGGGAATGATGCTCCCAGGGTTTCATGCTGAGCATCCATGCTGGGCTCGCTGTGGCCCCCAGTAAAGAGCTATGACACCTTTTAGGGCCCCAGCCCAAGCTCAGTGGTCTTTGGCAGCCCCAGCAGCCTCTTCCCTCAGGGGAGGGCCACAAGAGACCACGTGCTTGGTGTGGGCAGCTTCGGCTTCACTGCTGGCTTTGGCTCAGGTCCCCATGCTGCTGCAGCATCTGTGAGGAATCTCAGTCCCATCCCTGCAGCTGCACCTTCACCCTGGAGGACACTTCACTGTCCCTTAGGACCCTGAGCAGCACCCCCAAGTCCTCAGACCCAGAGCTGGCTGGTAAGGAAAGAAACCCCCACAGCTCTGTGACCCCTGACACTGGGGCTGAGCACCCATTCCATCCACATGGTGTTGGCCTGGGGCACTGCAGGGAGACAGGACTCTGGCTGCAGGGCTCCAGGACAGGGAGTCCCAGCCACAGGACACATCAAGGTGGCCCCTGACAGTGGTGGTGAGGCCAGGAGGGCTCAGTGAAGGATGGCCAGAGCCCAATGAAGCAAAATGCTAGTGTTTACCTATTAAACACTCGCTCCCTTGTTGCCTCCATCCCTGGCAGCACACGAGAACTGAGGAGCTGCAGGGATAAAAAAAAAGCATCACAAACAGTTACAACCCTCAGAAAGTCCTGGCCCTTCCCAAAAACCCACCAGGAGCACTGAAGCCATGATAGTAAGAGATCCTGCTGGCAGTTTCTGCACCTCCGAAGGGGAAGGAGAGCTCTTGGCTCCTCCTCCAGCACACAGAGAGTTAATGGATCTGCTGGGGGATCCCATGGATGCCCCACCAGCCATTAAGGTGATGCTAGGACTAAGAATAGGACCAGTTTTTCCCATTAATGAGTGATGAAAAAGCAAAAGTCATGTGTGCAACCTCCACAATAAAAAAAATCCAAAGATCCTCCCCCACCCCCCACCCCAGAAAAAAAAAAAAAAAAAAGAAAAAAAGAGAAAAAGAAAAAAGGGAAGGTTCTAAATGTCCCAAGGGAAAACATGACTTGAATTGCAGGCTAGTGCTTTGTGGCCTGGGGATGGAATCCCAAAGGCAGGTTGGAACCACCTGGCTGGAATAGCTGGAACACAGCCAGCTCCCAGGGAATGTCCCTATGTAGAAGCAGGGGGAGGCCAACTGCAGGCAGCTGGAATGTGTCCCTGAGCTCTTGAGAGTCCTGGAGTGCCATCACCTCCAGGGACTACCAGGCACAGGATCATCAGGCAGGACATTTTTGGCACAAGCTTGACGAGGATGGGGGCTCAGACCCACTCAGAGGCTCAGCCAGGGATGCTCAGCTCTCTGCTGGGAAGGGACACGTGGGGACATCTCACCCACACTTTGTCAAAACCCCCCCCGGGCAAATGTTTGGGGGCTCATGATGCTGCAATTGGGGGTGGGGAGTACACTCCCCACGATCCCACAGAAATCTCTGTTCATCCCTGGAGCCACCCACTCATCCTTGGGGTGACCCACACCGCCTGGTCCCACAGGGAGGGAGCGATGCTGGAGGGTCGCTAACAGCCCCGGCCGATGCCGCAGTCAAGGAAAACTTCACCCGGGCTGGGCTGGCGCTGCAGCCTGGAATGCATCTGGCTTTTTCTTTTTTCTTTTTTTTCACCCTTTTCCTCTTTACATGTAACAAATGCAGAAGAGGAGGAGACAGCGAGGAAGTATTCGCTCGAACGCAGCGCAGTCACAGGACCCCGTCTGGCTGCCAGACCGCCTCATCCTGGGGCCGGGCGGGAGCTGCCAGCGGCGCCTCGGCCCGAGCGGCCCCGGGGCCGCAGCCCCGCCCGGCCCCGCCGGCAGCACCGGGTCCCCCTCGTCGGGGCGGACAGTGAAAAGTTGGAAAGGAGGCAGAAAAGAACCACAAAAATGATTCAAGGCCTGGAAAAAATGCCTTGCAGCCGGAGCCCAAAATAGCTCCATCTCTGCAGCCTGTGGAAGCAGCCCCAAGATGCTGCAATGGCAGCGGCACGAACACCCCCCCCATAGGGACCCTTGGGCTCTGCCCCCGCCGAGCATGCAAGGGGTTAATGCATGGGATTAATGGCAATGGGGGGCCAACCACCAAATCACTTCCCTGAGGGCAGGCCAGAGTCAAGGTCCTTCTCTGCAAAAGGCTTCGGGCTGTGCCCCCCAAAAGTCTTTGCCAGCTATGCTGGGATACTCAAGCAGAGGTGGAGAAGGGACCATGGTGCTCTTGCCCTCCCATGGCATGGCCAAAGCCTCACTGTTGCACCTGGGGTTGCTTTCACCAGTCCATCCTTTAGAAATTCAGTTTGGTGGCTTTTAGAATGAAATCATCACAGGTTTACCAGAGGAAACCCTTCCACCTTGGAAACCTGCCTCCAACAGCTCAGCCTGGCCACCAAAATGGGCATCACCTGAAATGTGCCAAAAAATATCCTTTGTGATGAGCTGATGGTGGGGAGCTGGGAGTTATTGGGACACGGTGGCAGGAGGGGAAAACTTCTGCCATGAGATGGAGGAGGTGAGCAGCACCACAACCACTCCCAGCTGGGAGCCAGCCCACCGCCTCACAGAATTTGGGCTTATCTGTTCCCTGATAGCTAATCTCTCCTTCCCTCTGCCTGCTGATGGCCTCCCACACCCTGCTCAGCACCCATGTCATTTATCAGCAGCTTTGACAACAAATAAACTTGCTCCTGTGGCAAGGAGAGGTAGCCAGGATGTGACACTGGAAAACCATTTCTCCCAGTGGGGTACACGGACTGGTCCCAGCACAGCCAGCCCACAGAGGGTCAGTGCTGGCCGCAGGTCACCAATGCTCATCAGGGTGCAGGACTAAAAGGTGTTTCATGGCCTCAGCTCCTTGACAAAGGGCTTGCTCCACATGCCCCTTGACCACTGGAAAAGGATAACTGAGACATGTGTTTAAAAGCTCATTCCTGACCCACACGGACATGGCACTGCAAACATCCATTCTGCAAATACTTTTTTTCCTTCAAAGCACTACAAATGCCGAGAAAAAAAAACAATGAAAAGCTGCCTCTGAGCTGTGGCCAGGGCTTGAGACCTCAGCTGATGTGGAGGAAAAGGAGTGGGCTGCGTGCAGAGCTGGAGCTGTCACCTGCAGCGACAAGTCCTCCACGCCGGGCTTGCCCCTGCCCCATAGCCATGTCCTGCTCATGCTGAGCATCACTGGGATCTCAGCTAATGATCCCAGGCTTTTCACAAAGGTAGAATATTTTTCTTGTGGATTAGTATCCTACACTGCTCCTGGAAATCACTTTGCCAATGGCTACAGAGAGGCCTCTGAGGCAGGAGGGGTGGCTCCTCAATCAGACCAAGCACAGCCTGCCCTGAACAATGAGGAGCAGGCTCACATCCCTGGAAGCAGGAACAAGACTCTGGGGCTCAGCTGGGAGCTGCTGCATGTGGTCCCATGTGAGACTACCCAGCTCAACCCAGTGGATGGAGCTGCAAAGGAGCCCTGCAGACACCCAGCATAATCCTGGTGCTCAGAGAACCACTGGCACCCTCCCCATGCCCAGTGCTTCTCCATCCCCGCCCTACTGCTCCTTCCAAGCATTACCCCAGTGCTCATCTTCCTCTGTGCCACCCAGCTGGCATACAGTGTTCCTGGGATAACTGGGTCCCAGGCACTGGCACTCCCCAGCTGATGCCAGCTGCAGCTCCCTGACACCAGCCTCAGGGTGCAGACAGACAGACAGATCCCCAGGGCAGGCAGGAATAGGATCATGAGCATAAATAGAAACCCTTTGGGCAGAGAAATAAAATTAAAGACCAAAGGAAAAGAAAGCGTTAGCAAGAGAGCAGGACAGGGTCAAAGCAGTTGTCCAGGCTGTCACCACTGGCACCTTTGGTCATAGCAATGGAAAACCAGTTATAAAAGAACTTCAAATGTAAGGATAAGTTGAATTTAGAACACAAAACGCCCAAGACCCCCAAATATGGCCTTTTCTTCTGCCCTAAATTATTCCTTGAATTTCTACTTGGGATCCAGGTCCCAAGAAGTCACACAATCCTGAGCCCTCTGAAACCCGTGGTGGCATCTCCACAGGATGTCTGGAGGGGCTTTGCAGAGGTAAGGGTCCAACAAGCTCCAACAGCCTTGGGTGGAGGACATTGGGACCTCCTCCCAAAGCCACCTCCAGTCCCACTGCCCCTGGCCTCAGGATCTGCAGCATCAGGGCCTTGGGGCCACTGGGGTGGGATTGGATGGTAAGGTATGGAGAGTCCTCCATGTGCACTATACACAGCAGTGATGGGGGTGGGTGCCGAGTGAGTGGGTGGAGAGGGAAGAAGGGTTTGCAGAAGGGTGAGGGACAGAAAATGATGCAAACTTCATCTGAGCTTCCTAGGGACTGTCTCTTTTCCATCACCCCAGCCCCTAGGCTGCCTGCAGGCCCCAGTCCTGCCAGAAGATGGACACAACCAATCTGTCCCACTCAACATCCAGTGCCTCTTTCATAGCCATGGCACCCACGGGTGGCACAGTGAGTGAGTCCAAGGCCTGTGGTGCTGGTTCCACACCTCCCCCACCTTCACCCCGTGGGGATGAGGGGTCCTTCTGCATGGGGAGAAGCCAGGCACCTCACCCCCAGCACGTGGGGCAGCATACAAGGAACAAGGTGGGGACACTACTCAAGTTCCCTCTGCCACCCCAAGATGCAGTGGCAGCTTTGCGGTGCAGATCATGTCCCCGAGGAGGGACGGCTCCCTGCTGTCAAGGAGCAGCACCGGTGGGAGCTACGGCTGCTCTGGCTCGTGTAATGCCTCCTTAGGAAACTCCGGCTGTAATTTGAGGAGGGGGCACCAGCGCCCTGTAGCCCTGCTGAATGGAGCCATTATGCGGCCCCTCTTGCTTGAAGCACATGTTTTCCTTGTGGACTCGTCTGACCTCACAGGCGAGATGTAAAGGTGCATTTATGGCCTGGGCCCCCCATCAAGCACAGGGGATCCAGCTCTCCCAGGCGGGAGGCAGTGACTGTGGGCTCTCTCCCCTCTTGCTGGAGCCAGCCTGGCCCGGGAGCCTGGGCACACCAAGCCTGAGTGTTGCAGAGCAGCTCAGCTGAGGTGATGCTGCTCTGTAAAGGGACCTGTGGGACACGGAGACCAGTGGGAGCCGGGAGAAGCCAGTGCCATCTCCCGAGACCCTGCCCCCAGTCCGGCAGGCAGAATATGACCCCGGGACAGCTAGACAATGCCAGCACCCACTTTCTGAAGCCAAACACGACGGTCTTGGGGCTGCCAGCTCCACAATCCCCAGCAGCCTGGGACAGCTTCACCATGATACCCGGAGCATCCTGTATCCCACCAGCCCAGGGTCAGCAGTGCAACCCGATTCCCGGAGACACCCGAGACCGGCTCCCCAGCGCAGATCCTGCCCCAGGGATGCAGGATTGCCCTCCGTCCCTCTCACGACTCTATCCCCAGAGACACCCAAACCCAGCTCCGTACAACAGAACCGGCCCCGGGCATCCAGGACTGGCTCCGGGGGCATCCAGGACCGGTTCCCCGCAGCCCCCCGCGGATCAGGACCAGCCCCCACGTCCCTGCCCCGCTCGGGCTCAGCTCCTCACGCTCTCCCCGCTGCCGGCTCCCCCCGCCTCAGCCGCGCACAGGACGGACTTTGTCTTGGAAGGCGCCCAGCGCCGCGGCTGCCCGGGATGGGGGATGGACCGGCGAGCCCGTCCCGTCCCGTCCCGTGGCCCCGGCCCGGCGCTGGGGGTCCCGTCCCGCCCCGCACACCTGCCCGCCCCCGCTCCTACCCGGCGGCCCTGCAGACGTTCCTGCCGCGGGGGCTCAGCTCCTGGGCGGCTCCGCGGCTCAGCACCGACAGCAGCAGCAGCGGCAGCAGCGCAGCCCCGGCCCGGGCGCGGCGGGGCGGCCGCAGCCCACGGGCCGCCATCAGCGGCGGAGCGCCGGGGCCCAGCCGGAGCCGGCACAGCCCAGCCAGGGCCGGGCGCTGCCCTCCCGCCCGCTGCCGCTGCCGCTCCCCGCCCGCCCCGGTCCCCGCCGGTCCCCGCTGCCGCTCGGCGGGCGGAAGCCGCGCTGCGATCGCTTCGCCGCCGCCTCCCCCGCGCCCCTCTCTGCGGCGGCGGGAGGGGCTCCGCCGCCAGCCAGGAAATTCCGCATTGGTTCCCCTGACGGCGGGCCAGGCTCCGGGGGCCGCCGCCGCCGCCGCCCCGGCCCCGGGCAGCGCCGCCCCGACGGCCCCGAGAGGCTCCACCGGGTGGGCAGCGCCGCTGAAATCGGGGAGGGTCCCCGAGGGGGAATGGGAGGATGCGGAGTCCTGGCTTCCAGCGCAGCCCGGGGGTCCTGCAGCTCCCGGGAGTCCTGGGAGTCCCGTGGCTCGGGGTGTGGATGGCCCGCGAGCCGGTAGCAGTGGGGGTCGGCTGTCACGGCGGTTTGGAAGCCGCAGAGCCTCGGGAGTCTCCAGCAGTCTGGTGGTCTCCGGGGTCTGGGTCTCCCGGGATCCAGCAGCTCCAGGGGTTCGACAGCTGTGGGTGTCCCAGAGCTCCGGGTTTTGATTGTCCCGGGGGTCCGGCAGTCCCAGGCTCTGGCTGTATCTGGAATCCGGCAGCCCGAGATGCACAACAGCCCTGAGATCTGTCTGACCTGTGGTTCCAGTAGCTCCAGGGGTCCAACAGTCCTGGGTGCCCAAAGACCCCAGGGTCAGCCTGTCCTGGCAGTTTGGCAGCCTTCAGGAGCCTGAAAGCCCCAGCATCCACCTGACCCAGGGATCCGGCGGCTCCAGATGCTGGAGACAGACGCAGGATCTGGTTTCCCCAAAGGTCTGGGAGCCCCAGGTGTGTGACAACCCCAGTGTCCAGCGGTCCTGCACAGATTCCAGTGATCTGGCATCTCCATGTGTCTGGCAGCCTGGACCAGTCTGTTGGGAGCCATGCAGGACCCATGGGAGCTAAATGGTGCCTGCAGCAGTGGAGCCAAGGACCCTGTACAGTGACAGAAAGGCTTCAGAGCAGCCACTGGTTAACCCACTGTGAGGACACAGTTGGGAATCAGGGGGGACACCCTGGGCACCT
This sequence comes from Molothrus aeneus, assembly GCF_037042795.1. Taxonomy (NCBI): domain Eukaryota; kingdom Metazoa; phylum Chordata; class Aves; order Passeriformes; family Icteridae; genus Molothrus; species Molothrus aeneus. The sequence goes on from NC_089663.1 coordinate 313,921, forward strand.
GCATGAGTCCCACATTTCTACCAGGGTGGGGCAGTCAATAAACTCCTCAGCCTGACAGTGCAGCAGCACTGAATGGGCCAGGGCTTCCTTGGCCACCAACCTGTGCCAGCTGGATTTTCAGCTTAATGGTCTCTTGCAAGAGAGCTCAAGGCTCTTTGAGCTCCCAGGACACCTGATAACAGTGTGGGGGAAATGTGGATGAGGACATTCTGGACATCTCCCTTAAGGTAGTGCAAATGCAGCTGGACAGTTGCATGTGTCTCCTCAATACTGCTGGCTTGCATAGAACTGGGGAAGGTGTACAGACTGTGCATCTCCCAAAGAGCTGCCTCTGAGCACCACACACCCTCCTGTGGATGGGGAGCCTCCATCCCTGTAGGCATGAGCTGGGCAGCATCCATCTGGAGAGGATCAGGGGGTTCTGAGCACCTTGGGATCTTTGCATCAAGCAGAGAGCAAAGGCATTTGGTGGCTTCTCTCCATCTTCAATATTGGCAATACTGATGCATGTGAAGGCTTCTCTCCTGCTCAGACAGGTGACTCCCAATGGAAAGTCTCTGGTGGTCTTACCAGTGGGAATGTGACCATAGGGTAGCAGCCCCTCTCTCCCCTCCTATTTGCCCTGGCACATTCCACCTATTTGGCAGTAGCACCAGGGAGTAGCATCCCTTGCCCATCTCCCCCTGCCTCCACATCCCTGTCCCCTCTGCCCCATCCGGCTCTCAGGTGCTGGAGTGAGTAGACCATAGGGGCACAAATTGCTTCTTCCTTGGGATGACTCAGGCTGAGCTCGGCATCCCTTTCTGCTGAGGAAAGAGGGATGAGGAGGTTCAGCTCCAAAGTTAGGCAGAACTCTGGGTTTGGTTGTGGTGCCCCCCCGGGCAGTTGTGTCCACCTTGAGCTGTAGCCTCACTCAGGCTGTTTCCACAGCTTCATCCCCCTGCACTGTGCTGAGCAGCCCTTGTGCTCTGCTGTCCCAGTCACAATGAGTCAAGGCAAGATCACGCTGCTTCACCTTCGCTGTGCTGGTGCTTTGTGCGAGGATATGTCAGCTTTTGTATGGTTTTTTGGCTTCCAAAAACTTAACTTCTCTTTCTCTTGGCTAGCAGGCAATGCAGTTTGACTGCTCCGTTTCCACCCGTGTAACCCAGGGCAGGGCAGGGAGATAAGCTGTTCCCTCAGAAGATGCTGCCAGCTGGCATAAGAGGCTGGAGAAGCTGAGGATGCTGTGGGGAAGAGGCAAGGGGAGGTTTCACATGCTCTGGGTTGGCTGGTGCTGCCGGGCCCTGGGCACTGCATATCCCACAGGTAGCACCCACCCCTCCCTCCTCTCCCACTGGTCCTGGCCAGGCTGTTGTCCATGCAGAGCTTGGCCCATGCTTTCCATCACACCATTATTTGCAGTTTCCATTTCTAACCCTGCCAGGTGCCTGTCTCCTGTCTTTCTGTGTTTTGGAAAACATCCCAGAAGAAAGAAACCCCAGCACTATAATATTTCCGAACACAAAACTGAGTAAAAAGATGCTGTTCTGTCAGTGGTTCAAAAATCCCCATGGCCTCTTGGATGGGCAAGACTGCACAGCAGGGCAAGGTGGGACCTACAATATGGGGTACTTGTCACCATCCTCACTGTGCCCAGGCTGTCAGGATGCTTTATGCAAGGATATGGCTCTTTCCTCTTCCAACTCCCCACTGCTGCAGCAGCACAGGGTCCTACACACACACACCGCCTTTCCATGCTTCCTCTTCTTCCAGGACGAGCAGAAAACAGAGCAGCAAAAGCTAAAACTGAGCAGGATGGGGAATGCCTGGGATATGGGAGTGTTGGTTGGGTCAGTGCACCCAGAAATAAAAGTGGCAGTTGCTATTTTCTGGCTGAGCATGGATACAGCTGTGCCAGGGGACAGTTAGGTGGGATATCAGGGAAAAGCTCTTCTCCCAGAGGGTGCTGGCACTGCCCAGGCTGCCCAGGGAATGGGCACAGCCCCGAGGCTGCCAGAGCTCCAGGAGCCTTTGGGCAGCACTGCCAGGGATGGACAGGGTGGGATTGTTGGGGGGTCTGGGCAGGGACAGAAGTTGGGCTTGCTGGATCCCTGGATCTGACAGGGCCAGGAACTGGATCCTTGTGGGTCCCTTCCAGCTGAGGACATTCTGTGAAAGGTTGTGGGGAACCGCGGATTTGGGGGTTTCAAGGGCATTCTGTGCCTTGGGTGTTCAGGAGGCAGCAGCTGCAGACCTACACAGCCCCTGCAAAGAGGCGCGCACACCACTGCCCCAGGCTGCAGAGCTGTCCTGTCCTAGGAAGAGGGCTGGGGAGGGGATTATCTGCAAAAAAGAGGGCCAAGAGGGACTTCTGCCCTCCTACACAGATGTCTGTGGGTCTTTGCAGAAGCTCAGAGTGCTTCTGCATCAGCCAACCCTGGGTGCAGCTGCAGCATCAGAGCTCAGCCCCTGGGGCACCAGGGCACTCTGTGCCACTGTCACAGCATCCTGCTTGCATAGGCTGGAAGGCAGTCCAGGGCCTAGAACATCTCCTGCACCAGTGCTGTTCTGGTCCCCTGCTCCAGGCAAAGCTCCCTGCTCCCCTCCAGGTTTATTTTTTAAGGCAGAAGAGTCTCAACTAGAGAAAAGGCAGGAGATGAACAGCTCTGGAAAGCTGAAACATCACCCCTTTAGTGTGGGTGGCTCACCAAGTATAGAGGCTGACCCCCGAAAAAAGGAGACACTGCCACAGCTCCAGGCAGGGAATCCCAGAGATGCCTGTGGTCCTGCAGAGCCCGAGAAAAACTAATTTAATAAACTAATTCATGCCCCTAATTTGAGGCATGAAATCCTGCAGGGTCCATGTCCCCCAAAAGCAGGTCTCTCCCATGCTGTCACCCCCTCTTCTGCATGTACGGGGATGGCCCAGGGCTCCCAGCTCCCCCAAACCCATCGGAGGAACTCTACAGCTTCTCCAGTCCCTGTCCCAGGAAGTTTGGCCTCACTCCTTTCCCCAGGCTCTGGCTCAGGCCAAAGCATGCAGCATTAACCCTCCTTTGAGACCACAGCAGTGCCTGGGCACATGTGGCTGCCCAAGAACAGAGAGAAAGAGAAGGGAGCAGGAACAGTTGTGATTTAATCATTTCCATTCTCTACAAATCCAGTGTACAGCAGAGACGAGCTGTGGTCCAGCTCCTGGTGCTCCCACTGCCATGGTCCACATTAGAACCAGGGACTGCGGGCAGGAATGGTACAGGGATGGGGCCAGCCCACTCCCCTCACCCCTCCTGCTCCATTGGATGTGTGCCTGAGGATGGACAACCCCAGGCAGCTTATCCTAGTGGGCTGGGGGAGAGCCTGGACCTGCCCAGCTCTGGTCAGTGCAAAGCCAGTGAGCAGGCAGATAGCTGTCTGGGACAGGCAACAGGGGCTGATCCTGCCCCTTCACAGGTCTGGTGGAGGCAAAGCTCCAACCCTGGCAAAGGCTGGAGAAGCTTCTGGCTGAGGCCAGCTTGTCCCCAGTCACTCAGCCCACCTGGACCCGAGCCCATGGGCACAAGGCAAGTGGATAAATCACCCTGTGCAATCCTGCCAGGGAAAAAACCACTGGGACAGTGTTCATCAAGGCACAGGGCAGGCTGGCAGGAGAGCCCCCAGCATCTCCCCAGGGACAGCTCAAGAGGCCGTGGGATGGCAGAGGGACATCCCTGGAGCAGTGCCAGTGGGGGCAATCCCAGAGGCCACCGAAGGTGTGAGTGGTTCAACAGCAACAAGGACACTTCTCTCCTGGGCAAAGGGGGCTGGGGGAGCTGCAGCAGAGCTGGGCTGGGGAATGGTGACAGTGGTTCAGGGCAAAGGTACAGGAACCCCAGGACTGGGGCTGGAGTCAGGGGCTGAAGAGGTTTCCTGAGAGGAGACGCCTCTTGACCTCTTTCCAGAGCAGGTCCCGCTCGCGGTTCGCCCGCTGCATGAAGCCCCGGTTCTCCTGGGCCCGGCGGGACAGGTAGGGCAGCACCTCGTTCACCGGCCCGTAGGGCACGTACTTGTACACCGGGAAACCAGCCTGGCCTGAGGAGAGAGGCTGCGGCTCAGGGAATTGCCGAGAGAGAAAAAAAAAATGTGCAAAAAGGAAAAAAAAGTTAAAGAATCAGGAAAAAAGTGAAAAAATGGGAAGAGGGACAAGAAGAGGAAGATACTTGAAATGGGGAAAAAGGGGGCAAGGGGGAAAAGAGGGGGGAAAGGGGAGGAAGGGACAGAAAGGTGGAGAAAAAAGTGGGAGAAGAAGGGGGAAAAAGGTCAAAGAAAAAGGGTGAGGATAAAAGGGGTGAAATAAAAACAGGGGGGAAAATAAAAAAAGGCGGGGGGGAAGAAAAAAAAGCCACTTGCCCTTGCCTGCCTGCCCTCCCATGCCCTGAAGGCTGTGCAGGAGGCTGTGGCTGGGCACTGGGAGGGGCTCCCAGCAGCGGCGGGGCGGGTGGGGGGGCAGCGGCGCATCTCTCCCGGCTCAGCACCGGGAGCTTGGGAAAGCGCCAGAGGGAGCGGGCCGAGGTCACCAGGAGCCCTGGGAATGTCGGCAGCCGGGGCTGGGCCAGCTCAAGGAGCGTTCAACCAGAAACATCAAGTTAACACATTTTTCCAGCATGACCGGACGAGGCTGCAGATGGGCGGCCAAGCCCTGCTTCCAAGAGAACTCCAGGACAGAGCAGCATCTGTGCTGGACAACTGCCCGGTTTGCCTCCTGCTGCTCTGCTGGCCTTGGGACTCTGTTCTGGACATTGGTGTGGGCAGGGGGATCAGTCCCTGACCGGGGCTGGGTACCTGGACCCTTGTGTGTCCTTCTGCCCAGGCCCCTGGCAGTGCTGCTCTGCTGCCTGGGCTGGTGGCTGAGGACAAGGTCACACAAGGCTGGTGCCATCCTGCTAGCAGGGAGCTCAGGACTCGGTGTGCACCTCCCATGGAGCCAAGGGACGCCCCCAGGCCGAGGAGGTACAGGAGAGGGTTTCTGTCTGCCAGGACCAGTCTCTGCCCCACGCTGAGACCCTAATCTCTGCTCAGACTCCAAAGTGGGAATGTCCCTGCCCAGCCACTACAGACTCATGCAGCCTCAGAAGAGAGATGTCACTCTTCACCTGGAGCTTAGCCTCCTCATCTACATCTTCCCCAAACCCCCACCCAGGGGTCACAGCATTCCCCATGGCAAGACACTGTGCTCAGCTAGTGCTCTATGACAGGCCTTCCTTCCTTCCTTCCTTCCTTCCTTCCTTCCTTCCTTCCTTCCTTCCTTCCTTCCTTCCTTCCTTCCTTCCTTCCTTCCTTCCTTCCTTCCTTCCTTCCTTCCTTCCTTCCTTCCTTCCTTCCTTCCTTCCTTCCTTCCTTCCTTCCTTCCTTCCTTCCTTCCTTCCTTCCTTCCTTCCTTCCTTCCTTCCTTCCTTCCTTCCTTCCTTCCTTCCTTCCTTCCTTCCTTCCTTCCTGCAGCTGTTTAGGGGTCTCAGTGGGGCTGGAGCACCTCTGCCAAGCCCCCCAGTCCCATCACTCACCCAGGGGGAAGGTGATCTGGTCACACATGCCCAGCAGCTGCCCAAAGCACACCTTCTTGTCCGAGGGATGGATCCCCAGCTCCATCATCCTGCAAAACAAGCCTCAGCATAGGGGGAGAGCAGACCCAGCAGTGTGTCCCACCAGAAGGCTGGGGATCATCTCCAAGTGGGACAGTGTGGCACTGACCACATCCCAGATGGATGCTGGGATGTAGAGCTTGAGGGATTTGTTTTTATGACAGCCTCTGAATTGGTGATGGGACCAATACTGCAGCCACTGGGGCCACTGTGCTGTACCTCAGCTCCAAGCCCCATCTAAAGCCCTGAGCACCACGTGGGAGCCAGGATCCCCCCAGGTGAGCTCAGGGGGTACCTGACACACCACAGCACACCTCCCTGCATCTCTGCTGGGCTCCCACATTCCTCGAGCCCCTTGTCCCTGCCTCACCACGCTGCCTGCCCAGCACCCACCTGCGCAGGGCGAACTTCACGGTGTCCTCATTGTGAGTCGCCACCATCACGCTGGCTTTCCGCCTTTGCTTGATCTCCTCCAGGACATAGTCCAGGCACCTGTAAGGCAAGATGGGCCTCTGGTGAGGCCTCTTCCACTGGGGCAACAGGCAGCAGTGTGGCTGGGGCTGTCCCCTACCTGTGGTACATCTCGTTGGTCTTCTCATAGGTTGGGTTGATGGGATCCTCGTAGCCCATCTGAGCTGCCCTCTCCCTCTCCTGCTCCATGTAGGCACCACGCACCAGCTTGGAGCCGAAGTGCCAGCCCTCCCGGCGGGACAGCTCCATGTCCCCTGTCACGTTGTTGTAAGCCTCCTGCGACCCAGTGGAAGAGATGGCACAAGGTCATTACTCCAGTGCCACCCCTGACTGCCTCAGCAGCTGTGCCATTGCACTGCCATGGCTTCAGGAGATGAGGTCTCCACCCATGCGCTGGAGCAGCGCCCGGGACACGGTGGCCTCACCCTCAGGTAGCACTGGTAGGTGTTGTAGATCAGGGGCTGGCTCCTGTTGAAGCGACGCTGCGTCTCCACCGTGAGGCGGCTGATGGCCGGCTGGAAGTAGCTCTGCTCCGCGTCTACCATCAGCCTCACGCCCTTCTCCATGGCTCTCTGGGGGGTGAAGTACATGCAGGCTGGGTTCATAGGGCTGCCTGCTCCATGTGTCCCCCTCTGTGACTCCCCCAGCCCCAAGGCCCCCTCACCCTTGCGAGGACATCCATGCGTTGCAGCACCCTCTTCATCTGCAGTTCCTCGTCCTCGCTGAAGCGTGACAGCAGAGGCTCCAGCTGCCCAGTCTGAAACAAGAACAGATTTGTGGCACCCTGCCTGCACCCAGCTCTGCCCATGGGGGACACAAACACCACTGGAGGGAACCCATCCCTTGGACTAATTGCTGCCCCACCCCAGTCCCCCAGCTCCCACCAGCCAGCAGGGCATGACAGGGTGCCCACCCTGCCAGCCTGGCACACTGTGCTCACAGCATGGCTAAGCTTTGCAGCCACCAGCACCTACTGGAAAGAGCGTGAGACCTTTGTCCTGCTCCCACAAAGCCTCTGTGGGATCACTCTGGGGGTAGCAAAGGTGGGTACCCACCTTCCTGTTGGGGATGAGCAGAGGCCTGGAGAGCTTGGTGCGGCTGTCAAACAGGCTGTTCCAGTCCAGCAGGTCCACAGTGCTGGGAGCAGAGAGCCAGGTCCTTGCTGGTGTCTTGCAAAGGCAGGGGGCTCTCTATCAGCTCCCAACCCCCACCAGCAGGAAGGACACATGACATGTCCCACCCTGTCCTGTCTTGTCACCTCCACCCAAACTTCCCCTATGTTCTATTGCTATGCTGAGCCACAGCAGGCCTTTGGAGACCTCCCCTTGCTGCTGGCCCAGGGACAGGGACGAAGTCCCCCAGTGTCCCTGTGCTGCAGCACCCCCAGCTCCCAGGCAGCTTACCCACTCGTGCCCAGGTTCTCGCCTGTGAACCACTGCTGACTCTCTGCCTTGCTTGCAATGCCGAGGTTAGCCAGTGCCTCCTGCCACCAAAAGAAGCATCAGGGGTCTGTCTGTTTGAGGTGTCACAGCTCAGGGCTGTTCTGGCACCTCCGTATCCATGGCCACCTGCAGCAGTGCATCCCTACAGCACAGCCTCCTCCCACAGGCCTCACCCGCCTCACCTGCAGCTTCTCCACCTGCAGCTTTGTGTCCAGCACTGCCCGCCCGGCCTGGCCTTCCTCTGCAGCCATTTGGTGGAAGAACCTCCGCCACTTCACTAGCACCTCTGAGAAACGCACCTGTGGGGACAGGGCTCCAGGTGAGACACCCAGGCTGGAGCCTCCTGTCCTGCCAGGACTTTGCAAGATCATACCCAGCCCGAGGCAGAGGCTGGCCCCAGAGCATCTGCCTCGGGGCAGTATAGACCCCACATATCCACCTTTAAAGTCCTAAGCTCTTTGTGTCTCCCCAAAAGTTGAGTCAGGGTCTCCAGGGATCTTGGGCTCTCAGGGGATAGGCTGTTGGTGCCCATTCCTCACTGCTTTTACTAGAGATGCCACCTGGCACCTGCCCCAGCAGAAACATCATCAGCCTGCCCCAGACCCTGGCTCTGCCCCACACCACTCTGCCACAGCTCTGGCACTCACCAGGAACTGGGGTCTGGCCAGCGCTGTCAGCTTGATGGCAGAGAACCCATCCTCTGAGCTGCCACCTGGATGGAACCACAAGAACAGCGTCAACCTGACTGTCAGCCCTTGGGCAGGGAGATATGGTGGTGGTGGGACTGAGAGATCCTTGCAGTCCCCAGCACAGTGGGGCTGTCCAGGACACGTGGAGCACTCACTTGAGGCATCAATACAGCGGAGGAAAGTCTCCATGTGCTGGTCACACTTGGCCTCATCTGCATAGAAATAGGTGTGGGCCCCAGTGACTCCACCATGGTGATCCCCAAATCCCTGATGCACTCGGTATTGCTTCTCCCTTTTTTCTGCTCCTGGGGTGGGAGAGGATGGAGATGGGCCATGCCCCATCAAGCTCCTACAGCCTCCCCAGGAGCTCCCAGTGTGGGTGAAGAGAGAGGGGCTCTGGCTGGGACCTCAGAAGAGCCCCCAGCACTGACATGGGACCTTGCTTGCTCTGTGCCTGAGCAGAGGCTGAGTCTTTGCTGAAGGGCAAGACTGGGCCAGGAATCATGTTGTTCTTCATCCAGCTCATTTTTTGAGGCCATGGTACCTGGGTCCTTCCCCCACAACACCAGGCCTCTCATGCCCGGACCTCCAGGCTATCTCCTGTCACTCACCTCCCATCTCCTTCTCGGCTGCAGAGGTGCGGGAGCTAAGAAGAGAAACAGGAAAGATGAGGGCCAGTTCAGCAACCCCCTGCAGCCCTATGCTGATGGACAGGACAGCTCTGAGGTTCCTGTGCTGCCATCCTGCTGCTGGCCCTGCTGTTCCCTTGCCATCCCATCACCAATGGGATCCAGTTGGCAGTTCAGATGCCCAAAACCCACCTGTGGAAGGGAACAGGGCTTTACCATCCATCCAGGGAAGACCTGGGAGCCCTGAGGCAGCACAGTGAGGATGGCCTGTCCCAGGGTTCAGAGCTGCTCTCCAAAAGCCGTGGCAAAGATACGGTCAGTCTGGTGGTACTGGCATGCTCCATCTCCAACCTGCTCATGGTCCTCGCTGTGGTGACACCAAACCTCAACCCACTGCCTTCCCACCTTGATGACACCAGCAGCCAGACCACAAAGCACAGAGCTCCTCCAGACCCTGAGCACACCAAGACGAGGGTGCCTGCTGCCCCACACTCCTCTGTGCCATTGCTTTAGCCAACAACTCACAAACAACATCTCGTTTTCAACTCCAGCTGACCTCAGATGTCATTTTAAGCCCAAACTCTCTGCCATGGAGATAACAAGGCTCTGACAGCCTGGGGGATGATGGCCAAGTCACGACATCCTTCCTGAGCTTGAGTAGCTAAGCCTTCTTGCTGACACTCTAAACCCAGCTACAGACCCAGGGTATGACCTGGAACAGGGCCAGCTCCTGGAGAGCAGCCCTGGGTGGCAGCAGAGCCATCCCCTGCAGGAGGCCTCTGCTTTGGCATCCCTGTCCCCAAACTAGCTGTGCCCAATGGTGAAGAAGCACAGTTCAAGGGAAGGAGCAAAGCCACCCATCTGGAGCAAGCAGGCTGGCCAAGAGAGCAGAGAGGCACATGGCAGGGTCCCAGGACACGTTCTCCCATATGAAAACCCTGTGACAGGGATTAGGGGCTGCTGGAAGCATAACAACCAGAAACAAGCCATTCCCTCCGGCCCCCTGGAGCCAGGACCAGCCCCACCCCACTCAAAGTGCCACAAAGCCTGGCATGAGCCAGGGCAGGAGTAGCTGGAGCTCATAGGAAGCAGAAGGCACCATATCTAGCAAGCTCTGCTCCCTGATTTTACTCACCTGAGGGCAGGGAAAGCAGCTTTCTGTCCCCGAGTACAGAGGGTGGAGGAAAGGAAGAAGGAGAGATCATACACTCAGCAATGGGATTTGTCAACAAAGCCCTTGCTAGGTGGAAGCTCCCTTTGGAGCTGGGGGCATGGCATAGGGAACAGCTGCAGCTGAATACTGCTGTGACATGAGGGCACACATGGGTCCTGTGGACAGGGAACAACTCTGAGCATACCCTGAACACCACATCCAAGGTACTGGGGACAAGGGCTGGAGTGAAGGCACACAGCTCAAATAGCAAACAGTGCCCATGGAGTTAGAGTGTTTTATGTTCCTGAAGATAAACACACCCTTCCCAGCAGCATTTCTGCTGCATGACTGCACCAGCTGTTCCTTCATCCTCTAGGGGGGCATTCAAAGCAGTGCCACGGTGTTTGCTTTGTTCTTCTGCATCAAGCAAAATAAAGGAAGATGCTTCCAGCTGAAGAAATAACTTTGTCCTGGATATCAGCTGCTCACTTTGCAATATTAATCTTGGCCAGCAAAGCCAAGATTAATCTTGGCCACCAAGTGCCACTGAACCCAGCTTATACTTGACCATCCCTTCTACCAACCCACAACAAGTCTCCCAGAGCAAGTCCCATCTCCAGGCACTGTCTAGATGTTCCTGGCAGGCTGTATCCAGACAGGAACAGCCTCAAGGTTCAGTTCGGTGCCTGGGAGCTCACACTTGCCTAAAGCAGGTTGTGAGGACTTACTGGACGGCTGGGAAGGGTAATCCAGCTGACACAGCAGATGGGGCTTTCAGGAAGTTTTGGATCAGGTTAAGTAAACCAGCTCAGGAGCAGCACAAAGGTCACACTGTCGGAAATAATCCCTTTGGCCCTGCAGGTTACCTGGAGGGTGCCAGCAGCACAGCATGTTTGCTTTGCTCATCAACAAATGGGTCTGGCAAAGGGGATGAGGGATCAGGGAGAAGCTGTCCTTGAATTACTACATCCAAGGAAAAGACTCATGGTTACGTGAAGTCCATTTTGGAGCTATGTGTGGTGCTTAAAATCCCACAGGTAGGAATAAAGGAAAGCTCTTGGCAGAATACTGTTCCATGCAGGAGTTGTCAGCACACAGCAGACCAGAACCACCACAGGCCTTGGAGAGCTTGAAGCTAAACAGAAGCAGCCCCATGATCCCAGGGAACATGCTGACAAAGCACAGGGCAGGAGTGGCAGCTGGGAATGAGCACTGGGAACAGGAGGAGAAGGGGAGGCAGCAGCTCTGGGAGCAGCATTGCCCAGGTTGGGGACAGTGATCCCACACTAGGGCAGGTGTCAGATACCCACACAAGGAATTTCTAGAGGAAGTCAAGTCTACACTCTGCATGGCAGAGCCTGAAGAGCATCTGACAATACTAGGGGCAGGATTGTCCCTCCCCTGTGTCAGCACAACCCCAACCCACGTGCAGTCTTGGGATGCCCGTGTGCCAGCAATGGCCCCAGGGCTGCCAGGAGGTTACAGCCACCTTCACTATGGGGAGGGCTCGCTGCTTCACCCACAGGTTACAGAAGCCCCTGCCCAGTGCTGCCTCTCCACCCCCCACCCAGGGCTGCAGCCATGCTGAAGCCCCCAGACCTCTGCTGCCTGGAGAACACTTATTTTCCAGCTGTGTCACCATGACCTGGCAGCAGCCTTCAGCACGTGGCTGAGGCCTCCTGGGACAAGCTGGCAGAGTCCTGGATGCCAGCCTGAGCAGGGCAGGCAGGGGCCTGCGGCAGGCAGGATAAGCCGGTTCTTGCCCACGTGTCATTGCTGTTCCCAGCCGGAAGGGCTGTGGAAGAGGTGCCACAGCCCATTCCTGGGGTGGAAAGGGCATTTCCCTGCCATTATGTTGGGCTTGCTCCAGAAGAACAACAGGAGATGGCACCAAGAGCCCAAAACACCCACTGATTGTTGTGGTTGGTAACTCTGCTTCCTGGCTGGCAGCAGCACAATCCCAAAGCATTCACCACGGGGAAGGACACAGCTCCAGGGTCCAGCAGCCATGAACACAGGACTGGCCACCCCTCTCAACCATGTCCAGCCCAACTCAGCATCAGCCCTGACAGAAGCACTGAGAATTTGGGATTTTACCCCAAACAGAGCCAGGGAGGAGCCAGAGTGATGGTTGGCAAGGGACACCATTCAACATGACCCATCCAATCCCATCCTGGGCTTGGTCCCTGTTCAGAGAATTATAGAACATCCTGAGGTGGAAGGGATGAATGAGGACATCAAGTTCCACTCCTAGCTCTGCAGAGGACAACAATCCCACCCCGTGCCTGCTTGTCCAAACAGTCCTCGAGTGGCAGCCTTGGGACCATGACCACTCCCTGGAGATCCTGTTCAGTGCCCGACCATCCTCTGGGTGATGACCCTTTTCCTGATATCCAGGCAAATCCCACTGGGTCTTGGGCAGAGATGCCTTGGGAAGTCTCTTGAATGTGAATGGCCCACACAGCACAGGCAGAACTCACCTAGCCAGGAGTACCACACGTGCAAACCCCAAATCTGCAGTGGGGGGGAGCAGCACAGCCCAGCCAGCTCACAAACCACTGGCACTCATCAGCAGGAGGGATACAGCTGCAGGCAGAGCCTGTCTGAAAGTCTTCTCTGGTGTCCCACAGGAAAGCCCTTGGCTGAGGCACAGCCAGGCATGGAGGGCAGCAGTGACAGCCTGGCAGCACCAGTGCTGCTGGCCCAGCCCCACGGGAATGCTGAACACTGCCCGGACCACGGCTGTGTGTCCAGGGGAGAAACACCTAACCTTCAAAAACAGTCACATACCTTCAAAACAGCCACCCTCCTGCCTGGCAGCAGCAGGGTGTTTTGAAGCTTTTCTAGAAAAAATCCAAAGTTTCCAGCCCACTCTGGGAGGCTGCAGCCCTGCCTCCCCCGGCACAGCTCTCGTGCCCGCACTGCCCTCACCAGTGTCTGCTCCCATCAGACCCTTCACTCCTGGGGAGGAATGGCAGCGGCAGCAGCGGCAGCGAGGGGCAATGGCACCCGCCACGCACATGGGGATCCCCGATAAGCAGTTCCCGGGTGTGGACCAGAGATAAGGCGCCCAGCGGCAGCACCTGCCTGACACATCCTGCTCGCAAACCATCCTAAAAAGCCGTTCCCGCTGTGTTTTTGACACCACGTGACAAGCATATGACAGCCGGACGGTGTCCTCAGCTGCCAGCAGCGACTGCCGCCAGGCAGCCTTGTCCGGGGGACGGCGCATCCTCAGCCAGTGTCCTCCGGAAGGGCCACCCTTGTTGTGGGTGGGGGGATACCGCCCACCCCCGTGACCGTGGGGTGCCGGCCAGCGGCCCATCGATCCGGAGAGCGCAGCTGACCGGAACTGGAGCCCGAATAATGGAAAGTTACCGGCAGCTTTGGGCTGGTGCCAGCTCTTGGCAAAGGGCGAGAGGCAGTGAAGGCTGCCTGGGACCGGGGGACAGTGCGGGAAGGGGGGCACCACCCCAGCTTGAGAGGGATGGAAATAGTGAAGGATGGAAATCATGAAATCATGGAATTGTTAAGATTGCAAAAGAGCTCCAAGATCATTGCTTCCACCAAAATGTGTGAGGCGACATTTGTATGGTGAGGAATAGCGGGGGCAGGAATGGGGGGCAGCATCCCGATGCGGGGGGAGGGGGAAGGGGGACTTCAGGCGTGACAGTAACGCTGTGTGTTGTCTGTCTGTGTGCAGAGGGGTGTGGGGCAGACACAGCGCCCAGGGGGTTAGGGAAAATAGGACGTGGCTGGCAGAGGGAAGATGGAATAGGAGGGGGTGGGGAGGGGGTGTTAGCATCCCATAGGAGATGGAAAATAGAGGTGGGAACCCCCTCAGGGTGTGCAGGAGGGTTCGCGGTGTACAGCACCGCTGGAGACGGGTGCACTCCGGTGTGTGGAAGGGAATAGATGGGGACAGAGAGGGTGCAGCAGACAGGGGGGGCAGCACCCGATATGTGCAGAGGGGCGGGGGAAGCGATACAGCCCAGTGGGGGCTCAGCACTCCAGTGTGCGGGACACAGCCCCCGCCGTGTGCGGGGCACTGCCATCTCTGTGTTCTGGGCACTGCCAACCCCGTGTGCAAAAAATACAACCCTCGCCGTGTGCAGGTTACTGCCATCCCTGTGTTCTGGGCACAGCCATCCCCGTGTTCTGGGCACTGCCATCCCTGTGTGCGGGGCATTGTCCCCCCGTGTCCTGGGCACTGCCATCCCTGTGTGCGGGGCGCTGTCACCCCCGCGCTGAGTGGGCGGTGCCACGGGGGGCGAGGCCGTGACGCACGGCTCCGCAGCCAATGGGAGCGAGGGGCTGGGCAGGCGCAGCCAATGGCAGCGCGGCCAGGGCCCGCCCCACCCCAGCTCCGCACTCACCGCCCGTCGCCCAGGTCCTCCTCCACGCTGTAATCCAGCACGGCGCCCACGCCGAAGGCCTGGTTCCGCCGGAGCAGCGGCTTGATGGCCTCCTGGTCCTCCCCGGCCACGAATTGCCCGTAGAACGTCATCTTCATCAGCCGCTCGAACAGCGTCTGCCCCAGCACTCGCTGGCACAACTGCAGCAGCTGCGGGACAGCGGCGGCTCAGCACCCGTCCCGCATGGGCACTCCCGTAGGAAAAGTCCCCACGACCCAGGACTGGCATTCCCCAAAACGGGCACCCGCTGGCCCGGGTCCGAGAGCCCTCCAACACCCGCACATTCAGACCGAGGGTCCTCCCGGAAAGGGAATGACACGTCCCGAAATGCGCACCCCTAGGGTGAGAGCCCCTCAGCCCAGCACCGGCATCCCTCGGAGTGAGAGTATCCCTGGCACGCACCAACATCCTGCAAAACAGGCACTCTCCCGGAGCGAAAGATCCCCCCCATTTGGAGCCACCCCTGGAGAACCTCCATCCCGCACCGACACGTCCGGAAGGGGTACTGCCCATCCTGGGACTCGCAGTCCCAAAATGGAGCTTCCCGGAGCAAGAACCCCCTCCAGAAGGAGGTTGACACCTCCCGGAGCGGGCGCCCCTGAGCGAGAGCCCCGCCGGTGCAGAGCCGATGACCCCCCGAACGGGGACAAGCCCCGTCCCGGAGCAGCCCCCCAAGCTAGACCCCTTCCTCCACCCACCTGCTGGTTGTGCTGCACCAGCGGCTCCACGGCACACAGCCCCAGCACCAGCAGGCCCCGCAGCAGCTCCGCGTTGCTCTTGCTGCGGAACGCCTCGCGCGGGTCCCCGAAATCCACGGCGGGCGGCGGCGGGCCCCGCTCCGCGCCGCGCGGGGGAGGGGGCGGCCCCGGCCGGGGTCCCGCGCCCGCCGCCGCCGGGGAGAACCCGCGGGGGGCGGCGGCGGCGGGCGCGGAGCGAGGGCGGCTCGGGGGATCGCACCGGCGAACGGCGGCGCGGAGCACCCGCGCAGCGCTCGGGAGAGCCATGGGCACGGCGGGGCCGCCGCCCGACGCCGCCTTAAGTACGGCCCGCGCGGGACCGCCCCCGGGCCCCCAGCACCGCGGCCCCGCTCCGCCCCGCCTTTGGCCGCGCTCTGCTGCCACCGGAACCGGCCCCGCGCCCCGGCACTGCCCCGGCACCGACACAGGCACCCGGGACGGCGACCGGGACTGCCGCTGATTCTGGGATCGGCACCGGGCCCGGCAGCGGGACTGGGAATGGGACTGGCACTGACACCGAGACAGGCATCAGCACCACCAAGGCGATGGGAACTGGGATCGGGATCGGCGCTGGGGCTGGAACTGATCCCGGGACTAGCACCGACACGAGGACAGGGACCGGTAGCGGAACTGGTCCCGGGACTGGCACCGACACGAGGACAGGGACCGGTAGCGGAACTCGGCACCGGTACCGAGACCGGCACTGAAACCGAAACCGGAAGCAGCACCAGGACTCGGACCTGGACAGGAATCGCGACCAGCACCGGCACCGAGATTGGCACTGGGACCGGAACTGCGAGCAAGACCAATGCTGCGATAGGTACCGGGTCGGGGATAGGAACTGGGACTGGCCAGGTCACCGGGGCCAGCACCAAGACTGGAGCCACCCTGCCCAGCGCACCCCGCTCCCGCAGCCTCCTGCCCGGTGCCTTCCCCATTCCCATCCCCTTGAAGCAGCCGGTCCCAGGGGCACCTCCCTCCCCGGAAGCCCCAGGAAGGGCCTGGAGGGGCTCGAGGGGAGCCCTGGGCAGGCCTGAAGGGATCTCTGTTCTTGGAGCAGTGCGGGGAGTGGGGCAAAGAGGACCTCATGCCCTTGGAGGAGCCGTTGGGAAATAATGAAGGTCCCAAGGGAGCCCTGAAGGGGACCTGTGGGAAGCACTGGGGCCAATCCTGCAGGGCCAAGGGGCTACTGACTGCTCAGGCAGCCCCAGGGAGGGCCAAAGGATGCATCAAAGGGTGCTTGCTCCCTTGTAGCCATCCCTGGGGCAGGCTCTGGTATGTCCAGCCTGTGGAACTGGAAACACTTGGAGGAGGGATCTCAGATCTGCGGGACCTGTTATGGGAGAGAAGTTTCAAGCCCCTGTACTTGATCCTCTCCTCCTGATGTGTGTGTGAACATTTTGGTGGGGTCCATGGGTGCTTGGGTTGCTTGAGGCAGCAGACTTGGCTCCCTCGTCATGGGCTGGGGATGTTGGGCTTTGCCTGCTACGCAGAGCACCAGAGAGGGCTGGCAGGACCTCGTGATCTTCCCAGGCAGAGTGAGTGCCTGTCCTGCTCATGGCAGGCGTTTGCCTGAGCTGTTCCTCCCCGGCACACCCAGTGCTGAGCTCCAGAGATTACCGAGAACATTCCTGACACCCTGCATCCAGGAACACTCCCGAGACTTGGCCTGGGAGATTGGGTACCTCCCTTCCTTTTCGCAGGATTGTTTCACAGCTGCATCACAGCTGCGTACTTTCTCTGTGCCCATGTCCCTTCTCTGTGCCCATGTCCCTTCTCTGTGCTCTCATCCCTTCTCTGTGCCCGTGTCCTCTCCCTGTGACCATTTTCCTTCTCCATGCCCTCCTCTCCAGCCCTGTTTCCAGTGGTTCCCGGAGGATGAGTCCGGACTGATGAAGAGCTGTCTAAATCCAGCTCCTCAGTGACATCTTGTGCTGGGAATGCTCAGCGCAGGCAGGAGATGGGAAAATTAGTTCCTGCAATTTATTTTTCCTGACCTCCCCAGCACTGACATTGCTGTAACCGGCAGTGAAACCACGGGGATTTCCTGAGCTCATTTGTAAGGTTTTCTTTGGGAACATCTTGTCCTTCCACGGAGACAGCCAGGCAGTGGCATAGCCTCTGACGGGGCTGGGTACAAAGCTCTGGAAAAGCATCCACTTCCTTCAAAACATTCCCTGTGCTAACTCTTTTGTGCCATTTAGAGATAATAATAATTCACCCAAAATTCCTCGTCGTGATGAGACTGCACATATGAACACTTGGGATGCAGTTCAAACCTTGTTTCTCAGCCAATTGCCACAGAGAACATTCCCTTCAAAGGCTCTAATGGCACCAGTCACCCCTGGGAAACACTTGCCTGGTCTTAGCAGGGAAAGCTTCCAAGTGCTGCCTGCTGTGCCAGCAGAGCTGCAGCCCTGCAGCATCCAGATGGGTGCAAAACCAGGTCTGAGTTTCTGAAGAAACTTTAGTTTCAGACCCAAACTCAGGGATGAAATGTTAAAAAGCCACTTTTGATGGAAGTGAAATCTGATGAGCTTTCTCTCCGGATGGTGGTGCCTGAAGCAGAGAAAATCCCTGAGCTGACAGCCCTGCCAGTGGCAGGGAGACCAACAAGGGATGCTCCAGGCTGCCGTGGGGATCATACCAAGCCCTCGTGGGTCACTGTGGCCTTGCAGAGCACTGACCCCCCAGCTCCCAATCTCCCTTGGCTGTGACATTATGCCCTTGAGGTGCCTGTCCTCACCATGCCCAGGCAGGTGCTGCTGGCACAAAGGGGCTGGTCCCTGCTTATGGTGGCTGCAGCTGGCATGGGAAGCTCAGTCCAGCCCATGGCTGGAACACACATCAGAGACACAGCCATGCTGCTCTGTCCCACACGGGGAGCGTGGCTGGATAACACAGAGCCAAGTCCTTCCTTGGGCACTCTCAGCTGCAGCAGCAATGGGAATAAATCCAGGAGAAGCTGTTATGGATGGCTTGAGGAGCTGTAAAATGCGAAGAAACATTTGAATGTGAGACAAATAGGTGAGGAGGGAACTTGGCACAGGAGGAGATGCAATTTAGGAGAGGCCACAGCATGCATATTTCATGGGCCAGCCCTCAGTAGAGGCTCCTCTAACACCACAAACCTCACAGATGGAAAGGAGTAACAGCAGCCACTCCCAGCATCTGGGAAGGAGAACAGTGGGATGATTGCTCTTCCTGCCTTGTGGTAGAAGTGGGTCAGGACACAGATCCTGGAAGCTGCTGGCTCTGCTCCCCAGGTGTGGGACCAGCCTTCCTCACCCTCCTCTTCCTCCAGCCCAGTGCCAGGCTAGGGGCAAGCCTACCCCATCCTTGGGGCTGGGGCTCTGTCCTCACTGTCCCACACCTCTGTGAGCCCTCCAGCCCCACTGCCATGGTACTCTGTGCTTCCAGCATTGCTCCTCTGAGGTTTCCTTGGAGAGTGCTGACTCAGGTCCTCCTCTGTCGGGTGTTTCTCACTGACCATATGCCTGACTTGTGCCCAGCACCTGCGCTATCAAATCACTCCCAGCGCAGGCCAGGCTGCAGGAGGGACACCTGCAGCCCGTGGGAGCAGGGTGGATCCTCACCTGGCATCTGGCTCTGCCACAGGTGTCCCTTGGAGCAGCAGGTGCTGGGGTGGCAGGAGCTGGGTGGGTCAGAGTCTGATGTGGATTCACTAGCAAAACCCAGGAGAAGGTGGACTTCAGGACAGTGCTTCCCAAATTGCAGCCACGTGTGGGTTCTCATCTTGTAGGGGGTTATTTTTCTTCACAAGAGACTTCATCTCCCTCTGTGCAACTCTTCAGGGAGAACTCCAGATCAACTACTGCCCACTCTGAGGGGATAAACCCCTGTGGGGAGCACAGGAGCTCCCAGCTCCTGTGGGTCTGTTTGGATAATGAGTTGGTGCTCTCTGACTCCGCCCAAGCACCCTGTCAGCCTCAGTGTCACCCTCCTGGGCGTGAATCTGACTTGTGCCACAGTACAGACCACACTCCAGCAGCAGGATGGAGGATCCAGCCTTCCTTCTCACAGCTGGGGAACCAGGGAACTGCATCCTTCCCCTTGCACTTGGTGCTGCAGAGGCTGCAGGAGGTTCAGCTGCTCCAGCAGGATTAGGGGTGATCACTATCCAAGCGTGGCACAGGCAGGTGAGGCTGCAGCACTTGGTGTCCTGCCTCCATGAGAGCAG
Source organism: Molothrus aeneus (assembly GCF_037042795.1). Classification (NCBI taxonomy): domain Eukaryota; kingdom Metazoa; phylum Chordata; class Aves; order Passeriformes; family Icteridae; genus Molothrus; species Molothrus aeneus. Next base: position 333,255 of record NC_089663.1, read on the forward strand.
AGTAGGAGTTTGGGAACTTGCCGGTCACCTGGGGAGTCACAGGGTGGCAGCTCCAGGTCCTGGGGCATTCCTTTGGGTTGGGGGCCCTGGAGAGAGCAGCTGAGAGCTGCCACAGACCCTGCAGAAGAAGGAGATGCTGGGTAGCTCCTCTTGCAGCTGATCTCCCGGCCAGCCCAGACCTTGCTCTCTCAGCATGGCTGGGATTTTGAAAGCTGGGCTGTGTTCTGATCCCTGGCATTTTCCACTTGCATCCCAATGGTTTTTGGTGAATCACTTGCAGCCTAAGAAATAAATGTCTTCTTGATTTTTCCTGTGACCTCCTGGGTGCAGCTCAGCAGCCATGAGAAAATACCCAGGTGAATTCCTGTCTCCATAAAGGTCAATGCTATTAAAAAACAATTGCCTCTGAAAGGGACCCTAGGAAATATCCAAGGCAGGGAAAGACACATCAGACTTACCACATCAGTTAATTGTTTCTTTGCACAGAGTCCTTCTCTTTTTCCATCCACTGGGAGACGGGAGTCATGTGAGATGTCCACAAGTGTGCTTGGGGGAAAAGGAACGCCAGCGAAGACCTGAAACAATTTTGCTGCTCTTACAGCTGAGAAAGGATCATGCTGGAAGGTTTCTGTGGAAGTGGGGCCTGGGGAATGGACATGAAAAGCCTTTTTTCCCAGCTGACTCCCTTGGCGGCTGAGTTGTTTACAGACCCTGGATGCCAGAGTGCCAGGAAGGGAGCCAGCTCTATTTTAGCCCTTTGTAAATGATTTAAAACACCTCGTGCTGGGGAAACATTCCAGGAAAGGGGATGCTTGGCTCTTCTTCCTGGGTAGACCAGGGGTGTGCAGGACATTGCGGGAGGCAGAAGGAGCCAGCCCTGGCAGGGACAGCAAGAGTGTGTGGTGAGGATGGCTGTGCCCCTCCTGTCCCCCAAGAGCTGCTGCTGAGAACTAAATCAGCTGCTCCTAATCCAGCTGGCCAGAGGCATCCTCCCAAACCCCTCCCAGGTGATGTTCCTAAGAAGCTCCTATATTTTTTGCAGCCTTTGCCTACCAGGAGCATCCCCTGGGAAGGCCAATGGAGCCAGAGGTCCCAGGTGGCCTGTGGGATCCCAGGGAGGTAGGGACAAGGGGCAGAGCTCCCTGCAGCACCTGGGGGCAATCACCCATCATGGGACGGGGACAAGCTCCTGAGGCTGGAGCAGGACAACTTCAACCTCTTTTACCCTTGAGGAGCTGGCTGCTCCTTATTGATTAACGTGGTGGCTCATTTCTCTAAAAATAGGCTCTTAATTACTGAGCTTCTGGAAACAGCTGTTTCACAGCAAAACCTGATTGATTCAAGGGCAGCTGTGGCTCCGGTGAGGGCCTGGTGGCCACAGAGCCTGGATGGCCCCTGCCAGAGACAGCTCCTGCCAGGGAAGGTTTTAGACCTGGTTCAGGTCAGTTCCCAGCTCACAGCTGATGGATATTTGTTTTTTCCAAGTGTCACTTGGTTTTGCTTCTTAACTTTCTGTGTATGTAATTGCAAGCATTGAGCACTGAGAGGCACTTGGACTTCTCTTCCAGTGGAACAAAATGGGAGGAAAAATGTTCATTTTTCCCTAGTGCTCCTGAACTGTGTGTAGAGAAGGGAAAAAGCTTTTCTGCTTTCTTAATTTCTTTTTTTTTTTTTTTTGGTGTTGTTTCCCACCCTCTTCCTTTACATGGACAAATACTTTTTGGGAACTTTCATGATTTTCCCTTATTCTCCTGTCCCAGAGAAGGTGAGCAAGATCCCAAAAAGGCTGAAAAGAGAAAAAAAATATAGTTGAAAATAGATTTATTTTCTGGCATTGTTTCATCTCTCTGAGTTTGTGTTCTTGTGTCAGGAGTGTCTTGCCATGTCCTGGAGATGGAGAGGGGATATTCAAGAGCCCTGTGGTCCCCCACCCTCCACAAGCACCACAACCTCTGTGCAGCTGAGGTGAGGGGAATACAGGAGCCCTCTGAGACAAATTAAGGAAAAAAAGGGAAGAGAAGCTGCAGTTGCTGGCTGCCAGCACTGCCCCTGCCTCCCTTCCTGGCCAGTGTGAAGGCCATGTGTCACTTGACAGATCAGATGGACTCTGCTCTCCATCTGCTCTTGTCCAGGCCCATATCTGCTGAGCCTCCCTCCTGCTCCATGTCCCCTGTGGGCTCTGTTTGTGATCCCGCCAGTCCCTGCCCCAGGCTGGGATGGGCACCAGGGGATGCTTGGAGAGCTATGAGCATCCAAACCCATGGGTCCTTGCTTGCTGCATGGGCTGCAGATCCTTGCTGACCTACTCATAGGTTTCTTTCACCCTTTATATTTTTATTTCAAGGCTGAATCTTTCACTCTGGTGCTTGTGTGGCTTCATTTTGCACATTCATAGTTTCTTCCAGTTGAAGTTTTACAGGTAATTGTTGTTGCTCTATTTCTAGAGTCCCATACTGTTGTTATCAGATTTCTAGAGTCCATACCTCCTTGGTGCGTTCTTATGGCTGTAGATCTTCACAGCACAGACTCCTTCATCTGCATGTTGTTCTTTCTCAGTTCAGGGCTCCTTCAAGGCTCTCCCTGACTGGCTAACCCACCCCCTTTTATCCCAGTTATCTTCATTAGTCACAGCTGCAGCCCATCAAGGACAACCAGGACCTCCCAGGGCAAAACCTAGATACAGATCTTCAAGTACATTTCCTCTACTATATTTCCCCCTTTTCTTTTACTTACAGAACCAGGTTTTACATACAATACTTCAAGTACAACACACATATTTCCCCATGACTCAAAGGCCATGTAAAACACACGTAGCTCCTTGCTCGAAGGCCATACTCTTTCACAGCTCCTTGACCCAAAGGCTATGTTCTTTTGCAGCTCTTGGAGGCCTTATCTTCTACCAACTATCCGCGGCTCTTGGCTCCCTTATCTTCTACCAACTATCCGCGGCTCTTGGCTCCCTTATCTTCTACCAACTATCCGCGGCTCTTGGCTCCCTTATCTTCTACCAACTATCCGCGGCTCTTGGAGGCCTTATCTTCTACCAACTATCCGCGGCTCTTGGAGGCCTTATCTTCTACCAACTATCCGCGGCTCTTGGAGGCCTTATCTTCTACCAACTATCCGCAGCACTTGGCTCCCTTATCTTCTACCAACTATCCGCGGCTCTTGGCTCCCTTATCTTCTACCAACTATCCGCGGCTCTTGGAGGCCTTATCTTCTACCAACTATCCGCGGCTCTTGGCTCCCTTATCTTCTACCAACTATCCGCAGCACTTGGCTCCCTTATCTTCTACCAACTATCCGCGGCTCTTGGCTCCCTTATCTTCTACCAACTATCCGCAGCACTTGGCTCCCTTATCTTCTACCAACTATCCGCGGCTCTTGGCTCCCTTATCTTCTACCAACTATCCGCGGCTCTTGGAGGCCTTATCTTCTACCAACTATCCGCGGCTCTTGGAGGCCTTATCTTCTACCAACTATCCGCGGCACTTGGCTCCCTTATCTTCTACCAACTATCCGCAGCACTTGGCTCCCTTATCTTCTACCAACTATCACAGCAGGGTCACCAATCATTGTTTTTCTATTTCTAGAGCCCCATACTGTTGTTCTTCTATTTCTAGAGTCCCATACTGTTGTTATCAGATTTCTAGAGTCCATACCTCCTTGGTGCGTTCTTATGGCTGCAGACCTTCACAGCACAGACTCCTTCATCTGCATGTTGTTCTTTCTCAGTTCAGGGCCCCTTCAAGGCTCTCCCTGACTGGCTAACCCGCCCCCTTTTATCCCAGTTATCTTCATTAGTCACAGCTGCAGCCCATCAAGGACAACCAGGACCTCCCAGGGCAAAGCCTAGATACAGATCTTCAAGTACAATACATTTCCTCTACTATAGGTAATTTTTTAATTCTTTACCCAAGGAAGTATCAAAGGGAACATCCCTCCTCAGAGGGATTCGTGCCATGGCATCCACAGGGAAGGTTCACCTTGAGGAGCCCCATTCCTGCTGTCCCACAGCTGTGACAGCCACCCCAGAATGGGAGAGCATAGGACACAGCTCCTCCAGAGCTCTGGAGGATGTTCCACCAGGAACAGCCAGGGGACACTGGGCCTAAGGACAGCAGTGCTGGCAGCTGTCACCAGAACTCACACCTTCACTCTGTGAGAACTCCAATAACTTTTCAACATCACCAGCCAAATTTCGGCAGATTTTCTAGGGACAGGAGAAGGCAACACTCCCAAGTCCCTGTTCCTCAAGCTGGCAACACAACAGCTTTCCACTGGAATGACAGAATTTTTTTTAATGCAGGCCAAATAATTTTCTCTCATTAGAGCTGCTGATACAGCTGGAAGAAGTGAGCTCTCTCCAAAACTTCATCTGCCAGTGAGGGGCAGCAATCCCCCAGAAAATCTTGGGGTCTTTGGCTGCCCCAGCTTCTTGTCCCTCTGGCTGTGGCTCTTTGCACTGGAATTTGGAAAGAAAAATATTCTGGGATGGAAAATTTCAAACCTAAAGGGTAAAGTTGGACAAAATCCAGGTGAGATTTGGCAGAGAGACCCAGCAAAGGTTGTTCCTTGTGCTGACATTTTTGTTCTGTGCTTTGGAGAGCCTCCCTGCAGCTCTGTTCTGGCCAGGTCAGGCGCTGCTCGTGTAAGAGGTGTTGTTAACACATCACATGTGACCTTCTCTGGGTTTTCCCTATTTATTTATTTATTTGTTTGTTTATTTATTTATTTTTTTGTCTCTGGAACTGTGAATATTTCAGAAGCAGACACTGCAGTGGTCATACATCCTGTGGGGATGGCTGTCCCATCAGCCCACCCCACTCCCAGAGGTAGCCCAGAGGCTTTGATCCTCTGGCTGCCTGTCCACAGCAGACACTGCACATCTGTGGTGGCACCAGAACACCCTGACACAGCCCAGCTAAATCACCTGATGGAAATGAGGAGCTGGGATCTTGTTGAAGCTCTGGTTATTGGAAACCAAAAGCAAAGAGTGACTCTGTATCTGTGCTGGCTCTGGGGTGCACATGAGGGTGCTTTGAACAAGGGACATACTGGAGACTGCTGTGACTCCTCTCTCCTGTGAATTCTTCCACTCAGGTCTTGCCAGAGCGTGCAAACCCATCCCTGCAAGGTTGGAGGAGCTCTGCAGAAGGACCTTCAAGGGCTATGCTGAGTCCTGGGCTCCCCTGTACCAGGAAGGACCCCACAGCACTCCTTGGGGAGGCCATGAGTCACTGAGAAAGTCTCCAGGTGCTGAGGCCAAAGGCCTCAAAATTCACCTGTGGAGAAACAGGAAGATTAGATCTGACTCATTCCAAGGGTTTAAACCATTTTTGTGTTACTAAAAAGATGTCTTTATGCTCTAGTTTTTGTTTTGTTTTTTTTTTTTTTTTAATTTTTTTTTTTTTTTTAAGAAAGACAGCAAATTCAAGGTAAAAAAAGCAATTTGAAGACGAGAGATTAATCTGCTTTGCTGTTGTCCAGGTTTAGAGCAAATTTGGGAGAGAATCCCCCAAAGGAGCTCCAGTAGGAAAGCAGATCCAATTGGCCCCTCCCCCCCAACTGGTCCGGGAGAAAATACCTCCTTGGAGAAAAGTGGAAAAAACCTGTTTATTAAACAATAAAACCTAAACAATATCAAACAATAAAATCCCTTGCCACTCCAAAAGAGATGACAAACTGAGAAAGTCCCTCCCCGGGTTGCAGCTCAGCTCACTCAGTCTCTGATCAGTCCCTCCGGTGCTGGAAATGTCGCAGGCCAGGCCCGGCCCGGTGGGCCACAGGTGCAGCTGCCAATGCTCCCCTGGGTGTTCAGTCCAGAGCAGGTTTCAAGAGGTCCAAGGAAAAGGGAAAAAAACAAAAGTCCAGGGAACTTCTTTGCCTCAGCAAGCTAAAACTAACTAAAAGCAAAGGAGAGCTCTGTCCCGTTGTCTGTCCATCCGCAGGCAACAACAGTCCAGGAGCAGGAATGTGGAGGAGTGAGTGCAGTGTCTGAAAACAAACTGCCGCTTCTCCTCTCCCCCCACTTCACTCTCTGGAACACTCTTAAAGGTGCAAAACTTATTATTAAACATAAACAGAATGAGACAATTGGGGATAAAAGCATCATATAGTCAACCCAGGACAGCTGTAAATTTGGAGAAGTTATCAGTAAATTTGATGTGGGGTTGCTGTCCTCTCCTTCCCTCCAGGGAGCACTGTGGCATCTCCTTTCCCCTGGTTTTCTCTGTTCCAGAGAGAACGGATTTGTGTTTGTTACCCAGAAACAGAAATAAAGCTCCAACAACCTGCCTGTGCAGGTCTCTTGTTCCCTGCTTTTCTGTGTGTTCCTTCCTCAAGAGGATGATGAGAGGCCAGAAACACACCAGGGCCTGTGCATGGTCAGGAAGGGACTGCTCATCCCTAGGCAGGTGGATGTGCTTTTTTCCCAGAGCAGAGGTGCTTAAAGCACTATGATGCAGAAGTGATCCTCATTAGATGGTCCTGCCCCTCCATGGGTCACATCACCCACCCGTGACAGCAGCATAGCTTGGACATGACTTTGGGTGGAGCATGTGGTGGTGGCAGCAGTTCCTGCCTGTTCTGTGCTGAGGGGACACCGGGAGGGTGAGCTGGGGCTGGCTCTGGGTGGATGTGCTGGTGGAGCTGCTGGAGAGACTCCAGAGGAGGCCCTGGAGCTGCTCCAAGGTCTGGAGCCTCTCTGCTCTGGAGCCAGGCTGGGCTCCAGAGAGAGCTCAGAGCCCCTTGCAGGGCGTAAAGGGGCTCCAGGAGAGCTGGAGAGGGACAGGGGACAAGGGATGGAGGGACAGGACACAGGGAATGGTTCCCACTGCCAGAGGGCAGGGATGGATGGGATATTGGGAATCAGGAATTGTTCCCTGGCAGGGTGGGCAGGCCCTGGATCCCTGGCAGTGCCCAAGGCCAGGCTGGACACTGGGGCTGGGAGCAGCCTGGGACGGTGGAAGGTGTCCAGCCATGGCACGGTGGGAGGTGTCCCTGCTTGGGACGGTGGCCCTGGGTGGCTTTGCGGGCCCTGAGGCCCGCCCGGGTCTCGTGGCGGGAGCGGCGCGCGGAGGGGCCGGGGGCGGGGGGGTGAGGGCGCCTCTCGGCCGCTGGGTGGCGCTGCGGGCCCGTCCCGGGGACGCCGCGAGCTGCGGCGGCCCTCAGGCCTCCGGTCCCGCTGTCCCTGCCCCTCAGGCCCCTCAGGCCCCTTCGGTCCCGCTGTTCCTGCCCCTCAGGCCCCTCAGGCCCCTTCGGTCCCGCTGTCCCTGCCCCTCAGGCCCCTCAGGCCCCTCAGGCCCCTCAGGTCCTGCTGTCCCTGCCCCTTCCCCTTGGGGGATCTTCATCCCCAGCCCAGGGTTTGGCCCACTCTGGAAGCGGCTGCTCTAGTGAATTTTTTCTACCTCAGCCCCGCAGGCTCCTCCAGCCTTTGCCTCGCTCTCCCCCCACCCCACCCCTCCCCTCAGCACAGTGCTGGGGGCCCTCCAGTTCTCATGAAAACTCCAGTTATGCAGCTGCTCTCTAAGAAACTCCAGTTATTCAGCTGTTCTCTAGCCGAGGTGTCCTGGCACCTATCTCCCAGCCTGAGCCCAGACTCTTCAAGCAGCAGGGTGACCAGTGGGCAGGGGTGTTCAGCTGTCCCACAGTGTGGGTGGAATTTGTGAGGTGTCAGGGACTGAACAAGCTCCCCAAGGAGCCCCAGGATGGGTGTCCCAGGTAGGTGGCACTGAGGCTGCCTTTGGGTGCCTGCAGCAATTCACTCGCTGCCTGCCTGCACCAGGACTCCTGCAGGGTGCTGGGAGGGCCAGGTGGGCTGGGGACATCTGGGTTGTCCCCTATTCATATGCTGTGGGACATGGCAGCTCTCTGAATGAGCCCTCCTCCTCTGCCTGTTGCTGTCCAGCCCCAGCAGAGCCAGTGCCCACGGGGGATGGTGGGGGTGCTGGGGAGCAGGGTGAGCACATGCAGGGCTGTGCAGTGTGTGCATGTGTGTGTACCCCTGGAGGTGCATGCCAGGGGGATTCGGGCAGAGAAGGGTGTTTATTGGGGTACACACGTGTCCAGTGGGTGGCAGGAGGAAGGGGTGTGTGTGTGGAGCAGTGGTCAGAAAGACCAAGGTGGGTCCACCAGCCCTGTCCCTGCTCTGCCCCAGGAGTGCCCAGCTGGTGCTGGGCTCCCCAGAAGGGCTCCTCTCCAGGTTGTCCCCTCAGACACCTCATCCTGGCACAGCTGGCAATGGAGTTTTATTGCTGCTCTTGAGAGCTGCTGTGGAGAGATCCTGGGAGGAGCTCCCAGCCCATCCATCACATACTGACATGGCATTTATGGAGAGCCTGAAGCAACAAATTCTCCCTGGGACATGTGTGGTTGTCGGTTTCAAGGATGGGCAAAATTCCCTTAACCCCTGCAATGTGCCTGCTTCCTTCTGGCACCCACAGGACCCCTTTCCTGAGAAGTGGACCCCAGAGTCCCCTTGGCCACACTGCAATGTGCCCATCTGCCAGCTGGCCCGTGTCTCAGATGGACAGGGGTGGATGCAATCATGTTTGAGTGTCCGCCAGGACAGGCACAGCTCCCACAACCTGGCTCTCTGGTGCCAGAGATTAGTGGGGCAGCAGTTTGCTTTTACAGACAAGCTGGTGGCATCTGGAGTGCTGCACCCTGCTGTGCTCCCCAGTACCAGACAGATGCTGGTTACTGGGCTGAGTCCAGGGAAGAGCTGTGGTTAAACCACTCATGAGAGAAGCTGTGCTCTCTGCCCTTGGAGGTATCCCAAAGCCTGTGGGCTATAGCCCAGAGAATCCAGCTTTAGGTGACCCTGCCTGAGTAGGGATGGCACTGGATCATCTCCAGAGGTTCCCCAACCTCAGAGAGCTCCGAGTCAGTCATGAGAGTGTTGAGGCGTGGAACAATGGGGCAAATGTTCAAGGCCAGAGAACAAAGAGAAATAAGAATCCAGCTTTGTTTTCTTTTGGAAGCATCTCTAGTTGCAGAGGATGGACAGCAATGAAGGGAAAACCTGGGTGGTGGTGGAAGATGGAAGAGAACTAAAGTCCCAGACCTCCTTTAGCTGTCCAGCATCACCAGAGGAGACCAAAGGGAAATGTGGCCTGTTCCCAAATAAAGCAGCAATTCAGGTGCAGTCTCATATTTCTCCACACATAAGCAGATCCTGGCAACAAAAAATATGATAAACAATATTTGTTTGTCCAAATTTGGCAATTTTTTCCATGAAGGGTGTTGGGATTCTGATGAAACCTGGTTTTATCATGACATTTTGCTCTGTGAGAAAGCTCTTTTTGGCTGTGCCCAACACTGTGTGTCGCTCAGTAGAGCACAGACGGCCTGACAACAATTTGGCTGCTAAAACTTCTAAAAATAAAAGCCATCCTTTTTTCTTTCTTTTTTTCCTCTCTGAAGAAATGTTGCAACATCACACCTTCTTCCCAGTACAAACTGTCAAACCTCTTCAGGCTGAGGGGCTGTGCATGACACTGAACTCCGAGATTGTGTCATTCTGGTTTTCTGCAGTATTTTGTTCTCAAAATGTGGTATTTTCTCTGGTCTTGGCAGAAAAAAAGGAGGAAATAAAAGGTCATGGGGTGGATTCAAACACTTTTTGCTGTTTGGGGCTGCCCAAAGAGGAGCATTCGGGGGGCTCTTCTGGAATTGTCTGCTCTGATGAGGAGGTGGAGGTGGAGCTCACCCCTCCGCTCTCTGGGGTAGGGGTGTTTCCTGGTGGTCTGTGCTGAACTGGTTTGAACTGGGAGCTCTATCCTGCAGCGTGCCCCCTCACTGCAGCAGGGCAGCTGCCCAAGGCTCCCCTCATGCTGTCCCAGGGCTGGGTGAGAGCTGACACTGCTGCTGGTCATTGCTCAACAGCCAGGAGAATTCAGAGTGGGGCTGCAGTGCATGAACCAGAGTTAAATAACAATAAAAGATCATTTTCATCTGAATATGTATCTGTATATATCTATATCTATATCTATATCTATATCTATATCTATATCTATATCTATATCTATATCTATATCTATATCTATATCTATCTGTATCATCTATCTATATCTATATTTAACAACACTTTACTCAAAGCCATGCACCTCCCATCACCTGAAATATCCAATTAAGAGGAATTGCTTTCACTTGTAGATGTTTTGAAGAAGCCGCTACCCTCCTTCCCATGGGAAATGTGGCACTACTGAGTGTCAGACTGGGGTTGGAGGTCCCTGGTGTCTTGGGCATCCACAGAGTGTCACCCCTGTGTTTGGACATGGACATGGCCACCAGTCATGCTGTAGGAAAACAAAAGGCATCCAGACCATGAGAACAGCCCTGCCACCCCCCAAGCCCCTGCTCTCACCCCCCTAGCTTTGCTTGGAGCACCTATTGCTCTCAGTTTTACCCATTTCCCATGTTTTCACTGATTGTACTTCACTGCTTGTTCCTGGGAATGCACCAGGGTCTTTGCATAATGAATCACATCCATAGTTTCTTCCTCCATTAGACCAAATACCCTGGCAAGGAGGGAAATTAGATCACCCTGACATAATTTTTTCCTGGTAGAGTTGTGTTGGCTGGTTTTTATTCTTTATTTTTATCACATATTGGTACTTACAAATGGATTGTTCAATAATTTGTTCCTAAATTTTTCAAGGAACTGAGGACAGCTTGGCTGATCTGTAACTCCCCAAACGCTTAATTTCCTTTATTTATGTATTTTTATTTTTCACAGAAAAAATGCTTTTCCTGCACTTCCCCAGGATTCCCTAAGCCTTCAAAATTTGTCACAATCTGCTACTAATTGTTCAGAGGTTGCTTACATTTTCCAGGATGATTTCTCTTGTCTCCAGACCAGTCAGTGCACTGAGCTTCTCTTGTTACTGTTGATGGCTCTGGGCACTGGTTAGAGGCTTGCACTGTGCAGTCATGGTGAGGAAGTCACTGTTTGTATTTCTGTGTCATCCCTTTGGTTCTTTCCATCACAAGACACGAATGCTGACTCATTTTTCTTTTCATTGCACTTCCAGTATATTTCTGGAACTTATTTCCTTTCCTTTTATGCCCCTCACTGTCTGTAACTCTCTCTGCTCCTTCACCCTGTCTCAGATTCTGCCCCCATACTCTTGAGCTTTCCCTTTATACTCACCCTTATATCCTCATTCCCATTTTTATAGGATTCCTTTTTGATTTTCAGGACACTAAAGTGCTCTTGATGCAGCAATATTGGCCTTTTACTGTTGTCCTGTGGTTCCTCTGCAGCAGGAAGTTTAGCTGCTGTGCACCTCATATACTCTCTTTTAGTAACTTCCCCCAGTCCAGTACTTTGGAATTTTTCCTTGAGATGTCCTCCTGAAGGATGCTGCTGGTGGAAAAGCATCCCTCCGAGTTTGTTCTGTTCATGTTTGTGCAGCCACCTGTCTTTTTGTGGATTCTCTTTTCATTTCAAAACTGATGAACCGCTGTTGGTGGTGGCTCTGCCCCACAGGGCCCAACTGGTCCTTCCATACTGGTGAGAGGCTGGAAAAGCTGCTCCCATCCTACCTCCCCAGAACAGCACTTTGGAATAAAAAAAAGTATCCAGAGAACTTTCCAAATGATCTTTGGGTGGGCTGTGTCCTCCTGCATTTGTTTGTGTGATGGAATGTCAAAATGGGGTGGTGTAGACATAATTATTGCTGTTTATTCAGCCAAATACTCACTGAATGGAGCCTTAACTTGAGAATAATTGCAGATAAAATGAAGCTATATTTTTGATGAATAAATTGTTCTTCTTTCAAATGTGCTCAATTTGAGGTTTAGTGCTATGATAAATCTTCACTAACTTCTCTTCCTGAGAGCAGCAGCAGCAGGGAGGGAATGTGCCCAGCCCAACGTGGGACAGATGGTCCAAGCAGTGATCCTGCAGGCAAGTGAAGCACCCTCCCTCTGCAGGGAGCAATGGGGATCTGCCAGGTCTGAGCCTGAACATGGGAGGGAGAGTGGGAGGGCAGGAGGGACGGGTTAAAGAGTGGTTATCACCACAGGAAATGTAACCCAAAATGCCACACTTCTTCTCTAGCCAGAGTCAGTCTGCCCATCCATCCATCCATCCATCCATCCATCCATCCGCCCATCCATCCATCCATCCATCCATCCATCCATCCATCCATCCATCCATCCATCCATCCATCCATCCATCCATCCATCCATCCCTCCCTCCCTCCCTCCCTCCCTCCATGAACTGGGTTTGCATGGCCAGGTTTTGGTACCAGAGAGGCTCCAGGGGTGGCTGCTCTGAGAAGCTGCTGGAAGCCTCCTCCATGTCCAGCAGAGCCAATTCCAGCTGGCTCCAGGATGGACCCATCACTGGCCAAGGCCGAGCCCAGTGGTGACAGTGGTAGCAGGACTTGTGACCCTGTGGGTGACCCTCAGAGAGCAGCCTGATCCTGAAGGACTGACCTGGTGGAGGAACCCACGCTGGAGCAGGAGAGCAGTGGCGGGTCCTCCCCCTGGGGAGGAAGCGGTGGCAGAGGCAATGGGAGACCCAGTGTGATGGGGACCACAACCCCCTCCCCCTGCACTGCTGGGGGGAAACAGGTGTAGAAATTGGGTGTGAAGTTGAGCCCAGGAAGAAAGGAGGGGTGGGTAGAAGGTTTAAGATTTGGATTCATTTCTTATTGCCCTACTCTGATTTGATTGGCAATAAATCAGATTTTCCCCAATCAAATCTGTTTTGCCTGTGATGGTAATGGGTGGGTGATCTCTCCTTGCCTTTGTCTCAACCCAGAAGCCTTTTGTTGTATTTCCTGTCCTCTGTCCAGCTGAAGAGGGCAGTGATGGAGAGGTTTTGGTGGGCACCTGGTGTCCAGATGGAGGCAACCCACCACAATCTGCTGCCTGTAATGGTGGGAAGTGGGAAAAGGGACTGTGCATCCTGCAAAATTCTTGGAGGCAAGGAGGCACTGTTCATCTGCAGGGCTGTGGGAGTCCAGAGAGGCCACAGATGCAGCCCTGTGTAGCAGGCAGGGGAAGGTCAGCAGGAGGCTGGATTGGGACAAGGACTCAGCCACGGGCTGGGAGATGGAGGGCAGCCAGAAACTGCAGGCAGTCGGAAAAACCAGAAGACAATTTCCCATCCTAAAATGTGAAACCATGTTCTGTGTTATTTTGTGCAAATTTTTCTGCAAGTTTGTGGCCTCTACAATTGATACTTAATGAATACCTCAGGAAACATAATTGCAGTAGCCCACTGGCTACAAAGTCATCACCAGGCCTGCCATGTCCTCGGGGCACTGGGGACTGTTCTGATGGGAAGGTTCTTCAGCCTTTTTCACTCCACATCCTTGTTGGTTCTACCCATCCTCTGTGACCACTGGATCAGGACTGGGAAGCAAAGGCCAGGCCCCATGGGGACTGTGCCAGCCTAGAGAGGGGCTGGAGGGGACACTGCCCTGCTGGCAGAGGTGGCAATGCACACCATTGTGAACTGTCATGTCCTGCCCCTCACATCTCTCACAATCTCTTCTCTCTGACCTGAGAGAAGAGCAGGCCCTACCCTTTTTCTGGCACAGAGTGGACAGCGTGGGACCCAGGGCCACCAGTATGGACCTATCTGGGGACATCTGCCTGTGCCACCAGGGAGGGCAGGACTGGCCCCTGACCCAGTGGGCTGTGAGGGCTGCCCAGTCCTGCTCTGGGAACAGCAGTGGCTCAGAGAGTCACCCATCATTTATGTGACCTCAAAAGGGAAACACTAAGCTGCTCTGCTTTGAGAGAAGCTTAGCACTTAAAGCTGATTTCAACAGCTTTTGCCTAAAGTTTTAAGACCTGTCACTAATCAGCAGCTGGTTTATGGCTGTTGTAAAAGATCAGAAAAAAATAAAGAAATCTCCTGAAGTTGGGGGAGCGCTTCCCAGCTCCTGCATCCATCACGGCCGTGCCGACATTTACGAGCACAGGGAGCCATAAATCCACGCGGGGCCGACATCGGCCGGGACTCGGTGCTGAAGGGGAAGTGTTGTGCCTGAATCTGTGTCCTGCCCTGGGAGAAACTTTATTAATGCTTTGCACGGTGAGACAGCCAAGCCCTGGGACATTCATCCCCAGATTTTGCAGGCTCTCCTGCCTGCTCCTGCCACAGCCTGGCACTCCTGGTGAGGTTTTATGCCCCTGAGCCTCCTTTGAGACTGGGTGTTTTTTTGGGAGGGGAACAGGAGGTGGCACATTTTGCTGTGAGTTTGGTTACTCTCCTGCCTCCTCTGGTTTGTGGAGCAGTAGTAGTGCAAACTGCCTCTCTCCTCAGACTTGGAATTGAATGGTCCAGGGGAGTCCTTGGTGCATAACTGCTAGATTGCTGGACAGAACTGCTCTGGCCCAGGTTCTGGGATGCTCTGCAACATGAGGAAAATCACCTTCAGGAGATGGCTGTGGTCTGAGGTGTCTCTTTTCAGACTACAAACATTTCTGTGGATAGCAGGTGCAGGCACTGCTGCCACTGGAACTCACTGGGGAAGGCTCCTGGCCCTGCACTCCAGGCTTGTGGTAAAACTCAGCCCAAGGGCGGGTGTTGTGGGCAGCAAAAGTGTCCTGGCTCCTGTCTTTGGGCACAGCTGGGGCACTGGGTGCTGCAGCAGGGAGTGGAGGAGCTGGAGCAATCTCATCCAGCCCCTGGTGCTGGACATGTCTGTGGGTCTGCTCAGCCTGGTGCAAACCTGAGATGAGTCTGTTGGCAGCAGAGACCAGAGCCAGCCACCTCCCCTGCTGCTGGCAGCTGTCCCAGAGCACTCTGTGTGTGCACAAGCCTTGTGCATAGTTGTTATCACCTACCCTGGCCAAGCCCCCTCTTTGAGTGCAGCAGCTTGGTCCTTTCCCTGCCAGCCACAGAGCAGGAGCAGGAATGAGCATGGGGCAGCTGAAGTGAGGGGAAGTCAAGGGGATGCTTCATCCCCAGCCTGGTGAGCACAAGCAGAACAAGGTGCCTGTGGAAACCAGAGACATGTGGCAAGGATACCTTGGCCAGCACCAAGGCAATGTGCTTGCTCAGCAGCCCTGCTTCCAGGGCAGGACCTCACTCCACTGCCTGGGAAAATATTTCCTTTGCAAACCTAAGGAAACAATGTGTGTGTGTGTGCAGTGGAGAGGCCTGAGTTGTCCCCAGCTACCGCCTTGCTCTGCTCACACATAAATTGACATCTTGTAGGAGAGCTGTCCAGAATACTGAGTAATTATAGCTCACCCTGAATCACAGAGCAATGTGGGCACAGCAGCTCTTTTACAAATCACTGCAAAGGCCTTACAGATTAAACCCTTCTTCCCCCTGTTAAAGGGCTGCATTTGGGCTGTAAACAGTAAAAATAGCAAGTGCTGTTATTAACGAGGATGTGCCGCAACTGCTGACTCGAAGGCACAGCTTGTCTCCATATGGCCATTACAGTTGAAGGACAAAACCAATATTTTATGTTTCTCACAGTTATTGTTCATCAAATGTTTATGAAAATGCATAATGACTGTGTATGATGAGCGCACTTTCCAATAACAGGAATGAGATGAGGACCTGTGTGAATTTCCAATCCAAGTAATAAAGACCACTAAATTAATAGCTTAATTACATGATAAATTTAAAAACATTTTCTAGAATGCATTTTATTTTTATTTAGCCTAATAACATGTTTAGCTGCAAGTCTTTCTGGGATTTGTGTAATAAGCCTGCAGCAGCGGTGAAGCTTCTCTGAGTCTCAGTTTGTACTTTTATTGCTGCTCTGGAGGATGCTGAGGGTGGGGTCCTGCTGCTGTGCAGGCCCCCTGCACTCACCAGGCTGGGCTGTGTGATCACAAGAGGACTCTGAGTTCCTGCTCCCAGAAATGCTGAATGCATTATGGTGCCCATCTCTGTCCAGCAGGACCTGCGTGGGTTTATTCTCCTACTCACACCTTCCGAGGTGTTCCCTGCTAACTCAGGGTCCTGCACAGGCTCTGCAAGTGAGATTCAATAGTGCATCTCTCAAGCAAGCAATTGTTGTTAATTCCCTTCCCCTCCTCACTGCAGCTGTCCAGTTTTGTGCCAAGTCCCTGTGGTGCCATTCCCAGCTCTGAGTAAGAGACTGGATCCTCTGGCTGAGGATGGCATCCCCACTTTGTCAGGGGTGTTGATGAAGTGGGAGATGAACACAAGAGAGCTGCAGGAAGGGCAGAGTGGCTGGAAAAGCTGCCTTGGCCTGGGCAGTGAGGGGCAGGGGTCCCAGTGAGCTGCCTGCAGAGCAGGAGCCCTCGCTTTGGGAGAGCTGCATCGGTGAGAGACAGGAATTTGGGTGAGAGCAGCGCACAGAGAAGAGCCTGTGGTACAAACAGTCACTAGCGTGAGTCAGACCAGAAATAAAAGATGTGCATGAGCAGCTTAATTAAGAATCTATTCATGTCACTGATGATCTCCTCCCAGGGAGCCTTGGACCTCTGCCCCACTGTGTTTTGAGGTCTGTGGAGAGGGGGGCTGAGAGATGGTGGGAGCTGAATCCTGCAGGTTTGAGGTGTGTCAGGGCTGCTGGGGGTGTGATCCTTCCTCCACATCTCCTTGCCTTGGCTCTGCCCCTGTCCTCATCCCCTTGAAGCCTTGTGCCCCTGTGCACCTCCAGTTCTTCCTGCACATCCCTTGTGGTGCTTGCTCACCCAAAAAATCAGTGCTCACACCATGGCCCAAGAAAACTCACCAGGAATGGTCTTGTAGAAGTTTTGGGAACAGCCTGTGGTGTCCCATCACTGTCCTCTCACAGATGGGCTCCTGGCTTGGCCTGTGCACATCACTTTGGAAAACTGGGGCAATTTCTCTCCAAATCCATGAGAGAAACCAACAGCTGGGCTGTTTTCTCTTCCTCTGCTGGCTGAACTATCAATGGAAATGTCCCTGCACGCAGTCAATGTGTCAGGCAGGGAGATTTGAGGCTTGTGCTTCTCAGCAGATCTGCAGAGCACTCTTGGCTACGGGTATGTCAGTAACAACCAACGCCCCACAACAGCAGCAGAGCCTTGCAGCAGCTTCTGAGAGGCATCATGCAATTAGCTGAAACTTCTGTAAACTATAAATATATAATTAGAGTCTGTCTAACGAGTTATAGTGGTGGAGGGGGGTGTGTGTGCACAGTTCCTGGCACAAACTCCTCCCTTGCTGAGAGCAGCACATTTCAGTGGTATTGCAGCATTTATGTTCCACTTAATATTCCACTTGCAAAAAGGTGTTTTATTAAATGACAATTTGAAACTTAATTGTATTAATTTTCCATTGATTGCGTATCTAATTCTAAATGAACTCACTGGCAACTCACTTCCCTGCTGCATGTTGAATTCATCTCAACGGTTGATATAGTTGCAAACACAACATGGAAGGAGTCACAGGTTTGTCACCTGCCTGTCACCCAGTCCTGCAGGTGCTGAATACTCACCCTTTGCAACCAAAGAACAGGGCTGAGGCTTTTGCTCTGCAGGGGAGGATGCTCTCGGGGGCTTCCATCCAGTCAGGACTCTTGGCCTGACCTTGGCTCTTGGCTCTTGGCTCTTGGTCCTTTGCTTGTTGAGAGCCTGTTGGAGGCTCACGAGTCATGCCAGACATGCCAGGCTGGTCACAAATAGTCCCCCTCAGCAGGTGTGGGTGTCTCAGAGATGGTGTACACTGCCCCATGATTGCTCCGGGGACAGCTGAGCCCCTAAAGGAAGCAAGAAGTGCTGCTGGCCAGGACCTTCTTTGTGTCCCTGCATTTCTCTTCTGTGCTTTACCATGGGGCTGTTGCTCTTTATCCATGGCCACTACCAGCCTTGAATCCTTTCAGGCCCTGCTGCCCTGGTGGTACTCCCATGTGTCCAAGCACTGGGGTGCACAGTGCCTGTACAGGTGGGTGCACAGAGGGGTGGGATGGACTGTGAAGACCCAGTGAAGTGACCACAGCTCCTCTGCCATCAGCCACAGCCGCTGCTCCCTCTCTTGGTCCTTCTATGCCACCTGCCCCTGACTAGGGATGTCCTTGTCACCGGGAGCTGTCCTGGATCAGTAGCCCTGCCTGGTGAACTGGACTCTCTGGGGTAATATCCATGATATGAGAGGATCTGTGACACAGCTGAAATTCCCTCCTGCCAGCACAAGAATGAGCCCAGATGTTTCTCCAAAGGTCTTTGAGGTGTGGGAGGTGCTGTGCAGTCCCTGCCCCTCAATACTGTCATGTCCCCTGATGCTGGATCCAGAAGATGAGCTGAAGAACAATCACCAACACCTTCTTCATCCCTAATCCATCCAGGGGCTACTCCAGAAGCTCCTGTGACTGGGGAAAGGGGAGGTTCTCAAAAAGAACCATTTGCAGGTACCAAGCAAGGACATTGCTGAGTCTGTGAGCATCACCATGGACTGTTGGTGCTCTGCTGGCCTGGACCCCCCCCCTCCCCTCAGCCCCAAATCCATGTCCTCCTAATGAAAACAAAGAGTGTGGCTCACTTAGGGACACTCATGCTCTGGTTCACACTCCCACAGAAGATTCTTCATCCACACCAGGTATGAGAAGAGGCATGGGCAGGTCCCCGGTCCCAGTTTGCTGGATGGGTAGGGTGGTGGTAGGAGCCTGCAGGGAAGGTGGGAGCTGTCTAGCGGCCAGAATGAGGTGGTGACCTTTCCTTCAAATGGACATGGGACACTGTTGGCTGGGGGACTGTGGGATAACAGCCCATGTGCAGAGCGGGCACATGGAGAGGTCCAGCAGCAGGGGTGGCTGCTCTTGGCCCTATGGACTGGAATGGCCAGAGGAGCTGGGCAAAGTCCTTGCCCAGGAATGACCACAGGAGCAAAGTGTCCTTGCCCAGGAATGACCATGGGAGCTGGGCAATGTCCTTGCCCCAGGCACTGTGTCCCTGCCCCTGCTGCACCCAAGCTCAGCATCTCTGCTGTACACGGCCATCATCACTTTTATAGGCACTACAGCAGCCATTGCTTTATTCGAATGGAGGCTTCTTATGGTTTAGTATCATTAAATACAGATGCAACTTGTGTTCCTAAGGCCATAATGCCCCTTCCTGTTACTGCCTCACAATTAACTGGGCTATAAAGCTTTCAAACATATTGCAGGCACTAATTCAAGTGGATGGTGAAGAAACACGGTTTTATTGGGCAATTACAGTGCTTGGAACATGTTCCAGTCTACAGGGTACCTTCCCAATAGGAACAGGGGCTGCCAGGCCATGTCACTGAGAAAGGTCCAAAGGTGGCATCCAAATGGCTGCATCTCCAAGCTGCAGGGATGGTTTTATTTACATCTTAATAAAAAGCTCTTCAGGAGTGATGAGAGCTGCATGATCTGGGCAAGTTTGGCTGGACCATCCCCTCTGCAACTCTGCTCTGCTTCTGCCCAGCCACCCCCACCTTGCTGCTGCTGCCAATCTGCTCATCTTGCTGCTCCCAGTTCAGCTTCAGGTTCCTGGGCTATGCCCTCTACACTCAGCCCACACCCAGTGTTTTGGTCTCTGGAGAGCTGGGTGGAGAACCCCTCCATTCTCCTGCTCCTGGCCTGCTCTGGGGGAGCTCAGGTTTCTGGGCAGGAGAGCAGTGGGGACACAGCAGCTCTCAGGGTCTTGGTCTCATGTGTGGGGCTCTGTCCTGGCTCAGGGTTCACTGGGAAGGGGTGAAGAAAGGTGCTGAGCTGGGTGGTCCTGGGCTGCCAGGGGAATAGGAGAGCCTGAGAAGCTGTGAGGGATCATTGCTCTGATGGCTCCCAGGTAGGAGAGGGTCCTTCTCTCCTCATGCACCTGCAGACTGCCCCAGGGACAGGTCCCTCAGTGCCTTTGCTCCTGGCATGGGAGACACATGGATGACATGACATGAACCAGACTTATGGGTGTGTGGGTGGACAGGACATGAGAGCAGGGTTTCTACAGCTACACTGAGTGCAGAGCTCTCTCTGGGGAACGCCTTCCCACCAAGTGTCCCTTCTCATCCCTGCAGGCCCTTGGAAAGGGGAATCTAAACACTGTGAGCAAAATGCCACATGGGATGGGACTGGGCAGGCACAAGAGAGCCAAAAGCAGGTGGCCATGTCCTTTCAGCCCATTCAGCTGGCCCTGCCCTGGGGCAGTGCAGAAGCCATGTAGTTTTGCTGATGACTCTCATCTGCTGGAGCAGTCAGAGAGTGTCAGCTAGGAGCTGATGGGACAGCTGGGACACAGGTGACAGTACAGAGAGGGGCTGGCTGCTCTTGCTGTACTGTCACAGCTGCTGGTTCCAGTTGCACCCAGAGAAGCATTGGGGAAAACTTGCTCTTTGGTTCTTTGCAATGTCAACCAAGACACTGTTCACTTCCTAGGAAATTCCCTGGCTGGCAGAAATGGTTCAAAGCCAAATGGACTGACCAGGGTGTGAGCACCCACTGTGGTCCCATGGAGACTTTCCTGGAAGAGGCACAACACTGAGAATTCCCTGTGCCATTTAAGGATGAAGCCCTCAGTTTGGGGCAGGAGAATAAAGCCCCCAGTCACTGACTGATCCCCCTGTGGCTCCCCTTGCTTGGCAAGAGTATTTTCCTGCCTCTTCTCTAGAGATGGTTTTTTTCTGTGGTGTCCAACTCCCCATGGAACATAAACCCACTCCCACCCTGGTGCTGCCTGAGCCTCGAGCTGGCAGTGGCTGCCTTTTGCTGCTGATGGCTGTGGGTGATGCAAGCGACCTTGCTGAGAGCAGTGAGGGGACAATCTGTCCAGAGAGTGATTTTCTCTTCTCTTCCCAGAAAAGGTGTCATTTCCTCGGTGTGGAGAAGGGAGTGGACACTCCTCACTCCCAGCAGCTTGTGCTGGTGCCAGCTCAGCCCTCCCCATGTCCTCAGGTGGGAGCAGAGGCTTCCTGCATATCTGCAACCATCCAGTCCTGGGGCTGTGTGAGAGCAGGACCCAGACAGCAGCTGGGCAATTCTTCCCTGCCCCAGGGTCAAGGATGCTGTGTGCCACAGAACAGCTGGGGTAAGGAATGGGATGGAGCCTGTTCAGCATCTCCTTGACAAAGCTGTGCCAAAGGCAGCAAATACTCGAGCATTCCCAGGGTGCAGGAATGGTGTTCTTGTCTACATGCTCCTGGATGGCCATCCCCACCACAGTGCTTTGCCATCCTGCACAGAATGATGCCTCCTAGGAGGATGGCTCAAGGGAAGGAGGGAAAGAACTGCTCCCATGTCACCTCTAGTGACCTCTGATTAGTGGCAGTGCTTCTGCCAGGTCAGGGCCCAAGGAATAATCCCATCCAGGTGTCCCTCATGCACAAGAGGTGCTTCAGCCTGTTTGCTGTATGGAAGCCTTGGTGACATGAGGTGGGGATGCTCAGCAGGCCTCAAAGGGAAAACGTTCACTGCTGAGCACCCTCAGTGAGTCTCAGCTGGGGAGGCTTTCCTGGTCATCCCTGGAGGTCCCTCACAGCAGCAGCACAGGTGGCATGGCCAGGAGCTGCTGGAGGGCTGGGAACAAATGCTGCTGCCAGCAGGGCTCTGTGACACTCCTGAGCCCAAAGGCAAGCAGGAGTGGGGCTTTGGTTTGAGAATTTCTCTGGAGTTAATGACCATATTCATGAAGGAAATTGGAGTCAGATACTCCCTCTTGAAACTGATACATGGCCCAGACTGGGAGTAAGAGCAGACTATATTCATAGTCCTTTTTATTTTCCCCCCCATTTTGGAAATGGAAAAATTTTGTTAAGTCTTGAAGGAAAATGTGCTATAATAGCACATTTTTGTATTCTTGTTTATCCTTGATATGACTGTTCCTTTCATGGTATTACCTTCAAGAAATGACTTCTCACTTATACTTTTCTCTCTGGAGGGAAAGGTCATATCCCTCACAAATGGGAAAACTAATTAGAGAAGTAATTCAGCAGTTCCCTGATAGGTCAGATATCAGAAATAAATATAGAGGTTAATGGATTATTATGACAGTAGTTTTTGCCCCTTTAGTGAGTTGTCATGAAAACATGTTGTATTAAGAGAAGATTAATTTCATCTCCCAGTGGTGGGGCAGAGGGGCTGCAGCCACTCAGGGAGTCCTGACCCAGCCTGCACAGCTGGGAGCCTCCCAGGAACTCCCCTGCAGCCCTGGAGAACAGCACTGCAAGGGCCTCACGGGTGGGCAGCAGAGCCTGCTTGAGAAGAGATATGGAATCATGGAATTATACAATCCTTAAGGCTGGAAAAGCTCTCTAAGATCAACCACTGAGTCCAACCACTAACCTAGCACCACTGACCCATGTCCCCAAGTGATACATCTCTATGTCTTGTAAATCCCTCCTGGGGTGGGCCCTCCACCACTGCCCTGGGCAGCTGTGCCAATGCCTGATCACCCTTGTAATGGAGAAATTTCCCCAATATCCAGTCTAACACAATCTAATCCCTGGCCCAGCCTGAGGCCGTTCCCTCTGCTCCTGTCCCTGTTCCCTGGAGCACAGCCCGACCCCCCGGCTGTCCCCTCCTGGCAGGAGCTGTGCAGAGCCACAAGGGCCCCCCTGAGGCTCCTTTGCTCCAGGCTGAGCCCCTGCCCAGCTCCCTCAGCCTCTCCTGGGGCTCCAGCCCCTTCCCAGCTCCGTTCCCTGCCCTGGACACATGAGCAACATGAACGAGTGGATATTCCCTTCCCCCAAAGGGTGCAACTGATACATAGAGAAGGAAAAGCAGAGCCCCACATCACCAGCCATGAGCCTACCCAAGATCTCTTCAAACATCTGCTGGGTTTAGGCACATGCCAGGCAAGGCTCCACCAAGCAGCAGCTCTGGACACTGCCTCCCACAGCTCTGCACTCAAGGATGCACTGCCACCTCGGTACTTGCCTATACATTCTCTTTCCTTGGATGTGCCTGCCTGGGAGTGGGCTGAGGAGGCTCGTGGAGCTGGTGTGGTGTTCAGAGGATCGTTAGGTGTTTTGTGCTGCCTGGGATCCTCCAGTTGAAAGCCCAGCGTTGGTGAGTCCCCCACAGGACTGAGCCTAAGGGGCAGGAGCAGGGGCACCTTCCTGTGACAGCATCCTATGGGTGGGAAGGCAAAAAGTTTCTCCAGGAGCTGGAGCCCGGTGGGGCAGGCGAAGGACACACACATTGTAGCTATTTACTGCTTGCAAATGAGGCACAGCCTTGGAAACGTTCACAGGAACGACTTCAAGTAACAAATTCTTTTGAGAAAGCCACAATCTGCTCATGGCTAATTTGAGAGCAGAAAGAGAAGAGGGCTGGGGCATGTGATGAATTATTCACAGGGTGCCGAGGGGGTGCAGGAGGCCTATGGGGCAGAGGGTGATGCATCCACAGCTTGGGCTCTGCAGCTTCAGGTGGGGTGTAGCCTGAACTGCCCCCAGGTCTGAAAGCAAATTCCTGTCCTTATGCTTGAAATGGGGAGCAACAAGGGAAATACTGGGCTGGCAAAGGCAAGTTCAGGCTGTGAGGTGCCTCTGTGTGTGCACAAATGACTGCAGTCAGCAGTAGGTTACACCTGGGGGAGAATGGATAATGTGCTCTAGGTCCTCCTGAAGTGGGAACAAACCCTGCCCCAGCCCAGGAGTGGCTGAGCAACCATCCTGGAGAGCAGGGTGTACAGCAGATGGGTGTGCCATGGTGTCAACAGGTCCTGGCACTGCTGGTGGTGCATCTGTGACCTGCCTGGCCAGGATAATTGTGGGCATGGAATTGTCTAAAGGCAGCTCCAAAACTACACAAGAGCCCAGGAGCAGGACTGAGAAAGGGGGACAGTGCAGGAGGACACATTGGGACTGACAGGGATGCTGGATGTTGAGGTGAAGCTGGGCTGGAGGCAAGGAAGGAGTGGGGGGAATGTGCAGGGGAGGTGGAGGGACCAAGGTTTTTGACCTGTTCAGTAAACCTGGCCCTAGGACCCATAGCCACAGGCTGCAGACTGTTCAAATGGACACTTCTTTTTTCATGGGATTGGGCACAACAATTGTCCAGACTATCCCACAAAGGGGTCACCCACAGGGCGAGAGGCTTCTGGATCATCATGTTCCTGCCTGGCAAAAAACTGTCCTTGAGCTGGAGCTGTGCAGACAAGGTCAGCTGCTTCCCAGTGGTCTTGAAAGGCCCAGGATTTCCCCAAAGTGGAGATCAGCAGGAGCAGATATAACCTTGGGCACGGAGCAGATTGGGAAGTTAGACATCACCAGTATCTGTCTGGCCAGTGCTGCTGGGGGCTTAGTGCTCAGTCAGCTCTGAGAACAAACATTTTTGGACAGAAGTGACAAGAAAATCAAATCCTTAAGCTAAAGATAGTCCAGGTGAAGCAATAAAGTGTTATTTTCTCATTTAAGAAGTTTTTAAAGAATCTGCATAGTTCCTGTGGATGAAATGGAATGGGAAAGAGGGTGATCACTCCCTAGCCCCATGCTCTGAGCAGTCCCCTCCTACAAATGCCATCTCTGTCCTCCAGCTCCTGTGCACTGGATCTGGCTTTTCTCTTTCTTTCTGAGTGCCTGTTGGAGGCAGTTTCCTTGCCGCAGGGCTCAGGAATGGGAGCCTCCATTAACCTGCCCCGTGCCTCTGGGAGGAGGCACTGGCCCTGCCTGACCCTGCTGTTTGTCATGGCTTTGTCATTTAATTTGAATTTATTGATTTGTTTGTCACAGTCTGGGATCAATCACTGCGGTGATCGAGATCCAGAGCTTGGGAGGTGCTGCTGACCTGCTCCTCCTGCTCCTCCTGCTCCTCCTGGCCAGTCTGGAGCAAACCTCAGAGCCCCAGAGCCTGTGGATGGCTGTGAGGAGACTGGGGACTGCCCC
Source organism: Molothrus aeneus (assembly GCF_037042795.1). Classification (NCBI taxonomy): domain Eukaryota; kingdom Metazoa; phylum Chordata; class Aves; order Passeriformes; family Icteridae; genus Molothrus; species Molothrus aeneus. The sequence goes on from NC_089663.1 coordinate 358,018, forward strand.
CCACACCACCCACACGGCCAGGCTGTGGCTCTGGGAGGGACTGGGTGACAATGTCCTCTGCAGGCATGTGAGGAAGGCAGCCAAGTGGTGACTAATTAATAAGTGACACTTGCAGGCAGAGCTCTGATATCTAAAAGCACTTTTGTATCTTAGCAGTGTTTTCTGAGTGACGGAGGGAGCAGTGAGGAGCATTAGGGTAGGGAGCGCTCCATGAAATGAACCTTCTCAGGACAGGAGCAATCCTGTTGTGGGGATGGACATCTCCCATGGGAGGGCAGAAAGTGCCCCTGTGAGCTCGGGATGCTCCTGGAAGGTCAGAGATGTGGTCCTGCTGCTGGGCTGCAGAGGCCTCCTGCTGTAGGTTTGCTGTGAGGGTGGAGAGGCCTTGGAACAAGCAGTGCAGAGCAGCTGTGGCTGCCCCATTCCTGGAGGTGTCCCAGGCCAGGTTGGACGGGGCTTGGATCAGCCTGGGATAGTGGAAGGTGTCCCTGCCCATGGCAGGGGGTCAGACTAGGTCTTCAAAGGCCCCTTCCAACCCATAACACTCCATGGTTCTGCTGCAGTCCCTGGGCTTGGCTGTGAGAAGTAATGCAGAAGGATCTGCCAGGGGGTCATCCCTTGTGCCACATTGCTTTGTCATCATTTGCTTCAAGTCTGTGCTCTCCAAACCTCTAGCTGGATGGAGCCTATGACCCAAAATCCAGTGTCAGCCTGGCCCCAGCAGCAGGCTGGGTGTGTCCACAGCACTCAGAACCTTCCTGCCCCATCACTCTGTAGGTGCTGTACATGAAGGGTCAATGTGTTGGATGCTGGTCACCACATCCCTCACAGCATGGTCCTGCTGGGTGCCCTCACCTACAGGATGAAGGGGACATGGCCAGATGCTGCAGGAGAAGGTGGAGTGCCAGGGGTTGCATGTGAGGGATAATTCTGTTTCTGAGAGCTGGAGACTGGCTTCCTCCCAAGGTATCAGGCAGAGTCTCTGCCAGAGCTGCTGCTGTGCTCAGCAGCACATGAATAATCTTGTTACCAGTGTAGATGTACAAGATCTGCTTCTGTCTCACTAAATTCTGAGACTAAAGTGTCTTCAGGAACTGGGAGGCCCACAGGCACCTTCTGCAAGAAGAAGTTCCCTCTCCCCATGGGAGCTGTTGCTTTCCAGATCCATTGAGTGTCTTTGGATTTTGAGGCAGGGAGAACAGATGCTATGAGTCTCTCTCTTCCAGATCATTTATTACATCCTTGGGCCCCTCTGGCCTGTGCCTTCTCCAAAAAGCACTCACAGGCTGTCTGACCTTTCTTCACGGCAGAGGTGCTCCAGGCCCCAGGCTCTGCTTGACATTCTCCAGGAGCAGTTCAACTCTGCCACTTTCTTCCAGTGGTTCCATTTTCCTGATTTAAACCACATCATCAGCACAAACTGAGATTTCAACCATCTGCATTGGTTCTCAGACCATGGAGGGGCATCACATGCAGATTCCTTCATGGCAGGTCCCCTTGGACTCCTGTTTTCTGGGTAGGGTTGTCCTGAGGCCATGCACCCCTTCCACCCCATCAGTGCACCATCATGCTCAGCTTGCATGGCTGGAACATCCCCAGGGAAGCTCGAGCTCCCCAGGACAGGACACCCGGAGGGGCTGCTGCTTGTGGGCAGCACCAGGTTTGTCACGGGGTGATGCTGCTGGGAGCAGCAGAGAGATTTGCTGAGCAAAACTGGACTACAGGCAAATCTCCAGTGTGGATGCTGCTGGAGGTGCTGCTCCACGGGGAGGTGGGGACCAGCCTCCCACCCTTGCTGGGAAAGCTGGGCCTGTGGAGAACAGGGACACCTGAGGCACATCAGTGTTGCTCTGGAAGGAGGCTGCAGCAGAGGGATTTTGCTGAATGCTCACTGTTTGCTGGGAGATAAGGCTACTGGGAGCTAAAAACACAGAAACTGCTCTGATAGCTGAGCTTTCTGCAAATATTTGGAGAGTACATTTGATTCCCTGTGAACAGAGACCCCCAGTGTGCTCTGTCTGTGATGGAGAGATTGTTTTTCCAGGCTCTCAGGGGAATCCTGGTTGTCATCTCCATCTGGAGCTGTCCTCAGTCTTGAGCTCATGGCCTCAGCTCACATCTGCTTTGGTCTTGACCCAGCCTGGGGCTGACCCAGCAGATTTCCCAGCAGATTGGAAGTTCCAATCACCAGAGAGGGAAGCTTGCTGTACCCCCCTGGCCAGGAGCTGGGATGCAGCAATTCCTGATGAACTGTTCTAGTGGTCTGTCTGGTGACAGGGACACCTGCTCCTGTCCCTTTGCTGTGATGTAAAGCCAGGCTGGTCCAGAAGGGAGTCCAGGGCAGGGCGAGACATGCAGAGCATGCAGACAGGGGTTTGTGTGCCATTATGAGACCCCTTGGGTGTATTCTAGTTCTTGTTCAATCTTTGCTCTCTTCTCCAGCATCATCCTGGCTGTGAGGAGAGCTGCCCCCAGAGCTACACATCCTGCTGCCCCTCAGCTCTCTCAGGCTGTTTCTCCTGCCCTCCTGTTAGTCCAGCTGCTGTCTCATGTGATGGCCTTCAGGACAGAGAGCTGGGCTGGTCCCAGAGGTTCTGCTGCTCTCAGGCTCTCTAGACCTCACCTCTCCCTCTGCTTCTGACCTGACAGATCCCTGACCCAGGCTCTCACCCTGGGATGCAGCCTGGCTCCAGAGGGGGCTTCTCACTGATGTCACATCCAGAGATGCCAGCATTAACCTTTGCTGTCCTATGACAAATTAATTTAATTGATTGAGGTTTCTGCTGTCATCTGGGGTGCAGTAGACTCTGGAGGCATGGCCCCACCTGCAGATGCTCTTAATGCAGGGGCAGCCCATCCCTGGGGAGAGTTTGGGGTGACAAGTCCCTGCTCAGCTGTCACTGCTCTCAGCACATCTGCTTGCTGGTAGGCTTGTCTGAGTGCATCTGCACAAGATGCCTTATTTTCTTGGAGAAAAATGCAATAATGAGTGGGACTTTGGCCTCTAAGCTGTGGTGAACAGTCATTTCTTTAAGGGCTTGGGGGGTTTCTCCAAGGAGTTTGTCCTGGAGGAGTGGTGAGGCCTTGTTGGGCAGGAATCCTTGTAAACAAAGTTCCCAGCAGGAGAGTAGAAACAAGTGAGACAAATTCAAGTGAGGATCCTCGTGGCTTCCTGGTCTCCAGCAAGTCACAGCCTATTGCATTTCACCCACCCAGGCCTCCTACAGAGCTGTGTCACTTGCTTTCAGCTCAGCATCCCCAGGACAGCCCCTCTCTGCAGGAGAGGCAGAGGAGGCTCCTGCTTCCCTCTGCCCCTCACTGGGACATTTCCCCAGTTAAAGCTCTGCCAGCACCAAGTGTCTCCTCCCCAGGGAGGTGTTTGTGTGGGATGGCTGAACCAGCCCACAGAGTTTCTGTTTATCACTGATCAGGACAGACATGTGGAGCTCTTTCCATCCCTCATTCCCACCCCTCTCACCCTGAGCCTGCACAACTGGGCTGGGGTCACAGCACACAGAGGGGACATTGCTGCTCCTCCTCTGTCCCACTCCAAGCACTCACAGCCACAGAGCCCACCTCCAGCCCTTTGGGACTCCTTGATGGAGCACTGGGCTGTAACACAACTCATGGGAGAGGGTTCAGTCTCCTGGGAGATCCCAGCCTTCCCCAGCCCTGCTGAGAGCTCCATGGGATTTATCAATCTCTCCATGCTTTGTGTCAGCCACAGATTTCCTATGAATGAGTTTTAAATATGTCTGTGTGAATCACTGATGAAAATATTGACTAGTCTGAGCCTCCTGCTCCAAAACATTATGAGAAACACAGATTTAATGACAGCTCCCCATCAGGGGCTGCTGCCTGGGCTCTTCCCCGGTTCCCTGTCTCACGTGTGTCTCCCAGATGCAGAGTGCTCATTTCTAATCAGCCGTGCAGCTCCGAGTCAGGCACATTCCACAGGCTGGAGCACATCACATCTGTTCAGCCACCGCCAGCAGCCACGCAGGGCATCTCCTCTGTGAGTGAAATGAAGGCTGACAAGACCTCTTTTCCATAAAAAAAATGATTGGCATAAACCCTCCAACTTCCTTTCAGCTGCCTCCTGGATCCCTTTCCTTTGTCTTTGCCTGTGCCTGGTGCTCAGGAGGAGCCTCACCCTGCTGCCATCTCCTTTGGGATGCTGCAGCTTCCCCAGTGCTGTGAGATGCACTGAGGATGCTCCTGCACAGCCCTCTCCAGGTCTGCCTGAGGTGTCACTCCTCCTACTCAGTGCCGTGTAACACTTGCCTTGATCTTAAAAATGCTGGTGGGCTTTCAGCATCCTCTTGTGATACAGACACCAAGGCAGGTCAGAAACACCAATTGCATTTCTGCCCTATCAGGAGTCTGGCCATCTCTACAAACAAAACCTCTGCACTTTTTTTTGTTGCTGTTGTTCACAGAGCATTTCAGGTGCTTCCTTACTGCCATTCATTCCCTAAGTCATGCATTTTTAACTGCTGAATGTACCTTCGCATATCAATTTTCTGTACTTCATAACTTCTAATTCAAAATCAATGCTTATCTATTTCCCCCCTACACTCCATTTTGTTATATATTGCTTTTTTTTCCTTGATTTCTAATATCTGCCTCTGTTTCATCACTGAGGAGAATGGGCATCTGGCCAAAAACTTCCTCTTACTTGATTATGACATTATGGCTCTTGCCCTTGAAGAAAAATTCCCTGTTTTCACTCATATTTTTCTGTCAATGTTGTGTCCTTTCCAATTAGTTTTCCTCTCAATTCACCTCCCTGCTGGGGATGTTCTCCTGTCACACCAGGTGAGTCACTTCTGGTGGTGGGTCCTTCTGTTTGCTATGGCACTGGGGAGGAGTGTGACTCTATCTGCTTCTCCAGAGTCCCTCCTGGCTCCCATTCCAGTCATTCTACAAACACAATAATTACAGGAGTCCTTGAGCCACTTTCACTCTGGTAATTACTTTCCCTCCCACCTTCCAGCTGAACCCCTCCCAGCCAAGTTAACCACTCCAGAGGTGGATTTTCTTTCCTACAGGTCCCAACCCCAGCCTGTTCCCAGCCTTGTGCATGTTTTTGCCTGCTTCTCACAGGACTGGTTCTTTAAAGGTGACCAAACAAAAGCCCCCTTGGGACTGATTTGAAGGTACTGACCCCCTCCAAAAGGCAGGGACACCCTGTCCTGGTGCATGGGGGAGTTACTGCCTACCTCCATCACCTGAGCACTTCTGGGGCACCTTCAGTGAGAGCCCAGTCTCCTGGAGAGCTGCAACCTGGAAAGAGAACAGGGCAAATTGAAATTAATAATTTATGAGTGACAGTAACAATTTCCAACATTTGAGGAAGCAAAGAAAATTGCTCCATAAACATATTTCTTTTCAATTTCCTACCAGTTACTTGAAATTTGATTTCCATCTAGTTTGTTTCATCAAACCTCCCCAAAGTGATTTAAAAAGTGTCGCCAGCAATTACCCAGCTGCAGAAGGAAAGAAATGGCAGAAGGGCATCTCCAATTCACCAGCCCAAAAGGAACAGGGAGGAGGAGGGTTGGGTCACTGCCTGAGAAACTATTAGCCAGCACCAGAAATCTCATCAGTGGTTTGGCCAGCACAGCCTTGGCCACACTGGGGTCAGGACAGCCCTGGGGCAGCAGGGACAGCTCTGGGGCAGCAGGGACAGCTCTGGGGTAGGAGGGACAGCTCTGGGGCAGCAGGGACAGCTCTGGGGCAGCAGGGACAGCTCTGGGGCAGCAGGGACAGCTCTGGGGCAGGAGGGACAGCTCTGGGGTAGGAGGGACAGCTCTGGGGTAGGAGGGACAGCTCTGGGGCAGCAGGGACAGCCCTGGGGCAGCAGGGACAGCTCTGGGGTAGGAGGGACAGCTCTGGGGTAGGAGGGACAGCCCTGGGGTAGGAGGGACAGCTCTGGGGCAGCAGGGACAGCTCTGGGGCAGCAGGGACAGCCCTGGGGCAGCAGGGACAGCTCTGGGGCAGCAGGGACAGCTCTGGGGCAGGAGGAACAGCCCTGGGGCAGCAGGGACAGCTCTGGGGCAGCAGGGACAGCTCTGGGGCAGCAGGGACAGCCCGGTTCATTCACTCCTGGGGACAGGGAGAGGTGCAGGGACTGCAGCAGCAGCAGGGCCCTCTGCCTGCCCCAGCCTGCATACCGCCCTCCCTCCACACTGCTGGAACTTCAGCACTCCCCAGCTCCTCCTTGCCAGCCCTGCTGGGGCTGGGGTGCTTTTCACCACGTGCTCCTGTTTTACCCTTGCTGGAGTGAGGGATCCCTCCTGAGAGTGCTGAGGGTAGGTGGAGCTGCCTTGTCTTCCTCACTTCTGACACTTTGTGACACTGACTTGGCTGTCCCACCTATTTTTTACTTTGGGCTCTGCTTCTGTCTCTCTCCCAGGAATATCCTGCACCTTTTCCCAGCAGTAGAGGCCAATCTCCTCAGCAGGACCAGTTATCTTTGATGCTAACGCATGAGCAGTTGCCACCCATTTCTTTCACATTTATTCTCCCACATGGGAACAGGCTCCCAAGCACCATCCTGAGCTGTTCAAGCCTGCCATGGTCCTGGCACTGTGACAAAACTGCTGTGAGTGTGTCACAAGAGCCATCACTCCTGGCTTGGATTTGCTCCCAGGCCAGGGAGGTGCTGGTGGGGCTGGGCTGGCTCACCCTCACTCATCCCAGCAGTGGGGATATTTACCTGGAGATCAAGGACACAGGTTCCTCTGCAGCTGGAGTTCCCCAAGGCGCTTAGGGGAGAGGCCACTGGAGGCCTTTGCTGGGGTCTCCACATCTGCCATATCAGCACTGCCACTGATTTAAATAACACACACTGAGAGTAGGAAAATAATATCTGGAAACAAGGGATTCAAGGGGCTGGAAGGCTGGTGATGAATAAACATCCATGGCTTGCGGTGAATCACTGCATATCCTTGAACATCCCTGAGCACAGGGGCACTGATGCCAAGAGTCAAGGAAGGTGTAGAGAGGAAGCTGCTCACCCTAAAGCCTCACCAAAACTTCCCGGTCCTTCTGATAATTGAGGAAGACAAGTGTTGAATAAGCAGCAGCCCTCAATGGGCATAATTCAAGCCTGGAAGTGTTTACAGTGTCAACTCTTTGAGCATAATGGGGAATTACATGAATAGGCTGGCTGAGTTCTTAAAGTAATAGCTTTGTTAAAAGCACTTAGGATCAGCACTGCTTGTGACTGCCTCGTGCCCATAGCACTCACACGGGTTTGCTGTCCTGTGATTTTCTGGCCAAATAACACCATTTTTTCCCTTCTGAAGTAAATAGTAATAAATGAATACAGAAATTAAGAGCAATTCCCAGCACCTGTTGTGTAGGAGCACTCTCAGTGTCCAAGGCCTTGGACAGCGCTGACATCCCCACTCTGGCAAAGAGCTTTTTTGCATTTAAATAAAGACCCAGGGTGGTGATGACGGCTCTGAGTGTGAATTCATTATCCCGAGGGATCGGTGCATGTGGAAGGTGGGAGGGAAGCTGTGACTGCACTGAGGAGAGAGGCTGCACACCTGGTGCAGTGCCCGTGCTGTCCCCTACCCCAGGGGAAGGCTCAGCACACATCAGAGGCTGTACCCCATCCACGAAGGGCAGGTGTTCCCCCTGGAGAAGGGGATGCCCAGTGGGATGTGTAGGACTCCTGCCTGGGGGTCAAAGGGATCAGATCCTCTTGGCTGGGCAGGCAGACCCAGTGATAGCTAAAGTTCTCTTTAGGATATTCTCTCCCTCCAGTTTTCCCCATGACACCCAGTGTTGTACCCCAGGTCACAGAACAGAGTGCAACACCAGTGTCACATCCTCTCACCTTAAATGCTAAAGAAGTTTCCATGGAGATCCTATTTTTAGCATTTCACCCAGCTGCAGGGCTCTGAGGACTCATAAGCGTGCTCTGGAAGCTAATTAGATGTTTCTTGCAAAGTTTGACTAAAATTGGTCACCTTGTCATGGAGATCCAGGTTAGGAGGCGTTACTCGGATCTGGACTTGCTCTTTAAACAGTAGTTTTTGGAGCAGATTCATTTCTCTAAGTAGAAAAGCTTTTCACATCTTCCATGGGATAGCCCAGGCCAAGGCAGGAGACCAACAGTAGTTAAGCACAGCTGCTAATGAGGTTTTTAGTCAAGGGTTAGAAGTGCACCACTTGGTGGCAATTTCAAGTGTAGAGGTCACAGATGTGAAAATCTGTTTTGCTTTTGATATCTTTTTGTTGAACAATTGGGAGGTGCAGACACAGAGCTGAGCTCCTATCTCAGCACAGCCTGGGGCTGACCAGTGACTCTCAGCCCTCTGTGCTCCCTCCTGCTGTGTGCCAGGAAGATGGATGGGGTGGGAGAGGGAGACACCAGGAAGGGAATGAGGCACTGGGAAAGGCAGAGATTTGCTGCAGAGGTGAGGAATGAACCCAAGTTTGGGTCTCTTGGCCATGGTTGGGTAGGGTGGTGAAGACCACAGTCTGTGGATTAAGGAGATACGTGAGATGTTGGTGCTTCCAAGGAAAGGGGACTCATGTGGAGATGGTCTGTACAGGGGTGAGGCAGAGCTCTCTCTTGGTGCTGGTGGTGGGGCTGGCCCATGGCAGGAGGGTGTAGGAGGTGTAGGAGGCCAGCCTAGGTTGGACATCACCCACTCTTGGGAACAGGCACTGCAGGAGCTCATCCATCCTGTAGCTGCATGTCCAGAGGACAGCTCAGTGCAGAGTCACTGTCTCATTGGGGGCACTGCTCACTCCCCTCAGCAGCCTGGGGATGATGGCCATCCCTTCCCATCCCAGCTGGGCCACTCCCTTGGAGCAGGAGTGCTCTGACCCAGCAGTTCTGCCTTGTGTTTGGTCTGCTCATTGTCTGTCTGCAAGGCCATGCCAGCTGTGCCTGGGGGATGTCCCCCAGCCCCTGGTGACAGGGTGAGGATGCCATCTCTGCTCCCTGCCCTCTCAGCCCCATGGCGTGGTACAGGCTGGGGGTGGAGGCAGTGGTGGAGGTGGTGCAAGGCCCTGCTCTGCTGCCTCCATCCTTCAACATGAAACCACTTGAGGTGAAGCATAATGTGATGTCAGCACTGGAGTCCACAGCAGCCATGGCCACCACAAAAGGTGGTTTGTGGGACTGAAGTGATGCCTTAGGCTGCAAATGTTCACCCAAAGCAGGAGAAGCCCAGACAATTTGCTGCATTTTTCCAATGTTTGATGGCAGACAACAGCCTTTCTGGCAGATATTTAATACAAATCCAGTGGCCACATGTGGGACTTCTCTTGGTTCCTTGGAGGGCTCTGGGTTGGAGCTCAAAGTCTTCCTCCTCCCACTCATCACACCTGATCCCAGCAGAGTCTCTGTCTTTGTGGGCTGTGTTTGGGTTGCTGCTCTGCTGTTTCACAGAAGCCAGAGCCTTGAAAAATTCATGTGGAGTGCTAGAAGGAAAAAAACCCCAAACTTAATTTGGGTTTTCATGACACACAAGCCCTCTATTAGGCCTTGTAAACTTTTTCTGACATTACCACTTCATGAAAACTTTGATTTCAGCTGTTGACTAAATCTTTAATCTCCCTCTACCTGCTAGGTCTGTCTCCTTTTCTTACTTAAAAAACCTTTTGGATTTTTCTTCAACAGCATCTTTCAAATGTCAGCAGTTACCAGACTAACACGGAATGCAAAGGCCTTGGCAAACAGTCTTTTAAAGAGTTGGGGCATATAAATTCAAAGGCATGATATAATCTAGGAGGAATCCATCAGGCAGGGGACCCTCTTGCATGAAGTGTATTGAGAACTAAGCACAATATGAACAGAAGGAAAATTGCTTTTTCCCTTTTGAATTTTTATTCACTTAGCAGCAATATTTACTAGTAGCAGGCAGAACCCATTTTTCATTTTCTGGGGAGATGTGAGAATTTCAGTGCCACTCATCTTGTCACCAGATTAAATCTGTCGACTTGCTGCCAGGTCACTGTGATATTAATGATACAGTTGTAATCCCTTTCTTTTGGGAGGCCTGTGGACGGAGAAGTAAGAACTTGACCATTGTTCACATGTTATAATAGAAAGAAAAATAGCACTTCTGAAATCCTGGGAAATTGCAGCTCCCTCTGTCATTGATTTCCTTTGTGCTCACGGAGCTGGGCTGCAACCGGCTCTGGCAGCTCTGCGTGTGACGCCTCGCCGGCACCAGCCTCGTTTGGTAATTAGTCAGCAGCCTCGTTTGGTAATTAGTCAGCAGCCGGAGCCGGTGCTCTCTCAGCTCAGCTCAGCTCAGCTCAGCGGTGCCATCGGTCCCAGCTGTCCCAGGATGGGCGCGGAGCCTCCTCCAGCCGGGGGTGTCCCCCCCTCCTTGGGCTGCTGTGGAGATGAGCCGCTGTCACTTCCCTTCCAGAGGGACAAACTCCCAGCAGACAGTGAAGGAAAAGCCCAAGTACCAAGTATGGAACTCAGCTGATGGCCTCTGCTGCTGTGACCTTGTTTAGCAAGGACTTCGCTGTGGCTGGAGTGGGGTCTGGGACCTGGGGTGGCAACAGGGGGGCCTGAAGTCTTCAGTATTCTTCATGAGCCAGCTGGGTGACAGAGCTGACAGCACACCATCCCTGGAGGTGTTCAAGGCCAGGCTGGATGTAGGTCTGGGACACCTACTCTAGTGGAAGGTGTTTCTCCCATGCAATGAGATGAGATTTAGGGACCCTTCCAACCCAAACCATTCCATGACTCTATGATGACCAGGGGCAGGTGTCTTGCAACAGAAAAAGTCTTACTCTCTTTAGAGTAGGGATTCCTCAGTATTTCAGGCAGAAAATTCCTCTGCCTCGAAGCTCCCAGACATACCTGCTGAGGTCAGTCTGCAGCTGCTCAGGGGAAAGCTGGGACATTCTTATGAGGCTTTGGAAGAACAACCCATTTCTCAAGACAGTTATGGATAAACACAACCCAAACAAACCTGAGCCCTTTGCAAATGCTGCACAGCTCAGATCTTCCCTGCTCCCTTTCCCTAAATCTTTGAGTTATCCAAAGCCTGGATGTGGGGCTGTGTTTAGGAAATGGGGCTGCTGTGGAAAAAGCTGAACTCCCAGTGATGGATTTGGCTTTGAGCTTCCCTGGTGAGGGAATCTCTGGGCTGTCTGTTATTAATCCTGGGGAGAAGTGTCCTCCATGCTGACCTGACTGGCCAGGCTCGTGGCAATGCCTTGCACCCCATCACCTCCTGACTGCCCCCGGGAGGATGAGGGCAGCCCCACAGTGAAGTGGCCTTGGAGCCCCTCTGGAACCTCTGCCCCAGGCAGCAGCCGCATCCCCAGGGCAGGATGGAGAGACTCAGGGAGGCTTCCCGGGATGAGACCAGTCTGTGCCCTTCCCCGCTCACCGTCTCCTAATTAGCATTCCTTTGCCACACTTAATTAGCACATTCCTGCCTTTAAGTTATGGGCTGCTTTCCTATATTTACACCCTCCTAAAACATCAAGGGAGAGGTCTATAAATTACATCTCATGAAAAACATTAATTGTGTGAACTCCTTCTAGCATTTATAATGCTCAGCTTGTTCCTCTCTCCAAACCTGCAAACACACACAGACAGGGTTAACACACGTGCTGCCTCTGCTCCCACCTGGGGCTGGTCCCTCCTGCACACACCTGCACACACCTGCACACACCTGCACACACCTGCACACACCTGCACACACCTGCACACACCAGCCAGGGCTGTCCAGACCAGCCCTGCACACCTGGAGCAGCACCTTGAGCTCTGTGAGGTGTTTGTCCAGCATCTCCTCACCACACTGGTGGGTGGGAGGCTGCAGTGGCTTCAGCTGCCCCAGGATCTCCCAGCACAGCACTGGTGTGTGCACAGTGCCTGCTTTATTGAGCATGAGGGCCTTCTCTCAGCCAGCTAGGACGTGTTCCCTCTTACAACCACTGGTTTACAGGAGAGAATTTCCTGCTGAAGGCAAGTACTGGCAAATTCACCAGCCCTCCTGTGAGCCTTGCAGCATGGAAGGTGAGCACCAACCTGTCACCAGGGCCCTGGCACAGGCAAAATGGAGTTTGGGCATCGTGGTACCACCATCCTGCATCCTTGGGACTTGCTGAGACTCCCTCAGAGGTACAAGGTAAGAGGAGAACTCCAGTGAGGGAGCTGAGAGCAGAGGTGCCAGCTGTGCTCAGAGCCCTGCTCAGCAAGGGCCATGCCCCTCAGCATGCAGGATTGGGCTTCAGCTTCCATGCCAGCATTCCTACCCTCTCTACTCACCTGATCTTTCAGACAGTGCAACTGAGCCTCCTGCTCTCCAGGCTGAGAGAGGAAAATGGCAGAAGAATGCCTGTAGTTTAGGAATAACAGAATACAGGGATCAGAAAATCAACATCTAGAAAAGGAAAAATGTTTGAGGATTGATCCCAATTAGAGAGGAATCCTAGAAAATAGGTGCAGGAGGTGACAGGCATGAGTCCATGTTTGGGTTTGTTTGCTTGCTGCTGCAGTGGGTTTTGTGTGCCTGGGTCTTTTGAGCTCCTCTGCAAAGCCCAGCCCAGCAGAAGCCTCCACCAGCCACAGCAAGGGGTGTGCTGCTGAGCTCGTTGGGTTGGAATATTCCTGGATCATGGGATGTACAGCTCCAGGTCACCCCTGAACAAGACAAGATCTGAACTCCAGTGGTGAGTTCCTGTTTTCCCCAGCTTGTTCTTGGGGTTACCTACTGCTGGCCATCCAGTACCTCAAGGAAGCCTCCAAGAAAGATGGAGAGATGCTGATTCCAAGGATCTGGAGTGACAGAACAAAGCTGAATGGCTTTGAACTGAAAGAGAGGAGGTTGATATTAGACATTGCCACCCTGATTGCTTTGATGTCCATGAGGAGCCAGGGTTTCTATTTTAGCTTTTATTTGAAGGACAGCAGCTTCTGTTCAGCCAAACACTCGCACAAGGTGCAGTGTCAGAGCCGAGGAGAGAAACATCTGTCCTGGCATGGGCAGTGCTGTGACACCAGCTCACCTCACTGGTTTTGGTGTTCTGGTCATGTTCTGCTGCTGCCTACAGAATTTATCAGCGGCACAGTCATCTCCAAAAACCCCACATGTGGGGATTCTGCTGGATCTCTTGCCCATGTGAGACCTTTTCCTTCTGCATCACTCTTTCAAACCATACCAAATTTCAGCCAAGTCAAGGTCCACGGCTTTCCCTGAGCAAGGGAGGAGGAGATGTTTACTGATGAGATTTTCCAGTGGATCAGGCAGGCTGGATTTCCTGTGGCCTCCAGGACCTGGATGGCAGAAATGTCTGCAGCTGTTTGAGAGCCTGGACAAAGAACCAGGTCCTGCAGGCAATAGAGAGTCTGAGGCATCTGCATACTGCCCCAGGTCTGGGAGGTGAACAAATCTCACTCCTCAGCCTCTGTGTCTCTTTACAGGCTCTCAGTTGTTACCTAGGACCCTGCCAACACACATGGGCTGAACTGCTGCTCGTGGTGCTGCCTGACTGCCCTTTCCCTGCCAGGCCTCACCTTTCTCTCTGCTCTGGAACTCTGCTGGGTGGGTCACACCTCACATGTGCCCCTGGTAGCAAAGGAGAAAAGGTTTATGTATGTACTTAAAAGTTTATACATCTATGTATATCTATGTAGTATATACTATATCTGTATCTGTATTCACATATAGGTACACCTATCCCTGCATCCTGGGAAGGGCTGTGCAGGGCTGTGGGTGACACCTTCTGGGTGCTCCACTGGCCTTTGTGTAACCAGAGAGCCAAGCAAAGCAAAGAAGATTTTAGTTTGGTGAGTCATTTCAGGAAGATCTGATTGTCGAATTGCAGAATGGTTTGGGTGGGAAGGGACCTTAAAGCTCATTCAATGCCACCCCTGCCATGGCAGGGACACCTCCCACTGTCCCAGGCTGCTCCCAGCCCCAGTGTCCAGCCTGGCCTTGGGCACTGCCAGGGATCCAGGGGCAGCCACAGCTGCTCTGGGCACCTGTGCCAGGGCCTGCCCACCCTGCCAGGGAACAATTCCTTCCTAATGTGTCAACTAAACCGGCCCTTCACTAGTTTGAAGCTCCCTGAGGAAAAAGCTGTCCTTGCTGCCCCCAGACAGCTCCATCCCAGCAGCCTGGCCGGGACCTTTCCTGGCTGAGCAGAGAGGGCTGGAAAAGTGGTGTCTGTGGCCCAGGGTCTGATCGGTGCAATGGGGCTCCCTTTTAAAGCACCTCTCGATGTTTCTGACTTGTTTTTAAATCTGAAGCCCTCACACCCTCTCCAGCCCCCCCACTCCACTCTCCTCCAGCCTCACTGCAGTCCCCAGTGCCACGGAGCCTCAGTGCTTGGCGGGAGGAGATGGGCAGGGTGGGCCTGAACTTCTCCTTCACCCCGTGCCTTGGGCTCTGCTACATCCTTCTATCCATGCCCAGCCTTTCCCCCTCTCTCTTTCCCCCTGTTATGGTCTCTTGTCTTTCCCTCTTTCACCCTCACTTCCCATCCCTCCTCTCTCAGTCTATGCTCTAGTTTGCTCACAGCCACTGAGGTTGTTTTGGGGAGAGAAAATGACCTTGCCAAGAGCAGCATTTTGCTGTGCCCTGGATAGTAATTCTGTATTTGGCAGCCTGGAAGACCCCAGTTAATACAACCACAAATAAAAATGTGCCTATCAGGACTTGTATTAGGAGAGAGCTGGTTAAATCTTTGGTGGGTGGAAGTCAATGGAGAATCACTCACTTCCAGGGGGCTCCCCTGATTTACACTCACTGAGCTCAGGCCAAACATTTGCATTTACAGTGTATAGACATGATAAAATGGAATAAAACTGAAATACTAAACTTGATCCCATCTTAAAGCTTTATGTGAACTATAAATGTATTTGAAATAAATCAGGTACCTTTCATGGGCCCTATAAGTCAGACCCCTTGGCTTCCAGAGGACTGAGGTGCAAAGCCAATTGCTCAGCCCTCCTGCTCCTTTCTGTGGAGGGTTGATGCTCTGTGGACAGCTGATGCTCCCTGGAGGTGCCCTCTGTTCTGAGTATGGACTACAAGTGCTTGGCCTGACTGAAGAGCCAAGCCCTCCAAGTCAGGGGATCTGGAATTAGATCTGCACGGGTAATAAGAACTCACTTCTCCTGGTGCTTCTGAGTTATGAAATACCCTCTAGCCACAGACATGGCTGGTTTTTCCACATCTCACTCATTTTTTGTGGCTTCCTATTTCTTTTCAGGTTTTGATTTATGGGAAATTCCTTTAGATGTTGACTGAGACACTAAATAAGGGAAAAAATAAAACAACAAAAGGCAAACTGCCTTTCCCTTACAGATGATCTACCACTGTGTTAAATTTCAGGTTCATACTGGGGGCATCTGACATTACCACTGTTCAAAGAGATCTGAAAGACAGCAGCTAAATTATTCCTAATCTTGTCTCCTAGGCTGCTTAAAATGTGGTTGTGTTGCTCTAAAAAATACATATACCCCAAGGCAGAGAGCGTGGGTTGAAATGGGAGGTCGAGGGTACAGGTGCAGTTAAAAGTAACTAAAAGCAGAGTTACAGAGGCAGCTGTGGCTCGTGTCTTCAGTGAAGTCTGCAATGCTGGATGTTTTGGAGCTTGCAGAGAGCCTGTTTGCTGCTTTAAAGGCTTTTCCTCAAGTCCTTCCATGGTTGCAGTGTGCTCCATGCTGGGTCACCCTTGGTGTCTGAACACCCCTTTTCAGCAAATAAAGCAGCTTTTTGGCTCAGGGTTGCTGCATTTTGTGAGAGTTTCTGTTGGTTTCTGCTTAGTGATGTTTGAGTGGCCTTCAAACACAGGGCAGCAAAATTCTTCCTGATACACTACAAAAAAAATGATAAGGACAAAGTCTCTGCTCATAAGGGGGATTGTGCTGGTCCCTTGTGCCACTGACTGCTCCCTCCTGCTCCTCAGCACCTGCTGCTGTTTGGACTTCAGATGATTCTGGAGAAAGTGCCTGGCTGGAGCACTCAGCAGCCTGTGGTGCAGGGTGTGCCCAAGCAGCTCCAGCACCCAGGGACAGCTCTGGGCTCTGCCCAGGAGCTCTGGGCTGCACCCTGAGCCTGTTTCCTTTGGTAAAGGAGATCATCTGGGAGATTTCATCTGCTCTTGCCTGAGCCTCTGGGACTTGAGCCAGGGAGGGTCTGCTCTGGACCCAGCTGCACCAGCCAGCAGAGGTGGTGGGATGTGGATGTGTCCCAAAACTGTGGTGCCCCATAATAGGGGACAGAAATGCAGCTCATGCAGCATCTGCAGTGTCTCCACCAAGCTTTTTCATGTCTGAGTTTTTAATGGTACAGGCTACACTTGGAATGGGACAAAATGGGCATTCTAGAACTGGGAATATGGCAAGGCTGTTTATCCCAAATGTCTGGAATTGATGTTCACTAAGATAAAAAAAATATAATAAAGGAGGGGAAAAATGCTGCAAACTTACATGACAAGCCAAATCCTGGGATTTATTGCTGCCTCCTGAGGGATTAGAGTAGCAGGAAGGAGCTGAGCTGTTTTCTCTCTGATGGGTGATTGCAATGGGTACTGTCTCTCCTTAGCCCTCCTGACAAGAACTTTGGCTTTGCTTCATGCACCTGAGCTGTGGGTAAATTGTTGGGGTGATCCTATAGATCTTGGGCAGCTTAAGTTACTCTATGGTTTTGCTGCATTCCAAAGTGCCTGGTGAAGTGGGAAGCAGCCCTTCCATAACCACATGTGACCCCACTCCTGTGCCCCTTTGGCTGGGGCTCTTTGCTGTCCCTGTGCTCCCCAGTGCCTGTCACACCTGCCCCTTCCACTGTGACGTTTGCTGCATGGTACCTGTGTGTCATGGGGTGTCCTTGGAATGCTCCATCCTGGTCCTTGGTGGTTTCATGGGTCTTTCTCAAAGGGACAGGCTTTGTTCCTGCCCCTGCATGACTCCAGGCACTGGCCACCGTGCTGCATCCAGGGGAGCCACCACCACCACCACCATCTCCTTGTCTTGTTGCACTGCTCCATCCCCTTTGGGCTCTGCACAGCACCAGGCTGACCCAAGGCTCCAAATGAATCCAGGTGTTATTATCATATCAAAATCCCATTATCATAATGACAGAAAGGAGGTGGCTGCACATGGAGCAAAGCCTGCCAGATGCAGCCAATTCCTTTACTGCAGTTCTGACAGCATCACAGAGCCCATGGCGAAGCATTTCTGCTCCTTCAGAGTTGTCCCCCTGCCCCTTCACGTCACCACACACTTGTGGCCCCCCACATGTGTAAATTCATTTATTTGCTGGCACACCCCCATCCACCCAATGAAGAGAGCAAAGGGCAAAGCGGGACTCAGGGACTGAGCTGGATGATCTCCACTGCAGATCTGACAGTGATACATAACTTGCATTTTTAAAAGTTCTTTATTCTGCTGCCTATCATGCACCAGCAATGCATTTCAGAGGCAGCTTTCCCCAGAGATTCTCTCTGCCTCTTTTCACCCTGCTCCTGCCAGCCCATGGCATTGCTCCTGCTCTTCCAGGGAACGCTGTCCTTCCTGCATCCCCGTGCAGCCTCCTGCTAAAGCAGCCCTGTGTCTGCTCCTTCCCTGCTCCATTTCAGAGTTCATTTGTGCTGCACGACCACTCAAGGTGGGACACCAGGGGCCAAGGAAATCCCTGTCAGGCTGCAGGGCTGGTTTTGAATGGGCTCCTAAGAGGCAGCCAAGGACCACCCATGTTTGGCAGATAGACCTGGGGCTGCAGCTGATGCCCAAACCCCCAGCTGGGGAGAGACAATGTCCCCAAAATGAATTTGGGCATGAATGAAAATGGGCTTATGAATTTGGGTGCTACGGGAGCTGTATGAGAGCAGCCCTTGGTCCTCAGGCATGTGCCATGGGAGGGGGGCTGGGAGAGCCTGAGGCATGGTGGACAGGCATGTTTGTCCACACTCAGATTTTAGGGATGTCTGTCCACACTCACTCCCATCTCTATTTTAGCTTGGGATCTCCTTCCACTTCTCAGATCAGTGGACATGGTTTGTCTGAGAAGGGGAAGGAGATCCCAGCTAAAATAGAGATGGGGAATTCAGATTAGTTATTGGGAAAAATTTATTCCCAGAAAGGATGATCAGGCATTGGAACTGCCCAGGGCAGTGGTGGAGTCACCATCCCTGGAAATGTTCAAAGGGCATTGGATGTGGCAGGTGGGGACATGGTTTTGTGATGAACATGGTGGTGCTGGGTTAAGGGTTGGGCTTTTCAACCATTGTGATTCTATAAGGTGATTTTATCTCTGTGGCTGCCCCAAACAAAGCTGGGGGTGCTGACAGACTGAAATATCTCAGGAAGGACACCTACCATTGTTTTGGGCCCAGCACCACCTTCTCAGCCTGTCTTGGCCGAAAGCAACCAGGGAGATTGGACCTGGATATTTCCAAATATCCTCCCTCTCTGTCCCTTCAGATGCAGGGGACAAACACCTGGAAGACCCAAAACATGGAACAGGGAAGAAAGGGTGTGTGAAAAATACAGCATTCCAAAGGAACTCAGTGGAGGGACTGAAATGTATCTCTGGGAGTACAGAGCTGGTGGGGCTGCCATGAGAGGAGGTGGAAAAGAGCCATTAGAGGCAGTAGTCAGTGGCTAGGGAAGGGGAGCTGCTTGGCCAGGGCTGGTGAGGGCACAACCAGTATGGATCGGTACAAGGACTGTGGTTACAGGCAAAGCCACACAGTGGCATGGCCCTGGCAGTTCTGCAGTGATAGAACAAGGGGCAGTGATTTCAAGGTGAAAAAGATTTAGATTAGAGATTAGAGGTTAGATTTCTATTAGAGATTATAAATCAGGAATAAATTCTTCCCTTTGAAGCTGGTGAGGCCCTGGCACAGGGTGCCCAGTGCAGCTGGGGCTGCCCCTGGATCCCTGGCAGTGCCCAAGGCCAGGCTGGACACTGGGGCTGGGAGCAGCCTGGGACAGTGGAGGTGTCCCTGCCATGGCAGGGGTGGCACTGGGTGATCTTTAAGGTCCCTTTCAAACCAACCCATTTTATGATCCTGTGATTCTATGACCTCGTTACTTGGAATTTAGTAGGAATTTAGTAAAGTCTGAGCATCCCTTTTAGTAGGAATTTAGTAAAGTCTGAGCATCCCTTTTAGTAGGAATTTAGTAAAGACTGAGCATCCCTGGGAGCCCAAATAATGGATGCAGTTTGGCTCAGTCCCAGCTGGTGGGATCTGGAAGAGGCAGAGTGTCAAGGTAAAGCAGCATTTGGACTTCAGAAGGGTGGTATCAAAAGGCACTTCAAAGGCACCCCCAGGACCCTGGGGTTTGTGACATGGACAGGGACAGGGACATGGGCACGTGGTGCAGAGCCTGAGGTGCTGGGAATCAGAGGCCTGGCCTTTCTCTTTAAAGCTGGTACCCCCCAAGTGCTCAGTAAACAAATCCAGCCTGGAGAGAGAAGGAGCCAAGCTCAGATCTTGAATTGTGGTCCAGGGGGGACCAGAGTGATTTTGTAAAAGTTCTGTCAATGCATTTCAGCAAATCAGTACATCCCGTTTGGTCTGGCTTCCCTCAAGTAGGTCACTGGTTAATCTGATGCAGGCAATGAGCCACTTTCTTTCTATTTATCCTTTGATTTTGCTTTTCTAGCAGGTATGGCTTCACAACCAGCATGATGAAAGAGTATTTATTGCTGGCACCTGAAAGCATTATGCTCCAATAGGTGTCTGCATTTAATTTCAAACACATCAGGATGTCTCTAATTCCCCGGCCATGGGAAGTTGGGTGTTGTGAACTTTGGAATAATTTTTTATTAGTTCTCTAGTGGGGTTGTAGTGAAGCTGAATCTTAAAAGTTAAGGTAAAATGTCTGCTTGTCCAATTAGAATAATCTCACAATGGTGGAAACATCAGTTTTATGTGTGCAAATGAAGTTGTTGCAATTAAAAGTTATGCAAGAAGGAAAATTCTCTAAAGTCTCCAAAAGAGCAAAGATAATATCGTTTATAGACTCTGGGAATGAGAGCTGTTAAAGGCACAGACTTGGGAAATATTTGCTGCAATATATTAAAATAAGCAGAAAGGCAACTTAGTGGAAAGGGTTTTTTGGTACTTTGCAGGAAGCACCACAGAATTTTATTTTGGAGCACAAGGCACCAAGGAAGCCCTTGATGTTTTTGTGATCTGTGTTTGCCCCTGTGTGTTCTGAGATAGCACAATCTGAATATTTGTGATCAATAAATCACCTGAGAAATTATTAATGTTATTTGATTTCAAAATTATTGCCTTGTCCCTTTAATAGGCAGTTGAGAGCTTTTTTTGAAACTGTTATTTCAGACTGCCTTTAGGTGTGGGGAAGAGATTGTTGCCTCTGATTCACATCTGCAGGTTTCTCCAGCAAACATCAATGCTATAAATTTTTATTAGCAATGAAAGTTTAGATTATGGAACATTCTGAGGACGAATTCACTAATTAGTTCATATCTGAAATAAAGTGTGGGAGCAAAATGTTGTCTGCAAATTTCAGGTACAGGGGGAGATGCTGTTTGGGACCAGGATACAACCTGTGAGTACTGCTCAGGCAGCTCCCACAGCAGGAGAGCCACTGTGTTCATTCACTGCTGGAGAGCCCAGAGGGGCCCTGGAGCTGCTCCAGGGCTGGAGCCCCTCTGCTCTGAGCCAGGCTGGGAGAGCTGGGGGTGCTCACCTGGAGAGGAGAAGGCTCCAGGGACACCTCAGAGCCCCTTGCAGGGCCTAAAGGGGCTCCAGGAGAGCTGGAGAGGGACTGGGGACAAGGGATGGAGGGACAGGACACAGGGAATGGCTCCCACTGCAGAGGGCAGGGATGGATGGGATCTTGGGAATCAGGAATTGTTCCCTGGCAGGGTGGGCAGGCCCTGGCACAGGTGCCCAGAGCAGCTGGGGCTGCCCCTGGATCCCTGGCAGTGCCCAAGGCCAGGCTGGACATTGGGGCTGGGAGCACCTGGGACAGTGGGAGGTGTCCCTGCCATGGCAGGGCTGGCACTGGATGAGCTGTGATGCCCCTGCCAACCCAAACCATTCCATGGATCTGTGAATATGCCTCCTGATCCCTACAATGAACTCAGCCTCCCAGTTTTGGCACACAGAGAATGATGTCACCGCCCTCCATCCCCCAAATGAAAGAGGCACAGGACATGACATGGAACATGGATCTTGGACTTGCTTCACTGCTCTTGGTTCTTCAACTTGTTCAGTAAAAATCAATGCAAAGCCGAAGAACCTCCCTAACCCTAACCCTAACCCTAACCCTAACCCTAACCCTAACCCTAACCCTAACCCTGACCCTAACCCTAACCCTAAGCCTAACCCTAAGCCTGTCTCCCCCCCTCTTTTGAGTACATATATCTGACAGGGATCCTATAAACTCCTGTTGCCAGATGAAATGGAATACAGGAAAGCAGGATGAAGAATAAATGAGCCCATCTGTCCATCTCCCTTCCAAAGTGCATCACATCAATGGGTGCTCACCTAACAGACCATTAACATACCTCTGATTAGGAGGATTTCTCTCATCACCTATTCCAGGCCTCTGCTCTGCAGGTTATAAAGAAGTTTCTCCAACACCAAGTAGCTTTTAACCTTTGCTGGACTTCAGGCTCAAACCTTTTTTGAACATTCATTTTTATTTTTGCACTCATCATCTTTCATCTTCTGTTGTACCAGGAGCAAATGCAGAAATTGTGTACAATTAAGAGCATCCCAAATACTGAATCTATGAACAAATTCAAACCAGAGTATGCTTAGAGATTTTCCCCTGCTCATTCTACCTCAAGAAACAGCTACCAGGAAAAAAAGCAAAGTTTGAAGGCAGTTTTTCTTGACAATTGCTTGCTCTGAAGCTCCTGAAGAGTTTCACATTTTTCAGACAAGTCAAGCAGAAGAGGCTAAGTGCACCCAGCTGTGGCACAGAAAATTGGGGGGTGCACAGCCCATATAGAAAATAAACCCCACGAGCGAGAGGCTTTTGAGCAGAGGGCACACAAAGAAGACAAAATCAGACAGGATTACTGGTGACTGATCTAAAGAGAAGAGTCAATCTTGCAATTTTGGGGGCTTGCTGAGTCTCTGATAAAAGATAGGGCTGCGACTGAGATCTGAGAAGGAGGAAACACAGGGAGACAGGGAGTGAGAAATGATGTGGGGGAAGACCCAGCTGTAACTCTCCATGAAACAGTTACAATTTTCAAGTAAAAAGATCTCTATAACAGGAGACTTTGCTTATTGGAGGAAAAAAGGAAAAGCCCAGATGCTGTCAGATGGAACTCACACCATGGAAGAAATCCTTCCCAAATTTCTGAATAGAGTGACTCTTTGGAGAAGTGCCTGATGTCACCAGCTGGTCATATGGCTGCCTTAGGTCAGAAATGGGGCTGGGTGTTCTGTCCCCATGTGTCAGAGCTGGGGCAGTTCTCTGCTGTCCATGGGGCAGTTTTTCCTTTATCTCTCCCCCAGCCAATCCTCCCTGCAGGAGATCTCTGCTGTCCATGGCCACTGAGTGTCCCTGCAGGGCTGATCCAATTCCATCATCCCATGGGGAGATGCTGCGCCCAGGGCAGGAGCCAAGCATTCCTACCTGGCTCCAATGTGAGCCTGGCACAGCACAGCAGCCTTTGCCCAGTGCATTGCCAGAGGAGCAGCTTCTGCTGCCCTGCATTGCCAGAGGGAGCCCAGGCCCATCTGCAGCAGCCCTGGAGCTGCAGAGGAAAACTCCCCCCTTGTGCAGGATCCCTGCTCCAGCAGAGCCACAGCTGGCACTGCAGGAGGGCTGAGCCCCCATGGGATGGGGCTGTGCCACCCCCTGACACACAGGGGACAGGGCATGGTCTGACTCTGGCAGTAGTTTTTAGTTTTTTTTTTTTGTTTTGTTTTGTTTTGTTTTGTTTTGTTTTGTTTGTTGTTGTTGTTTGTACTATTACATTTGTATTTTTAGTTTTCCTAGTAAAGAACTGTTATTCCTATTCCCATATCTTTGCCTGAGAGCCCCTTAATTTCAAAATCAGAATAATTTGGAGGGAGGGGGTTTACATTTTCCATTTCAAGGGAGGCTCCTGCCCTCCTTAGCAGACACCTGTCTGTCCAAACCAAGACATGGCTCACCTGAGCTTGTCACCACAGGGACAGCAGCTGGCTGCCTCCATCACAGCTGTAGCTCCTACAAAGTTGATGCTCTGATAAGGATGCCCTGAATCCAGTGGGTGTGGGAGATGGCCCAGCAGAGATGGTGGGGCAGGAGGAGAGCAGGGGGCTGCCCACTCTCTGTGGGGCTTTGCCTGGAGCAGCACAGTTCTGTGACACTGGGCAGCCTCCCCAAGCACATTCCTGTCTGCAGCACCAACCAGCCAGGTTCCCTGAACCTTTAGACAAGTGTAGGCTGCCTCTCTGGTTACAGTTTTTCACTTACACACTCCCAGGTAATGGATGATGAAGACATATTGCCGTGTTTTGTAATTTAAAGTGAATTTAGCCTGTCAGCACAGTTGAAATAAATGTGTTCATTTCCCCAAAATGGCCAATCTGTCACATTATCCTGTGTCCTTGTTTCCCCCATCCAGTCTAATAGTGGAAATAGGAGATCTGATTGTTTTAAAAAGTGAATTTCTCAAACCCTTATTTCCCTCTACTATGAAGAGCCATTGTTAGTGTTTCTTTGTCCACTCCTGGCCAGCGGTCTCCCTTGGATGACCCTGGCATGGGCAGGGTGAGGAGCTGCTCCAGGGTATGTGGGAAGCACCCCCAGAGCTGCCAGTGCAGGGCACGACAGAGCTCACCCCACTCTTTTCCTAAAAGAGTCCCTGCACTGGCTCCTGGTGCTGTTCCTCAATTTTATCTCAAAGCAATGGCACAGCTCTGCTCCTTTCCCATGCAGCCCACCAGGAACGAGTTGCCTGCCTGCAATTACCCTGGTTGGTGTTAATTCTATGATTTAATTCTTTGTCAGCCAAAACTTGTGTTGGTTTTCTGTTATTTTCTGTGACTGATTTCAGATGAGAGACCTACTTTATTCATGGGGCACAGCAAAGTAAAACATCAGTGTTCTCCCCTTCTCCTTCAGCTCCTTGTTGTCTCTGAGGGAGTCAAAATTATTAAAGACCAGATATCTCCTTGTGTCTTGGTTTGAACAGACAGATGTCTGCTAAGGAGGGCAGGAGCCTCCTTGAAATGGAAAATGTAAATCCCCTCCCTCCAAATTATTCTGATTTTGAAATTAAGGGGCTCTCAGGCAAAGATATGGGAGCAGGAATAGCAGTTCTTTACTAGGAAAACTAAAATTACAAATGCAATAGTACAAAAAAGAAAACAAACCACAGCCAGAGTCAGACCATGCCCTGTCCCCTGTGTGTCAGGGGGTGGCACAGCCCCATCCCATGGGGCTCAGCCCTCCTGCAGTGCCAGCTGTGGCTCTGCTGGAGCAGGGATCCTGCACAAGGGGGGAGTTTTCCTCTGCAGCTCCAGGGCTGCTGGAGATGGGCCTGGGCTCCCTCTGGCAATGCAGGGCAGCAGAAGCTGCTCCTCTGGCAATGCACTGGGCAAAGGCTGCTGTGCTGTGCCAGGCTCACATTGGATCCAGGTAGGAATGCTTGGCTCCTGC
Source organism: Molothrus aeneus (assembly GCF_037042795.1). Lineage (NCBI taxonomy): Eukaryota > Metazoa > Chordata > Aves > Passeriformes > Icteridae > Molothrus > Molothrus aeneus. The sequence goes on from NC_089663.1 coordinate 382,616, forward strand.
CCTGGGTGCAGCATCTCCCCATGGGATGATGGAATTGGATCAGCCCTGCAGGGACACTCAGTGGCCATGGACAGCAGAGATCTCCTGCAGGGAGGATTGGCTGGGGGAGAGATAAAGGAAAAACTGCCCCATGGACAGCAGAGAACTGCCCCAGCTCTGACAGATGGGGACAGAACACCCAGCCCCATTTCTGACCTAAGACCCCTTGTTAGCTCACAGGGTGCTGGGGCACCTTGTCTGCTGTGATTAGTTTGGGAGTGCTTCCCAGTGAGAGGCTGTGTTTAACCCTCCACAGCAGCGAGGGAAACTCTCCCCATTTCCCAGCACATCCTCAGGCTCCCCTCCGCACAGCACATAAATATTTCTGCTCCTGTCTTCCCTGTGTCATTATTAGCAATTTTATCATCTCTGTCTAATAACAGTCCTGCTGACTTGTATTCTTTGATGAATCCTCTGTCTCCTTTCCCAGTGGAAAGTTGCTGGCTGTGGTTATCTGCATCCCGAAGAGCTGGAGCACTGCTGGCAGTGGTGTTTCCCTGTCTCTGTGTTCAAGCCCCGTGCCTGCTCCTGCCCCACTTTCTGGAGCTCGCTCTCAGAGTGTTTTGGTGGAGCAGGTGGCTGTAGATGGGCTGGAACCTCTCAGTCCTGCTCATTGTTTTGCTCATGGAATCATGGAATATCCTGGGCAGGAAGAGACCCACAGGGATCATCCAGTCCCACCGCTGTCCCTGCCCAGACCCCCCAACAATCCCACCCTGTCCATCCCTGGCAGCGCTGCCCAAAGGCTCCTGGAGCTCTGGCAGCCTCGGGGCTGTGCCCATTCCCTGGGGAGCCTGGGCAGTGCCAGCACCCTCTGGGGGCAGAACCTTGCCCTGATCTCAGCCTGAGTGCCCTGGCACAGCTTCATGCTCTCCATCTCCTCCTGTACTGCTGTAGAGGAGCAGGATGAACTGGACTTCTCAGGAGCAGAACTGAACCAAGCTGCTTTTGTCCCTGGCAAGTGTCCTGGCTAAGGAGAGGTTGCTCAGCTCTGGGGATCCTGAGCAGTGGTGCTCCCCATGCTTGTCCGCAGCCCCAGGTCTGTGCCCAACCCACCCTTGGCATTGCTGGGTGTATTCACACAGTGCCTGCCTCTCCCCAGGCTGGCAAGGCAGGACTACAGCTGCACATTCCACTGTAGCCTTGCAGGATGAATGTCTGATGGACATGGACAGCCTACTCTGCTGGAGTGTGTCCCTGCCTGTGCCTGGGTGTCCTGGATTAGGGCAAATTTTGGAGAAAACCTCCAAAAGGGGCCCCTCCAGAAAGCAAACCCACACGGCCCCTGTGCCCAACCGGGTCGGGAAGGATTCCTTGGAGACAAGTGCAAAGAACCTGTTTATTTACCAGGCACAGCACCCCCAGCACACAAAATGAACAATACCAGGTGACACCACTCTGTCACCGCTCTGACAAAGATGACAAATTCAGAAAGTCTCTCTCGGGGGTGGTCGCTCTGTTCTCAGTCCCTCCTGTGCTGGGGCAGCTGCTGCAGCCACAAGGTGCAAACTCTCGGTGTTCCCAGGTCCCAGTCCGGAGCAGGTCCGAGTAGGTCCAAAAAAGGGAAAGGAGAAACAGTCCAGGGAAAATTTGGGCTGCTTGGCTAAACTGACTAATGAGCAGGAGCAAAAAAGCAAGAGCAAAGCAGGAGCAAAGCCGAAGCAAGAGCAAAGGGAAAAGCAAAGCAAAAAGCAAAAGCAGCACCAGGCACTGCCCTGTCTGTGTGTCCCACCAGCCGTGGGGGAGCGGCTGAGAGCAAAACCAAAACAAAGCATTCGCTCTGCAGAGCCAGTCTGGAAGGCACAGAACATGATATCCAGCATGAACAGAACACAGGAATGGGGATACAAGCATCAGAACGTCACCCTAGGACACTGAGGTGCAGTGAGATGAGCTTTAATGTGCCTTCCAACCCAAAGCATTCCATGATTCCATCATTTTGCGAATGTGCTACAGATGAAGGCGTTGGGTACTGCAGAACTTCTCCCAGCAGCAGGGCAGAGGTGTCCTTGCTCCAGGACTTTGTCAGGAAGGATGAAGCCACTGCAAAACAACATGTTAATTCCTCCCACAGTGCTAGCAAACAACAATTTGTTTGTTAAAATGTATCTTTATTTAATGACAAGTATTTAAAGTTTGATTTACAGAGTAAACCCAACCTGGTCTGTCCCATTCCAGGTACCTTGAAGGAGCACAGGTGCAGCTGGAATGAGGTCTGGGGTCTGCAGCCGGTGGTGGGCAGGGAAGAGCAGGGATCTCCTCGTGGACTAGGACAGCCCAAACCACCCATCCCATTGCTCTGAGCTGTGTGTGAGCAGAGGGCCCTCCGTGTGAGGAAGGGTGGGAATGTCTTTTTAGCCTCCTCTGCTCTTCAGGATGTGCTGTCACCAAGGTGTGAAAAAACCAGGTCCCACCACAGTGAAAAATCAGGGTTTTCTGTCCTTCAGCCCAGTCCCTTCCTTCCTGTCCTGTGTGTAGGAGGCTGAGCCCTCTGTCTGCTTCCACTCCATCACTTCTATATCAATTCCTGAGGTGAAGTGCTATATCATAAGGTTCTTACAGTTGTCCTTACCCCCTGCTAACCTGCACTCCAGATCCCACTGTGCAGGTTTCCCTTTGCTGGGAGTATTTCCTCCTGCCCTCCCTGCTCTGTGATAGGCTCAGAGGGAGTGGGAATGTGAGTCTCTTCCCTGGGAAACCCAAGCCCTCCTCTTGGAAGACGAGGGCTGGTAGGATGGCCATGCCTGGGGCAAGGGAACAGTTAAAAAGGATTTTGATTCTGTGCATCTCTTCCCTCCAACAGCACCATTATTTCATACAACTTATTCCTTCCATTGAAACCTTCGAATAATTTCCCTTTATAATCAAACTTTTCTATCCCTAAATCAGTTTTATAACCACCTTATTATACCTTGAACCTCAAAATGAAAAATAACTGTTATAAATAATTGGGCTGTGCTGTGAATACTAAGCACACCCGTGGCTTCCAGAGGATGGGATAACAGGGACGTCCTCTGCCACTCACCCAGGGAAGGGCTTGCTGGCTTAGCTTGTCTTCTTCAGTTCCTAGTGCAGAAGAACTAGGAGAGGGGAGGTGGGGTTCAGTCATTGCCAGGCTCTGGACCTGACTGGGAGTTAGCAGGAGGCTCTGTGCCACTGCTGTGGGTTGTGTTTGTGAAAATGCAGGGATCCTGGTGTTTGCTCCACTGGGGAGCTGGGGCTGGGCACCCCCAATTGTGCTCAGCTGCACCCAGAGTCCCCACCCCTGAAAGGGGTCAGCCCTGAGCTGAGAGCATCCCTGAGTGCCTCATCAGAGCCCCTGCACTGTCTCTGCCCACAGGATGGCTCCCGAGTGGGGCTGTGGCACTGCTGAGCTGCTGCCCACCCCAGCTCAGCAGTGCCTTCTCCTGCACCAGGGGTATGAAACCTCCAGAGCCTGAGGATCACAGAATCCCACACTGGTGTGGGCTGGAAGGAACCTTACAGCTCACCCAGTGCCACCCCTGCCATGGCAGGGACACCTCCCACTGTCCCAGGCTGCTCCCAGCCCCAGTGTCCAGCCTGGCCTTGGGCACTGCCAGGGATCCAGGGGCAGCCCCAGCTGCTCTGGGCCTTTGATTCATCCATCTCTAAACTGACACAAGGTAGACAAGAGCTTTTATCCCCCAGCCTCCCCTCTGGACATTGCAGGGATCTGTCTATCTCCAGAGTGGGATGTGCCTCCAGGAGAGCTCCAGCCGTCTCCACATCTTCATGTGTGCGGCAAGAGAAGGAATTTGTTGCTGGCTTGCAGCTTGTGTGATGGTTTTATTGAATAGATTGACAGAGACTAAAGCCAGAGAGATGCATTAGATCATCCCACTTGATTTCCTGTAAATCACAGCCCATTATATTGCACTGTGTTCATCATGCAGTGCATCCAGTGACTTGGGTTTGACTGAAACACATCTTTCAGGAAGATCTCTTCAGGCTACTTTCAGTGGTGGATAAATGTTTTCCTTGCAAAAAGGTGTCTAATTTATAATTCAAATGTTTCTGGCTTCAGCTCCCAGCTCTTGTTTTGCCTTTTGCATTGCAGTCACAGAGTCTTTATTGCAAGATATTTTCTCCCCCTGAAGGAGTTTAGATGTGATGATGAAGTCACCTCTCACTCTTCTTCTTTAACAGCTAACCAGCTTGAAGCCTTTAAATCTCTGCATGGAAGGTGTTCTTCCTGGCCTTTAAATCAACTTTGTAGCTTTTTTTCTGCACCTCTCTATTCCTCCAACTATTTTTTGGGATTTATTTAAGCAGAGACCTACAGAAATACTGCAATTTGGCAGAAGGTGGTGTTGAACTGAAGAGTGGGGAACAGACCAATCCCAGGCTCTAGAGAATGACCCGCATTCCTGCCACCCAAACAAGTAATTACAGAGCTGTAAATGAGGTGCAGGCAGCTCCTTTATCCCTGGGCTCCTTCAGCAGCTCCTGGCTGCCAGGGGAGTGGTTGAGCAGGAAGGGGCCAAGGGAGACCAAAGGAACAAAATCCATGCTGGCACCCTCCTCTCTCCTCTTGGGCTCCAGCTGGGGGATGGAGGAGATGCTGCCCTGGGGTTCTGCTGTGATCTCTCTGCTGGAAACTCCCCATGAGGAGCCAGCATGTCCCTGTGAGACCTGGACAAATACAGGTCTGGATTTTGATATTCTTTTATTACAAAATTGCATTTTCATTGTCATTTTCCAGGCACATCAATAACTGTCCCTTCTGACCCAGGCATCAAAGGCAGTATTTAAACTGAATTTTGCTGCTGAAGGCACTCCTGTATCTCCTGCTTTCCTCATGCTGCTGCTGAGGTTGGGCTGCTCCTGCAGGTCATGGACCTCCTGAGGATCACCCTCAGGGGATGCAGGTGAAACACAGAGGAAGGCACCACCCAGAAGTGCTCACTCAGCATCACTCCCAAACTCCAAAACTAAGGGTGGCTGCAGATGGGATGGGTGAAGTCAGACCCTGAAGGCTTCCCCTCCATCCCACAGGGAGGTGCTCTTAGGGCCACTGCCCTTAGCCCAGCTCTCATGGGAATCTCCTGACAGGCTGGCAATAATTCTCTTTTAAAAAAAAAGCCAAAATTTAGCCAAGGGGCACCTGAATGTCCAGGGGCCAAGTGTTCCTCAGTGTCTGCTGATCCCGAGGCATTGAGTTGGTCTGTTATCCACCACAGCCGAGGCAGGTACCACAATCATAGTTAGTGAACATGACTTTTTAATTAATGAGGAAAGGAGACAGAACAGGAATGGTAAACAGTGGCTGCAGCCATTTGCTGTGCTGGGAGCTGATAATTGAGATGTGTGGGACAAGAGCATGTGTGCCTGGAGGGTCTTTGTCCTCTGACAGTCAGGGACAAAGCACATCCTTTCCTGAGTTGCTGGTGAGCTCCCCCTTACTCACTTTAGACTATTAAGGGAGCTTAGAGATCGGCATGATAGCCAAATTGAAAGGCTGGAGAATCCTCTTTACATATCTCACATAATCTAAATAGTATCTGCATACGTAAAGATGATTAATCTCAGTTAAATCCAATGCAACCAAAGAAAGCATTTAAATAAGTTATTTAAAAGAAGTCACTCAAAGGAGTAGTATTGAAACCCACCAAACGTCTGGATACAGAGAGTCCTAAACCCAAATTAAATCCCACTGTTTCTCTGTGTTTATGAAGATTAGCACATGTCTTTTCTCAAGGAACACATGGTCTAAGCAAGTTGGTATTTAACAGGAGAAGATGTTAATACCTTCAATTACAACAGCATTTCATTATCCCATTAAATTCATTATGAGAATACATTAACTCCGATTCCTTGCCAGAACGCTGACAGCCTCCTATTGCTCTCAGTGCTGAGGAAATAATGTGCTGTGTGGCATTAAAACCCGGGGGTGTCATGACTCCTTTCCATGTTCCCTGCTTGAGCTGTCTAGCCACTGCTTACCTGAAAAAATTTAACTGTGTGAGCTCAAAGGAACCCGTAATTTCGGTCATCCTTTCCCTGGCTGGATGGTCTGACCTGCCAATGGGTACAGAGCATCTTTGTGTGTGTGGAACAGCACCCTGATGGCTTCTGCTGCTGTGCTGGGAGAACCTCAGAACACCTGCAGTGTTCCCCTCCCTGCTTTGGCCCACTCTCTCAAATGCCCCTGGAGATCATCAGGAACTCAAAGCAGTTGACACTTTACTTTGCCCATGGACAAATCTCTGTTCTATGACTCTTCAGCATGACTACTGTTTTTGAGAAAGGGAAATTTTAGAGAGAATTTTGAAACAGAACGATCATCACTCATTGCAGACATCATTTGGATGTTAGGAAGAAGTTCTTCACAGAAAGGCTGGGCAGGCATTGCAAGGGGCTCCTCAGGGAAGTGGTGGAGTCACCATCCCTGGAGGTGTTTGAGGAAGGATGGATGTGGCACTCAGTGCCGTGGTCTGGTTGCCATGGTGGTGTTGGTCACAGGTTGGGCTCAATCTCAAAGGTCTTTTCCAGCCTAATTTATTCTATAATTATCTTAAGTAACTCCTTGGGAGTGAGTCCTGTCCTGCTATGTTGGTACTGGGCAGCATCACTGTCCCCCTTGGGAGAGCCTGTGACCAGCAGGGGACGGTCACAGGGGGCTGAGGGGCTTTTGCCACCCAAAGGAGTAGCCCAGGTACCACAGGTCTGCGTGCCAGGTGAGGCATCCACAGCTCTGCTTAGATCAGAGCTGGGCCCACTTCTGCTCCATTCTGTACTCTGACAGTGCCTGCCTTGAGATCCAGTTATGACATCAAACGGCCTTGCTACAGTTTTACACCTCCATCTCCCACAGGCAGAACAAAAGCAACAGGAGTTATTATATGAGGCTTACATGTGGAAGCAGATCATTTGTAAATAAACACCTCTGAAGGAGCTTATCAAGGAAAAAATACCCAGAAAAGCTTTGACCTTTATGCAGAAACATGAATTTAGATGAAGGAAGGTGTTCAGAGATACATTCTCCAGTTCTAAATGTTCTACTTAACATTTAAGGAATAAAGATGTTAGCATGCTTAGGAAATTGATTCATTTTAATAAGAGTCATTTTTAAGCTGCACAGATTATTCTTGAAAGGGAGGCTTTTTCTTTATTTTTGTGATCTTGGGTAAAAGTTATTTCACTTTTATGATGTAGTTTACAGCTTCTGGTAAGGATCCCTGGGGTCACCCTTTTTGATCTGAAATAAAGCACTTCTCTCTTAAACATGGGCTCTTCTACTCCTGAATGACTGGGAAATTTTTTTCTTGCCAGTACGGTGCTACTCAGGTGTTTGAGAAGTATCTTGCTTTTAAGAGGACAATCATGTAATTGTTTCTTTCTGACCCAAAATTCCTTGGGATGTGATTAGTCCTGTGTTTACTTTCACAATGTGCAATTACAGAGCCAGATAACAAATTCTGCAGAAGGCACAATCCGAGTGACAGTGCTCCATGGTCTGCTTCACTATGGCACAAAGGCAGTGGGATGAGGAGGGAGGGCAGCAAAGCTGAGCCCTGGCTGGGTACAGAGGGGGCACAGAGAGCTGTAGAGCCCAAAGGTGAGCCAGGTGTGCTGGGGCAGATCTGCAGCTTCACCCCTTGAAGAGCCTTGTCCCTGCCCTAGCCCCAGCAGAGTCTCACTGTGGGACAGTGCCGAGCCCACATTTCCCTCCAGAGGTTTCCTGTAAGGTTTATTTTTATCCCAGCCCTGCCACCACCCAGGTCTGTCTGAGCCCTTGTCACCCTGTCCTGCCCACAGTCACTGATCCCCCATGGGGTGACACCAGTGGCTGTCACCTCTGACTGTGGCTCTGGCTCCCAGTGCCCTCCAGGGGCTGAAGGGTTATTGAGCCCTCCAGGAGATGCTGCATCACCCCCTCCTGACATGGGAGGAACAAGGGGGTGCTGCACCTTTGGCACTGTCCCCAAATCCTGCCAGCTTGAGGTCTGGGCCAAGGCTGGCCGTGCAGGGCCAGGGGCACAAGGACCATTCCACATGCTGGCACTGGTGGATGGGGAGGGCCCCACTCCTGCTGCCAGGGCCCCCCAAACCGTGCTTTCCTCATGTGTCACCTCAGTCCCCTCCAGCACCACCCCTTCCCTGTGAGTGCAGCTGCACAGTGTGCGTTGCTCACCACTGACCATCCCAGTGGCCACAGGGGGGTTTCAGGCTCTCAGCTCATTTCTGCACAGCCTGAGAAAACCCCTTCTCCTTCCCACCACTCCTGGCAGGCTGTTCCTGCTGCCAGCAGGCAACAACACACCTGCAGATGTCACTTACAGACACGTGAAGCCACCAGCTGAGTTGAGACCAGCTGTGGGACCTCTTGGCTCTGCAGCCTTGGTCATCCTTGACAGGACACAGGGAATGGCTCCCAGTGCCAGAGGGCAGGGATGGATGGGATATTGGGAATTGGGAATTGTTCCCTGGCAGGGTGGGCAGGCCCTGGCACAGGTGCCCAGAGCAGCTGGGGCTGCCCCTGGATCCCTGGCAGTGCCCAAGGCCAGGCTGGACATTGGGGCTGGGAGCAGCCTGGGACAGTGGGAGGTGGCCCTGCCATGGCAGGGGTGGCACTGGATGGGCTTTAAGGTCCATTCCAACCCAACCCAACCATTCTGGAATTCCACAACTCTGTGGTCCCTGAACTCTGAACTCTGTCCTGCCCTGGCTGGTTATTTCCTCCCTGCTTTAATTACCTGCAGTTCATCCCTTTCTCTGTGCACCCCAGCTCTGTTCTGTCTAGGCCTCCAGGTGTTTGTGAGTGAGAGCCTGGCATGAGGTGTGTGCTGCCAGCAGAGATGTGCTGCTCCTGAGGGCCTTGCCTTGGCTTCCCATGGGATCAGGAAAAGCCAACACCCTGATGAAGCCAGTGGCATGAAAGATTCCAGAGATAAGGGTGGATTTTCCCTGTTCCTCTTGGACTTCCCTGTTGTGCTCTCAACTTCTAGAGGATGCTGTGGGGCATTTCTCATAACTTCACAGCTCATTGCTGCCGTGCCTGCCAAGGTGATTGCTCCTTCAAGGTGTGACAACACTTCCATCTATTTCTCCCTGCAGGTCTCAGTTTCCTGCCTGGTGCCACTGTCAGGTGCCACTGCCAGGTGCCACATGCCTGTCTGGGGGAATCTGGGCTGGCTCCTCGGGGACTGGGCAGCAGAAGGTGGGTGACTGGGCTGACCCAAAAGCTGCTGACCCAAAGTGAGCAGCCTGTGCAGAGACAGAGCTTCCCTCAGCCCTTGGGACAAGTGAGCAGGTGAATGGAAGGTGTATTTTACATCAAAAGCCCCAAAGGTAACACATGTGCCCGGCCCATTGGCCTGGCAGTGAGGGCTGTACACCTTTGCTGTGGTGGGGTAGCTGTGCTTGGTCAGCAGAGAGCTGAGGTGCCATGGGGTGTCCCACAGCCCCACCTCCCCATGGAAAGCCCCACTGCATCCCCTGCCAGCACTGAGGGGCTCAGGCAGGATGGGATCCTCCTTCCTGGATCTCCACTTCCCACACAGGCACTCAGAGCAGGCAGAGGGCTCTGCAGCAGTGGGGAGCAGTGTCAGGGCTGGTGCCCTCGCTGGTGTCTGAGGTGAGGGGCACATGGGGAGCAGAGCAGAGCAACCATGGCCGTGGCAGCGTGGGGCCCGATGAGCCAGAGTGACCAAGGGCCGGGGGACACAGACCTGGCACGAGGCTGAGGGGACTGACTGGGTCAGCAGGAATGGCTGGTGAAAGGTTTATGTGAAGGGACCAGCACGATGGGCCGGGCTGCAGAAGGTGAGGCAGGAGGGAGATGAGTACTTGGAGCAGGGGCAGGGGGCTGGGAAATGGGATGCAGGGGGCAGTAGGGCTGTGCAGGAGGGACCTGAGGGGAGAGGGCAGGTGTGGGCCTGACTAACCCTGAGGGTACTGCTCTCCACAGACCCTGTGCCCTCTGCCCATCCATCCCCTGGGCCATCTCTGCCCTGCAGAGCTCCCACCCTGGGTCTGCCGGCACACCCAGACCCTCTGCACCTCCCAAAGAAAGGTCCCTCACAGGTTCTGCCATGGCTCTTGTCCCCACAGCCCCTCCAAGCACTGAGACTTGTTCATGCCTGGTGCCACAGAGGCACTGTCTGCGCTGAGCCCAAAGCACCTGCACCCCAAGGTTCTTGAGGGGGACCAGGAGGTGACAACACCCATGTCCTGATGTGTTCCAAGGGTCTGAAATTAGGCAAAAGGTGGGATTTATGCTGCACAATCAGCAGAGTAGATAAAAGCCTCTGACATTTTTTAAATAGGGGTGCTAGGGACACCTCAGCAGCTCTAAGATGGTTCTGCAGTTTTGTGTAAATGCCTCATCAAAGTGGTAATGTATTCTAATTATTAGCAGAGCCCTGGCTGCCTCATGAACCCGTAATATTTTGTGACATGTGACATTACAATGAAAATGTATGAATAACAATTTTTCATTTAAATTACCAGCTGTATGATCAAGTTTTTTGTAGTATTATGAGGTTTGGGGTAAATACTCCATAAATATGTAAATAACTTGTGATGCTGCTGCTTTGGGTAATTGCAGGAGGACACGGCTTGTGGTACAGATGAATCAAGAGTGGAGCACTCTGAGATTCTGTTTCTTTTGGGTACATGGCTGGGGCTGCCTGATTTTTGCATTTGCTCCCCAGGGTGTGGGATCCTGTGGTATTTGCTGGGTCCCCAAGATAAAGGAGGAAATGATGAATCTGACTTAGAAGGCTAATTTATTATTATATTATATTATATTATATTATATTATATTATATTATATTATATTATATTATATTTAAAAATACTATACTAAAACTATACTAAAGAATAGAGAAAGGATATAGACAGAAGGCTTAACAAGATACTAATGAAAACTTGTGACCCTGGCCAGAGTCCTGATAAAGCTGGACTGTGATTGGTCATTAAGTCAAAACAATTCACATGTTGGATAAACAATCTCCAAACCACATTCCAAAGCAGCAAAACACAGAGAAGCAAATGAGAAAATTATTGTTTTCCTTTTTCTCTGAGGCTTCTCCGCTTCCCAGGAGAAGAAATCCTGGCGAAGGGATTTTTCCAGAAAATGTGACAGTGACAGGGTTCCACCTTTGGCAGGCACGTGAAACCCCTGCTCAGGTGCTGCACCCTTTGCAGCCACTTTTCCCACCCACCTGGGGATCTCTCTGTGCCACCTGGATTGCAGAGCTGTGCTGCCTGTTATGGGAATCTTCCTGGGGATTCATCACAGACTGGGGGTTACTGGGTCCATCCCTGCTGTTTTTGTGAGATGAAATCTTCTGAAGAAACTCTTCTTGCTCCTTCCCTAGTCAGCATGGCCTTGGGGCTGATTTCCCTCACCCAGAGGAGACCCACTGAGCCCAAAGAAAAGCTGTGAGCACAAATCCAAAAATTTTTCACATCAGCTAAAAATCAAGATATTTTCCCTTGGGAAAATATTAATTTGGTTTAGCTTTTTGCTTATTTGTTTTCTTAATTTGCTTTCTAAATCTTTATCCAGTTCAAAATCAGGCAGAATGGGTAAGCAGGTGTGCAGATTCAAAACCTCCTATTTCCACCACTTTTTCCCATTTGGGTTTGATCCTGAAATTCTCCCTACCCATGCTGTGCCACAGCCACTTTGGCCCTCCAAGCCCAAGAGGTTGCAGGCACGGATACAAATGCTGGGCCAGCAAGCCTGGACATCATCCACGTTTTCTGTGGCTCCAGCTGGTACTTCCATGGGGATAATGCATCACCTGGAGCTGCTGAGGTGCAGGGAGGAGCTACAGACATAGGGCTGGACATACTGACCCCCAATGGGTCCCTTCGGCCATCCCCTGAGTGAGGACCCTCTTCTCTTCACACCTTCACATGGCTCCTGATCCATCCATCCCTTCTGTGGCCCACCCCTGGCTCTCCCTGCTTGGAGCAGTTGGTCTCTGGACACACATGCAGGGTGCCCTGGGACAGGAAGCTCCAGTCTCCTCCTTGCCTGGGAACAGGAGCAATGCTCCAGGTCTGCTGGAGAACGGGAAGCATGGCCAGTGGTTCCTGGGATGTCCTTCTCCCCCACCTGGAGAGGGAAACTGCCCTTGTGTGGACCTGTGGGAGGAGGTGAAATGTGCTGTTCTGAGTCAATTTTTACAGTGGAAATACTGGAGAGGAACTTGAGAATTAAAACATGAGAGAACAAAGTGTGTCTGCACCAGGGAGAGGTGAAAACAGTAGCACTTTCATTATGAAAATGGTATTTCTGGAAGAAAACCAGCAGGAGTGCAATCTCCTGGAGTGCCTGGGGTCAGCGTGAGAGTGCTGAGAGACTTCCCAGAGTAGTGATGGGCCAGAGGGGGAGAGGAGGGATTAAGAGACCCCCAGCAGCATCAGCCTGCCCATCATCACCAGCAGCCTGCTGGGAGCCCTGCCCAGCCTCCAGGGCTGAGCCAGCCTGGTGCCTGCTCTGCCAGCCTGGAGGAGAGCATCTGCCCGGGCAGGAGCTGCTCAGGGGCACCCAGAGCCCAGCCTGGGACTCGGCAGCTCCCAGATCAGTGGTCAGGGAGCTCCTGCACTGCTGAGCAGAGCCAGGGGCTCTCAGGGTGTACCTGTGTGTGCATCCATGTCCCAGGCAGCTGGAGGACATTGCAGCACTGCCGTGCTGCTGCAGGTCCAGCAGATGCTCTTGAGGTCACCTCATGCCCTTGCTGCTGTGGCCTCTGCTGCCTGCAGGACCTGGGGGCACCCTGGGGCTGCTTCCCCACCCTGAACAAGGATGCTGGGATGTTCCCTGGTCCCCTGGCACCTCCCTGTGCCCGGGCTGTGACACCTGGCCACTCTTGTGCTGCATCCCCTCTGCTAGAGACACGGTCACTTTGGGGCAGACACTGTCCCCTCTCGTCCCCAGGCCCCTGTCTGGGGACAGGGGTGCCCAAGGCACACTGGCCAGAGGGATGAGCTCCCGGGGAAGGGGCTGCACGACAGGAGCAGAATGCCCAGGGCTGTCCTCAGGCTCTCCTTGCATGAGCTGTGCCGAGGAATTGCAATGCCCTCAGGGCCCACGGCTGCCCGCAGAGGCTGAGGGACAGGGGATGGCCCCTCCCGGAGCCAACAGCAGGTCATTGTCACCTGCCATAGGAGCAGATGTTGCTGTGTGGAGCAGAGCTGATGAGCAGGTGTGGAGTGGGGGTTCTGGGGGATGGTGGGGAAAGGTGGGGAGCCCTCACCTCTGCCAGCCCATGTTCCCTGGCATGAACCCACAAAATGAGGCACAGTGATCTGCTGGGGCCCTGGGACCAGCTGGGCCTGGGGGACTGTAGCCACATTTCTCTTCACAGAGAAAAGCAAGGCACAATTATTCCTAAGAATATTTCTGGGTTTCACATTCTCTGAACCTCAGAGAAAGGAAAAACACTTTTTATCATTTTCTGTGCCTGTGTTTGTGCCACAGTAGAATGCAATATGGAGATTGTTTACCCACAGCGATGGAGTTTTGTTTCCTTGGCCTCTGAGGGCCAGGTGTGTGTGTGTGTGTGTGTGTGTGTGTCAGGACTGTCACTGACAGTCACGAGAGTCAGCAGTTCAGTGCAGTTGTGTGCAGGGTTGAGTGCTTGGCAGATTCAGTTTAGATGTAAGGTAACATAGTGTAATATAATATAGAATAATATAGTATAATAAAGTAATTAATTAGCCTTCTGATATCAGTGGAGTCAGATGCATCATCTTCTCTCCCCCTTGTCGGGGCTCCCTGTGAATTTGACAGGGGACCCCAAGGGGACACAGGGAACACAGGGGACAGGGGCTGTGGCAGTGATGCTGTGCCCGTGTCAGGGCTGGCAGGGGCAGGTGCTACACAGGGAGTACAACCAGCTCCCACCACTCCTGTCAAGTGAAGAGAGAAGGACTAAGCACTGATTAATTATTTAGATTAGAGCAATTCAAAGGGGATTAAAATATGCCTGGAAAATGGTGATTTGACAAGTGTATGGGGGGGTCACAGTGCTGTCACCAAGCTCCCTGTGTCTGGCTGGCCCAAGGGAGAGCTTCCTTGGGGCTGGGGAGGCTGAGGGGGGCCACAGCCCCTTCTTCTCACTGGGAGCAGCAAACAGAATAGGTTTTCCTTTTTCTCTGCCTGAGCTCTGTAAGCAGCTCAGAGTGTGACTGGAAAAGCAATGGAGCTGGGAGAGGGAATCCCACCATCGCACAGCCTCAAGAGAGGGAATATTTGATGAAACTGAGTCCTGTGAAGAGAAAGCAGAGGCTGTTACCATCACAGACACTTCAGCACAGATGCCACAGAAGAAAGAAGCCAGGCTTTGTAAAGAGCCTTTGTATTATTTCCTGCCTCTCCAGCTTCACTGAAGTGAAAATGAGGCATTTTTTTAAGAGCGAGGAGAAAAAAAAATGAAAAGAAAGGCAGGAGAACAACTTTTGTCTCTGCTGAAAGCTTGATGCTGTGCTTTAACTCTTCCCTGAGCTCGTCTGCCACAGACAGGCTCCTTGCAGGCTCTCTGGGCTTCAGTAGAAAATGGATTTTCTTTAGCAGGCCCTGGTGAGTCACTTCTCTGAACAGATATATCTGCTGGGCTGGGGAGGGGAGCTCTTCTCAGCCGGGCTGGAACCAGCAGCGAGTGGCTGCAGAGGAAAGAGGCCAAGTGCCATGGATCACTGGTCCCTGCAGGCCAGGGAAGAGTGGCTGGCCGTTCTTCAGCCCCACCTGTGTGCTACCAGGTGCCCCCTCCTCCCCTTATTCCAGGCATTGTTCTGACTCCCTTTCTCTGGCTATGGCTGGGTCCAAAGCCTCTGCCGTGCCAAGAGCTCAGCTCCTCTTGGCATTAAGAACTTTCTAAGTTTGAGCCAAGGGTTTTGTTCCCCTTGCAGCCATCATGGATGAATGAAGAGCTCCATTCTCTCCTTTGTTTTACTTCCTCCAGAGCAGGAGCACACTGGCTTTGTGCAGGGCAGGGAAGAACAGGAGGAGGGAGCAGAGCAGCCCAGCTGCGGGACACAGCATGGAGAAGGCCATGTGCATCCACACTCCTGCCTCTGCTCCCAGGGAACTGCCTGCCCTGAAAGGGCTCAGATCTGCCCTGGTACCCCTGGATAAGCTGTACCTGCACATTGACACCAGTGAAAAAATCCCTAAAATATTGCTTTTTTACCTGGGTTTTCTAATAGGAGCTGCAGGAGGGACCAGATGCTGATAATTGGTGTGGTGGGTGAGGAAGATCACTGAAATCCTGCTGGCACATTCTGGACTGGGGAAGCTGGGGAAGCCTCCATATTCTGGATCCAATCTGTTCTGACTCATCCCCTGTGTGTTTAGGTTGTGGTGCTTCCCATGGCAGGAGATGGCATATACTCCCTTCTCTTGCAGGTTTGCCTGACCAGACTGGGATAAGGGTTTTCTCCTTTACCTCTGGTTGCTGAGAGACAACCACAGCTCTGGTATGGTGAGAAGGTGAGGCACAACTGCCTAAAGGATTCCACTCTGACCTACAAATAATGCAGGACACTCCAGGCCGGAACTGCTACAATTCATAGGGCCATGAGATTAAAGAATGTTTGAGAAGAAAACCCTGAAGTCCCATAAACTTCATACATTTCTATTTGTTGTACAATATTCTACAGTTTCTACATACATATTTCTCCATATCTACATACATATGGTACAAGGGGGAATGGCTTCACACTGACCGAGGAGAGGTTTACTTTTGGTATTAGGAGAAAATTCTTTACTAGAAGAGTGTTTGAGCCCTGGCAAAGGTTGCTAAGAGAAGCCATGGCTGCCCCATCCTGAAAGTGTCCAAGGCCAGGTGGGATGGGGTTGGTTACTCCAAGGGGAGGTGTCCCTGCCCATGGCAGGGGGCTGGAAGGTCCCTTCCAAGCCAAACCATTCTATGATTCCATGACACCTACACATATTCTACACTTCCTCCTGAGGTCAAACTGGTATGTGAGAGGAGAAGAAATGTGTGGCTGGACTTGTCCTCCCCATATCAGCATTCAGGGAGCACTGAGAAGAGTCTGCAGCAGTCCACAGGCTGCAAATTGCTCATAAAATCATGTTTAAACTGTCCAGCCAGCAACGCCTTGGCCAGAAGGCGGGAGGGCCTGTGAACCTGCTGAGAAGACTGTGCTGGGTGAGTTGGCCATACCCATTTTTTCCCCTGAGATTGTTACTTTCTATGATTGTAGCTTTCAAAAGCTTCCCTGGAAACCTCCAAGGCCAGGTCAGATGGGCTCTGAGTGACCTGGTCTAGCTGAAGATATCCTTGCTCATTGCAAGGGTGGGGGGGGGTCCAAGTGGCCTCTAAGGGTCCCTTCCAACCCAAAATATGATTTGACAAAGAAATCTTCAAATAAACCATAGTGTCGAGCTCCCATTCCAGACACATCTGAATCTTAGGCAGTTCCCTGTGAATCTTCTAAATCATAAAGATTATACAGATGTAAATTAAACTGTCCTGAAGGCATCTGGCAGAATGCTAATGGGGGAACTGTTCTCCTTGCTTGCTTGTCAGTGACAGAGATGGACTGAAATTAACTGTTTTCAACCACCTTCCAGACAGGGAGAGGGAACAAGGTCACTGGGACCTTTGGGAGCTCAGAGGATGTGGTTCCTCCATCCCCTCAGTGCTTTTCTGTGGAGCAGAGCTCCTGCTGACCTCTCAGACCAACACTCACCACAGCACAGACGTGACCCTGTAAGTGACACTGCAGGAGTCATTCAGTAGCGACCTCTGCTTTTTGCTTTTTTTACTCTCTAGCTGGAGTAGGGCTGAAATTTATTGAAAACTGTCCTGGTTTCAGCCAGGACCCTTCTGTTGTTTGATGTGACCTCGGGTCATTGCCAGGATGGAGCAAAGGACTCTCTTGGGCTTCTGAGAAGAAGGAAATAGCTTCCAGTCAAAAAACATGGGAGGGGGAAAGCCTTTGGCCTTTGTTCATTGTCTCAGGGTCTGTGGTAAGCATTTTGGTGCGTGAATCACTCTCTCTTTAATAGACACTTTTTTAAAAAAATATTGTTGCTGTTACTGGTTTTTTTTCCTTATCTCATTGCTGTTTCCAGTAAATTGTTCTTGTCTCAAACTGTGATCTTTGCCTTTTGTGCCTCCAATTTCCAGCTCCATCCCCCTGCAGAGGAAAGGAGGGAAAATGGGACGGGCAGTGAGTGAGCAGTGCATGGTGACATGCTGAGGAGGTCCCACCCATATAATCAGCTACCTGAAAATGAAAAGCAGTGTGCTCTCTTCACTGACAGTTCCTGCCTTATTGCAGGGATGCATTGAACATGGGAAGGTGCTGTTTGGGGCCCTACACGGCGAGCGGCACAAGGTGGATCAAATCAGGTGCAGAGTTGAAGAGGCTGGAACAGCCACCCCCTGCTCAGCTCTGTGTGGTTGAGAGAGGGATTTTAGCAGAGTAATGGAATCACAGAATCACAGAATATCCTGAGCTGGAGGGACCCGCAGGATGATCGAGTCCCACCCCTGTCCCTGCCCAGACCCCCAACAATCCCACCCTGTCCATCCCTGGCAGTGCTGCCCAAAGGCTCCTGGAGCTCTGGCAGCCTCGGGGCTGTGCCCATTCCCTGGGCAGCCTGGGCAGTGCCAGCACCCTCTGGGGGAAGAACCTTGCCCTGATCTCAGCCTGAGCTGCCCTGGCCCAGCCCCAGCCATTCCCTGGGTGCTGTCCCTGTCCCAGGGCAGAGATGGGAGCTGCCCTCGGGAGGAGCTGCAGATGCCTGTGAGGTCTGAGCTTGATCCCCTCTTCTCCAGCTGGACAAACCAAGCACTCCTCAGCTGCTCCTCCTATGGCTTCACCTTGAGATCCTTCACCAAATAATAACCTGAGCTGGAAGGGACTCACGGGGTTCTCAGAGTCCAAGTCCATTCCAGCAGAGCTGGGTGAAGACTTGTCTCCTTAGCTCCTCTGTAACAGGATCTGCACTCATCCCTGCCCAGTGGAGCTGGTGTTACTCCCACAGACTTTGCTCTTTGTCACTTGGATCCCATGACCATTTATTTGACTGCAATTTCACAGCATATGGGCAAGCTCAGCTGCAGAACTAACATCTCCAGCACCAAGCTGCTGCCTGTGTGGGGACAGACAACTACATTTATATGGAAGCTGACCCTGAGTGATGAATTGAGGGATGAAAATTGAATTAGGAAAAAAAAAAATCAGCTTTTACTGCTGTTGAGCAAAAACCAGAGGAGCAGCAGCAATCATGAGCAGCTGCGTCAACCCTTCCACAAGCATCCCAAGGTACATTCCATTTGCAGAACTCACTGTCAGCCCTGGTGTTTTGTGTCAATGAGACCTGAGCACTTCTCTGAGGTTAAGCATAGGCTGAAGAGCTGTGTGGAGTGGCACATGCAGCAGGGGAACTCAGATCCTGCAGCCTCATGTCACAGAGCCCGTTATGTGTTTTATGGACATGTTTCCTGTGCCTCTGCTCCATGCCAGAGCTGAAAAAACTGATCCTGTGGCAAGGATGCTCTTGGCCAGCCTTCAGAGACCACGAGGCAGCGTGGAAGTCATATCTGCAGAGACAGATGGGGTTTAAAATTGAACTGCAACATAAAATTCTACTGTGAGCTATCATATCTGTGGTCTTTTATCATGACATCTCTCTGTCAAATGCATTGCTATTGTTTAATATCAATCACATCAATGAATACAAGTTTTATATATATTTATACAAAATTTCAATTTCTGCTTACCTTGCCTGGGTGTTAGAAATCACATTACTTGCAATAGCAGCCTTGCTTTTTCCTGTAGGAGAACTATCAATAGTTTGATGTATTTTTATGTGGATCACTTTCTCAGTGAAAACATTTGTAAATCTTTATTCCCATAGTCTATCCACTTCAGAGTGCTGCAGTCATAAACTACTGTGGCGAGGATGAACTTGGCTTGATCCTGCAGGGGCAAGCATGTGGCTGTAATCACCTCCTACCCTGCAAACCTCCTTAGGTCAGGAAGAAGAGAGCACCAATGGGCTGGGAGAAAGGGTGAAAAAATGGGAAGTGAGGGGCTGCTTCTGTTTAAGCTGTTGTTGTTGTTGTTGTTCTTCTTCTTGACCATTGTTACTATTTTCAGTATTGGTTGGTTGCATTTTATATTCTCTGGAATTGTTCTTGGTGCTTGTTCTGTGGACTTGATGCAAGACACACATCCAGATCCTCTGTATACCTGTGGTCCTCCTCCAAGGATGGCCCAGGTTTCCCTGTGCATGGATGGTCTGTCAAGAGTGAATTCTACTGAGTGCCCCAGAGGCTGCTCTATGTCAAATATGCCTTGTTGTCCTCCTGAAACAGCCTAACTGTGCCCAGAGCTCCAGGAGGGGGAGAGAAAAACATTTGGGATTCCCAGGAGCT
Source organism: Molothrus aeneus (assembly GCF_037042795.1). NCBI lineage: Eukaryota > Metazoa > Chordata > Aves > Passeriformes > Icteridae > Molothrus > Molothrus aeneus. Next base: position 402,049 of record NC_089663.1, read on the forward strand.
GCAGTTCATGCCTATTCATCAGCAGGGTTCTTACCAGAATGGTGATCCTGGGTTTAGTCTGATTAGTGAGACATGCAGAGCCATTTGTTATCTGCTCCTCCAGCAATGTGGGCAGAGCACAGGCCATGTGAAATGTGCCTGGGCTCTGTAATGAGATGATAATTAAGCAATAATATGCAACCAGGGCTGTCAAAGGGTGAGACCAGAGCAAAACAAGGCAGCTGCTGCCAAGAGGCGAGTCTGGGCAAGGGAGAAGGATTTTCTCTCTGAGCAGCCTTTATTTCATGGATTTCAGCCGGATGGTTAACAAAGAGCAAAGCCAGGCCATGTGTTCACACAATCAACAGCTCCACTTCACCTGCTGATCCCTGAAAGAGAAACACAAAGGCCATGAGCAGCAAACTATGGGGAAATGCAGGAAGATTTGGGGAAGGCAAAGCTCCTGCCTGTCCAGGGTTTTCTGCAGGCTGGGAGACAGAGGAGGTATTGCTGTACCTGGGCTGGGAGGCTGCAGCACTGGAATTTGCTGCAACTGCTGCTCTTTGTCCTCATGCTGGGTCTTATGACCTAGCCACATCAAAGTGTGGGTTGCTCACACAGACCCAGCTGGCTCAGAGTTGGACCTCTTCCCTTACTGCTTCATACTTGACATTACCTGGCACCCTGCAAATTTTGTCTAACAAGCAAACTGTTCTCCCCCAACCCACCTTCATCTCTATAACCTCCATGTCCATGTCCATGTCCATGTCCATGTCCATGTCCATGTCCATGTCCATGTCATCATCTTCCTTCCCCACAGTTCCAGTGTTTAGAGCTGTCCTTCACAAAATTCCCTCCATCACACTCTTATTTGATGAGAATTCCCTGCCTGTTTGGAGATCTGCTATTTCTGTCCAGCACTCAGCATATTTACAAATGGACTTTACCAACATTGGCTGGACCTGGTTTTAATCCAAATCTGTAAAGCCTGATTGTGCCTGGGCTCTGTATCCTATCAGCCACATGGGTGCTCTCCCCTGCAAATGAGAACAGATTTTCTGGGCAGGGGCTGTGTTCCATAACATTGTTCTGACTGGCCTTGATAATATTCCTAGCCTTTAATTCTTTATTAATTCAATTCTGTATCAGCTTTGCTGCTTTTCTGCCAAGGACTGATATCACTGGAGAATGTTACCCTGCAAATTCAGCCTTGACACATTAATTTGCACTAAGAAACCCCATGTTTTTCTTCAGTTACCCAGTGACATACTGAATTTGACCTTTTTTTCCCTTTTTTGTCAGCAGCCAAGGGTGTAACTGCTCTTGTTCTTATGCTCTTGCTGGGATGCTAACCAATGTTCCTGGGAGTCTATCTCCCTTGAATGCTTTCTCTTGTTGCATGGACTGTGGATATGCTACTGGCTCTCAGCTTTCCTGAGGAATGTTAGAGACAATTAGCAACACACTGTGTGTGTGTTTGTGTTTGTGTTCAACTGTGGATTGTATTTCAAGGCATAAGAAGCTGCCTCTCTCCTCATGTGCCCTCAGTGTGGGACTGTGCCTGGCTGGAAGGGTGGCACTGTGGCATTGCCTGCACTTCTCCAGGTCCAGCTCCTCCCTCACTGCCCTGCCTGCATCCCTCCCCAAACTGCAGTCCTTGAGAAATGGTACACATTCTCTTTCCTGATTCCTCCTCTTCCCATCACCATGGATTTTGTTATATTAATGCAACAGGGATTTTTTCTTGCATTTTAATCTTCCTGGACATCTGTGCTGTCCCTGCAGCCTCTCTCCATATTACAACGTTCACACCCTTGGTTTCCTTTTTCGCTTTGTCCTTGCAGGTGCTTAGGAAGCCCAGGTGGGACTGAGACCATCCAGGCTCTCCTGCTGGCAGTGCTGAGCCCAGCAGTGAGCTGGGCTTAGCAAGTGGAGCTGATCCTCCTGGCACCGTAATTACATTGTGAAGACACCTGAAAGTTTCTGTTGTTAAATATTTAATGCTGTAAGAGGAATAAGAGCCTGAATGTGAATTGAATTTTCTGGTGAATGTCTTACTCACCTGTGGATGTGCTTAGAGCCTCCCGTCTCCTTCCAGACACAGTGACCATGAATATTCATCCCGTTCCCTCCAGGGCTTGCCTCCTTTGTGAGGCTGCCAGGAGCTACACGCTGGGAGCTCAGATAAGCAAGGAGACTATGGGGCATTGAGCAGGACAGGAGATGTGCTGAGAATGGTTGTCACAGGGGGTAATTGAGACCCCCTGTTTCAAGGGTGTGTCAGTGTGTGCCTGCCAGGGACACCCTGGTGCCAATCTGGTTTGTTCACCTGGAGCAGGAGATGGGCTGTGCAGGGGCAGTGTGGGCTCAGGGGGTGCAGGGGGGTCCATGCTCAGCCCACACTGAAGATAATGATCATTTACAGTGCCTGCTCAGTCCTGGGCAGCATCACCTCCACCTGCTGTGGTACCAGACCCTTTGGGCTCTGTAGTGAGGAGAGAGGGGCATGAACAGGCAGGGCCAGGCAACCCCCTTCCATCTCTTCTGGTGTGTTTCTTGGCAAAGAAATCAATGATTTTGTTTAATGGCAGCTCCAAAGACTGTGAAATTGGTTTGCACCAAATGGAAACAGAACCCTTGGGCTGTGTTTGCATGAGGACTAGAACCTGGGCTTGGTGTGGAAGGACACACTCAGGTGCTGGTGTGGTTCAACAGGGCCAGGGAAATGCCAAAGCTTTATGAATTTTATTTATGACCCTGATTTTTGTTCTCTCTGGCATTACTCCTGCTTTACCATGGGACCACTCACAGGATGTTTCTGCTGTGAAAGGAAATTTCACAGCAGAAGAGCTTTGAAGCCTGGCAGTGAATGGGACTGTGCTCAGCAGCTGTGGGCACGGGGCAGCTCCCACATCAGACTGGGTTCACCCTGCTCAACAAAGAGAGGAGAAATGAGGATGAGTCTCTGATGGTCCTCCAACAAACTGACAAGCACTCCACTTGCACCATGTCCCTGTCTACAGTGGAGAGGAGTCATTCCCAGCTGTAAAAACTGGGAGTGATGCCCTCTTTAAAAGAACCATTGCTGCATTGGCAGCTATCCCTTGAGAGAGTCCAGTAGGACAAATTTCCACTGCTTCCTCTGTGATCAGTGGAGACAATGAGATGAATTTTTGAAATCACAAATTTTGTCCACAGTGGGAATTCCCTGATTCTGTGATTGCAAGATACAAAATCACCAGAAAACTTTCAGAAACCACTCAACTTGTGATTTTCTTGAGTTTTCTCTTTGCAGTGACAACATTTCAAGGAAACTGTAGGTTTTCTTCTTCTGGTTGTTTTTCTTGCAAAGATGTAAGTTTATTTCACCGAGAAAAGGTTTTGATAGCACAGCCTGAATCACCTTTAACTTATCACAGAGAGCAGCTTGCCCTAGCTGGGATGGCAGCTTTGACAGCCAGCCCTTACTGATACAATCAGCACTGCTCTACATGTTTGTGACTGGGTAAGGGCAGATTTGGGATGAGAGCCACACTATGCTGGCCAGCCCAGCTGCACTGATCTCTAGGCAGGTTTGCTCTTTTCTGCTCTTGATCACTGTGTTAAATCCTCCAGCACTGACACCCAGACACGGGTACCTGAGGGCTAAAGGGTGGCTGGTTGATCCTTCGGGTCAGCACTCTCACAGACAAAGGAATAGAAAAGGAGATAAAGGGATTTATCTTCCTGCTGGCCCAGCAGGAATGTGGAAAGCCTGCTGTCACCCCATCTGTCATCTCCTTGGGAAGTGACTGTGCCTGCTGGGCTGTGCTTTGTTCTGCATCAGCTGGAGAAAGTGCTGTGCCTTGGGGCTCCCCCTCCTCCCTTCCACCATCTTTGGCTTTAGGAACACTCCTGGTGTGGCTGTGTGACCTTCTGTACCCCATGGCCACCAGGTACAGTGACACCCCTCCTGCAGCCTTTGCAGGGAGGGGCCCAGCACCACCACAGGGCAGCAGTGGCTTGCTCCAGCTGGGCCCAGTGAGGAGGCACCTTCCTCCAGGCTCACCAGTGGTCCAGAGTGGGGCATCCCCTGGCTCGGCTCACACCCAGGAAAACCATTTACACCCAGTTGCATTGGGAACTGACCGGGATGTGTCCCTGCCCTTTGACCAGAGCCCTGCCTGGGGCTCCCCACATCAGCACACAGCCCTCATGTGAAGAGAACAGTTCCCTTCTGTGCTGACAGGGACTGCCAGAGCTGATGGATGGACAGACATAAAGAGCTCCACTGACCTGGAAAAGACAGAGGAATTAAGGTGTCTGAGCAGGGAGGACCTCAGAGCCAGCAAAAGCAAAGGTCTGGTGACCTTTTTGGATGCAGTGTGGCAGTGACAGGTGGGTAGGGCTGTGTCTTCAGCAGTTGCTTTTGTTTTCCTGTTCCTCAGCCACCACAGCCCGGCCCTGCCTGGGGAATGTGTGTGAATGGAGCTGTCTGCACACACTGCAAAGGGGCTGGGGGAGCTGCCCAGGGAGCAGAGAGCCTCGGGAGCCCGCTGTGGCTGCATGGAGGCGCTGCTTCCCGGGCAGCAGCTTCAGCTCCGAGCAGGACAGCATTTCACCTGCAGCTGCAAAGCTATTCCAGCAGCCTTTGGTTCTCTGGCCCTGGGTGACAAATGTGCCCCAAGGACACGTCTGTCAGAGCTGGCAGGACCTTTTCACATGGGGTGAAGGTGGAGAGGGGAGTTTCTGAGGCCACTCTCCAGGAGTCCAGCCATGCCCTGCTTTCATACAATCACAGAATCACAGAATACCTTGAGTTGGAAGGGACCCACAGGGATCATCCAGCCCATCTCCTGCTTTGCCCAGACCCCCCAAAACCCCACCCTGTCCATCCCTGGCAGTGCTGTCCAAAGGCTCCCGGAGCTCTGGCAGCCTTGGGGCTGTGCCCATTCCCTGGGGAGCCTGGGCTTTGCTGGTGATGAATGGCACACACAGAGAGGGGAATCTCCCTGCACCAGCTTTGGGCAGACAGAGCTGTCTGGTGGATGGTGATTCTCTGGATGTGATACTAGATGACTCCATCTGAGGGTGAATGCAGCAGAGATGACATTCTGACTCAAGGTTAGATTTGATTTATTATTCTCAGGACCCTTTAGCACAGCAAAGCTTTTTGAGTTCACTGCAACAAGCACTCTTTGTTTTACCACCTGTATAAATCACCTGGGTGTGCAGAAATGTAGGAACAGAAAACGTTAGTGTGGAATAAACAATCGCTAACCAGTGAGGCAAAAGAATCAATATTCATAAGATAAAGCACCAGTGTAAAGTGAACAATGATAATAAAGAGGAAATGAAACAAATCAAGGGGTGAGACTCCCAGAATCTTATTGCCTAAACAAACTGTGCCTGAAGAGTTGCTGTGGACTGTGGATCTTACTGAAGGGCAATGGGCAATGCCCCTGGACACAGCCAGGGCTCAGGATGGCTCCTTGGCTCAATCTAATCCCTCTTGGACGTGCAGAAGAGTGAACTTCAACTGCATGTAACTAGCAGGGCTGGGGTCATGCAGGGGAGATCAAGGGCATGAGGTGGGGGTGGGGAATAAGGGAAGGGATTTCAGCTTGGGAAGATACTCCTGGTGATGCAGTGCAGGATGAGCCTGATGGTGACAGCAGTGTCATCTGAGGGGGAGAGAGCAAGAGAAAGGGTCTACAGAGTTTTTCAGCGCATGGGCAGCTCCCATAATAGGCGGGATGAGGGCAGAGACAGTGCTGGTACGTCTCTGCCACTGGCATTCAGCTGCAGGGACACTGGGAGAAGGAGGGCAATTCCTCTGCCTGGCCTGGGACATGTTGCATGGCCAGGAGTCCTGGGCCCTCTTGGAATCTGCTTCTGGAACCCACCTGCAGCTGAGGCACCTTCCTGCATGTTCTCCAGAGTCTGGGGACTGGACCTGGGCACCACAGGGCAGCTGGTGAACAGGGGACTTTGGGGAAGGCAAAAAGCAAGGAGAAGTTCTCTGTGCACAAGGACTGTCTGGGAAACCATGGCTGTCAGCTAATTAGTTGGCTGGGGATCAGGCTGTGATAAATCTGGGCAACATCATGCAAAGACTAGGATGCTGAGGTGCATTAAATCTGTGGTTCTCTGGGCTAATATAAATCCAGATTCGGCTTGCTCAGGACTAAAGCTCACACGGAATTGCATAGACGGAAGATAAAAGACGAGAAGCGCTCTTTGCCACGTGCAGACGAGTATCCAGTTTATTAACTTGGGACAGGACACTTCTGGTGGCAGGGACCATGCAGGTAGCAAAGAGACAGAACCACACCTGCCGTAGGGTTTGATGCCCCAGGTGATGGGGGCGGGGAAAGAGGACGACGGCCAATGGGATAACATTGGGGAGGGGCGGGGGGAGGGACCACCCGTGGGATCGACCACTAAGGGAGGGGGGTTTGGGGACAAACCATGTGATGAGAAAGGGGGAATAAACGGTCCATGTGACCTGACATACCCAGTAAAATTTTCCCATCACCAGGGTAAAAACAACTAAATAAGCTATTTAGTGCACTACAACACTGAGGGCTGGGTGTGTGTGTCTGAAGCCAATAGGTGCAGACTGACTGGAGTCATCCAGGGCCACCAGCCTCTGGGGTGGAAACATCTCCAAGTGGGACCAGGCTCCTCACTTGTGGCTGTTTCCTTCCAAGGGTGAAGTGTGAGACAATGAGAGGGAGCTGTTGCTGAAGAGCATCAAGTTTCATGGAAAGGCATCTCACAGGTTCCTCTGTTATGCCTGGTTTTTGGGATTCTGGTGGCTGGAAACCCTTGGTGTGATCTGAGAACCACCTGCTGCCCAGGGTGCCTCAGGGTCAGGCCCATCTCACCCAAGGCAGTGCAGCATCCTCGCTGTCACCCCAAGCACTGCAGGGAGGGCAGCAGGGACAGAGGGCAAGGAATCTCACCCTTTGCAGACTCCCCAAACAGCCTCTGTTGCACCCCATGCCCGTGCCCCGCTGCCCTGCCCTCCCCACCACCCCTGCAGAGCCTGCAGTGCCCACGCCCATGCTGGGTTCGTGCAGCCTCAGGCACACCCCAGAGCTTGTCTGTGACACTGGGGACAGTGCACTGCCATAGCAGGTGGCTCTGGTAAAGCTGGGTATCTCTGTACCTGGCAGAGGGGCTGGGGTGAGACAGGAGAAGAGGTGACCTGTCCAGGGAGCCACACAGAGAGCTGAGAAGGACAGTGGCCAAGAGAAATGGGCAGAGATGCTGAAGAGAGCAGCTGAGCTGCACAAACAAACATAGATTACTGACAAAGCATGTGCCAGATAAATCACTAGAAACCTCCTACCTGGCACACATGGAGATTTCTATAAACAATCAAACCCAGCAAACTCTTTTGAGGAAAAACTTGAAAACTTTGATCATTGTTGCCATGGTGATGCAATTGAGAATAAGTGTGGCAGAGTATTTTTTATCATCAGCCTTTGTAATAAACAAATAACCTTCAGTATACTCCAAAAAAAAAAAAGGGGATAGAGCTGGGCTCGGGCCATCTAATCATCAGACCCAGAGGCTGCAACTAATATATCAAGGAAAGAGGAAGATTGTAAATTCCACCAGAGGTTACTTGGTTAAACCAAGTGCAGGCATGGGAGACAGCTGGAGCTGGTGGGGAGTGAATTAACGCCAGCTCTGGTCACTGTCAGTGCTCAGGCTCTGCTTTATGCTGACAGGCAGCTCATCTCCCAGAACCTTCCAGGAAGCACAGCCGGCACGCCAGGCATGGGACGGCTGCCTCGGGAGTGCCTCCTCTGGGGAGGGGCTCCTCTGCCCTGGGTGACATCAGCCAAAGCTTTGACTCCAGTAGAAACACCAGCAGCCCCCTCCCTGTCCTGCCAGAGGTTACAATCACTGATGAAGTTTGCAACTGCCCACACGTGGTGGAGCAGACTTAACCTCTTGTTTGCGTGCTGGCCCTGTGGTCCTTGTTCATCTCTGTGATCCCAGGCAATTAGAAAATTCCTGGATTCTGCAAGCCATGAATCCCAAACAGCAATTGCTCATGCAAAAAAAGTTGCACATCTGCTAAAGAAGCCTCTCACTTATGTTTCTGCTCCATACTGCATTAAAAGTAAGGGGATGAGTACAGAGCTTGCAACTCATTCCTGTGAGGCTGATACTCAATAGTGATGGCACTCGGTGTCCTTGGGTGCACTGTGGGGTTACCTGTGCTGCTCCCCTGTCAGGAGCTGATGGCTGTCACTGCTGGTGAACAGATCCTCAGCAGAAAGGTGACGAGACAACAGGAGTGTGGTGAGGAGCAGCCTGGTTTCTCCACTCCATCCCAGGCTGTGGATGCCACCTGCACCTGGCACAGCAGTGTACTGGTGGAAGGAAGGCTGCCTTTCCATGTCCCTGGGGTCAGGGGTGAGGCAGCCCGAGGCTGCTCAGTGCTCTCAAGAATGAGATCAGACACAGAGCATGTCCCAGAGAGAAAATAAAGTCCTGGTAAAGCTGCTAATCCAGTAGATTTGTGGGAACACTGTCTCCAGGGAGTGCTTGTGCCATGTGAGTCTCTGGATTTGTCTTGGAGATATGGTTCCTGTGGCCTCCATTTCTCAGATGTGCTTATGCTCCACAGTGGCATCTGGACTGACAAGGAAGCAGAGCCAGGAGCTCACAGACAGAAGGGATGTTCTGCTCTGAGTCACCTCTACCCCAAGTGTAGCCATCTCCTGCAGTTCCTCTGCCTCTGACTTCTGGCATGGACATAATGAATAATGCTCAGCAGAATTTATCTGTGAACATGAAACACTTCCTAGCCCCAATCCTGAGAGTCCCATCTACTCTTCCAGCAAAGCCCTGTCCTCTGCAGTGCGATGTCTGATCCCACAGGTCACTGGTGTCACCCAGGTGGTGACTGTGCAGAACAGGCTGACACTGAATTTCCATCACAAAGCACCTACCCATGACCCATGTTCCTCTTTAATTCAAAACTCCTTTGGCTTTGAACAGCTCTACAGCTGTGGTGCTTCCATCCTGCCAAAGCATCCCATCAGCTCAGGTTTGTCCATGGGAAATTGAGCCTCTCTCAGCTTAATTCGTGGCTATGAATGCAGCACTGCCCTGCCTGACTCTGTCTGGGGATGGTGCTCCGGGAGCCTCCCGTCCTCTCTCACCCTGGTGCTCCCAGCACAATGCTCTGCTTCAAAGCCAAACTGCATCCTTGCATCCTGTTGGTGTCATTCCACCATAGCCTGGCATTTATCCTGTCAAATGACTCCTGTTTCTTCTCTGGCACTCATGGTCTGTGCAGTGCCCTCAGCTCTGTCCTGCATCTTTGGAGAAGAGGGAAATCTGGTGTGGCAATATCTGAGTGTGAAGCACAGCCCCCCTCCACATGCCCCAAGTCTCCTGCTCAGTCACCTCACCAGGAGTTCCTGTCCCTGCTCTCCCTGGGCTGGCACAGTCTGACATGGCTTTTGTGAAGGTTTGGCTGCTAATGAACAAGTGTCAGCATCTCCTGCTGTGCAGGAGCCTGTGCAAACACCATATGTGTGTGCTAGGGTTGCAATCTCAGAAAGCAGGAAATGAGACACAAACTCTTTGTGCCATGTCACCCCTCTGCTCTGTTCTGCTCTTCACCAAGGGCAAGGGAGAAAGGAAGAGAGGTTACGTTTTAGGTGTGGATTAAATAAAGATAACAGAGGGGTGGCTGCAAGAGACATCATAGTTTGAGCAGCAGGAGAACTCAACTTTACAGCTTGGAGCTCATTCTAAAAGTAATTATCTCCTGGGAGTTAATTGTCTGGAAGCTTGGGCTGAATGGTGGTTTGAAATTCCTGTGTTTGAGTGTCTCAGCTCTAGCCCTGGGGCAAGTACAGAGGAAAAACGAAGTGTGCATCACTCAGGGAAACATTTTGCCCACATAAGTAATCAAGTGTGAAAACTCCCAGAAAACTGCACCTGCTCAGCAAAGGTCATTCACTCTCCTACCTATTCCTTGTAACAGGGCAGAATTTCATGAGAATCAAGGACTTATTTAGGTTGGAAAAGCCTTGTAAGGCCACCAGCTAGCGTGGCAGAATTCGGAAAATGCAAAAGGCTTAAATCCTTTCACTCAGAGGTTCAAATCCTCTCCCTGGCTTAACTCAAAACATCTACCATGACCAACTACCCTCTCTTAATCAACCTCATCATAGCCCTCTCCTATGCCCTCCCAATCTTAACTGCAGTAGCCTTCCTCACACTAGTACAGCGCAAAATCCTAAGCTACATACAAGGCTGAAAGGGCCCAAACATTGTTGGCCCATTCGGGCTCCTACAACCTCTAGCAGATGGAGTAAAACTATTTATCAAAGAACCCATTCGACCATCAACATCCTCCCCAATCTTATTTATCGCAACCCCAATACTGGCCTTACTGCTAGCAATCTCAATCTGAACCCCAGTGCCCCTTCCATTCTCCTTAGCAGACCTCAACCTAGGCTTACTCTTCCCATTAGCAATGTCGAGCTTGGCAGTATACTCTATCCTGTGGTCATCCTGTAAGGCCGTTGAGCCCAACTGCTAATCCAACATTATCATGTTCACCACATGCTGTCCCAGGGCTGCCATCACTGAAATACAGAACAGGGCCATGGAATCTGCCATGTTTGTGACTCCAACACTGAAGCAAGAACCTCTGGCCACCAAGAAAGAGACAGGTAACAGAGAAGAGCCAATGCTCTAAGGGCCTGTTACCATGAGCAGATCCTGCAGCTCAGGCAACCCAGAAGTGGGGAACAGTGTGGGCACCACCAGAACAAACCATAATGGTCTTGGAAAGCCCCCTTGACAACTGCAATGTGTGTGCAGGCACACAGGTGCATCCTTGGCATCTCCTGCCGTGGATTTAGCCCCTGATGGACAATTCCTGCAGTGCCCTCTCACCTGTGGGAAATAAATCCTCGCATTTACCTAAAAAAGCCTAAGACAGACCAGATCACACCCAGTGATTGTGAGCTGAAGTGCAAGCCATCAAAGACCTGTTGCAAAGGGTAGATTTCCCTCAGTATCCAAACACCAAATCTCCCAGCTCCCTCTGGTGCCTTCGAAAGCAGCTTCTCCTTATTAGAGTTGTGAAGAGGACTATCAATTTTTTTAATATTCCCTGTTATGGGAATGATTTTCTGCTCCTGGATGAGCAATGCAACTTTTGAACTGTTGTTTTCCAGGTTCATCAACCCTTTTTCTAACCTCTAGGACATTATATAGCTTTCCCTTTTGGAAGCATGCACCTGTTTCAATAAAAATAAGTTATCACTATGCTGTTGTTTGACACAGGCCAAACACCATGCACCCACAAAAGCCATTTGCTCACCCTCTCTTGCTACAGCTGGGCAGAGGAGAGGAAAAAAAAATTAACAAAGGGGTCACGAGTTGAGATGAGGATTGAGAGACAAACACTCTGAAGGCAAAATATGTTCAATTTTAAAGATATAAAGTAAATCTATTATTAACGGAGTCAGAGGAGGATAATGAGAAGTAAAATAAGCCTTTAAAACACCTTGCTCCCCCCCAGCCCCTCCCTCTTCCCCACTGGCAGTGCAGGGAGACAAGGCATGGGGGTTTTGGTCAGTTCATCACTCGAGATCTTCTGCTCACACAGGGAGAGGAGTCTTTCCTCTGCTGGGCCGTGGGGTCCCTCCCACAGGAGTCAGTTCTCTGTGAACTTCTCCAGCGTGGCTCTAATCTCACCAGCAGCAGTCTTGCCAAACTTGCTGCAAAGTGAGTCCCTCCCACGGACAAACAGTCTTCCCCAAGCTGCTGTGCTGTGGGTCACTCATGCACGGGGTGCAGTCCTCTAAGGACTGCATGGGCTGCTCCAGTTTGGAAGCGAGGGCTCTCTCTCTCTGTCTCTGGGAGCAGGGGCCCTCTCTCTGCATTTGGGTCTCCCACAGGATCACAGCTTTCTCGGGCATCCACCTGCTCCGGTGTGAACACTTCTCTCCCAGGCTGTGAGCGAATTTCTGCATGCCCGTGGAGCTCATGCATGACAAGGGAGAGAGCCTGCTTCACGCCAGTCCCCACCACGGCCTGCAGAGGAATCTCGGCTCCGGCACTTGGAGCTCTTCCTCCCTCTCTTGTTCCACTGACCTTGGTGCTGCCATGTCGTTCTCCCTCACGTGTCCTCACTTCCCCCTCTTGTTTGACTGGAAAAAAGCTGCTGCCCATAGGCACCACTGGCAACAAGTTGCACCAATTCAGACTCCTGCAGGATGCTGCAGCTCCGAGAGGCCGATGCTGTCCGGGTTCAGCTCGGGGAATCGCTGCCCCGTTCCCGCTGCCATGGCCCGGGCAGGGCCGGCCCCGGCGCTGTTCAGCGCCTGTGCTCGGGCAGGGCTGGGCCGGAGGAGCCGCCCGGGCCCGGCCCCGCTGCCGCAGCACGGCGGGCAGGGGGGGCCGGGCCGGCGGGGCGAGCCACGGGCTGGGCTGAGATGGCCCCGGTGGCGGTGCCGCCCTGCCCCTGCGCTGCTTTGATTTTCTCAGCAATGCCATCCCAGAGGCGTTACCAGCCTCTCTAATCGGGCCAGCAGCATGTCCATCCTCTTCAGAGCCAGCAGAGGTTTGCTCTGTTGGACATGGTGGAAGCTTCCAGCAGCTTCTCATAGAAGCCACTTCTGTGGGCCTCCTCCACTGTGAACAACCAGGTTGTGCCAAACCAACACAACTATAATGTGAAATTAATATCTTGATAACCTCTAACCCAGTTGGTCACGGCATGGTGCCAGTAATGCCAAAGTTGTGGATGGCCCATCCATTTAAGAGCTGGATTTAGTGATCTTCGTGTGTCCGTTCTGACTCAGTACTCTGTGATTCTGTGATTCCCCTGCAGGAATTGTTTATTGGAAGGGGAGCAGAACAGAAAGCACTTCCCAAGGTGGAAAGGGATCTCAGGACCTGCAGGCTGGGAGAGGTTACATGTCCAGGCCATGCCCCAGCTCACCTATTTCCCTCCCTCTCTCCCTGCGAGGGTGAGCCCCAGCACAAATTCTGGGTCATAATTCATAATCCCAAACTGGGCACCTCAGTCAGCCCCCCCAAAATGCTTTGCTGGCCAAATTTGCTCAGTTCCTGTGTCAGATTCCTTCTTCCTCTGAGGCGAAGAGAGCCTGCTGAGCAGAAAAATGCTAAAATCGCCTGCTCTCAGCATCTACACCAAAGTCCCCCTGTGTTCATCCCTGCGTTCATCTCTCTGTTCATCTCTGTTTTTCTTTCCAATCATCACTGAATCCTTTGGGAAGGAAGAAGGAACAAACCCCTGTGAGTTAAATGATAACACGCACATTCTGAATCCCATTGTGGAGAGCAGTGGGCAACCAGCTGAACTCTTCTGAATGACTCATGAAAACCAGTCAAAAACCCTTTTAGGAAATGACCCAGTTAAAGAAATCAGAATCTGCTCACAGACAATTTGCAAACCAAAGAATGAGTCCATGGAACCTGTTTCTCAGGGCCTGACTCATCCTCTCTAGTATCCTTTTTTCCCTTTGAGCAGTTAAAAAAATTTGTATGAAATTGCTAGAGTATTTTATAGCTATTACTCACCAGCTCAGCATGATTAAATGCAACCTATAATACACATAAAGAGGCCAAAATTTCCAAAAAATGTCAAACTGGCTCAGGAGCTAAATTTCCCAGGAGCCTGAAGTGTTGGAAATGCTGAGGACTGCAACACATCATTTTGAGGCTCTGTGCCACCTTGGAGTGCTTCTCCTCAGCTCTCAGGGCTGCCGAGGCAATCAAAGGGTTGCTTACACTCCCCAGCCCTCTTCAGGTTTTGCCAGCTACAAGGAAGAGTCTCTTTTAACCTAAAATTCTCTTTTAGGATGAAACCTTTAAATTCAGGTAGCCTCAGTGGATAGGCTCATCCTTTAGCTGGCTCCAGTGATGACAGAAGGACTCATCAGGTGCTTGATGTTGAAGGACTGCTCTGCCCCAGGATAAGCTTATCCTGGAGGAGGCTCCTACCTCCAAGGCAGGACCTGCTTGGAGGCAAAAGTTACAGAATCACAGAATGTCCTGAATTGAAAGGGTCCCACCAGCATCACCCAGCCCAGCTCCTGGCCCTGCCCAGACCCCCCAACAATCCCACCCTGTCCATCCCTGGCAGTGCTGCCCAAAGGCTCCTGGAGCTCTGGCAGCCTCGGGGCTGTGCCCATTCCCTGGGCAGCCTGGGCAGTGCCAGCACCCTCTGGGGGAAGAACCTTGCCCTGAGCTCAGTCTGAGCTGCCCTGGCCCAGCCCCAGCCATTCCCTGGCTCCTGTCCCTGTTCCAGAGCAGAGATGGGAGCTGCCCTTCCTCTTCCCCTCATAAGGAAGTTGCAGCCTCTGGTGAGGTCTGACCTCAGTCTTCTCCAGCTCAGCTGCTCCTCATATGGTTCCCCTCAAAGCCCTCTGCCATTCTCCTGTCCCTCCTTTGGACACTGTCCAATGGCTTCATGTCTTTCTTCTATTGCAGAGCAGGACAGTTACTCTCATGAGATCTTGTTTTTCCTCCCAAAACCAGGTGTTCTGGTTTGGGCTGTGGTACAGCTGATTTTCTTCCCAGTGGCTGGAATGTGACTGTGTTTTGGGTTTGTGCTGAACACAGGGTGGATCATACAGATAAGTTTTTGTTATTGCTGAGTTTACCCAGAGCTGAGGCCTTTTCTGCTTTTCCTATGGCCACACAGGGGAGGGGCAGGCAGCAGGGAAGGCTTGAGCAAGGTCACACCTATGGGAAGCTGGGAAGGGACACAGCTGGGGCAGGTGACCCCAACTGACCACAGGGATACTCCAGACCATGTGACAGCATGCTCAGTATTAGAGTATGAGGAAAAAGCAGGAAGATGGAGACATGCACAGCATTTCTCTTTCTAAGTAACCATTGCACATGATGAAATCCTCCTATCCCGGAAGTGCCTGAGCACCTGCTTGCCTGTGGGAAGCAGGGAATTAATTCCTTGTCTTGCTTTTTGTTTCTTCTTTGGCTTTTGCTTTCCCTATTAAAATGTCTTTACCCCAAGCCTTGAGTTTTCTTTCACCCTTCCAATGTTCTGCCCCATGTTACTGACGGCTGGCTGGGGCTCAGTGGCTGGCTGGGGTTAAACCTCGACACAAGGGTCAGGAATTACATCTCTGGGAAGAGAAGATGACTGGGAAGGGATGAACCCCATCACAGTCTCAGAAGAGCCTCTTGGAGGTGAACCAGTGGATCAAAGCCAATGAATCTGAGCCAGAGCTCAGGGCATGGGACAAACACAGCTCTGCTGAACTGCTTCTTCCTGGGCAAATCCAGCTTCTGGCCTCCTGAAGGATCAGCAGCTTTGAGGTTTTACCCCTGTATGTGCCAGGAGAGGCTGTAAGAGGTGTGATGGAGACAGAGAGAGCCCTTACATCCTGTTGGTCATCCACCTGCCCCTCCTGCTGTGGGACATGAGGCTGCATCCAGGCTACTTCTTTCCATGTGTCCAGCACAGGGAAATCCAACGTTTCAGCCAGAGCAAATCTTTACCTGGTTTTTAAAATAGAGAAAATTAAAGATAAACAATCTGCCTCTGAGAAATTTCTGAGCAACACATTGTACCAAAGGAAAGCAAACTAAGGAAAGAAGTGGGGAGGGAAAGGATTTCTGATCCTCTTCAGGGCTGGACCTCAGGGAACTTGAGCAGCCAGCAGGAAAGACTTGAACAGGGCTTCATCCTGGCCCTGAAGCTGGGGGTGTTTGCAAAGAAGGGGTGAGTCAGCAGCTCCTGCTCCCTCAGCAAGAGTCATCCTGGCTTTTAATAGCTCCCCATTAGCTCAGGGAGATGGAGCAGCTGACCATGAAACAGCAGCAAGGACATCTGAGGTGGCCTAAAAATGTAACGTGTGAATGATATGTTTTTAAATAGAGTACACAAAGGGAAAGAGACAACTTGGGATAAATCCAGAGCTGAAAATCAACTTTGGGGGAGTGAGTGAGTGTGAGGTGAAGACCGAATTACCACGTTGCTCTCAAGTGAGAGGCAAGGGTTGAGCTGTCAGACCTAGAGCCATTCCTGGGAAAGGAGTGAAAAATTTCCAAATAAAAGACACTTCGAGTGGGAAAGGCTCATGATTCTCTGTACACACCAGGGTTTCAGCTGTGGGAATGTTCTGGGCTCTCAGCTGTCCACCTGTTTCAAACCCCAGTGTGTTACAAGAAAAATCACAAATCCTTTCCAAAGTAGATGTCACATTTAGTACTTCTCCTCTCTCAGGATGTCAGCTGCCACAGCAAAGGAATGAGCCCAGCCTGAGATGATTTCTTCCTCAGAAATCCACACCTGGCATTTTTATTACCTTACCTCTTTGGTGGCAATAACCTAATTGCTTAATATTGCTTTCCTGAAAAACCTCCATGCTCTGGGTTCAAGCTATAATTTGGAGATGACTGTAATTTCCACCCTCTTCCTTCCTCTTCTGAAAAACAGATATTATACCCCTGCCTCAGCTCCTTCTCACCCTCCCATGTTCCTACAGCTCCCTCAGAGTGATGCAAACAGTTCACAAGCAACTTCAGCTGGATCTGTGAGTACTCTGGGGGGGTCTGCAGGTGCTGGGATCTGAGTACCTTGTCCTGGTTCAGCCATCTCTAACTCATCCCTTCTCACACCTGGCCTGTCTCATCTCTTTGTAGAATGTAGCCTCACACAGCTTGTTGCAATTATTTCTTTATTCTGAGTGCTGAAGGATGCGCTCAATGCTTCAGCCTCATCTGTGTCATCTGTTATTTGCTGTCATGGTCCCACTGGGCCAGGCTTCCCTTTGTCATCCCCAGCTTTGAAGGTATTTCTGGAGCTTTTTTCCCTGTGCCCTTTCTGCTCCTTGCCAGGCTGGCGTGCTCTGGGAGTGCTGTTTCTGTTCCAGACTGATTGTGCTGCTGCTCTCCACTCTCCGCACTCACGTGTCCTCACTCCCATTCACTTCATTCTCAAGCCCTGGAGAGCTTGTAAAGCAGCCGTAATGGTTTTTATTCTTCTTCCTTTCCTCTGCATCAGAATTATTTGCTCCTAAAGGAAGATATTTTGCACTGCAAATAAGGGACAGAGACCTAGGGAGATGCCACTGCTGTGGGACACCCGCAGGCGTCCCTGGGTGCTGGGAGGACGGGGCCTCTGTTGGAGCCTTCCAGAGAGGGGGGGTAAGGGAGCAGGCAAAATCCGAACTGCACCGTGGGCTTCTCTCATCTGCACTCCCTTCCATGCCTTTTGTTTTGATAATCTCACCTCTTGTCCATAGCCACCCGGGAATGGATTTCCTGTCAGGGTAATTAACTCCTATGGCACTCGTCTCTTTTCCCACACCGTTTTTTGGCTGTGTTTCAGCCTGGTACAGACACTGATGGTAGGTGCTGTTAAGGAGAGGAATGGCAGGCTGGCAGGACACGATGGCTCTGGTGGCAGTGAAGCAACACTGAGGGTCCTGTGGCCTCGTGTCTGTGTCAGTCACACAGAGATCAGGGGTCTGCAGGCTCACAGGAAACACGGGTTGATCTCACCTGGATGGGGGATGAGCAGAGCAGCAGCTCCTTGGATTGCAGTTCAGGGTATTTGTACAGCACAATTTTATTTATCTATTATGTGTTTGATTGGGTTCCTCAGTCCATGACAAAACTTGTTTGGAAGGCACCAGGGTTGGCATCCCTGAAGTGATATTGAAAACATAACTGAGAGGTGTGTGTGAAGGTCAGCTAAGATTGTGGGATCTTAGATTGAGAGAGGGGCTGGAGACATGCCAGCTTCAAAGGAACGTGGATAGTGAGGAACCATTAGAAATTTTGTTTCATGCCAAAATGCTGCTTAATAGAAGAGTAGGAGAGAGCTCCAGGAGAGCTGGGGAACTGCTGGGTACCTGCTGTCCTGGTGTGCCCAACATCTGGTAAAAGTTGAGGTGTCTTAACTGAGCTGCCCATGTCAGATGTGGAGTCAGAGGTTCAAGACCTTTAAAACAGGAACATAAACCCATTTCTACCTTAAAAAGAGACTTCCTGGAGTCTTCAGCTGGGTTCTCCTGACTTGGACTCAGGTCAGGCTTGGCATAGGAATGCTCTGAAATCATTCAGTTGCTTTGTGTCCTTGGACAGAAGAAGTTATTTTTCCTGGGCCAAGTTTGAATCCAAAATCTGCTTGGCCAGGAATCTTTAATAGCTGACGACCTTTCAGCTGCTCTGCCAAAGAAGAGACGCAGGAAATAGGTGTTGGTTTTCAGGGGCTGAAGATACAATACAAGGTTGCTTTTTGATTGCCTGCATAAGCCCAGTGTGCGGGTCAGTGGGTTAATTTCTGACTTGCAGCAATTTAAATGTTGATAATCCAGCCCTCAGTGAACAGATTCAAATTTTGTTCTCATCTTTAGAAGCCATCCAGCTCCTGCTTTGAGATCGTGGCGATGCTTTTGGCGCACTCCTGCCTGGCTACTTTATAAAAACAGAGGAGGTGTTTAAAAGAGCAGCATCATTCATTCCTTTGGAGGTAACTTCTGTGTCCTGAGTTGTCCTAAATAACTCCTTGTGAAGAAAAAATGACATAAATTCAGTGCATCAAACTGACTCAGGACATAGATTTGGTTCTTCAAAGACAAAATCCTGTTCTAGAACTGGAATCTGGTGCAGGATGAGAGGTGGTGGTGGGTAGGCACCTCTGGAGGGCTCTGGTCCAACATCTATTGTGGCAGGACTGTCACCAGCACTAGGACAAGCCAGCTGTGCCTTTCAACAGCCAAACATGGAAAAGCTTCAAAGAGGCAGAACTCCCACCTCTCTGTGACCTGTTCCCAGGCTGCACCACCATCCAGGCACACATTTTGATTTCTTGTGTGGAGTTTGAACTTCTCAAGCCATTACACGTGGGTGTTGCCCCATTTCCTCACTGCCCCTTGTTGTGCTGGCCGTTCTGGCTGGGAACATTGTCTCTGTGATCTTCAAGACTCCTAGAAGTGGCAAGTTCCTCTTACATCTCCACGGATCCACCTTTCCCCCTGGTTAGACAAGCCTGGCTCCTTCAACCCTTTCCACAAGACTTGTGCCTCTGAACCACCGTGGCACCTACAGCTGGACTTTCTCAGGTTTCTCCAAACTCCTTTAGGACTAAGGATCTGAGTTCTGAGGGGAGGGTGGAATCATAGAACCACAACACCTTTAAGGTTGGAAAAGTCCTCTGAGATTACTGATTCCAACCATTCCCCCAGCACTGCCAAAGGCACCACTAATTCATTGTCCCCCAGTGCCACATCCACATGTTTTTGAACACTTCCAAAGTAGCTTTCCTCAGCCTTCTGGCCATGCTTCTCCTAAAGTGCACCAGCTGGGGGTTGTGCTGGTTGTATCATTGGAACCACCACAGAAGCGAGGTGTTTGTTGAGAGGGGCTGCTGAGAGCTTCCTCTGCGCCCAACAAAACCAATCTGTGAGTCGTTTTGGATATTGACACTTTGTTAAACCACTAGAAAGCTGAACACGCCGCTGTGAACGCACTTCGTTAAACACTTTTGTTAAAACCGAAAAATCCCGGGAGTTCTCTGTTTCCCTTCTGGCCTGAGAGCAGGTGAGGAGGCCGGGCTGGGCCGGGCCCGTGTCAGGCAGGCCGAGCCGGGCAGCCCCTGCCGCGGGCCCGAGCCCCTTTCCAGGGCGCCCGCCGGGCCCCATCGCTGCCGGGCAAGGAAAGGGGAGGCCGCGGGGCCGAGGCCGGGCCGCGGCTGCGGCTGCTGACATATTGCTGCTACCGAGCCCTGCCCTGCCACCAGCCCAGGCCGAGCGGGGTCTGCTGGGCCCCAGGAGCAGCCGGGGCTGGGCTGGCTCGGCCAAGATTCTGCTGCCATTGAGGTTCACCTGCACCCAGCGGACAGGGGGAGGAGAAGCCATCAGTCCCCGGTGTGCTGCTGCTGTGTCCTGGCCTGGCTGCCGAGATCCTAACTGCGTTCCCCCCCCAGCCCAGCCAGCCAAGAAATCCTCTACCATAAACAGCTCCTGAGTATCTGCAAGCCTAAGTGAGATGATAATTCTTTCAGTGCACAAATAAGACCTTACAAACCTTCAGTCCTCCCTCGGATGAGAGAAGAGGAGAAGGTAAGAACGCATAAAAGAACAACGTAAAACCACCAAAGTCAGTAAAAAAAGAGTCAAGTCCCAGATGGGAGGGATGAAGAACTGCCTTAATCTTAAGGTTACAATCCTCTTACAAAGCTATAGAGAAGAATGTAATTAATACACCAAACTCTTTTTTCCTATAACTCATGAAAGTATAAAGAGATGAAGAGTTCAAGTTGTAGATATGAGCAAAAGCCTCCATGCTAAAGTAAGCAAATGTTGTAGTAGCTGTGATCCCATGAGAAGTTTAAACAAAAAGAGAGAAAAGAGTAATCAAGACCCTCTGCCCCAAAGAAAGAAAAAAAAGACCTCTGTTCTCAGAAATTATGATCTCAGAGATAGATTAAGAGAACCTTTGCTCTTAAACAGCTCATCTTTAAAATAGTACCCCATAAATTAACATGGTCCATAAACACAGCTGTAAAAAAAGCTCTGAAAAATGGGAGGGACTTCATGATCACAGGTTTTCCAGGCTACTACTATTCATGGAAATTAAAAGCCACTAAAGAATCGTTTTCTTATAGAAAAGTCTCCACAAATTAACAAAAAAGACTCCTCTCCCTAAGTAAACTAAAGAAAGACGATTCTAAAAGTGATAAATGGGCTGAATTGTTTCTGTAGATTGTGAGTGAGAAAGAAAAGGTTGTAGAGGGGAAGTGTTCTAAAGGTTTTATTCTAATTCTGACTATTCTTTCTTTTAGTTACCGTTAATAAAGCTTTCTTTATAGCCTTTTAGAATTTTGAGCCTACTTTGCTTTCCTCCTAATCCTGTCTCACAACAAGAAATAAATCAATATATTCTAGTAAGTGCACTAGCGTTCAGCCAGTGCTAAACCCACCATGTTAATTAGTACATTAGCTGAAAAATCTCAAATTAGCGAACCTAAACCACTACACGGGTTTATATTTTTTGCAGTTAGAGCTCACTGTTACCTTAATATTCAACCTTGTGTCTGCTGTAACCCCTGAGTCCTCTCCAACACTGGCAGGCTTGATTTTGATGGAAAATGAATGGATTGGTTGGACCTGATATGAAATATTAAGTCTCCATTCAAGGTGACATTTCATAAATTACATTCCAACCAAATCAAGGAGCACTAAAATGTTTTGGGTATTTTTTTCAGTAAAGGTGTTTACTCCTATTAGGAAACACAACTGGGATTGGCATTCTTGGAGTAAAAGCCAGGAAGACCAAGGAGCACAGTGAGGCTGTGATTATGGCTCCATAAATGCACAAGAGCCTGGAAGCTGTGTTTGCTGGGTGTGCAGGGCAGGTGCTTTCACCTGGGCCAGTGTCTGCACAGCCCAAATGTGGCTCCACATGACCCCTAGCAGGACACACACTTGTAGGAAATTTGGTTATGGGCTCAGGCCTAGCTAATGAATGAAAACAGGGGACATGTCCCTGTGCTCTCAGGGGTGTTTCTGTTCAGCTCTCCAGCATTTCCTGGGCTCTTGGCTGTTGTGGGCTGGTCTTGGCCTGGCAGGCTGTGAGCCTGGATCCCATGGTGCCAGCCCACAAGCACTCACACTGACCCCAACATTCATTTGGCCTATTATTACTCTTTACTATTCCCACCAGACTGGTATTTTCTTTTCTCAAGAAACATACCTTGATAGTGTTGCCATTAAATCAATTTTGGAAATTAAATAAATAAATTTAAAAAGGACAAAACAACAGCACACAGACTTGTCCTTCCCATCACCCTGCAATCCAGCTCTGAGAAATGCTCTGGTTGCATCTGTCTGCTGAGGGCGTCCCCTGAGTGCTCCTCTGCCTCACCTTTTCTCCTGCAGTGTCCCCCAGGCTGCCTGAATGTGAACATGAATGTGGCTGTGGTTTTTGTGGCAACAGCTTTTGTACAGTTCTGGTCTCCCAGCTGTCCCTCCAAGTTCTGTTTTACTTTTCACGGTCAGAGAACCCTGAGTGCCTCTGCAGCTCAGCCAGGGGGTCAGCCTGGCTCTGTTCTCTCCCACACACTGCAGCCCCTCCCCTGCCCTGGGTGGGCAGGATGTGCTGGTTATGGGGCTGCTGGCCCCGTGCTGGCGCTGCTTGTGGTGCTCTCCTGCTTTGAAGTCCTTTATCACACAGGTTCTCCTGCCCTCTGGTTGAATTCAATCTGGGCACAAGGTGGGCAGTCACAGAGCTTTTAAAAAGGTTTTGTGAAGACTGAGCACTGAAGAGTCCTGAACACTCTCTGGGCTGATAGCTAATTAATCTGCAGCAAAAACTGTGTCATACTTCAGTTGGCCTGGGCTGGTTCCAGGGTCACCCCACAGGGTCCTATGTGTGTGTGCCTTCCAAGCTGAAGAGCCCTTTGCTCTCAGAAGTACCTTCACCTTTTACCTGATGAGCTCAGTGTGCTCAGCTGCTCTAGTTTTAATTTCCCAGCACTTCAAAATTGACCTGAACTTTCCTATGGACACTTGCAATTTTTTTAATCAGTCTTTTGAAAGCGTAGGGTGTGGACCTGAGCATGGGCTGTCCTTTTGCCTCAGCAGGGTTGGCTGCACAGCCTGCAGGGTGCTTGTGCCCGTGCTCATCAGGCCAAGCTGCTGGGCAGTCCCTGTTTCTCAGCATTGGGAGATCTCTGGATCATCCCTGATGTACCTGGCATAATTTAAAACAGGGATCCTTGGGGCTTCTTCACCTTCCAACACTGGCAGCCCTTCTAGAAGCTGGCCTGCAATCAGAGTGCACCTGTCTGGAAAACCTGTAGCCCCCAGTGCACATCTCACAGGCAGTGGCATGCAGCCTTTGCTCTGCCTCACAGGGGCCCCTCACATTCACCAACTCCCACCCAAAAAACTGCAAGCAAGGGCAATACAAGCAGAGTCTCATTTGTAATGGTGTTATCACAGCACTCAGAGGTGTCTTCAACATACCTGGTCACCCTGATACCTGTCCTTAAAGCCAGTGTCTTCAGAAGGGGAAAGTACCATCCCACTTCTTGTAAAGAGCCCTGAGCTGAGAAATGCGGGTGGAGGGACATTGAGGACATCTCAGGCACCCAGAAGTTCAACAACCAAACGAGCAAAGTGAGCAGATCAGTTAAGTGCACCTGCTTGGCAGGGAGCTGTGGTGACTATTGCCCCTGATGGGGAGAGGAATGTGGCACACCCACCCCAAGGGGCAGCAGCAGCAGCCAGTGCTTATTGATGTGTGCCCTTATACAGGGGCTTTGAATTTCCTGCTCTTAAAAAGGTAATTGGGCAAAGATCTGAACTCTGCCCAGCTCCCTGGCCAGTGCTATTCCTGGTTCCAAGGGATTGGCTGGGGTCCCCTTGTTGGAGCTGGAATCCAGCCTGTCCCTAACACACCCAGGACTTGTTTACTTCAATTCCCTAACAAACTCAGCCCATCGAGTTGATATTTGTTATGTCAAATTATTTGTGTACCTACAGACCAGCTATAGCTGTCACAAGCTATTAACAATTGTTTTAAGCCAGGCTATTAATGAGGCCTAGGACAGGAGGCAAGAACACGAGCCAGCAATGGGTTTGATTATCCTGACTCAAACAGTGAGTTGATGTCTGACACTCCTGGGCAGCTGGGTTGTCCTCATCCTGAGATCCACCTCTGCCTCCTGAGCAGAGATTGCAGGTTTCTCCCACCTGCAGGAGCCTGCACCAGGCAACTTTGCTGTGCAGTTCTCCCAACAAGAACTGTTGTGTTCACGTCTTGGTTCTCCATCTGTCCTCATCCTTCAGCCAGGGCATCATCAAACACTGTCAGAGTGGAGCCACCTTAACATATTTGAGCAGGTCACTTGAGTCACCTGAGAGTGTCACCTGCAGCCCCAGAGCTCTTTGTTAAGCACCTCCCAGTTCTGCTGTCAGTGCTGGTGTGCAGGGCTGGAGGAACCCTGCTCCTGGGGAAACACAATCCATATTGGATCATCCATTCCAGTGTGGTTTGCACAGGCCCTTGCTGCCCCAGCTGAAGTGGTGCTGTGTGTCATAGCTGCTCCTGGGGCCGCAGATCCTGTGTGAAGAGTGAGAGTGTGCCTGAGGGAGGCCTTGTCTCTCCTAAACCCCTTCAACCAGGCATGTA
Source organism: Molothrus aeneus (assembly GCF_037042795.1). Lineage (NCBI taxonomy): Eukaryota > Metazoa > Chordata > Aves > Passeriformes > Icteridae > Molothrus > Molothrus aeneus. Next base: position 426,199 of record NC_089663.1, read on the forward strand.
TTGCCAGTGGGGCAGCCTTGGATCAACCATCTTCAAACTCAGCTCTCTGTCCTGAGATCTGGGTGGTGGTGGTGGTGGAGATGCCCATTGAAGGAAACCTGGAAGGTTCTACAGACACTCCTTCATGTGCCTGTCACACAGTGAAGGTACAGAGAGAGTCAGGGAGGCTGTAGAGCAAGGTGATCCTTATCTCTCTGGTTTCTCAGATCTGGGATATTGGCTTTGTTCTATTGGGCCTTCTGGCTTTTTCCTTTCCTGGTGACCCTGACCAGCGCTGAGAGAGCTTCTCTGGTCCAGGTGAGTGGTGGCTGTGAGGGTGAGGATGGTACCTCCCCCCCTGACATCAGGGGACAAGGAGATCTTTGATTAAGGAGCTGCAATTATCTCTAATCCTGGTTACCGTGGGCCATCACAGCAGTCAATGAAGTGAAATACAAGGTACATAGCTGAGGCTGAGGGCTGGGAGGTGATGGGGGAGGCTGTAAGCCACAACCCAAGTGTACAAAGGGCTGAGTAACCACACCAGGCTGAATCCCAACTCTATTCAGGGTCTCCTCTACCAAAACCAGGGAGTAGAGTATGGAAGTAATCCCTAAACACACACACCCCCCCCCCCCACACACACACCTTCTCCAGTAGGGACTGTGGCAGGGCAAAGGGCAAAGGTGGGGTGTCCTCTCTCTGGCATCTTCCACCTGGGCATAACTGAGGGTGAGAGATGTCAGATTGGATTTATCTCACTTAACATTAGACTCTTCCTCTTCATGTCTGCAAGTGAGCTGGCTCTGGCAGGGCATGTTTCACTTGATATTAAAAGTCTCTTTTAGAATGAGAAACGCATTTCTTTCTCTCTACCCACTACAAAGGAAGGCTGTGGCTCAGTTCTACATGCTTATATTCAGTAGATGAATTAATCAAGTCTGAGAACAAAAAGGGTAGATAAACTATTTGCATAGCTGAGGAAGTATAAAAGCTTGCTTACAGCAAGTGAACAGCTTTGATTCACCGCAGGACATTGCTGAGACCTGGGACAAGGACAAGGATGTTCTCTGACAGGATTTCAAGTCCCATCCACTTTGTATCCATCTGCTACTACCCATCTCCAATGCCAATGATTAACACAGCAGAATGATTTTCAGTACTTTCAGAGAACAGAACATAGTTTAAGAAAAAAACGACCATTTTTGTCCAGTTTCCTCTGGTACCTGGACAAAAATATCACCATCTGGAGATCTCCCCTCAGGGAGGAGCCCCTTAAAAGTTGCTGATCCCTCCTCTGGAGGGGCAGTGGGGTTGGGATGATAGCAAATCTCAGTTCAGTTCCAGCCCAGCAGTGTCAGTGCAACTGCTTGAATTCAGGCTTGGTGAGGAAGTTCTGTGAGGGGTCAGGGGAAAGTCCAAAGGATTTCAGCACAGTCTAATGGGACTCATGTTGTCAGGAAAGAGAAGGATGTGTGTATTATGTTGAGCTCAGTTGTGCTTGGTACAAGTCCAGGGATGACCTTGGGACTGTGCACAGTTTAGCTGACCATAAACTGGGTTGAAAACAGCACAGCAAGGGAGAGAAGAATGGAAGTAGTAGAAAGATCATCTGAATATTGAAACCTGTCATGGCTTGACACTGGCCAAGTGTCAGGCACCCATGAAAGCCATTCACTCACCCTTTCCTACTACAGCTGGAGAGGGGACAAAATTAACAAAGGGCTCATAAGTTGAGATAAGGGCTGGGAGAAAACACTCTGAGGGCAAAACATGTTCAAATTTAAAGATACAAAGTAAATCTATTATTAACAGAGTCAGAGGAGGATAATGAGAAGTAAAATAAGCCTTTAAAACACCTTGCTCGCCCCCAGCCCCTCCCTCTTCCCCACTGGCAGTGCAGGGAGACAAGGCATGGGGGTTTTGGTCAGTTCATCACTCGAGATCTTCTGCTCACACAGGGAGAGGAGTCTTTCCTCTGCTGTGCCGTGGGGTCCCTCCCACAGGAGTCAGTTCTCTGTGAACTTCTCCAGCGTGGCTCTAATCTCACCAGCAGCAGTCTTGCCAAACTTGCTGCAAAGTGAGTCCCTCCCACGGGCAAACAGTCTTCCCCAAGCTGCTGTGCTGTGGGTCACTCATGCACGGGGTGCAGTCCTCTAAGGACTGCATGGGCTGCTCCAGTTTGGAAGCGAGGGCTCTCTCTCTCTGTCTCTGGGAGCAGGGGCCCTCTCTCTGCATTTGGGTCTCCCACAGGATCACAGCTTTCTCGGGCATCCACCTGCTCCGGTGTGAACACTTCTCTCCCAGGCTGTGAGCGAATTTCTGCATGCCCGTGGAGCTCATGCATGACAAGGGAGAGAGCCTGCTTCACCCCAGTCCCCACCACGGCCTGCAGAGGAATCTCGGCTCCGGCACTTGGAGCTCTTCCTCCCTCTCTTGTTCCACTGACCTTGGTGCTGCCATGTCGTTCTCCCTCACGTGTCCTCACTTCCCCCTCTTGTTTGACTGGAAAAAAGCTGCTGCCCATAGGCACCACTGGCAACAAGTTGCACCAATTCAGACTCCTGCAGGATCCTGCAGCTCCGAGAGGTCAATTTCATTTAGGTTCTGTGCCATGTTTTAGGAATTCATTTAGGAATTCATTTAGGAATTCATTTAGGAATTGCTTGCCATGTTTTTGCTGTTAGCCATGTGGCCAATGTTGCTGGCATTATTTGGTGCCTCTCTTCATGTGGGGCACTGGGAGGGGAAGCCACTGTCACCACCCCCCTGCCCTTCTGCCCCCAGCATGGTTGGCTAGGGGTGACCAGGCAGGCAAGGCCTGCCATGAGATGGCCCCTGCAGTGCCACGCTATCCCTGGAAAAAAAACTGCATGTCCACTGTTTTGATTTTCTCAGCAATGCCATCCCAGAGAAGTTACCAGCCTCTCTAATAGGGCCAGCAGCATGTACATCCTCTTCAGAGCCAGCAGAAGTTGGCTCTGTTGGACATGGTGGAAACTTCCAGCAGCTTCTCACAGAAGCCACTTTTGTGATCCTCCCCCACTTCCAAAAAAACAGGCCAAATCAGCACAAAAGCAAAACTGATCAAATTGGAGCCCTCAGCTGAGATTCCTGGGCTGTATAAATGCAGCTGAGAATGACCCCTTGGAACAATGAAATCAGAAAACTATTGCTGGAGGATTGTGGCGTGGCGATATGAGGTGTTTGCACAGGTATGGGAAGAGAACAATGCTGGGAGGGAATCCAGTGCTGGGATCCTTGATGGACTGCAGGGCAGATGGAGATACTGATGGCTTCACCTAGCTGAGGCAGCTGCTGTTCTTGCAACTTTTCCTGTAAAGGGAAAATGGAATAAGCTCAGACAACAAAGAAAGTACAGCAGCTTTACAAAGCAGTTTGTTGGAAACGCAGGTTTGGAGATTCTGGACAAGTGCACAGAGGAAATGTCAGAGTGAACAGGTTTGGGAAAAGGTAAAGGAAATAACTGATGGACTTTCAAGCTGCAGAGTGTGCGAATTGTGTATGTGTGGGTATTTTTGACTTTTAAGCGAAAACGAATATTATCCTAGATCAGAGTTCAGGAACATGGCATGAAATAACTTGCAAGACTGTCACGCAAAAAGGATGGGGCAGGTTCTAGGAGGTTCTTGGAGGATCAGGAACTGCTCTTTGGGTTGGAGGGGACACAAATGACATGGCATAGCTGGTGCATGTGGCTGAGCAGATGCTCCTCCTGTGCAGGAGGCTGTGCCCAAAACTCTGGGAGCACTCCCAGTCTTTGTGTGTGGTATCGAGTCCTGCAGGTTCTGTAGCACAGTACAGCAGGAAAAATACTGGATTATTCCCATGTGGAAGTGGTACATGGGAATAACTCTTCTCTGTTAGTGTCACACCACAGTCTAAACAGGCTCGGTGACATCAGCACAAACTTGGGGACTAAATTCCCCAAAATATTGACTCCAAGGCTACAACACTGGGACAGACAGCAGATGTAAACTGGGAGAGTTTGGAAGATCAGCACAGAGTTCCTGCATCCTGTACTGGGAGAAACAACAAAGACCAGCAAGAAAAGAAATTTGCATGCAGGAATGAGGATGGGTTTGTGAAGGGTTTCCCTGTCCGATGGCCCAACACAGGTGGAGCAGCTGCAGCTTCTTGTTCCCAGGTGCCAAGGGAGTCTGACCAGCATGAAACAGCAACTGTGGAGAATTTACATACTTACATATATCCTGTACAGATCCCTGCAGCAGCTGTGCTTAGACAGTTTCCCAGTAGCTGTCCTTGGATCTCAGGTCTCCCTAGTTTCTGATACTGAGAAATAGGAGCTCCTGAGTTCCATCCCCTTGCTCCTGTTGCTCAGAACCCTTCACACAAAAGGGGTACTGAGTTCTCATGCACTGCCTTCCATTCCCTGCCTTTTGTTCCTCCTCTAAACATCCCCAAATCACGCACAGACAGAATCACTGGGTGGGAAGAGACCTTTAAGATCATCAAGTCCAACCCAGCCCTAACATCTCAACTAAACCCTGGCACTGAGTGTCACATCCATTTTTTTTTAAACACATCCAGGGATGGTGACTCGACCACCACCCTGGGCAGATGAAATGAGTATTTTATCCTTTTTGTAAAAAACTTTTTCCTAACATCCAACCTATATTTCCCTTGACACAGCTTGAGACTGTGACCTCTCATTCTGTCAGTTGTTGCCTGGAGAAAGAGACCAACCTCCACCTGACTACAGCCACCTTTCAGGAAGCTGTAGAGAGTGATAAGGTCACCTGAGTCTCCTTTCCTCCAGGCTAAACAATCCCAGCTCCCTCAGTCGTTCCTCACAGGGTTTGTGTTCCAAGCCTCTCTCCAGCCTCGTTGCCTCCTCTGCACGTGCTCCAGCATCTCCATGTCCTTCCCAAACTGAGGGTCCAGAACTGGGCACAGCACTCAAGGTGCAGCCTCATCAGTGCCGAGTGCAGGGGCAGAATGACCTCCCTAGTTCTGCTGGCCACACTATTCCTGACACAGGCCAGGAGCCATTGGCCTTCTTGGCACCCAGGGCACACTGCTGGCTCACGTTCAGCCGGCTGTCAACCAGCACCCCCAGGTCCCTTTCTGCCTGGGCCCTGTCCAGACGCTCTGTGCCCAGCCTAGAACGCTGCAGGGGGTTATTGTGGCCAAAATGCAGGACTGGGCACTTGGACTTATTAAACTTCATCTTATTGGACTCTGCCCATCCCTCCAACCATTCCAGGTCTCCCTGCAGAGCCCTCCTACCTTCCAAGAGATGGACACACGCTCCCAGCTTAGTGTCATCTGCAGATTTACTAATGAAAGACTCAATCCCCTCATCCATGTGGTCAATAAAAAGATTGAACAGAGCTGGCCCCAGCACAGAGCCCTGAGGGACACCACTGGTGCCTGGCTGCCAGCTGGATGCAGCACCACTCACCACCACTCTCTGGCCTGGCCATCCAGCCAGTTCTGAAGCCAGCACAGAGTGCTCCTGTCCCAGCCCTGGGCTGCAGCTTCTCCAGGACTGTGCTGTGGGAGACAGTGCCAAAGGCCTTGCTGGAGTCCAAATAGACACATCCACAGCCTTTCCCTCATCCACCAGGGGGGTCACCTGGTCATAAAAGGAGGCCAGGTTGGTCAAACACGACCCAACCCTCCTAAACTGCTGCTGGCTGGGTCTGATAGCCTGGCCATCCTGGAAGTGCTGGGTGATGACACTCAGTCTAAACTGTTCCATTACCTTGCCAGGTACCAAGGTTAGACTGACTGGCCTAGAATCACCAGGATCCTCCTTCCCACTCTTGTTGTGAATGGGCGTCACATTGGGCAGCTTCCAGTCATCTGGAACCTCACCAGGGAGCCAGGACTGCAGGTAAATGATGGAGAGCAGATTGGCAAACTCACCTGCCAGCTTCTCATCACCCTGGGGTGGATCCCATCTGGGCCCATAGATTTATGAACATCCAAGCGGCTCAGCAGTTCTCTGACAGCCTCCTCCTGGATAACAGGGGGATCATTCTGCTCCCTGACACCCTCTACCAGGCCAGAGGACAGCTGTCCTGAGGACGAGCCATCTTCTCACCAAAGGCTGAGGCAGAGGTGTTAAGCTCTTCTGCCTTCTCCCCATCTGCAGTTACCATAAGACTCCCAGTAGGATGTCAGCCTTGTTGGCCTTCCCCTCGATTCTTACCCATAGGCATTCAACTTCATCGTCATTGGTTTCAATACCCATGGCATCAAGTGCCTTGTGCAATCCCCAAATGCCTTTCTGGAATCACACTGCTCTCAGGCAGGGACCCTTCTCAGTCTGGGAGTCTGTCTGGAGTGTTGCTCCTGCCTGCACTGTGAGACAGCTGGACCAGGATAGACCAGGATGGACCAGGATGGACCAGGATGGCCCATGATGGCCCAGGATGGACCAGGATGGCTGCCAGCTGTGCTCAGCTGTGCCTGGGAGGAGCTGGGTTGGGTGCTGTGTTCACTCTCTGCATTACTTGGGCTCCATCCCCATTTCTTTGTTTGTGGAGATGAGCCAACAAGAACTGCAGAAATACAATTCCTGGGGAAAGGTGGCCTGGAACACAGCGTCTCTTAGGGAACAGCAACAATGAGGAGGACCTTGAAGAGTTATTGGATGAGAAAATTAGACACGGTGAAGAAGAAAAGGTTAAAAGCTGCAAATAATCAGTGCAGACAATATTAGTGAAAACATGTCAACATAACTGCATTTCCCTTTGTTTCAGAGACAAAGAGCCTGGGATGTTGGAGCACTTGGCAACAGCTTCTCTGGGGCTGGGCTAAAAGCACCTCCTTGATAGGAGCTGCTGAGAACGAAGGCAAAAATTGATTTTTCCTCAGGGGAAGGTTTGCAAGCAGGAGAAATTCAGAGAGAAGTCCAAACAAACATGTTTTGCTGAGTTCTGGCTAAGGACCATCTTCCCAAACTGGAATTATTCCAACTCATGAGAACAATGGCAAAGGTTTCTGGGACTTCACAAGTGCACTGAACATTGTCTGGCAAGTTGATGAAGATGTTGAAGAGGAGTGACATGAGTGTTTGTCCTCATTAGGGACAGTCTTTCTGTCTGACTGAAAATGCTTTGCAGCCAACATCCTTCTTTCCTAAACATTAAGCACCTCCTCTTGAAAAATGGGCTGTTACTTTGACAATGGAAAAAATATATTTAGGAGTTTGTCTGGAATAATATTTGTTCTTTCACTGTCCCATAAATAATTCTAACCAAAACCACTACTGGATTTTCAGACCAACCTGTCCTTTTTCTGAAATGCCTCCTGTTCCATGCTCTGGGATGATGTTAGGGAATGCCTTCACCTGGACAGCTGGCAGGGTTGGATGGAGCCCTTTGGAATGACACTCCTGAGTGATGCTCAGCAGTACAGACCCTGCTTTGTGTGCATCTGCCTTCAGAGCTCAGCATCTCCCTTGGAACCTGGGCAAGAACTTGTCAAGCTCTTGCTTCCCAGGAGCCTGCAGAGGTATTTGACCATAATCTTGAGGTACATGACCACCTCTTCTCTTGATCCAGGTCAGTGGAGCCAGGCTGGGAGAGCTGGGGGTGCTCACCTGGAGAGGAGAAGGCTCCAGGGACACCTCAGAGCCCCTTGAAGGGCCTAAAGGGGCTCCAGGAGAGCTGCAGAGGGACTGGGGACAAGGGATGGAGGGACAGGACACAGGGAATGGCTCCCACTGCCAGAGGGCAGGGATGGATGGGATATTGGGAATTAGGAATTGTTCCCTGGCAGGGTGGGCAGGCCCTGGCACAGGTGCCCAGAGCAGCTGTGGCTGCCCCTGGATCCCTGGCAGTGCCCAAGGCCAGGCTGGACACTGGGGCTGGGAGCAGCCTGGGACAGTGGGAGGTGTCCCTGCCATGGCAGGGGTGGAATGAGAGGTCCTTTCCAACCCAAACCATTCTGTGACTCTGTGACTCTGGGGTAAATTGAAGTCATGCAAGTGAAAAGTTCTCACAAGAGACAAGTTCTGCTGGTGCAGCAAAGGAAGCAAACTCCAGCAGGACACTAATGTGACAATGAATAGCAAAAAACCTTCCAGAATTGCTTGAGTTCTTGTCCTTGCTGTCACAGGCTGCACTGGATGTTTGGTTAAAAGGTCTCCAGGGAACCCTGGTGTCTTGTGCACCACTAGAAATGTCCAAGGGACTGAGAATCTTCCGTGGACATCATCAGGAAGGAGATATCCCAAGGCTCATGGAGTCTTGTTCCTGTGCCAGAATCGGAAGTTCTTACTGCTGCCAGTGCCCCTCAGTTGCCCAGCGCTCCGTGCTGGAAGGGCCTCTCCAGGGCTGGAAGGGCCTCTCCCAGTGCTGAAACGGCCTCTCCCAGTGCTAGAAGGACCTGTCCCAGTGCTGGAAGGATCTCTCCCAGGGCTGGAAGGGGCTGTCCCTGGGCAGGAAGGTGCTGTCCCAGTGCTGGAAGGATCTCTCCCAGGGCTGGAAGGGGCTGTCCCTGGGCAGGAAGGTGCTGTCCCAGTGCTGGAAGGATCTCTCCCAGGGCTGGAAGGGGCTGTCCCTGGGCAGGAAGGTGCTGTCCCAGTGCTGAAAAGATCTCTCCCAGTTGGAACAGTTGCCATATTGCAAAGTGACTGTCTTAGCTACAGCCTGAGTCCAGTGCCCTGTGACTGCTGCAATATTGGGTGGATGGGAACTGATCTGAGTTTTATTGCCTTTTATTTCAGTGTTCTGTGTTTCAAATAAGAGCTCCGAGGAGAAATTGAGCTCCAGGCTGTTGTTTTTATAAACTATTAGAACTTTCTGTCCATTAGCCATTCTGACATCTTCCAGCTCCCTTTCATGTCTCTCCCTGTGTTCCTTGCTGTCTTTGTCAGCTTTCCTTTCCTCACCAAAATGTTACCTACAGCCCAAGGTTGAGGATGACCCCGCTCCTGATAATCTCTCTGACACATCCAAATTTATTCCCTCCCTCCTGGCCTCAGGACTTCCTCCTGCTGAAGCTGATGATGCCACAGGGGTTAAGAAACCAAACATCTTTAATGCAGACAAATAGGAAAAGGAACAGAACAGTACAAAAAAAGGTTTCTTCAAACTGTGCCTTCAACTTTCAGCTACCTCAGGGTTTCATGACTTATACCTTCCAAAGTGAGACATTTCACACTCCGTAGAGATTGAAACACTTTAAATGAGACTTCCCAGGCTGGTAACCCCTGGTGCACTCAATACACCCAGATTCCAGCCCCTGGCATTTCTCTCCCCACCTCACAGCGGCTGCTCCCCTTCAAGCCTGCACAGGCAAGCACTGACTTCTGTCCTCACTTCAACCCCAGACTAAGAGCTGGAAACCCAGAACTTGCACTCCTGGGAGCAGTGTGGCCAAAGTGCCTTTAAACCCATGTACCTATGTGAGCTGAGAGCTGTAAAAGCGCACAGATCCTCGTTGGGGTTTATGTTCCAAGCAAAGCTCATTTTGCTGTCTTCAATTAAGATTTTTATTATTTTTACCATTTGAGGTTCATTAAGGGTTTTACTGACAAAGTTTCAACTGAAGTTAATAATTTGCACAAAATAAAACCAACTTTCGTAAAAGCTCTGCCAAAAGCCTGGGGAATGTTCCTGCAGCTCTTCCTCTCAGAAGCCAACACCTCTGCTGGGGATTTTCAGTGGATTGGGGGAAAACCCTCTGGTTGCACTGAAGGTCTCGTAGGAGGCAGGGAGTGCTCCTGCCACCACCTTCATCTTCACTCTGCTCTTCCCTGTGCCTCAGGGCTCAGCTGGAGCTCCTCAGGATATTCTCAGGTTTGCTCTTCCCTCCTGCCTGAGTGCCAGGCAAAAACTTCATTAGCCAGACACAGAGTGCAATTTCTCCTAAAAGCCATGAATTTCCTGTCTTAAGGACCAACAGGGATTGTGGACATTTCTGATCAGAGAAGCCCTTTCTTAATATCTGAATATTGTCCCATTCAAAAGTGCATCACAAGAATGCTGGGGATTCTCCAGCCTTGGAGGAGCATGTTTGAATGTTGCTTACACTGTCTGCTGGTTAAGAAGGAACAAATGTATAAATCAGATCCTCTAGTAAGAGGGAGATGCAACAGAAATGCAAATATATTGAGAACCACTTGTTTTTCCCAGGCTGTGTGTCCCAGTGTTTTAAAGACAGGAGGGATGAGGCCCTCTCCTGGGAACAGGAGTCATGTTCCTTTGGCTGGAGGAGTCCCCTCAGCCACAGCAGCAGAGGACAGAGCTGGGAGGGCTGCATGGCCCCTCTCTCTGCTGTGCTGTGATCGATGGCTCAGAAAGACTCCGGAGGGAATTTTGTTTTGTATGTTTAAGGATTGGTTACATTAAACATTTCTTTCATCCACAAATTTCTTCCTTTCAGTCTGAAATGGTTTCTCCCCTGAAATTTCAATTCTGACCCCAAAGGTGTCTATATGGTGAGTCCCAGGGCATGAGGGTTGGGTTTTACAGTGCATTTATCATGATCCAAAATCCTCAGGGAAGAGGGCTTACCCTGTAAATCCATCCTTCAGTGTCCTGGTTGTCACTCACACTCCAAGGCACCATGGGGGTAGGCAGGACTCCTCTGCTTGTTTGGACAAGTGCTTCAAACACTTGTTAAACTCCTGGAGCTGCAACCCCTCTTTGGACTGCTGGGGAAAGTGAGGGCTGACATCCATCCATGTATTAACAACCACACCAACACAGCCATGGGCAGACCTTTCTGTCACCTGTCATCGTGCTCAGTGGTGCCAGGAGGACACAGAGTTCATGGGGATCACTGGGATCACCAGAGCCATTTCCAGCTGTCACTCCTCTCAACATGTAGGCAGCCTCATTGGGCTCCTGGAGTTTGTGCTAAATCAGCACATAAAAACACATCCTGCTCCTTCCTGGTGATTTGAATTCTGTACATTTGTAGAAGGAAAGACTCTTCCAACACTTCATCGAAATCGTTATTCATGCTCAGTTTACTGTTTGTCTGGTTTTTTTAAGCACAACTGAAATTCATCATAAATGTCTCATGAGTAAACAAAGGTGTTAATCTATTTGCTAAGCACGGCTGCTGTTTGCTGTGCTGCAGGGAACATGATACAAACCCAGCCCTTCTCTGACACCGTGTCAGGCATGCCTAAAGAACGCCCTCCATCTGCCTCTGGGGGCATGGAAACATCAGGGACATGGCCTGCACTTCAAAGGCTGCACTTGATGATCTTGGAGTTCTTTTCCAACCCTAATGATTCTGTGATACAAAAAGAGCACAAAAGGGAAGTTGATTTGATGCAGGACATTGTTGTCATCAGAGCCCCAAGACACCCAGCTCTGGGTTTCCACGCCAGGGCAGAGCTGTCCCACACAGGGCAGGGAAACACGTGTCCTCCAGACACCTCTGTCAGATGTCCTGCAGGACACCACCTGCTTGTGGTCCTAAGCAATGTGCTGTGATGTGGGGACAAGGAAATCTCCTCCTTGGCCACCCAGGGCTTGGCCAGGGCTGTCCATGGGTGAGAACCTGGCCAGGCTCAGCGTGCAGAGATCAGCTGCCTCAGGGCACTTGGCCTCCAGCCTGGCCTAAAATATCCTTCATGTGAGAGGAGAGTGACCTGCTGCTCCCTCCTGCCGACACCCAGGGCTGAGCAGCACCAGCTGAGCTGGCTGGGGTGGCATCATTATCCTTCAGTTGGTCTTGTGCCCTTTCCAGGGGGGTCCCTAGTGCCAGGGTGTCCAAGAAGAATAACCCTTGTTGGGCCTCAAGACAGAAATTCATGGCTTTTAGGAGAAATTGCACTCTGTGTCTGGCTAATGAAGTTTTTGCCTGGCACTCAGGCAGGAGGGAAGAGAAACCTGAGAATATCCTGAGGAGCTCCAGCTGAGCCCTGAGGCACAGGGAAGAGCGGAGTGAAGATGAAGGTGGTGGCAGGAGCACTCCCTGCCTCCTACGAGACCTTCAGTGCAACCAGAGGGTTCTCCCCCAAACCACTGCAAATCCCCAGCAGAGGTGTTGGCTTCTGAGAGGAAGAGCTGCAGGAACATTCCCCAGGCTTTTGGACAGAGCTTTTATAAAAGTGCATTTTATTGGTGTAACTTAAAAACTTTTATTGAAACTTTGCCAGTAAAACCCTCAATGAACATCAAATAGTGAAAACGATCAAAATATGAATTGAAGACAGCTCCATATCCTGCCAGACACTCCTGTCACCTAAGGCTGAGAGTGTCCCTGGGGCATGGGCAGGCCCCAGGCTGTCTGGAGCAGTGTCCCCTGCCTGGCAGAGCAGCCCCTGTGCTGACAGAGCAGCCCTGCAGAGCATCTCTGGGACTCTTCCCACCTCAGTCTCCAGCAGTTACAAACTGGCTCAGCCCTGTGGTAGGAGGTGTAGTAATGTCCTTTCCCAAATATGTCAGTGTGAACACTGCTAATTGGATAGTTTCATTATGCCTATAAATTCCAATCCCAGTGGGGCTGTGCACTACAGATGTGCAAATCCAGCTTTACCATCCATTGCTTCAGCATTTCTGGGTTGTGCTCAGCATGGTTTAAGTGAAGAACAGTGGTGGCTGATGGCTGCAAAGGCATCTGAGTGTGCTGGGGATTTAAGCTGAACCACTCAGACACATCACTTTGAAAAGTGGCTTCTCTGGGAAGAACAGGGCTTTTTGGAAGGAGTTTTGCTGAGTGAATATAAAATCAGTTTGGCCATAGCTCCTTGGGAGGGAGGATATCTGTTCCTCATGTTTGTGCCCAGATCCAATCAGCACAGACCAGCATAGCCACTTAATGGGCTTGTGAGTGCTGCTAATTGAACACTCCCTCCCTGCTCATTTCCTAGGAATTGTTTCAAGAGCCCAATCATTCCACCCTTGGCCAGCTGATGGATGAAGGTACCTCCTCACATTTGCTCTTGGATGTGAATCAGCCCCTGAGGTACCTTATTTTTGAATGGGAAAGCTTTTGGATCTTCTCTGTGTTGTCAAAAAAAGCCAAGAAATGAGAAGCTGACAGAAGCAGAAGGAGCTGGAAGACTCGACAGGGCTCAGTTGCTACCTCTGTGTTGGCAGATGGAAGGGAAGGGGCAGTGACCCTCCAAGTGAGATCAGAGTATTCTGGACCTGCTTTTCACTAAAAAGTTTTTTTCCTTCATAAACATAAAAATCTTCAAAATATCCAGGTGCACATCAGTGTGGCTGGAGATTTCTCACATGCAGGTATTTGTTTGCTACAAGAAAATTATCATCAGCTATGAAAAAGGGGAAGAAAAGAGAAAGAGAGATCACAGGGCTTTTTCCAGTCTAATTTTTGAATCAGCTCCAGAAAGCATGTCTTCACTAAAATAAATTGATGCAGGATATGTTTGTGTGGCTATTGTGATACACCTGTAATTTCCCACCTCCTGTTTATAAAAGCTTCAGAACATGATCATGGAATAAAACCAATAAAGAGCAATTCCAGCCAGTTCCCTCATTTATGGGATGAATCTCACACTGTGAATAATGAAGAGTGAATGGCTGAAGTAAATAGTTGACAATCAATCTGCCTGGCTGGGCTCGGGACATGCAATCAGACAAGGTGCAGCACAATCCTGCTGGATGCAAGGTCACTGTCTGGAAACAAAAATGCAGGTTGCAATTACCCAGTGGGGGATTGCACCCTGAGGAGAGAGTGGGGCCATGCTGGAAAATGAGGAATTGTAGGGGTTAAGATGTCCATGATCCAGGAGAGATAAACTGCACACCAACAAATCTGAGGGACACACAGCCAGGGGAGGTCAGGGCTGCTACCAAAAAATTAACAAAAAGATGAAGATTTGAGATTCAAAGCCGAGGCATTGCCACCTGCAGTGGGTGAGCTCATGGGACACCTCAGGCAGTGGAAGACATTGGTTCTCATGTGGGAGCACAAGAGCAAACCTTGGTCTCTGATGTGCCAAGGAGCCCCATACTAGGGGGAAGGTGAGTTTGATCTCTTGGGAGTTCCCAGGAAAATCAAGATCTTTGAAAGAAACAGAAACCCACTGAAACCATCTGAATGCTCCTGAGAAGCTTTTTCCTGTCTGGAAGTAAGATTTCCACTGTTCAGGCAGAAAGAGGAGATGGAATGGATCAAGCTGGGGTGATGGGAGTGCCTTCTTTCAGCAGAGATGGTGTTGCAGCCAGACCACCTTGTTCCCACCCTGCCTCTCTGGTGATCCCCCAGGGCTTGGAGCTGCTGAACACCTCAGAGGAGACACCATGGAGGTCCAGGGCTCTGGGAACAAGCCCTGGAAGTGTCCTGGGTGAAGCCAGAGAACCTGGTGGAGCCTTTCAGGGGCCTTTGTGTGGCTGGGTAGGTGGGGCAGGAGCCATGGCAGGACACATTGCTCTCCTGCCACTGCATTCCCATCAAATCCAAGAACTCCTCCCCACATCACTGCCCCTCTGAGCCTGGGATGCAGGGACCTGGCTGCTGGGGCTGAGACACACAGGGTGGGCTGGGAGGCTGTGGAGCTGGTGATGCTGTGTGCTAGAAGGCTGATGAGGACAGGGAGGAAAGCTGGGATGGACAGGGATAGGAAAGGAGGAGAATCACTGTCTTTGGGAAGGATAGAGGGAAGCAGGCCAGGAAGGCACAGTGGGCAGGGCCACAGTTGTTGAAGGGTTGGGAATGGGCAGGACAGGGCTCCTGGCAGATCCATTCATGGCCTACGGCATCCAGAGGTTCCTTTGGACCAGGAAAAGGAGCAAAGGAAAAGGTCTGGAGAGAAAATAGCTGGGGGCAATCAGTCACCAGACACCAGCCAGTGCTCCCAGGATCCCTCTATGGAGCTGCAGCCCATCTGGGGAAGCAGAACATGGGGACAAGGATTTTACTGGAAATGTGGAATGTGGGTACTCACAGGTCTTTATAAAGTGAGTATTGGCAGAGCAGTCAGCTTGGGATATGCACAGCCTTTAAGGGAAATGGAAAACCCAAATCTGAGCTGAACATTTTCATTGCTCTTCAGGAAAGCCAGCAGAGCTGTGTCTGACACCCTGAGCTCGGGTGCTGATGGTTTGTGGGTGTAACCTGTGGTCAGCAGTGCCACAGAGCCAGCCCTGGCTCTCAGGGTGTTTACACTGCACAGCATGAAGGGTTAAGCCCTGCAGGTCTCACATCAAGCAGGATCTGCCTGGTATTGCCTTTCCTAGGAAAATTATGGATTTTTGGCAGCAAGCTAATAAACCAATCAGGAGTAAATAGCATCTTTTGAGAAATGAACTGTCAGGTGGCATTCAAGGAGTAGAACATCTTGCCTGAGTGAAGTAAAGAGTGCAGGAGCCCTGAGTGAGGTGAGGCTGTTCTGTGGGGGTCTCTCTGGAGCACTGTCCCCAAACCTGCAGCAGAGCAGGGGAGCACTGACATTTCAGATTCACACAGCACTTCTGGAGCAAGCTAACTCCTCTGCCTTCCTTTCCAGGGGTTTTTCCTGCAATCTGGAGCCCTGCCTTGAACAAGAAACATGCTCCCAATGGGCACATCGGGGTCATAGGGCTGGCCCCCATTTTGATCTGTTACTAAAATGGTGCTTTTTGCTTTGTGGAATACCTAAATTTTTAATAGAAACACTTCAATCAAAATGAAAAATCACCAGACCCAGAACTGCCCATTGACACCCTCATTTTCCTGCCATCACACTGAATTCTGCACTTTCTGTGCTCCCACATCCCAGTGGGTGGAAGCTCCTCTCCAGCACACACCACGAAACATCAGAAAAACGATGCTGTCCTACCTTCAGATTTGGGTAAAAGATTTTCATGAGAATGAAACATTCCAGAGAAGTTTAAATGTTTTCCCTGTCAATAAAAAAAAAAAAAAAAGAGAATTTGCAGTCTACAGAACCAAGACACCATCCCTCATCCTCCCATCCTGGTGACTTGCCATGCCCTGTACATGCTGGGAAAGGGAAGACAGGACACCTTGGCAAGGTCTCTGCTCGCTGTGCACCAGCACTGCTGCCTCCAGAGCCCCAGTTCTGCTGGAAATACAACTGTGCTCCTCTCTGTGCTGAGCTGCTCCCCTGTGCTGCTGTCAGCAGAGCAGGGCTGGTCAGAGCTGTGATAAGTGGGTGAGAAGAGGCCCCTGAGGATGGTGATGGGAACCATCTGGCACATGTGTGGTGACATATTGCTGCCAGACCTGCATTTCCAGCTCCATTAGCCTCAATTAGAGTGCATTGGAATATTTAGCACAGGTTCAAGTGAGAGTGGCTGGGAATGGTGTGCTGGGCTCCTCAGTGGGGCTGCTGGCTTGGCTCAGCAGGAGCCAGTGAGAAATGCTGGGTGAGCACAAAACCCGTGGCTGGGGAAGGAGAGTGATGCTGTCAGGGCACCCTTGGAACTCATCATGCTGCTGTGTCTGCTGTGCATCAGCCTCTGGAGGCTTCAGGGAGACCTTAGAGCCCCTTCCAGTACCTAAAGGGGAGCCTAAAGAGGCTGGACAGGGACTTGCTGGAAAGGCCTGCAGAGACAGCACAAGGGGTAGTGGGTGTAAGCTGAGGACAGTGGATTTAGTTTGGATATTAAGAAGAATTTGTTCCCTCTGGCAGGGTGGGCAGGCCCTGGCACAGGTGCCCAGAGCAGCTGGGGCTGCCCCTGGATCCCTGGCAGTGCCCAAGGCCAGGCTGGACATTGGGGCTGGGAGCAGCCTGGGACAGTGGGAGGTGTCCCTGCCATGGCAGGGCTGGCACTGGATGGGCTTTCAGGTCCCTTCCCACCCAAATCATTCCATGATTCTGTGATTCTATGGCATGCTGTGCTTGAGGCCCACAAAGTGCACAGGGAAGGCCACTGAGGGTTGGGGCTGAGGGAAGGTCCTGCCCAGCCTTGGCAATGGCAGCACTGCTGGAGACAACCAGATAGGAATGAGAAACTTCTGACTTCTGCATGTTGGAAATAAATGCCAGATATTTCATCCCACGTTACCCTGGCATGTAGGCAGCAAGCTCTGCTCACCCTGGAGCCACGTTCTGCCCCTGGCTGGAACTGCCACATTTCCTCTCTCCCCAGCACTGATCTGTGTGTACCCACAGCTTAGAGCCCTGCAGAGCTTCCCAGAGAAAATGGGACCCAGGGACAGGAGTGACTCTGCTCCCACTGCCTGGGAAGATGAGACTGTGCTGTGCCTTGCCAAGGACATGCAGAGGAGTCTCCACCAAAGGCCTCATCAAGGAAACCCTCATTAAGAACGTCCTCGTGGAAATGCAGACCTGCTGCGAGCCCTGCTTAATTCCTGCTCTGTTTAATTGCCTCTGTGGGACACTGGGAGGAAAAGCAAAGCAAACATTAAAATACTCAGTGGGATGAAGATGACAGTTGCTACCTCTGCTGTGATTATGCAGAGAGAGAGAGATCAGAGTGTGGCCACAGGCTGTGTATATCCCTATCCCAGTGGAGAAGTGTGGCTACAGGCTTGGCCCTCTTCAAATCCAACTACAAAGTTCATCTCTTGAACTGTATTTTCCCTCACTGCATTATTTCTCTGAACAAACACAAACAGGCACCTGTGGAGAAGGGCAGGAGTGAGTAGGCAGACATATGCATAAAATTAGAACTAATCAAACTTTCCCTCTAAAAACTAGAAAGAGAAAGAAAATTGTTGTGATGTTATTTTCAAATTCTTCATGAGCATGGGCAGGCCCTGGCACAGGTGCCCAGAGCAGCTGTGGCTGCCCCTGGATCCCTGGCAGTGCCCAAGGCCAGGTTGGATGGGGTTTGGAGTAATCTGGGATAGTGGGAGGTGTCCCTGCCCATGGCAGAGGGTGGGAATGAAGCTTTAATGTCCCTTCCAACCCAAACATTCTATGATTTAATGATTCAATAGTTCTAAATTTCTGATGAACTGAAGACTTGAGTCCAGCCCTTCTCTATGTGCAGCACCACACTTCTAGCTGAGTTGCTTCCTGGGAACTGCCTTTGTTTCTGCATCAAAATGCTCTGAGGGATCCTCTCACACCTCAGACATTGTCTCAGTCTCAGGTTTAGCCCCCAGAAATTTCAAGGAGAAATAGAGTAAGTGGTAGCTTTGGTGGTCTTCATGTCCCCAGTGGGCCACCTTGCCCTGGGGAGTCCAGGAGGAGGTGGCAGGAGCAGCTGAGCAGGGCTGAGGTGGAGAAACTTTTGGAAACTTGCTGGTGTGTGACACAGCAGCCACCACGGTGTACACACCTGTGCAACACTGAGAAGAAATGGTCTCTACTGGAGGGAAAATGTCCTCTGAGCTCCCTGAAACCATTAATGGTGGTGCTGGGCTTGGGTATGGTGGTGGCTTGTGTGTTCTCCATGTGCTGCCACTTTCTTTAATAGCAAAATAAGGAGTGAAACAATCATATTTGATACAGCTAAAACAGAAGGGCCTTGGCTTTGATCTTTGCCAACCAAAATGATTCCATGATCAAATGTCTGTTCATGGTGTGCAGATGCCACAGACAAACTTCTCATTGGGTTTGGATTAATGTGGTGCTGATGGAACATGAAGGTTGCTGGTCAAAACATATCTCGAGATCAGGCACTCAGAGACCAGCAAGCACTTGTGTGGAACCTTAAACTCTCCCGAGATGCTTTATTGAAAGAAGAGTGTCTGGAGCCCTGTTAAACCCATGGAGACATTGATGTCTCCAAAATCAAAACTGTTTTGATGTTTTCCAGCCTGTTGGGCTTAAGGAACAGTTTTTATGGACACATTTATCAGTCATGGCCCTGTCTGGATGGCACATCCCCATAGGGTGCTCACTCTGCTGTGACCTGTCCTGATGTGGCCATGCCCAGAGCAAGTGACTGTTGTGGTGTTGTGCATCCCCAGGACAAGGTGAGAGATGAGAATCTGACTCCAAGTTCTCAGAAGGCTGATTTAATATATTATGATATGATATGATATTATTATATTAAAAGAAAATGCTATACTAAAACTATACTAAAGAAAGAGAGAGGAGACATCAGAAGGCTGGACAAGAATGAATAATAAAAACTCATGACAGACCAGAGTCCCGACACAGCTGGACTGGGATTGGTCATTAAGTTAAAACAATTCACGTGCTGGGTAAACAATTCTCCAAATCACATTCCAGAGGAGCAAAACAAGGAGAAGCTGAGGCTTCTCATCTTGCCAGGGGAAGAAATCCTGGCGAAGGGATTTTCCAGAAAATATCATGGTGAAAGTGATGGGCTCAGCCAGGGGCACAGCACCCTCACACCCCCTCCTGCAGCCTCACAGACACTGCAGGGGCCCCCAGCCTACCCAGGCTGCAAACGTGTGACTGTTCTTCATCTTCCTCTCAAATGACAGCCCCAAAAGCCCTGACATCACGGCTGGGTTTCACTCACTGGACCCATGACCAGAGTTCGTGGTTGTTGGTGCTGACAGAGGGAAACTGAGCATGTTGTGAAGATCCTTTGTCGTGCTAAAACTGGAACAAGTGAACGTGAGGAAGGGGGAAGAACAAATGTCCTGAGCCAGCAGCATTTGATGTGCGTGGAGCTGCTGCAGAGTCACCAGCCTGGAGAGAGGGATCCAAAGGATTTCCAGCCCTCTTGGGTGGCTCCTCAGAGACATTTGTGCCTTTGCTACTGCTGGAGTGTGGAAAGCTGAGTGAATAATGGCTTGCTTAGATTTTTGCTCTTTTCAAAGAGAGTTTCTGATAAGCCTATCCTAAAAAGTCCTTCACAGGTCTCTGCAAGCAGTCAGGCAAGCTGGATTTGCATAAAATGGGGAAAAAAATGTGTTCCTGAATAAATATGTAAGACAAAGCCCTGAAAGTGGTTCACAGATGTTTGATAGTCTGCACAAGAAGTTGGGCATCCAAACATTTATTTATTTTTTAAACATTCTGGTATTTACAAAGCAGTTTAATTTGAGTGATTATTCCACAAAGCCTCTCTGTACATGCCTTGGTGGCTCTCTGTGACAATCCTGATTAAGAAGTGCAAGTTATGTAAGTAAAAAAAAAAGTTAATTCAACTGGCAACCCAAGACATAGTGCACATGGTTAAATACTTTGAATGTTAACAACAAAAACATGCCTGAAGGGGTCTGGCACATTTACCAGCCATTCACCAGCTCACAGAAATGTGAATTACTAAAAGATTATTGTTGTAATTGCTAAATCAAACCTTGCTGGTTGTAAAAACATGTTCTTAGCCCAGATGCTGCAGTGCTCACTAGACCTTACACTGTGCTCTAAAGCACTTAGCATTGCATTCACAAATCAGCAGATTTGGGCAAAGACTCACCCAGGGAGGCTGCATGGAAGGTGCCAGGCTCTGAATTTCCAGTCATGGCACATTAACTGCCCATGTGCAGCCCAGCACTGGGGTCCAGCCCCATGAGCCCCAGCAGGAGCTGCCGGGTTTGCTCTCCTCCACACGAGGACAAACTGTCACCTCCTGGGCACCCCATCCCAGCCAGGCAGGTGTCCTGGTGAAGAGTTTTCAGATGAGTTTGAATGTGATAATCAGCAGGAGTGATGCCAGGTTATCCCTCAGGAAACATTAAGGGATGAGATAAAATGTTTGCTTGAAATGGAGTTGTTCAGAGGTGGGTATCTGAGTCCACTCTGTGTGTGGCTGCAGGTGAGGTGTGGAGGGAGAAGGGACCAGGAGAAGAGCCATGAGGAACTCCAGAAAGGAATAGAAAAGATCCTCCAAAGGAAACACCATGGAAGCCATCAACAGAGCAGAATGGAGCTGGCAGAGAGCAGACCTGGCACAAAGCTGTGCAGGAGAAGGAGGAACAGAGGTGGTGGGAGGGGAAAGAGCATTTTGTAAGTGTCTCCCAGGAACAGAAGAGGGCTCTGTGAAGCTGCTTAATCATGTGGTAGCTACAGAGCACAAACTCGGCCAGCTCAGGCAGAGCAGAGCAGAGCAGAGCAGAGCAGGCTGCTGGAGCCTCCTAAACTGACTGAGCCCAGAGCTGTGGGCTGGCAGGGAAGGGACAGGGCTGAGCAAGGGTAGTAATGCTGGAAGAGGAGAGCACAGCACCACAGTCAGGGACAGATGATTGAGCAGCTCTTTTGGTCAAGCCAGGACTGTGAATCTAGCCAAGAGGCATGGGAGAGCAGCAGGCTGCCAGGGGTCTGCTGTGTCCCTGCTGTGGGACACTGGAGTCTGAGGATGACAAAGAGGCACCTGAGTCCACAGCAGGCAGGAGCAGAAGGGAGCACAGGGAGACTGAGCAGAGAGCTAGAGAAGAAAGGGCAGGAAGAATAAGAAAATACTGAAATCAAGAAAGAAAGGTCAATGACAGCAGGGGAAAATTTCATCCTTCAATGTACTGTGAGGTAGTGGAGATCCTGCTCCTCCAAGCCCTGCTGCTCTGTGCTGCAGAGTAGGGCCATGCTGGTGAGGAAGGAGGGATGTATTCAGGATCTAACACTTTCTGTGCCCCATTGCATGGTCAAAAATGGTCCCAGGGAGTCCATTTGGGCAGTGGAGTACAAATGTATAATCATCTCTTTCAGCTGTGGAAGGAGAGAATTAAACAATGCCAAGAGGACATGGGTTCCCAGGAGCCCTGAGTCCTGAGCACATCCCTGGGCCCAGCACCTCTCACAGACCCTGGCTGCCAGAACTTCTCAGACAGCTGAGCTGCTTCTGTATCTTCAATTGTCCTCTCAGGCAGCAGCCAAAGCAGCCTGTTTGCAGCAATCCCCCTCTACTCAGCCTCAGGAACCACAGAGCTAACAGGAGGGGAGGGGAACATGAAGGTTCTGACCATGCTCAGGGGATGGCTGATGGTTCCTGGAGTGCCTCGTGGAGAGAGGCTCTCCTGTACTCTTCACAAAGGTTTCTTTCCTACTTTTTTTTTTCATCTTCCTTTTATTTATCACTTCATCCTCCTCCCAGGGTGCTCCAGCAGGACCACACAGCTCTGCATGCAGCCCTGCCCTAACACTCTATCCATCCAGCCCTGCTGATCCATCCAGCTTGGAGATCTGCTGTGATAAATGGGGCAGCCAGGGAATTGATTTTCTCCCCCTGCCTGCAAGGCCTGAGAGCACTGCTGTCACCAGGAGGCCTCCTCTCTGCCTGAGTGCTCAGATTAACTTATTAGGAGTTAATTAATCAGGCCCATTGATTGACTGTCACAGTGCTGATGGTTAGCCCTGCTCTTGGCTGGGGAGGCTGGACTGCAGTAGCTCTCCTGGGCTGTGTGATGCCTGTCACCTCCAAGCAGCAAAGAGGAGCAGAAGAGGAAGAAGATGAAGGCTGGCCTGTTTTCCAAACAACACAACAACACGGGAGTGGAATCAGAGCTCGGGTCCCCTTTGGATGTGGTGTGCATGCTGTGGGAGGGATAGGAACAGCTTCAACAGCTCCTCTCCTCCGAGGAAGAGCTGGAACATGAGGCAGGGCAGAGTCAGAAGGAGCCTTGGAATATTTCTGAGCCCAGCTGGCTTGCCCTCAGTGCTGTCTGTGGGTCTCTGGTGCACAGGAAGGTGCTGTGGCCCAGATGGGATGCTGCCCACAATGGGTCATTCACTTGAATGAATGGCCCAAAGGCCGTGACAGGGGGGCTTTGGGGTGCAGAGATTCCAGGGAACCAACATTGCATGTATCCATCCATGAAAATTCAGGGAAAAGCTACATAAAAAGAAAGGGAACAGCCTCAGGTGAGCTGGAATGAGATTTTGAGGTCAAAACTGGTGGATGTTTTAATAGCCTTAAGTGCCATAGGTGATCTGCACTTCAAATTTGGTCTTCAAAGCATCTGTCTCAGCTTGGAGACAAATTCTAGGATAAAAATGCTCTAAAATGAGTGTTTTTCTCTAAAGAGAGAGGGCTTCAATAACTCCCTTCTACCAATGAGAGAAACTGATACCAGGGGATAAAAGGGAAAAAAACCCAAACCCAAACTGTTTATTAGCAAAGCCAGATACCCACAAAGCACAGGAGAAAAAAGAAAATTGAACCTGACATCCCTACCTCACCTCACTGCATGCCGAGAGGCAAAGATGGTGCCTGCCCTCCTTTGTCTGTGAGGGGAGAAGAGCAGAGTTCCCAGCAGCTGGGAACCTGTTGGATTTCTGGCGTGGGTGAGGTTGGCAGAGTTTGGTGTCCCTTCTTTTGCTGGCTCAGTCCTTCCAGGGTTTGGAGCACCTGGAGCCACCTGCAGCTCCCTGGGCTGGAGAGAGACAAAACAACAAAAAACGTGCCAGAACCATTTGCAGGTGAAAAGCCTCCAGGCCAAGGGAAGGAAAAACCACCAAAACTCCCTGAAGGTGCTTGCCTAAACTGGTGAGAATGAATCCAGCAAAAGCCACGAAGTTCCAGTCTGTGTAGGCACCGGCCATGGCGGAGGGAGGGAGAGGGAAGAGAGCCCAGCTGGGGCTGCCAGGTGCCAGCCTCACCCCCTGGGTCACCTTAACCACACCACAGACATCTCTGGGCACAGAGCAGGTGATCAGGGAGTGAAGGATCACCATAGAGTCACCCCAAGACAGCATCCCTGTTAAACTGCAATGCTATCCCAAAGCCTGCCTTCCAGCTGAGCACTGAGCTGCTGCTGCCTCCTGTTTTCTGTGCCAAGGAGGGCACCAGGCCATGGCTGGCAGAGGTTCACAGCCTCTGCAGGGGAGGTTTCTGACAGGGCAGGGCTCCTCAGCTGCACGGCAGAAGGGCTGATTCAGTGTCCAAGCTGTGAAGCTGGGCTAGAAGGAAGTGCATTCTTTTATAAGTGAGGGTTTACCCTGCCTTGAGAAGTGGCCAGCTCCTCCCTCTGTGAGTGTTCCTTGGAAAGAAGAGATGAGTGGGGGACAGGGACTGAATGAAGGTCATTCCCTCAGTCCCAGCTTTCTGGCTGTGCCCCTGTGGATCTGTGGGCCTGAGCTGGGCTGGAGACTCATCCCAGAGGTCTGCAGGACCTGCCAAGCATTCAGTGCCACTGCCCTTGTCACATCTGGCATCTTTCACCTGCTGAGTGATCCAGAATTGCGGTCCTTGGCAGCCTCCTTCTTCCTGCTGGGAAAGCAAGTGGGTACAGCCAGGATCTGCTGATCCCACCACTGCTGTCAGATCCCAGTGGGAAGGTTTCTAACTCCCACGAGTCTCAGCTCAGTCCTACAAAGCATTGGCTCCAACAATGGTCTTGCCACAGGGAATGATCACACTCCTCTGCCTACAGACCTTCTCTGAAGGTGCTGACAGGACACCACCAGCTGTGGTGTTAAATTTTAGTTAAATGTATGCTCTGTCTCACCCCTCGAAAATGTACCAACTGCATCAACCAGCCACACCTGGCAAGGGAGGGTGAGAATTGGCTGCCCAAGGGACAGGGAAATACTGGCATTTACAGAATGTGTGAAGTAGAGGAGATTCATTTCACAGATAAGAGTATTTGTTCATTTCTATATCAAGACAGACATTATCTGAAGGGTTCCACTTCCTCTAATGCCCTAAAACTGAGTGTGCATCTGGGGCATCTACTGGGAAATCAGCCAGAGAGCTGAGATGATTTCTGCTTCCCTTCTCCCAGTCCCTGTGCCAGCCTTTGTGGGGATCAGCAGCAGTCAATGCTGCAATCATTCCTGATGCCCACTGCTAGCTCAGCCTCTGCTCCCCTTTGTCTCTTTGTCCTGGAACGCCTGTCCCATCCTCCTGACTGCAGACACGGCCAGGGACACTCAGGGCTGTGATCCCAGCACTCCTGTGCTCTGCTCCCTGGGCATCCCGTGTCTCCTCTGGAAACAGAAGTTAAGGGACCCTCCCTGGGACTCTCAGCACTCACTGGGTGCAGATTTTCAGCCATTTATGCCATGGAAATCTCAGAGGAGTGTGGCTGGACGGCTGTCTCCCATGCTCCTGGTCTCCTTTTGCCAGCAGTGCCTCTCCTTGGCTGTGGTTGCTGGGATGGGAGACATTCCCTCTGACAGGGAGGGAGCCCAAAGGCATTGGGGAGTTTTCTGGATGGGAGAGGAAGGAAGCAGTCCCACCTCTGAAAATGCAGCATGGAAACCTCCATGTGGAGATACTGAGTTCTCAGTTTTTGGTAGAAAACACACATTTTCCTCAGCAGGCACAGACATGTACAGAACACCACAACAGCCCTGTTTAGCATCGAAGGAGAAATCCCAACCCTGAGCTTTGTTTCAAATGCATTTGACTGAAAATGCTCTAATCAGATTTGTGCCACACTCTCAGGGTGGGAGGTTGTCAGTGGGGAATCATATTTTACCTCATTATGTTTTCACATGTCCAGGTATGATGAAGGTTTGCTGCTGAGCTGCTCTGGGGCTGAGTTCTCTCCTTACCTACCCCTCAGTGCCTCCTGTTAGCACTGGAGGAGACCAGACCTGCTCAGAATTGCCGAGGGAGCACTGATGAGGCTCTAGGCCAAGGATGCACATTTTACAAATCCTCCCTGACAGAATGCTGACCATGACAAGAGCAAGAGTCTTCTCAGTGCACAGTAAACAAACTCCCAAGCATGCTTTTGGAAAAAAAATCACCCTAAAATCAATCAGAAGGACTTGCCACATGACAGGAGCAGAAAGCAGAGGCAGCCTGGGAAGGCCTGGGCTCCATCCAGCAAGGCCTGAGTTTTGCTGTGCTCCAGGATCACCCCCATGGCCCATCAGAGCTCCCTGCTGGCTCCAGCACCACCGAGGCAGCGGGGGATGTCTTCTCAGCCCAGTTCTTCTTCATCCCAGTGCTCTTTTCATGTTTCCTGTGCTTCCCCAACACTCCTAGCTGGGCAGCAGGGAACAAGAACTGTTGGAATTCAGGTCTAGTATCAGCACATCCTTTTGGGAAAAAGGCCATTTCCAGTTGAACCTGCCATGGGTGTATTTTATGGGTGCAACCACATCCTTGCACTCACTGAGCCCCAGCCCTCTCACCATTCCATATGCTCAGAGGAGTGCATCCCACCCAGCAGCTCCCTGCTAAACTGCCTGCTCCCCTTGGGATCCCATCTCTCCTCATAGGATTGGCTTCAAGAAAGCTGCAGCAAAGAAATCAGAGAATGTCAGAATGGTTTGGGTTGAGAAGAACCTCAAAGCTCATCCAGCTCCACCCCCTGCCATGGGTAGGGACACCTTCCACTGTCCCAGGCTGCTCCAAGCCCTGTCCAGCCTGGCCCTGGACACTTCCAGGAATCCTGCTCTGCTCTGCATTGGCAGCCCAAGTGCAGCCAAATCCCACTGTGCTTATCCTGGAAAGCAGCCCTGGATATATCACACACGGAGGAGGTGTCAGGAGCTGTATTTGTTGTCTCTCCAGCTGTGATTTGCTCAGCTGGGGATGTCTCAGGCTTTACCTGGATCCTGAGTTGTGCTGGTTCTGCACAGGACCATTTCCAGCATAACGATACCTTAACACCCCTGAGCTGTACTGGATCCTGAGCTATCCCTGCACATCCCCAAGGGCCTTGTAGCCCATTTTCCTTTGGACACAGCAGCTGCCAAGCAGAACAGCAGCTGGGCTGGGCGAGTACCTTTGGCAGAGCTGCTGCTGAAGGTCTGCACTTTGGCCAGGTGCTGTTTATTCACGGGGCTGTTTAGCCAGAGATGCTGCCATGCCTGCTCCAGGTGCTGCTTCAGTCTCACATCCATGTGTTTCCCTCCCTGCTGCACACAGCCCTCCTGGGTGCACACAGAATCAGCAGCTTGTGGCAGCCAACTGTTTCCAGCCTGTGGAGTAGAAGGAGGCCTCGGTGTGTGCCTGGCACCTCCAGGCCTGTGTTGGTCCCACCACCCAGCAGAGGCTGGGGTAGCCTGCCTGACACCCAGAAAACTGTGATCCCTGACTATGATCCTGAAATCCCAGAATGACCTGGTCTGAAGGTGACCACAGGAGGGCTGTGGTGCAGCTGCCTGCCGATACCAGCAATGAAATCAGACTGCTGAGGGCTTCCTCCAGGTGAGTCTTTAACACCTCCAGGAACAGAGATGCTACAGCCCATTTCTGTGCTGGACTGGGAGAAAACTCCCCTCACAGCCATTCTGAACCTCTCCTGTTCAGGTTTGTATCCAGTCTCTTTGCTGTGGCCTGGCTCTGTCTCCCCAGGGAGAAGGCACCATCCAGGTGCCCCCAGAGCCTTCCCTTCTCCAGGCTGAACAGTTCCTTGCTCTCTCCTCACCATTGCTTCAGCCCCAGGACTATCTTGATGACCCTCTCCTGAACCCTCCAGTTCATCAACATCCACTACTGGGGGGCTGAAACTGGGCACAGAGCTCCAGGTGTGGTCTCAGAGGTGCTGGGTACAAAGCCCTTGCAGGGTTTGCTGCAGCGCTGCTGCAGGAGAGCCCAGGGTGCTGCTGGCCTTCCCTTCCACACCACTGAGGAGAGCAGGGGGAACAAAGGAATGGGCTCAGCCCAGACTCAGTGCAAATATCAACATCTCAGGGAATTCTCTGGGATGTGGACTGGACCCTTTCTGCCCAGACAGGACAGTGAGAGCCAGTCTATAAACCTCCCCAGAAGGCAGGGAGATGGAATGGGTCACACTGTGCTTTCCTGCAGGGAATTCTGCTTTGCAGTCCATGCCACAGCACCTGGTTATTGCCAGCACATAAATCTGACTGCACAGCTTGGTGAGGCTCTGCCACAGAGATGGGGAATTGCTCCTGTGACAGATGGACTGACAACTCCACTCCTGAAGAAAAACTTTGTGCAGCTTGGAGCTAAGGCTGTAAACACATAAACCTTACGTAAAAGGAGAGTGATTAGAACAGTGTGGATGAGGAGGATGAGGATCCCATGGACAGAGTGCTGGGAGGAGGAGCATGGAGGGAGCTGAAGAGAGGCAGGGTGAGAAACTGGGCTGTTTTCTCCCTCTCTGGTTCCTGTTGTCACATAGGGAGTATGGCCAGGTTAGAAAAGGTGCTCAATCATCCCATGGTCTTCCATGTCTGTGTAGGAACAGCAAGCCAGGCTTTGCTTCCCTTTGGATAACTCATGGAATCTGGTGGGAAGCAGTTCATGTGCCCCAGGTGTTAGCTCCCCCCTGGTCACCTGCAAGAGAGAGAAAACAGGGCCCAGATGGAAAGGGGACAAGGCAGGAAAGTGTTTCCAGGAGACTCTCAGGGTGATGTCCTCCACTCCAAAGCAGATCAAGGATTAATTCTCCATTTCCCTGAGTTTTGGAGCTTGTTTTATTGCAAGCAAGGGGAGGGCAGCCAAGATGAGCCCTGCTGAGTGTGGCCAGGGCAGTCCCAGGCTTGGACTCTGCAGACAGCAAAGCAAGAGCTCCATGGGGGTGGGCTGGGATAGAGCAAAGCACCTGAGGGGAAATGCCAGGTCTGGTCCCTGTCACTCTCCCAAAGCATGGCTGGGATCACCCTGCCCTGCCCATGCTGCTCTGGCCATTCTCAGAATGCACAGAATCACAAACCCATGGAATTGTTTGGGTTGGCAGGAACATTAAAGCCCATCCAGTGCCATGGCAGGGACACCTCCCACTGTCCCAGGCTGCTCCCAGCCCCAATGTCCAGCCTGGCCTTGGGCACTGCCAGGGATCCAGGGGCAGCCCCAGCTGCTCTGGGCACCTGTGCCAGGGCCTGCCCACCCTGCCAGGGAACAATTCCTGATTCCCAATATCCCATCCATCCCTGCCCTCTGGCACTGGGAGCCATTCCCTGGGTCCTGTCCCTCCATCCCTTGTCCCCAGTCCCTCTCCAGCTCTCCTGGAGCCCCTTTAGGCCCTGCAAGGGGCTCTGAGCTCTCCCTGGAGCCTTCTCTTCTCCAGGTGAGCACCCCCAGCTTGGCTCCAGAGGGGCTCCAGCCCAGGGAGCAGCTTTGAGCTCCCCACAAAGCAGAGCTGTCCTCTGGGTGCTCTCGCCAGGCAGAAATTTCCTGTTAAAACAGCATTTTAACAGAAAACAAGGTGCTAACTCCAGACACTGACTATGGAGGCATCTGCTGAACTTGGGAACTTTGGACTTTCTATGGGAGAAATAAAAATATGGGCATTTTAAGCCAAAAGCCTAAGGGAATGTCACTTTCCCAGAGGGACAGCTCTGCAGGGATGACATCCAGGGCAAGGATATGAGATCTCAGGATCCCCTGACTTTCTGCAATGCATTTCCTCTTGGGACAATGAGGTAACTATGCCTCCTGGGTGAGCCATTATTCCCCCAGCAGCAGCTTCTCCAGGGCTGCCCAACCAGCCCCTGTCCTGGCACATCTCCAGGGATGTGGCTTCTTCCAGCTCTCCTTGCAATAGGGCTCAAATTAAAACACCAGGGGCACAAAGCAGAGGCTTGGTGGGAAGGATGAGCAGATGGACCACGTGGCTGTGCCCAGATGTGCCAGGGCATCTTGTCATCCTGTCAGCTCTTCAGGGATACCTGAATCACCCTTCCCCCTTTGCACAAAGCCCTTTCCCTGCAGACTCAGCTGGTGGTGACTTTGAACAGGGCCAGGGAAGCAGCCTGAGCACCCCAGAGCAATGGGCCCGTGTCCTCCAGCACTTCTCTTGGCACCTCCTGCAGAGCAGGAGCTCTCTGCAGTTCACTGAGTCTCTTGCTAAACATCTTTGACATTTGATTTGAGGAATAAAGGTCAGGCTCCTCTGAGAATGGTAATGTGAGTTTAGTGAACAAAACCTGTCAGAGTCTGTACTGCTGCACTCCTTTTCGAGGGTGGTGGAGGCTGAGGAGCTGTGGGAGCTGTGTTATCCTCATCCTGGGAGCTGTGCTGCCCTGATCCTGGGAGCTGTGCTGCCCTGATCCTGGGAGCTGTGCTGCCCTGATCCCATGGAGCTGTGCTGCCCTGATCCCATGGAGCTGTGCTGCCCTGATCCTGGGAGCTGTGCTGCCCTGATCCCATGGAGCTGCGCTGCCCTGATCCCATGGAGCTGTGCTGCCCTGATCCCATGGAGATGTGCTGCCCTGATCCCATGGAGCTGTGCTGCCCTGATCCCATGGAGCTGTGCTGCCCTGATCCTGGGAGCTGTGTTGCCCTGATCCCATGGAGCTGTGCTGCCCTGATCCCATGGAGCTGCGCTGCCCTGATCCCATGCAGCTGTGCTGCCTGATCCCATGGAGCTGTGCTGCCCTGATCCCATGGAGCTGTGCTGCCCTGATCCCATGGAGCTGTGCTGCCCTGATCCCATGGAGCTGTGCTGCCCTGATCCTGGGAGCTGTGCTGCTCTGATCCTGGGAGCTGTGCTGCCTGATCCCATGGAGCTGTGCTGCTCTGATCCCATGGAGCTGTGCTGCTCTGATCCTGGGAGCTGTGCTGTCTGATCCCATGGAGCTGTGCTGCCCTGATCCCATGGAGCTGTGCTGCCCTGATCCCATGGAGCTGTGCTGCCCTGATCCCATGGAGCTGCGCTGCCCTGATCCCATGGAGCTGTGCTCCCTGATCCCATGGAGCTGTGCTGTCTGATCCCATGGAGCTGTGCTGCCCTGATCCCATGGAGCTGCGCTGCCCTGATCCCATGGAGCTGTGCTCCCTGATCCCATGGAGCTGTGCTGCCTGATCCCATGCAGCTGTGCTGCCCTGATCCCATGGAGCTGTGCTGCCCTGATCCTGGGAGCTGTGCTGCTCTGATCCCATGGAGCTGTGCTGCCCTGATCCCATGCAGCTGTGCTGCCCTGATCCCATGGAGCTGTGCTGCCCTGATTCTGGGAGCTGTGCTGCCCTGATCCCATGGAGCTGTGCTGCCCTGATCCCATGGAGCTGTGCTGCTCTGATCCCATGGCTGTGCTGCCTGATCCCATGGAGCTGTGCTGCCCTGATCCCATGGAGCTGTGCTGCCTGATCCCATGGAGCTGTGCTGCCCTGATCCCATGGAGCTGTGCTGCCTGATCCCATGGCTGTGCTCCCTGATCCCATGGAGCTGTGCTGCCCTGATCCCATGGAGCTGTGCTCCCTGATCCCATGGAGCTGTGCTGCCCTGATCCCATGGAGCTGTGCTGCCTGATCCCATGGCTGTGCTGTCTGATCCCATGGAGCTGTGCTGCCCTGATCCCATGGAGCTGTGCTGCCCTGATCCCATGCAGCTGTGCTGCCTGATCCCATGGAGCTGTGCTGCCGTGATCCCATGGAGCTGTGCTGCCCTGATCCTGGCAGATTCTCAGGCAGGGAGCATTTCTCTGGCTGGTGGGGACAGGGCTGAGGTGTGGCAGTGACACAGGGCCTGGCCCAGCTCCTGCACTCCACTGTGGAGGGGAGCAGGTTCCGTCTGCACCTTCATTAAGCTTTACTCCTCTTCCTGGGTGATCCAGAGGAACTTCTTCCTGGAGCTCATGGCACAGCCATCAGCAGCCTGTGGACAGTGGAGCAGGAGGGCACAGCCCAGCCCTGGCTCCCTGGCCCCTCCTGCCCAAGCAGGGCTCAGTTTCCATGGCAGCATCCCTCACTGCTCCTGTCTTTCATGTCAGGAGTACCTCAGTCCTGCAAGATGCTCTTGCACCCCAATTTCTTGTGTAATATGGGGCAGTTTAGCTCTGAAGGTTTTTTTTTTTGGTATCATACAAAGTAAAAAGAATATTTCAAAGTAGGACATATCCCAACAAATTACTCTAGCATTTCCAAAATGAGAAATACAGTTAAATTTGTCCACTTTTTGTCAAATTCAGCACAAATTCCAGGATTGTCTTGCCTCTTTTCAGACCCTTTTCCTCCTCTTAGCTGGGAGTGCTTTGTCAGCTCTGCAGATCCTCTTCCCCCTGTGAATCCATCTCCTGTCCCATTCCTGGAGCTGCTCTGGTTTGTCTCCCTCTCCTATGGCCACAAGCCTTGCTTTTGTGTGCAATAAAGTGCATCCCACTGCAATTTCATGCTTTTACACTCACAGCACTCCCAGAGAACACAGCTCTTCTCACATGAAAAACCACAAACACCTGTGAAGCCATGACAAGTTCCATATTTGCAATGCAATAATCTCATTTATAGATGTGAAAGTTCTTAAACATTCAATACCTCTTGAAATGAAACAATTTCTGTTGAGCTAATTTAGGAGCCATCACAACTCTCAGCTTTCCAAAGCTGGAAATCACTGCTGATGCATATTCCCTCCTCTGCTTTGCTTTCTTTAACAAGGGTAAATTTTTCTGTGTTTACATCTGCAAGACAGCAGTCAGTCAGCTCTCTGTGGCCTGAGCATTCAGTTTTCTTCTCTTTACTTGTGGGATCACATTTAGAACTCTGCTCTGGAAGCACCCTGACACTCAGAGTCAAGTGCTTCCAATGGTGAAAGCACCAAAACGAAGGTTGTGCTCAGCTCCAGCCTCTTGAGCAGGATCATTAAAATGCAGTATTTAATTACAATGATCATATACTGCTTTTTCCACAGAATCCCTAGCTCATTCCATGCCTGGGTAGTCATTCAATATTTTCCTTAATCCTCCCCATCCAATGTGTGCCGCAGGCTTTATTTGCTGTGCACCATCCAAAGCCTCTGTTGACTACAAAATTATTTATTTCCTCTGGGGGTTCCTCTCTCTTTCCTCTGCACTCTGGATGCTTCTCAAGTGTGAACAAATTTATTTCCGCAAAGCACTTGTGTGACAACCTTGCACTCTCTCCCTCGAGAGCTGAGGCAGAGAGAGGAGCACCAGAGTGTGAGAGCCTGGGTTTGGATGCTCTCATCCCATCCCACGCCATTCCTGGAGCTTGATTTTCCATGGATTTTGCATTTCTTTACATTTCTCCTGTTCAAAGCACAGCTCCTGTTGGCTTCTCTTCCAAGTGCTCAGCACTGCTGCAAACCCAACTCCAGGAGCTCCCACTGGGACCTGGCAAGGAGAAAGGCGTAATTAAGCTCAGATTCTGGTGGAAATGCAAGGGTAGGAAGGAGCCCACATGAGAGTGCACTTTTCTCTCATGCAATCCCTCACTTTGTTCCATAAAGGTTTCAGATCTTGCCAGGGAATGAGGGATCCTGGTTGGTTACACAGGCCCTGGAGCGAGGCCAGCCCATGCACTGCACAGAGCCTGAAGGAGGACACGGCATCACTATGCAATTAGCACCAGTGAAAACCCCACAGCATCCCTTGCTCCATCCTCTCACCATCCTGTTCTCATTCCCTCTCCACCTTCAGATACTTCCTCAGCCCCCTTGGGAATGACTTTGTCCTTGTGCCAATTCCTGTGCACCTCTCCCACCTGACCTCTCAATCCAAAGCCATCTTTCTCCCTTCCTCACACACAGGAGCACTTTCCTGGCCTGGAGAGTCTCCTCCAGCCATGGCTCTCAGCTGGAGCAGGGCTCTGGCATCACGGATCATTTTTATCCTGATGGAGATAAGGAAATCATGGGATGTGGGAACTGGCTTCACATTACTCCTCTTTGGCTCCTTCCTCTGGGGACAGGGGGTCCAGCCTTGGATCAGAGGTCTCACATCACACCAGAGACCTACAGGACAGCAGCAGCATCTGTCTCCAAAGAGCACTTGAGTGTCCCAGGCCCTTGCTCTGCCCAAGCAGACACTGAGCAGCTCTGTGTAGCACACAGATCAGGAATGAGCTCAAGGAAAAGGCAGAAAAATGCTAGAGCCCATGGCTGGTGTGCAGTGACGCAGTCCTGGCTGTCCTTTTGACACCTGTGATCCCAAAGCTTCCATCGTGGAGGAAACTTGATCCCACCCCCATGTTGTGGGGAAACAGCTCTGCCCTAGCTCCTGCTTTTCCCAGCAGGGTTCACTGTGCCCTTTCCATACTCTGGAATTCTCAGCCCTGGTCAGACGTGGGTGCTGGAGGGGCTGTGATAAAAGCTGCCTGTCCAGCACCAGCCATCCAGCTGAGGGAGGGCTGCAGCAGTTACTGAAGCCACTGCCTGTAACCGAGGTGGCTCCATCACCATGGCATGGAGCATTTCCCAGTTCTATTTCCAAGGCACTAACAGCACTTGGCACCCGAAGAAGTTTGTATTGCCAAGGGTCAGGGTTTTGGGAAGAAACCAGAAAGATACCTGAGAGCTCTGCACTGAAAGCCTGCTGTGTGCCTAGGGGTGGGTGCTGTGTGGGGCTGGGGCTGTGCTCGGGGAGCTGACACTCACCCCACAGACAGGAGCAGCAGCTGCTCTCCCACCCCGGATCCTGCTCTTCCCCAGGGGATAGGATCTCCAGGGGATGGGAGATGGGATCCCCAGTGGATGGGATCCCCAGGGGAGGGGATCTCCAGGGGATGGGAGATGGGATGTCCAGGGGATGGGATGTCCAGGGGATGGGAGATAGGATCCCCAGTGGATGGGATCCCCAGGGGATGAGATTCCCAGTGGATGGGATCTCCAGGGGATGGGATCTCCAGGAGATGGGATCTCCAGGGGATGGGATCTCCAGGGGATGGGAGATGGGATGTCCAGGGGATGGGAGATGGGATCTCCAGGGGATGGGAGATGGGATCCCCAGTGGATGGGATCCCCAGGGGAGGGGATCTCCAGGGGATGGGATCTCCAGGGGATGGGAGATGGGATCTCCAGGGGATGGGATCCCCAGGGGATGGGATCCCCAGTGGATGGGATCCCCAGGGGATGGGATCCCCAGTGGATGGGATCTCCAGTGGATGTGATCTCCAGGAGATGGGATCTTCAGGGGATGGGATCCCCAGTGGATGGGATCCCCAGGGGATGGGATCCCCAGGGGATGGGATCTCCAGTGGATGGGATCTCCAGTGGATGGGATCTCCAGGGGATGGGATCTCCAGTGGATGGGATCTCCAGGGGATGGGATCTCCAGGGGATGGGATCCCCAGTGGATGGGATCCCCAGTGGATGGGATCTCCAGGAGATGGGATCTCCAGTGGATGGGATCCCCAGGGGATGGGATCTCCAGGAGATGGGATCCCCAGTGGATGGGATCCCCAGGGGATGGGATCCCCAGGGGATGGGATCTCCAGTGGATGGGATCCCCAGGGGATGGGATCCCCAGTGGATGGGATCTCCAGGGGATGGGATCTCCAGGAGATGGGATCTCCAGGGGATGGGATCTCCAGTGGATGGGATCCCCAGGGGATGGGATCTCCAGGAGATGGGATCTCCAGTGGATGGGATCCCCAGGGGATGGGATCTCCAGGAGATGGGATCCCCAGTGGATGGGATCCCCAGGGGATGGGATCCCCAGAGACAGGTGAGCAGCTGTCTGTCCCTGTCCCTGTCATTGAAGAAGCCTGAATCTGCTTCTCTGTTTGTTTAGGAAGGGTTTCCTGCTCACCTTCCCAAACTCACAGACAACTGCTCTGACATATTTTCCCTGTCAATGCAAAGACAACACAGTCTGTTTAAACAGCTGCCTGAGCCTGCCAGGTTCTTGGTATTACAGAGCCATTTCCAAGGGATTGGCAGGCAGTTGTGAATCCTATGTGGTCCAGACCAGACCTGCAGCTTGTCCCTGGAGAAGCACAGTGTGTTCCCACTTCCAAAGCTCTTACTGAGCAAATTCTCTGCAGACAATGTGGATGAACCCCTGGTATGGCAGTGAACCTTCTGCTTTTCCAAGGGGGTACCAGGGCTGCACCGCTCTGTGCTCACACTGGTATCATCTTCCCTGGCTTTTCTGGACACAACCCCAAGCTAATGAATGACACAGCTCCTTGTGCCAGGCCAGGCCAGAGCAGGGTCAGAAAGGACTCTGAGCTACGTGCAACAGGCACTGCAGGGGCTGCACTGTGCTGGCCACAGCTCCCCTGCTGCTGTGCCTGCCCTGCCCACACCTCCAGTATCCCGGTCAGGAGGCTTTTAACTGAAGCCTTGTGGTGGAAATGAGAAGCTTTGGGTTGATGTAATTGAAGCCTTCCAGTACCTGAAGGGAGCCTACAAGGAGGATGGAGACTTTATTGGAGGGACAAGATACAGGGAATGGCTTCCCACTGCCAGAGGGCAGGGATGGATGGGATATTGGGAATTAGGAATTGTTCCCTGGCAGGGTGGGCAGGCCCTGGCACAGGTGCCCAGAGCAGCTGGGGCTGCCCCTGGATCCCTGGCAGTGCCCAAGGCCAGGCTGGACATTGGGGCTGGGAGCAGCCTGGGACAGTGGGAGGTGTCCCTGGCCATGGGAGGGGGTAGAACAAGATGAGTTTTCAGGTCTCTTCCAACCCAAACCAGTCTGGGATTCCATTTTATGAGTGTCACAAAAAATGACCCCTGATGTTCACTGTGCAGGGTCACAACTTGCTCCCAACTTTCTCTGGAGACCAGGAGGCTCAGGGAGGACCTCAGTGCCCTCTGCAACTCCCTGAAAGGTGAGGTGGGGGTCTTCTGCCATGTCTCAAGTGAAAGGATAAGAGGAGGTGGGCTTAAATTGTACCAGGGGAGGTGCAGATTAGATTTAAGAAAACATTTTTTCCCTGACAGAGTGGTCAGGTATTGGAATAAGTTGCCCAGGATGGTGGTGGAGTCACCATCTCTGGAAGTGTTCAAGAGGTGTCTGGATGTGGCACCTGGGGCTGTGGCTAGGGGTGATTATGGTGGGGCTCAGGTGATGGTTGGATGCAGTGATTTTGAAGGTCTCTTCCAGCCTCATTGGTTCTGTGATTCTGTGCTTCAAACAAACCATTTGTCAAAATGCAAAGAGTCTTTTTCCCCACCTGCGAAAGACTGTTTTCAGTGTCAAAGATTTCTTGAAACAAAATGAAACAGCTGAATTAGAAAATCACTATAATTTTGTAGAGAGGTTAAGTGATTCATTAAGGGATTTGTTACTGCAGGGTGGCAGAGCAAAGCTGAGCAGGAGTGATGGCTGAGGTGGGCTTGACCCCTGAGCAGGCCCTGGAAATTGCTGGGTCTGTGACACGCAGCTGCAGGTGCTGGGGAGCTGCAGCCACGTTCTGTGCTCTGGGCAGCAAATCAAGGAATGCTCCAGCAAAGTGACACAGCACAAGAAATGCTCCCAGGCTCTGTGCTTAATCCTTGCAATAGGAAATGATTCTCAGCTCAAGAATGTTCTCAGCTTAGGAACCAATCCTACAGTGAGGGCAAGAGATTGGGGTTAGTGCAGAGCTCATGTGCTCATCAGAGGAGAAGCAAAGCTTGCTTTCACAGCTGCAGATAAAAAGATAGAGCCTGCTGAGAAGGCAGCAGCACCTTTGAAACTCATTTAATTAGGTTAAAGGAAACAAAGGGTGCTCTTCCCAAGCAGTAAGTGAAAGATTTCATACGTGGGCTGCAGGGTCTCTCCCTCCCCAGCAGGGTCCAGGAGCTGCTCAGAGAGTTGAAACACTGGCAAGTTCTTGATTGTAAAATAGACATGGGCAAGTGTGCAAGGCTGTGGAGAGCCAGGTCCTTCCAGAGCACTGGACAGGGTTCTGGACACCAGTCTGGGAACAGCAGCTCTCCCAGGGGTGTAACAGAAGTTTAGTCAAGAGGGCAACAAGGTCTCGGTGCTCAGATCTCCAGTGAGTCTGGTGTCTGTCAGGAAGGTGTCTGAGCCCCTGAATCATAACCAGAGCATTGGGTGGGATTAGTTGTTCCAATGTAGTTCTGGCCATCAAGACATCTTCACCTGAGCAGGTGTCCAGGTGCCCTGGAAGCCAAGCAGGGACGTAGGCCTGGAGCAAACCCAGCTGCACTGGAAGCACCAGCTGGCCCAGAAGCCTGAGCAGAGAGCTCAGCTGCAGGCTTTGGCAGCACATATGTGCATCATGTGAGAATAGTTCATTTCTGGGGCTTGGGAGAGGAATGAACCCTTGGTATTGTGCAGTTCATGCAGGATGTGCTGCACTGCAAGGCAGAGGGAGCCTGGGATCTTGGAATGACAGAATCCCAGGACAGTTTGTGTTGGAAGGGACCTTAAGGCTCATCCAGTGCCACCCCTGCCATGGCAGGGACACCTCCCACTGTCCCAGGCTGCTCCCAGCCCCAGTGTCCAGCCTGGCCTTGGGCACTGCCAGGGATCCAGGGGCAGCCCCAGCTGCTCTGGGCACCTGTGCCAGGGCCTGCCCACCCTGCCAGGGAACAATTCCTGCCCGATATCCAATCCAAATCCACCCTCCTTCAGCTCTAAAGCCATTCTCCTTTTATCCAATCACTACATGGCTTCGTGAAAATCCCACTGCAGCCCTCTTTAGGAGCAGGAATGTTGCTGCTGTCTCCAGGTCCTGTTCCACTTTGGGCACAGGGAGGTTGCTGAGGGCTGGCTTGCAGGGCTGGCTGATTGCCAAGGCCAGCTACAGGCACAGGGAAAAGAAATATGGAGCCTTCCAAACCATTAATAAGTTCAAAGGAAGAATAAAACAATGCTAGCAAACGTTCAGTAGCTAAAGCCAGGTCAGGCTGTTTGCCCAGGAGAGTAGATGTGTTGGTCCTGCTTGCTGATGGACTGGTTTGATAATGCTGGAATTAGTTAAATGCTGCTAATAGAGAATGGAAACAGCACAGAAGGGGCTTCAGAACCAGCACACCATGGTCACCAAAGTGTCACAGGGCAGCATCTGGCAGAGCATCCTCCTGAGGGACCAGCCATATTCCTGGGCCAAGTGTAATGTGCAGGCTGTTGGTGTCACATGGAGGCTGCGGTGAAGGTCAGAGCTGGACCCTGAGCAGGCTGGACCTGCCCTCTGGGATGGCAGCACTGCAGGGCAGGCACTGCAGCCCCTCAGGACAGCTCTCAAAGCACCCAGCAAAATGATGTCCAGTGTTGGTGGTGTGCACTCCCCACTCAGCTTTTAGGATGTCATGGAATCACAGGATCACTGGGGTTGGAAGAGAACTTCAAGATCACCAAGTCCAAGCATCAACCCAGAACTACCATAATCACTCCCAAACCACATTCCCAGGAGCCACATTGTGACACCTCTTGAACACTTCCAAAGATGGTGACTCCACCACCTCCCTGAGTGACTTATTCCAATTCCTTCTAACAAATCTGGACGTCCATTGCTTCCAACTTAAGGCCATTTCCTCTCACCCTTCCACTTGAAGCATGTCAGAAGAGACTGATGTCAGAAGAGGATGGTTCCCAAACCCCCTGGTATTTCAGCATGCTTTAAAACAACCTGATAATGATGACTTGTTGATGACTTGATGTCATGGTTTGACGCTGGCGCAATGCCAGTGCCCCCATGAAAATACATTCTCCCTGGTTTCTGCTGTGAGATGTGACCAGGAATAAGCAAAGCAAGCCCCCACTTAGAAATAAAGAAAAGAAAACTTTATTAACTAAACTACAACTCTAAGTAAAAAGAAACATACAGGGAAAATGAAAACCTTCCAAAAACATTCCTCCTCCCCCCAACAAATTTCTAATACATCCATCCCCCAAACCACCACCTCTCGGTCCATCACCACCCTTTAGATAATCAATTCTCAGTTCATCAAGAGGAGAGGAGTTTTTCTTGTGCCATAGGCTTCCCCTGGAAACACCATTGAAATCTTGTGTGTTTCCTGTCACTCGTGGCACCGCCCGGACAACATTTGCGATCGTGACCTCTTCCTTCCATGCCCAGTGCTCTCACCACTGCACATGGACCAGAGCTGCTTCTAGGGTCATCCTTTTAAGGGTGTGCTTTTTGTCCTGTTCCAAAAAGAGCACAGTCTCTCCTTTGGGACACCTGTGCCCCCCAAATTTCACCCTCTGGGGCAGAGGGGTACCAACACTGAACCCTCTTGGCTTTGAGCCATTGCCTACCCCTGGATGCAGTCTCTGTGTCACAGGAAACATGGTTCTGTCCATGGCTATACAAGAAAAGTCCAGCTAAGGCCACTCCATCATCTATTCCCACCTAAGATTCTTCTCTACTCTTCCAACATCTTTCACTTGGCCAGACCTTCACACTTGTACATATCCTTCTTCCATTTCATCTCTATCTCTCTTCTAGGAAAGGTTAATGTTCTGCAAAGTTTTCATTGTCCAAAAAGGGTTAAAAGCTCGGGCTCTAACCGCTCCCACAGAGGCCGGACACCCGGACACCTTCTTGCTGTATCCCCCCCTTCCCTCTTCTCTGCTGGCCGGGCTGTGCTGCCAGCACATGATATCAAATTTCAAGGTGGCACAGGCCCTCCCTCTCTCTCTCTCTCTCTCTCTCTCTCTCTCTCTCGGGCATGGGGGGGGATGCCCAATGCCTCTCGGTGCTCTCTCTCTCTTCCACCCCTTCCACCCTTCCACCCTCAGGGCCAGGCCTACCTCACCCAGCCGCATGGCTTTCCCTGCCCCGCTCAGCCAGCAGCTGGGCCCGGGGAGGTCTGACCTCCTTCCCCCGCTGGAACTCAAGAGAAGGTTTCCTGGGAATGCTCTGCTTTTAACCCCTGTATTCTCAGAGGCATATCCAATGTCCCCAGTGGCCATACCAGGTGCCAATATTCAAGTCTGGGCACCCATTGGTGTGACCACAGCATCCCAGAAAACTCACTTCCTCTCAAACCACGACACTTGATGACCCTTATTATCAGGATACGAATCTGGGAACCACATGGAGAACATCAATGTGTGTGAGATGCTGGACATCAGTCCAGAGCAGTGCTGCTCCCTGATGACCTGGAGCAGGGATGCACTCCTGCTGCTTGGACTCTGCACTGCTATTCCCAGCCATGCTCTTTCTCACAAAGTTGGACAGTCACAGTGGAGAATTTAGGACCGATAGCCCAAAAAGAAGCTGGACAAAATGGGTGTGGGAAGCTGGCACAACCTAAGAAGTGATCCTCAGGATAAGAAATGGGAGAAAAAATTGGCTCTTCAGGCTTTCCCTCTTCCTCCCAAATTTCCAGGATCTTATTTTGGAAGTGGTCAGATGCAGCTGTCAGATGTCTACTTCAGGCAGGGAGTGCTAAATAAGGATGGGAGCCATCTCCAGAAGTGTGGGAAGTCACTCAGAATTAACCATTTGCTGCAGAGAGTCCCCAGGACCCTGAGAACACCCCTGGCCCTTGAGCCATTCACTCACACGATGCTGAGGGAACCTTTGAGGAGCTTCCCAGGATGAGGTCAGGAGCTCCCCCTCCACAGCCTGCACACCTAGGCTGACTCTCCTGTGGGCTGGTGGAGTGTCCCCGTGCTATCCGACTCCACCCAAGTGATGCTCCTGCAGGTGGGACTGCAGGCTGGCTGCCCAGGTGTGCAGAGCTCCTGCACCCTGCTGTGCTCCCTGCTTTAGTTGGACTGCACCCACAGGTCCCTGGGTTTGTCACTGGTGAGGTTCTGTGGTTACATCACTCTTTTTGTGCTCTGTGGCTGGTTTTCTCTTTTTAAACATTGTATAACTGGAGGACTGACAATGCCAAGAGCATTGCTGGTGGATGAAGAAGACAGCAGGAATTTTGCAAGGCAGTGAGGTGGCACCATCAGGTGAAACTCACCCACGGCAGAGCCTCCTCAGAGCCCTGCGCTCCCAGCATGGTGACAAGGTGCCACAGCCCACTCTCCATGCCAGCTGTGTGCCTGGGAGCACAGCTCCCTCAGCCCCGCCAGCCCCGGGCATAGACCCTGCCAAGGGCAGCTGCCACTGCCATGGGATTGCCCGGGAGCCCCAGCACCCCGAGATCTCAGGAAACAACCGGCAGTGAAGGGCAGAGCTGGGCAGGGCTGTGCGGCATCTGCCATGTGCAGTGTGGGCCCTGCCCGCCCCCACGCTCCTCACGGGCTGCACTCCAAGGCAGGGAGGGCTGGGCATGAATCACTGCTGCTCCGGGGGTGGGCCTTGGGCACGAGGCAGCAGCACCCACTCCCCCCGGGCTGGGGCACAGGCTCAGGGGGTTGCTGTCCCATACCCTGTGTTTTAATACAGAGTTCTGCTGTGCACCCCTAAGCCGGGGCTTTGCGCTGCTGAGGGACCACTGAGCATCAGAGATGCTGCCAGACCTGTCCAGGGCTTTGGTTTTGGCCCAGGACACCAACAGGGAGCACTGTGAGGCCAGGCTTGGCTCGGGGACCTTGGGAATGTGTGCACACCAGGGAATGACTTGGAGAGCATTCAGAGGTGTGAGTGGCATTTAGGAATAAAAAAATACTGGATTAAAACAATCAAGGAAATGGGCTGAAATGAGCTTTAAAAAGTTGAAGTGTTGGTAAATTCCCTGCAGAGCTGGAGGGTGATGATGCCTCCTTTCATGCTCTGCCTTCACTAAGCACAGAATGGGCAGAGGCTTTTTTGTCCTGCTGGCCACCAAGTGCTGAAGAATTCCCCTCCTCTCTCACCATATTGGCCAGGCTGAGTCTGCAGTAAACCAGACAAACATGAGATTGAAATGGTCTTTAGAAGCACCTGAATCCCCAACAGCTCTGTCAGAGTGGGTTTAGCAGCTCAGAGAGAAGTGTTGTGGAGTGAAGCTGATTGCAGAGTTTAACTCCTGCAGTGTTTGGGGTTTCCTCAAAACTTCCCCCAGTCCCAGCTCCATCCCAGGACATTGTCCTGCTTTGGGTTGCAAAGAAAATTGCCACAGCATCCCCAGAGAGCTGCATGTCCATCTGCTGCAGGGACACAGGGCGAGCAGAGGAGTGCAGGGGCACCTCTGGACAGCTGTGCCCAGGTGAGACCTTTGGAACGTGTCCTGTCCGCGGGGCAAGTTCAGCAAAGTCTCCTTAGGGTGTGGTGGGAGGGCTGAGGGACGTGCCAGCAGACATGCACCATGTCCTGAGTGTTTGTCCAGGGTTTGTCCTGTCCCAGGAGGGGACACGGACAGGGCTGCCTGCCCTGCTCCCTGGAGCCCCCCCACACCCTGGGGACAGCCCTGGCACTCAGGGGCTTGTCACCAAGACAGTGCCAGTGGGCACTGCCGGGACAAATGGCTGGGAGAGGGCAAAGGGAGCAGGTGTGGAGCCCTGGGGACCATGAGGGGCTGCCAGCAGCCCTTGGAAGGACAGTGAGGAGAGGAGGAGGGAAAGGCAGGGGAGCTGGGTCACTGCAGGAGCTGAGGAGGGACAGGGAGCGAGTCAGGAGGAGACCATTTGTGATGCTGGCATGGTAGGGATGGGAAGGGGGTGGTGGGGAGATGACTCAAGAGATGTGGGAGGTGGGAGAGCTGAGATAAAGTCGGTTTGTGACCCATCTGGCTGGCAGAGAGGGGCAGAGATTGATTTCTCCTGAGAGGTTCTCGCTGAAACTTGCTTAGCACTGACTGAAACCCCCAGTTCAAAATGCAGGAGATAAATTTTCCTTCCTTGGCTCTTGAGAGTGAAGCAAACCCCCCAGTGATGGATGGTGCCTGCTGTGCCTGTTTGCTGGTTTGTTTCTACATTGCCTATCCCAAGTCCTGGCTGGGGCACCACCAAGATGGGAATTTTTGACTGTGCCATCTCCTTCATGTAGGCAAGGGTGGAGGCTTTGGGAGCAGAGCTTTGGAGATGGGGGCAGGGATGAAGAGCAAGGCTGGCTGAGAGCCTGCAGCTCCACAAAGCGTGGGAAAAGCAGCAAAAAGAACTTAAGGGCTCTATGGGGTTGGGTGCTCTGCAGAGGAGCCCCATGCAGGGCTGGGAGCACCTGCAAGGCAGGGGGAGGTCTCACTGCTGAATACTCACTGGGTTTCCTTGGTTTGCAAACAATTCCTGTTCTGCCTGATGCAGGGTAGTGGTGCAGGAATCCCCTTCTCTGCTCCAAACCAGCGTCTTCTGCCATCAGGTGGCTCATCCCCCACATCCATCCAGCTCAATCCCCCTGGGGGCCAGGCCTGGGGCACAGACAGCTCTGGCTTGGCAGGGCCAAGCAAACAGGAGGGTTGGGGGTCTGCCAGCACAGCCTGGCACTCACAGGGTACCCGGGGATGTGGGGTGCACTGGGCCATCCTGCAAAAATTGTGACAAGTTCCAAGTGTCCCCATGGCTGCTCACATCCATTTTAATGGCTTTCTTAGTGCCTGAGATTCCCAAGGTACATAAGCCAGTCAAGAATTTCCTGCCAAAAATCCTTCATTAGAAAAGTGCTGGCTGGGAACCAGAATGTGTCATAATAGTTTTAACAAATTAATGATAATGATTAAAAAATCCTCATAATCATGGTGTGTCTTGGGTCCAGGGTGGGAGTCCTCATGCAGGCTCATCAGGACAGCTGTGCTGGAGAGAAACATTTTAAAATATGTGAGATCTTAGATCTGAGTCTCCCTTGCATCAGAGGCAGCTTTTTGAAGAATACCATCTGGAATTCCTATTGGGAAACTGCCTGGTTTTAAGGTTTTTGCTTTTGTACTAAATTTTTATTCTCAAAAACTTCCCACAGGCCCTTTCTGCTTTTTGGAGTGATTCCCAAGCAGTACTTTTGGGGGTTGCAGAGTCTTCTGGACAGTCCTTCCCCTGGGGCATCCCCATGTGCTGCTGGGGCTGTGCCAGGGTCCTGGCCCAGCTGGGGTGACACCCTCTGGGACAGAGACAGCAGGA
Organism: Molothrus aeneus; assembly: GCF_037042795.1. Taxonomy (NCBI): domain Eukaryota; kingdom Metazoa; phylum Chordata; class Aves; order Passeriformes; family Icteridae; genus Molothrus; species Molothrus aeneus. The sequence continues at coordinate 470,366 of NC_089663.1, forward strand.
GAGGCTGGCACATGGAGCAGCTGAGTGTGAAGGTGTGGAGGGCAGGGCTGGGTTTTCATTTTCCAAAGTGTTCATTTTCTAAAGTGCTCATTTTGAGGTAGGGGATGGTTCTGGGATGGGTCAGTCCTTGGAGCCCCCTCCAGCTGCTGCTCCACTGGGGTCACAGACTGAGCTGGGGGACAGTGGTGCCTCTGCCCTGGGGGTGCCTCTGGCTGTCCTTGTGTTAACATCTCCACCTGGATGAGAGCAGAAGATGGATCAGTTTCCATTTCTTCTGCCATGTGGAAGGGCTGCTGAGAACCATGGATGTGGGTCTTTGAGGCACAGCAGGAAAGGATGGAGATTTGAATGGGGAAAACCCCTGGGGTGGAGTCATGCTTACACAATGGACAAATTCAGCTTTTCCCTTCAGTCTGTCCATAACTCTGTCTTCTGGGATGGTTTTGGTTGGACTCGATGATTCTGGAGGCCTTTTCCAGCTTTAATAGTTGTATGATTCAAGGGGAGTGAGAAACCTTTCAATTTTGCCCTCAGCTGAGGTGTAGCAGGAGATTTCCCCCATGTGGGATCCCTGGAGTCAGAGAGCAGCAGGTTTTCATGAGACCTTTCCACCTTTTCCCTGATGAGGAGTGTCATGGTTTGATACTGACCAAATGCCAGACACCCAGAGAAGTCATTCCCTTACCTCCCTTTGTTACAGCTGAGCAGAGGAGAGGGAAAAAAATTAACAAAGGGCTCATGAGTTGAGATAAGGATTGGGAGACAAACACTCAAGGCAAAACATGTTCAAATTTAAAGATATAAAGTAAATCTATTATTAACGGAGTCAGAGGAGGATAATGAGAAGTAAAATAAGCCTTTAAAACACCTTGCTCCCCCCCAGCCCCTCCCTCTTCCCCACTGGCAGTGCAGGGAGACAAGGCATGGGGGTTTTGGTCAGTTCATCACTCGAGATCTTCTGCTCACACAGGGAGAGGAGTCTTTCCTCTGCTGTGCCGTGGGGTCCCTCCCACAGGAGTCAGTTCTCTGTGAACTTCTCCAGCGTGGCTCTAATCTCACCAGCAGCAGTCTTGCCAAACTTGCTGCAAAGTGAGTCCCTCCCACGGGCAAACAGTCTTCCCCAAGCTGCTGTGCTGTGGGTCACTCATGCACGGGGTGCAGTCCTCTAAGGACTGCATGGGCTGCTCCAGTTTGGAAGCGAGGGCTCTCTCTCTCTGTCTCTGGGAGCAGGGGCCCTCTCTCTGCATTTGGGTCTCCCACAGGATCACAGCTTTCTCGGGCATCCACCTGCTCCGGTGTGAACACTTCTCTCCCAGGCTGTGAGCGAATTTCTGCATGCCCGTGGAGCTCATGCATGACAAGGGAGAGAGCCTGCTTCACCCCAGTCCTCACCACGGCCTGCAGAGGAATCTCGGCTCCGGCACTTGGAGCTCTTCCTCCCTCTCTTGTTCCACTGACCTTGGTGCTGCCATGTCGTTCTCCCTCACGTGTCCTCACTTCCCCCTCTTGTTTGACTGGAAAAAAGCTGCTGCCCATAGGCACCACTGGCAACAAGTTGCACCAATTCAGACTCCTGCAGGATGCTGCAGCTCCGAGAGGCCGATGCTGTCCGGGTTCAGCTCGGGGAATCGCTGCCCCGTTCCCGCTGCCCCGTTCCCGGGCAGGGCCGGCCCCGCGGCCCCGGCGTTGTTCAGCGCCTGTGCTCGGGCAGGGCTGGGCCGGAGGAGCCGCCCGGGCCCGGCCCCGCTGCCGCAGCACGGCGGGCAGGGGGGGCCGGGCCGGCGGGGCGAGCCACGGGCTGGGCTGAGATGGCCCCGGTGGCGGTGCCGCCCTGCCCCTGCGCTGCTTTGATTTTCTCAGCAATGCCATCCCAGAGGCGTTACCAGCCTCTCTAATCGGGCCAGCAGCATGTCCATCCTCTTCAGAGCCAGCAGAGGTTTGCTCTGTTGGACATGGTGGAAGCTTCCAGCAGCTTCTCATAGAAGCCACTTCTGTGGCCCTGCTCAGCTGTGAAAAACCAGGCTGTGCCAAGCCACCACAAGGAGACCCTGCAGCCTGGTGACAGGACTTGCCCCAGGTGACACTAATGTGCCCTCTGCTCATGACAGACACCAGGGCTGGTGGAGGCCTGTCACAACTCTATCTGAGGGGTTTGGATTGGCTCTGGGTGCCTGCCCATCCCACTGGATCATGTTCCCTCCTGGATGGACACCAAGGCTAACTTCTCTGTCCAGTCAGCCCCCGGAAGTTGCTGCCAGGGCAGGCAGACACTCGAGGCCCCAACAAACCCCCCGCCGCTGCTTTGCTGGGACACCAGTTCAGATACTGGTCTATCTGTGGTTCTGCAAACCCTCCCAGCCTCCGTCACACCAAGGCAGAGCCGACTGGAAACCTCCAAGCCTTTGGATGGATCCCTGGCATTGGGTGTGGCAGCTGTTGCAAATCCTGATTCTGAGTCCTGCTCTCCACATTGATTTGCTGTGTATCCTGAGGAGCCTGCCAATAACAGCAATTTCTCAGAAACAAGTGATTTACTGCCACTCAAAGAATCACCATCCATGGTAGTAGTAAAAGTGGCTTTAATATGAATTTGTAAAAGTTTGATTTAACAAAGTTCAGTGACAAGGTTCATCCTATTACTCCATGGGTGAAACACACAGGAAAATTGAGTTAGAATCAAGCTGGAATGATTGACACAGCAATTGAGCACCTGGCTGACTCCTAATCAGACTGCATGACATGGGAAAAGGATGTGTGAGACTCTTTGTACCCACAATTTCCTTTGCTCCTTGATGTGAATGAGAAAAGCCATGGCTGTCCATGTGTGATCTGTGTTCCAAGCTCACATGATGGAATCTCACCGGGTCACTCTGTTCCTTTGTGGGTTTCCTAAAGGAGTTCTTGGCCCAGCTCGGGCCATTTTCTCCTCTGGACCCTGCTCCAAACTCTGCAGGTTGGGCTGAGGAGGCTGAGTGCACCCTCACATCTGTGCTAGAGCTGCTAGAACTGCACAAGGACACTGGTTAAACCAGGATCCCTGTGGGGAAAGCTTCAGCAGGAAATTCTTCCTGAGCTCTGGACCTTTCCCTGCCCACCTCCATCTCTGGAGACCCAGGCTCTGCAGAGCATAATTCCTGAGAGGATGCAAATTCTCAGGTGTTTACCCTCATACTCTGGCTCTCCCTTTGGTGCCTGTTCTGCTGCTGAGATTTAGAGCCCCTCTCTCCATCCCAGCAATCCGTGCTGGCTGCAGCTCCTCCCTGGCTGCTTCCCCCCTCGGCTCCTGTGTGCAGCTCACGTCCCTGGTTTAAATCTCCCTTTAAGCACACACCTGTTTTCTATTGCTGTTGCGGCAGGATTTTAACTGTGTATGTATTACATGTCTTTAAAATTTATGCAACTCATTTTTTTATGTGCACAGCTCCGCGATAAGCTGTGAAAGGTACACTATAAAAATGTGTAATTGCACTGTAATTTTTTTTTCCCCCCAACACATGGTGAAAATGTATTTTTTTTTCAAGGGAAATATGTGCTGGGGGAAGGGAGGAAGAAGAAGGGGAAGGAGCACCAATCGATTTGGCAGAGGCAGAGTGTAGGGCTGTCCTGCTCTGCATTCAGCTGGGTGCTGCAGGAGGAGGGGGAGGTGGAGGCTCTTGGATCTGTGGAGCAGCTCCAGGAGCTGACACTCAAACCTGCTGAGCCCCTTGTTAGTGCCCTGCTGCTGGCAGAAAACCACTCACCCACCTTCCCCATGGAGCAGGCACAGACAAGCACTTGGTGCAGGGGTCAATTGGGACACAGAGCAGCGGCTCCACACGCTGCTGTTCCCCTGCCTGGAGGGTGAGGGTTCAGGAGTGCTGGGCTAGGGCTCTTCAGGCACACTCCAACCTGCCATGGAGCATGGAGTGTCTGCTGGAGGAGTATTTGTTGTTGTGGGCTGCAGAGGCCATGGGAAGCTCCCTGTTTATCTCTCCTTACCAGTCTGTGAAGTTTTCAGCTCCATCAGGAGGAGTCCATGATGGTGGGAAAGGCGATTCTAGGTGAGGATGCTGCTGCAGAACAGCATCAATGGTTGTTCTCCCAGGCAACAAGGGAGAATGGCCTCAACTTATGTCAGGGAATGTTCAGGCTGGATATTGGAGAATATTTCTCCCCTGAAAGAGTGGCCAGGCACTGGCATAGGCTGCCCAGGGCAGAGGTGAAGTCACCATCCCTGCAGGTGTTCGTAAAAGGAGATGTGGCACTTCCCAGTCTGGTTTAGTGGCCATGGTGGGATCTGGTCAAAGGTTTGACTTAATGATCTTGGAGGTCTTTTCCAGCCTTAATGATTCCATGATTCTATGAGATTGGCAGGATCAGCCTGGCTGATCATTCCCATGCCCCCATGGGAAAGCAGGGGAGCTCAGGGGGTCCCATCACAGGGTGGGCAGCACTCAACACAGCAGGCAGGTTGCATCCTTCTCCTGCTTTGGGTCTGGGGGAACAAAATCTCCATAGCAGAATTATAAATTTCTCAGGTGAAGTGCAGCTCCAAGCAGAGCTGGGTGAACTGACATCTCTTCCTTCCCTGTGGGCTGTCAGATCCATGGGCATCTTTCAGCAGGGCAGGAGGAGGTCAGTCATTAACGGTGCATTTTGCTGACTGCTCCCAGCAGATGGTCCCGGCAATTTGCACTTCTCTGCCTGCTTTAACACATTGAATTACAAACCAAACATAACCCCTCTAAACAAACAAACGCCAGTGGCCAAACAGCCTCTGAGGAAAGGCTGAAATGGCCCTGCAAGGGGCACCTGCTGGGCCCATCTCAGCGAGGGGCTTGAGCTCCCTGCTGCTGCTTCTCCTCCACAGCACCAGGGCCGTGTGCTGGCTGGGCCAGTCTGGGCTCCCAGTGCAGGGAAAACTGAGCAGCTTTCCAGGGAATAACAACTTTTGGGAGGGAGACTGTCACTCACTCACAGATGCTGCAGTCACAGAAGCTCCAGTGTTGTCGTTTTAGGAGTTCTCCCTTTGTTTTTTTTCTCCTAAGGAATTTTCCCCCATATGTGTAGCTAGGAGACAATAACGACTGGTTATTTCAGAATGGCAAAGAAGTTGTCACAGCTCGGGGAAGGGGTGCAGCTGGTTACTCTTTACCTGGGGTTTCCTGTGGAGGGAAGAGATACCGTGAGATTTTTGGACTGGGAAAACAGGCCCCTGACTCTCTTGTGCTCTTGGTATCAGGAGGAAAAGAGGCTGCAGTCGCTGTGGGGAGAATTGGTCAGCACTGCAGGGCTCTGTCTCCTACCGCCTCCTACCGTGAGTGGAGCCCCGCTTGCAAGAGTGGCCATTGCACTGGGACCTTATTAGCACCCTACTTCATCAAAAAAAGGGACTTTGCACCATCTGCTCAGGTGCCTCAGGGGAAGAACCCCGGGATCCTGAGCCCACCTTTCCCTGCCCTGCTGGGAGCCAGCCCGCTGCCGCCCCGCACCTGCCACTTCTTCAGCACTGCTCCGAGTTTTCACTGCACTGTAGCCCTGCACCCCCTCCCTGCTGGGACGCGCCACTGTTCCAGCTACAGCTGCAGAGTTCAGTACATGTTGTGTGCTCCCTGGGGATGTTTTTGCTCACTCCTGCCGTTCCCTTTGCTCGTCCCAGAGTCCTGCCGGGGCCCCGGCAGCGGCCGCCCCTTCCCCTGTCCCTTCCCGTCCCAGCCACAGCGCCCCCTGCAGGCGCGGGGGAATCATCGCCCCCGCCCTGCCCGGAGCCAGCAGCGCCCCTGCCGGCTGTACCCGGAACTGCACCAGAGGGGAAATGGCTGGGACTGAGTCTCTGGCTCTGGGTGTTGGTAATGTCGCAGTTGTTGTCTGTTTGCCTTGGTATGCATTCTAGGAAAGAGCTGCTATTCCTTTTCCCAAATCTTTGCCCAAAAGCCCCTTAATTTCAAAGTTAAAATAATTCTGAGGGAAGGGGGTGATAGTCTCCATTCCAAGGGATGTTCCTGCCTTCTTGGCAGACACCTGTCTTTCAAACCAAGACCTCCAGATATGCCTGAAGATGGATGAGGAACCTGTTGACCCTTCAGAGACTCTGCCCTGCTCTGTGATCCCAGGGATGTTCCCAGCTGGGAGCTCACCCACCCCACACAGTCCCCCCATTACCCCATCTGTTTAGGCAGGTAAAAGATGACTCACCAAAAGGACCTGCTGAGCATCCATCCCCCTGGTTATCACCTTCCAAGACCTGCCTGGAGGGGGCTGCTCTTGTGACCCCTGCCCACCCCTGCCCCAGAGCCAGGCTGCATCATTTCCCCAGTGTGTCCCAGTGTGCCTCAGACACTTCCAGGGATCCAGGAGCAGCCACAGCTGCTCTGGGAACCCTGTGCCAGGGGTCCCCACCCTCACAGCCTCCTCCCAATATCCAAACTATAACTATTCTCTTTCTTTTAAAGCCATTCCCCATTGTCCTATCACTAGTGTTATCCTTTCTGCATGCAGAACACCACAGACATCTCCCCTTCTTTTGTCCAAACTAACTCACATAACCCAACCAGCAGCTTTTTTCCTGCCTCACTGTTCCCCTAAGCCATCCTCACATTTCACAGGAGCTGTATAGTGAGCAGAAAAACTCCTCATGCCCTTCCAGGAAGATTTCCTTGATAATGTGCATCCCTTGAGAGAGGTTGTAAAAACTTCTGAAGAGGCAAGGCCAGCCCGGAGACAGAGATGTTTTATTTTCTCCCTGCTCCAGTCCCTAGCAGGGACTTCCCTGCTTCTCACTCGTGTTTCACTCTCTGCTGTAAAATCTCCACTAGCAAGATGCAGCTTGAGAGGGATGGTCCCTGTATGGTTTGTACCTACAATAAATGAGCTGTGTCTTCCCTATTTGTGGAATAAACACAACCCAACGAACAACTTCTGGAAGCTGGAATTTCCCCCAAGTAATTGCAGCAATATGGTGAGCAATAACATGCCTCAGTTAAAAAAAAAAAAAAAAGAAAAGCAACCAACCTTGAAGCCATTAGTCAATTTTAGCTGCATGAAATTTTGGTCATACAGCTCTTCACTGCTGGTAATAGAGCTGTGATTGCCTGCTACTGTCTCCATGTGCAGCAGATTGCTTCTTCAGGAAGAGGGGTAATGGACATTTTAATATCTATTGTGTGGCACAGGCAAATAACTTGCAGAGGTTGGAACTGTCCTGACAGCTGTGATCAACAACAAAAGGCAGTGCTTGCCCTGACCAAATATCTGCACTGCTGCTGTAACATCTCTGCCACGTTAATATTCCTCTCCTGATTTCTCATTGGATCCAGGCTGCCTCCGGGACGTGGTGGTCCCACACCAACAAGCAATTCCTGCCTGTTTCCACACCGGAAACTGAACCCTCTAATAAAATGCAAAGGAAGAACCTCCTCTGTGAGCTGCCACAGCCATGGGATGTGCAAGTCAGGGCTGGCTCCGAGTGGAAGGAGCTGGGGTGGGGTGTGGGGAAAGGTTCAGGCACTGGGATCTAGGCTTGGCTTGGTCTGTCTGAGCTCCTGCACCCACGGGTGAGTCTGGGCTGTGGGAGCAGCCCCACCTCGGTGTCTGTATCACATGAAACCTGAGTCAGAACTTGCTGCAGGGCCATCCTGCTGACAAAGACCCCCAGGACATATCCCTTGAACCAGAACCCCTCCTTGCCCATGGGAAGCTTAGGGGAAGCTGCTCTCCTGCAGTGATTTTGGGAAGCAGAGCCCTTGCTCAGCTCTTGGGATGGGCTTGGTGGAGCCAGCCCTGGGTGGTGTCACATCCGTCCCCTGGTGGTGGTGTGAGAACTGCTGGGCAAACCCCTTGGGGTTTGTCTGCCTGGACACTGCACAAAGTTAAGGAAAAAGAATCAGAGACATGCAGCAAAGTGCATGGCTGGGCATTTGATTTCCAAACTGGAGTGACAGAGAGCCAAGGCTCATGGTTCCCAGCTTGCCTTTGCTGCTGGCTCCTGCCCAGGGACTGAGGGCAAGACGGCATCCCCTGCTCAGACTGCAGCTCACCAAAGAGCCAAAAGTCCAGGCTCACCTGGGAGTTGTTTGCATCCTTTTTATGCAACAGGAGCACAGACCCTGATTAGTAACACGAGTGTGAAGGTGTGAGGGCACCCTCAGCAGGTTTGCAGGTGGCAGCAGCTGAGTGGTGCAGTGACACACCTGGGGCCACCCAGAGGGATCCTGATGAGCTCAAGGAGTGGCCCATGGGAAGCTCATGTATTTTAACAAGACCAGGTGTCAGTGTATGTTAAGATCCAATTATTAAAATCACAAGGGAGATGCCTCTGCCTGAATTAGGGTGCAAATAAGACTGTGTGCCAAAGCCAATAGTATGGATTTCTTTTTGAACAGTAAATGTGAGGTAGAGGGACAGAAAGGGAAAAGAGAGGAGGCAGGAGAGAGAGAGTGATAGAGAAAGAGAGAAAATATCCCTCTATAGATTCTAATAATGTCCTGTTGGTCTTCCTCCAGTCTTCTCAGTGCTCGCAGACTGTATCCATTGAGAGATGAGGGGGAAAAGTCTCACAAACAAAAAATCTGTTTGGTTTATATTCACTCAGGTTCGAATAGAAATGCACAGGTTCCTCCCCTGGGGCAGGGAGTTTCACCCTGGTAGATGTCATGTTATGGACCACAGACACCTGGGTGATGTACTGTGCTGCATCATGGGACACCTATATGATGCAATGGAGTGGGTCACTCTTCAGGACGAGTCTTTGAAGCCCTCTAAGATGTTGCAGCTGTCTCTCAGGTCAGTGTGGTTGCATCCATCATGGCCCAGCAGAGGTGAAACCTTCATCCCACCTGTGAATGTCCTGGAGTGCTCACTGCTGAGTTTCCTCCTATAGGAAGGACTCATCCCGCCTCACAGGCATTGCCTCTTATCAGCCACTTGCCTCATCTGGGAGCCCAGTTTGTGGGCTCAGGTGTGCCTGCCCTCTGCAGCTGTGGGCTGCTCTGCATCACGAGCAGAGCCCCGGGGATGGTTTGAGCCCTTGCACCGACAGCCTGGCTTTGACTGCTCCAGTTACTGCAATGAGACAGCCTCGAGTCATCAATCACAGCCCAGCTGTCCTGGTTTGGGGCAAATTTGGGAGAAAACCTCCAAAGGATTCCTCTAGAAAGCAGATTCAAGCAGCCCCTCCCCCAAGTGGTTCAGGAAAATATTTCCTTGGAGAACAGTGGAAAAAAACTGTTTCTTTATTTAACAAAGCATTCACCAGCACAAAAAATGGACAATATTAAACAATAAAACTTCTTGCTTCTCTCAAGATATGACAAACTCACAAAGTCCCTCCGTGGGCTGTAGCTCAGCTCACTCAGTCTCTTATCAGTCTCTGATCAGTCCCTCCGGTGCTGGAAATGCCACAGCCCAGGCCTGGCCCAGTGGGCCACAGGTGGAGCTGCTGGTGCTCTGCTGGTGTTCAGTCCAGAGCAGGTTTAAATAGCTCTAAGGAAAAAGAAAAACTACAGTCCGGAGAACTTCTCTGCCTCAGTGAGCTAAAAACTAACTAAAAGCAAACGAGAGCTCTGTCCTTCTGTCTCTTGGTGCTGCAGACAACACAGTCCCAGAGCAGGAATGTGGAGGAGTGAGTGCAGTGTCTGAAAACAAACTGGGCGCTTCTTCTCTCCCCCCTTCACTCTCAGAACAAGTCTTAAAGGTGCAGAACTTATTTCTGGGCAAGAGAGACAAATTCAGCGTGATGAAGTCACCCCAGGAGAGCAGCCCAGTCTGTCTCAGGGCTGCAGCTGGGTGGGATAGCCCCCAGGATCAATCCAAGCTGGGGATGAAGGGATGGAGCAGCCCTGCCTAGAGGGACTTGGGAGGTGGATGAGAGGCTGGACATGCCCTGCCCGTGTGTGCTGGGACCCCAGATCCCGGTGCCCTGGGCTCGTCCCCCAGTGTGGGCAGCAGGGGAGGGGGCACTCTGCCCTGTGCCCTGCCCAGGTGAGACCCCACCTGCAGAGCTGCCCCAGCCCTAAGGCCCTGCACAGGAAGGACCTGGGGCTGCTGGAGAGTGTCCAGGGGAGGCACCAGGATGATCAGAGGGATGGAGCAGCTTTGCTGGGAGGAAAGGCTGAGAGAGTTGGGATAGCTTGGCCTGGAGAAGAGAAGCTTTGGCATCACCTAATATTGGCCTTCCAGTGCCTAAAAGGGGGTAAAAGGAAATGTAGAGAGGGACTATTTACAAGAGCATGGAGGCACAGGACAAGGGGGAATGGCTTCAAACTGGAAGGGAGGAGGTTTGGATCAGATATTGGGAATGAATTGTTCCCTGGGAGGGTGGGCAGGCCCTGGCACAGGGTGCCCAGAGCAGCTGTGACTGCCCCTGGATCCCTGGCAGTGCCCAAGACCATGTTAGACATGGGATTGGAGCAACCTGGAATAGTGGAAGGTGTCCCTGCCATGGCAGGGGGTAGAATGAGGTGGGCTTTAAGGTCCCTTCCCACCCAAACCATTCCATGATTCTATGATTCTGATCTCTGGAATTTCTCATAATTCCTGCCTTGTCTCACTCTTTGTTTAAGAAAATAATGTGGCACTCATTATCCTCTGCTGGAAATATTGCAGCCTTCACTGGACACCTGTCCTCCAGAAATGCCTCATTCATTGTAACTGAGCCCTTTCCATACAAAATGCACCTGAGATCTTTGTTACCTAAGGCTCCCTGTGGCATTGGGCTGTGCTGGGGCTGCCTGGGCACCACCAGGGACACCCCATTTACAACAGGACTGACATGGGAACAGGCAGTGGGGCAGGGAACACTCCCATCCAGCTGTGTAAACAGGGCTCCTCTGGGAAATGTCACCTCTGCTATTTAAGGCTTTTTTTTTGGATCACTGCATTATTCTCGAGCCTGTCACCACACTTTATAAATCACATAAGAGGAGTTTCTTACACAAACATCTCCCTGTGCTTCCAACTTTGCTGTTTCCAGATCACCCTTGTCATTCTGTACACAGGACACACCTCCAGGGTGGCACAGAGATGGGAACACGGTGCATGGCCTCTGCACCCACCCAGGCAGCTGTCACTTGGGGTCCCTTGTATGTTAGGGACAGTGAAAATGAAGGTGACATGGCTCCATGCATTTCAGAAGGCCTAGAAGTGAGATTTATTCGAAACTACACACTTTTTATAGACAGGATCGTTCAGCTAAGACCTGATTGGTCTTCAGCAACACCTCTCACACCATTGGTTAATTAGGAACAACACCTTCTTGTAAACATCTCACCATAAACATCACATTTCACACGCAGCATGTTCACAAACAACAGGTGCAGAGAGTGAGACAAGAATGGTTTTAATTCTTTCTCTGAGCTTTCTCACAGCTTTCCCAGGATGATGCCTGGAAAAGCTATCTGCTGCTTCTCTCTGTGACCAGCCAGCCAGCACACCACAGTCCCTCTCATGGTGTCTCTGAGGACAATGGTGATGCTGAGCCAGCCCCTCCTGCACCCCCTGGCTATGCTGGCTGGCAGGGACAGACCAGAGCAGGGCTGGGCACACAGGTGCCAGGGTTCTGCTTGTACCAGTCCCTCACTGGTGTGTCTGATGGCCCCATCCTGCTGGACCTTGTGTCACCCTGGGTCACCATCCATCCCTGTCTGGGCCAGTTCTGTTTCCTTCTGGAGGAATATCCAGGAAGACTCCTGAAACTCACCCAGATCTGCTCCTGTCCAGGTATTTGGTCCATCTCTGTCAGAAATTTGCTCCCATGGAGCACAAACCTCTGCTGGGGGTCATCCCTCAGTCTTCAGCCGCTCCTCTGGAGCTGCCAGGGCAGCCTGTCCTGCCCTCTGCACTGCCAGTGCCACTGCAGGAGGTGGGGGTGAGGAACCTCGCACTCACAGTTCCGCTCCATCAGCCCTGCACAACGAGACAGCCACAGGCTCCTCACTGCCACGTCTGGCCCTCTGAGACACTCCAGAGTTTGAGGCAGAGCTTTTCATAGCTGGAAGAGAATGTCTCTGGGAACTTTAGGGTGATGAGAACTGATTAGTGTGGAGTTGCTAATTAGGGTTAGGAGGCAAGTAACCAGCAGCACTGAGGAGAACTTTGTATACTATGCTGGAGCTCAGCTTGTGTTCCACCACCTACTGAGAGCCTGTGGTGGCTTCCTCTTCTTGTGTGAGTTGCACAAGGAAAGCAGAATTATAAATGAACCCGTGAATCATAAAACCACAGAATGGTTTGGGTTGGAAGGACCCTAAAGCCCACCCAGTGCCACCCCTGCCATGGCAGGGACACCTCCCACTGTCCCAGGCTGCTCCCAGCCCCAGTGTCCAGCCTGGCCTTGGGCACTGCCAGGGATCCAGGGGCAGCCCCAGCTGCTCTGGGCACCTGTGCCAGGGCCTGCCCACCCTGCCAGAGAGGAATTTCTGTTTTCACAACCATTACACCAGGAGCTGATAAGAATTATTTTGAAATGTCTGTCTCCAAGGACCACAAATTCAATCCCAGGTGCAGTAAATATGCATCTTGTGCTTGTGCTCCATGCCATTAAGCAATGAAAAAAACAACAGAAACTGATATGGAAATGTGGCAATGGTGCATTAGTACAACATTTCAGGACTGTGGAGAAAATAACACGTTTCTCAAAGAGCTGGTTGAGTTTTATATACTTTCCACTGAAATCAGTCTGGTTTACAAATAAACATTTTGTGAAAACAGTGTTGTGTTTTTTACTAACAGATGTGAAAAATTACATTCTCTGCTGCTCAGAATGATGCCCTGCTCTCCAAAGAGAGGCATCCTGAATTGCTCCAAGTGGAGGTGTAGATGCCAGGCCACAGACTCCATGGGGTGCCTGGGGCTCGGTAGGATGTGTTAGGCTTGCTGGAGATGTTCACTCATCATGGCAAAGCTTGTGCCATGATGCTCTATTGCCTTATCCCCCCTCAGTCCAACAGGCACATTCCCAGGAGAATCCACTACACACTCTCTAATTCACCACTCAGATGCTTCAAACTGAAAGGGAGTAAGTTTAGATCAGAAATTGGGCAGGAATTGTTCCCTGGCAGGGTGGGCAGGCCCTGGCACAGGTGCCCAGAGCAGCTGGGGCTGCCCCTGGATCCCTGGCAGTGCCCAAGGCCAGGCTGGACACTGGGGCTGGGAGCAGCCTGGGACAGTGGGAGGTGTCCCTGCCATGGCAGGGGTGGGATGGGATGAGCTTTAAGGCCCCTTCCAACCCAAACCATCCTGGGATTCTGCAGTTCTATGAATGCTCTGTTTCCTCATAGGATTTGGGGCTGGGAATAACACTTGTGGCCCACCTCTGTCTCAGGCAAGATCAGCTCCACTTGGGCCACTCCTAACAGGCCATTTCCTGCTGTGATCTTAAAACCAATCAGGGAAAGGGCTGTTCTGACCTTTCCAAACACTCTGTGTCCATTCCTTGCCTTCCAGACAGCTGGATTTTCCTGACATCTGATCTGCAAAGGTACTTTTAACCCCATGGCTTCTGGTCCCATCTGCTGTGGGGAACAAACTTTGCTTTCCTTTCCTTCACAAAGATTTCTTCATCTCCTCCTTGGCCTGTGCTCTGTCCTGCCTAAACCCTCCAGTCTTGCCTGTTGGGACCAGTTTCTCTGATCTCAGGCAATTCTTCCCACTCTCTTTTGAGCACCCTCCATATGACCCTTTGCTGTCTCAAAAGAGGGAAAATTTATTCCAGCTGCTGCCTTAGCAGTGGAGAGCAGGAGGAAGAGTGTATTTCTTTACAAGTGATAGCCCTGTCTGTGACCCCATGATGAAATGGGCTTTTTTTTTTGACTCTGCTTTGTCCTGTTGACTCATTTTCTCCCAGAGAGACCTCCAAGCAACCTTCCTGTCAGCAGCAGAACCCTCACTCTTCTTCCTCACCCCATCCTGCTTTTTTAAAATCAAATTTTCTTTAATTCATGGAGAGATTTGGAATTTGAATCCTGTCCTTCTGCCTATGCTTGATATCTCAAAACTTGGTGCTACCTAATAAATGAAATAAGCCTGCTATTTCCTCCATCATCTGGGTCATTAATGAGAACTTGTAATAGTGCTGGAGTCAGGAGAGACCCCCAAGGAACTCTTTCCTTCCCTGGAATTAATGAAACTTTTAATTAGAAATGGTGGCCAGGGTGGAAAGCTTCCAACTTCCTGGTGGTTTGAGAAACAGGAGCCCCTTTTTTAGCTGTTTTTCAAACCCATGGAGTTCATCCTGAGGGTGCCTAAATGATGGATTGATGGTGAGCAGGAAGGACCAGAGGCATTTGCCGTGAACAAGGCACAGGTAATTTAAAACCCTGCATTAATTAAGCATTATCCCTGAAGAGACCTGGGCCCTACCAGCTTTTTGGGAACTACCTGCAGATTTTGCATAAACTGCCATTCTTGAATTTTGGGTGTAAAGAATATGTCTAGGATAGAGTTTTCCTTTTTTCCTCCCTTTCCCCTACTTTTTTCCTCCCCTTTTTTCCTCCTTTTTTTCTCCCTTCTCTTTCCCCTCCTTTTTCTTTTCTTTTTTCCCTGACTGTTCCTGTGCTTTGGACCCCATGTTCTCATGAAAGTGGTGCTGTGCTTTTTTAAGTCCATTAACACCAATTTGAAAATACCCCTCTGCCTGACCCTGGCTGCAGATCAGTGTCTGTTTTGTGCCATCAGTGCAGAGGTGCCCTCCTGCCTTCCCAGCAGCTTCTTCCCCATCCTGTGTGCAGGACATTGCCCTTGGCTCAGGGTTTGGGAGGCATCTCCAGGCTCAGCTGGTGCATGAAGCTGGATGCATTTATTTGGGAGTCTTTTTCAAGGGCTTTCATTCTCTGCAGTGGGTGCAGGAGCTCTGGCTGCTCTCACAGGGGGAGGGGGAGCTCTGGCCACCCTGGGGGGAGTGATGACCACGGGGTGATGGAGAATTATCCCTGCATCCCCCCTCTGGAGTCAGGGCATGTACCTGCTCCAGACACCCTGCCAGTCACCCTAGGCTGGGGCAGAGGAGGAAGATCACCACCCTCACCCCAAGCTCCAGTCTTTGGAAAGCTTTCCCTGGCAGTGCCTGGAATTTGCTCTCTTGACTTTGTCCCCAGCACGGACAAGGGCAGCAGAGAGCCTGCCTGGCTTAAGCCTGTGTCTCCTAGGAACAAACTAATTTTCCTGCAGTTTTTCTGAGATAAGGGAGCAACGTTGATTGTAATGAGGTGATGGTTCCCAGCATTAATCCTGTGAGAGCGTGTCACTGTCCAGGGCAAAACCCACTGAGCCTGGAAAAAGGGTGCAGCCACTGTCTGAGAGGAGCTGCTGCAGACAATGCTGCTAACAAGGAAACATCAGGCTGGGGGCACTGGCAGGACATGGCTGTTGTGGACCCTGTCAAGTTCTAATTGTACCAGTTAATTACTGGGTGTAGCCTTGTGTAAGGTTAAAGCAGACAACAGGTGATGAACATCAGGGGTTTGTGCTGGGTCACAGCCATGCAGATATGTCTGCAAATGCACAGCAGCTCCTTGCTGTAAATTATACAACACTGAACAGGCAATGAAATCTGAGTCACAGCCGTAAGCAGCAGGGGCATGTGAATGGACTTATCCATGGGAAAAATCCTGTTAATGTGGGACAAGTGCCCAGTCAACTTAGTGAAACAATTTAAAGGACAAAGAGCAGAGTTTTCAGTGAATCCAGTCTAGGTGTGTATTTCCAGCAGTGAATTCCCAGTAATGCACAGGTAACCTCTGGGACTCAGCAGCTGATTGGGCACTTCCAAATGTTTGAGCAGCCAGTGGGCAGCAGGCACAGGGCACCTCCAGTCAGGGCCTGGGCCCCGACACATTCCCACCCAAGGGCTGCTCTCAAAGCTGAGGGTGGTTATGGTGTCCAGCTCTAAAGAGCTGAGTAGGGCTCTGAAAGGCTGTGGCAAAGCTCACAAGGAGGGAAAAGTGGCACCAGAACTTCACCCTTGAGCAGAAAGCAGCAGCCACTCCACTCTGCATTTGGCCTGAAGGTAAGACCTGGCTTTGGTCCCACTGGAGTCTCTGGGAGCTGAAACACCTCCTTGCTCCCCAGTGCTGCCTGGTGCCAGCTCCAGCTCCCTTCCCTCCCAGGACAGGAGAGCCATGGAATGCGATTTCAGATTTTTTCAGTGTGAAGTTTCAGAATATGAGATTTATTTTTTTTTTATGTCATACTGGTACACAGAAGGCAATGACAATGGGAATGGCCATGGGCAGGTCCAGCCCAGTCAGTACAGACATGCACCCCAGGACAGGTGAGCTTTGTCAGGCTGGGAGCTCTTGGTGCCATCCCCTGAAGCACTTTGAAATAACACACCCAGAGGGGCAGCCCCAGAGCAGGGAGCAGCAAAAGGAGGGAAGCTGAGCTCAGGAGAGCAGAACCATTCTGCAGCCCAGCTCCAGCACAGATACAAAGACTCTTGTGTCCCACAGCAGGCTGTCACAGAACCATAAAACCAGAATGGTTTGGGCTGGGAGTGACCTTAGATCCCATCCAGTGCCACCCCTTGTGACGGTGGTCACAGGGGTCTTAGGATGAGGGAAGAGGCGTAGATTGGACTCCATATTTCAGAAGGCTTGATTTATTATTTTAAGATATATACACATTAAAACTACACTAAAAGAGTAGAAGAAGCAAAAGTTCTCATCAGAAGGCTAGGCTAAGAATAGAAAAGAATGAATCAACAAAGGTCTGTGACTCGGACAGAGAGAGAGCCAGCTGTGCCGTGATTGGCCATTAATTCCAAACATCCACATGAGACCAATCCCAGGTGCACCTGTTGCATTCCACAGCAGCAGATAACCATTGGTTACATTTTGTTTCTGAGGCCTCTCAGCTTCTCAGAAAGGAAAAATCCTAAGGAAGGATTTTTAATGAAAAGATGTCTGCAACAACCCCTGCCATGGCAGGGACACCTTCCACTGTCCCAGGCTGCTCCCAGCCCCAATGTCCAGCCTGGCCTTGGGCACTGCCAGGGATCCAGGGGCAGCCCCAGCTGCTCTGGGCACCTGTGCCAGGGCCTGCCCACCCTCAGGGTTTCTGATCCAAACCCTCCTCTCTTGTCAGGACGTGAGGGTACTCTGCTCACCCCTCCCCTTGGACTTTCAGGACTTTTCCCTGGTGTTTCTGTCCCATCGTTCAGCAGCTCCTGCCCAGAGCTGTCCTGGGACATTTGGTGGGACTCAGCCTCTGCTCCCCTGGAGCCACCAGGGGATCGACACCGGCTGGGCTGCTCCAGGGGATGGACACCCCTTCCCCAGAGCCTGGGATGAACACCAGCCCTGCTCCAGGGGATGGACACCCCTTCCCCAGAGCCTGGGATGAACACCAGTGCTGCTCCAGGGGATGGACACCCCTTCCCCAGAGCCTGGAGCAAACATCAGCGCTGCTCTGGGGGATGGACACCCCTTCCCCAGAGCCTGGGATGAACACCAGTGCTGCTCCAGGGGATGGACACCCCTTCCCCAGAGCCTGGGATGAACATCAGCGCTGCTCCAGGGGATGGACACCCCTTCCCCAGAGCCTGGGATGAACACCAGTGCTGCTCCAGGGGATGGACACCCCTTCCCCAGAGCCTGGAGCAAACACCAGCCCTGCTCCAGGGGATGGACACCCCTTCCCCAGAGCCTGGAGCAAACACCAGCCCTGCTCCAGGGGATGGACACCCCTTCCCCAGAGCCTGGGATGAACATCAGCGCTGCTCCAGGGGATGGACACCCCTTCCCCAGAGCCTGGAGCAAACATCAGCGCTGCTCTGGGGGATGGACACCCCTTCCCCAGAGCCTGGAGCAAACACCAGCCCTGCTCCAGGGGATGGACACCCCTTCCCCAGAGCCTGGAGCAAACACCAGCCCTGCTCTGGGGCAGCACAGGACACAGAGGAAGGCAGGCAAGGGCTGGCTGATCCCAGCACACACCATGTCCTGCCGGGCAGGATCCGGAGCAGGCTCCAGGCTCTCTGCAGAGCATCACTGCCGGGTGCTCTGCTATCCCTCCTCTATCCCTGCTAATTGGCTTCTCCCAGCCCTCTCCAGCCCCTTTCTTCCCAGTGCTCGTCACGGAATGGAAAGGCAAAGCTGACTGAAGCTGACAAGACTTCTTGAAAAAAAAAGGTATTGGCTCCATCAAAGCCTTTTATTAAAGCCACATGGGGAAAGAGCTGCCCTGTCAGACAGCTTTCGGTATTGAGAAAACATGAAAGAAACCAACAGCTATAATCAGCTCAAGAAATTTATTGCATTTTTGACCCTGATATGGTTGCACACTGCTCAAGATTTCTTTGAAGGTGTTGCAGGTTTATTGATTATGAAAAATGTCAATGTGTCACATGCCCAATTAACTTGGCACTTCTTGCAATCAATACCCTAATTGCTTCTCTTTAGAGAGGCCATTAATTTAATTAACCCTCTCCCTCCCCCAACTTGTTTTCCCAGTTAAAATATTTAAATAAACAGATGATCCAAGGCCTGTGTTCCTTTTGTGATGGGAGAGATGAAGGAGAGCAGAGATTTCTTAGAGATTCAACATCATTTCCAAGGGCCTCTGAAGCTCTGGATCAGCTTAGTGGGAACAAGAGAGCAGCAGAGGCTGAAGGTGCCTTTTTCCCTTGCCTGCCTTATCCCGGCCTCTTCTCCAGCGTTGGGAGACAAATCCTCTTTAGCAGAAAAAAAGAGAGTGAGAGACCTGACCTCCCCAGGGCTGTGAATGGAGCTGAGACCAACAGCCTGTGAAGGTCATATCGGGAGTGAAACAGTTGCTGTCACTTCTGTGGTTTATTTTTTACCCAGTGCACTGAAGTTTCACAGAGCTTGGTGTGCTGAGGTTGTCAGGAGTTAATCTGGGCAGTCTTGCTGTGGTTTTGTTTTTGTAAGTACTTAACAAATGGCTCTGGCATGATTAGGCTGGGTTTAAAAACTGGCTAACTGCTAGATCTGGGATGGAATCGTTGGCTCTCCATCAGCCTTTAGCACAGTCACTCCTAATTGGGTCCCACAGGTATCTCCCCAGGCTGCGGCATCTTTAGCAGTGATCTGGAAGAAAACAGAAAATCATTACTGATAAAGTTTGAAGATGACACTGAGAGACTCCTGGAGCAGTAAATAATGGCAAGAGCGGAGTAATCAGGTGGTGGTGTTTATATCACTTAGCAAATTGGAGGTGATAAAAAAGCCCCTGGTTGAACACAGCTAAATGCCAGGCCGTAAACGTGGGGAACCAGAAATACTCGTTGTGCTTGCAGGGTGGGGGAGAGGAGGTGGTGGGAGCGATGTCTCTGAAAAGAGCACGAGTTTGTGGGGGAAATCCATCAGGATTATGAGCTTCTCCTTTGCTGCCATGATTAAAAGTGGAGGTACAATATGCAGAGGTAGGCCAGCTTGAAGTTTAATTTCAAACAATGGTATAAAAAAGAAGCAATGAAAAATAACCCGAGGGTAATTGTTCTTGAGCATTTTTTTTCCTCCTTTATTCCCCCCCACCATTTATCTTTGACTAGCCAAGGCAATGATTAGTTTTCCAAAATCTGATACTTTGATAGTATTATTTGGGAGGATGGAGAGACTGGAAATCAAACCTCATCTGGGAACCATTCCCATTCCCTTTATGGGCAGCTGTGTTTAAATCTGAGATCAAAGATATGAAGTGCAAGGCAGCAGAGCTGTTTCAGCGGGGGCTGTTGTCCTTGGGGAGCAGAGGCGTGGGCAGAGGCATCCACGAACCCCTTGATCTCAGCCTGTGGAGGGGAAACCCTCAGAAAGGGGGATTAAGAGGGAGCAAACAACCCCCTACCCCTCCTGTCAGCCACAGAGCCCTGGAGAGAGATGCTACAGGGAGATGCCATCTCCTCTCTGCCCAACACACATGAATCTCTTTATCCTGTGAATCCCAGCCAGCAGGAGCTGCTGTATTTATGTTGATGCTGGAGACCCTCACCCAGCAGACCTGGGCTCACCCTTTGCCACCTCTCTGGCTCTGGTGTGTCCTTGTCCAGCTCGGGCTCTTGCCCTCCAGGGTGGTGTGAGCTCTGCCAAAGCTGCTGGAAGCCCTTCCCCTTCTCCTTCCCCTTCCCATTGGTGCCAGAAGCTTCCTGGGCTCTCTGATCTTCCTGTAGCTTGCACATCTCAGCCCCATCCTGGGAGGCCTCTGCTACCCATGGGACAGAACACTTGAGTGAGGCTGGTGCTGGCAATGTGCTGCTCTGGCTTTGTCTGTCTCCCTCCTGCCAAAGTGCCCTGGGAAGCCAGGGATGCTCTGCAGGTGCCAGAGCTGAGGATTTCGGGCATTCAGGGCTTTGCACTCCTGGACCATGGCAAAGGTGATCTGCTCAATCACGTGCCCTGATCTAAACCACTCCCAGCTGGCACTGTGGGCCCAAACAGTGGCTCCCCATCACTGTGTGACCGTCCCTGTGCTGGCAGGACAATCTCATGGCACTGCTCAGACACAAGGCTGGGGGCTCTGACTGTTCATTTGCAGCCCCTGTTTGGAGGGAAACACTAGCAAGGGTGGGGACAGGGGCAAGGCTGTGGGGCTGCAGCATCCCCTGGCTCCAGGGTGTTCATGGACTTGCTCCTGGCCACGGCAGAAGTCATGAGCTGGTTCTCACAGGACCTGTGTGCAAAGGGAGGGGCAGGAGAGGGTGGTGGAGCATCATCCTGGCAAGGCATGGGATGTGTGGATGAAAACATGGGAGAAGCAGCTGAAAGAGGCTCCTGAAGCATGTGGCTGAGGATGACTTCATCAGCAGATGGAGGAAAGACAGGAGCAGAGCAGCTGAGAAGCAATTAATGCTTCATCATTCCCAAGGCTTCCCCTAAACTAACAGGCCATGAACAAATGGCACCTTTTATAAGCAACCTAGTGCCTGTAGGGATGGTCCCCAAGCCACCAAAGGCTCCCACCTGCCTGATCTGTCTCAAACAGATGCAATTATCTTGCTGGTCCCTTGAGTGGTCTCTTAGGACAGATTTCTTTGGGCTGGCAAAGGCAAAACTGTAAAGACTTTACTGCCAGTCCTTGCATCTGCTCATAAGAAACCACAGCACATCTCGAGGAGCTGCTGCTGTCTGGGCTCTGCTCTCATACGTACACTGAGCTCAAAGGCAGCTCCTGGGCCCTGGCATGGCTCCTTCCTGGGAGGGAGGGAGGGAGGGGTGCTCTCACCTCTGTGCACCTCAGCCACGACATGCAGAGCCCAGCAGGAGGACAGATCAGGGAAGATGCTGGAAGGAGACCTGGAGACCTTCAGCTGTGCTCCAGCCAACCCCTGTGACCGGCTCTGCTCCCCCAGGTCAGTGCTGACTGTGCAGACCCCAAACCCAGGGGTTTTGGGGGTCTCAGCCCAGGCTCACCAGAGCTGGCATCTCCCCTGTGCTGCTGCAGGGTCAGGGGGACCAGAAGCCCTGGAGAGGAGTGAGGGGATGGTACTGCCAGAAGGGAAGCAGTCAGAGGAGCCTGTCTGCACCTAGTCAAGAGGAGAAGGCTCGGCCGTGGTGCAGAAACCTGATGTGGTTTCTTGGTGTCGAGAAGAGCTTTGTGAACACCCACAGCACGTAGAGAAGCTGGGGCTGGGCAGAGCTGATGTGACCTTTCTGATCCAGAGAGAGTTAATGAGCTGCAGAAATCTCTGCCTCCGTGCAGGTTTGGGGATGACACATCAGCAGTAGCAGGGGAAATCCGTAACTCCTGACAAGGAGCCTTGCTTCCCAGGCCTTCCCTTCCTGCCTTTCCTCAAGAACTGGGTTTTCTCACAAGACACCAGCTCTCTGATTTCCAAGGATTAACACTCCTGAAGCCTTCTGCAGAGCTAGCAGGCATCATGTGTTCTGGGCACGGCAGCTCCCAGCAGTGACTCATCGTCCCTGCCCACCTGGGGCTGCTGGAAAATCTCACAGAAAGGTCTGGGGAGCCTTTTGGAGCCAAAGTTAGCTCTGAGCGTGTGTGTGTGTGTGGAACAGCAGCTCCTCTGGCCATATGGTGCCAGATCTGCTCAATGGACAGACCCACCACATTCCCCTGAGAGCAGGGAAGGAGGGTGGTATCTGAGCTGAGGTGGTCAGTCAGCTGGGGACTCTGTGGCTTCCTCCAGAAATCCCCCTCAGTGTTTGCTTTGTGGCAGCCACGTTGTGTTTCTCCTCCTGCTGGGGGAAGGGCTTTGTCCTGTCCATTGCCAGGTGTTGCTGTGGCAGGGAGGGCTCTGTGCTGGCACATGGGGACAGCAGGGCTGGCAGAGTGCCCGACCCTTGGAGCATCCAAACCACTTGGTCTGCCAAAGTACCAGACTAAAGAAATGAAATATGCTCCTGGTGGGTCAGTTTGGGCCCCAGGAGGGAGGACAGCAAGGGCTGTGCTGACCCCATCCCTTGGCACAGAGATGTGCCTGTTACTGCCCATCCCCTGCCTCAGCCCACTCCTACTCACTGCAGGGAATTCCTCACCTTACAGGGGTTGAGCAGGGCTATGGGAGGGGGTACTTGTGTGAATAGAGGTTGTTAACATTTTGAACAGGCCCTAAGTGCCCATGGAGAAGGGCAGGATGTAAGAAGCACTGCAGACTAACCTGCCCATAGGGATGGACACGTTGGCCATCCCTAGATGAGCTCTTCAGTCTGGTTTCCAGAAAACAGCTCAGTGCCCTCAAGCAGGTCCTAGCTTCAAGTCAGCATCTCTTAGGCAGGAGGCTTTAATTGAACACATGTGGTGTGGGTGAATCCCACCCAATCCTCAGTAAATGAGTTCCAAATCTCCCTGTTAAGACCTCGGTGCCCTCTGCTCGGCGCAGGGTGGCACCGCTTTGTATCTCCTTAGATCTGGGCTGGTTTGAAGAGCTCAGGGCTATTGGATTTCTGCTCCCTGAGCATAGCTGCAGATAATGATCCAGTCACTCTTGACCTTCTCCCTGATAAATGAAGCAGAGTGAGAGTCTGCCACCCGTTTTCCTGATTCCCTCCTGCACCTTCTCAGGTTTATTGAGTGAGGCTGGTGCTGGCAATGTGCTGCTCTGGCTTTGTCTGTCTCCCTCCTGCCAAAGTGCCCAGGGAAGCCATTGGATTCCATGGGAAGCTCGGGACTTGCTATTTCCATAGTGATGGACTCAGAGCCACAGACTCTGCCCTTTCCTCAAGAATTTGGAGTAGTTATTTTATCTCTTTGACTTGATATGCTGAAATCACTCTGAGCTTGCTGCTTGCCCCATCTTCTCCCTAATGTGTGGCTCCCAAAGATTGAACCCCCACTCCTACACGCCCTGATATTCTCAGTTGGAGTTGTTAATTCCTAGGTGAGTCCTTTCATGTCTGACCACTTTCACAGGCTCACTACAAAACTTTTGGGGTTGCTGTGTTTATCCAGCCCTTCTGCTCAGTGTGCTGGCTGTGTACTTTGGCAAGGACAGTGTCCTTGGAAAGGACACAAGGCCAGCTTGGAAGAGACTTGGAGCAATCTGGTCTGGTGGAAGTTGTTCCTGCCCATAGCAGGGGATGGAATGAGATTTTTAAGGTCCTTTCTGACCCAGACCATCCTGTCATTCTAGGATTCTATGGTAGTCTCTTTTTCAGATTTATTGTAGAAGGTTAAGCTGTAGGGCTAAGAGGCATTCTCATTTTCAGCCCTTAAGAACTCCCCCTGCCCTGTGATGCCTTTTGTGCACATTTACATTTTGAGACCTCACTCAGGAGTCAGGATGAAGATCAGTCCGTTCTTCCTCCGTTCATTTCAGGAATGTGGAGCAACTGTGGCTCCAAGGCATCTTCTGGTAACGTAGTGGGACATGAAGGAACAACCTGAGCCCATCGTGCTCTGACAGCATCTTCTGCTCTGTGCTGGACTCCTGTCCCCTGTGTCTGCTGAGGGGGAAAAGTCATTTGGGAGCACGAGGCAATGGGGGAAGCGTTTGATCATCAGTCCTCAGTCTGTGTCTGAACATGTGCTTCTGCTTCCAAACAAACAAGTGGGAGAAAAACCTCCTCATGAAATATTCAAATACCTTCTGGGCTGAGAGCGGGGAGGGCTCTCGCCCCAGTTCTCTGCTCCTCTCAGGAGCTCACCATGCAAGGTTTCTCCAGCATCAGGTGATGAGGAAGGGCCGGTGTGATCCCTCCCTCCCCGAGTGCCGCTGGGTGTGTCCTGCTTTGGAGATGCCCATGGCCACAGGGGAATTGCCTTTGGCTCCGAGCCTGCTAGCCACTATTAGGGGAAGATTAAGAAACTGCAATAGGGGAGATCCAAACCCCTCTGCTGCTTCCAAAGGCAGCCTCCCTCCACAAACAGAAGGAATCCCTGCTCTGCCTCACCAGACTACCCCAGCTGTGTCAGGAGGCAAGGGTGAATGTCAGCCTGGGTGACTCCTCTGGGCCAGGTTCCACAGGGCTTGGAGCAGCCTGGTCTGGTGGAAAATATCCCTGCCCATGGCAGGAGGTGGAATGGGAGCAGCTCTGAGGTCCCTGCCAACCCATCCCATTCTGGGATTCTGTGACTCTGGGATTCTCCTGACCCTGGCCACAGCCCTGCTCCCCAGCCCCACTGCTGGCAAGTGCCACATCTCATGGCCAAGGTTCTGGCAGCCTGACACTGCCTGTAGAGCCAGCAGTGCAAACACAGAGATGCACTGAGCTCAGAGGGACAAGAGCACCCCAGCATAGCCCTGCACCAGGGAGCTGCACAGGCCTCTGTGCTTGGCCAGCCTGTCTGAGCATCCCTGAGCCAGGATGTCCCAGAGCAGACAGATCAAAACTGAGCAGGCCCCAGAGGGACACTCCAGGACATGGACCCACCTCAGGGCACAGCCAGCTCCGCACTCCTGGAAAGAACCCTGCCAAAGGCAGGGCAGTCAGCTGAGCCTGCAACCCTTTACCCTCAAACACATGCCTTGGGAACATCTTCCTGCAGGTGATCTGCATGGAGCTGCTCAGGATTCCCAGGATAGGCTACAATCCCCAGGGAGGGTACAATGACAGGTCTGCGTGCAAGTGGTGAGATCACAAGGATCCACCTCCTTTCCCTGGGATTGCCTTGATTTTTGATGGTTGAACTTGATGATCTTTGAGGTATTTTCCAGCCTTAATGATTCTGTTGATTCTGTGTTTCTGTGATCTGATCTGAGGACACATCCTGGTTATGACCAAGCTCCAGGTAAGATGCTGCTTCTACACCCCTTCCTGAAGTACCTGTGGCTCAATATGGACCTGTTGTGGGGTAATGCCCTGGATTTTTGTTTAATTTTGACTATCCCTGGGTCTGAATTACATGTACTTCCCTGCATCTTGGTTTGAACCTCAGTACTTGTTTTCCTTCAGGAAATGCAGGCAGACAAGGTCCCTCATGGCCAGGGTTCAGATCTCCTATTCTGAAGCTCCCAAAATGTGTGAAAATTTGCCCAAAAGGGTTGCAGAGAGCACTGCAAGCATCCAAATGGATTTTCTTGTTCAGCCTGAACGCTGGCAGAGCTTCCCCAGCAAACATGAAGGGATCAGCTGTTTTCCAGCAGCTGAGTTTGATCACAGAACCACAGAGCCACAGAATCAGCTGAGCTGACAGTGAGAGGAAACCCATCCCTGGCCAGGGCTGACCACTCCTGCAGGTGGTGGAGGAGGAGGATCTGGTGTTACATGAGCTCAGCCTTCAGCTCAGGAAGAAGCAGAGAAGTTTGAAGCTTTTTGTGAGAGGAGGAGGGTTTCAGCAGAGTGTCAAGAGAACATGAGCTCATATCACTGCACTTATTTATAGCCCCAAGCCGGCATCTGTTGTGCCCAAGCTCGCTGCAGTCCTCAGCATTAAACATTTCATTAGCCCACGGCCCCTCTGGCAGTGCTCACACCCTCACACAGGCTGTTTAGCAGCCAATCCATCCATTTAATTTCTCATTAAACTTTAGATGTAATGAATTTTTTAGTGGTCAAGTGAATAAAGCAGTTAAAATAAAAAATGGCTGGATAGCAAAGGTTTGGCCTTTGCTATTTTCAGCCTTTAATGATGCTGTGGTGAAGCCAAGAAGTGCCTGTGCTTCTTTGCTGGGTGAGCAGGTCCCTTCTGGGGGAGGTTCTTTGGAAATACCATCCTTCCAGCATGAGCTGGAGGCTTTGATCCGAAGAGGGGAAGCCAGGGAATAGTCAGACCCATCAGCATACATTTTGAGGAGGAAAATGTTTGGAATCTTTAAAGGGCCAGCCTTCCTTTTTATTTTTTTTTTTCTTTTTCCAAGTGACTGCAGTTTTTTAAAGAAATTGTGCTGAAAATAAATAGCCACCATCCACCTTCAGCAGAGCTGACAGATCTTCAGATGATCAACAGCTGCTGCCTTTAATGAGCTGAAAAGGAGTGTTTCTGTGAGAGGCAGGCAGGAGGGAGGTTTGGAGCTGTGCACAAAAGCCGTGGGGTGCCCAGGGGGCTCTCATGGTGCCACTCTGGGGTGACCCTGCCTTTGGGCCACCAGTGGGGGTGTCACTGCTGGTTTCACAGAGGCTCTGCTGGGAATGAGTGCCATGGCCACCCCTTGCTTTTGGCAGATGGCTCTGCCTGGAGCCCATCTGGGAAGCTCTCCAAGCAGGCTGGAGCTGGGCCTGGAAGTGGCTCTGCCCTTCTTGGATCAGGAGGGGCAGCTTTGGGCATTGCTCAGCACCTGTGGCCATGAACCCTCCTGTGCTACATGGCCTGCTCCAGTGCTGATGCTCAGCCAGGACAGGCTTTAGGGTCCAGGGCCAGAAGGAAACACATTTTTGCAGGTTCTCCCAGAGAGTGGCTCTGTGGGAGGGGGTGTCTGAGTGCCCCTGTGCCCAGAGGG
This sequence comes from Molothrus aeneus, assembly GCF_037042795.1. Lineage (NCBI taxonomy): Eukaryota > Metazoa > Chordata > Aves > Passeriformes > Icteridae > Molothrus > Molothrus aeneus. Next base: position 497,130 of record NC_089663.1, read on the forward strand.
CCAGTTCAGAACTGCACTGCTCCCCCTGAGTGCAGCTCCTGCTCCAGGCCCAGCTCCAGCCTGGCATTGCTGACCTGGCTCACCTGTCTGCCACTGCAGGTCACAATAAGACCAAGGATGTTCCCAGGCAGCCAAAAGCAAAGGAGCAGCAGGAGGAAGAAGAGGCCTGGAGTTTTGGCCGTAAGAAGGTGGGAGCAGATCAAGGTGTGCCAGGAACCTGGGCTAGGGGAGAGAAACACCCTGCAGAGGACCTTGATGGACTGCTAGAGCTTGGAAAGGCTGGGGAGAAAGATGAAGGACCAGCAAACAGAGTGGAAAACATCCCTCCTTTGGGAAAGAGCAGGCAGTTCTTGGAGAAGGCAAACAAACATGGAAGGGGGAGAGAGGAAGGTCCTGCCAGAGAGGATGGGAAGATGGGAGCACATGTGGAGGCAGGAGCTGGAAATCTGCAGGAGTCAGGATGAAGGAGGAGTTGCCCTGCACAGGAGCACTGGGAGCTTGTGAGAGCAAATGAGGTGCAGGGAACACCTCCAAGTATCTCTCTTTCTGTTGTACTCCCTCAGCTGCTCTTTACATTTGCCTTTGATGAGTCCTTTTTTATGAATAAGAACAGGGCCTGCAGTTGTACTACCAAGGAAGAGGGAAAAAAAGTGTGTTAACAAGTGTCCAGCTCCAGAGGAGAGTTTCACACCTCCTCAGCTTGGACAGGAAGGGATCAGTGTCCTGAGGATCCAGGTGTGCACATCCAGCCCTGGATGCGAGGTGACTCCCTGCTGGGAGCCAGGTCTGCAGCTCTGGTTTCCTAGAAATCCTGGAGTTATTGTGTTTATTATCATCTCTTCCATGGTTTCCCTTCAGGAGCCAGGCTAGAGGAGCACAGGCAGCAGCTCTGGGCTCCCAGAGGAGCAGTGGAACAAGGAGGGTTCCTCCAGAGCCAGATCCCAGCCCCTGGAATGTGGCCATTACCATTATTATCACTGGCACTGATCATTCACAGCTCCTCACTCCTGTGAGCCAGGGGTCTGATAAATAAATCACTAGAGGTGGGTGAATGAATTATCCATCAGCTGTGAGCAGCTGTGGAGTGGAGAGGGGGACCCACCTCACCTTGCCAGGCTGGGCCAGCCCAGGGCTGCCTCCCCCAGTGCCCCCAGCACTGGGATGCACACGGGGACTCCCCTGCATCAATCACTGAGCTCCAGCCCAGTATGCAGAAGAGAGAAAATATCAAAAGGACACTTTGACACATACTTAACATTTTATATATTTTGTATAAAATAGAAAAAAGGAATGTTTTAAAATATTCATCTCCTGGGAAGACAGCTGGGTGGATAAAAGGATAAAAGGCTCCCAGTCTGCAGGGAAAGCAGGGGGAGATGGGGCTGATGTCTGTGTGCTTTGGCTGGTGAAGGAGAGAGCAGGAGATTCCTGAGAGTGCCCGGGGTGTCCTGCAGGTGCTGAGGGTGAGTGGAACAGGGAAGGGGCCCCAGGCTCTCCCTACCAAAGCCAGGCACATTTGGTAGCTCAGAGATGTCAGTGCCATCTCCCAGGATTCAGGCACAAGTCTCATTGTGGGTGAGATTCTTCTCAGGGTGCCAGGGCCTGCAGTCCTGCTGGGAATTGTGGTTCTCAGGTTGGATTTCACAGAGGAACATTTACAGCCTCTGGCCTTGGAGAGGTTTGGAATTGCTGTCACAGCATAGCTCAAAGGTTTGGACATGGGGGGACAAACAATTGGTTTTTTGGGTCTGTTTGCTGTATTTTTAGCATTCTCTTGCAAAGCCAGCCCCAAAACTGAGGGCAGGGGGAAGGACTGAATGTCTGAGTTTTCATATTGGGTCCAGTGGTGCAGATACCCAGAGGCTGGAGGGACTGCACCACAGATCCCCAGAAAGAGCACAGCTGAGAGCAGGTGTATGGGATATGGGATATGGAAATGGGATATGGGATCAGCCCCCATGCACCAGCCTGTATCTTTTCTTCCTCCATGTGCAGCAACACCTGACACACAGCAGAGCAGGACAAAATCTATTCATAAACCCCAAATTCTTCCTCTCGTTCTGCCCTTTAATATCCACTTTTGACCACATAGATGATCCAATTCCTCCTGGGTTATGTATATATCTATCTATATCTATATCATCTATATCTATACATGTCTATCTATTTCTATACCTATTTCTGTATCTCTCAGCTGTCTGTACCTGTAAATCTGCAGAGCTTGCTGTACTCCCTGTTCCAGAGCAGACATGAGGGTTTTCCCTCCCCATTCTGCTTCCTTCTCTCAAAGGGCCAAACAGGGCTCTGGGTTGTGAAAGGTGTTGAGCTGGAAAGGTCTGGACTGCCTTTTCTTTTCCCTCTGTTCCCATTTAGTCCTAAATGTGTCCATGGATGGTAAAAACCTCCTCTTCTCTGGGCACAGTGCTGCAGGGTGGGCAGTGGTTCACATGTGCCCACTCCTGGCACGGACACCTGGGGTGCCTGCTCTCCTCCTTCCTTTGCTGACCAGGAGCTCCAAATTCCATTCCCTTGCTGGCTTAAGTGACATCCCACCCCTTCCAGTCCCTTGTCATGTGTCCATGGAGGGTCACACTGGGGACAAGGACAGAGCCTGGGGCAGGTGCCAGGCACCAGGATAGCTAAACCAGCCCCCTTAGTTAGTCAGAAGAATAACATCTCATTTTTCAAACCATTCCCATTTCCATTCCCTATCTTGTTTTCCATGAAAAATGTGAAAGCACAAATGGAAAACTTCCCACTGAGGTTTCTTGTTTTGACAAAAGATCAATTTTCCATTGAGCAGATATTTTAAACCAATATTTCTGTCTGCTGTACAAGGCATCAGTCACACTGTGGGGAGGGAGGGGCGTGCCATGGTGCAGTGACTGTCAGAGATGCTTGGGCTGGTGACAGAAAACACCTGGGGCAGATCACTCTGCTTTTGTGTCCAGCCCTTTTCCTGAATGCTGGAGAGATGAGTTTAATAGGGCTGATTCACCCAGGAGAGGTGCCCTGAGCAGGGTGGATGCCCTGGAACACCTTGGTTGGACATGGTGACCTTAGAGGTCTTTTCGAGCCTCAAAGATGCTGTGATTCTGAGGCTAAGGAATAGCAGCACTGCCAGGTTCCAGGGGGTGCTGCCAGCTCAGCTAGATGAGGTGCATCCCCTCTCCATCCCCTCCCCATGGGCAGCTGTGGGACCCCTGTGGAAGGAAAGAAATGATGAGTCTGACTCCATGTTCTGAGAAGGCTCATTTATTATTTTATGATCTGTATTATATTAAATAATACTATACTAAACTGTACTAAAGAATAGAGAAAGGATACAGACAGAAGGCTAAAAGATACTAAAGAAAAACTCGTGACTCTCTCTCCTCATATTCCGACACAGCTTGGCCGTCATTGGCGAATAAGTCAAACCAATTCACATGTTGGATAAACAATCTCCAAACCACATTCCAAGGCAACAAAATAGGAGAAACAAATGAGATAATTATTGTTTTCCTTTTTCTCTGAGGCTTCTCAGCTTCCCAGGAGCAAAATTCTGGGCAAGGAGATTTTTCAGAAAATGTGACGATGACAGACAGCAGCAGCAGGGTCAGCCCTCCCCTCCTGGAGCACAGGGCTCAGCCCTCCCCTCCTGGAGCACAGGGTCAGCCCTCCCCTCCTGGAGCACAGGGTCAGCCCTCCCCTCCTGGAGCACAGGGCTCACCTGCTGGGCTTGTTCCCTCTGTGTCCTGCTCCTCTGCAGGAAGGATGCAGTCAGACAAAGTCTTTTTCCTCACCCAGAGATGGGGCAACTGAGAGGCATTTTCAAAACTTTTATTGCATTTTCAGTCTCATGAGAAGGGTGAGACAATACAGATGTTATAATTCACACCATCACAATCAGAAGCCAACTATTTCCTAATTACAATACACTATCAGTGTTTCTTGGCCTATCAGCTTTAGCCACACTATGCTGTAAATGCCTTAAAGCCAATCATCTAAAACTACACCTCATGGGTCCTCCAACAATGCATCTTTCATAGTTCTCTTTCACCAAAGTATCCAGTCTTCTTTGCAAGTCTATCCTTTGAAACTTGTTTCTAGCTCCATTTCTCTCCCAACAATGTCTGTCCCATTCCATGGCATTTCTAAGTCAGCATTTCTTGTCTCAAGGTTTGCATACAGATGCACACTGTATGAGCCTTCTGTCAGGCTTTGAGAATTCCATACAAATCCATTTCCCACAGGATGCAAGGGTTAAATGGACCCCACCGGAGACAGGAAATCACTCCTGTCCCACGAGCAGCTTGGGCAGAGGCATTTCTGACCTGCAAGGCAGAAGGAAGAGCACAAGGAAGCCCCAAAAGAGCCACAGGATTAACAGCCAGCCATCCAGAGAGCCAGGATCTGAATTACCTGTGGATAAAACTTCCAGCAATGAAACTTCCCAGGACTGTGCAGAGTCTGCTGCTGCTCAGGAAGCCTGAATTGGCTGAAAGGGAGCTGGACCCACTTGCAAGGGCTCTGCAGGCGGGGGAGAGCTGTTAATGAGCCTTTTCATGTCTGTTCTATCTGATCTAATTCTATTCTGTCACTTTGATTTTTCTTTCTGTGTAAAGTTAATGCAGGTTATAAATAATACCTTCTCTAGAACTGACTGATCTTCTTTGGGGAGCTCATTTGGGGAAAAGGCGAGGCAGAGACACCTCAAAGCTGTGTCTAAATTGGGGTCCCACAACTGCACAGGGTGCACCACACATGGCCTGGTGCTGCTTTCCAGGCTGGGGAGAAGAAAGGGTTGAGAAGGGATTTACAAAGGCACAGGAAACCTGTGCAGGATGGGAGGCCATTCTGCCTACTCTGTACTTTAGAGCAGCCTGAGGTACAGCTTGGGCTGTTCTTTCAGACCCTGTGTAGGAGAAGGTTTCTAACACTGTAAAGATTTTCCAGTCTCTTGGACATGGGCAGGACATTGCTGAGGAAAAGCAGTCAATGAAATCAAAATGTAGAGGAGCTCTCCAAGAGGGAGACACTGGTGGCAGGTGGAAAGCTCTAAAAACCCTTAGAAACCTCTCCAGCTGAAGCTGGTGCCCAGATGAGTCTGTTCCCTCTAACTGTGCCATGCTCCACCAAACTGAACTGTGCAATGGTGAGGAGTCCACAGACCCACAAAGCAGCCCTGGGGCCAGCAGAGCCCTCAGGGGGATGTGCCTGTGAGGTGCTGCTCCACCTCAGCCATCTTCACTCCTGAACCTTGTCTCCCCTGGTACTTCTGATCCTTTCCTGCCCAGACTCTGCCCAATTTGGACACTCTGACAGCCACAGGCTGAGCCAAAGCTGGAGGCTCCACCCCAGCCAAGCACACGGAGCAGGTTGGGCCTGTGGGTCACACACCACGGCCCCACGGAGCAAACTCTGAGAAGAAGCTGAGGGTGAGGATGGCAGAAAAAGAAATGAGAGGGAATCTTGCTCTGCAAAGTCTTGCTCTGTGCACTTACTGCATGGCTGGGGCTTTGGTTCTGCAGAGGAAAGCTGGAGAGCATCTGCCCACATGTTCATGGGATCACAGATCCATGGAATGGTTTGGGTGGGAAGGGACCTCAAAGCCCATCCAGTGCCACCCCTGCCATGGCAGGGACACCTCCCACTGTCCCAGGCTGCTCCCAGCCCCCATGTCCAGCCTGGCCTTGGGCACTGCCAGGGATCCAGGGGCAGCCCCAGCTGCTCTGGGCACCTGTGCCAGGGCCTGCCCACCCTGCCAGGGAACAATTCCTGCCCCATATCTAACCCAAATCTACTCTCCTCCAGCTGTTGTCTCCTTTTCTGCTTCCATTGGCAGTTAAGAAGCACAAATCCTCTCTGTCCTCTGCTCCTCCCATTGGCCATAAAAGTATTTTACTGATCAACCAGCTACTGCAAAGTCAGTGAGGAAGAGATCTAGGCAGGGAAGGAGGTGGCAGCCAGGGAAGTGCTTCTGTGCACCTCTGGCTCAGTACAGACAGTGCTGGGGCTGGAAAGCAGCACATGGGGAGTGCTCCTGGGAGCCTCCTCCTGTGGGAGCCTCCTCTGTAGGAGCTGCTGAGCACATGGACAGAGCTGTCTGTGGCTGCTGGGGATGGGGTTGGTGCTAATTGAGAGCGTTAATCAGCTCCTGGGGGGGTTCCCCGCAGGTTCCCCTCTGTTGGCCAAAGCAGGCTGTAGGAATGGAGCCAGCTGGACTGGCTGGGGTGGGCAGGAGCCCCCAGGGAAGGGCCCTGTAGTGAGAGTGCAGCCTAAAATGCAGAGTTTGTGCAGGGGGAGCAGCGCACGGCTGGGCTGCAAATGCTGGCAGAGGGTGTCAAAACAGGGCCCTGGTCTCACTGCTGACAGGGCCAGGAGCATCCAGAGAAAGGGGAGATCCTGGATACCCTGGAGAATTCCACCTGACTGAGGGAACAGTTTGCTTTTTAACCTGGAGGCCTCAGTGCCTGGGCACACCACGAGGGCCAGGGCTTGGAGTTTTACTCAACAAGACACACATTAAGTCCTTGATGTTTAATAATCTGCTAAATTAGCCTGTGGGTTTTCACAGAATGACAGAATAGTTATGGTTGGAAAAGCCCTCTAAGATCACCAAGTTCAGTGTCAGCCCAGCACCACCCCAGTGTTCACCACTGAACTGTGTCCCCAGGTGCCACATCCACGTGGCTTGTGAACACTTCCAGGGATGGTGACAGCCCACTGCCCTGAGGAGCCTGTGACAACACTTGCCAGCCATTCCAGAGAATAAATCTTCTTTAATATACAGTCTAGAGCTCCCCTGGTGTGACTTGAGGCCATTTCATCTCGTCCTTGCCAGGGAGAAGAGATTGAGGCCCACCTGACTTTTGGGGTAGGCAGCCATGCATGGGGTTAGCAGTCATTGGGACAGGACCATCCCCAGGGCTTGCTCGAGGTCTCAATCAGCTGATGGAAAAATAAAACTAAAGCTGGGGGTGTGGTTCCTGAAGAGCTAAGAAGTCACTGAGAACAGCAGCTACAGCCCAGGTGTCACCTGAGCTTCTCAGGTCTGAGTTAAACCTGGAGCTGTGCAGGGAGCCCTGGCAGTGGGTGGGCACTGGTGGAGCAGAGTCAGGCAGGACATCAAACCCTCTGAGGTGCCTTGGCAAGGAGCAGTGCACCCACGAGCTTTGGGCAGATTGAGGGTGTGTGATGGGGTGGGAGGGACATGGGGACAGCTCTGCCATGTCACTGGGTCTCACCCTGGGAGCTGGCTCTGCCTTAGACCCCACTTCAAACCTGTGGACTCAGTTATCCCACGAGATTCTCCTCTGCCCTCCCAGCATTCTGCTTTTCTAGAGAAAATGCAGGGAGCCAATGGAACCTCTTGGAAACCCACCCAATGCCCTCAGTGCTCTGCCTTTGCTCTGGGCAGCTGAAGGAGCTCTGTGGTCTCTGCCTCCTGGCCCTGTCCTCCCTGTGCTGCTCTGTCCCTCCCTGCAGCTCCCTGCAGTTCCTCAGGGCTCATTTGCAGCTCCCCTGGCAGGGGTGGACAAGTGCTGTCTCTGCTGCCCTGGCACTCCTGAGCTCCCAAGGACCTGCTGGCTGAGGACTTTGCTCCTTCTCTGCATTCTCATCAGGCTGGGAAGCTTTAATTTGCTGCCCTGCAGTTCTTGCAGCCTCTCCCCTTCCCTGCTTGGTTGCCTTTCCCTCCTCTTGGCTGTCTGCTGGGTTGGATGGTTTTTTTTTCCCAAACTGTCCTCGCTTTTATTTATGGGGCAATTTGCATTTTATTATTTCCTGTACACACTTCAGAGCTTTCTCCTGCATTTATCTTTCCTCTCTGGGGTTCCTCGCTTCCTTCTGTTCATCATCCACAGGGCTCTATCCTTGCAGCCCTGCTTCAGCTCATTTCCTAACACTTTTCTGTCTCCCTGCCTGTGTCTGAAGTCTGGACCACCTGGAGGCTCTCAGCAGGTGCCCTGATTTACTGCCTCAGACCTTTCCACTATTTAAATCCACACACAGCAACTGCTCTTATTCTTAGCTCTGACCTGTGCTCCTTTATCCAGCCCTGCCACAAAAGTGGTTTGTGGTTGCATTTTATTATTTCCCCTTTGTTTTTATTTATTTATACATTTTAAAAATTATTTTTCCATGTGGGTGAAAGAAGAACTGCTGTTCCCACTGGATTCCTACTCTGACCATAAAGAGAGCCTGTCTAGAAGGATGCCCAAACACTTCTGGCTTTTTGGATTTGAAGCCTTTGACAGATTCTCCTTTCCACATTTTTTTTTTAAATCTGTAAAGCAAAATGCTCTGCTCTGCTGCCTCCTGAGCGTGTGGGGAGTGTGTCTTCCCCAGCTCCTGCCTGTCAGAATTCCTGTTTCATCCCCTGACCCTTCTCTGAAGGGCAGTTCCCAGCTGGTTCCTCAGGCTGGCAGGAGAGGGCAGAGGATGCAGTGCCAGGATGCCAGGGCTGCCCACTGGGACCAGGGAGAGTTTGGGACCCTCGGCAGCTCCCGGCCTGTGCTCCCCTGACACAGAGGCACAATTCTGACTCAGAGAGGAGCTTTTAAAGCAAACTTCCCACCACTGAATTTCCCTGCCTTGGAGAGGACTATGGACCCTGGGATTCCTCTTGGGCAGCAGCAAAGAGGCAAATTTGGGAGCACACTTCTGCTCCAGCCAAGGACTTGGAGCTGGGTTCAGTTAACCCCGTGTGACTCCTGTGCCTCTGGGTCTCCATCACCATCAACTCCACTCACTGCAGGGGAAGGAACAGCTCAGCCCCTCCAAACCCCCTCCAGAGCTGAAATCTGTGATAATAACAACAACAACAATAACAATACTCCTCCTCCTCCTCCTACTATTACTATTACTACTACTACTACTACTACTAATAATAATAATAATGGATTTAACACAAGATAGAAGGATACGTGTGACTGCCCACTGAGACTGAAATGTCCCAGGTCCAGACTGGTCCACATTCTGTGTTTCAAACAAAAGGATATATATATTTTTTTTTTAATAAATGCTTCTTATTGGAAAAATAAAATTTTTTCAGCACCTTTCCTACCCCTCCCATTCTCTCCTCTCTCCCCATCCCTTCCCCCTCAGTTCCCAATACTATTTTACAATATCATCACAAACCATCCTGAGTTGAAGGGACCCACAAGGACCATCCAGTCCAGCTCCTGGCCCAATATGAGCTCCTTTTTCAGCAGTAGGTTTAAACTGAAAATTCTGGTATAGATTCAAGGTGTAATTTTTATCTTTTAATATTCTTTTCTTGTTTGATTTTTATAACATTTTAAAATTAAATCTTTAAACTTATGGTTTTTAATTATTTTTCCTCCCTTTCCAGCCTGTCTCCTAATGACAGGACATTTCTTTTATCAGCCTTTCCCAGACTGTCCATCTGCCTATTTCTCTGCTATTTACTTCTCACTCCCTCCTACTTTGACACCACTCCTCCAAAACCCCCACCCTTTTCAAACTGTTTCACTGACTTCAAAGCATTTTGAGGTAGGACAGGATCTGAAAGTTCAGTTCTTGATTAAAAAGCTGCAGCATGCACTCGATTATTGTTCCCTCCTTTGTCCTCTGGGCTGGGTTCCTGCATGGATAGGTTTGGGAGGGGTCATGGCTGTGGAGGGATTTGGAAGCTCTGTCAGAGGTGAAATGTGAGGGGCACATGAGGAAGATCCAGTGAGATGCAGATAAGGAGGGATTAGAAGCTGTCTATAAAAATAGATTTTATTTTTGATGTTTACTGAACAACTTTTTGCTTCCTGCCCTTTTATTTGTGCTGAAAATGGAAGCAGGCAGGTCCTGTATCAGTAATTTTTTTCTCCTGTATGAAAGGATGCAGAAATGAGTCCTGAGAAAAATGATGGGGAGAAAAGTTTATTCCTTCTGTTCTAATTGGTCAGTGAAAGGTGTTTAATTTGATTTTTCTTTGTAATCTAAAAATGTGCTATTTATAACATTGATACAATGAAGAGTATAAAAATTTGCAGATCCAGCACTTGTCCTAAATTCAATCCAAGTTTTAACCATCTTTCCATAGTATTATTAAAATTCCAAGTATTAGCAATCCATTGATTCATTCCCATTAGAAGGAGCTTTTGCGTTACGCATTTTTTCCATTTCCCAGGTGAATAAGTAACCAACCCTTAGAACAAATCACTTTTATTGAGTAATATATTCCATGGTCAGAAAGGAGGCTAAAGAGACAAAAATAGATAATTCTTTAAATGGGAAAAGGAACGAAATCAGAGCCAAAATATTGCCCTGGCTGGATTTCCAATGACTTCATCTCTTGATCCTGAAAATCTCTTTCAAAGAAGAAGAAAAAACCCCTCCACAAACAAACAAACAAACAAACAAACAAACAAACAACAAACAAAAAAACCAAAACCAAACTGAAAAACCCCCAATCCAAACAAACAAAATCCCCCAAAACAAATACAAGATACCCCAAAACAACAACAACAACAAAACCACCAAAAACCTCCCAAACCAACCAACCAACCCAACCAACAGAAAAACCTCCCCAAAGAAACCCAACCTGAAAACCTGTAGGGACTCATTTTAACTGTGCATTACTCCCAGTTCTCAGATACGTCTCAGATTCAGGAAGGTTTTGCATAAAGACTCACCCTTGGATACATCTTGATTGATTTCAATTCCATCCTATCCACTTATTTTAAATATATTTTCAATCACAGGAGATTTTTTTCCCCAACGTGAAATTTTGGCCAGTTCAGTTTTTAAAACCACTGGGGATTTTAGGGAATTGAGACAGAAAGAGTTTAAACATTAAAGCCTCTGCTCCAGGCAGCTGGTGTGTGCTCTGGGTTTGGCAGGGGAGAGCAGGAGCCCTCTGGAGCAGGAATTATAGTTCAGGTGACACAAAATGAAGGGGGTGATGCATTTTCTCTAATTACCTGTGCAAAGCCTCTGCTCACAGGGTGCCCTGCTTGGGTGGGGGCAATGCACTGACCCCACACCAGGCCTGAGCTGCTCAGCCTCTCCCTGCCCTCCATCCACCCTGCCAGAACAGGATGGGATGGGAAAGGGAGGCTTGGATCCACCCTGGGGTTGGATCACCTCCCTCCTGCCTCCCTGCCCCCAGCTGGCTCCTGCTCCCACTGTTGGCCATGTCTGTGGCTGTCCTTTGTCACCGTGTCTGGGTGTGGCACTGCCACTGCAGTGGTGGCCCTGGTGGGACTGGGGCATCCTTGAAGCAGAGAGGTCACACGCAATGGGCAGTGATGTTGTGCTTCTAGCTGGACTTGATGATCTGGGAGGTCTTTTCCAACCTTAATAATTCAATTATTCTGTGAGATTGCATTTCCAGTTCCTTTTCAGAATCCCTGAATCCCCTGGAGGACCCTCAGCTCCTGGTCAATGCCCTTGGGCTTGTCTGAAAACACATCTACTACCCCAAATCAGAGACCCACAAAATGTCCTGAGCAGGAAGGGACCCCCAGGATCCTCCAGTCCCAGCCCTGTCCCTGCCCAGACCCCCAACAATCCCACCCTGTCCATCCCTGGCAGTGCTGCCCAAAGGCTCCTGGAGCTCTGGCAGCCTCGGGGCTGTGCCCATTCCCTGGGCAGCCTGGGCAGTGCCAGCACCCTCTGGGGGCAGAACCTTGCCCTGATCTCAGCCTGAGCTGCCCTGGCCCAGCCCCAGCCATGCCCTGGGTGCTGCCCCTGTCCCAGGGAGAAGGGACCCCATGAGCTGCTGCATGGCCAGGCTGGACCTGTGTTATCAGCTGTGTTATCAGTTGTGTTATCAGCTGTGTTATCAGTCAGCCTTGGCTGCTCTGAGCAGGCCAGGGCTGAGCTGTCCCTGCCTTTCCCACAGAGAAGAGCCAACAGCATGGAGCTCCCTGCCTCAGCTGCAGGTTTTTGTGACACCTCCTGTGTGTGAGACCTCTCCCCCTCCCAACGTGCCTGCAGCTCCCTCAGGCAGAGGGGCTGGCAGAGGAGCCCGTGGGATCACAGCCCTCTTTGTTCTTCATGAACTCAGGCTAAAAATGAGTTTTGCTCAGTGCAGGCAAGTTCACATTCTTTCTAAGAGTTCTTTGATGATCAAATGTTTTCTTATTTTATGGATTTTTACACTCCCTTCCCAAAACAAAGGATTTCCGAATGGAATCAGCCAGGTTATTATTTCTGGCAGCCTCTGCCATAACCCAACAGTGTTTGTTCTCAGTCTGGCTTCTCAGATTTGACCAGACTTATCCTTGCACAAGGCAGGAGGAGCTCAGGATCCTTAGTGGCCAAATCTACCACAGAATCACACAATCTCTCAGCCTGAAGCCACATTTGGTGCTGCTCTGGTGCAAGCCCTGCTCAAGCAGGTTGCCCTGAGCAGGTTTTGCATATCTACAAGCTGCAGAGTCCACAGTCTCTCTGGGCAAGCCATGCTTGACCTTCTTCACAATGAAAAAAAAAGGTATTTTAATCAACTTAATGGACTTCTGCTGGACTCATTCCTATAAATTCGTGTTTTTCTTGTTCTGGGGGTACAGAACTGGGCCCAGAACTCCAAATGTGGCCTCTGCAGTGCTCTGCAGCAGACAGAAGGAGCTGTTGCCCACGCTCTGTCCAACACAGCCCCAGGACAGACTCTGGCCTCCAGCACTGTGGGGGTGCCTGCCCCGCCATGGGGAGCCCGAGATCCACCAGAGCCCCAGGGCCCTTCCCTGCAGAGGTGGCTGGGTCCCAGCCTGTGCTGCTGCCTGGAGTTATTCCTGCCCAGGAGCAGGGCTTTGCATTCCCCTTGAGATTCCTTCATGAGATCCCTCTCTGCTCCATTCTCCAGGCTGCTGAGGGCCCTTGGACGTCCCACAGGCATCCACACCACTGTCTGGGGTGTCACCACTGCTCCCAGCTGGTGACAGCCCAGACTGGCTGCACCCTGTCCCCTGCCCCTGCTGGGCCACCCTGTCCTAGGCCATTAATGAAGTTATTAACTAGGATTGACAACACAGTGACCAGGGTGCACCTTTAGTGATTTATCCCAACAGGACCTCATGCTGCTGACCTTGTGCTGCTCTGGGCCCTGTTCGTGAGCTGATGACACACTGGTATAAATTTCATATTGGTTCTGAATCAGTCCCTTCTCCCAGGGAACAAGCAACAGGGTGAGAGGAAATGACCTCAAGTTGCAGTAGGAGAGGTTTAGACTGGATATCAGGGAATTTTTTTTCACAGAAACAGTTGTAAAGTATTGGCAGAGGTGTGTGCCAAGGTAATGTGTGTGTTCTGTCCCCATCTGTCAGAGCTGGGGCAGTTCTCTGCTGTCCATGGGGCAGTTTTTCCTTTATCTCTCCCCCAGCCAATCCTCCCTGCAGGAGATCTCTGCTGTCCATGGCCACTGAGTGTCCCTGCAGGGCTGATCCAATTCCAGCATCCCATGGGGAGATGCTGCGCCCAGGGCAGGAGCCAAGCATTCCTACCTGGATCCAATGTGAGCCTGGCACAGCACAGCAGCCTTTGCCCAGTGCATTGCCAGAGGAGCAGCTTCTGCTGCCCTGCATGGCCAGAGGGAGCCCAGGCCCATCTCCAGCAGCCCTGGAGCTGCAGAGGAAAACTCCCCCCTTGTGCAGGATCCCTGCTCCAGCAGCAGCACAGCTGGCACTGCAGGAGGGCTGAGCCCCCATGGGATGGGGCTGTGCCACCCCCCTGACACACAGGGGACAGGGACTGCTCTGACTCTGGCAGTGTTGTTTTGTATTACTGCCTTGTTTATTTTATTTTCTTCCCTAATAAGGAACTGTTATTCCTACTCCCATATCTCTCCTTAATTTCAAAATTATAACAATTCAGAGGGAGGGGGTTTACATTTTCCATTTCAGGGGAGGCTCCTGCCTTCCTTAGCAGACACCTGTCTGTTCAATCCAAGACACACAGATGCCCAGGGCAGGGGTGGAGTCCCCATCCCTGGAAGTGTTCAAAAAATGTGTGGATCTGGCAGCTGGGGACATGGGTTAGTGGTGAATGTCGTGGTGCTGGGTTGATGTTGGACTTGATGAACTTAAAAGTATTTTCCAACCTTAACAACTCCATGATTCTGTGATTTCAATGCTCATTTTTTATTCTGTTTCATATTTTATCTACTTTCCAGTCATACTTCAGGAATTCCAGTCCATTAGTCTATTTTACCTCTTTAATAAAAAGAAGAAAAGAGGTGTGACTAGTGACCAGTGAGAGCAGTGTGAGACAGTGGATCCAGCAGGATGAGCTGCACTCCTGCTCCTTTGGGCAGGAATCAGTGCTGCAGAACAGCCCTGGGCTCTGCCACTCAGCAGCTCCTGCCAGGAGCCGTCAGAGTTGGCAGCTGTTGGACACCGTGGGCATTTCCTGGTGCCTGGATAAGAATTTATGGGAATTTGATGAGTGCAGGATGCAGCCTGCCATTAAAGCTCCCTGAAGAACGAGGTTAGCTGACAATTACTGCTCCGTAAGCAAGTCAATGAAACATTCACTTTCTGTCCAGAGAGACTAATTATAAAATGAAAGCCAAGAGGGAAAACAAACATTCAGGGCTGATAAAAAGGAAATTGTTTGGGGAAAAATAATCCACAATGCCTCAACATATAGGTTTCCTAATATTGGCTTGATAACTCTGATGTTTAATTTGTTGGAGAGCAAGAGGGACATCTCTCTTGTGAGTCTGACCTTCTTCTTGCTCTTTTAAAAAGATGTTTCAAATACTGAAAGTTAATATTTCTTGGAGAAACATGATGTCTAATCAAAATCCAGAGGTTTTTAGCCACATAATGTTGTGGGATGTGGAAGTGTATCAGTAGTTATTCTGCTCTGTCTCTCATGTGCCTTTCTCTTCTTCGGAAAGGCATCCTTGAAAAAAGCTCTGCTTGAATTTCTCAAGGTCCTGCTTCCCCAGACTTGGAGCATTTCACATTTGAGTTGGTTAGCACAATTTGCATAAAGTAAGAAGGCTTAAATTTGGGTCATTTTGTTTCACCAGATAATATGTGGGACTTCTCAACATTTACCTGGATAGCCTTGTGCATTTAATGTAAAGAGGAGCGTATTTATTTATCCTCATAAATATATTTATTTATCCTCATAAATATTTATTCTCACTGAGTGTTCCCAGCTGTTTCCTCCAACCTCTGCCCTTAGGGATTGGTCCCCAGTGTGGGTGACACAGACCCCCCAGAATTTCTCCTCCCAGGGCCATGGGTGCCTTCATGCATGGGGAAGCATTGTCCCAAGGCCAAGGTGAGGTGCAGAGGGACCTGTTCTGTTCCAGGTCCTGCCAAGGTCACCTGGGAGTAGGAGCAGCCCCTGTGCCCTTTTCCATGGCAGCCTGCAGGAATTCTCCTCCCACACTGCTGGGACAGAGGTCCCTCCTGGGCAGGAGGGCTTGGGCTGCTTTCCCTTGGTGACAAAGGAGAGTGGCACCCACCTGAGCCGGTGCCAGCTGTTCTCCCCTGGGCCACCACTCCCCTACACTCCCATCCGTCTCAAGCAGCACAATTGACATTTCTTTCTCTGTGTGATGCTTTGCTGAAGCCCAAGGACCCCCTCCTGCTCTCACCTGTGTGTGGGAGGTGACTCAGGGGATGTGGCTGGGCCCATGTGTCTGAGAGGAGGAGCAGAGCCCACTTACTCTGCAGCTTCACCATCCAGTTTCTCTGGGTTTGGTTTTTGTTTTGTTTTGGTTTGCTCATAGGTGCACAGCCATCTGCCCCTCTACTACAGAGCTGTCTGCCATCTGTCCTTGCAAAATAAAATAACTGTAAACTCCAAATGCTCTTGAGCTGCAGAGTTAACAGCTGAGATGTTCCTGAGCCTGTGAACAGGCGGCAGCAGAGCCATCATCTGCTCCAGCAGCTTTCACTGAGGGTTTGTGTCTGACCCTGGGTGTGTGGGCACACCCGGCCAAGGCAGGGTTTAAAGAATAGAACATCAGAACTGCAGCTTTGGGCTGTGCTCATGGCACAAGCCCTGCCTGCAGAGAGCCCTGCTGCCCTCAGGAAAGGGCTCCAGGGGCTTCAGTGACAGGGAACTGCTGCTGGTACCCAGGAGCTGGTGCTCAGACAGAAAGCACCACTGAATCATGGAAGTATTAAGGTTGGAAAAGCCAGCCCAGACCATGGAGTCCCAGCTGTGCCTGATCCCCACCTTGTCACCAGCACAGAGCACTGAGTGTCCTGTCCAGGGACCCCTCCAGGGATGGGCACTCCAAACCTCCCTGGGCAGCTGTGCCAAGGCCTGACCCCCCTTTCCATGCAGAAATTCCTGCTGATGTCCACCCTGTCCCTGCCCTGGCCCAGCCTGAGGCCGTTCCCTCTGCTCCTGTCCCTGTTCCCTGGAGCACAGCCCGACCCCCCGGCTGTCCCCTCCTGGCAGGAGCTGTGCAGAGCCACAAGGGCCCCCTGAGGCTCCTTTGCTCCAGGCTGAGCCCCTGCCCAGCTCCCTCAGCCTCTCCTGGGGCTCCAGCCCCTTCCCAGCTCCATTCCCTGGCCTGGCCACGCTCCAGCCCCTCCAGGTCTCTCCTGTCAGGAGGGTCCCAGAGCTGCCCCAGCACTGGAGGTGCCCCAGCAGTGCCAGCTCAGGGCACGGGCACTGCCCTGCTCCTGCTGCCACCCCAGGGCTGGCACAGCCCAGGTGTCCTTGGCCTCTGGGCCCCCTGGGCACACCTGGGCTCGTGTCCAGCCGCTGCCACCAGCACCCCCAGGGCCTTTCCTGCTGGGCAGCTTTCTAGAAAGTTGGATTTGAGGGTAGCAAACAAGTCTGTGTCCAAGTGCCATGCTGGACTCTGCTTGGACAGTGCTGCAGGTGACCATGGCCATCCAGCACATGCAGAGGGGCTCTCTCAGGAGGGTTGAAGCCCCAGGCAAGGTCCTCTTCCTCCTGAGGTTTTCCTTCTCCTGGGTGTTCTCAGCTGCCCCAGCATACAGTGCAGACAGCCCACAGGAGAGGCTGTGCCACAGCTGCTGACAGCGCTGGCAATGCTGCTGGAAGCAGCCTCCTGCACCCTCAGGACATGGAGGGGGGGTGGCAGCTCTGGCTCAGCTGAAGAGGTGGCTGGAAAGAGGCAATGAGCACTCCACAAGAACCCAAAGGTGCAGGGAGAGAAGCTGGACATGACCCCGGGGTCCTGTTGGGTGGCCCCTCTGTCTTGCCAGGCTGTGCTGCAGGAGAGCAGCAGGACAAGCCCATGTTGGAGGTGGGGACAGCCTGTGGTGGTCACTGGAGCTGCTGCTGAGGGAGCTGTGACCCCCTGGCATGCCAACCACGAGGCTGCAAGGACAATTCCCCTGAATCAACAGACAAAGCAGTTTCTTCCCATCACGTTTTCTCTCTGACTTTCCATTCACCATTCTCCCTTCTTTTTGTTTTGTCTTCAAATCAGCACAGAGAACTCCCTGACAGTGTGTGTGTCCTCATCCAGTGTGGCACAGGGGCTGCCATGAGGCTCCTGGCCCCACTTTGAGAGTGACTGCTGACTCTGCTCAGAGCAAACTCCATAGGGAAAGCAGTCCATGAGGAGCTTCCCTGTGCAGGGACTTCTCATCCAAAAGTATCAAAATGCTGAAACAAAACATGTTAATTTACCAAAGAATTTTAATGAGAGGTAAAACAAGATAGACTCTTAAGGCAGAGAGAATTGGGATTATTCAGCCTGGATGTAAGAAGGCTCCAGGGAGAGCTCAGAGCCCCTTGCAGGGCCTAAAGGGGCTCCAGGCGAGCTGCAGAGGGACTGGGGACAAGGGATGGAGGACAGGACACAGGGAATGGCTCCCACTGCCAGAGGGCAGGGATGGATGGGATATTGGGAATCAGGAATTGTTCCCTGGCAGGGTGGGCAGGCCCTGGCACAGGGTGCCCAGAGCAGCTGTGGCTGCCCCTGGATCCCTGGCAGTGCCCAAGGCCAGGCTGGACATTGGGGCTGGGAGCAGCCTGGGACAGTGGGAGGTGTCCCTGCCATGGCAGAGGGGGCACTGGATGGGCTTTGAGGTCCTTTCCCAAACCATTCCATGGTTCTGTGTTTCCATTGCTCAGACATCCTCTCCCTGCAATCACCAGCCACCCCTCAGGCTGGGAGTCTCCTCTGACCACTCACACAGCACTGGGATTTTTTCCAGTTTTTCTCCATTTCCTGTTTGTGGGCAAGGGGCAGCCAGCAGCAGCTCCTGTCCTGCTCCCCACACCCCTCAGGGTGGCAGGGGCTCTGTGTGCACCACAGCATTTGCAGAAATGAAAAACTGGCCCTAAAGGCCCTCAGCTGCCTGCTGGGAGTACGGGTTTGGAACACAGGTGAGAGCTCTATGGGCCTGAAATGCTCAGGGCAAATTCCTGCTTTAATTTCACTGCACCAAGAACTCCTTTCCACTTCCTTTCACTCCCAAGGTTTTTAATAGCTCTGGCCTTGATCTCTTCACCAGCACATGAATGACAGCTGCAGGAGAACTATAACATTTTAACTGACATTTGTATTTAGAAGCTCATCTATAATTAGAGACAAGTGAATCATCTGCATGAAATAATTAATGCAGGCCATGCTGCCTTTCTTTCTCTCCATGAATTTTCCAGGAACAGGTTCCTGCAGCCTCAGACCCACTCTCCATTCAGAGCTGGGGTTTCCTCAGGCAGACTTCCCTCACTCTGCTGCCTCAGCACCTGTCTGGGGCTGCCCTGTGTGCTGGTCCCTGCCACGGGGACATACTGCCACCCCAGCCCTGGGCATGGATGGCATGGATGGCATGGATGGCATGGATAGCATGGATGGGGATGGATGGGAATGGATGGGAGTGGATGGCATGGATGAGAATGGATGGGAATGGATGGGAATGGATAGGGATGGATGGGAATGGATGGGGATGGGTGGGGATGGATGGGAATGGATGGCATGGATGGGAATGGATGGGAATGAATGGGGATGGATGGGAATGGATGGGGATGGGTGGGGATGGATGGGGATGGGTGGGGATGGATGGGGATGGATGGGGATGGATGGGGATGGATGGGAATGGGTGGGGATGGATGGGGATGGATGGGGATGGATGGGGATGGATGGGGATGGATGGGGATGGATGGGGATGGATGGGGATGGATGGATGATGGATGGGGATGGATGGGGATGGATGGGGATGGATGGGAATGGGTGGGAATGGATGGGGATGGATGGGGATGGATGGCGTGGATGGCATGGATGGGAATGGATGGGGATGGGTGGGGATGGATGGGGATGGATGGGGATGGATGGGAATGGGTGGGGATGGATGGGGATGGATGGGGATGGATGGGGATGGATGGGGATGGGTGGGGATGGATGGGGATGGATGGGGATGGTTGGGGATGGATGGGGATGGATGGCATGGATGGGAATGGATGGCGTGGATGGCATGGATGGGAATGGATGGGGATGGGTGGGGATGGATGGGATGGATGGAGATTCCATACCTGAGTGCAGGAGCTGTGCTTTGAGGAGGCTGTGCTGAAGCAGAGAGGGGAGGGCTGGTGCTGAGGGCTGTGGGCTGGGCCAGCCTCTCTGGGCTGTTTGGCTTCAGACCTGCTTGGACCATGCAGAGCCCCTCTGAATCAGAATGCTGCAGGTGGCTGTCCCACCTCCTGCATTGCTGCAGACATGAGTGCTGTGCAGCCCCACAGCTCTGCTCACCACCATCTCCCTACAGGGAGGCTCAGGGGGCCCTTGTGGCTCTGCACAGCTCCTGACAGGAGGGGACAGCCGGGGGGGTCGGGCTGTGCTCCCAGGGAACAGGGACAGGAGCAGAGGGAACGGCCTCAGGCTGGACCAGGGCAGGGGCAGGGTGGATTTTGGGATAATTACTCCCTGGAAAGGGGGGTCTGGCCTTGGCAGGGGCTGCCCAGGGAGGTTTGGAGTGCCCATCCCTGGAGGTGTCCAAGGGCCAAGTGGCTGTGGCACTTGGTTCTCTGTTTGAGTTGACCAGGTGTTCAGCCCCAGGCTGGAATCAATGGTCTGGGAGGCCTTTCCAGCTTTACTGAGCCTGTGCTTCCTGCACTGGATTTGGGGTCACCCTGGGCACCTTCACTTGCTGGGTGGTGCTGCTGTGGGCCTTGCCTTGGCTGCAATGCCTGTGATGACCACCCAAGCTCCCGAAAGCCCTGCAGAACTGGGTGGTCTAAGCAGCTCTGGTGTGGAGCAACATTTCAGCCTGCAGCTCTGGGGAAATGTGGGGTGACCAGTCCCTGTGGAGAGATGGGAGCTGGTTCCTGAGCACCTCTATGGTGCTGTGCCCTGGCCTGTGCACCCAGCATGGAGGGGGGGAAAAAGCCAGCTTCTTGTACAGTGAATTTCACAAAGAATTCCTCTTTCTTATCTAGACTTCAGCACTTTATTTGTACATTTCTCTGCTCCCTAACATTTCAGGTTTTAGGTCCTTTTTTTGCTGTTTTGCAGTGAAGTTTATTCCTTCACAAGAGCCTGACACAAAGTCCAATGAAGCCAAATTTGCCCTGAGTAATTCTTATGTCTTTAACCATCTTAATACAGCTTTTTAACCAGGTCCTGTGGTTTTCATCTGGGACTATCAATAAGCAAGTGTTGACAACTCTTTCAATTTTTATGAACTTGCTATTAGTGGCCCAGACAAAGAACCTGCAGTTTGTGCAGAGCTGTGGAGCCTCCTCTAATCCAGCCCCTCTGCTCCACTTGCCTGGGCAATCAGCCACAGCCTGAGAGCTGGGGGGATGAACTTCATCTGCCAAAGAGCTGAAATGACAGAAAAGGACAGAAGCTGCAAAGCAATTATTAATTGATGTGGTTTTGATGGAAGTTCTCTTGTGTTGATCATCATTTGCTGCAATGAATGAGGCTCATAACACTGAGCATCGACACCCCTGCTCCTCCCCATTGATCCCATGTACACAGCAGAGTTATTTACATCCCATCCCTGGGAATCGATGAGCAGATCAGATTGCACAGTCTGAGTCCAACTGTGGCACTATTGAGACATGCAGCACACTGCCACCACCCCAGAGGGACCTCCCCCCTGTGGCATACACAGGTGTCTGTGTGGGTATAAAATTCAAAGCAGGAGCTGCCACTCTGAAATCCTTGTCTACCAGCCAATGAGGGCTTTGATAAGATATTTTCTATTAAAATCTGCTGAAATGCTTTTCTAAATCATTCTCCATCTTCTGTGTGAAGTAGCTGTAATTCATCCTATGGAGATTTTTATACTGCACCATATGCTTTCCAACCAGAGCTGTTTCACACAGTTAACAAAACCAGGCGATAAAATTAAAGCAAGGTCTTGCTACACTGTCCTGTTATGGTGCTTTGCCAGCTGACAGCCAAGCTTGGAATCAGCTGTGGGTGGGTTGGTGCACGCACCACCCAAATTCAGAGCAGGCCTGTGAGGAGCAGCTCTGCTGGGCTGGCACCACCCCGAGCTGTGGCACTGCCTGAGCCAAGCTCCTGACCAGCAACAACTGGGAAAAACCCCTGCCTGAAGATGGGAACTGTGATGGATATTGCTGGGAGTGTGGGCAGGCCCTGGCACAGGTGCCCAGAGCAGCTGGGGCTGCCCCTGGATCCCTGGCAGTGCCCAAGGCCAGGCTGGACATTGGGGCTGGGAGCAGCCTGGGACAGTGGGAGGTGTCCCTGCCATGGCAGGGGGTGGAATGGATGAATTTGGAGGTCTGGCATTGCATGAATACATTGTCTGGCACAGCCATGGTCCAAGCTGCTGATCTCCCTTTTAGAATGACAGTTGTCACTTCCCAGGTCCCATTGGATTTTCTGTCCATTCCACCATTTACTGTGTCCTCCAGGTGCAGTGAGCGAGCAGCTCTTCCTCTTTCTTCTGCCTACCTGCCCATCTTCCCAAATTCCTCTTGATTCCAGTTCAGAAATTTGTTCTATGTAAATCTGCTTGGAAAGGGTCATCCCTGCACTGTCAACATCTTTCTGTGAACTTCTTTGCAAGGTTTCTAAAACAATAAAATTATTTCCTGGATAATTTCTCAAATTCTGATGAAGTACCCCCACTCCATATGTCACTGGTTTGTGGATAATAAATTTTGAGGCTACAAGAGGAACATGTTGGCTTTCTGCAGCGATCTCTGATTTGCTGAACCACTTGTTGCTCCTTTAATGGGAGCATTTTTTGTTGGCAATGAAGGATGTCTGACAGTTTCCTAGTTGGGATGAGCCCACTTTTGTGCTGAGTTGCAAGTGGAGCAGTTTGGGGCCTTCAGAGTAAGTTTTAATTTGAATGAGAGAAGAAAGATGTGTTTGTGTCTGCTGCAAATGCCTCATTCTGTTAGAGCACCTCACTCCAGGACAGCCCTGGCTAGGATTTTTTCACCTTTGTAATTGGTTCAATTACCCAATGAAACTGCTGAGTATAATGCTGCATTTTTGTATTGTACAATTCTCTAAAAGTCCTTGGTAAACAATCACTTAAAGGAAGGACAGATATTGGATTGGGTATCTCCTTGCCTGTGTGTCTCCCTGTCCATCCATCCATCCATCCATCCATCCATCCATCCATCCATCCATCCATCATCCATCCATCCATCCATCCATCCATCCATCCATCCATCCATCCATCATCCATCCATCATCCATCCATCCATCCATCCATCCATCCATCCATCCATCCATCCATCCATCATCCATCCATCCATCCATCATCCATCCATCATCCATCCATCCATCCATCCATCCATCATCCATCCATCCATCCATCCATCCATCCATCCATCCATCATCCATCCATCCATCCATCCATCCATCCATCCATCCATCCATCATCCATCTATCCATCCATCCATCCATCCATCCATCCATCCATCCATCCATCCATCATCCATCCATCCATCATCCATCCATCCATCCATCCATCCATCCATCCATCCATCCATCATCCATCCATCCATCCATCCATCCATCCATCCATCCATCCATCCATCCATCCATCCATCCATCCATATCCATCCATCATCCATCCATCCATCCATCCATCCATCCATCCATCCATCCATCCATCATCCATCCATCCATCCATCCATCCATCCATCCATCCATCCATCCATCATCCATCCATCATCCATCCATCCATCATCCATCCATCCATCCATCCATCCATCCATCCATCCATCCATCCATCCATCATCCATCCATCATCCATCCATCCATCCATCATCCATCCATCCATCCATCCATCCATCCATCCATCCATCCATCCATCCATCCATCATCCATCCATCCATCCATCCATCCATCCATCCATCCATCCATCCATCATCCATCCATCCATCATCCATCCATCCATCCATCCATCCATCCATCCATCCATCCATCCCTCATACATCCATCCACCCACCTCTCTCCCATCTCTGTGGGTAACTAAACCATTCCAGGGTAAATCCCATCAGCATTCCAGTGGAGGCTCCCCCATCCACACAGTCAAGCCCATGAAGAGCAGATCCTTGCTGTAGATTTGCTGCTGGGGGTGAATTACCAGCTCCTGTAAACATTGTGCCTCTGATGTGATTTATCCTCATTTAGCTCCTTTGCTGTTCTGTGCTGTCTCTGAGCGAGGCAATCCTGGGCATGGTGCTGCATGTGGAATGTTGGCAGGGCCATGTTTGCAGCTCTGCTTCTCTACCTGGTGACACTTTGCAGAGTTGTTTTGTGCTGTTGTGTTCTCACTAAATAAGAGTTTCATGTTTGGGTTTTTTTTTTCAAAAATTATATTTTAGCAAATAAAAGTGAGCAGTACTGCACTATTTTCTAGCTGTGGACAGTTATTAATTTGGGGGCAATTTTTAGAAGCTCTGGTTGGGTTGCTCTGACACTGACTTTCCACATCCCACCCACTCCTCAAATCTGGGCCACTCCTCCCTGCACAGGCCTGGGGCCCTGAGGAGTAGCATCCATCCCTGCCTCCAGGTACCTGCAGATGCTGGAATTCCAGGCAGGAGCCCCTTGGGAATACATTAATTAGCATAACTGTCCTGCTTCTTTCCCATGGAAGGGGACACCACGTTTAATGCCTCATTAGCCATTGGCATGGCCTTGGCAGCTGGAGTTTAACCCAGTGAGCTGCCTGTGCCCAGAGTCGGTGCTGAAAACAGCCAGTTCCCAAGGGAGCCCCATCCTTGGGTCAAAAACCTCTTGGGAATGTCACACAGCACTGGAAGCAGTGACAGAACTGCAGCTGCACAAGCCAGAACTGCAGTGTCTCCCTGCTGCAGGATGGGACAGGGAGAGGAGGCTGGAGTGTCCCTGGTCTGAAATGGTGACAGCTCCTCTTTGGGAAACATGAGAAGGAGTAGTGTGGGAATCTGGCTCCTCCATCTGCTGGATGCCTTCTGTGGCTCAGCTGGAAGCTCCTGAAGCTCCCAAGATTCCCAGGAGGTATTCCAGGGAGTTGGGCAGTGATAGGAACAACTTCCTGTGAGGTTCTGGGGATGACCCCGAGTTCTGTGGGTGCTGGGTTGGATTTGTTGCACTGATTGGTGATAAACCTTGGCATGGAACCCTGGTGCTGCTGTGCCACCACAGGGGCTCACTGGGTGGGTACCCTCCTGCAAAGGAAACAGCTGGGAGATCTCACTCCTGGGCTGAAGAGCCATCCCTCCGGTCCCAGCTTTTCCTCTTCCTGCCATGGCCACACCCATGGAATCATATCATGGACTCAGTGAGTGCTTTGTGTTGGAAGGGACCTTAGAGCACATCTTGAAACCTCACCACCCTGTCAGGGAACAATTCCTAATTCCCAATATCCCATCCATGCCTGCCCTCTGGCAGTGGGAACCATTCCCTGTGTCCTGTCCCTCCATCCCTTGTCCCCAGTTCCTCTCCAGCTCTCCTGGAGCCCCTTTAGGCCCTGCAAGGGGCTCTGAGCTCTCCCTGGAGCCTTCTCCTCCCCAGGTGAGCACCCCCAGCTCTCCCAGCCTGGCTCCAGAGCAGAGGGGCTCCAGCCCTTGGAGCATCTCTGTGGCCTCCTCTGGACTGGCTCCAGCAGGTTCCATCCTTCCTGTGCTGGCCCCAGAGCTGGATCCAGTGCTCCAGGGGGGTCCCAGACAGGCCCCAGGGGAAGGAGGTTCTGGGCTATGCTGAACTCTGGGACACCATGTGGGAGTTTTGCCACGATGTTTCAGGGGATGTGGCTCCCGTGTGACAGCAGCCATCAGCAGCACTGCCCTGGCGGTGGGAGCTGCGCCGGCCCCGGCTGCAGCCACGATCCCAATTCTGTCCCACACAAACTGCAAGGAGCATCCCCAGCGTTCCCGGGGCCCTCGGAGCCCCTGCGATGATGAAGGCAGCTCCACAGGGAGCTTCTGCACACTGGAAATTGCTTTCCCAGGTGGATAAGCCCCCCCAGACTCTGTACTCCTCACCTTCCTCACTTGGCAGTGCCTCACCAGACTGGAGCTGCGTGCTCCACTCTTCCTGGGATCCTGCTGAGCTCCATGGGGTTTTCCTTCACTACAGCTCCTGCCTGGAGACCGCAGGTTTAACTCTGCCTCGGCTGACCGGGCTCAAGTGCCGCTTAAATTGCCGGCAGTGATTTGGAACTCCCATCGCTGGTGATTTCCAGGTCTTTGCTCCTGGGTATCGCCCCCTGCTCCAGCCGCACTGGAGGTGACAATTAGGAAAGAAATAGTAATAATACACGCAATTTGCTCCAGGTTTAACAGCGCAGGGCGATGGGTTGGGCTGGCCTGGGGCTCCCCATTCTCCCTCCCGGGCAGGGTCTGCTGCAGGGTCGGGGCTCTCAGGCAAAGAGATGCAGCGAGTCCTGCACTGTCCCAGTGCTCCTGCTGCCAACACTCCTCGTTTTGGCTGCCACAGGTGATCCACAGGCAGGGTGAGCTGGGAATGCTGAGCAAGGAGTGTTATCCTGGAGGATGTGTGTGTGTAGGAGCTGAATGAACCCAGGCAAGGCTCAGCATCTGCACATCCAGGGCAGGGAACGGAGCTGGGAAGGGGCTGGAGCCCCAGCAGAGGCTGAGGGAGCTGGGCAGGGGCTCAGCCTGGAGAAAAGGAGCTTCAGGGGGGCCCTTGTGGCTCTGCACAGCTCCTGCCAGGAGGGGACAGCCGGGGGGTCGGGCTGTGCTCCCAGGGAACAGGGACAGGAGCAGAGGGAACGGCCTCAGGCTGGGCCAGGGCAGGGGCAGGGTGGACATCAGCAGGAATTTCTGCATGGAAAGGAGGGTCAGGCATTGGTACAGCTGCCAGGGCAGTGCTGGAGTCCCTCCCTGGGCTGGCATGGCAGACATTGGCCAGTGAAGGAGAACAGCTCAGCTCTGCTCTGGGGTTTTGTGGCTGCTGTGGTGGCACAGAGCTGTGGGCTGTGACCCCAGGGGCAGCAGGGTGTGGGGTGTTCAGTGTCCAGAGGATCTGTGGGCTCTTTGGGATGGCTGCTCTGCATTCATCCCTGGGGCTCTGATGTGGTGACCTTGCCTGATGGGCAGCAGGGTTGTGACAGAATTGTCATCTCATCCCAAAAGAGGAGAGCTCATCCCAAAAGAGGAGAGAGCAATCTGGATTGCTGCACTTCTGAGAGTGGGCAGAGCCTTCAGCACTTGTTTTGGGGAAAACCAGAACATTTATTAAATCAGAAACAGCTGCTTGTGCCTGGCAGGACAGTGGGGGCAGGACAGTTCTCAATGGGTGTGACAGTGACAGGGCTGCACTGTGGTGAAGGACCTGCCTTAGCTCCCAACCACTGAAGGACAGGGGCCCCCTCTCCTCCCTAAAGCTTAGCCCAGCCATTTGAGCCAGACTAAAACCTTTGTCAGGAGAAAAAATATCGGTTTATAGCTTGGTAATGTTCAGACCACCCTGGCAGGGAAGTTTGGTGTGAGGGTGAACCCAGAATGGTAACACTGCATGGAATCATAGGAGATCCTGAGCTGGAAGGGACCCACAAGTGGCACTGAGTCCAACTCCTACATCCACAGGAACTGAGGACATTCCCAGGAGCAGTGTAAGAACTCTCCCAAACCGGACTCATGACCATGGACAGCAGCTTCCAGGTGGGAGGAGGTCCCAGCCCATCCCGTATGTACTTCCCTAGGAGCAGTTCAGCTGAGGGAGCTCCTGGGTGCCACCTGCCAAGGCACTCCATGTCCTCATCCTGGGAACAGCCAGCTCCCAGCCTGCCCTGTGCCTGCCTGCCAGCAGCATTCCCATCGCTCTGCCTTTGGCTCTTCCTCAGAAGCTTTCTCTAACAGAAGGAATTTGGGAAGAGGCATTGGAATTTCCCTGTGCTGGAGTTCCCTCCAGGAAAAAGAGCCTTTTCACTTGTCTTCTCCATTGCTGGGAACTCTGGGTTTGTTCTGGTTTGGATGGAGCAAACAGGGCTCATCCTCAGCTGTAGGTGCCATCTCCAGGGAAGCTTTCAAACCTCCAGGAACTCTTTATACCAAATATGTTGCTACTTTTATCTGACGTTTTTCTGATCTGCTGATAGCAAGGAATCCTACACGTATCATTTCCTAGCTCTGGTTGCTCTAATATGCTCAAAAAAGAAAGCAGAAGGCATTAAAGCAGTTCTGATACTTGACAAACCGATGTGATTCTTTATTTACGTGAGGCTGAAGCTTTTGGCTGACATTTTTCACAATAAAATATGATAGAAAATATTCATCTGCATGCCATGTTCCATTTTTAAACAAGAGATTCTAAAGAAAGTCCTTAATTTCAGCTCAGAAGTTTGCTGTAATCACACACCCCGACTGCAGAAATGGGAACAGAGCCTGCAAAGGAGAACAGAGCTTTTTTATAACCTCCCTCATTTCTGCAAGGGCGGAAAACTTGTGACAATCGTCCTTAGACTCATTCTCCTGCACGGCTTGAGCGATGGTCCCCCCTGAGCCCAGAGTTTGTGCCTGTATGAAAACAGCTCACAATGATTAATTTTTGTTGTATTTCTAAGTGCTCCTTGGTTGAGGTTTCATTCATGAGCTGATGCTCAGTCCTGGAAATGGATTCATTATTCATACAGATGCTGGGAGTGCAGGGAAATAATTTTTGCTCTCTAGTATTACCAAAGGCTGTTTATTGTGATGACTGACTGCTAATTAACCATTCCCTGCATGTGCTGGGCCAGGTGGAACAACTTCTGCACCTTTGTTGGGGTACTGAGACATTTTACCAGGAGAGAAGCAATTAAAGGTGAATGAAAACCATCAGGATTCCTTTCAGCATCCAAAAGTAGAGACCTGCACGCTGAGAAAGTACTGGGAAAACATCAAAAACCACAGAGAGACCAGCAGAAAATAATCAACAGTTACCCAGTGCACGTGTCTCAATGGGCACTAAAGGGTTTCTGCAATATTCCATGTTTTTTTCAGAGAAAGGAAAGGTTGGAAATCTACTTTTGATATTCTGAGGAAACAGCACAGATTCAGCAGCTGGGGCTTGATGAGAAAACATGAGGTATCAGCTGACTTGAGAGGGAAGTTGTGAGAGTTACAGACAGCAGGCATTCCCAGGCAGGCAGGCAGCAAACACAGCAGCTGTGAAATCCCTGACACTTCCAAAAGCTGCCTCCTTTGCACAGATACTGATGGCATGGAGAACAAAGAGCTCTCCAGGCTCAGGGTGGGTTTCACTGGCACTCGGTGGCTTCGCAGGAGGCGCTCCTGCCTGACAGAGTGAGGGAAGAGCTGCCCGTGTTGTGCACAAAGCAGGGTTCATTTGGGTAGAAATGAGCTCTGTGCCACAGATAACGGGTTATTATTGCACACCCTGCATCTCCATTCATCCCCAGCCCATGTGACTCCAGCTACAGCCAAGTCAGTTTGAATTAATCTTTCAAGTGTGGCTTTGTGAGACAATGCATCAGATGTTTTAATAAAACTCAGACAGGCTGCTGCTATCACGGGCCTTTCATGCACTAATTAGGGGCTTCTATTATTAAAAAAACACAGCAATCAATGCTCCCAGTAATGCCTTTTTGCGATTGTGATACTCAGAGTTCCATCCTCCTGCACGTTTATAGATCCCTGCCTTTAATATTTAACATGCAGTACTGGTTAGCCCAGTTTGGGGGTGCAGCCCCTGGTTAGCCCAGTTTGGGGGTGCACCCCACGGCCCTGGCCCAGCCCCGCTCGGCCCAGCTCTGTCAGACTGGGCTCTCTTTGGGCTTCTGCTTTGCTTCCCCCACTCCTGCCTCGCCTCTGCTCCCTAACGGAGCAGGAGGAAATGCCAGTGGGTTTGCTCATTCCTGAAATACACTCTGTGCCCTTCTGCCTCTGTCAGCTGTGTCCCATGATTTGCTGGAGCTCTGCTTTTGCCTTAGATGCTGATCATTAATTTCTGGGTTTTTTTCTTCTAATTCTCATTCTCATTATTTTGTACTCATTGTCAGTATTTTCCCAACATTACAGCCCAGCTTCCATGGGGGTTAAAGCATCCCTGGCATTCCCAGTCACTGGAGTGGCTCCACAATCCACCTTACCTGTCCAAATCTCCTGGACATGAGGCTCTCAGTGACCCCTGGCTCTCACTGTTTGATCAGGCTTGGGCAGATGGAGGAGGCTTCATTTTGCCTTGTCCTGTGAACAAGCCATGATCCCAAATGTGTGGGGATGGCAGAGCTCACTGCCAGGCCCTGCTGAGCAGCCAGAGTGGGGCTCAGGCTCAGGGACACTGCTGACCTGGCCTGAGCTGCCCTTCTGGGCTGGGTGCAGAGCTCTGCCCAGCACCAAACTCCAAACAACAGGCCTGGGACCTGTTCCCACTGTGCTGGGAAAGGTTCCTCACCTGGGCAGGAGCTCTGGGATATTTGGGGAAAATGTTTCACTAGGGAGGGAAGAGTCTGGGCTGGACAAGAAGAGGCAGAAATGGATGCTCTGGGTCTGGTCAGATGCGTTTTCTAATCTGTGATGGGCTTAATCCTCACCTGGCCCAGGACATGGACCTGACCTGGGCAAGCAGCAGCAGTGCTGTGAGGGATCCCCAGCCTGGGACAGACAACAGACAAGTCCCAGGTGACATTTGTGGTCTGTCCTCACCCCTGGACATGCTGGGGGCAGGAAAGGCTGTGACGCAGAGGAACTGAGGCCCACAGAACTTCCCAGGCCAACCACGTCTCCAGAGCTGTGGGGAGCACAAGGCTGCTTTGGACACTCACACTGGGTTCATCTCACTCTCACCTGGGCTGTGTCCAGCAGCTTTTCATGTCCTTGTCCAAGGGGCTGGAATGCTCCCTGGGCACTGCCTCTTTCCTGCACATCTTTCTTAAGAGCAAAATGTTTCCTTTAAAGTCTTGCCAAGGATGGATGTGTCTGCTCCAGCTTGGCTGCAGCCTATAGGCTTCCTACAGGAGTTTTGGACACACAGTCCTGGCCTGATCCCAGCACCCTCCAAGCTCTCGGGCACATCAGTCTGGTCGTGGATCACAGCAACTTCCTGTGAGCAATGACCCACGGAACCACGGAATCAAAAAATCAGGGAATCACAGGCTGGTGTGGGTTGGAAGGGACCTTAAATTCCATCCCATTCCACCCCTGCCATGGCAGGGACACCTCCCACTGTCCCAGGCTGCTCCCAGCCCCAATGTCCAGCCTGGCCTTGGGCACTGCCAGGGATCCAGGGGCAGCCCCAGCTGCTCTGGGCACCTGTGCCAGGGCCTGCCCACCCTGCCAGGGAACAATTCCTAATTCCCAATATCCCATCCATCCCTGCCCTCTGGCAGTGGGAGCCATTCCCTGTGTCCTGTCCCTCCATCCCTTGTGTCCCCAGTCCCTCTCCAGCTCTCCTGGAGCTGCCCTTCAAGAAGATGAACGTGACAGAACCAGGACAACTGCTGTGCCAGGGTGACAAGAGGGGACACCTGTGCACCTGGGAGACCTCCCGTGGCAGATGCTGTGAGAGCACAGTCACAGCTGCTCCCACCACGCAGAACTGGGTTATTTGGGAAAATGTCAGTGTGAGCAAATGAATGACTCAGCATTATTCCAGTGAGCAGCAGAACACCTCCGTCTCTAATAGAAACAACTCAAATCAATTAACAAATGCAACACTGAGTAGCTCACTTGCAGGTATTTAATATGAATTGCTCCATGGAACTGATAAATCTTTAGAGAAGAGGCAATTAGCTCTAATGCAGCTCAGTAATTACTGACTGTAACGCTCTCCACGATAGATTCTGGAGAACAGAACTGGCAATAGTGAAGGCAGCAGGACCTGCAAAAGCAGCTCAGCCCCAAGAACAAAACCACCCAGCACTAAATGTGTGTCCATGTGCCCACAACCTGCACTCTCTCCTTGGATGCATTTTGGCCTGCAGGAATCAGGAACACATCCCCTGACACAGGATTTTGCCACCAAATGCAACTTTTTAAAAGTTGCTAGACCAAATTTTCCTACCAGTTTGTTCTCCCATTGGGAAAATAAAATTAACTACCCAGAGCTGGTGGTGGCATCTCCCACCCAGATGAGAGCTTTCCCTTGGGTCTGTGTGAGGAGGCTTGTTCTGGCAGCCTGGTGGCCAGGATTTGGGTGTGAGCAGAGGTGCCACTGTGGAGCTTTGCTCATAATCCTGTGCCATGAACTCTGGAATGAGCAGGGAGGTTGGAGCAGATGATCCTTGCAGCCTGACCCATCCTGGGATTCTTTAAGAATGAAGAAGGTGCTTGAAGCTCAGCCCTTTGGTCATGGAAGAGCTGTCTGAGCTGGCCAGTGGAAATGCAGGAGAGCTTCCAGTGCTGGCAAACTGCACAGGATTTTCCCTTTTCAGGCCATCTGGAATGGACAGCCAGGGCTGGGGTTACTGGGGGAAAGCTCTGCATCCAGCTGCAGCCTGAGTACACCATCCCCCTGGGTGGGAGATTTCAACTGCTTTGCTTGGAAGCACCCTTTATGCTCAGGCAGCTGTGGTGCTCCTGGCCCTGCTCTGGAGGCACAGGCTGCCCCTGGATGATGGTTTGTAGTTCTCCCTCAAAGAGGACCTTTGCCCAGCCCACATGGTGGGAAAGGGCCCAGTTGAAGCACTGGTTGTGTTCCAATGTTTTATTTGTGGTTGTCCATCTTCTGAAGGGTCTTTCTGAAACTGCCCAACCAGTTTTGCCTTGCTCCTGTCTCTTCAGGAGCACCCTGTGAAGTGAAGTCTCCCCTCCCAGTCCAGGTGGGTGCATCCAGCCCTGTGTTTGCAGGGGTCCTATGACACTGCAGGAGAACAGGTCCTGGAGACCAGCTTGGCCTAGCCTGGGCTGTTGCAAGGTGCATCCAGGATGGTCCATGAGATCCTTTTCCCTGGAATCAGTGTCACCTGAAGGACTTGTCTTCTGAGGGCAGTGTCTTTGGCAGACCTGTGAACCAGCCTGAAGCTGAGCTTGGCATGGATCATTTCCCTGAGGGCAAAGGGGTCCTGCTGCTGCTGCAGACACCCCTGGGGAGTGTCCCCTGTGCCAGGTGTCCCTGTGAGCTTGGCCCTGCGTCTATCCACCCTCCTTGGACAGCATTCCCAATGCTGTTGGGGAATGGGGATGGCTGCAGGGAGGGTGAAGCAGCAGGGCCCTGTTTGCACCACATCCTGCCCATGCCAGAGCCATTCCCAGGGCTGAGGAGAGCTCTGCTCAGTCTTGACCTTGCTGTTCCAGCCCTGGCTCATTGGTATGCTGTGAGCTGGGCACAGAAATGAGTGGCTTAAATGCAGCACCATGCAAGGAATACATTAGAGAGCCTCACCATGGAACAATGTCCCCATAACTGGGCACCACAGAGCACACAGAGCTCACCCTGCCTGCTGCACTGACTGCTGAAAACCTGCCTGTGCTGGGCAGAGTCTGCTCCATGGAATCTCTGAATTGCAGAGGCTGAGAGACCTCTGTGATGGGCACAGAGGGCACCAGATGTACCCTGGCTACCCCTGGGGCACCAGGATTGGGTCCAGTGTTGGTGCCAGCACTCTGGCAAGGCACAGCCTGCAGTGAGAGAGCTCTCCACTCACAGCAGGCTCTGGGTGGGTGCTGTGTGTCTGTGAGCTGGGCAGTCTGGGCACAATTCCTTTCCCACAGGGAACCTGGGCTCTCAGAACTGTGCTTTGGGCACACCTCCAGTGCTGTCCCTTCTCCAGGGAATGGGAAGGGCTCCTCCTGGCCTTTGGCCCTGGGAACAGGACCCAGGCCCAGGCCCTGCTTGACCAAGTGGAGTTTGCTGAATTCCATGGAGGAGACCCCTGCAGTCCCTGGGCTGAGGAGGGAACTGCTGCCTGCACAGAGGGAGCAGGGCTGGGTGTGCTGGGGAAGGTGCCAGGGAGGCAGGGGAGGGAGCAGGGGGTGCTGCTGGCAGGGCTTGTGCACGCAGGGCATGGAGGGCCCTGGCAGGTACAGGGAGCTGGCTTGTGCTATTGTGGAGTGCCAGGTCTTGGAGACCGTGACAGTTCCAGCGTGGAACAATGGCAGGGATGCTCAGGTGTGTGCAGCCAAGATCCTGCAGGAGGAAACAGAGGGGGGCAGGGGCAGAGCTGTGTGTGAAGGAGGGTGTCAGGAGCAGAGGCAGGGCAGGAGCCATGGAGTGAGCTTGGAGGGCAGGGAGGAAGGACACCCATGCTGTGGCTGTGAGCAAGGGAGGCAGGGGCTGCAGGGACAGGGCAATGGGTGTGCTGTGCCTCAGCCAGGGCACACAAGTGGCACAGGACCTGCTTTCCACATCTGGTTTGCTCTGGTTGTATTTATTAAGAAAGCAGAAAGTCATTTTTTCCTTTTTCATTCCCCCAGTTGCACTCTAAGCAGCTTCCCCCAGCTCAGCCAGCTGTGACATCCTCACACACCAGAGGTGCTCCTCAGAGGAGCTGGGAAGCACTGCAGGAGTTTGGAGCTGCAGGTCCTGTGGGTGCCAGGGGTCCAGCTGGCTGTGCCCACCACAGGGAGCTGGGCTGTGGGCCATGCTCTGGGTGTGACTCCTGTAGAGATAGGGTGACCCCTCTGAAATGCATTGTTTGTCCCCGTAGGGGTCCTAGGAGGAAGATGCAAAATTGAATTGACTGAGGTCCTTCAGAAAAAAATGTGCCAGTTTTCCCTCCCACAGCAGCTGGGCCTGTCCTGATCTGCCTCACCTGTCCCAAACTCTGCTGGTGCAGCTGGGGAAGGTCCTGATGAGGGTCACTGCCCTGAGCACACAGGTGACAGTTGGCAGAGGCATTGTGGGCCTGCCTCTTACGGTTCCTTACCGGCCACTCTGTCTTCTCCTGGCTGAGGAGCAGCTGAGGGCCCTTGGGATGTTCAGCTGGAGCAGAGGACACTGAGCTCAGAGCTCACCAGGGGCTGCAGCTCCTCCCAAGGGCAGCTCCCATCTCTGCCCTGGGACAGGGACAGCACCCAGGGCATGGCTGGGGCTGGGCCAGGGCAGCTCAGGCTGAGATCAGGGCAAGGTTCTTCCCCCAGAGGGTGCTGGCACTGCCCAGGCTGCCCAGGGAATGGGCACGGCCCCGAGGCTGCCAGAGCTCCAGGAGCCTTTGGGCAGCGCTGCCAGGGATGGACAGGGTGGGATTGTTGGGGGGTCTGGGCAGGGACAGGAGCTGGATCAATGATCCCTGGGGGTCCCTTCCAGCTGAGGGTGTTTCACAACTCTGGGTCTCACCCGAAGCTGTCCCGAGCAGTTTTGTGTTCCCGGCTCCGGGAAAGGGGATTCGTGTCATTGACTGGCATGAGAAGCCAGTACCAGCTTCAGCGTGGGCTCCTCTCTCGGTGTGAGGAGACACAGAAATGAGCTGCTGAAGGCCACCCCGGGCAGGTGACACATCCCTGCCGCTGTCACACCCCTGGCAGTGGGTGCACCGCGCTGCAATGAACCCCCGGAGGGAGCGACCCCAGACCAGCCCCGGGGGGTCCGGGGGCTTTGGGGCTGAGGATGCTCATTCAGACCGAGTCTGACCCCCTGGCAGGGATCCCCGGGCTGTCCCTGCCGCCGGCAGGGCGCTGCTGCCGGGCCAGCCCGCAGCCCCTGCGGGGCGCCATGAAAGTGAAAGGGCAGCCCTGGGCCGGGCGAGGGGGGGCTCGGATGAGGCAGGGGCCGGCTCGGGTGAGCCTGGGGAGGCTCGGATGAGGCAGGGGCCGGCTCGGATGGACGAGGGGAGGCTCGGATGAGGCAGGGGCCGGCTCGGATGAGGCAGGGGCCGGCTCGGATGGACGAGGGGAGGCTCGGATGAGGCAGGGGCCGGCTCGGAAGAGGCAGGGGAGGCTCGGGTGAGGCAGGGGAGGGCTCGGATGAGGCAGAGCAGGCTCGGAATAGCCAGGGGAGGGCTCGGATGAGGCAGAGCAGGCTCGGAATAGCCAGGGGAGGGCTCGGATGAGGCAGAGCAGGCTCGGAATAGCCAGGGGAGGGCTCGGGTGAGGCAGAGCAGGCTCCAGCCGAGTCCTGTCCCCGCTGGGTGAGCGCTGCCGCGGCAGCGCCGCTCATTGCTGGAACAGGCCAGAGCTCATTGCTGGAACAGGCCAGAGCTCATTGCTGGAACAGGCCAGAAGATGTAGCTCTCTGGCACCTTTTGTGACTCCAGATGGCTCTGAAGCCTTCCCTCCCTCCCTCCCTCCCTCCCTCCCACTGCTGCAGCGCTCCCTGATCAGAGCCAGGCAGCGGAAACAAAAATAGCCTGGGATCGTGAACCTGGCAAAAGTTTCCAGGCGAGTTTTACTCCAGTTTGAGAGGAGATCTGGGGCTGGGCACTGAGAGGTTTCTTTTCCTATCAGAGGGGATTTAAACTGATCGCATCAAGCCCTCCCATTAGCCACCGAGATACCGAGGTGATTCATGTCTCCTGTATTGTTACAAAGTGATTCCACACTGTAGATCTTTCTGAATGCCCCCTGAATTTATTATTTCCTTGTCCCAGTTGCTATTGGTGACGGCCTTGGTAAAATCCCTAGCAACATATAGAATGCAACATACATGGAAATTAGTTGAATACTTATCAGTATTATAGTCATAAAAGGACCTATTTATTAAATATATGGCTTAAGTGACACCTTAACAGCCAGAGATACTAAATGACATGGGTAACATTCATTTGTATGTTGGTACATTGGTATGATAGTGCGCCAGCTACACTGAACTTTATTACCAACATCAAATTAAGATATATTGTGGGTAACATCATTAGGGCTGCTTGGACTGAACTGAATTTAAATAATGTCTTTAAGATGCAGATTTTTTCCATGGCTTCAAAACGCTCCCCAGCTAATCCCCTGTGGCCCAGAAGTGCCAGCCATGAGCATGAGCCTCCACTCAGAGGAGTGCCCTGATTTAATGATGTCCTTCTGCTGAGATGAGCTACGGGTCCTCAGCAGCACCTTTCAGGTGCTGCTGCACTGAATAAAAATTCCTGGGGTGCAAGATCACTGTTTTCGTGGAGATGAATGGAGATCTCACTGCTTAACTCATCACAGGGAAGGTGCCAAGATCACAGGGAGAACATCTCTGATTTGGGCAGCTCTTTAATGCCACAGCCAGAGAGAGAACATTGGGACTGGAATTAGGGAAGGCACTTGTAGCAGGCAGTGGAGAGAGCTGCTGGAAGCCAGGAAGGCTTTTCAGCACTCAAGCAGCAATCAGGTGGTTTTTCTACAAGAACCACTGTAACTGAGCCAGGAGTTATGGAGTGTGAGGCAGGAGTCACAGGGTGAGATCCTTCAGCTGAACTTATGGGCTTAATTTTAAAATTTTAGACTGCTCATTGCAGACACCAGCTCATGACAGATGTGCTGCAGCCATGTGAGATATCTGGACCCTGATCTTTGTCCCTATGGAGAAAGAAATCAGCATCTTCTTACAGGGTCTGGCAGGGGAAAGAACAGGAATGTCCTCATGTAAACCTGGCACCCCAGCACCCCTGAAGCTACTCCAAAATCCTCTTGATCTCTGCATACTTCCAGGGATGGTGACTCCTGCAGCCTGTGCCAGTGCCTGACCACCCTTTCTGTGAAGAAAATTTCCCACCTAGCCAGCCTGAGCCTCCCGTGGCACAACTTGAGGCTGCTTCTTGCAGTTGTCTCAGTCATTACCAGGGAGGAGAGAGGGACACCAAACAAAACCCCTCAAGGGTGGAGAGCAGGAAGGCTGTGGAGAGCAATAAAGGCAATAAAGGGTGGGATTCTGGGTTTCTGCTGGCACTGTGCAGTGGCACAGAAATGGGACAAGAACAGCCAACACACCGTCTCTGCTTGCTGGGATGTGTCTACGTCCCAAACCTTAGAAACCCCAGTAAAGCTGAACTGTCATCTCTTTAAACATTAAGATCCTCTTCCAATTGCTTTTCACAGCTGGTTTGGCCTGGCCTCCTGAAACCTAGCAGAAATTCCTTGGAGAGCTGGAGGTTGAGAAGGGGCTCAAGCCCTGACTGTCCCACCAACATCCAAATCTTAGAGACCCAAAATTCAACAAATTAAATCAAACAGAGACCAGGTATTCAGGAATTCTAGTTTCTCTTCTGGAAAAGCTGCCTTTGGCCTGGGTTTATACAAAACCCTTCTCCAGAGCCTGGGTCACGATTTGGTAGTGTCTATAAAGGTGCAATGCTTTTAGGTCACAGAAATGGCCCTGCTCATCCTGACCCTCTCCAGAGGAAAGGAGCAGGATCAGAGTCTTCCCCTGCTTGACAGCTTTTGAAATCCATCTGGCTGAAGAAAGGTCAGTTTGAAGCCACCCATGTTGCACGTGGTTAACATTGCTTGGGATTTTCTGTACCCAGAACCAGAGTGGTCAACACACAGAGCCTCATCACAGCCCACCTGCCTTTACCTTCAGCTGCAGCATGAGCCTTGGAACCTCCCAACTTCCAGATGGGCTGGTAAGAGACTCTTTAGCTTTGGGAAGGGATCCACCCTAGCCCTACATCTGGCTTCTCACAAGTATCCCCAAAGAATGGGAAGGGTCTGGGCAGGGGCTGACAACTCATCTCACCTGTGTCCTGACACAGTGCTGTGGGTCCCATGGCATGGGACTGTCTGTTGTTTCTTCAGGACTGCAGAGGCCCTGGAGCAGAGCTGCTGCACGTCTGGGCACTGCTGTTCTGAGAGGTTCTGCACTGGAACAAGCTCACCTTGCTGCCCCTTGATGTGGGAGAGCTGCCGGAGAGATTGTGTTACCCACAGGAGCAAGGAATTCATAAGGAGAAGAAGCCAAACATTTGTAATCCTTCTAAAAGCAGGCTCTGCACTTTGAGGCTGGGTCCAGGGTTTTCAAGGTGCAGCCTCTCTCTCTCAGCAGTGATTTTGCATTCCACAGCTGGGGTTTCTGATAACATCTCACAGCTGTTGTTGAACTCCTGCTCCCCATCATGTTCTGCAGCCACAAGGGCACTGACCTGAGGATCACAGAATCAATAATGTTGGAAAAGACCTCAACAACCATTGAGTCCAACTGTCAACCCTCCCAGCTCCACAGCTTGGTGCAAGGGGGAGCTCTGTGAGCTGAGTGTGGGATCACTAATAAGGCTCCTGAGGACTTCCTGCAGCAATACCTGGGCCTGTTGTATCAATGTTTACAGGAAATCAGCTTTAAAATGCATGTCCCTTTCTCTCAGTGCCTGGCTGCCAAGCAGCAGGGCTGGGGCAGGCTCCCCAGCTGGCCCCACACGCGGACGTGGCACGGGGCTGGTGCTGCTCATTCCGCTTCAGGGTGATTATTTGTGTTCCTTATGCCAGACCTCATTGCATCCACGAGCTGCTCTGCCTCTGTTTATTACATGACCATTTGCACTTTCTGTTAATGTGCATTTGTGATGCAAGAGGCGTCCCTGCCCAAATCCAAGGCTCCTGCTGGCGCCTCTGTCAGCCGGCGTGTGCGGGGCCGGGGACGTGTGGGGTGTGTGCAGAGGCTGCTTTGCCTGTCAATTTGCACTAATTACAGGGGCCTGAAAGCACAGTGAGCTGTGCAGTCCTGCACGTCTTCCTTACCAAGGGCAGGACAGCAAAATGTTGGCGACATGTGGTGTGGAGATATTCACCTGTAAAAGTCCAAGGATCTGCAGGGTCCTGCCCCAAGGAGCTGATGGAAAACCCCATTGCTGGGTCTAGCAGCCTGCAGGGAGTTAGAGAGCGGCTGTGCCTCAAACACCAGTGGCCAGGGAGGGTAGAACAGATGTGCCTGGAAAGGGGCTGGAAAGGGGATGTACAGAGGTGGAGCTGCTCCTTTCTAATGCCCATTTTCCTGCTCAGGTCCATGGGGACTACACAACGCACAGTGCTAGTGCAGAAGTGGGGTCAAGAAGCGGGCAAGTTCAAGAAAGGGGCATGGAGACCACCAAAAGACCCTCAAAGCCACCTAATTCATTTCCAGACAGGTGCAGAAGCACAGGATGTACATGTTCACCATTTACACGATGAGTGAGAAACCTAATCCCAGGATAGGCAAGTCTGTCCCTATAAAATGTGCTGCACAGAGCCCAGGTGGTGCCCCTGGACTCCCTGTGGGCTGGATTGATACTGGACCCAGGGCTGATGATCTCCTTTCCTCTCCTCTCTGCTCTCTTTCACTCTCTCCTTCCTCCTTTTTTTCCTTTATTATTTCATTTCTCTTCCTACTAGAAGAGAGGGGCACAACACACTGGTTTCTATGTCTTGTTTGCTAATAAAGCTATAAAACTTTGTAAGCTTTTTTTTTTTTTTTACCCCTTCTGGCTTTTGCCATTCTTTTTCAACCATGGGCATCTCTGAATCTTGGGTCCTCCCTTCCTTGTGGAAGTGGGATGTGGACTGTGACATAGGAGTGTCACAGGGTGACACAAACAGAATGAGGGTTGTTCTAGGAGAGGTGGCAGCTTGGACTCCCTGTTCTAATGTTGGCTTTTCTCCCTTACTCTTTGAAAATACACATCCCTGACCCCGGGCACTGCCTAGGCCTAGGCCCTGCCTGCTGTCCCACCATTTTTCACACATTTCAGTTCTCAGGAGTTCTGCACAAATTAAAGCAGCTTGATTATCTCACAGGGGATGAGGCAGAAATTGCTGACTCTGGTTTTGTCCCTGTGAAGGTGGTGAGGTCTGTGTCCAGCAGGGCATGGACAGAGCTCCAGACATCCCTGGCAGCTGTTCCCAGGAGCTGCAGCTCTGGCAATGGAATGTGGGACTGTGGAACACAGCTCTGGGAACAAGAGCTCTGGGTGCTGGGATATTCACCTGACACCACCAAGGTCATCCCACCCCACTGATGCTGGGAGGCTGCAAGAACTGGAGCTGCTCCTACAATGGCCTGGAAGGGGGCTGGAATCAGGCTCTGCTCCCAGGGAACAGACAAGGAAAGTTCTGATGTTGTGCCAGGGGAGGTTCACGTTGGGCACCAGGAAAACTTTGCTCACTGAAAGGGTGGTTAAACCTTGGCACAGGCCTGTGCTGGAGTCACCCATCCCTGGAAGTGTTCAGATAATGAGCAGATGTGGCACTTTGCATCATGGCTTGGTGGGCCTGAGCTCTTTGCTCAAAGGTTGGACTTGATGCTTTTGGAGGTCTTTTCTGGCCTGAATGATGCCATGATTCCTACAGGCAGGAATGCACACAGGGAAGTGTATCCTGAGATCAGGCCCTCATTATTCCAGAGCCCTGGAAT
This sequence comes from Molothrus aeneus, assembly GCF_037042795.1. Lineage (NCBI taxonomy): Eukaryota > Metazoa > Chordata > Aves > Passeriformes > Icteridae > Molothrus > Molothrus aeneus. Next base: position 537,643 of record NC_089663.1, read on the forward strand.
GGCTCAGGCACAGAGCTCCCTATGGCTTTATGATTATATGAATATAAACAACATCTACAAACTCGTGCTCATTAATGAACGAGATCTTAGAGAGAGGCCATTCAATGCACAGAGCAATTAACACAGCAGTTGATTAAGGCAGCTTGAGGATAGGTTCTATGAAGAATTCAATATCGCTGCACTGCTTCATGTAGGGGCTTGGCAGAGGCATCAAATCATAACAAATGTGACCTGTTAGCATCAGGAATTCAGGGCCCCTGGACAGGCAGGAATTACTCCATCCCTTTGGCTCCCCTGGTCTCCAGGGACATTTAATCACTGCTGGGCAAAAGGGCCAAGTGCTGCCCTGCCTGCAGGTTCACAGCACCTTAAACTTGTCCCCCCAGCCCTGTCAGGTATCCAGGAGGTGCCATCTGTGGGGAGGCAATTTCTGCTAGGATGCAGCAGCCCATGGAATTGGGGATGTTTCCCAGAGAACAGCATGGAACCACTGCCAGGCCCAGCCATGGTCTGTCACTGCTCGGATGTGCAGCCACCCACAGAGCAGGAGGAAGGCTCTGCACACCCCCTGTCCTGGGAAAAAGAAAGGGATAGAGGGAATGAGTGACCTCTGTGAGGCTGAGCAGAGAGGCACTGCCAGACCTCAGCATCTCACACACCCTGGGCTTTCACCCTGGATTAAAGCAGCCAAACATGGGGGGAGGTGCTTGGGAAGGGGGTGATCCCTGCCTCAGGTCAGAGCATACAAGAGGAGAATGAGAGAAAGGAGTCACAGAAACATTGAATGGTTTGAGCTGGGAGGTATCTTAGAGCTGATCCAGTTCCGCCTGTGGCAGGGGCTGGAACAGGATAAGCTTTAATGCCATTTTCAATCCAAACCATCCCATGATTCTGTGGTTCCCTGTGTCCCTAGGAATGCTGCAGGGTTCCATGCCATCTCTGCCTCAACACACCAGCTCAGCACAGCCACATCTTTGGGAATATGACAGGGATGCTCTCCGTGTGTAGAGTGAGCCTGTTCCAGCAATCACAGGCACTGCAGCCTCGTTGGGTAGGACAGGCACAGCAGCTGCAGGGCCTCAGTTTCCCCTTCTAAAGGATGGACGTGGCATCTGCTCCCTGCCCTTTGCTGAGTGCTCTGGATCCCACAGAGGCTCTCTCCTGCCCTAAGCTTTGCTGCTACTATGATTGCTAGGAAGGAGAGGAGCTTCATTGTCCTAGGAAAATACTGCTTTCATTCAGAGCCTGGAGCACTTTCCAGAAGTAATTAACTGAAAGAAGCTGCTAATTAAAAGATCTGGTGCCTACAGAAGTGTTTGGCAGAGATGGGTGTCACCTTGCTGAGTCTGACATGCTGAGATACAACACTTGAGCTCTCAGCTGCCACCAAGCCTGGCCTCTGCTGCTGCCCAGTCCATCCCAGCAAGGTCTGAGCTGCACAGCTGGGCTCTGGGACAGCACCTCAGGAGCTTGGTCTCCCCTGCCCTGTCTGGGAACAGGCTGATGTCAGGCTGCTGAGCCTTGCACATTCCAAGATTTGTCACCTGGCAGGAGGTGGCACCATGTTCCTCTTGGTCCTGGGGAGCTGGTCACCCACCCCTCAGCCCCAGTACTTGGGGCTTTGTTCCCACACTTCTGGGCAGGACCAGGAACAACACTGGGGCAGAAAAGCCTCTTCCTCACCCCAAGTGTGTCCTGCTGAGCAGCAGCTGCTCAGGGGGGCAGCAAACTGCAGCTCTGAGCTGGACCTGGCTAAAGCTCAGGGAGGGAAATGTGGAAATGTGCAGCTCTGAGCTGGGCCTGGCTAAAGCTCAGGGAGGGAAATGTGCAGCTCAGAGCTGGGCCTGGCCAAAGCTCAGGGAGGGAAATTGCAGCTCAGAGCTGGACCTGGCCAAAGCAGGGCTCAGTGACCAGCTGTGGTCTCTCTGAGCAGGCAGTTTTGAGGACATGGTGTGAGAGCTGGGCCAGGTTCAGGTGTGGCACTGCTCCTCCCCACTGTGGGCACCTGCTACTGCCCAGGCTTTCAGCTGCACCCCGAGTTTTACAGCAGCAGCTTTCCAAAGAGGTTTGGTGTGTTCCACCTCCCGGAACGGAGAGCCAGGAATGCCTTGTGGCCCGTGAGGAGATCCATTCTGGCCCTTCTGGCTGTGGCCAGCCCTGTCTCCTGCTCTGGTGGGTGTGCACTGGGGGGCTCAGCACGGACCTGTTCACCCCCAGCTCCCCTTGGCTTTGGGCTTTCCTCGGCAGCAGCCTGCTGGGCTCTGACCTGCAAACCTGAAGGAAGCAGTGCTCCCCTCTGAAGTGGCAGCACAGCTTCAGGGGCTCTCCAGGGAAGCAGAGATTATGTCCGGCAAAGCCAGGGAGCTTCCACGGGACTCACCCACTGCAGGAAGATCCCTCAGGTGCCTGGCTGAGCTCAGCTGCTCACAAGTAATCCAGGAGAGAGGGAGGGAGGAGCCCGAGGCACGAGGATCTCTGGGATCACACAGAACTACATTCTGCTGCTCTGATGGGAGCAGTAGGAGCTGCTCTTAGCAATCAATAAAGTGTTAATTTGCATTGTCTTTAGTGTGACTGCGGGTGGGCTCATTGTCACCCACCGCTGCAATCAATTACTGAGCTCCAGAACTCGGGACAGAGTCGGGCTGTTTCTGTTGGGTTTGTTTTGTTAAAAGTGCTTTTTACAGCTCCTGAGGTGAGAACTGTGCCAGGGAGGGGGACGGCGGGTGTTGGAAGGGTGGGCAGGGGTGGCCCTGGAGGGGATCTGCAAACGCTTCCCAGAGCAGCTGTGATGCCACAGGCACAGAGCCCAGAGACATGCACGGGTGCCAGCCCAGGGCAGGGGGGCACTGCCAGCCACAGGGGCTGGCCCAGCACCCCGTGTGCCCCCTTGGAGGAGCTGCAGCCCCGCTGAGCTCCGAGCTCAGCCCTCAGAACAAACCCAGTGCCCTCAGCTGCTCCTTTGCAGCTCCCCTGGAGCCCCTGGGCTGGGGTAACGCTCTCCCCGCGCCCCTCGCTGCCCTTGGCGTGGCTGTGCTGCCACATTCCTGCTTTTCCTGCCTGTGCACGCATCACTGCCTGGCACGAGCAGCATTAGCCACTGTACCACACCCAGCAGCTCTGTTACACCAGCCACCATCTCCGGGACCAGTGTGACTCCTTGGGGATGCAGGCAAGGCTGCTGGGGTGCAGGAGGGGCTGCTGGGGTGTCTGAGGGGGTGCTGGGGTGTCTGAGGGGGTGCAGGAGGGGCTGCCGGGGTGTCTGAGGGGCTGCTGGGGTGTCTGAGGGGGTGCAGGAGGGGCTGCCGGGGTGTCTGAGGGGGTGCTGGGATGTCTGAGGAGCTGCTGGGGTGTCTGAGCAGCTGCTGGGGTGTCTGAGGGGCTGCTGGGGTGCAGGAGGGGCTGCCGGGGTGTCTGAGGACCTGCTCCCCTCTGCCGTGCTGGGGCTGAGGGAAGCCCCTGCCTTCCTTGGCTCCCCCTCCGCAGCTGTTCCAGGTGGTGTGTGTGAAATCCTCACCCCTGAAAGCTCTTGCCAAGGCTCTGCCTGGGCTGTCCTGCCTGCCTAGGGAGGAGCTGGCACACCCCAGTCCCTGCCAGGGCTCGGGCTGGGGCTGCACCACAGGGATTGTCCTATGGAGGACTCCCAGCACGAGGGGGGAGCACACTGGGGCTGGGCAGAGCTCGGTCCCTTTGCACACTCGTGGAATAATCTCATGGCTGAAGTCCCAGAGAATCTTCTCGGTTGTATTTTCTTTGTCTAATGTTTTTCCCTGCGCAGGGCTGAGGGATCCTGTGTGCCTGCAGAGGCAGGAATCCAAGCAGGGAGCACCAGAGGCTCTGGGGGTCCTGGGCAGGGAAGTGTTCCCTGAGAAACCCTCATGGAGCTGTTCTGGGCACGGGCTGGGCAGCAGAAAGGCTCCTTGTGGCAGTCACCAGCCTGAGCGTCCTCTCTGTGTGACAGAGTTGTGAGTAGGGTCTGTTTCCTGTGACATGGCAGTGCTCTCTTCAGGGTGGCATCTCCAGGGATCCTGACTCTCTAAAGCAGTTCAGATATAAAATGAGGATCATTTCAATTGAACCTTGATCACTGGATTACTGTGAGCAGGGTTTTGCATGCAAGCACAGCTGACACAGCCCTCCACACTGAGTTGTATGCACACACCTCTCTCCTGCTCCTGCCTCCCCCTCACACACCCCCTGGAGCCTTGCTCAGTTCTTAGACAGATCACCTGGATCCCTCAGTCCAGCCTAAGCTTCACAAGTCATGGATGGAGCAGGGAAAGGCCTCAGTGAATTCCTGCCTCCAGGAGCAGAAATCAGCCTCATCCCTTGGGCCTTTGCAGGGTGATGTGGGGGTGCCACGTTCTCCCCTCCAGGGCATCTCCCTGCTCTGCTGGGGCAGGGCTGTGCTCCAGACATGCTGGGGATCATCGGGATCGTTCCTTCCTCTGCCTCGGCATTAATGACTCCCAAATGGCTCAGGTGATAAAGGGGAGATCTCTGTGATCACGTGCTGGGAAGCTGGAGTGTGGGAACAGCAGAGGAGCTGCTCAGGACTCAGGAGCATGACTGGAGACTCTCTGTGCCTGCTCTTGGGTGGTTCTGTGTTCTGCCAGTGGTGGAGTTCCTGTCCCAGAGCTGCCCAGGTGAGGCTGCTCAGCACGGGCACAGGAGCTGCTGGCACCTTTGGGCTGGAGCTGTGCCCAGCCAGGGCTAATCAGGTGCCAGGAGGGATTGTCTGGCCTTCCTCTGCTCTCATTCTCCCTGTGTGTCACTGCAGATTCCACTGAAGTGACTCCAATTTACTCCTCACCAGGGACGGAAGAGTCAGCTCTTGTATTCTGAGCTGTAGTAAACTATTTTTAACAACCACAGCATTCATCATGAAAGGCTCTCTGTCTGCTGCAAGGAAGGAAGGAGTGAATAATGAATGAACACAGAGCTGAGCTGATCCCTGTGCCCAGCCAGCCTGGGGAGAGAGCTGGGCAGGCTCCGAGGCTGCAGGTGTGCAGGGCAGCCTGGGGAAGCACATCCTGGCAGCTCCAGCACTTCCAGGAGCCCTGGCTGCTCCATCCAGCCCGGCACAACACCAGCCTTTAATTGCTCTGCTCCACCTGCTTCAGAGCTTGGATCACAAGGTGCATTTAAGCTCTGAGGTGAGGCCTTGGCCTTGGTCTTAGCTGGGTTTGGGGTTGTTTCATCTGCCCTGTACCCTGAACATCACCATGGGCTCGCCAAACATGCTGGGCTGTTGGCCCTGGTTGCCATCACTGCATCTGCTCCTCTTGTTGGGGTACTGAGGCACTTTCACATTGTCTCCTGGGCTTGCCTGCCCCCAAAACCAGCCCCACTTGGCTCCCATCCCTGACAGCTCAGGATTGCTGGAGCCCTGAGGTGACATCCCTGCTCCTGGCCCTGAATCTGTGCCCCCTGGCTGATCTCCACGTCCTGCAAGTCACAGCTGTGACATTCCTGCGACCAGAATGACCCCTGAACACTTGAGTGGGGTTTTGGAAAGGCTTTGGGGACTTTACTTATCAGATGAGGCTGATCTTTGCTGCCTGCCTGGAAGGACTGTGCAGAGCCAGGAGCTGGGCTCCAGGATCCTAGTGGGTCCTTTTCAGCCCAGGATACCCTGTGATTTTATGATTCTATGATCACGTTTCAAATATTGTTTGCTCAATGAAAATAATGGGGGGATGCTCCAGTAAAGGCCATGAGACCCCCTTGATGTGCTTGGAGCCTGAGCAAGCTGCCCTTTGTAAGGACTGGGGGAACATGATGGGGCAGAAGGCTTTGAAGGGCACTTCCCCCTGCCCCAGGTCCCTGTGGCAGCCGAGCTCCAGGTGCCTGGAACACGGACCTGCAGAGGTGCTGCCCCCGAGCTGTGCCCTGCCCTTGGTGGCACTTGATAAAAACGAGAGCAGGCTCCCACTACCAAAGTGATTTTAGCATTTTTTACAACAAAAAGAAAGGCCTGAAGCAAGGGGGTCCCCGGGCCGAGCAGGAGAGCAGGAGCGTTCCCGTGAGGATGGAGCGGCGCTGGGGCTGCTCAGCAGTGATGGTGGAGCTGCACGCATTCAGTGGGTCAGATGCCCCTTTTTATCCTGTTTTTTGTCCCCTTGGATTGGTTTCTGTTTGGATCCTTCATTTGCATGAAGGTTTAAGGCCTTGATTGGCCCATTACAGTTCTGTCCAGGCTGGCTCGTTTCACTGGGGGCTGCTGCACTTCACTTAGGTGCAATATGGTATGTTGAGTACCAGATTTCCTATAACTACCATTTGAACCCCTTTTACAATATAACAACCAAACTAACAGTACATGCTTAACGATTTATCAACTATTTTACAACAGTTTCTAACCTATATTTAACAGCACTGGTCACACAAACCACCTGCCCGTGGGTGGCAGTGGTGACACAAACCCTGCCCTGCCCGTGGCTGGCAGATGCCCCTTTTTATCCTGTTTTTTGTCCCTTTGGATTGGTTTCTGTTTGGATCCTTCATTTGCATGAAGGTTTAAGGCCTTGATTGGCCCATTGCAGTTCTGTCCAGGCTGGCTCGTGCTGCATTCACTTAGGTGCAATACGGTAGTGGAGTGCTGGATTTCTTATAACGACCCTTTTAACCCCTTTTACAATAACCAAACTATAGTACGTGCTTAACAATTATCAACTATTTTACAACAGTTTCGAACCTATTTTTAACAGCACTGGTCACACAAGCCACCTGCCCGTGGGTGGCAGTGGTGACACAAACCCCGCTGTGCCTCAGGGATGGTGCCCTTCAGGCAGGTCAGAAGGGTGCTGAGCTCTGCAGGCCCATCACAGTTTCAGGTCAGGTCCTGACGGGGCTGGCAGCAGCTCCTGTGCAGGGAATGATGAATTAGGCTCACTGTGCCTAATGAGGGCGGGGATTATTGGGTTATAAATCAATTAAGTCCTTCTGAGGAAGTCACAAACCACAAGAAGAAGCCATGAAAAGAGAGAGCAACCTCTGCTGTCTGGGGAAGAGTGGGAGCCATGAGGTGCCCTCAGCCTTCAGGTTTTCCTGGAGAGGACCCCCTGCCAGCTGTGATCCTCTCTGGTGTGACAGTGCTGGCTGAGGGGGGAACCTGCTGTGCTCTGTGGGGTTTGGGGGTTTCCAGCTGCAGTGCCCCTTCCAGGAGATGAATCCTGCTCTGCCTGTGCAGTCTGGATGGGTTTAGGTTGCCAGAGCTGGCTGTGATGACTGTTTCCAGGGACTGGCAATCCAGATGCACATCCAGATGTGTCTAAAGAGAGAAGAGACCTCACTAGAGGCTGCAGCTCCTCCCAAGGGCAGCTCCAATCTCTGCTCTGGGACAGGGACAGCACCCAGGGCATGGCTGGGGCTGGGCCAGGGCAGCTCAGGCTGAGATCAGGGCAAGGTTCTTCCCCCAGAGGGTGCTGGCACTGCCCAGGCTGCCCAGGGAATGGACACGACCCCGAGGCTGCCAGAGCTCCAGGAGCCTTTGGGCAGCACTGCCAGGGATGGACAGGGTGGGATTGTTGGGGGGTCTGGGCAGGGACAGGAGATGGGCTGGGTGATCCTGTGGGCCCCAGTTCAGGACATTCCATCATTCTGTGATTCTGCAGCACCAGGGTTTCCCTGTCTGGCAGGCTCCTCTCCTCCAGGAGGATGTTGGAGGGGCTCACGGGCACCATGTAAGCCCTGGGCACAGCAGGGTCAGCTGGTGGGTGCTGGTGCTGGCTCAGGGAATTGGGATGGTTTGGCCTCTCGTGACCAATTCCCTCTCCAAGTCCCTGTGTCAGAAGGATGCCCCCAGGCTGTGCAGCAGGGGCCAGCTGGGAGCATGTCCCTGGAATGCTGGATGAGGTCCATTCCTGTCCCACCACACGTGGCCAGGCCAGGAGAATCCTCAGGCACCTGTAGTCCTACCCACCCACCCCTGCAACCCAGGGCCTGACAAAACCCCAGACTTCTCCTGAGTCCAAACTCAGCATTATCTTTTTTGGGCGAAGACAATCTCACCTGTGACAGTTTGATTCCTGTTTCTTTGCAAGAGGCTCCAGCTGCCTCCTGTTCCTGTGCCCAGGGGGATCTGGGGAGGGGGGTGGGAACAGGAAAATGGGCACAAACAGCACAAACAGCATTCTTTGGGCAGAGGTGTGGCCCAGCCTTGCTGAGGGGACCAGAGGTGACAAGGAAGTTGTGCAGCAGCTGCAGGACCATCCCTGCCTGAGGCACCTGCAGAGGCAGGGCAGGCAGGTACGTGCAGCCCCCTCAGCAGGGTCCATGCCCCTGGGTCCAGCACAGGACAGAGCCCACGGCTCCCAGGCAGAGATGAGAACACAAAGGGTGCAGCCTTGTCTTCCTGGGTGGTTTTCAATTCAGGGCTCTTTAGAGCAGGGCTGGAAAAGTTTCCAGTTTGGGACTGGTGAGTGATGGCAAGGAACCCCTTCTCTGGGAGTCACATGGCTCCCATGCTGCTCATTGTCCTCCAAGTTCTTGTTGTGCTCTGTGTGAACAAACCTCCAAGAAAACAGCAATGCAGCATTTTCTACATCCTAATGAGCTGCTTCCTAATAGTTGTCTAATGAGCTGTGCCACACAGCAAGGCAGCCTTGTTTGCTTTAATCTCTTTAACTACAGCCTATCCTAGAGGCAAGGCAGCTCAGGGCACCATGAGTGGACTCGAGGCTGGGCAGACACCTTGGGGATCAGGGCTTGTCCTCTGGTGTCTCTGGTGCAGGCCTGGAGATGCCAGCATGGGGGTTAACCCAGGGGTGCCTGAGCTGTGGGTCAGGGGAATCAACCTGCAAAATCACCCTGCTCAGAGGAGATCCTGTCCTGGCTGACATTCAGCTGCTCTTGAACAGTTAAATTTTGAGGCAAACAGAACACTTTCAGGGAACAGAGGTGAAATGAGGAGCAGACATCAGGGAGGTCTCAGGAAGGTCTCACTACAGCTTCCAGTACCTTCAGGGGCTCAGAGAAAGGAGGGAGAGGGACTTTTCATACAGGCACACGGGGACAGGATAAGGGACAATGGTTTTAAATGTACAGAAGGCAGGGTTGGGTGGGATGTTAGGAGGAATTTCTTCCATGTTTGGGTGGACAGGCCCTGGCACAGGTGCCCAGAGCAGCTGGGGCTGCCCCTGGATCCCTGGCAGTGCCCAAGGCCAGGCTGGACATTGGGGCTGGGAGCACCTGGGACAGTGGGAGGTGGCCCTGCCATGGCAGGGCTGGCACTGGATGGGCTTTAAGGTCCCTTCCCTGTGGAGAGCTTTGTGGACAGCTGGCTAGCTGAGAAAGGTCACGTCGACATAATATCGTTTGTTAAGTTAGAAGGAGGCAAGTCTAGGATTCAGCAGTCAGTGTCCAACCACTGACAAGGACATTGTGCCCTCGGTGCAACAACAGGATAGAGGAGAGGATCTTTTGCCAAAAATATGAGGATAGTTTCAGCAGAATAACCACAAGAATGTAGAAGTAGTAACAAAATAACCATAAGAATATAGAAGTAGGCGTGGTTGACCGATAAGTAATTAACCAATCATGAGCTCAGCTTTGCAATATGTATAAGCTTCATTAACACCAATATAAATATGTGTGAACTATCAATAAAGTTGGAGACTTGCTGATCACACATATTGTGTGCTGCATTTCTTCCACTGATCCAACACTTCCCTCCCAACCCGGTCCCTGATTCCATGCTCTGTATTGGTTGTGCCCATCTGGGCTGGGTGCTTGGTGCTGCCCCTGAGCCTGGCACAGGACATCACACCCAAACAGCTCCAAACAGAGCTGCCCCTCCAGGGCAGGGCTGGGACAAAGGCCCTCACAGGAGAACACTTTGACAGAGGCACTCTGGTCTCTGGCCACATCCCAGCAGGGCAGGGACTTTCCCAAAATCCCTTCTGGGCCTGTTTTTGCCCCTGCCTGGCAGCTGCTGGTGGCTTCATTGTGCTATCTGAGGACATCCCCTCTTTTCCAGCTGCTGGTTTCCAAGCTATGCTCTGCAGAACCCAGCAGGCTCCTTTTGGCTCCAGAGCAGCCTAAAGGGCCCTTCTGGCAGGAGAGGGTGACACTGAGAGGGTGACATTGAGCACCTCAATGCATTTTGTCCTCATGGGTTAATACAGGATCAGTCTGTTTTACCCTTTGGAATATTAAGGAAGCCTCCAGAGGGGATGAAGCCTCCAGAAGAGCTGATCTGTGCCTCCCTTTGCCAGTGTTTAGGAACATGAGAGTTCCACCTCATCACCTAATTCTCCAGGGGGCAATTTGTCTCCTCCTGATGAGGACATGTCCAGCCAGGGTACGAGAAATGAAGTGCTCAGCTTTCCTGCATCTGCACAGAGAGGCCCAGAACAGGAGGCTCCACCTGCAAACTCCTGCAGGAGAGCCTGGAGGAAATGCTGGCATCTTCAGTATTCCAGTGCTGAACTTCCCACCAGGGCGAGTGCTCAGGTGATAACTCTTTGCTTTTGATCTATTGGATTTTGCAGTGTCTTTGGTATGGTGATGAGACTGCAATATCCCATAATAGATGGCTGTTTCTAGCAAGAGCTCTGCTATAATTGTATTTATGAGCAGAATACTTATAGAGGCCTTCAGGGAGCTTCAAGTGTAAAAACATTCCTATAACAACATATAGACAGCCAACAGCCAAGCAATTAATTTCTGGGCTGAGAGTGGTGTTGGGGGCTCTGTCCTGTTTTAGAAGATCCATTAAAGCTGCAGAGGCTCTGCTGGAGGCCATGGGGAGCTGGACACTCACTCCTTCCTCTGTACTTTGTGCACCTAACATTGGCTAAATCTAAAGGAGACCACTGAAGTTCTGCTGTGCTCTGGGGGAACCACAAATTTTTGTCACAGAATATCCTGGAAGGGATCCCCCAGGATCCTCCAGCCCAGCTCCTGGCCCTGCCCAGACACCCCAACAATCCCACCCTGAGCCTGGGGAGGTCAGGCAGTAACAACCCTCCCTGCCAGCCTGTCCTCCCAAGGGAACAGGCAGCACAGAGCCTCTTCCCTTGGGGTGAAGCTCCAGAGCGGGAGGTGGGATCAGTTCTCCACACCTGACCCTTGCTTGCTGCGCGTCCTCATCTCTGTTTTCCTCTTTGCTCTTTCTGTCCTCTCCCCAGTCCCAAAGGCTCAGGTGATGCCATCCTGCTCTAGGTCTGGCTCCACGTCAATGAAGTCCCAAAAAAATCCGCATCCCTTGACAGGAGTCTCAGGTCTATGTTTGTCACTGCTTGGGCTGAAATTACCTTAATAATGGGATATTCACACGATGCCAATCCCCCACAGAGTGGCATTAATCAGCCTTGTTCTGCAGGGGAAGAAATTATATTGCTGTTAAAGATCACTTATTTACAGTTTCTGATTAGGAGGGTGAGAGGAAGGGAGATTGTTTGCATCATTTTATAAAAAAAAAAAAAAAACAAAGAAACCCAACAAACCAAAAAGCCAAACCAACAGGCTCTTCAAATAATTATGAAGTTTTAAATTAAAACTGTTGAGGAAAGTTTCCATTCAGTGGATAAACTCTGTCTTGGAAATGGCAAGGACTTAGCAAGTGGCAAAGGGGCGCAAAAAGCCCCTAGTAGGAATAAAAAGAATTTCTATTGTTATAATATGGACAGTACCAGTATTATAAAACAAAATGTCTTAAGGATTGATTTGTATCCTCCAAACACCTTGGAAGGGGTTCAAGCTGGCAAGGGCAGACTCCAGAGCTGCACAGCCCCTCCCAGAGCAGATGTCAGAGCTGAGCCTAAGCTGCTCAGTCTGTGTGTTAAACTCAGCACTTTCCTGGGCCCTCCTGTTTCTCACAGAGCCCTGCCAGTGCCAGGATCAGCTGGGGAGGGAGGCACAGAAACAGAAGGGGCTGGGTTAGGGCTTGGGGCTGAGCTGCTCATCCACAGAGAGAGAATTAAAGGTACCTGACCCCAGGTGGGTACCTGAGCCATGCTCGAGGCTTTTCTCTGCCCTATTTTGGGAAAATGTGTCTTTAATAACCCCAGGTTGCTGGGTTCAGCTGGCCCCCTGCAGCTGCCAGGAGGAATTTTCCTGATCTGCTCTTTAGGGGAGGGTGTTTCTCCTGATCCCTCGGTGCAGGGGATCACTGCAGCTGGAAATGCAGTGCTTGGGGTGGGCTGTGCCCTGGGCCAGCTCTGCCTTGGAGCCCCACCACAGAGATGTGCCTGTGTTTATCTCTGACCCTGGCAGGGCTGTCCTGTTCACCCAGGATGGGCTTTGCAAACCCATTTTGTGTTTTCATTGTGAAATAAAGAGACAAAAAACACTCTTAGGGATGCTGGGAGAAACAGGAAATGGAAGTTGAGGAGAGAACAGCAGCTGCTGCTGCTCACATTTCCTTTGGTCCCTCTCTGCTGCCCCAGTTTTCTCAGGGGTGGGTGAGCCCAGCTCCTCCCAGGAGATGGAGGCCCAGGGGATGGGAGCTCCCACCCAGACCTGCAGAGCCCTGGACCTGCGAGTGCTGAGCCTGGACTGAGTGCTGGTCTGAGCCTGGACTGAGTGCTGGTCTGAGCCTGGACTGAGTGCTGAGCCTGGACTGAGAGCTGGTCTGAGCCTGGACTGAGAGCTGAGCCTGGGACTGAGTGCTGGCCTGAGCCTGGACTGAGTGCTGAGCCTGGACTGAGTGCTGAGCCTGGACTGAGTGCTGAGCCTGGACTGAGTGCTGAGCCTGGACTGAGAGCTGAGCCTGGACTGAGTGCTGAGCCTGGACTGAGTGCTGAGCCTGGACTGAGTGCTGAGCCTGGACTGAGAGCTGGTCTGAGCCTGGACTGAGTGCTGAGCCTGGACTGAGTGCTGAGCCTGGACTGAGAGCTGAGCCTGGACTGAGAGCTGAGCCTGGACTGAGTGCTGAGCCTGGACTGAGTGCTGAGCTTGGACTGAGTGCTGAGCCTGGACTGAGTGCTGAGCCTGGACTGAGTGCTGGTCTGAGCCTGGACTGAGTGCTGAGCCTGGGACTGAGTGCTGAGCCTGGACTGAGTGCTGAGCCTGGACTGAGAGCTGGTCTGAGCCTGGACTGTGTGCTGGTCTGAGCCTGGGGTGTGTAAAACACCTTCACTCTCCTGGGAATATTTAAAAAGTGTAATAAAGGACAGTTGGAGACAAGGACCACAGAGCAAGGGTTATTGTGGCACTCAGCCAAGAGGGCCCTGTTATCTTCAGGGTACCCCTTAAATACCTTTTAATTCCATCAGCCTGTTGCATATTCATTGACCCTCATGCATAGTAAACTTTTCCCCAAACCTGTTCACACATTCCAAGAACTGTTCAGCCTGGCTCCTCCTTGGATCTGCCTTTTTAGAGTGTGTGCATTCCTTGGCTGTGGTTTTAGTCCTATTTTACCACCTCCAGTTTTTGGGCCTTGCTCCACACTGCCTTCAGCCAGTGAGTGCTGATGGTTGGCAGATCTGTCCAGGTGTGCTCATCCTGTGTTCACTGGGTGTTATCCCATCCCAGCAGGCACTGTAACACAAGCACACTGATATCAGCTATTGCACTACTCTGTCTAGGCTTAATTAACAGCAGAAATAAAAACTATATCAGAGTTACTTTAACACTGCACATATAAATCCATTTTATTATTTGCAAAAAGCCAATATTATGATATGTATCTATAACAGGAGGCAGGGCTCTAGAAGACCAAAAAGGTTGGATATGGGGGACATTTGGGAGCTAAGAAGGTTGAAAGCTGCTCCCTAAAGCAGAGGGCCAGGCTGCCTGCCCAGGGAGGGAAGCTGGGGCACTGAGGTGGGATGGCTCTGCTGGCAGGGGCAGGGACAGCAGGGGAACAGGGTGTGCAAGAGATGCCAGCTGGCCTTTGGCATTTCCCTGGGTTTGGTGGCATTTCAGGAGTGGGGCTGACAGAATGGCACGGACTGGAGAAATGCAATGGAAGCAGTGATGTCCAGGGCCCAGGCTGGCTAGGGCTGCTGGGGAGACTGGAGGGGGCAGCAGGTGCTTCCCACCCAGGATAACAGCTCCCAGCCATGTGGAATAAAGGCTATAAACTGATTTTTTTTTTCTCTTAAATAAGAGGGCATCTTGCAAAGTTTCACTGAGCCCAGAGCAGGTTCTGGTGCTGAGCAGGGCTTGCCAAGAGCCAGCAGGAGCTGGGTCTTTGCTGGCCAGTGGAGGAGCAGTGGCCACATCAAAGCTGAGCAGCCACCCTGAGGTGGGGTTTGGGCAGCCAGATGTGGAGTGAGACATCAGCAAGGGGGAGAGGAACTTGGCTGAACTGGGGACTCCCAGCTGAGCTCCAGTGCTGAAGGGAGCCCAGGTGGGACAGGGGATGGAGAGGGAGAACACCCAGCCAGGGATGGTGTTGGGAAGGGCAAAGCTCAGCTGGAAGATGATGTCAAGGACAGTAAGAGGAGCTTCCACCAGTGTGACAGCAGCAGAAATAGGTAATAAGGAGACTGGGTTTGCTGCTGAATGAGAAGAGGGTGACTCAGTGGGGACAGAGGAGGTGGAAGAACTCCCTATTCTCTTTTTGTCTTCTCCACTGACCTCTCTCAGACCTTTGGGGTCAGAGAAAAGGTTCCAAGAAAGCAACTCCAGTACTGCAGGAGGGCTGAGATGGCGATCTCTTGGGAAATCTGATCCCTTTGGGTTCCTGGAGAAAAGAGGACTCAACTGAGGGGATCTCTTCCAGGAAAATAAAGATGTTGGCCGTCGGGCTGATGTGACAGCTCATGTGACAGCTCAGGAGAGGCTGAGGGTATTTGCTTATTCAGCCTGGGGAAGAGAAGAGTGAACCTAAATACCAACCTGCCAGTACTGATAAGGAGGTTTTGAGAAGATGGAAACAGAATCTTTACAGAGAAATTTGGTGGGAAAATAAGAAACTGTGGTTAAAGACAGAAGTAAAGGAGGTTGGGGCAGAGTATAAGAAAAGAAATACATGTAAAGAGAGTGAAATGTTGGAATTGAGCCCCAGGCAGATCATGGGATCTCCTCCCTGGAGGATGTCAAGCCCCAGCTGGACAAAGAGCAGCTGTCTCTGAGACAGGATTTGGGTCTGGAGATGGAGTGAGGAGTGCTGATGTCCCCTCCTGACTGAGGCCCTCTGTGAGGCAGCTCACAGTAATCAGGGCAGCCTTTGGGTCCCTGATGAAAGGTTTAAATGTGAGCCCTGGTGTGGGGCTGCTCTGTGCCCTCCTTTGTGTATCTGGCCTGGGTCCCAGACCCCCCGTGCTGGGGCAGGCCCTGTGCAAGGCTCTGCCCTGGCTTTGCTGTGGAGCCTGCACAGCTGAGGGCAGTGCAGGCTGTGGAGGGCACTGGGCCTGCAGTGTCACTCCCCTTGCCAAAACAACCTCCCAGCATGAGTAGAGCATTGCAAATACTTTGGGAAAGCTTTGCCTCCTTGTGCCTCTCTGAGATGGCCCCTGGGAAATGGAGCTGCTGTCCTCAGTGCCCTTCTCTCCTCCTGGGTGTTGGCCCAGCCATTGGCTTGAAATATGAGTTTGTGCCCAGGAAAATGACCATCCCTGCTCCCAGAGTGGGGGTTTTGGCACACCTGTGTCAGTGCAGCTGTGCCAGGCTCTCTGCAGATCCAGCAGGGAGCCCACACCCTCTGCCTCATCCCGAGGGATTTGTGCCTCCTGGGGTTGGTGTGTGCTGCTGGCAGCTCACAGCTTGGTGGGGCTCCTCCTGGGATGCTGCTCAGGGCAGTTGGGCACCAGGACACACACAGGGGACATCCCTGTGCCACAGCTGCCTCCCAGCCTCAGCTGCCAGCTGCCCCTGGGAATCCCTGACACACGAGGGACCCCTGCACATCTCCAGGATGCTGCAGAGCCTGGAGCTCACCTGGAGCCCCTGCAGGGACCTGGGGGTCAGGGGTGCCCCAGAGAGCCCCTGCAGGGTCCTGGGGGTCAGGGGTGCCCCAGAGAGCCCCTGCAGGGTCCTGGGGGTCAGGGGTGCCCCAGAGAGCCCCTGCAAGGACCTGGGGGTCAGGGGTGCCCCACAGAGCCCCTGCAGGGTCCTGGGGGTCAGAGGTGCCCCACAGAGCCCCTGCAGGGTCCTGGGGGTCAGAGGTGCCCCAGAGAGCCCCTGCAAGGACCTGGGGGTCAGAGGTGCCCCACAGAGCCCCTGCAGGGTCCTGGGGGTCAGAGGTGCCCCAGAGAGCCCCTGCAGGGTCCTGGGGGTCAGAGGTGCCCCAGAGAGCCCCTGCAGGGACCTGGGGGTCAGAGGTGCCCCAGAGAGCCCCTGCAGGGTCCTGGGGGTCAGGGGTGCCCCAGAGAGCCCCTGCAGGGTCCTGGGGGTCAGGGGTGCCCCACAGAGCCCCTGCAGGGTCCTGGGGGTCAGAGGTGCCCCACAGAGCCCCTGCAGGGTCCTGGGGGTCAGGGGTGCCCCAGAGAGCCCCTGCAGGGACCTGGGGGTCAGAGGTGCCCCACAGAGCCCCTGCAGGGTCCTGGAGGTTGGGGGTCCTTCCTGAAGGGGCTCCCTGAGCTGCTCCTGCCTCCTCCTCGTGGGGCTGCTGGGAAGGGGCAGAGCTGCTTCCACTGGAAACTGCCACTAATTGGACCTTATTAAAAATTTACTTCTGTTTCATAATAAGGCTGGAGCATTTATTTTCCCCCAGCCAAGGCATTAATTACCAACACAAATGGGCTGTGCTGCCAGGGGAACAGCAGACCTGGGCCTGTGGATTCCTGACCTCAGTGCAGCCCTTCCCCCTTGCTCTGCAGCAGCCCCGGACAGCTCCACCTGCACATCCTGCTCCTCCCTCAGAGGATTCAAGCTTTGGATTTCCCATTTCCTCCAGGAAGTCCTGGGATGCAAGGTAAAAAATATGCACCTTTTTAATAAGAAGTGATCACCTGATTGAAACGAGGTGCCCAAAGGTTGAGAGTATTCAAGGGTAATGGGAAGCCCCAGGTACCCCTGCATGCTATCCTGCTGTCCTGGGGGGGTTCCCAGGGGATAGTTTGTCTCAGGGGCTGTCCTTCAGCAATGCCACACCTCCATCTCTGGTGAAGACGTTGAAGTTTTGACAATGATATTTTTGCAGAGTTTTTTTCTGTTGGGTAAATCTGCATAATGCCAGTGCCTGAGCTTGGGAGACCTGTGGGATTTGGGACACAGACACAGGACTGGAGTGTTGTACCAGGAAAAACAGGTCTTCATGGGATCATGGAATGGTTTGGGTTGGGAGGAACCTTAAAGCTCATCCAGTGCCAGCCCTGCCATGGCAGGGACACCTCCCACTGTCCCAGGCTGCTCCCAGCCCCAATGTCCAGCCTGGCCTTGGGCACTGCCAGGGATCCAGGGGCAGCCCCAGCTGCTCTGGGCACCCTGTGCCAGGGCCTGCCCACCCTGCCAGGGAATGATTTCTCTCCTCTTTTAAAGATGCTAAAGATGTTGTTCCTGTCACTCTCTACCTGAGTAAAATGCTGCTCTCTCTCTTTTTCATAAGCCCCTTCAGGCCATGGCAGGGGCTCTGAGCTCTCCCTGGAGCCTTCTCCTCTCCAGTGAGCACCCCCAGCTCTCCCAGGCTGGCTCAGAGCAGAGGGGCTCCAGCCCTTGGAGCATCTCCATGGGCTCCTCTGGACCTGCTCCAAGATCTCCACGTGTTTCTTGTGCTGAGGACTCCAGACCTGGACACAGCTCTGCAGGTTGGGTCTCACGAGCATCTCCCCCTTGGCTGCTGTTCCTTCCCACCTGCCCATGGCGTTGTGGTGGAGCCAAGGTGAGGGTGGCTGTGGCTGAGGGCCATGCAGTGACCAGCTGGGTTAGGGTGGGGTTTGGCACTCTCTGTTCCTGCATCATGAAAACTGTGCCTGTTTTATTTACTTCAAGAGTCAGAGCTGAGTCTGCAGCAGCTACTGGGGCCAAACCTCCCCCCTGTGCAGCCTGGGCAGGGGATCCCTGTGCCTGTGGGGTGGGCTAAGGGAACAGAGTTCTGCCTTTCTGTAGGAGCTGTTACATCCCAAACTCTCCACTGACCTGGTCTGTGGGGCAGTGACTGCAGTGGCACAACTTCACAGATTGATGGAATCTCCTGAGCTGGAAGGACCCACAGGATCATCCAGCCCAGACCCCCAACAATCCCACCCTGTCCATCCCTGGCAGCGCTGCCCAAAGGCTCCTGGAGCTCTGGCAGCCTCGGGGCCGTGCCCATTCCCTGGGCAGCCTGGGCAGTGCCAGCACCCTCTGGGGGAAGAACCTTGCCCTGATCTCAGCCTGAGCTGCCCTGGCCCAGCCCCAGTCATGCCCTCAGGGATGCAGTGGCCTTTCCCCAGGGAAGGGCTTCCCCCTGCACAAACACTCAGCAAAGTCTCTGCTTGCCTTCCCACAGGAACCTGGTGTCCCCTGGGATCTGGAACACTCCAGCAGAGCAAAGACATCCAGGACAGAGGTGACAGAGCCCTATGAACTCCACAGGCCTGGTGAAGTGACAGAACACAGCTCTGGGCAGGGGTTGTGCTGTGCCCTGCTCTCCATCCCCCCTTTCCCACCTTGCATTGCTCTCAGAGCTGCCTCCTGCTCTGCAGCCAGCAGCAGAACCATGCAGTGCTCCAGTGCATGCCAGCCTGCAGCTCTGGCTGTGTCTGCTCAGCCTGGCAGGAGGGGAGAAGAGCTCCTGCACAGGAGCAGCTGTGGGAGGGATGCTCCAAAGCTGCTTTCCAATTAGGAGCAGGGCTGTGGTACCTGGTTGGATGTGACAGGATAATGCTCCTGCTAAACATTACCAGAGGCTCCTGAGATTCAGTGTGACACCAGCGAGCAGGAGCTGCAGTTTAGTCAACACTCCATCAGTTCAAAGTCTATATTTCCAATTATCTGTGGACAGTTTGCCTTCAAGGATAATTGGCTTCCCACAGCTCCTGGAACAGATGTCAGGGAGCTCCTTCTCCTCCACTGAGGAAAACCTGGAATGGTTTGTAGCACGCCATCCAGGTGTCAGTGTCAGGGCTTTGGGGACTGTCCTGGGGCAGAGCTTTGCAGAGGCAGCAGCCCCTAAAACCTGTGGGTTGCAGGTTACCCCATCCTGCTGCTGAACTGGGGGACTTGGGGGCCCACACTGTGACACAGACAGGCACAGTGTCCCTGCCCTGGGGACACTGCCAGGAGGTTTTTTCACGTGGTCAGTTGTCCCCTTGGCACAGGAGGGGACATCCTTGCAGGACCATTTGCCTGTGTCCCTCCTGGATGCCACCCACGGAGGGCTGGGAGAAGAAGAAGAAGTTTTAATTGAAAATGGGGGTTTAGGGAGCTGCTCCTAACAGGCCTCCTGTGCCCATGGCTGGGGCAGCCCTCGGGCCACCAGCAGACAAACCCAGCCCCACAGGCTCTGCTGACCCTCCCAGCTCCAGGGCCCTCGAGGACACCCAGCTCTTGTCACCCCTGCACGGACAGGCAGTGTCACCCTGTCCTTCTGAAGTTCTTCTAAGCCTTGTGATGTTTACATTTTTGTAATGGAGTTTCTCACACACTTTTCATGCAAATCATGATTGGTGTGCATTCCTTTCTAGAAGAAGGGAATGAACTGTAAGTTGTACCAGTGTGGTTGGAGAGGTGGCAATTTCATCCTTCAATCCATGGTCACTTTTAAAATTCTATAAATATCAAGGTCCAAAAATAAACGAGCCCTGTTTTGCCCTAGACATCTCAGTGTGTGAGTGTCATTCATTTTGTGTTGTATTGCCACAAAGGCAGGACTGGGAGAGGAAGCAGGAAATCACAGCAGACTGTAGGAAAATCCTAACTTGAGTAAGGAATTGAAGCATAAGAATTTCCTTGCAAAATTTAAATACCTGAGTGGGAAACTGGGTTTTTATTCCAACAGACTGCTGCTGTGTCTAATGGGAATTGTCACTCAGCACTCCAGGCCCTTCTCTGTGGGTAAGATTTGTTGGCTGAGCTGCAGCTTCCAGGAGTCACTGGACTTCTCCTCCAGAGTGTGTAGGGGCAGCCAGTGTCACTGTGGCCTCTGGGAGCAGTGAGAGATGGAAACCTGCTCCACTGGGATTTCCAAAAAAGCCCAAAGGTGGGGGAGGGCTGAAGGCAGCCCAGGAAGGCCCTTGTGCAGTGCTTCAGCTCTGTTTCTGAATTACACATTTTGATACACACTTCCTACATTATGTATTTCAGATGAAAAGTGAGAATTTTCCATGGGAAAAGACAATATCCTGGTGGGTAAATGCACAACCATTTCTTTTTTCTCTTTGGGAGTAAATGGTGAGGTTTTGGGATTTTTTTCTAACCAGAAACAGCCATTTATACAGTGATGTCTGAGACTGCTCCTCCACAACAGCTGGAGAAGGATCATTTCTGGATGTGAGGGCTTTCCCAGATGGTGTTGGGAAGCCTGTGGTGCTCCTGGGAAGGGGGATGCTGCATCATGGGCTGGGAGGGCTGTGGGAATTCTGGGGGACACTGCAGGCTCCTGAGCTGCAGGAGCTGCTATGGCCATGTGTCCTGGTTTAGGGCAAGTTTGGGAGAAAACCTCCAAAAGGGGCCCCTCCAGAAAGCAAACCCACACGGCCCCTGTGCCCAACCGGGTCAGGAAGGATTCCTTGGAGACAAGTGGAAAGAACCTGTTTATTTAACAGGCACAGCACCCCCAGCACACAAAATGAACAATACCAGGTGACACCACTCTGGCACTGCTCTGACAAAGATGACAAATTCAGAAAGTCTCTCTCGGGGGTGGTCGCTCTGTTCTCAGTCCCTCCTGTGCTGGGGCAGCTGCTGCAGCCACAAGGTGCAAACTCTCAGTGTTCCCAGGTCCCAGTCTGGAGCAGGTCCGAGTAGGTCCAAAAAAGGGAAAGGAGAAACAGTCCAGGGAAAATTTGGGCTGCTTGGCTAAACTGACTAATGAGCAGGAGCAAAAAGCAAGAGCAAAGCAGGAGCAAAGCCGAAGCAAGAGCAAAGGGAAAAGCAAAGCAAAAAGCAAAAGCAGCACCATGCACTGCCCTGTCTGTGTGTCCCACCAGCCGTGGGGGAGCGGCTGAGAGCAAAACCAAACCAAAACATTCGCTCTGCAGAGCCAGTCTGGAAGGCACAGAACATGATATCCAGCACGAACAGAACACAGGAATGGGGATACAAGCATCATAACATCACCCTAGGACACCTTGGGAAGGGTGGCACAAGGGCACGGGGCACAAGGAGGAGCCCAGGCTGTGCCTGCCCACAGGGCATTGCAGAAGCTCTCAACATGGCCTTTATTCCAGAGAATTACCAACTTTATTCCAGAGAATTACCAACTCCTTTGTGAACCATCTCCTGACACAGCCTTCGCCCCCAGGCACAGGGCTTGGGCACAGCACAGAGTGTCTGTGACTGCCATCCCTGAGAGCTGCTGGGCTGTGCTTTCCTGGAGATCCTTGGACGAAGGTGGTGCCTCAGACTCCAAATCCACCCATTCTTAGAGGTGCTTCCCATAAAAGGGGTGGGATAATGACCTGAGCCACGTGAGTGCTGTCACAGCGATGCAGGGACAGGCACCCTGTGCTTTCTGAGCCTCTCCTTGCCCCCTGGCCCAGGCTGGCCCCCAGCTGGCCCTGTGGGAGAGGCTCCTCTGCAGGGTGAGCGTGCCCTGCCTTCAGCAGCTCTGTCCCTGCTCTGGCTGCTAATGAGCCCTTACTGGCTCCAGCCAGGCAGCAGCAGTGCCCAGGGACCAGGGGCTGCAGTTCCCAACAAGAGCTGCACCCTGGGCTCTGGCCATGGCTACAGCAAAGCAGAGATCAGGATCATTTCCTGTGTGTGCCTTCATCCTGACCAAATGTGTCCCAGCACTGGGAGCAGCCCCAAAGAGCTCCCTCTGGGCAAATCCTTCTCCAGCACAGGGTGGGCCTGGACTATGGTGTCTGTGCTGTCATTTTTCATATAATTTATGGAATGGTTTGGGTTGGAAGGGACTTAAAGCCCGTCCAGTGCCACCCCTGCCATGGCAGGGACACCTCCCACTGTCCCAGGTGCTCCCAGCCCCAGTGTCCAGCCTGGCCTTGGGCACTGCCAGGGATCCAGGGGCAGCCCCAGCTGCTCTGGGCACCCTGTGCCAGGGCCTGCCCACCCTGCCAGGGAACAATTCCTAATTCCCAATATCCCATCCATCCCTGCCCTCTGGCAGTGGGAGCCATTCCCTGTGTCCTGTCCCTCCATCCCTTGTCCCCAGTCCCTCTGCAGCTCTCCTGGAGCCCCTTTAGGCCCTGCAAGGGGCTCTGAGGTGTCCCTGGAGCCTTCTCCTCTCCAGGTGAGCACCCCCAGCTCTCCCAGCCTGGCTCCAGAGGGGCTCCAGCCCTGGAGCACCATTCCCTCCTCTGGCACACAGGAGCTGCAGGGTGTTGATGTCCTGACTCAGAGCAGCAGCTGTCGAGGAGCTTCTGTTTGCAGATTATTC
This sequence comes from Molothrus aeneus, assembly GCF_037042795.1. Lineage (NCBI taxonomy): Eukaryota > Metazoa > Chordata > Aves > Passeriformes > Icteridae > Molothrus > Molothrus aeneus. The sequence continues at coordinate 560,018 of NC_089663.1, forward strand.
ACAACCAATTTGTGCTTCCATCTGCCTGTCTCCACCATCTGGGATGATCTCCATTCCTGCAGGATCCCAGCGAGGTTCCCAGGCCTGCCTTTCCCTCTGATCCATCAGCAGCAATCCCAGCCTCGTTAGGAGCAGCTTGTTCCCCTGTAACTGGAGATGGATGTGCAGGAGTGTGCCCAGCCTGCTTCCATGTGCTCTGCCCCTGGCAATCCCATCCTGCCCCTCCTGTGGCTTTTGTCTGCTCTGGCAGAGCAGTGATGTGGAATTTAAAGTCTTTTCTCTCTCAGCAAAGGGGCTCATGCAAAATCAGACTTTCTGTCCCCATCCTTTGCCCAGTTTTGCACCAGGAGAGTAAAAATTAACCCAGCAAGGTCCTTAGTTGTGCAATCAGACTGTCCCCTGCATGTGACCACGTGATCAGACAAACGCAGGTCTTTCTATCAGGAATCTGTAAAATAATCCTGACGTGTAACCCAATGCAGCCCAGACTGGGAAATGACAAACCACCATGAGCAAGCAGGGGGAAGCACTTTGTAGCTGAATTTTCCTGTTTTGGACATGAGAACCTGAGCTGAGCTTTCTCTTTCAAACATGGGAGATCTTTATTTGAGATGAGCAGGGCTGAGCAGGCTCTGCTTGCCCCTGAATTGGGAATTGTCTGTGGGCAGGAGTTATCAAAAAGTGATAATTACCAGAGCCAGGACTCCTAATCAGGGCAAGAGGAAGCTGTGCTGGAGTAGAACACTTCACTAGATGGCATTTAACCATTTCCCTGCTGTCCCCATTCCTCAGCCCTGCCCTGTGAGCTCTGGGGTGGGAAGAGCAGGCTCTAAACCCCTGAAGGACCCTGCAGAGAGCCCCAGCTCGGTTGTGCAGGGGGCTTCAGTGTCGAGGACTTGGGGCTCTCGTGAGCTGTGGGTGTCACACAAAGCTCTGGAGCTGCTCCTGCAGCTGTGTCTGCCCAGATCCCCCCTGGGCTTCCTGCAGGTGTGTCTGGAGCTGCTCACCTGGGCACTGCCCTGCAGCCTCACTGGCCCAGGGCATCTCCAGCACCTTCCCGGGGTGAGAGGGAATTCTGGGCAGATGTGGGCACTGCCAGAGGGAAGGGCTGGATGGGATATTGGGAATCAGGAATTGTTCCCTGGCAGGGTGGGCAGGCCCTGGCACAGGTGCCCAGAGCAGCTGGGGCTGCCCCTGGATCCCTGGCAGTGCCCAAGGCCAGGCTGGACACTGGGGCTGGGAGCAGCCTGGGACAGTGGGAGGTGTCCCTGCCATGGCAGGGGTGGCACTGGATGGGCTTTGAGGTCCCTTCCCACCCAAACCATTCCATGATGATGATGATGATGATGATGATGATGATGATGATGTGGAATTTGCAGTCCTTCCATGAGCTTCAGGGTGCCAGGTGAGAAATGCTGACCCCTGAGGCTGACACAATCCAGCTTCATGCAAATTTATTTAGGCTTCATCAGTTTTGCTTCCAGTTCCTCAAGTCCTGGCATTCCTGGGGTTGTGCTTATGTCACTGGAAGATTCTTTCTGGTGGATGTAACTAAAAAGGAATTTTTTTGGAAATGAGAATAAAAGATTGAGCCAAATTGCTAATATTGGTGCTGACCTATAGATGAAAGCAACACCATTCCCCAAATCTTAATTATGCTTGGAAAGGGCCAGGTTTTGCTCATTTTTCACAAATCTGATGGATATTGACTTCAATGTTTCTACTGGCATGATATAAATTAAAAACAACTCTGATGTTAATTGCTGCTTAGTCAATCAAAATTCTGTGATTTTGGGAAATAAAATTCAGGAAGTAGCTCAGATTGCTCCGTAGTATTTTGGAGTGCTAAAGACAGCCTCTGGCAAATGTGGAGGGAAAGAGGCTCCAGGCTGAGCGTGGGCTGGATTTGGAAATGCCACTGACAGTGGCCTCAGCATGGCCAGGCTGGCAGGGGAGGGGCTCATTGGACATTGCAGATTAACTGCACCATCCCACTGCTCCAGCCAGTGTCAGCACCTGGGGGCTGCCAGGGCTCCTGGGAAAACCACGGATATTTCCATTTTCCTGGTTAGTGAGTGTTACAGCTAACCTCAACCTGCCTTCCTCTCCTTGTGCCGAGGGTCCTGGTGCCCAAACACTCACAACAAAAACCAGAGCCAGGATCCATTCCCAGTTCATTCCTGCCCTGAGCTGGGCAAGCAACTCAGGTTTTGCATTTCTTTGACCAATTGAGCCATGATTTTGGGCTGAGCAGAGGATTTCACCAGAACATGCTTAATCAGTGTGGTGTCAGGGCATTTTTGTAACAATTTTTTCTAAGCACTTAAAAATGAAAGGGTGGAAGTGAAGGAAAAAAAAACAAACCAAAACATGCTGTAGAGAAAAACTGTAAAATTTTGGATCTTGGGGGCATTTTAAAAGCTTCATCTTTTGACTGGAGCAGTTTGACAGCTTTGCAAACTGTTTACATTGATAGTTCCATTTTCTGAGGGGAAAAAATTGTCCTCAGCCAAAATAAGTAACGGATGTGTGGCTGTGTCACAGATGGATCTGGCACAGCTGATGCTCCCAGGTTCTCCTGTTTGCAGTGGCTTTTGTCACTCGCTGATGGATTGGGCTGATGTTTCCCATATCAACCATCTCAGGCTGGCAGTGTCTGTGTGCTCCTTCTGAGAGGTCCATAAAAAACCCACTTCAGCTGCTCTGAAAATGGGGCCAGGGGATGAAGAGGTGGAGCAGCCCTGGCAGGAGGATTTGGGGTGCTGCTGGGTGAGGGCTGCATCTGCCCCAGCCCTGACACCCCCTCAGCCCTGGGCAGAGCCTCCAGTGTGGGCAGCAGGGGAGGGGGGATTCTGCTCCTCTGCCCCACCTGCAGAGCTGCCCCAGCCCTGGGGAACAACATCAGGAAGGACCTGGAGCTGCTGGAGCCAGTCCAGAGGAGGCATCAGAGATGCTCCAAGGGCTGGAGCCAGGCTGGGAGAGCTGGGGGTGCTCACCTGGAGAGGAGAAGGCTCCAGGGACACCTCAGAGCCCCTTGCAGGGCCTAAAGGGGCTCCAGGAGAGCTGCAGAGGGACTGGGGACAAGGGATGGAGGGACAGGACACAGGGAATGGCTCCCACTGCCAGAGGGCAGGGATGGATGGGATATTGGGAATTAGGAATTGTTCCCTGGCAGGGTGGGCAGGCCCTGGCACAGGTGCCCAGAGCAGCTGTGGCTGTCCCTGGATCCCTGGCAGTGCCCAAGGCCAGGTTGGACACTGGGGCTGGGAGCAGCCTGGGACAGTGGGAGGTGGCCCTGCCATGGCAGGGGTGGCATTGGATGGGCTGTGAGGTCCCTCCCAACCCAACCCAACCCAACCCAGCCCAGCCCAACCCAACCCAACCCAACCCAACCCAACCCAACCCAACCCAGCCCAACCCATTCCATGGTTCTGTGATTCCATTATTAAAGAACTCCTACACAGTCTCCTGGAGCAGGGGTTTCTCCTGGAGCAGGGGAATTGTCCTGGAGCAGGGATTTGTCCTGGAGCAGGGATTTGTTCTGCAGCAGGGGTTTCTCCTGGAGCAGGGATTTGTCCTGGAGCAGGGGTTTCTCCTGGAGCAGGGGAATTGTCCTGGAGCAGGGATTTGTCCTGGAGCAGGGATTTGTTCTGCAGCAGGGGTTTCTCCTGGAGCAGGGATTTGTCCTGGAGCAGGGATTTGTCCTGGAGCAGGGGTTTCTCCTGGAGCAGGGGAATTGTCCTGGAGCAGGGGTTTGTCCTGGAGCAGGGGTTTCTCCTGGAGCAGGGATTTGTCCTGGAGCAGGGATTTGTCCTGGAGCAGGGGTTTCTCCTGGAGCAGGGGAATTGTCCTGGAGCAGGGGTTTGTCCTGGTTTCCTGGTGATGCCCAGCCCTGGGTGAGAGGCTGCTCCCAGACAGGTTTGGTGCTGGGTTTGGTGCTGGGTTTGGCTCCAGCTGGGAGCTGTGGGTGCTGCCCAGGCTGGGCTCAGCCCTGCAAGGAGCCCCAGCCCTGCCCTGGGCAGGGTTTGGTGCCAGCTGAGGGGGGGAGCAGCACCAGGGGCTCTGGGGGGGCTCTGGGGTGACCCCACCTGGGAATTGTGTCTGTGCCCACCCAGCTGTGGGACCAGGGGCAGGCAGGCCCGAGTTTGGCTCTCAGTGCCATTTTCTGTGCAGTCCCAGGTGCCCTGCTGCTCTGCTGGGCTCTGCAGGAGCCTGAGCTGGGCCTGAGGCTGCTCCTGCTGCGTGCCCAAGGTGGGTGGGAGCTGCCCTGGGCATGCCCTGCTCCTGCTGAGGGCCCAGCCAGCACTTGCAGCACATTGCAGAGGGACTGAGGCACCCCAGGGTGGGCAGGGAACAGCCCCAGAGCTGCAGGACCTCCTGCACTGCAGCATCCCTGGAGACACAGCTGCAAAATAACCCTCAGCTTGGTGATCACCCAAAGGAACCCTTGGGCTGGGACAAAACCCAGGAGGGGCAGCATTAATCCTAAAGAGTGAGACTGCAAACGGTGCCAAAGAACCAACTTTCATATGGTTTTAATTCAGAGGCAAGTCTGGAGGATCTGCTGTAATCTATATTCAAGAGAGCAAAATGGCCCCCAAACAGAGCTACATTTTTAAAAATACTTGTCATAAAATTAAAACAACAATTAGTCATTAGAGTCGTGCATTCCTTGAAAACATTTTCTTTGAAGCCTCCTTCCTACATAAGGAGTTTGAATCCCAGATTAAGCCACGGAATTTAGCCCTGGCCTTCAGCTGTGCAAGGGCAGTGGCAAAACTATAATATAATATGATATAATATGATATGATATGATTGATATGATATAATGTAATGTAATGTAATGTAACATAATATAATAAATATGATATGATATGATATGATATGATATGATATGATATGATATGATATGATATATTTATATACATTTATGAGTATAAAAATTGAGTACATCCATATTTAAAGGACGGACAATATGTGGAACCCCCTGATCTGGACAGAAGAAGTGATGGATTTGTTTACTTCAGACAGAACAGTTTGGCCACTGGAAGTCCTTGTCATTTGGGGAGCTCCAACACAGTTCCTCAGGGTCTGCCCTAGGCCATGATCCTTCCCAGGCTCTGCAGTGACCAGGAGCAGCACATGCAGGTTTGTCCCTTGCCAGGGACATACCAGGGAAAAGTTTATTTAATGCAGAGGAGATGAAAAGTCTCCTTATCCATCACTGCTGAGTGAAATAAAGGCACCATTGATTTTGTGTTTGAGGTAATGAATTGTGGTGCAAAGCCTGGTTTGGAGTGTAAAGGCCACATTCCCTCAGCCAGGACCTCTGGCTGCAGGGCAGCACCTGGCAGCTGAGAAATGCCAGGAAGGAGCAGAGCTGGCCTGGAGCAGTTGGTTTGTGAGTTCCCAAAATGGGCCCAGCTCCCAAGGAGAGGATGAAGGATGGAGGGAAGCTGTGGGAACAGGGCTCAGGGCTCCCTGCCAGGCTGCTCCTGCTCCACAGCCAGCGGGGATCAGAACCTGTTATCCCAGCAGCATCCAGAGCCACACTCCCCTGGGCAGCACTGGCTGCTCCTGGTGGCCCCAGGGTGGAGATTCACAGCATTCACAGATTCACAGAATCACTGGGTTGGAAGAGACCTTCAAGGTCATCAAGTCCAACCCCGCCCCAACACCTCAACTGAACCCTGGCACTGAGTGCCACATCCAGGCTTTGTTAAACACCCCCAGGGATGGGGACTCCACCACCTCCCCGGGCAGCCACTCCAGAACTTTATCACTCTTTGAGTGAAAAACTTTTTCCTAATATCCAACCTGTATCTCCCTTGGCACAGCTTGAGACTGTGTGCTCTGGTTCAAGATGCCCTTGCACCCGTGGTTGGAGTGGCTGCAGTTCTGCAGCAGCAGTTGGATCATGGAGCACCAGGCAGGCACATTCCCTTCCCTGGAGCACCCTCCTTCAGCTCTGGGCCACAACTTGGCCAACAGCACGTTTCTGCTGCTGAGGAGATGAAAGGAGAAAGGGACAGACCTGGCAGGAAGGTAAGAGAATTTGTGATGGTCAAAGAGACACAGGGAAGCTGGGGCTGTGTCACTGTCACATTTTCTGAAAATGACCTTGGCCAGGATAACTTCTCCTGGAAAGCTGACAAGCCTCAAAAAACTGTAAATAATAATGACCTGATTGCTTCTCCTGTGTTTGTCTGCTTTGGAATGTGGTCTGGAGGTTGTTTATCCAATGGGTCATTGTTTCATTGGGTTCATGTGAATTGTTTTTACTTAATGACCAATCACAGTCAGGCTGTGTCGGGACTCTGGGAGGAGTCACGAGTTTGCATTATTATCTTTTAGCCTTCTGTCTGTATGCTCTCTCTGTTCTTTAATATAGTTTCAGTATAGCATTCTTTAATATAATATAATACATGCAATAATAAATGAGCCTTCTGAGAACATGGAGTCAGATTCATCAATTCCTCCATTGTCCTGGGGACCCAGAAAATACCCCAGGGCTGAGTGTGGAATCATGGAATCATGGAATGGTTTGGGAGGGAAGGGACCCTAAAGCCCATCCAGTGCCACCCCTGCCATGGCAGGGACACCTCCCACTGTCCCAGGTGCTCCCAGCCCCAATGTCCAACCTGGCCTTGGGCACTGCCAGGGATCCAGGGGCAGCCCCAGCTGCTCTGAGCACCTGGTGCCAGGGCCTGCCCACCCTGCCAGGGAAGGATTTTTTTCCTAATATCCCATCTGAGCACACTCTGTGTCCGAGTGATCCATCCCCCCTTGTCCTGTCACTCCATGCCCTTGGAAACAGTAATGAAGCAAAGGATACCTCATGTTATGGATTTGTGGTGCAAAGCACCTTATGGCCACAAGTCAAACCCTTCCCAGGCAATTAGAGTGTGTGTGTGATTGGTAAGGAAAGGCTGAAATTCGTGAACTTCTAAACACTGAAATTAAAATGTTCAAAGTATTGCAGAAACTCAAAGAGAAACAACAGCTGAGAGGATCTTGAGATGAAATCTCTTTCCCCCTGCCCTAAAAGGATTAGTGCCTTCCCAATTAGCCCAGATTTTGGCCTCAAAGTATAAATAAGACTGTGCAGGTCTGGGGCCCAGCACAGGAGGGACCTGGAGCTGCTGGAGAGAGTCCAGAGGAGCCCATGGAGCTGCTCCAGGGCTGGAGCCAGGCTGGAAGAGCTGGGGGTGCTCACCTGGAGAGGAGAAGGCTCCAGGGACACCTCAGAGCCCCTTGCAGGGCCTAAAGGGGCTCCAGGAGAGCTGGAGAGGAACTGGGGACAAGGGATGGAGGGACAGGACACAGGGAATGGCTCCCACTGCCAGAGGCAGGGATGGATGGGATATTGGGAATTAGGAATTGTTCCCTGGCAGGGTGGGCAGGCCCTGGCACAGGTGCCCAGAGCAGCTGGGGCTGCCCCTGGATCCCTGGCAGTGCCCAAGGCCAGGCTGGACATTGGGGCTGGGAGCAGCCTGGGACAGTGGGAGGTGTCCCTGCCATGGCAGGGGTGGCACTGGGTGACATTTAAAAGGTCCCTTCCCTCCCAAACCTGTCTGGGATTCTGAGCTCCCTCCTTCCCATCTCTGCCTCATGTCTCATCACCATCCCAGCCATCCCAAGAGCCCTGATCCTGTGGATGTTCCCTGGGAGCTTTCCCTGGCACAGTTAATCCAGAAGCAACACTGACTTCAACGCCCTTTTAGAAAAAGGAGGATTCCAGAGAATCCTGTTCTGTAGTTCTGGGCTGTGCCAGAACCTCCCCAGGCCCACGTGCTGCCCACAGTTTGATTCCAGCTCCCGGGTGAGGCCCTGCAGGAGCTGCAGGAGCTGTTGTCACCTTCCAGGCTGGATGTAGAGCTGCCCAACTGTGAAGCTTTGCTCGAAATCCCAGAGTCAGCCACAAATCATTCTGCCTGGTTAAAGGCCCAGGACCCTCAGCTGGAGGAGGCCTCCCCCACCTCCCCCTGTCTTATAAGGAAGAGAATTGGCCCTGATTCCACCCTGGGCCTTTGCTCCTCGGTGGGCTCAGGAGCTTGTGAGCTCAGGGACCCTTTAAAGGCAGAGCTGTGGAGTGTCTGGGAGTGCTTCAGGTTTTCCTGAGCAGGGGCAGCTCTGTAGGGTTTGACAATAATGTTATAGTAACTCATTCATTCAGGAAATGAATTCCTGTCCTGGCTGGCTCTGAGCTGGGATTTTGGCTGTTTAGTGCAGTCCTAAGGGAAGAGCAGAGGGAGAAGGGCACAGACTTGTAGGTCCCCCACACCAGGGGCACAGCGAGCTGCATTCTCCTTTCCTGTGAACAGGATATTTTGCATTAGGATGGTTCAGAGCAGCCACAGGTCACAGACAATTCACCCTCCATGTGCCCTGGGGTGTGCTTGGGTAAGCAGCCTCAGCCAGGCTCTGCTGGGGTGCTAATGGCCCTACCACTGGTAGCAATGAGATGTCCTATTGATTATTTATCCATCTCTAACAGACTCCTGCATTGCAAGAGCATCACACGGGTGTGAGTGCCAGGGACAGTGTTTGATGTGGGACTGAGCAGGACCTGGGTGTGAGTGCCCCAGAGAGTGTTTGATGTGGGACTGAGTGCAGGCAGGACCTGGGTGTGAGTGCCCCAGAGAGTGTTTGATGTGGGACTGAGTGCAGGCAGGACCTGGAGCCCCACAGGGACAGAGACCCTTCCCTAGCACACCTGTAAAGAGGGAACATTGATTAACTGGAATCAGACTTGGGCAGAGGGATACCCTAAAAATGGCTGTAGCCTTTTCACTGACACCAACAAAATCCCAAGGTTTGGGGTTCAGTACCTGCTCCTGTGTTCTGGGCACACTCCCAGTCCTTGTGCTGTGGGAACACAGGATTTCCATAGATGCAATCCTCCTCCAGGCAGGACATCCCTGGGGACAGAGGGGGTTTCAGCTCAGCTCTTGCATCTTGCAGTGCTGCATTTCACCAGTTCATAAACCTGGAGGCCCAGGCCAGCCTTTGACAATCCTGCACCTGCTCAAGGTCTGTAGAGTTCATAAACTAAACACAGTCATTTTTTCATTCCTTGCTCTCTGACCCAAACTCACCTTTTCCAGCCTTCCTTTGCAATTCTGAAATGTGCTCTGTTGCTGCAGGATGACATCCTGGAACAGCTCTGAGCGCACTGAGAAGGGCACAGAGCAGGGGACAGGTCCCCTGTCACTGGTGGGAGCATGGCAAAGCCACGAGCAGCCTGAGGCACGAGGGGAACCTCTGCAAGCAGGGTGGGTCACAGCCAGCCTGGGGGCTTGTCTGTTATTGCTCTGCCTTCCAAACACATTTCCTGGCTCTCCAGCCACGTGTGCTGGCCTGGCATCTCTCAGGAACAGTTCTCAGCCAGCTCTGAGGATCCTGCCCTGCTCTGTGCACACCCAGGTGCTGTTTCAAAGAACCTTTGGGTCAAATGCCAGCAGAGCTCTCCATCCACGGGGTGGGAATTTGCCCTGCCCCAGCCCTAGGGAGCAGGGGTGGCTGAGCAGCCCCCAGGGAGCACTGCAGGGAGTGGGGAGGACTGGCTGGGTGTGCACGGGCACAGCTCTGCCCCAGGAAGAGCCCTGGATGTGTCTGCAGAGGCTCAGCCACAGCCCTTCCCACAGGGCTGGGAAGGAACAATTCCTGGGCAGCCCCTGCTGAGCTGAGCCCGTGGCCCAGGGGCAGAATGCAGTAGGGGCTTTGCTGGGGGAGCCACAGGGCCCTGAGGAGCTGGGGCTGTGCTGCAAACACCAACTGCACCCGCCTAGAGCCACCAGGATCTGCATCCCAGCACTCCTGACACTGCAGAGAGGAGCAGGATGGATGGATGGATGGATGGATGGATGATGGATGGATGGATGGATGGATGATGGATGGATGGATGATGGATGGATGGATGGATGATGGATGGATGGATGGATGATGGATGGATGGATGATGGATGGATGGATGGATGGATGGATGGATGGATGGATGGATGGATGATGGATGGATGGATGGATGGATGGATGGATGGATGGATGGATGATGGATGGATGGATGATGGATGGATGGATGATGATGGAAGGATGGATGGATGGATGGATGGATGGATGGATGGATGGATGGATGGATGATGGATGGATTAATGGATGGATGGATGGATGGATGATGGATGGATGGATGATGGATGGATGGATGATGGATGGATGGATGGATGGATGGATGGATGGATGGATGGATGGATGATGGATGGATGGATGGATGGATGGATGGATGGATGGATGGATGGATGGATGATGGATGGATGATGGATGGATGGATGATGGATGGATGGATGATGGATGGATTAATGGATGGATGGATGGATGGATGGATGGATGATGGATGGATGGATGATGGATGATGGATGGATGGATGATGAATGGATGGATGGATGGATGGATGGATGGATGGATGGATGGATGGATGGATGGATGATGGATGATGGATGGATGGATGATGGAAGGATGGATGGATGGATGGATGGATGGATGGATGGATGGATGGATGGATGATGGATGGGGGATGGATGATGGATGGATGGATGGATGGATGGATGATGGATGGATGGATGGATGGATGGATGGATGGATGGATGATGGATGGATGGATGATGGATGGATGGATGGATGGATGGATGGATGGATGGATGATGGATGGATGGATGGATGGATGGATGGATGGATGGATGGATGGATGGATGGATGGATGATGGATGGATGGATGGATGGATGGATGGATGGATGGATGGATGATGGATGGATGGATGGATGATGGATGGATGGATGATGGATGGATGGATGGATGGATGGATGGATGATGGATGGATGGATGGATGGATGGATGGATGGATGGATGGATGGATGGATGGATGATGGATGGATGGATGGATGGATGGATGGATGAATGGATGGATGGATGGATGGATGGATGATGGATGGATGGATGGATGGATGGATGGATGGATGATGGATGGAGGGATCACCAGGGCAGGGGGACTGGCTCTCCAGGGAATGCTCAGTGTGTAGTAAGGTGGGTGAGGAGGATTCCAGTGGGTGACAATGCCAGGCACGCCTTGGGGAGAACAGAGGAGAGGGGTGGCTGTGCTGATTTCCCCTTTGATTTCTTTGCCAATCACTTTGTTCAGCCCATTGTGCTGTGAGTGCTGCTTTAGCTGGTGTCACTTGCCCACATGGGATGTCCCCTCAATCCTTTGGCTCTTTTGCTGGGCAGAGAAGCTCTGGGAGCTGGAAGACAAAGTCTGGGCTATCAGAGGTGTAAATGCCCCTTGGCTCACCCTGAAGTTCTGCTGCCATCCTCTCCTGCTGTGTGCTGTTCCCTTCACACTCACTGCCAACTCCCCCAGCCCTTCCTGGGGACATGACTCCCATTGCTCCGCTGAGTCCCAGAGACAGCTATTGGCCATCCCAGCTGGGATTCCAGGGGGAATGGCACCCCATGGGCAGAGGGCAGGGATGGATGGGATATTGGGAATTAGGAATTGTTCCCTGGCAGGGTGGGCAGGCCCTGGCACAGGGTGCCCAGAGCAGCTGGGGCTGCCCCTGGATCCCTGGCAGTGCCCAAGGCCAGGCTGGACATTGGGGCTGGGAGCAGCCTGGGACAGTGGGAGGTGTCCCTGCTATGGCAGGGGTGGCACTGGGTGGGCTTTAGGCCCTTTCCAAGCCATGATTTATGGTTTTATGAAATGGGTGTGACAACCAGAAAGGTCCTGAGGACAATGTTGTGGAAGGCCACCCTGGGCTGAGGTGGAAGGAGGGATTGTCCCGTGGGGTCAGCAGAATTCTGCCTTTGGAAACTGAGGCTGAATAGAGCCAGCTGCTGCAGCCAGAAAGCAGAGGAAAGACAAGTCAATGCTCTTTTCAGGAATGGTTCTGGTTTAGGGAGGGTTTGAGCTGGCCTGTCTCCCCACCAGGCCCTGCAGTGCAGAAAGGAAGGGAAAAAAGTGCTCACAACACCTGGGTGCCACCTGCAGTGGGTCTGGAGGGGCTGCTCCAGCTGGAGAGTGCCTTCCAGAACTGATTTACAGGAGTGGGAGCTGTTGGGAAATGCCAGGCTAGGAATGACCTATGTGTTAATAATCCCAGCTCCCTTATCTGTATGTATTGTTCCCTACTCTTAAATGTCACAGCCACAGCCCATTTGTCCCAGGGACTGCTGCCTCCGTCCGTGTGCTGCTGGGAAGGTGCTAAAGGAGCACCTCTGGAATATTTTACCTCTTTTGGCCACCTCAGGCCTTTCTTTGCTGCACACACTAATGCTGCCCTGCTCCCACTGTCCCTGCAGGGTGTTCTGCATCGGGTGTGGCATTACTGAGGGCTTTGCCCTTTTCTGCCAGCAGTCAGTGCCACTCTCCCATGGGCACAGGGAGGCTCTCCCGGCACCCAGGTCACAACCTTCCCTTATTTTTCTGTAGAATCATGGAATCACAGAATATCCTGAGCTGAAGGAACCCACAGGGATCATCCAGCCCAGACCCCCCAACAATCCCACCCCGTCCATCCCTGGCAGTGCTGCCCAAAGGCTCCTGGAGCTCTGGCAGCCTCGGGGCTGTGCCCATTCCCTGGGCAGCCTGGGCAGTGCCAGCACCCTCTGGGAGAAGAACCTTGCCCTGATCTCCACCTAAACATCCCCTGGCCCAGCTCCATAGTACAGACACAGAGGATCTAACTCTTCACAAGGGTGTCTTTCAAAACCTTTTACTTATTTAATGTGCAAATCTCTCATGCAGGTGGGAGCACTTGGCTCTCCTGCACACCTGAGTGTGGAGCTGGGCAGCCAGAAAAGGAAGGCCACGTGCTTTGAGAGCACTTGTCTTACTCTCAGTCAATCTCTTCTTACTCTAAGTCACTTGTGAAGGAGCAGATGTGATCCTGTGGGAGGAACAGGCACAGATTGTTTTTTCCAAACCTTTGTTCCATATCACAGTCACAAGAATGTTCAGATCCTTTGATGACACAGCCCAGACTAATTGCCAGGCAGGTCCAGCCTGCTTGCTGAAAAGGAAAGGTGTTTTGTGCAAAGGCAATGAATAATCATATGATTAAACTCAGCCCCCTAAGAAGTGCTCACGAGAGGCTCAGTGGTGATTAAGCACCCAGTCTTGGGTTTATCTGCTGATTGCTTGGCCTGGAGTGGATCCTGTCATGAGTGAGGGGCTGTGATTGTGCCTGGGGGGTGGGGGTGAGCAGGAGCATTCGTGTGTGTGTGTGTGTGTGAGATCCGTGTGTGTGTGTGTGTGTGTGTGTGTGAGATCAGTGTGTATGTGTGTGTGTGTGTGTGTGAGATCCGTGTGTGTGTGTGTGAGATCCATGTGTGTGTGTGTGTGTGTGTGAAATCCGTGTGTGTGTGTGTGTGTGTGAGATCCGTGTGTGTGTGTGTGTGTGTGTGAGATCCGTGTGTGTGTGTGTGTGTGTGTGTGTGTGTGAGATCCATGTGTGTGTGTGTGTGTGTGTGTGTGTGAGATCCATGTGTGTGTGTGTGTGTGTGTGTGAAATCCGTGTGTGTGTGTGTGTGTGTGTGTGAGATCCGTGTCTGTCTGTGTGTGTGTCTGTGTGTCTGTGTCTGTCTGTATCTGTGTCTGTGTCTGTGTGTCTGTCTGTGTGTCTGTGTGTCCGTCTGTGTGTGATCTGTGTCTGTCTGTGTCTGTATGTGTCTGTGTCTGTCTGTGTCTGTCTGTGTGTGTGTGTGTGTCTGTGTCTGTATCTGTCTGTGTCTGTGTGTGTGTGATCTGTGTCTGTCTGTGTCTCTGTTTGTCTGTGTCTGTGTCTGTGTGTGTGTCTGTGTGTCTGTCTGTGTCTGTGTCTGTGTGTGTGTGTGTCTGTCTGTGTCTGTGTGTGTGTCTGTGTGTGTGTCTGTGTCTGTGTGTCTGTCTGTGTCTGTCTGTGTCTGTGTCTGTGTGTCTGTATCTGTGTGTGTGTCTGTGTGTGTGTCTGTGTGTGTGTCTGTGTGTCTGTCTGTGTCTGTCTGTGTCTGTGTCTGTGTGTCTGTATCTGTGTGTGTGTCTGTGTGTGTGTCTGTGTGTGTGTCTGTGTGTGTGTCTGTGTGTCTGTCTGTGTCTGTGTCTGTGTCTGTGTGTCTGTCTGTATCTGTGTGTGTGTCTGTGTGTGTGTGTGTGTCTGTGTCTGTGTGTCTGTCTGTATCTGTGTGTGTGTCTGTGTCTGTGTGTGTGTGTCTGTGTCTGTGTGTCTGTGTGTCTGTGTCTGTGTGTCTGTCTGTGTCTGTGTCTGTGTCTGTCTGTCTGTTTGTCTGTCTGTCTGTGTCTGTGTGTGTGTCTCTGTGTCTGTGTCTGTCTGTCTGTGTGTCTGTGTGTCTGTCTCTGTGTGTGTCTGTCTGTGTCTGTCTGTGTGTTTGTGTCTGTGTCTGTGTCTGTCTGTGTCTGTCTGTGTGTTTGTGTCTGTGTCTGTGTCTGTCTGTTTGTCTGTGTCTGTCTGTGTCTGTGTGTGTGTCTGTCTGTGTCTGTGTCTGTCTGTCTGTGTGTCTGTGTGTCTGTCTCTGTGTGTGTCTGTGTGTGTCTGTCTGTGTGTTTGTGTCTGTGTGTGTCTGTGTGTCTGTGTGTCTGTGTGTGTGCACCTCCACATGCACACCTGCCACCCCACCCTCCATGCAGGAGCAAAGGGCAGCAGCAGGGCCCTGATGGTGTGTGAATACACCCAGCTCTGCTTGCCTGAACCCCCAGATTCAGTTTGGAGACATTTTTTAAGATCAGAAACCAGTGTAAATCTGTGAGCTTTCTGTTGGCCTTCCCATTTAACTGGCATTTCTCAGTTCTTCAGTATCTGATACACATTTCACCTTTGGCAGCAGCTCTCCAAGGAGGAAGGTGCATTTGTGGGGGCACATTTGGAAGTGTGGCCCCTGCTACTACCAGAGTTGAATTGAAAAGGATTTATTAAATAGATCAAGAACAATTGATCAAGGTCGTTTGGGGGAAGTTTTCCTGGACTGATGCAGAATAAATAGATACAAAATGAGGGTCACAACTCAAAACCAGCAAGTGCCCAGACACTTCCACAGACCTTCCAGAGATTAAAAGCACAGCAAGTACAATTTACAGCTGTGCTGTGCTGTTCCCTCTGGAGGAGGGCTCCAATCAGCTGGCAGGAACTTTTGCACTTTGCTTCTCTTTGGAAGAACAACAATGTGGTTTTGACCCTAAACCCCTGTAGAGAGCAGGGGGTTGTCCACACCTGGCAGAGTCCCACATTGCCATGAGTTCCTGGGGCTGTTTTGGGGTTGTTTGTCCATTTATCTGCATTTCCCCCTGTGCTGCTTGAAGCTCCTGGATGGTTCCCTACATTTAGAGGCAGCTTCTGACAGA
This sequence comes from Molothrus aeneus, assembly GCF_037042795.1. Lineage (NCBI taxonomy): Eukaryota > Metazoa > Chordata > Aves > Passeriformes > Icteridae > Molothrus > Molothrus aeneus. Next base: position 575,400 of record NC_089663.1, read on the forward strand.
ACCCCTCTTGTGCTCCTTAGTCTGAGGGTTTGATAACTCATCCCTTCCATGACTGCATCCCTTTTCACTTGTTCTCTTCAGTCTTTATTTCCAGCAGGTCAGGATTGGATGCCTGCACCTTTCAACATCATTTTCTCCCTTAGGCCATGAAATTTGTGTCATTTCCAGAATGCAAATCCCATTTGGGAAACAAGCTAAACCCAATTAAACCAAACCTTTCTAATTCCTGTAAATACAAGAGCCACAGTTGCACATGTTTGTGTTTTGTCTTTAGCTGGCAGAGGAGGCAGGGGCATTACTCACCCAGGCTTATCTCACTCACAGGAAATGTTTGACTCCTGGTTTCAGGTGAAGGACACGCTGCAGAACCAGCTCAGTCTGTCTCTCTAGCTTTGATTCATGAGCCACAGAGAGAAATATTTCATCTTTGGGGCTAAACTCACTCCATGGCTGAGGAGAACCATGGAAATTCAGCTCAATTAACAAACCAAGCACATCCTAATTATTTTTACTGCAACAGCATTGTCTCCTATCCCATAGTCTTAGTTGAGCCCCACTGTTAAATGCAGAATCTTTTCCAGGAAAATGTATATAACTGCTCCTCCCCAGGTCAGAAATGGAAGGGATTTGCAGCAGTAACCCATCACTCCTCACCAGGGACTGCAGGGTGCTGTGGCAGGAGGGGCTCAGAGAGATTTGCTGCCAGGCTGGGGCAAGAGGGTGCTGCTCCCTGCAGCTGGTCCCACACTGAGGCCAGCCCAGGGTGTGCACCAGGGCACATTTCTGCTCTGGGAAGTGGCTCCAGGTGCATGTGACACTGGCATGTGCCTCCCAGGCCTGCAGCACTGGCAGAGGAAGCCCACTGCCCTCTAACAGGGTCCCAGAACTCTAAATCAGGTCTGGGGAGTTGATTTGATGGAAATGGGCTGCCAAGTGCCTCCCAGAGATCCCCAGGGACACTCAGTGCCGGGGGCTCCTGCTGCTGGGTGTCCCTGAGAAGCCACAGCTTGGACAGGTGAAGGCAACAGCCAGAGAGGCTCAGGAGCCACTCAAGGGGAGGGAGGGAAGGGCTTTTCCTGGCCAGGAAAAACCAGACTCCAGCTCTCCTGTTTGCTGGTTTTATTGCCAAAGGGGAAACCTCTGGGGCAGGGTTTGTCCCACAGGGCTGTTCTCAGGTGCAGTGAGCTTTTACAGCTCAGAGGTGTTCAGAAGTGACCATACCCAAAGCCCAGAGGGTTCTCCACAATGGGAAGTCTGGCTTAGGAGTCCCCTGCTCCTTGTGGTCCCTGCTTTGTCCCAGACCCCGGGTGCTGTGAGCTCAGAGGGGTTTGGTGTGGCAAACCCTGTGTGGAGATGGAGTCAGGCTGTGCCCAGCCTGGTTTGTGTGTGGCTCTATCCCCACCCCAGACGTTCCTGTCAATAGATTAGGGAGAGCTTGAGCTGGATCAGATAAATACATTAACACATCATCTGCACCCAGCATTAGTGCAAAGCTCCCTGAGCCCTCCTAATGCCCGGGATATTCTCATTTTTGGTGTGTATTACACGACAAACATCCAGCTGCAAAATCAAATCACAAGCAAGCAAGATGTTCTCTTATTGTTTCCTGCCTGGGGAACTGACTGGGTGTGAGTGAGGCTTTTTGCTGCTCCTTGGGAGAGAGCAGCTCAAATAAAGCCAGAACCAGAGCAGGGATCTCCCTGGCAGCTGTGGACCCAGGACAAAGCTTTCCTCAGCAGGGAAGGGGCTCTGGGGCATTGTGGAGCAGTCAGAGGGCTGGCAGGGTGCAGGTACAGCTGGTGGTGAAGTGCCCAGACTGGCCGAGCTGTGTTCTGTTCTCTTAGTGACCAGTGCCATTAATCTTAATTAATCCTAAAGGCACTGGTGTCAGACTTGGAGCTGGACAGGTGAAATTACACATGGATTACTCAAATGCCTCCTGTTCATGTGCAGTGTCAGACACCACCACTGCCACACTGGACAGCGAGGTCACAGCACTGATGTGTCCAGAGGGAGAATCACAGAATCTCCTGAGCAGGAGGGACCCCAGGGATCATTGATCCAGCCCCTGTCCCTGCCCAGACCCCCAACAATCCCACCCTGTCCATCCCTGGCAGTGCTGCCCAAAGGCTCCTGGAGCTCTGGCAGCCTCGGGGCTGTGCCCATTCCCTGGGCAGCCTGGGCAGTGCCAGCACCCTCTGGGGGAAGAACCTTGCCCTGATCTCAGCCTGAGCTGCCCTGGCCCAGCCCCAGCCATGCCCTGGGTCTGATGGGACACACCTGAGCCTCCCTTCACCTCTGACAGCACCACTTTGGGACACTGAAAACAGGTGAAGAATGTGTAGCGGTGAGTTATAACTTTTTAAATGAAAAGATTAAAAACAAACAATGGAAAGTTTGGGGTTTATCAACACCTTCCCCACCACACCCCACATGTGCTCCCAGTACCTATCCACACTTCCTTAGAGATGCCTGTTGAGACAAAAAGAGCAATTCTGCACTGCAGGTAAGTTTAGGAGAAGGGGAAATGAGTCCCAATACCTGGCTCTAGGTTTTGTACTTCTGACACCACGTCAGGAGGAGCTTCTGCCCCTGAGGGTGGCTGGGTGAGCTCAGATGGAGCTGGTGGCACTGGAGGGGTCAGGAGTCCCTGAGGCATTGACCCATCTCTGGGTCAGGGTGGTGGCACTGGGCACATGTGGCTGTCTGGAGCAAGAGCTGTGTCCTGGGCACCTCCAGCACCCACACGAGGCAGGTTCTGACCCTTGTGCACCTCCAGGAACACCCCAGGCCATCTGACCATCTTCCCTTGAGCACGATTTGTCCTTCAGCTGGGAAACCAACCAGGAATGCAAATGTTCTGGAAACCCCACTGTATCCCAACACAGCTGAGAGGGGTGGCTGAGTGAGTGAACACAGGTGCTAAAACGTGGGAAAAGCCAGGAATGCAGAGCCTGAGCCCTGCAGAGCTCAGCTGAAGGTGCTGGAGGTGCTGGTGGTCCCATTCAGTGTCCCCTGCCAGGGCAGAGGTTGGTGTGCCCCAGGTGCTGGGGGCTCTGGGCTGCTCAGGGCAGAGGCAAGGGCTCAGAGCCTTCCAGCAAGTGGAGTCCATGATTCCTGCTCTGGCCTTGGACTACCTGACTTGGGCTGGCTGGGGATGCAAATGAGGCCGTCTTCCTGAGCCGGGTAATTAGTGCTGCTCTCGGGTAATTAGTGCTGCTCTCCATTGTCACCAGGCAGTTCTGGAAGCCGGGCCAGCTCCTTTGTGATGCAGGTCCAAGGGAATGGCTGTGAGCCTCTGCCAGGCACCCCGAGGGGCAGAGCAAGGGCTGAGCAAGGGCTTCCTGGGGGAGCACTGCATCCTCCTGAGGGCTGGGGGGCTCCCGGGGCACCACCCTGCAGGGCACAGCTGGATCTGCTCCTGGGCACCCACCCTGCAGGGCACAGCTGGATCTGCTCCCTGGGCACCCACCCTGCCTGGCACAGCTGGATCTGCTCCTGGGCACCCACCCTGCCTGGCACAGCTGGATCTGCTCCCTGGGGCACCCACCCTGCAGAGCACAGCTGGATCTGCTCCCAGGGAACCCACCCTGCAGAGCACAGCTGGATCTGCTCCCTGGGGCACCACCCTGCCTGGCACAGCTGGATCTGCTCCCAGGGAACCCACCCTGCAGAGCACAGCTGGATCTGCTCCCTGGGCACCCACTCTGCCTAGCACAGCTGGATCTGCTCTTGGGAACCCACCCTGCAGGGCACAGCTGGATCTGCTCCCTGGGCACCCACTCTGCCTGACACAGCTGGATCTGCTCCCTGAGCACCCACCCTGCCTGGCACAGCTGGATCTGCTCCCTGGGAACCCACCTGGGCACAGCTGGATCTGCTCCTGGGCACCCACCCTGCAGAGCACAGCTGGATCTGCTCCCTGAAGCACCCTGCTGGGCACAGCTGGATCTGCTCTTGGGAACCCACCCTGCAGAGCACAGCTGGATCTGCTCCCTGGAGCACCCACCCTGCTGGGCACAGCTGGATCTGCTCTTGGGAACCCACCCTGCAGAGCACAGCTGGATCTGCTCCCTGGGCACCCACCCTGCAGGGCACAGCTGGATCTGCTCCCTGGGGCACCACCCTGCCTGACACAGCTGGATCTGCTCCCTGAGCACCGACCCTGCCTGGCACAGCTGGATCTGCTCCCTGGGAACCCACCTGGGCACAGCTGGATCTGCTCCCTGGGCACCCACCCTGCAGAGCACAGCTGGATCTGCTCTTGGGAACCCACCCTGCCTGGCACAACTGGATCTGCTCCCTGGGCACCCACCTGGGCACAACTGGATCTGCTCTTGGGAACCCACCCTATCTGGCACAGCTGGATCTGCTCCCTGAGCACCCACCCTGCAGAGCACAGCTGGATCTGCTCCCTGAGCACCCACCCTGCCTGGCACAGCTGGATCTGCTCCCTGGGCACCCACTCTGCCTAGCACAGCTGGATCTGCTCTTGGGAACCCACCCTGCAGAGCACAGCTGGATCTGCTCCCTGGGCACCCACCCTGCCTGGCACAGCTGGATCTGCTCCCTGGGCGCCCACCCTGCTGGGCACAGCTGGATCTGCTCCCTGGGCACCCACCCTGCAGGGCACAGCTGGATTTGCTCCTGGGCACCCACCCTGCAGAGCACAGCTGGATCTGCTCCCTGGCGCACCCACCTGGGCACAGCTGGATCTGCTCCCTGGAGCACCCCCACTGCAGAGCACAGCTGGATCTGCTCCCAGGGAACCCACCCTGCCTGGCACAGCTGAATCTGCTCCCAGGGAACCCACCCTGCCTGGCACAGCTGAATCTGCTCCCAGGGAACCCACCCTGCCTGGCACAGCTGAATCTGCTCCCTGGAGCACCCACCCTGCCTGGCACAGCTGGATCTGCTCCCTGGGCACCCACCCTGCAGAGCACAGCTGGATCTGCTCCCTGGGGCACCCACCCTGCCTGGCACAGCTGGATCTGCTCCCAGGGAACCCACCCTGCAGAGCACAGCTGCATCTGCTCCCTGGGACACCCACCTGGGCACAGCTGGATCTGCTCCCGGGACACCCCCCACCCTGCAGAGCACAGCTGGATCTGCTCCCTGAGGAGCGTGGTCAGAGCTGAGGGACACTCACCCTCGGGAAGCTGAGGGACGCTCAGCAGTGCCCTCCCAGGATCCAGCTGTGCCAGCCAGCTCGGCCGGGTTCCACAGCTCTGCACCAGGCAGGGAGGCTCAGGCTCTCCCCTGAGGAACCCCGAGGCTGCTCCTGCTAGTGAAGGCCTCCAGGGAACAGCAGGTGAGAGAGAGACAATTGTCAGCTCTCTACCACTCACACAGGGAGGCAAAAACCTGCCTAGAGCTCCACAACCACCACGAGGCAGTTTATAAGCCTTTTCCAATACTCCTTTGCCTTTCCTGATTGCTTTGAAGTTGTTCTTTTAGATGAGTTAATTATTGTTTGTTTGTTCTGATGAATCAGGGAATATTTGTGTTTTCCATGGCAAGGTTTTACTCTTCCAAGAGCCCTGGCAGAGGAGGTGGCACAGAGAAGGCCTGGAGAGCCCTGGTGAATGTGCTGTCCTTGGTGTGTCCAGCTACAGAGCTGTGCCAGGATTCAGCTGCAGCTTTTGGGAAGTGAAATCCAAGGTTGGGGAAGGAAGAGTCTGCTCTGTGCACAGCCAGGGACAGGGGAGGTGTGAGAGGCCTCTGCCTCCCCCCAGTGAGCACAGAGGCTGCTCGGGCATTGCTGTGCCCAGCACCTGAGCCTGCCTGTCCCTGAGCTGCTCTGGGGCACAACCACGGGAAAACCTGGGAAATGTTCCTTTCATGGGCTGCTCTGGGGCACAACCAATGGGAAAACCTGGGAAATGTTCCTTTCCATGGGCTGCTCTGGGGCACAACCATGGGAAAACCTGGGAAATGTTCCTTTCCATGGGCTGCTCTGGGGCACAACCATGGGAAAACCTGGGAAATGTTCCTTTCCATGAGCTGCTCTGGGGCACAACCATGGGAAAACCTGGGAAATGTTCCTTTCCATGGGCTGCTCTGGGGCACAACCATGGGAAAACCTGGGAAATGTTCCTTTCCATGGGCTGCACTGGGGCACAACCAATGGGAAAACCTGGGAAATGTTCCTTTCCATGGGCTGCACTCAGCTGCCCTCGCTGGGATTGCCTCCCAGCACAGCAATGCTGGAGTCCCAGCTAGGTGTGAAATCCAGCTGGGCAGTGCTGCCCTGGTGTTATGAGTAGAACAGTTGCCCATTTTTTTAAAAGCTTGCAAAGTTCACAGGTTGGGCCAGTTGCTGCCAGGGTGGAGCTCTAACTGTTTGTTGTTGTAATCACGGTTGTTTTTGTTAACTACCTGTTGTTGGTGGTTGGGAATCCCCCTTTTGTCGAGTGGCACCCTGCTGCTTCCTGGAGGATGGCACCTGGATGGTGAAGGGGAAGGGACATGGGAGCTGACATGCAAATGTAATCGGATCCAGCATGCAATGGGAGAGACCCCTCACCAAACCTAGCCAAAAACCCATAAAACAACGAGCCAACACAAAATTGATGAATCAAAGTGATGTCTAGACGTGAGGAACAGAATCCAGTATCCACTAAGACCCTTTTTACCCCCACCCTAACCTAAGATGTTGGCTGGACAGAGGAGAGCAAATGTTAATAGGAGGAATCTGGAGTTATCCTGATGGTCTGGTGCAGGTTGGAGCTCCCCAGCACTGCCCACACACCAGTGGCTGAAGCCTGCCCTCACTCTCCTCCTCCAGGACACTCCTGGGAGCAGTGCTGGTGTGAGTGACCTGTGGGCTCTTCCCACCTGGGTTCTCCCCACCTGAGCTGATCACTTCTAATAAAGGCATTAAAAAGGAGAAAGGTCTCCTGCCCATGGTTATTTCCCTGGGACTCAGCAGCTGCACTCCGGGCCTGTGTCACCCCTGCTGCCACACTCCTGGTCCCTCCTGCCGCAGGAGTCCTTTAACAGGTTTGATGGAACATTTTCCCTGCCTTTCCCCTGACCTTGGTGAGAGCTGCTGGAGAGCCAGCAGGGAGGTTCCGTTGCAATAGGACACGAAATAAAACTACAGGGATACTGGGATTCCAAGGTAAGAAGAAGGGAAGTTTATTTCCTGACTCCAATATTTATAGACTTTCAGAAGTGACCGTGGATTGGAAGATAAATTGCTACCTCTCCAATGACACTGGACAAACCAGCAGTCCATCTAATTTCTCCTGCTCTAAAAAAAAATGTAAAACAATAATAATTTACATAAAAGTGCGTGAGAAACTTCATTACAAGAATGTAAGCATCAAAAGGCTTAGAAGAACTTAGAAAAACAAGATGATAAGGTTCCACCTGTGACCAGCACACACCAAGAACTGGATGCCTGTTCCATGGCCCAGGGCCTTTTTCTCACCTGCTCCACTGCTCAGAGCTCAGAGCTGGATACATCCTCCCATCCCCTCCTGTTCACATACCAGTCACATCTGCTCTGCTCCCCTCCCCTGTCAGCTCCCTGCAATCCATTTTACTGCTCGTTTAACAAGAAAACCTCTCCGAGGGCTGTGGCAGCTGGAAGAGCATCTGGAAGAGTGATTTGCAGTTTCTGCTGGTAGTTGGAGGCCAGACAGACAGGTTTTTGCTGTCTCATGCCCTGAGTTTGGAAGTTTTTCAGGTGATAGCAGGGATGCTGCTTCCACAAAGCCTGGATCTCTGCTGGGCAGCTTGTCCAGGAGAACCCAGGGTCAGAGCTGGGCTCGGGATGCAGAGTTCAGCTTACCCTGCATGGAAATGCCACTGCCAGACTCATGTCACAGCGATTCCACAAGTCAGGGCTTCCAAAAGAGGGGACATGAGAGGACGAGGAAGCCGGAGCCTCCCTGGGAAAGTGATGCCTTTCATAAAAGTTGGAAAAGACCTTCGGGATCATCTGTCCAGCCATCAGCCCAGCACCACCAAATTCACCCCCAAACCACGTCCCCAGGTGCCACAAGTCTGCACCTTTCTCAGCTGTGTGTGGTTCAGCTCCCAAGGGAGGCTGCAAGGACAAGGACAGTGCCAGGAGCACCTTCAGCCCTGCTGCTTCTGCCACATCCCGGGGGGAACGAGCCCAGCCAGGGTCCCTGTCCTGGTCAGTGTCACAGCAGGGATGGGGCTGCACTGGGGGCCTTGTTGTGCTCTGACAGATGACATCTGCTCAGGAATGGGATCCTGATGACCCAGAGAGCGTCAGGACATGGGACAATCACTGCCTGAATGCCATGGGGTGAGCTGGGGACAGCGCTGAGGACCTGGCTGGGAGGAGGCTCTGGCATTCCCTGCTCCTCCCAGGGCAGGTTTGCATTGGCTCTGCTGTGAGGGGGAGCTGCAGGGTCACTCCAGGGAGCTCAGGAGGGATTAGGCAGGAGCAGACGGGATCTTGGATCCTGCAGGGAATACATTCCTGGAGGTGGCAGCTGCTGGCCTGTCCTAGGGTGACGTTCTGATGCTTGTATCCCCATTCCTGTGTTCTGTTCATGCTGGATATCATGTTCTGTGCCTTCCAGACTGGCTCTGCAGAGTGAATGTTTTGGTTTGGTTTTGCTCTCAGCCGCTCCCCCACGGCTGGTGGGACACACAGACAGGGCAGTGCATGGTGCTGCTTTTGCTTTTTGCTTTGCTTTTCCCTTTGCTCTTGCTTCGGCTTTGCTCCTGCTTTGCTCTTGCTTTTTGCTTCTGCTCATTAGTCAGTTTAGCCAAGCAGCCCAAATTTTCCCTGGACTGTTTCTCCTTTCCCTTTTTTGGACCTACTCAAACCTGCTCCGGACTGGGACCTGGGAACACCGAGAGTTTGCACCTTGTGGCTGCAGCAGCTGCCCCAGCACAGGAGGGACTGAGAACAGAGCGACCACCCCCGAGAGAGACTTTCTGAATTTGTCATCTTTTTCAGAGCGGTGACAGAGTGGTGTCACCTGGTATTGTTCATTCTGTGTGCTGGGGGTGCTGTGCCTGTTAAATAAACAGGTTCTTTCCACTTGTCTCCAAGGAATCCTTCCCAAACCGGTTGGGCACAGGGGCCGTGTGGGTTTGTTTTCTGGAGGGGCCCCTTTTGGAGGTTTTCTCCCAAATTTGCCCTAAACCAGGACATGGCCAGAATGCTTGGAGAGGAGGTCACAGGGGAGGAAAGCAGCTCCCTGTGCCCCAGGAGCAATGGGAGCAGGGCAGTGCCAGCTCCACGGGGCAGAGGCACTGCTGAGCAGAGCCACAACAGCTCTGATGATTGCTCTGGGAATTCCAGAGTTTGTGAGAGCTCACCTCAAGGACTGGCACCTGCCCCTGCAGGACTGCCCATGCCCAGCCAGGCTTCCCCTCTGGGCTGGCACTGGAGCTGGGTGCCAGGAGCCCTGTGTCAGCAGGAAGGAGAGGGGTGGCTCTCATGTGCATTTGGCACCAGGAGGGAGGCAGGGCTGTGTGAGCCTGCACCGAGGCCACTGTGTGACAGTGACATCAGGGCAGGCACAGCTGTGGCTGCTCCAGCTGGGCTCTGAGCAGGTCCCTGGTGCCAAACCCAGTCGGGGAGGGGCAGCTGGCAGGGGTTTGGCTGTGACACTGGACAAGGAGGAGGCTGGCAGCAGCCAGACCAGCTGGCTGGGGTGATGGGAGCAGGGAACAGCACAGGGGGGGATTTGCACCTCTGTGCCCAGTGTCAGCCAGCACGGGGAGTTTGGGGACATTCAGTGTGAGCCCCGAGCAGGCAGAACCTGAACAAAGAGCTCAAGGGGGGGGGAAGGTGAATGCAGCAGGTGAGAGCTCCCAGGCTTTGTCCTGCCAGCCCCAGCTCCACAGGCTGTCCCTGCAGCTGGGCAGAGCCTCTGGCTGGAGAGGGATGCAGGCACCACCAACCCTGTCCCTGGTATTTCAGGAGCAGAAATCAGTGCTCTTTTCTTCTTCCTCTGCCTGCATCCAGATGATTACCAGTGGCACAAAACACAGGTTTTATTTTAAAGTAAGGATTGTGGTGTCTAAAACAGGCCTCAGAGAAAAAGCTGTCCCTGGGGAGCAGCTCTGCCTCCCAATCCAGGTCTGTGCTTTGCCAAATGAGTTTCCACCTGCCCTTGGCTGGCTCCAGCCTGGCTGCCCCTGTTCTTCTGCAGCTCCTGGGGGCAGTTCTGTGGGTTCAGGGGCAGCCCAGGCACTGGGTGCTGGCAGTTCCCATTCCCTCTGCTGGTTTCGACTTCATTGGGGAATTTGCAGGGCTCAACTCCTGCCCTGATTCTCATCCTTCTGTAACCACAAGTCCAAAGCCACATTTGCTCCAAGGAGATCAATCCAGGCTCAGTGGGAGCCCTCAGCAGGGAGAGGGGACCTTTCTGCAGAGGGGAATGGCCTTGGAGCACGTGGTGCTTCTTTGGGCTGTTATCCACAGGGATGGAAATGCTGGACAAACAATGGTGCTGCTGCTGGTGAGGGCATGGCCTGAAATCAGCAGATCTGGTTTTGCCAGAAGGATCCCATAAACCCCTCCAGTTCCCTGTGTCACCCCTTCTCTTCTGGCTGTGCCTTCCTGGGAGTGTCTCCTTCCTCAATCCCCGTTTGTAATTCCACAGGACACACAGTGCTGATCTTCAGGGGCTCAGAGTGTCCACAGGCCTGTGGGAATGCACACTCAGTCCCAAACAGCTCCACTGGGACACTGCAGCCCTGAGCCCCCATTCCAGGGCTTGTCCTGGTTCTCCCCATGGGAGACAGCCACCTCTCATGGGTGACCTTCCATGCCATGGTTGGAGAGGGGGAATGGGAAGTTCTGGAAATTTCCAGAAGCCCTCTAGGAGCCATAATTGGTGCCAAAGCAGGCTGGAGCCCCTGGGTTTTGCTGCCCCAGCCCTTTGTGCAAGCAGTCATGTGCTGCTGGAAGCACATGGATGGCATGGAAGGTGACTCAGCTCCCAAAAAACCCCTCAGAGGAGGTGACTGGAAACCCTCCCAGGGGATGCAATTTAGTCAGAGCAAGCCTTTAGTCTCGAGGCAGGGTGTCCTGGTGGGATTATCTGCCTTGTGCCACACAGGAGCTCAGACCAGGTGATTGATTGACTGCTCCTCCTGCCTTTGCTGTCTGTGAATCAATCAAAGGTGCCATTGAAGTATTTTTGCAGAGGATGTGTGACAATAGCAAAAGAATAGCTCAAAGCCACCTTTGAAAAATGCTGTGTGTTATCAAAAGGGAGAAAGGTTTGGAATAAAAGCTGATTCAAGCCCTGGAAGTGTGTCACCATCCTCTCCCATCTGCAGGCAGCCCCGGGGCGCAGGGGAGACGTGAGGCAGTTCCTCCAGAGCACTCTTGTGTCAGGTCCTCATCTCCCCTACCCGCTCTCCTTCACCCAAGTCGCTCATCAGCCCCTGAATCACACAAGGCTCAGAGCTTCGTGTGGCTGGAAGTGACTCACAGGCCTGGGGAAGTGCCCCCAGCTGCTGTCACCTGCCAGAGCTGTGACACCAGCAGCACAGTCCCAGCCAGACCCGCTCCTGCTCCTCAGGTGATCCCTGTAATGATTCCTGCTGAGATATTCCCAGCAGAGCTGCTGGTGTGGCACAAGTGTGATGGGAAGTGGGCAGGAGGCTCTGCCTCCATGTGCTTTCCCAGCAGGCAGGTCCTGAGGGAAAAGCACAGCTCAAGAAGCTTTCAAACTCTGTGCCCATGGACTCACCAATTCCCTGTGGGCTTTGCTTCCCAGGGACAGCAGGGTTAGCAGTGCCAGGGAGTGTTCCCATTTACCCATGGGCTTTGCAAGAGGGGTAGATTAAACCCTGAATTTAAAGGACTGTTTGCAAATGCTTCCTTTGAGTGGGAGACAGATTCCTCCCTGGATCAGGAGGTCGTGTTGCAGCCAGTGCTCCAGGGCCTCCTGCTCAGCTTTGCCATGGGTTGGTCTGGGCTGGGATTTAGGCGCAGTGTAACTGAAACATAGCCAGGAGCTGTATCCCAGAGGAGGGAGCTTTTCCCCAGGCTCTGAGGAGCTGATTGCCATGACAGCTCTGCCTTCCCATCACCAGTGGTCTGAGTGACAACACTCCCTCCTCACCTCACATCCCCAGGTGCCACACCAGCCCCTGGGGTCCTGGCTGACCCCCAGATCCCCACTGGCACCAGGGATGTGCTGCCCCCTCCCAGACAGCTTTGCTTCTCTGCTTGCTGCTGCTCTGCTCCCTGCACGGCTCCCTGAGGATAAAAAAGGGAGTTTTGTAATGAAGCACCTCTCACCCTGCACGTATTAAATAAATTTCAGTTACCCTTTATTACACAATAATGATAGTAAGATTTAATTACCTCTGCACCCAAAGGGGACATGAATTTTAAGCAATAGGAATAAATCTCCCTGCAGTGCAATTGGGGTTGTGTGCTCTGGGGGGTCAATTCCAGTGCAGCAGTGGGTGGTGACAGAAAAATCCTTCCCGAGGAGTGCAGATCCCAAACTGAGACTGGGGGTGGATTACGAGAGCCAGACAGGTAAGGAGCAGCTGATCCAAGGGACCCAATTAAGCAATGATGCTTAGTGGAGTTTCTGATCTGTGGCAGAGGCTAAAGATGCAGGAAAATGTGTGGAAATCCAGGAGCTCAGAGAGATCAATGGGGCCAGAGTCTCTGTGGGCTCTGCCCTAGGACCGTGCTGCTCTCCTCACTCCTGCTATCACTTTCCACAAGTTCAAATAATCCCTTTTTTTCTGGGGAAAGAAAACAGGAGAAAGGCATTCTGTGAGTGACTGTTTCCAGGGCTCTCTGCGGTGTCTGTTTTGACTCTTGCTGAAAATTGTGTCACCCAGAAACACCCCAGGCACCAAGAGTTCACACTGTGCTTTTGGCAGTGTGCAGAGAAATGAGTTCTCCAGGAGCAGAGGAGCTGGGGAGAGCTGGGGGTGGCAGGGCTGGAGTAACCCTCATGCAGGCTCCTCTCCAGCAGCCACACTCCTGCCCTGGGTGCTGCTGCAGCTACGAGTGCAGGGCTGGGGCAGTGTTTGGGACACTGCATTGGGTCACAAATCCCCTCCTGCCCGGACAGGGGCTCCCTGTAAGCATTTCCTGACCCCTCCTCCAGTTCTGCAGGTGCTGGTTTTGTTCTGCTCACCACAAGATGATGCAGACTGGTTCAGTTCACTTTCTCCAGTGTTGGGGAAGATGAAACAGGAAAACCTTATAAATATGATTGTCTGGCAAAAGATTGTGAGAATATAGAAACTATAAGTGAGATTGAAATGAAAGCAAGCTTTGAGATCCCTCAGTTACTGAACAACTGGAAAACAATGGTGTGGCCAGCTGAAGGTGATCCCCTTTTGATGGAACAACACCCTCTGCTTGCAGACAGGCCCAAGGGAAAGAGGAGACCCTACAGCTTGGCAGAAGGGGCCCAAAGAGGAGATTTTAGAGTTTAAAATGTAACACAGTATGGTAATGTAATGATTCTTATAGGCTGTATGTAAATGCTATAGGATTTGTATCTTGTACTAGATTGGTTAGTGAGAATTAGAATATTCAGCACAGAAGATTTATTGTATTGGAATGGGAACCTCACTCTCTTACACTTTTACTCTCTTACCCTTTTACTCTCTTACCCTTTTACTCTCTTCCCCTCTCATCCTCTCTGCCCCTCTCTTCTCTCAGCCCTGCTCCAGCTGTGCCTGGCAGCTCCCAGCAGGGCCCTGCCCCCAGGCCCTTTGCAATGAACCCCAAGTTCCTGACCTGGCCCCAGAGATCTCTCATCTCCATCCATCCCCACTGTCCAACCCCCTGACGCTCCAACACTCCAGGGGCATTTTCCCTGTTTCTCCTGCCCCTTTTCTTTTGCCTTCAGTTTTGCATCCTGGTGTGAGAGGGGCCACGAGCTGAGCACTTCCCTGTGAGGCTCCTGGGGACCTGCAGCCCCTGGGGACACCTGTCCCAGCCTCATCCCTGGCTGTGCCTGTGTGTCAGTGCTCACCGGTCACGCCTGGCTGCAGATCCCACTGCAGGCCCACCCAGGATTTCCCAGAGAGGTAAAATCATCTCCTTGTGTCAGTAAACAAAAGGACAAGGCTGAGAGGAGAGGGTTGACAGGTTGGTGTGGTGTTTTCAGCTGCACACTCTGTGGGATGGAAATGCTGGGTTGCAGCAGGATCCCTGCCAGCCTTGGGGGGCTCTGGCCTGGAGGAGAGCCTGGCTTGTGGCTTGTTCCAAAAATGCAGCTTTGCAGCTGAGCTACTGCCAACAAGGAGTCTGTGAGGCCATTTCAATCCTTGCACTCATGATTCAGTTGCCATTTCATGCCAAACTGCATGTCTTCATCTTCCAGTCCTTGTTCCTGGAAAAACTGAATTGTGTCTCCTGTTTTCTGCCCCAGGTCTTTCACTCACTTTTCCAAAAGTGATAAAGAATGAGCCCGTCTGGCAATGAACGTGTGCTTCATGTGTTACCATTCATTTTGTTCCCTAGTTTGGGATGCAGGATCAGTTGTGGGCTCCAAGCCATGTCCCTCCAGAGGGATACAGACACCCATCACCCCTGTGAGACAGCCCTGGGTGGCCTTGGCAGTGGGACCCAGGTAGGAGGAGGTGGGAGGATAGAATTCCATCCTTGTCCATTTATCAGACACGGGATCTGATTTATGGCACCTGAGCAGGGCAGTGCTGGGCTGTGCAGGGAGATCTGCACAGGGATGTGGGGACGCAGTGCATTTTCTTGGGAAGCAGTGGGAAATATCTGCATGTTGCAAGCAGAGCTGGCCTGCCCAGACCAGTCCCACATCAAATATTCCCAGTGCTTGTCCATCCCAGCCCTGCTGCTGTGGGTCAGCACACCTGGAAGCACTGACCACACACCAGCTGTCCTGTTCCTGCTCACCACATCTGTGTCTGTGTTTTAATTCCTGCTGCCTTGCACCCCTCCACAGCACATGTGGATAAAAGCCTTATCCAAACATATTCAAACAAGGGCAATGTCCCATCATTTCCTCTCCCTGCCACTGGTCAATAATCACATGCAAGCTTCTGAAGCAATTTCAAAATTACCAAGGTAGCAGCCACCCCACGGATTGTAATAACAACCTTTAGGCTGAGGAGGAGCTTGTTCCTGGCTAATTCCTGATGGACTGATCAGCGGAGCTGGTGACCATCTGGGCTCAGCTCTGCCACAGGAGGACCCATCTCTGGAAGCATTTTCCCACAGGTTCTCCATGATCTGCCCTTTCCCTGCCTGTCCCACCCTGCTGGGGTCTTGGTGGGAGCAAGGACACATAGAAACCTGGCTGTGGGAGTGCACAGAGATCCAAATTTGGATCTTGGGATCGTCACCATGATATTTTATGAAAAATCCCTTTGCCAGGATTTCTTCTCCTGGCAAGGTGAGAAACCTCAGCTTCTCCCTGTTTTGCTGCTTTGGAATGTGATTTGGAGAATTGTTTACCCAGCATGTGAATTGTTTTAATTTAATGACCAATCCCAGCCAGCTGTGTTGGACTCTCTGGGTCTGTCATGGGTTTTTATTATTCATTCTTGTTAAGCCTTCTGATGTCTCCTTTCTCTATAGTTTAATATAGTTTCAGTATATAATATAATATAATACATATCATATCATATCATATCATATCATATCATATCATATCTATCATATAATAATAAATCAGCCTTCTGAGAACTTGGAGTCAAATTCTCATCTCTCACCTCATCCTGGGGACCCACAACACCATATGGGATCTGAATTTTCTTCAAAGCCAGCCCAGCCCAGCCAGTGCAAGGGCCACTGCAGCAAGTGGAGAGAACCATGGGGCAGGCCAGGGGCACTGGGGCAGCCTGGCCCTGCCCTCTGTCCCCAGCAGTGACACTTGTGGCTGCTGGGCTGCAGTCCTACAGGGATTCCCTTTTCCAGCTATTCTTGGCTGGTGTTTCTGATTCCTGGTGGGGAGCTCCCCCTCGATGCTCAGCCCAGGCTGCACAGCTGGAGAGGCCCAGCTGGGCCTTGGTGTCACAGGGTGAGGATGCTGTGGAAGAGCCCCAGAGCAGGAGACTGCAGAGGAGCAGAAGGAAGGGAGGCAGGAAGCCAAGCAGGAGCCTCTGAGCCTCGCAGTGTGCAGTGGCTGTATGAGAACACTGAGGTGAAGAATCTGCCTGAAAACCAGGGAGAGGCTCATTTCAGGGGTGCACCTCCCTCAAATGAGGAGGAACTGCTCCTTCAAGGCTCCTTTGCCTGGTCCTGACTATCCTTTAAAGAAAGAGCCAAGATCCCAAGTACAACTTGGGGATCAGAGCAGGAGACAGCTCTGATGTAAGCTTAGGGGCCCACTGCCCTCAGTGCCAGCACAAAGAGAGGACAGAAGGAATCCGGGGGCTAAAAAGCTCTTTACAGACCTAGTAAGGATATTTTAGAGTTTTTTATGTTCAAGTCTGTCCTCAGTGAAAGAATTTCTGGCTGAAGTGGTCCTGGCTGCTCTGGCAGCTGCTCCAGCACTCAGGAAACAGAAGAGCAAGGGGAACAATGAGAGATTTTCCTGGGCCTGTAGCGTTTCCTTCAGCCACTGCTCCTCCAAGGCAGCATTCCAGCTGTGGGCCCTGGAGTCTGCTTTGTGCTGGGACAAGGCCTTTGAATGCCTGGCTGCAGTGGGAAAATCCAGAGCATTTTATTGGCCTGTAGGAAATTTGTCTCCTATTTATCCTGCGGGAAATGCCAGGCCTGGCTGGCATGGGGCTGCTGAAGGATCTGTGCTCAGCCTGGCTCTGTAGGGCTCTTCCTCATGAATTGTTTGCTCATTTTGCCCAGAGTCAGGCTTTGAAAAGATGCTGTCAAGGCTGGGTTCATTTGTGATATTAACTTAGACTGGAGCATCTTCAGCACAAGGTTTCTACAGTGAGAGAATCAAGCCTGGGCATGGACAGAAGAAGGAAATCAAGCAAAAAATTAATCCCCAGACACTCCTTGGTTTGAGGCTTCTGAATCAGAAAGACTAAAGCTGGGAGGTGCTGTGGAAGCAAAGGGATCAGGGAATGCAGAGCCCACAGTGGGATCTTTGCCTCTTCCCTAAGGAGGAGATCTCTGCACTTCCCAGAGGGAAAATCCACTCTTACAGGGGTCACTGCTTGGCCAAGGACTCCTGTCCTGCTGCCCATTTCCCTGTGGCCCTAAGTCTGGCCACTAGGCTTTTAAAGCTTGATTTTAGAGCCAGGCCTATTTGCACAGGGGAGTGTAGAGCCCTGGGCTCCCAGGTGTCCCATTCACTCTGTCCTGCCCTGGGCTCCCAGGTGTCCCACTCACTCTGTCCTGCCCTGGGCTCCCAGGTGTCCCATTCACTCTGTCCTGCCGAGGGACTCCCCGAGCTCCCCCCTGTGACCCTGCTCCCATGCAGGCATTTCCAGGCTGCTCCTCCCTTTCCAGGCAGGATTCCTGCAGCCCAGGGGCTCATTTGGCTGAGATTTGCTCAGGAGGAGGAGGAGGAAGAGAATTCCCAGAGCTGTGAAACTGTAATTTGTGGGGAATTGGGATGTGCTGGATCTGAGCTGTTGGAAGCTCTCTTCAGGGTCTCACATCTCTGGAACCAGCCCAGTTCTCCAAAAAGGGGATGGAGCTGGTCCCAGCCCTTCACACTCCACCAGTGCAAGGCTCTCCTCTCCCACCTACCCACCAGGGTGTATTGAGGTGCCCCAGGGCTGCAAGGGTCTCACTCTGGCCAGGAATTCTCAGAGGGGATTTAATGCCCTGTGGGAGTCTTCTCCTCTCAGGAGCCTCACTGAAGCCCTAAAACCACCCAAGCAGCCTCACGTGCTCACAGGAGCTCAGAAAAGGAGGTTTACCAAACTGTAAAAGCATTTATGGTTTCAGGTTCAGCAAAACAAACCAAAAATTTTAAATGCTGTTGCTTTCAGTTGAAAAATGAGCCCTCGGGGTGCCCCTCCAAAAGCTCCTTCTGCTTTAAATTGGTTGCCATTGGTTTTTGAGACTGTTCTGATGGAAATACAGATCCCAGAGGATTCTGAGTGAGCAGCATGGTCAGTGGAGATTCTGAAATTTATTGCAAGTTTTCAGTAAATTATTTATTACAAATATAATCAGTTATTTTTGTGGACCAGTTTGCATGGAAGGAAGTCCCGAGGAGATGTCTGTGTCCATCTGTGTGACTGTTTTCATCATCTCCACACACTCCTCTCTCTGTGAGCTCTGTGAGGGACTCAGTCATGGGCACAGAGAGGGAAAGCCCTTGCCAGTGGCTCTACTGGAAGGGCACATTCCAGAAAGGAAAATATTTACAGCAGAGAGCCTGAACTTCACTGTTTCCATGCAGCACCTCCTTCTGAACCAGTTGATCAGTATTAACAATAACAATAATAATAAGAAGAAGAAGAAGAAGAAGCACTGATGTGATATTTGCTGGGTCCTCAGGATGAAGAAGGAATTTGTCGCAGACATCTTTCATGAAAAATCCTTTCTTAGGATTTTTCCTTGTGACAAGCTGCAGTTCAGCAACCAAAGTAAACAATGGTTATCTGCTGCTGTGGAATGCAACAGGTGATTAGTCTCCTGTGGGTGTTTGGATTTCTTGACCACTCATGGCAGAGCTAGCTCTTGCTCTGTCTGAGACACAGATCTTTGTTATTCATTCTTTTCTATTCTTAGCTTAGCTAGCTGCTGAAGAAACCTTTCCTTTCTATTGCTTTTTAGTATAGTCCTAATGTAACATATATCATAAAATAATAAATCAAGCCTTCTGATCATAGAGTCAACATTCTCATCTCTTCTTCATCCTGAAACCCCTTGTGACCATGGTCACAGGAATTGATGAATCTGACTCCATGTTGTTAGAAGGCTCATTTTGGACAGCAGTGCTGGATGCACTGAGTGCTCAGTCCTGCCAGCCCAAGGAGTGCCCAACAAGGGGCTGCACTGAGGGGCTCCTCCACTCTGTGGCTACAGGCACTTGAGTAGTTTGAGCTTCCCATGAAGGCCAAATTTATGAGAAGCTGACTGCCACTGACTGGGACATGGAACAAACCCATTCCTGCCTTCTTCTGGTGTCCAGCCGTGTGTGGCCCCTGGGCCCTGGTCCCACAGCAGTCCTGCAGAGCTGGGGTGGAGCAGTGATGCTCTAGGGAGCTCTTTGGACATTGCAGGTGGTTTTGGGTAGTTTGGGTCAGGAATGAGCTCAGCTGCACCTGCCTCCACTCTGTGCACACACAGGGCACTGCAGCAGCACAGCTCTTCCAGATGTGCCTGTGCACATGGGGCTGCCCTCCCCTCCCCTCCCCTCCCTTCCCCTCCCCTGCCCTTGCCCATGGTTGTGCTCCCCTTGCCTCTCACAGAGTTTTCTCACTTTCCCAGCCCAAATCCCGAGCACGCAGCGCTCACATTCCAGTTGCTACAGGAGAGGAGCTTGCAGAGCATTCCATAGAATCAGAGAGATTGGAAAAGCCTCCAAGGTCACTGAGTCCAGCCTGTGCCCAATCCCCACCTTGTGCTCACCCAGAGCTCTGTGTGCCACTTCCAGCCCTGCCCAGGGCACCTCCAGGGATGGGCACTCCAAACCTGCCTGGGCAGCCCCTGGCAAGGCCTGAGCACCCTTTCCATGGGGAAATTCCTGCTGATGTCCACCCTGAGCCTGCCCTGGCCCAGCCTGAGGCCCTTTCCTCTCCTCCTGTGGGTTTGCAGGTTCCCATCCTGCTTGGCCTTCTCCTGGGATCAGCTGCTGCTTCCCTGATTCCCTGGAGCCCTCTGGACTTCCCCTGTACAATGGATTTTGCCTGAGGCCTTTTTCTCACTGCCTGAGCTGATAAAAGGCAGAACTGGCTTCCTTTGTGTGCAGGGCTGAAATCTGATTGATTGTCCGTGCCTGGCTGTCGGGGTGAGGTGTGTGATAGTCTGGCTTTTCATTCTGTTATCGCTCCAGATTTTATTTCTCATTCCAGCCAGAATCTTTAAATTGCACTCTTTGGACAATAATTGCCAGCACAATCACATCTTCTTTTCACGAATTTTTATGCTGCTCCTAAGCCTGGATGGAGCTCCTTTTGGAGCCCTTTTTCAGGGGACTTTACCCCTGTTGTTCTAAATTCCTTCTTTTCCCTGTGATCCCTCCAAATCAAAGATTCAGCATTATTGCAAAAGGTTAAATCCTTGGCAGAGACATTCCCACCCTTAGATTAGCTCTCATAACTCCACAGTTGGGGCTCCACCATCCGCCACACCTTTGCCTTCCCCATCCTCCAGGATCCACCAGGAAAATCCCCCATGGAGCTGCAGTCAGTGCAGCACTCCTCAGGTGATGGGCTGCTGGGGAGTGAGGCTGGGATGGGGTTTTCCTCCTCTTCTCAACCACAGCTGATAAATGCAGGTGTGTGTGCAGGTGAGATCCCTTTGGAATGCCTCAGCATCCAGTTCTGAGCTGCATCCTGAAGCTGGCAGCATTTTGCTCCAGGAGTTTTGCATTTTAAAGCATTCCCTGAATCCAGGCCTCGCTGGACAAACTCTTATTTTTGGAGCTTTTCATGGCTCCCACACCCAATCCAGCAAACCCAGGCCTTTCTCCAGTGTCAGCACCTCCCTGTGCTCCCTCTTCAGCCTCTCTCCAAAAGTGGGGCTGTGCAGGGGTGATGGAATCTCCCCTGTTTGCTCTCACAGCCCCGAGGGGCAGAGATGGAGCAGCCTGTGCTTTGTCCTTGGCATCCTTGCAGAGGAAATGCTCAGCTGGCTATTCCAGGAACACAGACCTGAATATGATCCCACTGGAACCCTTTGTTCAAGGCTCCCAAAGCTGGTTTTTGCCCTCATTATTGCTCCAGAGCTTTAGTGTGGGGCTGTCCTGTGTCCTCTGATTCCAACCCCAACCGCTGCCATATCCAGGAGGCGTCACAGGGCTCTTGGGGCCCATGGATGAAGCTCTCAAGTGCCCCTGAAGAGCCTGGAGGGGTCCAAGCCTCTGGAAAGCTTTAGTAGGGATGTCCCCAGCACCACAGAGCAGCACCAGCACCCTCCACAACTCGTGTGTGAGGAGCAGCCAGGCTGTGCCCTCCCACAGGGAAGAGCTGAAGTCCCACTGGGATGTGGCTGCAATCTCAGCCCAGCTCTTTCTCTTTCCTTCTGCAAGAAAACCTTTGATTTATGCGCTCCAGGCTGTGGGCAGGGCCCTGGAGGTGCTGCCACCCTGCCCAGCAGAGCTGCTCTGTCCCAGGGGAGCACAAGCCAGGGAGTTCTTCACCTGCTCCCTCCATCCAGGCAGAGAATGACACAAACAATCTGGTGGATTCTGGCCATTTGTGGAGAATTCTGATTTTTTCGGCACAATTCCCACATCCCAGCACTCAGGTTTCCTGGGAGGGACTGAGACTCCATGGCCTCTGCTTGGTGTAGAACACATTACTCACCTTGCCAAAGATTTCCCTTGTTGGAAATAGTGTGTCCATGAGGAATTGTCCCCATTCTTCCCAGGGTGACAGTGCTGAGGGGCTGGGCAAGCAAAGCATGGCTCAGCCAGCCCCACACCTGAGCAGCTGGGCTGGGGAGGGCTGGAGAGAGAGGCTCCAAACTTTGGCCACTTCTTTCTGATTTTTTAAGAGAGGAGATTCACAAGGGAAGTCTTCAGCCATGAATGTCATTTTCTCTGGAATTATTGCTGGCCCCTGTGCAAGAGGGAGGGGAAGTGTCCCACTGGCAGTGCCCAAGGCCAGGCTGGACATTGGGGCTCGGAGCAGCCTGGGACAGTGGGAGGTGTCCCTGCCATGGCAGGGGTGGCACTGGATGGGCTTTAAGGTCCCTTCCAACCCAAAGCACTCTGTGATTCTGGGATTCCGTGAGTCAGTGACTTTCCTGAGCCCAGCATGTTTTGAATCCAGTGCTTGCAGAATTGGTGACCAGGTTTGCAGGTGCCCCAGGGCTGTGAGTCCCTTTCCACACCTGCTGGACTGCCAGGGCAGCTCTGCTTTGTGCCACTCAGCCCCCAGCCCCACCAATGGTGACAATGGGGTCCCCAGGCACAGGGCTTGGGTTCAGCTGCCACCATTCACTGGTGGTGTGCAACAGTTCATTTCCTGCTCCGTGGGTTTTACCAGAAATTACCTTTTTTATTGTCATGTTTCTGTTTCAGATCAATAAGAGATAACAGGCAGCACTGGGCTGGGAAAAGATTCCTCAGAGAAACTTCCCCTTGGAAAGAAGAGAACAAAGTAAATATACAAAGGTTAAATCCACAGAGTGGGTTTAATCCCTGAATTTTGCAGTGAGATGTTCTAAGATTTCATGGAATAGTTTGGGTTGGAAAGGATCTTTAAAGGCCATCTAGTCCAACCCCTGCAGTAAACAGGGACATCTTCAACTGGATCATCAACCTGACCTTCCAGATGCTGCCCAGCAACATTCCAAGATCCAGAGCTGCCCTGCAGAGCCCCAGCAGGAGCCAGGTGCTGCTGCCAGGCTGCATTTGCAGAGGTTTTGCTGTGACTGTCCCACTGAGTGTCCCCAGCCTGAGCTGCCAGCCTGGATCCTGTGGCAGGGTCACAGCACAGCTCCCAGCAGCACTGGGCTCCTGGGCCCTGCGCCCACCTGAGCTCCAGCAGGGATAACGAGGGAGGAGAAGCTGTGCCAGGAGAATGTGGGGTGCAGGCTGCTCTTCCCAAAGGAAATCAGAGCCCCTGTGGGACACCAGGCACTCAGGGATGCTCCTTCTGGCCCAGCACTCCTGAGGAAGAACAAAGCAGGATGAAGCCCCCAGTGGGAAGGGCAGGAGAAATCCAGCTGAAAAATGATGCTCAAATGCAAGACAGACATTGGCCACTCTTCTCATTTCCTGCTGCTGGAGAAGGGATTTGTGTTCCCACCCTTGTGGCACAGACATGGGGCTCCTCCAGCCTGCAGAAAACCAGGCCAGAGGCTCTGGTGGAAATTCTACCTTGTCCCAGAGCTCAGCACTGCAACCCCCAGAGGCTTTGGAGCCAGGGGAGCAGAGCTCTGTGCCTCTGTGGCAGCCCTGCTGTGAAACTGAGCTTCATTGCTTGGGAATGCAGCCCTGGGATGCACTCCTGGATTCCCCACCTCTGGAAATGGGTGAAGATGTTCCATTTTTAGCAAACCAGCGCTTGGCACTCTGCATGAGGCCAGTGCTGCTCCCAGGGCTGCAGCTCTTGCTGAGCAGAGCAAAACCCTTGGTTCAGGTGCTCGAGGAGGCTCAGGTGCCTCTTTCTCTGTGTGAGGAGCCTTGCAGCCACTGGAGTGTTTGCTTCCATGTTTCTCCTTGGATGTTCAGGCCTGAATTTGCATTTTCAAGTCCCAGAGCTCTGCCTCTTCAGTGGGAAGGAGGGAGCATGGGGATAACGAGTGCATGTGGATCCTGCTGGGAGCAAAGCAGCTCCTTCATCACCTGAAGTGCTGCTCAGTGTTTGTGATGAGCTCTGCCACGCCAAGAACCCACTCCAGGGAGGGGTGGATAAAACCCCATGGCCTGGGCATCATGTCTGGATCACAGCAAGGAGCAAGTCAGGGCCAGGGCCTCCTGGTGTGTTCCCAGGTTTATTCCCCACAAAATTGCTTCTGTCCTTCCTTTGAGGGAGGAAGGATGGAAAAGCAAAGGAGATTCTGTTTCAGTTGTAATTTCTATCAGCAGCAGAGCAGCCAAGGCGCACCTTGTTCTGGCCAAGACACCCTGCACAGTGCACAGTGCATTTTCCATGCAGTGGATGGCATTTGCCAGCTGGGATGAGGGTTTGGGTGGGGTGACAGAAAGGGAAAGATGTGCCAGGGACAAGATGAGGATAAGAAAGGATCTCTTACAACTCAGAGAGCCACTGACTAGACCAAACCAGGGGCAAAGACTCAGCCATGGGGACACAGGGGGAAGGAAAAGAGTTCTTTACAAGCTTTTTAATTTCTATTCCATCTGGCCTGGTCACTGAGTTCCTCCTCTCCCAGAAATGTGGTTATTCAAGTTTATGTCCCAATAAAGCTGGGGTTTGAGTTTAAAAGCCCCTTTGGTCTTTGGAGAGAGTTCACTCGAGCAAAGGTGTGGGCAGGCACTCTCTGCTCCCTGCTTTGGAGCCCAGGCCCTGCACGGCCCTCCCAGGGGCTCTGCCACGTGGGGCTGGAGCAGGATCCAGGGGCAGGGTCCAGGAGGATTCCTGGCACGGACCAGGGAGGAGAGGGAGGCGAGGAAGCTGCTGGGTGAGGGTGATGAGGGTGATGAGGGTGATGGGGGCTTTGGGAGCCTGCTCAGGCTCAGATTAGCTCCTTGATTACTGTGCTGTGCTCTCATCAGAGGAGAAGAGGGTTTGATCAAAGGCAGATTACCTCAAACGGGGAGAGGAGCTTTCATTAGAGAGGCTCAGATGATGTGGAGTAACTGAACTCATCCTCTGAGGCGGGCAGCTCAACCCCTGGGGAAGGGCTGCTCTCCCACCCCCATCCCAGCACAGCTCCCAGCACAGGCACAGCCTGCAGGAGGCCCTGGGGCTCAGAGATGCTCCAGGACTGGCACTCGAGCCCAGATGTTTGTCCTCACCACAGATTCTGTCTCTTTCTGCCACGATTACCCTGAGGAGGAAGGCTCTTCCAAACCCACCTCAGTAGGAGAAGTAGAATGGAAAACCTCCAGCAATCCTGGGCACAGTCAGCCCAAAACCTGAAAGAGTGTTCAGCCCCCAAACCTGCCTTAAGAGTGTGTGTTCAGCTTTCTGGTGGGGCTGCTGCAGCTCTGCTGCTGCTGGAGAAGGACAATTCTCCTGCTCCATGTCCCCTTGGTGTGTAACCCTGCACAAGCTGTTGGCTCAGAAACCACCATCTTCCAGGAGATCCAACAAGTCCTTTTGCTCAGCTCTCCCCAAATTTGCCTCCAGAACCTGGCATGTTTAAAAGTAGAAATAATTGCTTGGGCTTGATCTGTGCAAACAGAGCTGTGTGTGAGTAGATGCATCCCAACTTCTCCTGCTCCCCAGAGCTCAATGTCTTGGCTGTCTTTGCAGCTGACAGAGAGAAATTGGCACTTCCAGGGCACAGGGAGGCCTCTGCTATGGGAGATGTCTGAAGAAATGCAGCTGAGCTGCTCCCAGGAGCTTCCCTGATCCTCATGGACAGAGGAGAGGAGAGGAGAGGAGAGGAGAGGAGAGGAGAGGAGAGGAGAGGAGAGGAGAGGAGAGGAGAGGAGAGGAGAGGAGAGGAGAGGAGAGGAGAGGAGAGGAGAGGAGAGGAGAGGAGAGGAGAGGAGAGGAGAGGAGAGGAGAGGAGAGGAGAGGAGAGGAGAGGAGAGGAGAGGAGAGGAGAGGAGAGGAGAGGAGAGGAGAGGAGAGGAGAGGAGAGGAGAGGAGAGGAGAGGAGAGGAGAGAGCCTGGTGTTTGCCCTGGGCAGCAGGGCAGGTGTGGAAAAGCAGAATGTAGAATGGAGTTAGGGAACAACAGAAATGTATAAAAGGATCCTGGGGCAGGACTGACAGCAGAATCCTCCCTTTCCTGTGGGATTCCTCACCCAGGGATGGGGATCAGGGAGAGCTGGTGGGTCACTCCTCAGAGCTGGACTCCATGAGCTCCCAGCCCTTCCCTCTCCCCCCCCCCCCCCCCCGCTTTCTTTTATTCATTAAAATTCAATTTGTGTTCAAGCTGCTGCAGACTCAGAAGTGGACCCAAAGCCTGTCCTGGGGGAGCCATTCCTGGTCTATCCCAGCCAATTCCCTCCACTGCCAAAAATACCAGTGTCCACTAAGTGCTGGTCCTGCCAAAACCAGGCCATACCTGGACTGTAGAGAGTGTCCTTCATGGAATGATCAGTGCTGGGACACTCCTGGTAGAGGAATCTTTGTCCAGGCTCTAGATGAGCTGGATCTTACACCCTCTGCTTGGAAGAGAGCTCCAAGTGATGGCTTAAGTTCTAGATTTATATTTTCCAGATTCTGTCCTGCATTAGTGTGTAACTCTGAACTTCATATAAAGTGTCAGCAGCTCTCCTCCCAGCTCAGGCACACAGGACAATCCTTTTCCAGCCCCAGAACCAAGGACACCGCTGCAGCTTCAGCCCAAAAAGTGCAAACAACAGGGAATGGAGGAGAGCAACCTGAGAGGGTGGGACTGCATCACCTGGAGCTGGGATTGGACACTGAACCCCATGGAAATGGAGCAAAACTTATCAAAGTGTGAGAACTCGTGACTCTGAGTCTATCTTGGGTGTACCCATGGCCAGGCTCTTGTACTGCTCAAGGTGCATCCTTTGAAGGCCTTTTAATAAATCCCTACTTTATTCCTTTAACTCTGCTCAGCCTCTGTTCCAGGTGGCCTCTCAAGGCATCACAAGTGCTCATGCAAACATTTACAGGTGAGGAGAAGAATGAGCACAGGACATTTTAATCCTGATATTCCTTAATATCCAAGGGCTTTGCCCTGCAGTGAATGTCACCCTCAGCCAGGCATCCAGTGTGGAGCATCCCTTGGCTCCAAGGCCAACCCCTCTCTGCAGGTTTACAGTAACCCCTCAGGACAAAGCCAGGATTTTCCTGGGAATGGGAAGCTGGGTGAAGACCTGAGCTGTCCAAGGTCTAACAGAGCTCTCCTCAGAGTGCACAGAGAGCAAACCAAGAAAGCCAGAGAGGAAACAAATGGACACCTGCCCTGGGCAGGCCTGAATTGCTGGAGAAGATCTGTTGGCTGATTTCAGGGTCCTTTGGTGAGAGATCAGGGCAAGGTTCTTCCCCCAGAGGGTGTTGGCACTGCCCAGGCTGCCCAGGGAATGGGCACAGCCCCGAGGCTGCCAGAGCTCCAGGAGCCTTTGGGCAGCGCTGCCAGGGATGGACAGGGTGGGATTGTTGGGGGGTCTGGGCAGGGACAGGAGCTGGGCTGGATGGTCCTGAGGGTCCCTTCCAGCCCAGGATATTCTGTGATTCTGTGATTCTAAAAAGAGATGTAACAAAAGGATCCCTCAAGACAATCATGGACTGTGAGGCTTTATCCCCATTCTTTGGCCTTGCACTGCTGGGATGAGGAATCCACCCTTTCATCACCCAGCTCCTGAGGAACCTTGGCAGAAGTGAGGAGTTCAGTGCTCACCCTGCACAGCTGAACCAAGGCTTGAAGATGATGGGAACAGAGCTTTGTACAGCTCCTCTCGCTTCTTTGGCTTTTCTTTCCCTGCCCTGTCCCTCTTTTCCCTTTCCTTATTTCCCTCCTTGCACAGGATCCTGGCTTTGCTGGGTGTAGCTGCATCCTTTGGGGTATGGATGAGGCCCTGGAAGGGTTAAGCAGGTTCCTGGGTGATGTCCCTTTGCCAGGTCCCTGAGAAGGGCTCACTGGATGTACTGAAGCTGTTCCTCCAACACTGACTTGCCATTTGATCTCTCACCAGAGACAGATTTTCTGCTTTGCTGCTCTTTCGGGCCATGTTAACGTGATTTCAGCCTTGTTTTGCCTCATAGAAAGCAGAATCAAATTCCAGCAGTGGCAGCACCTCAGCCTGGCATCATTGCATTGATTTATTCCTCCTGCCCCAAAAGCACAGTTATTGCTTTCTGTAATAACGTCACAGAGCCTTCAGACAAGGGGCCTCGCTCTATTAAGGGCTTCTGTGGCTAAAGAAAAGTCAGCAAGAGATGCTGTTACAAGGGAAGGCTTAATAGGCTCCAAATTCCCTTCCCCCCTGCCCAAATTCCTCATTAGAGCTGACATTGGCTCTCATTGGCAGGAGAATTCCACAAGTGCCACTCTGGGATGTGACAGTGCCTTCTCTGTACCCACTGGTGCTCAGAACCCACTTAATCCATCAGGAGAAGTGTGTGGGAAGCAAAGGCATGGAGAGGGCATGGGAAGGATTTCAGCAGCCAAGGGAGTTTGGGAAGTGTTGCAGGGCTGTGGCAGAGAGGGAGGATGGAGAAGAGGAGGTGGGACAGAATGGGACAGGAAAGGGGGGGGGGACAGAACTGAAAAAGGACCAAGAGCCATCAGAAATGCTGGGAGATGCATGGCCACCAGATAAAGTTACCTGGGACTGGGAACTCCTGGGAATTCCCACCCCTGAGCCCCCAGAGAGCTGCATTCCACACCCTTTGAACCAAGTCCTTCCACTTTCTCCCAGAGCAGCCCTGGACAGACAAAAACCTCATCCCTGTGTCCCCCAGGCTCCTGTCCCTGCTATGTCACCCCAGCCTGGCTGCCAGGACAGGAGGATTGTTCTCCCTGGATTCAGGCTGTGTGAGCATTCCATGGTCCCCTGGAATACCACAGGCTGGGCTGGTGTCCTTGGTGCATGAATCTCCTTGGAGGATGGAAAACCAGAGGGGAAAGGAAAGCAGTGGAACTCCTGACCCAAGATTTTGGGACCCCTAAGGCCAAGGGGCACCCTGAGCTCTCAACCCTGCTCTGAGTAATGATTGCAGAACATTTTTTCCTGTAGCCTCTCCGGTGCTTCCAGGGGAGGAAGAAGTCCAAGGAGAAGGCAGAGCCTTCAGGAAGACACCTTGGATTGACTCCATTGATTCATAACTCCCATGTCAATGGTTCATGCCCTGACCTGGGACAAATATGGTGATCCCAGGCCCCAGAAAAGCAGAGTATTATTGCAATATAGCCAAGCACCTAGAGTTCAAGTCCATGCCAGCCTCCACAGCATTGTTTTCCTTCCTGAAGAATATGAAGACAATGCCCTTATAGGGACCAGGCCTTTGTGTCCTCTAAGGACAACACACAGGTCCCTGCAGGTGCAGAGGAGATCAGCAGTGCCCTTCTTCTCCAAGGATTTCCCAATTTTTTCCCAGAGGCTGACTGTGGTCAATGCCCTGGGAATAAACATGTCAAAACTTTTTGTGCTTGGTGTCCCACAAGTCCCACTCTGGGATAGGACATGGTCATCTTTGTACCCTCAGATCCCAGTTAATCCATCAGGAGAAATCTGTGGGAAGCAGAAACCATGGAGAGGGCATGGGAAGGATTGAAGCAGCCAAGAGAATCCGATTTATCGAGCTGGACTGCTGTCCATTCTTCACAGAGTCACAGAATCATGGAATGGGTTTGGGTGGGAAGAGACTTCAAAGCCCATCCAGTGCCACCCCTGACATGGCAGGGACACCTCCCACTGTCCCAGGGGGCTCCAAGCCCCATCCAACCTGGTCTTGGAATACTTCCACGGATCCAGGGGAAGCCACATCTTCCCTTGGCAACCTTTTCCAGTTCTCCTTGGAGGTCTCTGGATCTTCACTCTCTGCCAGCAGCTCTATTACCCCTTTCTCCAGCAATGAAAATATCAGCATTCCCCACACTGGATGTCATCTTTCTCCTGGCCATGAGTGGCAGGAAAATACAGACCAGAGACTTGAAAAATCCAGGCAAAGCTTTGGGAAGAGCCAGCCAGGTCTGGGATCCAACCTCGGCATGCCTGGCATACCAAAGGTACACCAAAGGACCCCCCCATGCCTGGCATACCAAAGGACCCCTCTGAAGTTCCCAATGCTTGGGAAAGGCATCTGCCTTCTCCCCTTCCTCCTCCTCCTCTTGGGAATGGATTGGGATTTCCTCCAGGCAGCTGTGGCAGGAGGAGGAGCAGTTGCAGCCCCCACATGAGGCACAGAGAGAGAAATCCCAGCCCTGCCAAGGCTGGAGTCAAACCTCGTTAGCGTTATTGCACATTAGAGATGGTCATTATCTAACAGCAAAGGTACTGCACCCAATATGGGGTAATTTATTTTGGACCTCGTTATGATGGATAAAGATTAATTAATCACTGTGCTGGAACTTAGTGGTTGCCTAGGGAGCCATGATCATGACCTGATTATCTTTAATATAGGCGAAAAGAGAGCAGTCCCCACCAATTCATGTCTATAACACACTCACACTGTGCTTTAAACAGACTCATTTCCCAAAGCTGGGCAAAATCAGCACTGGAATTAATTTGGAGGGAAATTGGAATGAAAAAAAAAGTGAACGAAGACACAAAGTTCTTTCATGAGGGATGATTAGGTCAGAATTTCACCCCAAAGAAAGATGATTTTGTCTGAAAGTCCGCACTGGCTTAGTGGTCAAGGGAAGGAGCTGTTAAAATAAAAATGTCACATGGACAGATTAGAGACGGGGAAAAATTCATGGCATGAAGTGCAGCAGGAAAGGTAGGAATTAATAAGGAAAAGTGAAGATGATAATAATAATAATAATAATAATAATAATAATAATAATAATAATAATAATAATAATAATAATAATATCCCTAGCTGGCAGGTTGGTGAGAAATGTGGGGTTTCTGAAGGGGTGTTTTGGGTTTGCATGACCAGGTTCTGGGACATGGGGGGTCACAGGGGTGGCTGCTGTGAGGAGTTGCCAGAAGCTTCCCCTGTATCCAGCAAAACCAATTCCAGTGGCTCCAGGACAGCCCCTCCCTGGCCAAGGCCCAGCCCAGCAGGGATGGTGCCACCTGCCTCAGGAAGCTTCCCGAGCTGTGAGTCCCAGGCTGGAGGCATCCATTCACTGGTGACATCAGGACTTGAGGCACACTGGGACAATGAACTCAGACCAGTTTTACGCCAGTTCAATTCCCCAGCCCAGAAAACTTCTATTTATTCTTTCTTTCTTTCTTGACAAAACTGCACAGGCAGAAAGCCACACTGGGCAATGGGACTCCCTCATTGTTGGTGCCCTGGAAAGCCAAGCCATGCTTCAGGACGGATGAGCTGCTGGCGGTCAGGGGTTCGGGGCAGTTGGGAAGGGTGTGGGAGTGATGTGCAGGTGTCGAGCCAGAAGAGCCCACGTGGTCATGGCCAGGTGATGGAGGCTGCCCCGGAGAGCAAGGACGAGGTTCCCTCTCAGTCTATGCCACTGGGGGACTGGCACTGACATGTCCCTCCTTTTGTGCCCTGCTCTGACACCCAGGTGCCCTTGGTGGGGAACAGGATGCACAAGCCAGTCCGGAGCCCTCCAAGAGCTGTGGTTTCATGAACGCTGTGCAGTCCCGCTCTCTGTGTTTGGGTGGCTGTGACGACAATACCCAACCTTCACCTTTCCATGTGTGCCTCTGCACTGGGGACAGGCTCCAGTCCTGTCAAACAAGAAGCCTCACCTAGCACTTTGCCAATTCCTTCTCCTGCCCATGGTCCTCTTCAACCACCTGACACAGCACAAAGTCCCTCATCCAGATTATCAATAACTCCTCTGTGCTGAAAGGAAATTTTTCTGCTCTCAGTTTGCCAATCCCTGAGTTCCTGACTCAGGACCTGTGGGAGAACATGTGCTGTCCCATGTCCCCAACTCAAATGGTTCAGCTCCTTCCTACAGAGAATCCACTGTGAGCTCACAAGAGGAGCCTCACTCCTGCACTGTTGGTGCTGTGTAAATGTGCCCGGTTTGCATTGGAGCCATTCATGGAAGTGACTTTATAAGAAAAGCTGCCAGCAGTTTCCTCCCTGTCTGACAAAAAAACTAATCAGTAATTGGCTTTGAGAACTGACAATCTGTTAATCCACTGAGAAAGCTGAACATGCCTCTCTGAATACACATGTTAAAGATGAAAAAGTCCCCAGGGAAGCTCTCTTTTCCTTCTGGCATTTGGAGAGAGAAGTCCTTACCCTCCCTCCCCCTTTCCTGACCCAATGGCCGCCGTGGGGCCCCCAGCCAAGGCAGGGCCGGGCTGGGCTGTGCTGTGCTGCTGATCACATTTTGCTGACATTAAGTCTGGCCCTGGTGCCTGGCTCGGGCTGAGCCGGGCTCTGCTGGGCCCTGGGAGCGGCCATGGGCTGGGCCAGGCCCCTGGGAGCGGCCATGGGCTGAGCCAGGCCCTCTCCACCGCAGCCCGCGCAGCTCGGCGGGGCCTGGCCCTGCTAGGCCAGGGAGGAGAAAACCCTCAGCCCACAGCTGGAAGTGAGATCCTGACACAGCCCCAGTGCAGCCTGCAAACCCATCACCGAACTGAGATCCTGACACAGCCCCAGTGCAGCCTGCAAACCCATCACTGAACTGAGATCCTGACACAGCCCCAGTGCAGCCTGAAAACCCATCACCGACCTGAGATCCTGACACAGCCCCAGTGCAGCCTGCAAATCCATCACCCTGAGTGTTCTGGGCACTGCCAGGCAGGGACCTGACCTGCAGATCTCAGGTGAGATGTTAACTCCTTCAGTGCACAGATAAGACTTGTAAACCTTCAGTTCTCCCTTGGGTGAGAGAAAAGGACAGAGTGAGAACATGTAGAAGAACAACGTGAAGACAGCAAAGTCAGTGACCAGTCACGTCCCAGATAGGAGGGATGAGGAGATGCCTTAATTTTGGGGCTAAAATCCTCTTAGAAAGCTATAGAGAAGAATGTAATTGATACATCAGGCTCTTTTTCCCTATAACTCATTGAAAGTATGAGGAGATGAAGTGTTCAAATTGTAGATATGAGCAAAGGCCTCCATGCTAAAGTAAGCAGATGTTGAAGTAGCTGTGATGTCATGAGAAGTTTCAATGGAGAGAGAGAGAGAAGAGTGATGAAGACCCTTTACTCCCAGGGCTCTCCCTCTGTTCCCAGGGATGAAGATGATCTCAGGGATAGATGAAGAGAACCTTTCCTCTTGAACAGCTCATCCTTAAAATAGTACCCCATAAGTTGACATGGCCCATAAACACAGCTGTAAAAAAAGCTGTGAGAGATAGGAGAGACTTCATAATTGCAGATTTTTCCGGCAGCTACTATTCATAAAAATTAAAAGCCACAAGAGAACTGTTTTCTTGTGGAGAAGTCTCCATAAATTGACAAAAGGGACTCCTCTCCCCAAGTGAACTGAAGAAAGACTATCCTAGAAGTAATAAACTGACTGAATTGTTTCTGTATCTTGTGAGTGAGAAAGAAAAGGTTGTAGGGGGAAGGAGAAGTGTTCTAAAAGCTATATTCTGATTCTTTTTTTTTTTCTTTTTTTAGTTACTGTTAATAAATTTTACTTTATCCCCTTTTAAAGTTTTGAGCCTGCTTTACCTTCCTCCTAATCCTATCTCACAACAAGAAATGAGTGAGTGTATTCTGGTGGGTGCACGGGCATTTGGCCAGTGTTAAACTCACCTCATCAATTGGTGCATTAACAGAGAAATCTCAGATTAGCAAACCAAAACCACTGCAGTAAATAATCCCCAATCCTCAAGTGCTGGGGATTACCACATGGATCACCATCCTCCTGCCTGGGACATGAGGAGCAGGTAATTCCTGATGGGTCCAAGCACTGCCTTTCCCTTGGAGAGCCCATGGAACGGTGCCAGTGGGTGTCAGGACACAGCCAGTTCCGAGTCCTGGTGAGAAGAGAGCCAAATCCAGGCAGGTGGGTGCTGGCAGGACAAACAGACATGGCAGAACGTTGGAGTATGGGGAGACAAGGCCCAGACTCTGCAGCAAGGTCCCAGTTCTGGTTACCTGGAAGGGTATGGGTGCAAGAAAAGCTCTGAGCTGCCAAGGCCTCGGGGCAGGGGGGAGTGTGTTTGGTGCCAGGGGAAGGGATGGACATGAAATAATGGCTTGATGCCTTGTCTTCATGGGTTTATCCTTGTGGATCGCTGTGGTGGGAGGAAGTGAAGGTCAGAGCCCAGCAGGGTTTAACCCCCTGTGCAAGGCTTTGCCAGGCTGTCCCACTGTCCCACCAAACCCAGCCTGGCCCCAGGGCAGGGGAACAATCTCTGAGGGGGAATTTCCTGGGAGTTGCAGAAGAGAGACTCCTCTGCCAAAACTGGGGGTCTGGGTGGCCTGGTCATCTCCAGACATCCCCCACTAGAGCCCAAATCCTGGTCCCATGGCAGGGATGCTCTGCCTCTCTCCCCTCCCAGTGCTGAGCAGGAGAAGCTGTGCTGGGAGCACTGCCCAGCTCTGGGAAGGGCAAGGAGGGTGAAAATATTGGCATGAACCAGTGGGAGCAAGATGGGAACCATGAGAAAACCTTCCCAGCCTGTTTTGTACTTCACACACTGAACCACAGCCCTGTCATAGTCTCAGTCACCTCAAAGGTGGGAATGCTTCCCAAAGAACTAAAATGGGAAGTGGAATGGGGCACAGTGATGCTCCAAGAGGATTGTTCTGATCCTCCCCAGAGACTCAGTGGAGCTGGGGTTCCTGCTGGGAAGTGTTTCTGAGCACTTTCAGCAAGAACCCTGTAAGGTCACACACATCCAGCCCTGAGCCCTCCCTGCACATAGTGGCCTTTCCTTGCTCCATAATCAGCAGCCTCAGGATGTTTCAAGGAAAACAGAGCTTCATTCATGACCTTGGGACCCTGAGCCCCTTCCCTTCCCTTCCCTTCCCTTCCCTTCCCTTCCCTTCCCTTCCCTTCCCTTCCCTTCCCTTCCCTTCCCTTCCCTTCCCTTCCCTTCCCTTCCCTTCCCTTCCCTTCCCTTCCCTTCCCTTCCCTTCCCTTCCCTTCCCTTCCCTTCCCTTCCCTTCCCTTCCCTTCCCTTCCCTTCCCTTCCCTTCCCTTCCCTTCCCTTCCCTTCCCTTCCCTTCCCTTCCCTTCCCTTCCCTTCCCTCTGCTGCCAGCCTGGCCACAGGACACAGAGCACTCCCTCTGAGCCAGTGTATCCCAGAAAAGGCAGGAAGGCACAGGCAGGAGTCAGGCTGGAGCGTGGAGAGCTGCAAAACACTTGGGCTGAGCCTGCTCCCAGCTCCTGCTGGGGTTCCAGTGGGGAAGGGACAAGAGCTGTGCCCAGGGAGCAGAGCTGGTGGAAGCTGCTGCCAAGTCCAGGGAGAGCCACGGGAGTTCCTGGGAGGGAGGGGAATCCTGGGGCAGCCTGAGCCCACCAGACACACTCCTGGTGGCTGATGCATCCCAGCACAGGACTGGATGCTCTAAACTCACAGCAAAGGGCTTCCTGTCCACTCAGTGGCCATGGACAGCAGAGATCTCCTGGAGGGAGGATTGGCTGTGGGAGAGATAAAGGAAACTGCCCCATGGACAGCAGAGAACTGCCCCAGTGCTGACAGATGGGGATAGAACACCCAGCCCCATTTCTGACCTAAGACAGTTGGATTTAAATCTACACAAGACTTCACCTATCATGTTCCATCCTGGGCTGCAGACATCTCACTGGTCAGGAGCTGGGCTCTGTGGGGATCAGACTAATCAACAGTTGAGACCCAGGAGTTTTGAACTCCCTATATAAGAAGGCTCTCAACAATAAAACACGCTGCTGTCATGTGGAACTTTGAGGTGTGTGTTATCCCAGTCTCCAACTACTGGCCCCACAGAACACGTGGATTCTCATGAAGTAATCCCAATGTGATATAACTCAGCCAGACCCCATGGGCACAAGGGGAGGAGACAGGTTGGTGTGCAAGCAGAGCCACCAGAGAGATCAGCGGTAAAGCTGAAGAAATAATTAAAAGGCATGTGTGGAGAGCCACCAAACCAGCAGAAATCTGGAAACAACCAGAGGCATGCATGAAGAACCTCCCAAATTATATAGCAAGCAGAGCTGTTTCGCAGTGGAAAGCAGCTAAAAGATCTAAATTTCCCTTGTGTATACCCATTTTAAATAGAAGAAAAACTCCACTGAAAAAAATGGGAGGATCCATCTCTGTGGAGAAACATTCTGCGATTCAGATATAGACCTATTTTCTAAGGGAATGGGACATAGATTATGAACAAGGAACTCATTAGATCTGATAATATGGACTAAAAATTGGGATTGGAACCTACCAAAGAGAATGCATTCAATATACATACATGGACACAGACTGGTAAATATATAATGGACGCAGCTTACAAAGGCGACAAAAGTGCAGTTACAATCCTAAGACCTTGGAAACTGATATTGAATTTAATAACACAGATAAAAATTGAGATGAGTGATGAGGAATGGTGCTGGGAAAAGCAGCCCTGCCATGCTGCACGGTACTGAATGGGCACCATGTGCAAGATCACACAACAGCCCAGAGGTGCGGCAGGGCCCAGAGGGATGGCCAGATCCCAGTGGGCAGAGGGAGCCTGCACAGAGCCAATTCCTCAGCGTGTGTGGGCAGTGCCACAGCTGGCAGTGCAGCCCCAGAAAGTGGTGGGGGTCCAGCAGGCAGGGAGAGTCTGTGTGCTGCCTGTGCCATGGCAGCTGCCAGGGCCCAGGGGTGACATGCTGGACTGTGCAACTCAGCCAGGAGCAGAGGAAAACACAGCCATGGTGCCCACTCTGGGCTGCTGAGCTGGGCTGAGTTGCCACCTTGTTGTGGTGTGATGTCATGGTTTGCCTCAGTTTCCCAGTCCTTCCCCAGGTGTGTCAATCACCTCTCCTTTCCCCCACCCTGAACCCCTACTTAGTGCTGTCTGTCAATCCTGGCATTCCAGAAGGGCGTCGAGTGATTGGCAGAGTTCAAAAGATGCCTTTCAGCCCTGGGGGACATTGGGCCATCCAGGTGTCATTTTCCCCTGAGACTTCCCCCCCTTACCTGGTTGGTGGGAACCCTACCCCTTCCCTCCCCCTCTCCCTGGGGTTAAAGGTACAGCAACCAAGTGGTTTGGAAGGCTCTGTTAGAGCTGTTTCTGCATTCAGAGCCCTGTGGGCCAGGAATAAAGCTCTGGATCGAAACCCTCCAGTAGAACTCGACTCCTTTCCTTCACCTCGCCTTAAAGCTTCTCCACCAGAGGTAAACCTGAGCTTCTGCAAGCCTGGACTAGTCCCAAGCGCCCAGCTGCCGCATCCAGCCAGCCAAAAGTGTCTCTGAGGTGAAACCACCACAGTTGCCGCCTTTGGTCAAGCAGCAAGGGCCAGACAAGCCTAGGTACATACCATCTGGTTATCTTGGTGTTTAATTCCAATACAACCTGGCCACCCCGGGCTATCATCCCAGGTCGAGCTGTGCCACCACAGCAGCCCAGAACCCTGGGACCATTCTGCAGTTCCACGCTGTCCCTGGGACCATCCCTGCACTGTCTGCACCGGGCTGCTGTGCTGGGTTGGACCATGCTGCTGTTTTGGGCGGGCACACCACGCCACCCTGCTCCATGGGACCAGACCACACCCTGCACTGCCATGTTGGCACTCCCTGCTACCACACACGCGCCAGGACTGCCTCCTCCTGAGAGCGAGTGGGCTGGCCCCAGAGCCACGGCTCCGCGGAGCATGGCCATGCTGTGGTGGGGTGGCAGAACCTGCCGGAGCTACCGCCTTCCTGAGAGGGTTGAGGAAGGATGGATAGCTGGGAAAACACCGGACACTCACATCACCAGATGGTGAATGCAGCTCAGAGGAATGAAGAGACAGGAGGGGTTCTTCCACTGGAGTTCCAGTGGTGGTTTATTGGCCACCCCACACTGAAAGAGTCCAGGGACAGAAGAACCAAGAACAAAGGAGGGTCCAGAATTTTATATGGGACAAGGGGGGTGGAGCATCGGATCTGAGGGCCAATGCATAGAGGGACCAGGGGCGGTACAAAGGCAGGTTACAGGGGAACAACCAGCTGGGATTCAGGGGAGAAGCAGTATGGAATGAGGACCAGTGAGGTAGATGGGAGTGAAGAACATTCTGGAACTGCCAGGCCCCACTGAGACCTCACTACAGGTGCCCAGATGCCGAGCTCATGTCACTCCCAGAAATACACCACAACCAGCAAGTCCTGGCAAGTCCGGGTGCCAAGCCCCGGGCCCAGCCCCTATCCCACTGCAGCCTCTCCAAGCCTTTCTACATCCAAAGTTTCCCAGGGCTGTGGGAGGAGAACCAAATGACACCAACAAAGGCAGTGCCGAGTTCTAACCCCACATACCTCAGCAAAACCTCACAGCTCCCCCACCTGCTACTGCTTTAACTCTACCAAGGTTTTCGTACCCTACAACCTCTAGTAAACCAGTGCTGAGTGAAAGAAAGGATTGGGCTAGTTTAATAGCCCCTTCCTCAAAAGAGAAGACTGCAGCATTTGCACATGCTGGGGTTGAAACTGATTCATGTGGCATGTCTTTGTTAAATAATTCTATTGCAGTCACTATAGAAGTGTTAAGTCAATATTTCAAATATGGGTTACTGTTTACAGAATATGGGTTAAGATTTGTGGTAGAATACTTAATGGTTTTGCTTTTGTGCACTCTGCAAGCATATTTACTTCAACAACCTGAAAGTCTTTTTTCCTCTTCCAAAAATCTCACCGTTTTGGTTATAGAATTTCAAAATCTAAAATAAATAATTTAGGTTCCTTCTGACCTCAAGAGACAACTTCATAAGTGTCCTTAGATGTCAGAATGATTCACTTTTGTTATCTCTCTTCTGTAGTACTACAGACTATCTGTGTGTATAGTTTTAAATTGGTTTGTTTGTAATAGGAGGGTAAATGGTGCTTTCAAGAGATTTATTTATGTGTGTGCATAGTTATAGCTGTTTATAGGTTCTTTATAGCATCATTGATTGTTTAGCTGAAGGTAAATAGCAAAACCACCTATTCTATAAAAATTTATTTTAATTATATGATAGGGAAGCCCGCCCAGTCTGTGTCTCAGCTTTAGCCAAGCTGTGGCCTTTACTGGCAGGAGAGGTGTTCCATCATGCCAGGTAATAGCCCTGGCCAGGCTATGGCTTTGACTGGCAGGGAAAGTTATCAAAACCAGGTGTTTCTGTACAAAAAAGATGAAAACAAGCAACATTGACTAGCTCATTTGGCTTTGCAAATGTTGAACCCTTTTCCTTTGAGATAAACTTGGAGGCTTTGTCCAGAAGAAGCCCTCCAAGTCCTCACTGTGAGAAAGAGGCCCCGCAGCCCCTAACCCTAACCCCGAGGTGGCAGACCCTGAGGATGGTAAAGCATACAGGCAGTTGTAATATTTAGTTCTTGTTATAATTGCTGGAAATAAGAAAGGGGGAGAAGAGGGGTGGATGTACACCCCTCTCAAAGGTCTTGAGTGTTCTCATGTTCTCGTATTTTTCTCATGTCTTTCAATCAATTTATAACAAAAGAACAAATTGTTTTTCCTGATTACAAATTGTTTTCCTAGTATTTGAGATCTTACTAACAGTTTAGTGTTTTTAGTGTTAAATTGTAACCTTGTAATTTCTAAGCAAAGAGCCTGTGACATGCTGGCCTGAGTTCTGGCCCAACAGCTCCTGGAGGTGAGTGCTGCAGCTCCAGTGATACATGACAAACATGGGTAACCAAGAAGATAAATTAGTCAGATTGAGTAGAACACTCGTGTTGTCTTTGTCATCCTATCAGGTAACAAAGAACACTTGTACATTTTTTATATAATTGAAAGGGTGAGTTGTAGCATTACAGTCCCTGGGTGGGCAAGGATAGGATGGGTTTAAATCGACACAGGGACTTCACCTATCCCATTCCATCCTGGGCTGCAGTGTCTCAGGTGGGAAATGCAAGATGTGGCCGGGGTGTGTATTCTACTGCCATCTGTTAGACACGGGGCAGTTTTCTTCTTTGTTAATACGGCCACCTGTTAAAACCAGGTGGGGCAGCTTTCTTTATCTGTCCCACAGCCAATCCTCCCTGCAGGAGATCTCTGCTGTCCATGGCCACTGAGTGTCCCTGCAGGGCTGATCCAATTCCAGCATCCCATGGGGAGATGCTGCGCCCAGGGCAGGAGCCAAGCATTCCTACCTGGATCCAATGTGAGCCTGGCACAGCACAGCAGCCTTTGCCCAGTGCATTGCCAGAGGAGCAGCTTCTGCTGCCCTGCATGGCCAGAGGGAGCCCAGGCCCATCTCCAGCAGCCCTGGAGCTGCAGAGGAAAACTCCCCCCTTGTGCAGGATCCCTGCTCCAGCAGCAGCACAGCTGGCACTGCAGGAGGGCTGAGCCCCCATGGGATGGGGCTGTGCCACCCCCTGACACACAGGGGGACAGGGACTGCTCTGACTCTGGCAGTGTTGTTGTGTATTACTGCATTTGTATTTTTCTATCTTCTTTTATTTTTAAAATATTTTTTCTAATAAAAAACTGTTATTCCTATTCCCATATCTTTGCCTGAGAGCCCCTGAATTCCAAATTTATAACAATTCGGAGGGAGGGGGTTTGAATTTTCCATTTCAAGGGAGGCTCCTGCCTTCCTTAGCAGACACCTGTCTTCTCAAGACATGCAGACATCATCCTGGTCAGGAGCTGGGCTGTGTGAGGATCAGACCAATCAGCAGCTGAGACCCTGGAGTTTTGAACTCCCTGTATAAGAAGGCTCTCAACAATAAAACACTCTGCTGTCATGTGGTGTGTGTGTTGTTCCTGTCTGACCACTGACCCTGTGAAACACGTGGAACCTCACATAATAACACCCCACAGTTATTCTTTTATGCTCCCTCTTCCTAAACTCCTGGATCAAGTGTCAGCTGCATTTATATTTATATTCCTATAATTCTGATGGAGCTGCCCAAACCCCTTCACGTCCCCCCATCCAGCATGAAATTCCCTCTGACACTGCCATCCCCCTTCCTAGTGAACACTGAGAGAGAAATTTCCTATATAGTTTTGAGAGCTCTGGGTTGTCTCCTGTGTGCTTCGTTCTCATTGGAGTTTCCCTTCTGGGTTTATTTTTAGTTTCCCTGGCACTGCAGGTGCTGTGGGACTCTTGGGTTTCCCTGCAGGCACAGCGTGGCTGTGATCAGCACCAGAGAGGGACAGGGAGCTGCCCAGCCCGTTTTCCTGACCACTGCAGCAGTGGTGGGCAGGGATCTGCCTTCTCCTGGCTGCATCAGAGCTGAGCACAAAGGGGCAGCTGTGAAGTGGGAACCTTCCCCTGTCTTCCCCACATTTCTCATTCAGAAATTACCCATAAATCATGGAATTATAGCATGGTTTGGGTTGGAAAGGCCCTTAAAGCCCATCTTGCTCCCCTCACCTGCCCTGGGCAGGGACATCTCCCACAAGACCAGGTTGCTCCAAGCCCCATCCAGCCTAAATCAATCTTGATTTGCTGCCCAAATTATGCTCACTTTAAACCTATGCTCATTTTTACCCCTCCCTGAAGACCTTTCCCCTCCCTGTGGCACATTTAAAAGGCTGCCTGATAAAAGTGAGTGCCTTGTGTCCTGAACAATCCCCTCCAACAAAACCCCACCTGTGAGCAACTCCTGTTGGAACGAGCCCTCATCTTCCTCTTCAAACCAGGGCAGGAGCTTCACTCAGGACATGGAGGTGCAGAATAAATTGATTTCCTGTCAGTGTGTGAATCCCAGAGCCATCCCAGTCACTGGGATGTCCTCCCATGGGGACATTGGAGGTCCAGGAGTCCCAAGGGTGCTCTGGGTGAGGTGAGTGAAGGGAGGCTCCTGCTCTTTTCCTGCATTTCCAGAGGTGCAGTTTTGTCTGCACAGCTGCTCCTTGGGCTGCTCGGGGGCCTTTCCACAACGGTGGTGACAAACAGAGCTGGCAGCAGCCCTGGGGACAGAGGAGGGACAGGAGGGGGATCCCACCTGTGTCCTTGTGTCCTGCCATGCTCTGCCCAGCCAAGAGGTGCCCGGCTGGGGCTGCCCAGCTTTGCCAGCCCGTTCTGACCCATGAGGTGCAGCCAGAGGGGAAATGGGGCACAGCACAGCCAAGATAAGGGCCAACAATTCCATTTTTCCATTTTTCACTTCACCCAGAGCTGGGGACCCCTGGAGCTGTCAAGCTTTGGCAAATGTCCTCATGGGGGGACATCCCAATGACTGGGGTGGCTCAGGGATCGCCACACTGACATGGAGTTAACCTTGCAGCACAGGGAGGCTGAGGTGAGGCTGTGGGTGTGCCACACTCCTTGATCCACCTCCTTCCACCTCCCCTTCATGGGCACCAAGCCCATCAATGCCCTGAACAGGGAACATTCCCAGCTCCACTCCAGGAATGCCGTCAGGAACGGAGACAGCGCCGATGGCTTTGAGAGGAGCCCATGTGCTGCAGTGAATGCAGAGCTCTCTCATCCACTCCCACTGCTCTAAACACTGAACTCAGGTCTCTGACAGCATTATGCTGTCCAAAAATAATGAGATTTTAAAAATTAATAAACTCGGGTGCTGTTTATTTGCCTTCATTTTTTTTTTTGGCTGTTAGTAATTGTGTTTCCAGCTTTTGTCTGCAGTCACAAGCTTGGCTCTGATATGATTTTGATTCAGGATCGAGTGTCCCCTGTAATCCCCTGACTCTTGCAGCTGAGGCTGTGAGAGAAGAGCAGCTCTCTGAGGGCTGAACCATCAGAGCTGCCAGCCCTGGGCAGCCTTCTCCAGCTGGGAAAGGAGGGCTGGGGATGGGGCTGGGGACGGGGATGGGCATGCTCCTGAGAACACTGAGGACTTGGAAATGAATGAATCCCTTCACCTGCAAATGCTTCACCTCTGGG
Organism: Molothrus aeneus; assembly: GCF_037042795.1. NCBI lineage: Eukaryota > Metazoa > Chordata > Aves > Passeriformes > Icteridae > Molothrus > Molothrus aeneus. The sequence goes on from NC_089663.1 coordinate 617,580, forward strand.
TTTGGTGATCCTGCCTGTGGCACAAGTGGATTCTGCTCCTTAGCAAATGCCAGGATAGAACTCCCCACCATGGGATGATCAGAGCATTCCTGAACTGACAGGCTGAGCAGGGTCTGAGGCTCTTGTGGGGAGGTCAGGAGGACCTGCCTGGTCCCACCTCCTGGTCCCACCTCCTGGTCCCACCTGCCTGGTCCCACCTCCTGGTCCCACCTGCCCGGTCCCACCTCCTGGTCCCACCTCCTGGTCCCACCTGGCCACTGCTGCCCCAGGTGTTCTCGCAGAGAGGGAGTGACTCCTGTGCCTGTGATGGCAAAGCCAACATCTGCTGGGTTTGGCTGTGATGTGGGGCAGGGTAATGCTTGGGAACACCAAACAATCCCACACCATGGAATGCTCTGGGTTAAAAGGGACCTTACAGCTCATCCAGTCCCACCCCTGCCATGGGCAGGGACACCTTCCATTGTCCCAGGTTGCTCCATCCAGCCTGGCCTTGGACACGTCCAGGGATGGGGCAATACTCAAAGCTTGATGAATTTCAGCAGATTCAAACATTTTCCCAGCAAATAACACTAAATTCTCACTTGTCCTTTGCCCTTTTTCTGCTGAGAATTCACTTCCTCACCTTGCTAGTAATGCTGCTGGGAGCCCTCTATTTCCCCAAAGGAGCAGAGCAGGACTGGCCCCACAGCTGTCCTCCTCTTTGTCCTTATGTCACTGTTGTGTCCAGGTCTGATCTCTTTCCCAGTGCACCACCCCAAGGGATGGGATTCAGTCCTGTGCTTCTCCTTCAGCCCCTGTCAGACAGACATGCTGAGAAGCTCTACAGGAGAAGTGAATTTCTTTTTTTCTGAAAGCTGAGGAAAATGAGATCAACAGGTTGCCCAGAGCTGCCCCTGGATCCCTGGAATGACCAAGGCCAGGCTGGATGGGGCTTGGAGTCATCTGGGACAGTGGGAGGTGTCCCTGTCTGTGACAGGGTGGCACTGGATGGGCTTTAAGGTCCCTTCCCACCCAAATCATCCTGGGATTCTCTGAAGTCCCAACATGCTTCAGCAATGAATGTGTGAGTGCTGACTCTTCGCAGTGTCCAGTTCTCCTTGTTTGAACTCCACAAACAAACAGCCTAGGAGGGGAGAGAGGCTGTGGCTGTTCCTGGGGATCCCTGCTGTCCCCAGGGCTGACAGGGCTGTCCAGCCAGGTTTCAGGCTCCTGTCCAGCCCAGGACTCTGCAGCCATGCAGGAGCAGCTCTGACTCATCCCAGCCTGGATCAGCTCCAGGACATCTCCGCAGTCCCCAGAGCAGAGACCTTAAAGAAAAGGATCTTTGGTAAATGTCAACATTTGTGCACATATTTGTTTCCTGTTTTGTATCCCTGACAAACTGCACAGCCAGGGTTTGATGGTGCTTTGATGGATTAAAGTCAGTTTTATTCCTCTTTTGCTTTGCCATGCTGTCAGAATGGATAATGCAGATTCCCCCACGGCAGCACATCCCCTGGGAGCAGAAAGCCCTGCCATCAGCCTGGCTGGGTTCCAAGGCTCCTGCCAGTCCTCTGCGAGGCAGGCAGCCCTCCAGAGCCCAGCACCTGGGCTTGGCACTCCTGCCTGGAGAGCAGGAGTTACAAACCCCCTGCACTTTGCTCCTTTTGGCTGGGGTGAGTCCTGGCAGCCCCTCCACACTGACAAACACCTGCAGGGTGACCCCAAACCAGGGCTGAGGCCCAGCAGGGCAGGGAGCAGGCAGAGGTCCTCACTGAGAGATGGAGGGACAGCTAAAGGGTTTTCACATCAATGCTGAGCATAAAAAACTCCAATTTATAACACAGCTCCGTTCGCAGTCCTAGAGGCCCCAGAGGGACCTGTGGATGTAATACAGAAATACATCCATCTCCACCACAAATCTGATTATGTATGAACACAGAGTCACAGAATAATTAAGGTTGGAAAAGCCCTCTAAGATCTTGGAGCCCAGCACTGCCAGGTTCCACCAAACCCACCAAGCCACAGCCCCCAGTGCCACATCCACACTGCAGGGATGGGCACTCCAAACCTCCCTGGGCAGCTGTGCCAGTGCCTGACTGCCCCCTCCATGAAGGAATTACCCCAAAATCCACCCTGCCCCTGCCCTGGCCCAGCCTGAGGCCGTTCCCTCTGCTCCTGTCCCTGTTCCCTGGAGCACAGCCCGACCCCCCGGCTGTCCCCTCCTGGCAGGAGCTGTGCAGAGCCACAAGGGCCCCCCTGAGGCTCCTTTGCTCCAGGCTGAGCCCCTTCCCAGCTCCCTCAGCAGCTCCTCATCACCCTCCATCCTCATTTGTTATCCCAGCATTTATTATACAGAAAATAATTATGTTCAAGGAATAAATCAATTCATTGGAGGGACAAAAACTTTCCCTCCACATTCTGATTTTGCAGCTGATCAAGAAAGTGAAGAGGGCCCTTGTCCAGCACAGCCACTCTGAGTGCCTGGTGAGCCCAGTCCATGGGACAAGAGCTGCCTGTCCCACACCCAGTCTGCTGGGTGGATCTCAGCTGGGATAAAAAATCAGGATTCAGGGCACTGATGGGGCTGATTTGCATCTCCATGCTGGCATTTCACCCTGCACATCACAGACCTGTGTGACCCCTCCCTATTCCTGTTCCTAAATTCAGCATTCCCTGCAAGGCCTGCTGACCTTTAGGTATAGAAACTGAGGGGACACCGCAGGGGTGCAATGGCACAGGCCAGGCCAAACAACTTGTGTTTATTATTTAGCTAGGGCATTTTTGGGGACTGCTTTGGGGCCAGCAGCTTTTTTAAAATTCTTGTTGTTGTTGCCATCTGCAGTTTCTTGGTCAGGCATTGTTCATTGTCTTTTATTTATTTAGTGAAGGGGGTTTTGGTGCTTCTCCCTTCTCTCCCACACGTCCCATGCAGTTGTTCAATGGGTGCACTGGTTGATAGATTTATCTGTCTCTCTGTCCATCTATCACTCTTTTTATCTCTATTTATCCATCTGCTGTCTCAGTTTCGTTATTTTTACCAAATCTAATTTGTGTCTTCTGTTTCCCCCCGGTACCATCAGTGGTTTCTCCAGCTCAGTGCCTCTGCTGGCTGTTCCCTCATTAATGGGGGTCCCTCATTAAAAAGGTTTGCACCAGTGGGCTGTGGCTGCTACAGCCCCTCCTGGGGCTGGGGGCGTTGGTGGCACCCAGGGGGAGGCAAATGCCAGCTGAGAGCCTGATTTGGCACAGGAGGGAGCTGGGGGCACACAGAGGCACTGCAGGAAGGAGGAACACAGGAGTGACACTCCCCAAGGCCTTTGGGGATCATTAAAGAGAAAAAAGAGCCTGAGGTCTGCAAGGAAATGGAGGTGGGACAGCAGGAGATGGGGCTGGAAGGGCTCGTGGATGAAGATTGTCTGAGCCTGGACAAGTGAGGTTCTTGGTGGCTTCAGGCAGCCTGGGAACAATGACCTTGCTCTGCTGGGCTGGGTTAGCAAAGTGCTGCAGAACCTCTGTGCCCAAAAAATGGGCCAGAACCTGAGAGGGGAGGATCAGCCAGCCCTGAACAAACCTCTGTGCCCCAAAAAAAGGACCAGAACCTGAGAGGAGAGGTATCAGCCAGCCCTGAACAATGCCTGAGGAGCAGGAGGAGTCAGCTGGTGCTGCTCAGTTCAGGTTCTCTCCTGTGCAGGATGGACACAGCTCTGCTGCCCTGAGCTGGGGCACAGGAGGTCTGGAGCTTCACAGGACCTTGGATGTTGTGGAGATGTCCCTGAGGCAGTGACCTGCCCTGCAGGACAGGGAAGGCCTGGGAGGCACCTCTGGTTTTGGGAGAACTGCTCGGTGGGAGCCCATGGGTGAGAGCTCTGTAGGGTAAAGGAGCTCAGGGCACCTGGCAGGTGCTCCAGGAGAGCCGCCCCAGCAGGAGGATGGTCCCTTCCAGCTCTCAGGAAAGTCAGAAGTCCAGTTTGGCTAAAGATGGAGCTCCTGCCTGAGCTCCAGCACAGGAGGACACTGTCTTGGTTTGGAAAGACAGGAGTCTGCTAAGGAAGGCAGGAGCCTCCCCTGAAATGGAGAATGCAAACCCTCCCCACCCCTCTGAATTGCTGTAAATTTTAAATTAAGGGGCTCTCAGGCAAAAAATATGGGAGGAGGAAATAACAGTTCTTTAATAGAGAAGGAAAAAAATAAAAGGATGAAATAAACAATGCAGTGCACTAGAACAACACTGCCAGAGTCAGAACCCAGCCTGACACCCTGTGGGTCAGGCTGTTGGCACAGTCCCATTGGAATTGTGGCTCAGCCCTCCTGCAGTGCCAGGGGTGGCTCTGCTGGAGCAGGGATCCTGTAGAGAAGGATGGATTCTGCCTCTGAAGATCCAGGGGAAGGAGAGGCAGCTGCTGTTCCTCTGGGCAATCCCGTGCAGAAGCCGTGCTGGTGTCTCAGAACCTCTGGATTATATCCGGGTAGGAATGCTTGGCTCCTCCCTCTGGGCTCACATCTGCCAATGGGATGCTGTAGTTCTTATCAGCCATGCAGGGACATTCAATGGCTGTTATCAGCAGATGTCCCCTCCCAGGGGGTGTGAATGTGGTCACTCAGAGAGAGAGATAAGGCAAACTGCCCACTTGACAAAAGATAATCTGCCATACAGATGGGAATGGAAAACATCTTGCAGTGCAATCTGGAACAGACACTCAGAGGAGCAGGAAGGGCTGGGAAAGGTGGGGTGCAGGAGCATTGTCCCAGCATGCAGGTGAGGTGTTGGGAAAGCCAAAGCTCACCTCGAACTGAAGGCTCCAAGGGATGCCAGGCATGGCCATGGAAAGTGCAGGGATAACCAAGGGGATGGGATGGGTCATGGAGTCACAGGGATGCAGAAAAGGCTCAGTCAGTGCCTCCTTTCCTTCTATTCCCATTGATAAGGACTCCCAGGACTCTGGACTTGGAGAGGGGGTTCCAGGAGAACAGCTCTCAGTGCCAGAGGGGGATCAAGTCAGGAATCCCTCGAGGAATCCAAACCCACCTCAGTCTGTGGGACAAGCAGGACACATTTAGGGTGCTCAGCAGCCAGGCACTGGCAGAGCACTCTGTCACTTCTCTGGGTGGTGAAGGAGCTCGGAGGAGACCCCAGGAGCTGCATGGAGCCTCCTGCCACAGCCAGGTCTGGAGGAGGAGTGGAAGGAGGAGCTGGAACCACAGCCTGCTCAGAGAGCAGGACATGGAGGTGCCAGGGCCTGGAGAACCTGCACCAGCTGCCTCCAGCTCTGGCAAACCTCACCCTGCAGAGCCCCCGGGTGTCACTGACATATTCTATGAAAATTCTTTCACTAGGATTTTTCTCCTGAGAAGCTGAGAAGCCTCAGAAAATAAATGTAAACAGTAACTATCTGATATGGCTGTGGAATGTGGTCTGGAGATGGTTCACCAACAGGTGCATCTTTGATTGGACTCATGAGGATTGTTTTTACTTGATGACCAATCCCAGTCCAGCTGTGTTGGGACTCTGGTCAGTCATGAGTTTTTATTATCATTCTTTTCTAGCCTTCTGATGTCTCCTTTCTCTTTCTTTAGTGTAGTTTCAGTACAGCATTTTCTCATAATATAATGTAATGCAATGTAATGCAATGTAATATAATATAATATAATATAATATAATATAATATAATATAATATAATATAATATAATATAATATAATATAATATAATATAATATAATATAATATAATATAATATAATATAATATAATATAATATAATATAATATAATATAATATAATATCAGCCTTCTGAAACATGGAGTCAAGATTCTCATCTCTTCCCTCATCCTGGGGACCCTCAAACACCACCAGAGCTGGGGGCTGTGGGCAGGGCTGGGAGAGCAGCTGGGGGCAGCAGGAGGGGGCAAACAGCGTCACTGCCCCAGCCTGGCACTGGTGCCAGGGACAGGACCACATGAAGCCTTCAGTTTATAGCTGGTGTGAGATCTCTGGGTGATGGAGAAGAACCAGCTGGGATTTGTCAGAAACAAATCATTGCAAATCAGAGCTGGTTTTTTGACAGTAACTGTCCCAGTGGATGAAGAGAAGCAATAGATGCGAAATCTCTTGACTTTAAGGCTGTTAACAGAGCACAAGAGGATGTTCCTGAGCAAAGCAGAGAAACAGATCCAGATTTCTTGAGAGGATGGGGGTGCAAGCAGGAGAAGGCTGTTCCCAGAGAGCTCCTGCAAAGCCCTGTCCAAGCAGGACAGACAGGTCTGGCCTGAGACTGATCCTGGTTTCAGTTCTAATTCCTGGTTTACAGGATGGAATTGGGAGGCTGAGCCCTGTGAAAAATGCCCAGCTGGAGTGAAGGGCAGGATTCAAACTAGAGTGGCTTGGATGAAATTCAAATGCTCTAAAAACAGTCACCTAAAAGGGGCTGTGGAGAGGATGGAGCCAAACTCTTCTCAGGGCTGCATAATGAGGTTTAGCAGAGAATGGGCATGAGTTACAACTGGGAAAATTTCCAGAGAAATATTCTTCACTTTCAGGACCAGAGAGGTGGGGAAAATCTCAATCCCTGGAATTTTTCTAAACCAAAGCTGAGAAGCCTGGTCCAGGTTTAGAGTTAGCCCTGCTTAGAGCAGAAGAGGCAAGGAGAGACCTCCAAGGCCCCAGGCAACCAAAATCTTTCTATTATTCTATGACAACAACTCAGCTGGGCATTTGCCACCCTCAGCTGTTCTGGGCCAGGCTGGACAGGGCTTGGAGCAGCCTGGGACAGTGGGAGGTGTCCCTGCCCAGGCCAGGGGTGGCACTGGATGGGCTGTAAGCTCCCTTCCAACCCAAACCATTCCAGGACTGCACAATTCCATGATCTGGGACCTGAATAGCTCAGGAGGGAAGGAGCAGCTGTGCAGAAGGCAAAGAAACTCCAGAGGAGCTGAGAGAGGAAATCCAGTGCCCCCCAAAAGGAACAAGCCCTCAGCCAAGCAGACTGGCTGCAGGGTTTCATTCCCTTCCCCAGGGATGAGATCCTGGTCCCTGCTCTGACCAACCCTCTCCAGCATCTCTAACAGCAGCCCTGCTTTGGAAGGCCATGGGTGACTGGGAGTGAATTCCTTAGCCCAGCAGGAGATGTTTTCCAGGCCACTGCTCCTGGTTTTCACACTTGTAAAGGTTTTAAGTTGTTTTCCCTATTTGCATGACAAATACCATACAATTTTTGGACACACAGAGCTGCATCCCCAGATTCCTCTTCTTTCAGGCTGAATGCAGCTGCACAGCAAAGATTCTCTGCCTGAGCCTGCCTCTCCCTGGGATTAAACAAAGGAGTTTCAGTATGCACAGGTATCTCTCAGGTAGATATTTTATTTTTCTTTCCACAGTGCCCAGGATTGTCCATAGGGGGAAGGGAAGGGAAGGGAAGGGAAGGGAAGGGAAGGGAAGGGAAGGGAAGGGAAGGGAAGGGAAGGGAAGGGAAGGGAAGGGAAGGGAAGGGAAGGGAAGGGAAGGGAAGGGAAGGGAAGGGAAGGGAAGGGAAGGGAAGGGAAGGGAAGGGAAGGGAAGGGAAGGGAAGGGAAGGGAAGGGAAGGGAGGAGAAAAGAGAAGATTCCTCACTGGGGAAAGGTGCAGCTGGGTTTGGAGATGCTCCTGGGCCCCAGCAGGAGGGTCAGAGAAGCAGGGGCTCAAGCAGCTGCACTGGCTTTGGGCTGGAGGGCAGGGAAGGAGCCCTGGAGCTGGGCTAAGGGGTTCAGGGCAGGTGGGATGTGGTGGCTCAGTGCTGTGCTCAGGTGTGGCAGGTCTGGAGGAGCAGCCAGACTTCTCCTCCCAGGGCTCCACCTTCCACCACTCTATTTCTGTTCATATTTGCCTGGAGCAGAGGGCAGATAAATTTCTGGTGAGCTCTTAGGAAAGTTATCCACGTTAGGACGGGGTCACAGGCACTGAGGGACATCCCACTTTTAGTGGCAGGGTTGGACATCAGTGCCTGGGTCTGAGACAGTCTGAGCTGCAGGGGATCCCCCTGCCCCCCCTGTTGAGGGCTGACACAAAATGCTCTGACCCTTCCTCACAACAGGCAAAGAGCCTGACCCCTCCAGGAATCCATCCCTGCCTCCCAGCGTGCAGGGCAGGTGTTGGGAAAGCCAAAGCTCACCTCGAACTGAAGGGCCCAAGGGATGCCAGGCATGGCCATGGAAAGGGCAGGGATAACCGAGGGGATGGGATGGGCCATGGAGTGACAGAGGTGCAGAGAAGGCTCAGTCAGTGCCATCCTGCTCACACAACTCCAGGCTGGCTCTTGGAGACTCTCTGCCTCAATTAACAAATCCCTATCAAAGGTCTTGGCTCCTTTTCATCTTCTCATGTGGCTAAAAGGACAATAGCAAACTCTCCAAGGTCTCATACCAAACCCTGGCTGATGCTTTATCTCCATTTCCTTCCTCCACTAAAGAGTGGGGACATAAATCCTGGATTTCCACAGCTTCTCCCGTGTTCTCAGACTCATGGAATGGGTTGGGTGGGAAGGGACATTAAAGCCCATCCAGAGCCACCCCTGCCATGGCAGGGACACCTCCCACTGTCCCAGGCTGCTCCCAGCCCCAGTGTCCAGCCTGGCCTTGGGCACTGCCAGGGATCCAGGGGCAGCCCCAGCTGCTCTGGGCACCTGTGCCAGGGCCTGCCCACCCTGCCAGGGAACAATTCCTGATTCCCAAGATCCCATCCATCCCTGCCCTCTGGCAGTGGGAGCCATTCCCTGGGTCCTGTCCCTCCATCCCTTGTCCCCAGTCCCTCTCCAGCTCTCCTGGAGCCCCTTTAGGTGCTGGTGTTCCCCTGAAAGAGCAGAGGTGGAGCAGCACTGCCTGCCAGCCTGGCAAAGAGATGTGTGTGCCCTGTCCCCTGTTTGTGTGTGCCCTGTGTGTGTGTGTGCCCTCTGTGTGTGTGTGTGCTCTGTGTGTGCGTGTGCCCTGTCACCTGTGTGTGTGTGCCGTGTGTGTGTGTGTGCCGTGTGTGTGTGTGTGTGCCATGTGTGTGTGTGTGCCATGTGTGTGTGTGTGTGTGCGTGTGCCCTGTGTGTGTGTGCCATGTGTGTGTGTGTGCCATGTGTGTGTGTGTGTGTGCGTGTGCCCTGTGTGTGTGTGCCATGTGTGTGTGTGTGTGTCCTGTGTGTGTGTGTGCCGTGTGTGTGTGTGCCCTGTCCCCTGTGTGTGTGTGTGTGTGCCCTGTCACCTGTGTGTGTGTGCCATGTGTGTGTGTGTGTGTGCCCTGTGTGTGTGTGCCATGTGTGTGTGTGTGTGTGCGTGTGCCCTGTGTGTGTGTGCCATGTGTGTGTGTGTGTGTCCTGTGTGTGTGTGTGCCGTGTGTGTGTGTGCCCTGTCCCTCTGTGTGTGTTTGCCCTGTGTGTGTGTGCCCTGTCCCCTGTGTGTGTGTGTGTGTGCCCTGTCACCTGTGTGTGTGTGCCATGTGTGTGTGTGTGTGCCGTGTGTGTGCGTGTGTGCCCTGTGTGTGTGCCATGTGTGTGTGTGTCCTGTGTGTGTGTGCGCCGTGTGTGTGTGTGTGCCCTGTGTGTGTGTGCCATGTGTGTGTGTGTGTCCTGTGTGTGTGTGTGTGTGCTCTGTGTGTGTGTGCCCTGTGTGTGTGTGTGTGTGCGTGTGCCCTGTGTGTGTGTGCCCTGTGTGTGTGTGCCGTGTGTGTGTGTGTGTGTCCTGTGTGTGTGTGCCGTGTGTGTGTGTGTGTGTGTGTGCCGTGTGTGTGTGTGCCCTGTGTGTGTGTGTGTGTGCGTGTGCCCTGTGTGTGTGTGTCCTGTGTGTGTGTGCCGTGTGTGTGTGTGTGTGTGCCGTGTGTGTGTGTGCCGTGTGTGTGTGTGTGCCGTGTGTGTGTGTGTGCCCTGTCCCCTGTGTGTGTATGCCCTGTGTGTGTGTGTGTGTCCTGTCCCCTATGTGTGTGCCCTGTCCCCTGTGTGTGTGTATGCCCTGTGTGTGTGCCCTGTGTGTCCTGTCCCCTGTGTGGGTGCCCTGTGTGTGTGTGCCCTGTCCCCTATGTGGGTGCCCTGTGTGTGTGTGTGTGCCCTGTCCCCTGCAGGGCTCCCAGGGACAGCTCAGCTGCCCAGGGCACAGAGAATTTGCTTCCCAGCTGAGGATTACAAAGGAGGTTTAGAAACATTTCTTTGGGAGTTTTTTTTAAAGCTTTTGTATTCTGCTCGGATGCTGCTTCTCTCCAAGCAGAATGAGCTCCCCCCACCCAAAAAAAAAAAAAAAAAAGGGAAGAAAAGGTCAGGCCAAGCCTGAGCTCGGATGAAATCCCTGGAAGCGTCGGGCTCCTTGTGCAGTTCAATTCTGCATTTGCCTGACTAAGACACAGCCTCTCCTGCTGGGCTTCTCATGGCTTCAGGAGCTTGAACTGGATTTCCACCAGGACAGGTTCTGAGTCCCCAGCCATGGCAGGGAGCCTTTCCCTGGGGCTGCAGGGCAGGAGTCGCCTCCTGTGCCTCGGTCCCTGCTCAGGGCAGCAGCTGGGTGGGCGCCGCCCCATTTCCATTCCCTGGGCTGTCACGGGAAGAGCGGGGCAGGACAGCATCGGTAAAGGGCCGTTCATTCCAATGCTCCATTTCCATCTCCTGCAGCGCTGCCAGGAGCTCTGCCGGGCACAGGAGGCAGTGCTGATTCAATGTTCAGCCGTGCCTGTCTGGCAGCGCTGAGCCTGGGAACGATCCCGGCCCCAGCTGGATCCCAGCGGGTCCCATCAGGGTGGGATGGGAACAGAGCAGGAGCAGCCTCCTCACCCCAGGCACAGCTGGGCAATGGGGCAGCTTGGAAAGGGAGTGTGTGTTCAGAGGGGGACGTTTGAGATGATTTTCACACACTCACAGAAGGCTCTGAGCTGGAAGGGACCCAAAGGACCATCGAGTCCAGCTGGGGATGGCCCCTGTGGGGATGGAACCCACTGGGGGCTGTCAGCACCAGGCTCTGACCAGCTGAGCCAGCCCCAGCTCACCCATGGACAGAAGCTGCAGCTGTGCTCCATCCCTGGAGGGATCAGAGCAGTGAGAGGAGGCAGGATGGCAGCCTGAGTGAGCTGGGATGGGCTGGGGAGCTCCCCAGCTCTGCCCACACCATGCCACGCCATGCCATGCCATCCCATTATCCCATGCCATGCCATGCCACGCCATGCCATGCCATCCCATTATCCCATGCCATGCCATGCCACGCCATGCCATGCCATCCCATTATCCCATGCCATCCCATGCCATCCCATTATCCCATGCCATCCCATGCCATTCCATGCCATCCCATCCCATTATCCCATGCCATGCCATCCCATTATCCCATGCCATCCCATCCCAGGCCTTTGTGGGGATGGAGCCAGGACATTCCAGGTGCTCAGGGTGTCCTGGCACAGCTCTCAGCCCCCACGTGGACTCAGGGGACCCCAAGCAGCTCAGGGCTGTCACTGGTGTCCAATCCTGCCACTACACAGAGGGATGTGACCCTGAGACCCACTGGGGATAACCCTAGAGCTCAGCAGGGTTTATCTGCTCATCCCAGCCTTGGCAGGGATGGAGACAGGGAATTCCTCCTGCAGGGTGTCCCAGTGAGGCCCCGGGGGGCTGGAGGGATCAAGGAGCAGTGGGAGCAGGGCTTTGTCTCCCTTGCTGGCTCAGAATTATCTGCACTGGCAAAGGGAAGGGGAGCATCCCCCACCCTGCCCAGGGCACAGAGGGCTCTGGCCAGCCTGACAGGTCCTGCAGCCCCTCCAGGCTGGCTGCTGGCCCAGTTTCACCTCTTCCAGAAGTGCCTGCTGGAATAGCCATGGGCATCAGTGTCCCGGTGGCATCAGGCTCTGGGGACTGCAAACCAGCCTGGATTCCTCTGGAGATGACCAGGCCATGCCCATGTTGGTGGTGCCAGGTGATTTCTCAGCTGGTGGCTCTGCTCAGGGTCACATCAGGGGGACACAGGGGGCACTGCCAGGGAATCTCCCCAGCCATGAAATCAGACAGAGGCTCCCAAGCAAGCGAGCACTGGCAGTGTCAGGAGGCAGCAGAGCTGCTCTTGTTGGTGTTTTCTGCTGGAAAAAAAGACACTGTGGGATTTCTTCTGGCCACAGAACATTTCCCACCTCCAGGCTCCATGCAGGGATGCAGGCTGCCTCCAGTCTCTGCTGCTGCAAGAGAGGAGCTGGATGAACAGGAACCCCCCTGCTGTCATTCCCAAGAGACAATTCCTGCTTGGAAGGGGCAGGGGCCGTGCTTGGGGCATTGCTGGAGTCACTTGGGTGTGGGGAATGTCCCAGGTGGGATCCAGCAGGAGCCAGAGCAGACACAGCAACACCTCAGAGCTTCAGCCACTCGGGATGGCAGCACCCACAGGGGGCAGCTGGGAAAGGACCTCTGGGAGCCACCTGGTGTCCCCTGGTGCCCTAGCAGGGCCATGCCAGAGCTCAGGGCACAGCAGGGTGTGCTCACAGCTCTGCCATGGCCCCAGGGAGGAGCCCCCAGAGCCTCTCTGGGCTCTGCTCAGGGCTGGGCACTGCCCAGGGCAGCAGCTCTGCCTCCTGGCCAGGGGCAGCTCCTGGGCTCAGGCCCTGCCCGTGCCTCTGGGGCCATTGCTGGGCCTGGGGCAGAGCCTGGGGCTGCTCTGAGCCCTGCACACAGGGACAGACTGGGGGACACACGGACACACAGACAGGGACAGACTGGGGGACACAGGGACACACAGGGACAGACTGGGGACACATGGACACACAGACAGGGACAGACTGGGGGACACACAGACACACTGACAGGGACAGACTGGGGGACACACGGACACACAGACAGGGACACAGGGACACACAGACAGGGACAGACTGGGGACACATGGACACACAGACAGGGACAGACTGGGGGACACACAGACACACTGACAGGGACAGACTGGGGGACACACGGACACACAGACAGGGACACAGGGACAGACAGGGACAGACTGGGGGACACAGGGACACACAGACAGGGACAGACTGGGGGACACAGGGACAAACAGGGACAGACTGGGGGACACACGGACAGACAGACAGGGACAGACTGGGGGACACAGGGACAGACAGGGACAGACTGGGGGACACAGGGACACACAGACAGGGACAAACTGAGGGACACAGGGACCTACAGACAGGGACAGACTGGGGGACACAGGGACAAACAGGGACAGACTGGGGGACACACGGACAGACAGACAGGGACAGACTGGGGGACACAGGGACAGACAGGGACAGACTGGGGGACACAGGGACACACAGACAGGGACAGACTGAGGGACACAGGGACCTACAGACAGGGACAGACTGGGGGACACAGGGACACACAGGGACAGACTGGGGGACACAGGGACACACAGGGACAGACAGGGACAGACAGAGAGGGACAGACTGGGGGACACAGGGACACACAGACAGGGACAGACTGAGGGACACAGGGACAGACAGACAGGGACAGACTGGGGGACACAGGGACAGACAGGGACAGACTGGGGGACACACGGACACACAGACAGGGACAGACTGGGGGACACACGGACACACAGACAGGGACAGCCAGCCAGGCACACCCAGGCACCCCCAGGGCTCAGGCCCCTCTCTCTCCCTGGGCTCCTCTCCAGGCTGAGCAGCCCCAGCTCCCTCAGCCTTTCCTGGCCCGAGCTGCTCCAGCCCTGCTCAGCTCTTTCGGTGCTGGGAGGGGCTCTGAGGTCTCTCAGAACAGCCCCAGCCCTCCCACCCTGACTACAGAGAGAGGAATAAACAGACATGGCTGGAATTCCTACACTCCACACAGGCCTTGGGGCTGCCATGCCAGTCCTGCAAGCCCCAGGACAAGGGAAATTTTCCATTCCAGTTCCTCTAGGAATCATTGTGTGCCCAGGCAATGCAGGGGCACTGGAGATCAGACAGGTGAAGGATATAAGGAGCTTACAGGGTGGCAGAGTAGAGGAGCTGTGGGGCCATGGCAGGGTGATGAGCAGGGTGGGCAGGCCCTGGCACAGGTGCCCAGAGCAGCTGGGGCTGCCCCTGGATCCCTGGCAGTGCCCAAGGCCAGGCTGGACACTGGGGCTGGGAGCAGCCTGGGACAGTGGGAGGTGTCCCTGCCATGGCAGGGGTGGGATGAGATGAGCTTTAAGTCCCTCCCAAACCAAACCAGTCTGCCATTCTGTGATTTTGTGGCACTCAGCTCTTGATCCCCCTTTCCCTGCACACCCAAGCTCCCTCCTCCCTGCATGGCTGCTCACAAAGCTGGGAGAGGCCTCCTTATGCTTAGAGCAAAAGGGCAGCACGTCCTTCCCAGTGCCCCATTCAGCCTGCAGGAACTGGGAACTGCAGGAGCTGGGAGCTGCAGGAACTGGGAACTGCAGGAACTGGGCCCTGCAGGAACTGGGAATGGCAGGAACTGGGAACTGCAGGAACTGGGAATGGCAGGAACTGGGCCCTGCAGGACTGGGCCCTGCAGGAACTGGGCACTGCAGGAACTGGGAATGGCAGGAACTGGGAACTGCAGGAACTGGGCCCTGCAGGAACTGGGCACTGCAGGAACTGGGAATGGCAGGAACTGGGAACTGCAGGAACTGGGCCCTGCAGGAACTGGGCCCTGCAGGACTGGGCCCTGCAGGAACTGGGCCCTGCAGGAACTGGGAACTGCAGGAACTGGGAATGGCAGGAACTGGGCCCTGCAGGAACTGGGAGCTGCAGGAACTGGGCCCTGCAGGAACTGGGAATGGCAGGAACTGGGCCCTGCAGGAACTGGGCATGGCAGGAGCTGGGCATGGCAGGAACTGGGCCCTGCAGGAACTGGGCATGGCAGGAACTGGGAGCTGCAGGAACTGGGAATGGCAGGAACTGGGCACTGCAGGAACTGGGAATGGCAGGAACTGGGAGCTGCAGGAGCTGGGCATGGCAGGAACTGGGAATGGCAGGAACTGGGCACTGCAGGAACTGGGCCCTGCAGGAACTGGGCCCTACAGGAACTGGGAACTGCAGGAACTGGGCCCTGCAGGAACTGGGCCCTGCAGGAACTGGGCACTGCAGGAACTGGGAACTGCAGGAACTGGGCCCTGCAGGAACTGGGCCCTGCAGGAACTGGGCCCTGCAGGAACTGGGCACTGCAAGAACTGGGCACTGCAGGAACTGGGCCCTGCAGGAACTGGGCCCTGCAGGAGCAGAGCTCTGTGCCCCACAGGAACACGGGCACTGGGCACTGCAGGAACTGGGAGCTGCAGGAACAGTGCTCTGGGCCCCACAGGAAGCCAGGCACTGGGTGCTGCAGGAATCAGGCCCATGGGATGCTGTTCCTCCTGTTCCCCAGCCCAGACACATCCCCTGCTTGCAGCCCTCCCCTCCTGCCCCAGCCCCAGTGCCTGCAGGGCTGGGTGCTCCCTGCAGGAGCAGAGCTCTGGGCTGGCCCCATGGCCCATGGCAGCAGCAGGGCAGGATTGGGCTGGAGCAGCCTCAGCAGGCAGGGCTGGCTGCCTGAGGGATGTCTGGGGAAGGCTGAGCATGGTAAGCAGGGCTCTGGGTGGCCACTCTCACACGTGTCCCTCTTCAGCAGGAACTTGTAATGGGCAGCTGCCTTTGCCTGCTGTGAATGAAGGAAAACAGATGTGACATTTAAAGCTTCTCATGGCACCGTTGTGTGCTGCCTAGAGCTGCATTCTTTCAGCAAGGTCTGATAAAAATAATGAGCAGGTGACTCTCCTTGCAATTTCTTGGCATTTATTTTCAATGTCCTTAACTGCTTCATTCCCCAGAGTGCTGACAGCAGCACTCACCCGCTCCAGGCAGGTGTATTCACAAAGATTTCCTTTTGACCAGGTATCCCATGGAAACCCTCCAGGAACTGATCTGAATGGGCCAAACACTCCTGGTTTGTGTCACTGCAAACCTGCAGAGCCACTGGGACATAACTCATGGAGTGAAGCCAGAGCTCAGCTGAAGAAAGTTCAGCCCCAGATTCTGGGCTGTGCCTGGATTTTCTCAAACTCCTTTTTGCTCAAACTTCCTTTTTTCATCACAAAATAGGGTCTGGAGCCCCAGGAGAGGCTGAGGCAGCTGGGCAGGGGCTCAGCCTGGAGCAAAGGAGGCTCAGGGGGGCCCTTGTGGCTCTGCACAGCTCCTGCCAGGAGGGGACAGCCGGGGGGGTCGGGCTGTGCTCCAGGGAACAGGGACAGGAGCAGAGGGAACGGCCTCAGGCTGGGCCAGGGCAGGGGCACGGTGGATTTTGGGGTAATTCCTTCATGGAGGGGGCAGTCAGGCACTGGCACAGGTGCCCAGGGAGGTCTGGAGTGCCCATCCCTGGAGGTGTCCAAGGAAGGCCTGGACAGGACACTCAGAGCTCAGGGCTGGGGACAAGGTGGGGATGGGGCACAGCTGGGACTCGACAGGCTGGAGGGCTTTTCTTACCTCAGGGATTCTGGGATTCTGGGGAAATGTCTGTGAGCACCCAACACACTGAGCCCACCCAGGAGGAAAAGGCCAATGCCAGAGACATCTGAGGGATTTATTTGGGAAAATTGCCTTGGTTTTAAAGCCTGGGTTTTCAGCAGCAATTTGATGTGGATTCACAGAATATCACCTTGTAGTGACCAAGCCAGAGAACCTCCACCTCCATCCGTGTCCTTCTAGTTCCATGACCAACACCCAACTCAGCCTGGCAACTGTGTGGCCTCCAGAGCCCATCCCTGCTCTTGTGCCACAGCAGTGTCTGACAGGAGCCCTCAGCCAGTGCCAGTGTCCCCTGCTCTGCCCCCCCGTGGCCCTGGGACCTGCCTTGTCACCCATTGACCTCAGCCTGGCACATCCTCTCCAGAAACCCCCAGCTCTGCTCAGCAGGGCTCATTCCAGCTCACCCCCACAGCCATGGCTGCACCCCAGGTCATGTCCCACATTCACTGAGAGCTGCCCCAGGCAGGGACAGCTCCTCCTGGGGACAGCTCCATCTCTGCTGTGGGACAGGGACAGCTCCATCTCTGCTCTGGGACAGGGACAGCACCCAGGGCACGGCTGGGGCTGGGCCAGGGCAGCTCAGGTTGAGATCAGGGCAAGGTTCTTCCCCCAGAGGGTGCTGGCACTGCCCAGGCTGCCCAGGGAATGGGCACAGCCCCGAGGCTGCCAGAGCTCCAGGAGCCTTTGGGCAGCAGTGCCAGGGATGGACAGGGTGGGATTGTTGGGGGTCTGGGCAGGGCCAGGGGCTGGGCTGGGTGATGCTGGGGGTCCCTCCCAATTCAGGACATTCTGGGACTCTCTTTACAGAACTGTTTTTTGTCCAGTCTGGCATTTTCTGACATATTTCACTCTATTCAGGAGAGCAGCATTAACAGGATCACTTTTAGAACCTACTTTTAGGTGCTTGCACAGAGAAAGAAGATGTGAGATTTTGATGAATAAATCCAGTTTTCTTTCCTACTTACCCAGAATACCAAGGTTTTTCTGTTTCTTCTGTGAAAGCCCAGACAACCAAAAGTTATTTTTTAAAAAAGTCCTCATTTTTTATGAAAATTTTTGATTAAAAATAATCTTTTTTTTTCGGAAATTTTTCCAAATGTCCTCGGATCTTACAGATTTTTTTTTTCTTTTTCCCTCCTTCCTCCCCTGCTCCTGAGCCCTCCTAAAGATAAAGCCACTTCCCAGTAACCACAAATATCCACAAATTTAACTCCAAGCTGTTTGAACCATTTGTAGGGCTCCTGCTGCCTGTGCTGATGGCAGCAGCCAGGGGCCCTGAGCAGGAAACGAGCATTCTGTGAGCACCACGCACCAGCTGGGGAGCAGATTCTGTGGAGCCTGGGGAGGTCCTGACTCCATCTGGGATGCCAAGGCCAGACCATAAATCTTCCAGCTTGGAGCCCATCCTGGCTGCTGCTCAGCCCACCCCCCTTGCAGGGAACTCCTTGCTCCTTCTTGCATCCCTGCAGCCCCCCAAGGGCAGGAGATGGGGCTGGGCCTGTGCCTGCAAATTTGGTTCAATTAATATTGGGTTAATTAGCTCGAAACACAAAAAGTAGGTTTTATCTGTCATTGGGTGGGTTTTCAATGAGTTCCCAGTGGCACAGTTTGCCCACAGCTCTGTGGAGTCCTGGGTGACGCTGGCTGGGGGCTCTGTACAAATCACAAACAGGACAGGACTGCTGGGAACGTGCCTTGAGCTGTTTTATTTTCCAGCATCTGTCTCATTACATGGTGACGACAATGGGAAGATGCCAGCAGCTCACATCCCAGGCAGCAGACAAAGAACTCAATGTTACAACTTATTTTATAAGTTTTTTGACTAATCACACAAAGCAAAAGCACATTGACAGTAGTTCTATCCAATCACTATAAGCACATGTACCTTTGGTTAAACAATGCTTGCTTATTTTGGATACAATACCTGCTTGTGAGCCTTAAAACACAACACACAGAGCTCCATTATTAAACTTCAAACTTCTTAATATTTTGCTAGATAAACATTTCTGTAGCTTAGAGAGTTTTTGGTCTGCTGGTTAACTCTAATCACAGTTCTACTACCTCTAACACCTACCTTTTGCAGCTTTCTCGAAACCCTCTAATTTTGTACATTCCCACACTGGGAGGCCCCTGGGTGGTGCAATCAGTGCCCTCCTCCCCTGCACTGCCCAGTGAGCACCCTGTGACAGCCCCAGCTCAGCCCAGTGCCAGGGAAACCCTGCCAGGGCTGGCAACACCAGGACAGGGCTGGGAGGGCCCCAGGTGAGCAGCAGAGCCTAGCAGAGGAACCTTCCCTGTAGCCATGATAGTTTCTGAAAAATCCTTTCCTCAGGATTGTTCCTCCTGAGAAGCTGAGAGGCCTCAGGAACAAAATGTAACCAATGGTTATCTGCTGCTGTGGAATGCAACAGGTGCATCTGGGATTGGTCTCATGTGCTTGTTTCTAATTAATGGCCAATCACAGCCCAGCTGGCTCAGACTGTCTGAGATACAAACCTTTGTTATCATTCTTTCTATTCTATTCTTAGCCAGCCTTCTGATGAAATCCTTTCTCTATTCTTTTAGTATAGTTTTAATGTAATATATATCATAAAATAATCAATCAAGCCTTCTGAAACATGGAGTCAGATCCTCGTCTCTTCCCCCATCCTCGGACCTCTGTGAACACCATCACACTTCCCACAGCTCCTGGTGCCACTCCAGACTGAGCTCTGCTCTCAGCCCCCCCAGGTTCCCCCATGAGCTGCCCGGGTGTGGGGGTGACGGGGCTAGGATGGTCAGGACGGACGGAGAGCAGAGATCTCTGAGGCCAGGTCAGGAACTTGGGGTTCATTGCAAAGGGCCTGGGGGCAGGGCCCTGCTGGGAGCTGCCAGGCACAGCTGGAGCAGGGCTGAGAGAAGTAAAAAGAGTGGGGAAGAGAGAGAGCAAGAGTGTGGTAAAGAGGATGAGAGCAAAGTTCCCATTACAATGCAATAAATCTTCTTCTGTGTTGAATATTTTAATTCTCACTAACTGTCCTAGGGTGACATTCTGATGCTTGTATCCCCATTCCTGTGTTCTGTTCATGCTGGATATCATGTTCTGTGCCTTCCAAACTGGCTCTGCAGAGCGAATGTTTTGTTTTGGTTTTGCTCTCAGCCGCTCCCCCACGGCTGGTGGGACACACAGACAGGGCAGTGCATGGTGCTGCTTTTGCTTTTTGCTTTGCTCTTCCCTTTGCTCTTGCTTCTGCTTTGCTCCTGCTTTGCTCTTGCTGTTTGCTCCTGCTCATTAGTTAGTTTAGCCAAGCAGCCCAAATTTTCCCTGGACTGTTTCTCCTTTCCCTTTTTTGGACCTACTCAAACCTGCTCCGGACTGGGACCTGGGAACACCGAGAGTTTGCACCTTGTGGCTGCAGCAGCTGCCCCAGCACAGGAGGGACTGAGAACAGAGCGACCACCCCCAAGAGAGACTTTCTGAATTTGTCATCTTTGTCAGAGCGGTGACAGAGTGGTGTCACCTGGTATTGTTCATTCTGTGTGCTGGGGGTGCTGTGCCTGGTAAATAAACAGGTTCTTTCCACTTGTCTCCAAGGAATCCTTCCTGACCCGGTTGGGCACAGGGGCCGTGTGGGTTTGCTTTCTGGAGGGGCCCCTTGGGAGGTTTTCTCCCAAATTTGCCCTAAACCAGGACACTAACCAATCTAATACAAGATACAAATCCTACAGCATTTCCATACAGCCTATAAGAATCATTACATTTCCATACTGTGTTACATTTTAAACCCTAAAATCTCCTCTTTGGGCCCCTTCTGCCAAGCTGTAGGGTCTGCTCTGACCCTTGGGCCTGTCTGCAAGCAGAGGGTGTTGTTCCATCAAAAGGGGATCACCTTCACCTGGCCACACCATTGTTTTCCAGTTGTTCAGTACCTGAGGTATCTCAAAGCTTGCTTTCATTTCAATCTCACTTGTAGTTTCTATATTCTCACAATCTTTTGCAGACAATCATATTTATAAGGCTTTCCTGTTTCATCTTCCCCAACACCTGAGCTCGTCCTGCCCATGGCTGACAAACGCTGCTGGTGGCCACCCCAGCCACCCTGGGTTTGCCTCTTCCTGCTGCTCCTGCTGCTGGCCAAGGGGCCCAAAGCAGGAGCTCTGTGTCCTTGCCCTCTGCCTTTGGCCATCTGATGCTCAGGTCTCCAGGGTGTCAAGCCTTGCTCCACACACCAACCTCCCCCAAAAGTTGTAGGTGAGCTGCAGGTGACATCCCGTGACTGCAGTGCCTGGAGCTGCCCCAAACCCAGCCCTGGTCCTGCTGTGTGCTCTGGGTGACCTCCCAGGGGCTGTTTGTTCCCAGAGCCAGTTGATCCCTCCTCTCCTCCTGCCCAGGATGCCCCAGCTGGTGGGATTCAGGGTGCAGGGTGGATTGGCAGGGCAGGGCTGAGGCCTGCCAAAGTGGGGGAGCCCAGCAGGGAAGAGCAGGATGCTCTCCCAGGGGGAATCAGGCTCACGAGGTGTCCCTGAGGGGCAGGATGGAAAATGCAGATACCTGCCCCACTGCTGTGGGAGCAATAACACATTGTTATAACACATTTCTAGATCCAGGTGTGATAGAAGCCTTCAGTCAGGGGGGGAGCAGAGACCTTCCCCTGCTGGGAGCTGTGGGAATGGGGATCCTCTGATGGGAGAAGGGTGATGAGGCCCTGGCACAGAGCAGCTGGGGCTGCCCCTGGATCCCTGGCAGTGCCCAAGGCCAGGCTGGACATTGGGGCTGGGAGCAGCCTGGGACAGTGGGAGGTGTCCCTGCTATGGCAGGGGTGGCACTGGATGGGCTTTAAGGACCCTTCCCATCCAAACTTTTCTGTGATTCTGTTAAATTAAAAACCCCACAAACATGGAGAGCCCAGAGCAGTTTCTCACCTCCCTGCACTCCACTGGACCAAGGGAACTGCTCTGCCATGCAAAGATCATCGGCTGTTGAGATAAATTAATTCCCTTAATCCCTTAAATGTCTCCAGGCTTTATCTCGAGATGGCATCTTGTAAATTTGTGCTGTTTGGATCCTCACTAAGCTGCTCTTGGGCAGTGCCAGGGGTGGGTGATGCTGCAGGTGAGAGGCAGATGCCCAGTGTGACCCCAGAGGCAGATGCCCCCGTTCCTGTGGCCCCAGAGGACGGGGCTGTGGACAAAGCCCCAGCCAGCCCATGAGCAGCACAGAGCCCTGGAACACACTCTGCTTGCCTGCTGTGATGTGTGGTTGGGGGTAAGTGTACAGAGTCTGCAGCCCCAGATTAGATTAAGATTATTTGTAAAGGCTTTTTCTTTACATATGTTTGCCCTTGTGCTGCACAGCTGTGGGCAAAGCCTCTTGGAGCTGCTGATCCCCTGCACAGCTGTGCAGGCTGATGTGCTGCTCCTGCCAGGCTGGGCAGCCCTGGCAGTGCAGAGCATCCTCCTTCCTGCACTGAAACTGCAGCAGAGCCTCCTGCTGAGCCTGCAGCATTTCCATGCCCTGGGTCCCCTCCCATGGGCTTCGACTCCAGGTTTCTATATTATATTATAATATATAATATATAATATAATATGTATATTATATTATATTATATTATATTATATTATATTATATTATATTATATTATATTATATTATATTATATTATATTATATTATATTATATTATATTATATTATATTATATTATATTATACATCCAGGTGTGCCCCAGGTGCCTTGGGGCTCTTCCCCCAGAGGGTGCTGGCACTGCCCAGGCTGCCCAGGGAATGGGCACAGCCCTGAGGCTGCCAGAGCTCCAGGATCACTCCAGGGATGCCCAGGGTGGGATTTTGGGATGTCTGTGCAGGGCCAGGAGCTGGACTGGATGATCCTGTGGGTCCTTCCAGGCAGGACATTCTGTTATTGTGTGATTCTGTAACCTGACTCTGAAAGGAATTCACACAATCACAGAATATCCTGAGCTGGAGGAACGCCCAGCATTGCCCAGCCCACCCCTGTCCCTGCCCAGACCCCCAACAATCCCACCCTGTCCATCCCTGGCAGTGCTGCCCAAAGGCTCCTGGAGCTCTGGCAGCCTCGGGGCTGTGCCCATTCCCTGTCACTGTGCCAGGAGCTCTCCTGTGCTGGTTTGGGATGCTCAGGGACCTCCTGCCTCTGCCCTGGTCCCTGGCATCTCTTCCCCTGAGTTTGCCAGGGTTCCTCAGCAATGCTTTATCAGTTCATCAATGGCTGCTTCAAGTGAAACATTTGCTGAACACCTGGGATTGGACTCAGCTTTGGGGTGGTGCTGAGTTAGGCTCTGGTTTAAACTTCGGGTGAAAGAAGAGTGAATATGACACACAAAACATCAGTGAGGCTCCTTCCCCACATCCATTAATTTGGGAAAAGCCTCCAAGATCAAGTCTAACCTTCAATCAAATCCCACCATGGTCACTGAGCCATGTCCCAGTTGCCACTTCTCATTCTTTCCCCATTTCCAAGGATGGGGACTCCATCACTGCCCTGGCTTTCCTTGGCCAAGCTCCTGTGCTCATTCCTCTCTCCAGACTCAGCTGAGAGCTCTCTGGAGGAATCACAAGCTCTTGTTAAAACCCACAGGTGACTTTGGCAATTGCTGGCCTGGCAGAGGTCAGCCCTGAGCCTGGAGTGCCCCTCAGGCAGCACAGCCTTGCAGGAAAGGTTTTTTCCATCCCAGGGGTTCTGAGAGCAGTCTGTGTGTGGGGACTGGCAGAGCAGGACACGGAGGGCTGTGCCTTGCTGGGAATTGGGTGTCCCCTGCAGCCTTGGGGAGCCTCCAGCTCTGTGTCCTGCCCAGGGGCCCTTTGCCAGGTGGGATTTGGGCAGAACAGTGCAGGGATGAGACACCTGCAGTGACAAACCCCCCCTGGCCCCTCTGTCCCACCCTGCCTGTCCTCTGCACGGGAAATGCACCTTTAAATAGCTGAGAAGCCCCCTTGACTCCGTGCCCAAAACCGTGGTGAAAGAGGCTCCATCTTTCCATCTCTGACAAATCAATACTGTCTGGGCACTGGAGATCCCAGCTAAATGAAGTGCTAATTACTAATTTAATAGTCAGAATAAAACTCTCTCAGGCTGTAAAGGGAAAGGCCACTCCCCCTTGAAGGTGAACAGAGCAGTGAGCAGAAAGGCTAAAATACAACCCAAGAGTCTTCTCAAAAGGTTGAAGGCACCTCTCAGTCATTTCTGTGTTTTGTTTCCTCTGTTTGTGATTTCTTAGATCCAGCAGCATCCTGTGGAATCCAAAATTTATCGTGAGGAGAGCATTGGTAACAAAAGTTCAAGTGCTGCAGTGAAAATCTGTCTCCTCTTCTTGGAAAGCCCTTGCAAAAAAACCCACCAACAACACAATGCATAGGAATAAAGCTAAGAAATGCAGCATTTGGAGCCAGAAAATGAAAGCTAAAAGCTGTGGTTGCTCTGCATCTTAATCTCTCTGCCCTGGCTAAGGTTTCCTTTTCCATTAGTGCATTATTTAGCAGCTAAAATGTAAGAGAGGATGGGAGCTGACAGGCAGAGCCTGTTCTGGACTGGTTACAGGGCTGTGCTTCTCCTGCACCCACAGAGCTGACTCCAGCTTTGATGGATCACCAGGAATGAGATGGGTGGGTGCAGTGCTTGAACTCGGCAATGGGGCAGGAAGGGGCAGCCCAGACCTGCAGGGGATCCCAGCACAGCTTGTCTGTCCTTCCTGGGGCTGCAGCCCTCCCACAGAACAATCACAGGACCATGGAAGAAGCTGGAAGGGACCCACAGGACCATCCAGTCCCACCCCTGTCCCTGCCTGTGGGATCTCAGCACATCGTTCCCAATGTCCAGAGATGCCAGGAGAACCCTTGGGGGTCTCGAAAATCCTGGAATGTTGCCAGGAGTGTTTGGTGGCTTGATTTTGATCCATCCACAGAAGTAACAAGAGTTTGAGGACATGAGAATCACTTTAGAGTGAAGGGTGTAAAAGAGACACATTTAGAGGGTGAAGTATAGACTTTAAGGTTTTTGGTACAGGGGGGTTATGGAGACAAGATGGAGGGATCAGGGCGTGTCTCGTCCTTCTTCTTTCTTCTTCTTGTCCTCCATCTCCTGTGGTGATGTTGGCACTTGGGGATTGGTTTATGGTAAAGGTGCACTTGCTAACATGGGTGAAAAGCATTGGAAAATAAAGGTAAATATTATGTACGTAGATATTAGTATAAAAAGACATGACCACCCCGTGGGTGGTCAGAGAGTGCCTGTGACTGCTTGCAGATCAAACCTCTGTTGGGCAGACAGAAAATTTAGTAGATAAGAAATAATAAACAATCTGAAGATCGAAAAAGCTGAAGAGTCCAGACTCGTCCTTTGAAACGCGTGCCACCCAAGAACCACACTACCCGTGTCGGGGCAGAGACAGACAGCTGGACCAGACACCTGCCCAGACCCCAGTGAGCCCTTCTCAGGGACCTGGCAAAGGGACATCACCCAGGAACCTGCTTAACCCTTCCAGGGCCTCATCCATACCCCAAAGGATGCAGCTACACCCAGCAAAGCCAGGATCCTGTGCAAGGAGGGAAATAAGGAAAGGGAAAAGAGGGACAGGGCAGGGAAAGAAAAGCCAAAGAAGCGAGAGGAGCTGTACAAAGCTCTGTTCCCATCATCTTCAAGCCTTGGTTCAGCTGTGCAGGGTGAGCACTGAACTCCTCACTTCTGCCAAGGTTCCTCAGGAGCTGGGTGATGAAAGGGTGGATTCCTCATCCCAGCAGTGCAAGGCCAAAGAATGGGGATAAAGCCTCACAGTCCATGATTGTCTTGAGGGATCATTTTGTTACATCTCTTTTTAGAATCACAGAATCACAGAATATCCTGAGTTGGAAAAGACCCCCAGGGATCACCCAGCCCATCTCCTGTCCCTGCCCAGACCCCCCAACAATCCCACCCTGTCCATCCCTGGCAGTGCTGCCCAAAGGCTCCTGGAGCTCTGGCAGCCTCGGGGCTGTGCCCATTCCCTGGGGAACCTGGGCAGTGCCAGCACCCTCTGGGGGAAGAACCTTGCCCTGATCTCAGCCTGAGTTGCCCTGGCCCAGCCCCAGCTGTGCCCTGGCTCCTGTTCCTGCTCACCACAGAGCAGAGCTCAGTGCCTGCCCCTCCTGTGGACACCTGAGCTCCTTCCCTCCCACAGGGGCTGTGCTGCCCTTGGGAGCTGAGGAGCCCTGGAGAAGGAGCCCAGGACAAGGTGCCAGCTGTCCCACTGAGAACAGGGCACGCTGCTCTGCCAGGTCCCACCTGTGGCACCACCAGAGCCCCTCCAGCCCCCCCTGTGACCCCTCAGCCACGGCTGGGCTGGAGCTCCTGCCCTGATTTTCTGGTGACTGGCTGTGAGAGTCTGTCCGAATTTTCCCTCATCTGCCTCACGATTGTCATTTGAGGACCACTGAAGAGAAGACCCCTCTGTTTTCTCTGTAGGAGAAAGTCACATGCCAGCAAGGCCCTGAGACCTGAGAGCACAGTGCTAAGTTACTGTTTTCACAGGTGTTGTTTGCTGTGTGCTACACTGAGCCCAATGAGGAGAAGGGGGCACCATGCCCTGTTTGCAACAACAGCCTTGGGAGCTGTCCCCCCTCTCGACCTGGCTGGACTCCTCCTGAGTTCTGGGTGGTCCCCCCACAGCAGACCCTCACCTGTTTTACAACCACCGTGACAGACAGACTGAGATGTGAGGAGCCTCTCCATCAAGGACTGAGACATGGAACCCCCATGTGAAAAGGCTCCTCTGCTCCTTCCAAGGACTGGGGCTGAACCCCCCAGCCCGGGGCAGGTGTGTGGGGGAGGCAAGCTGACCAAAGCGAGATGTTTGCCTGCAGGTTGTGACTGCTGGACCAAGAACACAATGGCTCTGGTTTACTGCTGGGAGCATGGACTACCTGTTACACCTATTCCTTATTGTATCTGTTCCCCCCCTCAAAATTTCCAATAGAGTTATCATAATAAAAACCTCTGAGTGAGTGAGAGATTTTGAGATCTCCCCAGCGTATCAGGCGGATCCTCGGCTGGACTGGACCAAAGGACTTGGTCTCTACCTTTGGTAGCAATATCTCCCTCTTTCTCTCTCTCTTTTCTCTCCCTTTCTCTATCTTTTTCTCTCCCTTAATCCATCTATTGCATTTTGCTGTGGGTATTCAATAAAGGTGCATTTGTTTTGATTATTATTGCAAACCCCCTGTGCCATGTCGGTGTTTTTTGTACCCTGAGATCAATCCATGAACCATCATGAAACCCATCCGTGAGGATGGATCGTGACACTGGCACATTCCAGCCATTCCCAGGGCCCTGGACCCCTGCATTGGCTCCATGTGCTGGGGAGCCGAGTCCCCATTGCCAGCACAGGTCTGCACAGGGGCTGTCCTCACTGGCTCAGCAGCAGGGCAGGGACAGCTCCAGGGGCTCCTCCCGGGCCCATTCCTCCCCTGGAAGCTGTTCCTCCCTGTTCTCTGGGCTCCAGGGCCCTGCCAGGCAGGAGGCACAGCCGAGGTGCAGTGCTGGGTATCGACGTGCCCCAATATTCATGGCCCCATAAAGCTGGTTTATGGTGATATAATAACCCTAAATATGGCACTATTGGCATCAGGGAGCTCGCAGTTCTGAGTGCTCTATCCTCGGTGAAATAAATGCCTCCCAGTCATCAATAGAGGAGCTGGATGGAGTCAAGCAAACAGCAGCTTTTCCATCCCTCTCGCCGCTGCAGCTTCACAAGGTATCAATATATCTATTGGAGTCCTTTGTGAGCAAGACATAAATCTGGGCGTTTGTTTGCCGGGAACAAATGCTTTATTATTAGCAAATTGTAAAGCAGGGGCGAAGCACTCTGCTAACAAGTGCCCGATCTGCAATGCTAATGGCAGCTGGCTGCAGCTCACACTCCGCCCCTCCTGTAAACACCTCCGTGGGAGCAGCAGCATCTCCCGGTGACTGAGAGCCCAGCCCTCCCCTCCCGCTCCTGCTGCCGAAAATAAGCTCTGCAATCGCTCCAGGCCTGGCAGACGAGCACGGGAAGAGCTGGGCAACGCTCTCCACTCTGAGTGGCAGCGGAGCATTTTGACATCTTGCCAGAATTCCTGAAAAAGGAAGGGGGAAAATCCATTTTCTTTCCTTTTTTTCAGGCTGTTGTTATCAGGAGTGAGTGGGGAGCTGTGTTTGCCAGGAGCTGCGAGGCTGGCAGGCTGCTCTCCACCCATGTGGGGTGGGGAACACGCTGGGAGATGTTTTGGGAGATGTTCTGGATGTGCTGCAGGGCTCCCCAAAATCCTGAGTGATCAGAACCCACTTCAGTCGGAACACCTGGACAGGACTGCCAGGGAAACCCCACGAGCTGTCAGCAGCTTTGGGAACTTCCCCAGCCCCACTCCTCCTTCACAGGAGCTCAGCTCAGCCCCGGTTCAACAGGAAAACCCCCTGGCTCTTGCCCACCTCCCTGGGAAGGGGAACAGCCCCAGGGCGCTGCCACAAGATCCTGAAACTGCAGTTTAAGTGAGGTTCCCTCCTGGTTTTCTCGTTTCCAGTGCATCACCATCCTGGTCTGGAAGCTAACCTAGCCACGAGCAGCAGATATTTCATCCACTTTCAAGAGGAGGGAGTGCTTGCACCGTGAGCTGGAGGGCTGCTGGCATCTCACCCTGGAGCCCACCTTCCCTTCCCTTCCCTTCCCTTCCCTTCCCTTCCCTTCCCTTCCCTTCCCTTCCCTTCCCTTCCCTTCCCTTCCCTTCCCTTCCCTTCCCTTCCCTTCCCTTCCCTTCCCTTCCCTTCCCTTCCCTTCCCTTCCCTTCCCTTCCCTTCCCTTCCCTTCCCTTCCCTGGCACCCTGCAGCCCAGTGTGGTTTGCAGAGCTGGGATGTTCCAGCAGCTCCTTGGGAGCCCTGCAGAAGGCACCACCACCCACTCCTGCCAGGGAACAGCAAACACGGCCAGATATTTGCATGCTCCATTTGGAGTGCTTTGAAACAGCTTCTCAAGTCAGTTTTGGTAAAGCTCTCAGTGATCTTCCCCACTGCAAGGATGTTTTATGTATCTCAGAGCACTCTGTCACACACACACAGGAAGGTGCCCTTCACAGGTGGCTTCTCTGTTGCTTTAGGGTGACATCAAGCTGTCCATGTGAGTCACAGAGGGAGGAAGAGCAGCCCCAGACACCAAAAGTCCTTCCACACTCAGGCAGTGGTGCAAGAGCTTCCCAGGCTGGTTTTCCAGGGCACAGCCCCTCTGCACAAGGCTCTGTTGGAGCAGAGCTGAGCACGGTCCCTGCAGCAGCTGAGGGAGATGGAGGA
The DNA here is from genome assembly GCF_037042795.1 of Molothrus aeneus. Taxonomy (NCBI): domain Eukaryota; kingdom Metazoa; phylum Chordata; class Aves; order Passeriformes; family Icteridae; genus Molothrus; species Molothrus aeneus. Next base: position 646,320 of record NC_089663.1, read on the forward strand.
GCTCCCAGGGGCCTCCTCTTGCTGGGAGCCCACAGAGCCCCCATGGCACCACCCAGACACACCTGGGCACAAGCTCAGCCCCATTTTCCTGCCCTCTGCCCGTTCTGAGCTGAGGAATGGCACGAGAGGAGCTGAGGCTGGGGGGAACTGAGCCTCAGGCAGGCTCCTGCATGGTGTGAGGGCTCCCTTGGCTCCCTGTCCTCGCGGCTGCAGCCCAGGGGAACATGGAAATGGCAGGAGAGGAAGAGCAGGACTGTGAAAGGTGAGAAAAGCATGGTGGGGGGGTTTAGCCAAGGGCCAGCTGGGCTCTGGGCTTGGAAAGACCTCAGGAGGAAGCATCAGGAATCCCTGCTGTCCTTGCCATGCCAGCATCCATCTGCAGGGCTGCCAGCAGTTGTGTCCTCACACCTGCCCTGTTCCTGCACTCCTGGTGCAGAGATGGAGCTGGGACAAGGCCTCAGCCCCATTCCACAGGGAAAAGTCCCTTTCAGCCCTGCCCATCCTCCCTGGGGTGCCCAGGGCAGCAGCACATCTGCAAACAACCCCAGAGCTGCAGTGCCCAGCAGAAATGTCAGGCTGGACACCAGGAGGAATTTCCTCATGGAAAGGGGACATCAGGCCTTGGCAGGGGCTGCCCAGGGAGGTTTGGAGTGCCCATCCCTGGAGGTGTCCAAGGAAGGACTGGATGTGGCACTGAGTGCTCTGGGCTGGGGACAAGGTGGGGATTTGGAACAGGATGGAATCAATGACCTTGGAGGGCTCTTCCAGCCTCAGTGATTCTGGGATTCTGTGAATAAAGCCAAGGTTCTCACTTCCAGCAGACTCTGGGCAAAGCCTCCAGCCCTGCAGGAATCTCTCACGGAGAAAAGAAGCCAAAATTGCAGCTCCTGCAGCATGGAAATGCTCAGGGCTGTCTTGCCTGGCACCTGCAGCAGTCTCAGCCCCGTGCTGGCTCTGCCTGATGTTGCAGAATCTCATGGATCAGCACATGGGGCCCTGGCACAGCCCTGTGCCAAGCGCTGCCCTTGGAGGGGACAGAGGTGACAGCGGGGCTCTGAGTGCTGCCCTGGCCTCAGCCTGCCATTGCCAGCTCCCCTGCAATTCCTGATCCTGCATTCCTCATTGCCCAGCTCACGCTCAGCCCAGTGCAATTCCTGCTTCTTATCCCACCATCCTGCATTCCCGGCTGCTCCAGTGCAATTCCTGCTTCTTATCCCACCATCCTGCATTCCCGGCCGCTCCAGTGCAATTCCTGCTTCTTATCCCACCATCCTGCATTCCCGGCCGCTCCAGTGCAATTCCTGCTTCTTATCCCACCATCCTGCATTCCCGGCCGCTCCAGTGCAATTCCTGCCTCTCCTGATCCCATATTCCCGCATTCCCGGCCTCTCCAGTGCAATTCCTGCCTCTCCTGATCCCATATTCCCGCATTCCCGGCCTCTCCAGTGCAATTCCTGCCTCTCCTGATCCCATATTCCCGCATTCCCGGCCGCTCCAGTGCAATTCCTGCCTCTCCTGATCCCATATTCCCGCATTCCCGGCCGCTCCAGTGCAGTTCCTGCCGTGCCCGCACAGATGGCGTCGGGCCGGGCCGTGCTGAGCGCGGCTCTGCGGGGCCGGGTCCGAGACAGAGCCCCCAAATCCCGGCTCTGGGCAGCGCTCCGGGCCCTGGCAGATCGCTCTGCCTCTCATGCTCAGCGCTGTCGCTCTTAAAATCCATCTCAGCACTGCCCCGCAGCATCAGCTCCTGCCGCAAAATCCCTGTGTCCCTCGAAATCCCTGTGAGGGGCTGTGGGTGCTCCTCTGGGGCTGCCTGGGACCAGTGCGGTGCTGCAGCCCTGCTCTGTCCCTGCACTGCTGCTGCAGCCCTGCTCTGCTCTGTCCCTGCACTGGTGCTGCAGCCCTGCTCTGTCCCTGCACTGCTGCTGCAGCCCTGCTCTGCTCTGTCCCTGCACTGGTGCTGCAGCTCTGCTCTGTGCCTGCACTGCTGCTGCAGCTCTGCTCAAAGCTGTCCCTGCACTGCTGCTGCAGCCCTGCTCTGCTCTGTCCCTGCACTGCTGCTGCAGCCCTGCTCTGCTCTGTCCCTGCACTGCTGCTGCAGCCCTGCTCTGTGCCTGCACTGCTGCTGCCCTGCTCTGTCCCTGCACTGGTGCTGCAGCCCTGCTTTGCTCTGTCCCTGCACTGCTGCAGCCCTGCTCTGCTCTGTCCCTGCTCTGCTGCTGCAGCCCTGCTCTGCTCTGTCCCTGCACTGCTGCAGCCCTGCTCTGCTCTGTCCCTGCTCTGCTGCTGCAGCCCTGCTCTGCTCTGTCCCTCCCGTGCCCCCCGGGCAGCAGGGCCGGCCCCCAGCCCCTGCCGGGCTCCTCGGTCCCTGCCAGCTCCCCCAGGGCTGCCCCGCTGCTTCCTTGAAACTTGTCCTGTACTTTACTTTGAATGCAGCAGGGAGTCAGAATTCCGCCCACTGTTCCCTTCTATTCTTGGCCCTCCGCTTCCCTCACCTCCCAACCAAAATCTGTTCTCCTTCTGAAAATGGCTTTGATTTTCTGACGGCGAGAAGGCAGCTCTCTCCCACGGGCTTTGGGCCGTGGGCTGGCACCCCCAGCTCTGCAGCCCGGCCCAGGGGCTGCCCCTGGCCTCGCTGACCCCTCCGCAGCCCCGCTCTGCTCTGCTCTGCTCTGCTCTGCCCTGCTCTGCCTGCTGGCAGCGCTTCTGCGGCTCCTCCACTGCCTGCTCCTTGCATTTGCCGCCTGCCTTGTGCCAGCCCTGCTAAATTTACGGGATTGTTGCTGGGAATTAGCGCTGTGTCCGTGTTTTCCTCCCTCCCTTCCTGCTGCCACTGCCGGCCGAGGCGGAACGCGCTGTTTGTCCCCATTCCAAGCGGCTCTGTCGAATCAACAAGAACAGATTATTCATCTGCTGCGGGAGGCTAATTGCAAACAGCCAGGAAACAGAGGATGATTTCACCGGGAAGGAATGGGCAGCGCTGGCCCTGCCCCTTTTGGCAGCACGGGTCAAACCCGAGCTCACACCTGAGCACAGCCCTGGTGCCAGCACCCTCTGATGGCTTTGGGGTCCCCAGACAGGGACCCTGCTTGGCGAGGCAGCAGCACAGCCCCGTCAGTCCCAGTCCAAGCAGCCCCTGCAGTGCCAGAAACCCACCAGCCCACACCCAGGCACATTTGTAACACCTGCACCTGCTCCCTGAGCTCTTGAGCCTGCACTGGGGGGAATCCTCAGATGCTCTTCAGAGCTCTGAGGTCTCTGGAACACAAAAATCCCCACAAACCAGCACCCTTGTGCTGCCCATTTCACATCCTTAGCCAAGCGGTGGCACAAACAGCAGCCCCAGGGCAAGCAGGAGCCTCATGGAGGTTCCTCCAGTCCAGGAACGTGGAAGGGTTTGCTGGACATGTGGTTTGTGTGTCATTGTCACTGCCACTCCTGGTGGCACCTCAGCTGCACACATTTATGATGTTCACCCTGCAGGAGCAGCATGCCTGAGTGTCCTGAGTGCTGTCCCCTGCTCAGGGCCTGGCCAGCACAGCCTGGGGAGTGCTGGTCCTGCAGGACATGGGACCATGGCAGTGGATTCCCAGTACTGGTCCTGCAGGACATGGAACCATGGCTCTGGATTCCCAGTGCTGGTCCTGCAGGGCATGGAACCATGGCTCTGGATTCCCAGTGCTGGTCCTGCAGCACATGGAACCATGGCAGTGGATTCCCAGTGCTGGTCCTGCAGCACATGGAACCATGGCAGTGGATTCCCAGCTCCTGGTGCTGGTCCTGCAGCACATGGAACCATGGCTCTGGATTCCCAGTGCTGGTCCTGCAGGGCATGGAACCATGGCTCTGGATTCCCAGTGCTGGTCCTGCAGGGCATGGGACCATGGCTCTGGATTCCCAGTGCTGGTCCTGCAGCACATGGAACCATGGCAGTGGATTCCCAGTGCTGGTCCTGCAGGACATGGGACCATGGCAGTGGATTCCCAGTGCTGGTCCTGCAGGACATGGGACCATGGCAGTGGATTCCCAGTGCTGGTCCTGCAGGGCATGGGACCATGGCTCTGGATTCCCAGCTCCTGGTGCTGCTGCCAGGGCTCTGAAGCAGCAGCTGCTCTGCAGAGTCAGGTTTGCAAGGAGAGGAGCTGATTTCCATGGGCCTTCCCACAGAGCTGCATTCTGCTTTCCTGCAGCCTTCTGGCTCTTCCTGAAAACCTCTCGCTTTAGGAGCTATGTGGGCACTTGGCTTTTCCTGGGGCACTCTGCAGGAGCAGCTCTCAGCTGTCACTTCAGTGCCTGCACTGCTCTGGGCAAGGGTGGGCGATGGAAGGGTCACCAGGCCAGGGGGGTCAGGGGGTGGCTTAATCCCAGGGGCCCTTCTAGGCTCAGGCTGCTGCCAAAACCTTCTCACTGTACTCAGTGCTTTTTTGCCAAAATACTCCATTCCATGATGTTCATTTGCCACTTCCCCTGTGGAATTGGGTGCCCCTACCCTTTGCCAGCAGAGCAAAGCCATGGCCTTGACAGGGATGTTTCTAAAGCCTTCATTAAGAGCTGGTTCAACAGCACTGACAGCATTTTCTTGGGATTATTTCTAAAAGCTGAAGCAGTTCTTGTAAAGCCTTGAAGGTTCCAGCACATCCCCTGGCAAACCTCTGAGGTCCAAAGCAGCAGCAATGCCCCAGCAATTCAGTGCCTGGTGGGCAGGGTGAGCTGGGCTCTGACTCCTGCAGCTCCACAAGGCCAAAGCCAGCATTTGCTGGGATCATGGCAGTTTGGGACAATAATTGCCAAACAGGATCAAAGACAAATCCACCAGATTTGAGCTGCTCGAGCATTCCTGCACTCCCCTGAATATAGAGCAAGTTTCAAGGCAGAAAAAAAGGTTTGAAAAAGTCCAGCTTGTCACAGGTTCTCTCCAGGTGATGTTTGGGGTCAGGTTTAGTCTAAAACCTCCTTGGAGGGGGAGCAATGCTTTGGTTCTCCAATTTTCTGCCCAGTTTGGCACAGTCAGTACTGGAGAATTCTGCTCTGAACTTTGCCCTTCCCTGCCTTCCCACCCATTACATTTTCAGGAAAACACACACTAGAATTGTATTTACTTGTTTAATTCTAACTAAAGAAGATAATACTGCCTTACCCCTCTCTGAAATGCCTCAGTGTGCTCCAGTCCACTCTGCTGCTTTCCATGGGGGGCTGAACACTGGGGACTGACTAAAAGGGCTAAAAACTGAAGAGCCAGACTGTGGTGCCTGGAGATCCATGGGGCAGAGTGACAGAGCTGCTTAAACCTGGCTGGAGATCCTGCCTAGGGGGCCCCAGGAGCAGCCCAAGCCAATCTTTGCAGATAACTGAACGAGTAATCCCTGCTCTACCCCAGCTTCCACCTTCCTCCAACTCGCTTGGTTTCTCTTTTCCATGAGCAGTTTTTCTGCTCCTTAGCCAGCTTCTCTGGCACCAAGCCATGCCAGTGCCATGCCAGTACCATGCCAGTGCCATGCCAGTGCCATGCCAAGGGCCATGCCAGTGCCATGCCAGTGCCATGCCAGTACCATGCCAGTACCATGCCAGTGCCATGCCAGTGCTATGCCAAGGGCCATGCCAGTGCCATGCCAGTGCCATGCCAAGTGCCATGCCAGTGCCATGCCAGTGCTATGCCAAGGGCCATGCCAAGTGCCATGCCAGTGCCATGCCAGTGCCATGACAGTGCCATGCCAAGGGCCATGCCAAGGGCCAGTGTCATGCCAAGGACCATGCCAGTGCCATGCCAGTGCCATGCCAGTGCCATGCCAAGTGCCATGCCAGTGCCATGCCAGGGCCATGCCAGTGCCATGCCAAGTGCCATGACAGTGCCATGCCAAGTGCCATGCCAGTGCCATGCCAGGGCCATGCCAGTGCCATGCCAGGGCCATGCCAGTGCCATTCCAAGTGCCATGACAGTGCCATGCCAAGGGCCATGCCAGTGCCATGCCAGTGCCAGGCCAGTGCCAGACCCTTCAGGAGCTGTGCAGGGGGTGGCACACTGAGTCCCTCCCATCCCTCGGGCACAGCCTGCTCGTGGCTCCCCTTGCCTGGGGCCAGGGGGGTTCCTCCTGCTGTGCCCCAGGGACTTCCAGGCTCTTCTTGGGGATCTCCTTCTTCCTCAGGGCCGGTTTCTCGTCCTCAGGCTGTTTGGGAGGTTTCAAAGGGTGGCTGGCCACAGCTCCTGATGCCTCACAGCACACCCAACCCCTCCAGTGCCCCCACCCAGGGCTGTCACACCATGGTGGGCACATCTGAGTGCCCCACACGGGCTGGTCCGGCTGGAAATTGTGATTTGCCTCCAGCCTGCCCTGCCCCCTATCCCTGGGTCCTCTCCCATTCCCCATGCACCCTCTGCTCTGGTTCCTGCCCCAGGCTGGCTCCCTCTGCCCTTTGTTGATGGCAGCAGCTAAAGGGGAAGAGTCCAATCTTTGGCCTGGAATGGATTTACCTTCAGTGCCCCTGGACAGCCCATGGTGCTGGTCCCTGTTTGGTGGCAGATCCCCGTCCCTGGGGGCAGGAGAGCTGCCCAGGGCTGCCCTGATGTGTCTCACACCCTGTGCCTGCCCAGCTCAGCTCTGCTCCAGGTACAGCAGCGTCCCCGGGAGCCTCTGCAGGCCCTGGAGATTTTCAAGTTAAGACATGAGCTAGAGGAGTAATCCAAAATGAATAATTTATTTTGGTGAATTTTCCTTCCCTCTGTTTACAGATTGTCTCAGAGCAGATTGCAGCTTTCACACCTCAATTCATTATTGGAAACTATTTGCAGATAGTTCCCGGTCTGCAACTCATTTGCTAACTCTGCTGGGAGCACTGCAGATCTGAAATCAGAGCTGCTGTGACTGGTCAGGTGGTGCTGCCATGCTCTCATTCCTCTGTGACATCTCTGAGCTCGGGATGGGGCTGCAGGGGCGGCTGCTCCAGGCACAAATCCCGTGCTCATTTTCTGCCAGGGCTCTCCAGAGCCTTCCTGCAAGGCTGCCAGGACAGCCAGGGGCCTTGGGAGAGGAGGGGTCAGCCTGAAAAATACACAAGGAAATGGAAAACAAACAAACAAACAAACAAACAGAGTGAGGAGAAGCCACGTCCAGGTGCCTCGAGGCAGAGGAAGTCTGGGCAGGGATGGACTGGAGGGAAACACGAAGCTGAGCCCTGATAGCAGACAGATAACCCAAGTGTGATGGTGTTCACAGGGGTCTGAGGATGAGGGAAGAGACCAGGATCTGACTCCATGTTTCAGAAGGCTTGATTGATTATTTTATGATATATATTACATTAAAAGTATGCTAAAAGAATAGAAGAAAGGGTTTCATCAGAAGGCTGGCTAAGAATAGAAAAAGAAAGAATGATAACAAAGGCTTGTGGCTCAGACTCTGTGTCTGAGCCAGCTCCTTGTGATTGGCCATTAATTAGAAACAACCACATGAGCCCAATCCCAGATGCACCTGTTGCATTCCACAGCAGCAGATAACCATTGGTTACATTTTGTTCCTGAGGCCTCTCAGCTTCTCAGGAAGAAAAATCCTAAGGAAAGGATTTTCCATAAAAGATGTCTGTGACACCCATGGATTACAGACTGGAGGAAGGCACGAAGCTGAGCCCTCAGATAGCAGACAAATAACCCATGGATTGGAGCCCAGCCCTAGAACAGCAGAGCCCTGGGAGGCAGAGCTCAGAGCAGCGACCCCAGCTGGGTCCTACAGCTGAGACTGTGCAAAATCAACAGAGGAAACTTTTGTAACAGGGCTAAAATAGTAAAATAAAAGCAGACCTTTATTTGGAAGCTTCCAGGTGTCCCAGTGGTCATGGGCACACCCAGTATTGTATTTTTACAATTTTTAGAGGTATAATAAACTAGCATATCTAACAAATATTGTCCAACTAGAAGAGCAGTTGGTTAGGAAAATTTTTCCCCAGGTACTGCCCCAATGGAGTTGGTCCAGGGCTTCTTTGCCTTACTTCTCGTTATGTCTTCCCAAATTCTGATTAGAAAATGGAATGTTCTTCTTGTAGGTTCTACTTGAAAATAAGACTAAATAGTATTCTAGGAATGTGTTAAAAGGTTCTTCTTACTCTGAAATCTAAGAGAAAGGATAAGATAAAAACACCAGGAGCTGTATAAACACATTTTAATGGTCTACAAAGTCACAAATACATGAAAAATACAGAAAAAGCAAAAATGTTCAGGCATCAACTGGGCTGGAGCAGCCATTCTTCAGCTGCTGCTCCCAGGTCCCTTCCCACTCCTTGGCTGTGTGTCCAGCACACACCCAGACTGCAGGATGTGCTCAGCAGCTGGGACTGGGGCTGCTGGGAGGCTTTGCACCCCAAAAACCTGCTCAGTGTGGATGCGGGGTCTGCCTGGAGCTTTGCATTGGGGTGGGGCTGAGAGCAGCTGCTGCAGGGATGGAGAGGCCATGGCTGTGCTGGGCTCCCTGGGCTGGCCTGGGGACACCCAGCACTGCCAGCCCAGCCCAGCCCCAGCACCCAAGGGGACACCCAGCACTGCCAGCCCAGCCCAGCCCCAGCACTGCCAGACCAGCCCAGCACCCATGGGCTCCCCTGGGGACACCCAGCACTGCCAGCCCAGCCCAGCCCAGCACCCATGGGCACCCATGGGGACACCCAGCACTGCCAGCCCAGCCCAGCCCAGCACCCATGGGGACACCCAGCACTGCCAGGCCAGCCCCAGCACCCATGGGCACCCCTGGGGACACCCAGCACTGCCAGCCCAGCCCAGCCCAGCCCCAGCACCCATGGGGACACCCAGCACTGCCAGCCCAGCCCAGCCCCAGCACCCATCGGCATCCCTGGGGACACCCAGCACTGCCAGCCCAGCCCAGCACCCATGGGCACCCTGGGGACACCCAGCACTGCCAGCCCAGCCCAGCCCAGCACCCCTGGGCTCCCCTGGGGACACCCAGCACTGCCAGCCCAGCCCAGCCCCAGCACCCATGGGGACACCCAGCACTGCCAGCCCAGCCCAGCCCCAGCACCCATGGGGACACCCAGCACTGCCAGCCCAGCCCAGCCCAGCACCCATGGGGACACCCAGCACTGCCAGGCCAGCCCCAGCACCCATGGGCACCCCTGGGGACACCCAGCACTGCCAGCCCAGCCCAGCCCAGCCCCAGCACCCATGGGGACACCCAGCACTGCCAGCCCAGCCCAGCCCCAGCACCCCTGGGCACCCATGGGGACACCCAGCACTGCCAGCCCAGCCCAGCACCCATGGGGACCCCTGGGGACACCCAGCACTGCCAGCCCAGCCCAGCACCCATGGGCACCCATGGGGACACCCAGCACTGCCAGCCCAGCCCAGCACCCCTGGGGACACCCAGCACTGCCAGCCCAGCCCAGCCCCAGCACCCATGGGGACACCCAGCACTGCCAGACCAGCCCAGCCCCAGCACCCATGGGGACACCCAGCACTGCCAGCCCAGCCCAGCCCCAGCACCCATGGGGACACCCAGCACTGCCAGCCCAGCCCAGCCCAGCACCCATGGGGACACCCAGCACTGCCAGGCCAGCCCCAGCACTCATGGGCACCCCTGGGGACACCCAGCACTGCCAGCCCAGCCCAGCACCCATGGGGACCCCTGGGGACACCCAGCACTGCCAGCCCAGCCCAGCCCCAGCACCCATGGGGACACCCAGCACTGCCAGCCCAGCCCAGCACCCATGGGGACCCCTGGGGACACCCAGCACTGCCAGCCCAGCCCAGCCCAGCACCCCTGGGCTCCCCTGGGGACACCCAGCACTGCCAGCCCAGCCCAGCACCCCTGGGGACACCCAGCACTGCCAGCCCAGCCCAGCACCCATGGAATGCACAGGGCTCCCCTGGCCCAGCTCTGTGCAGGAGCAGCTTTTGCTCTCAGGTCTTTGTTCAGATTTTACTGCACCTCTCCCCCTCCCCTTGGCTCCCCTGCACGTGCAGAATCTCTGGGGTGGGCTGGCCCCAGCTGGATGCTGGGTGCCCACCAAAGCTGCTTTATCAGTGCCCTCTGCAACTGGAAAGGGGAGAGAAAATAAAGGGAGAGGTAAACACTGGCAGAGATCCCTCCCTGGTCACCATCACAACAGCCTGAACCTGGGGATAGTGACTGAATTTATTACCAAAAAATCAGAGCAGGACAATGAGAATAGAATAAATCTTAAAACCAGCTTTCCCCCACCTCCCCCTCTTCCCTGTTCACTCTGCTCTGGAGCCAGGCTGGGAGAGCTGGGGGTGCTCACCTGGAGAGGAGAAGGCTCCAGGGACACCTCAGAGCCCCTTGCAGGGCCTGAAGGGGCTCCAGAAGAGCTGCAGAGGGACTGGGGACAAGGGATGGAGGGACAGGAGCCAGGGAATGGCTCCCACTGCCAGAGGGCAGGGATGGATGGGATCTTGGGAATCAGGAATTGTTCCCTGGCAGGGTGGGCAGGCCCTGGCACAGGTGCCCAGAGCAGCTGTGGCTGCCCCTGGATCCCTGGCAGTGCCCAAGGCCAGGCTGGACATTGGGGCTGGGAGCAGCCTGGGACAGTGGGAGGTGTCCCCCAAACCCTTCTGGGATTCCCTGCCTGTTCCCAGCTGCCCACAGTGAGTGCAGGGCGAGCTCAGGGCAGCCCCAAGCCCAGGTGAACCAGGTGAGTCTCCCCAAGGCTGCAAAGGGAGCAGCTTTCTGCAAGAGATGCCTGAATAAATCAGCAGCCCTTCCTGCACAGCCTTCTGAAGGATTCCTGGCACATCCCAACCTCAGCAGCACCGCCAGGACCAGGTGGGAACCTTTTCCAGAGGGGATTGATGTGTCAGGCTGGAGCCGTGCTGGGATGATTTACAGGAACAACTCGTCCACACCGACCCCATTGCTCAGGCAGAGAGGCTGAAATGTGAGGGAAATCACGGAGCAGGAGCTGCCAGGGCCATCACTCACTGCTGGGAGCAGCAGCAGCCCGGGGATGGCTGGAGAGGCAGGGCTGGGTGCACTGGCAGAGGTGCAGATTGCACAGCAATGTTCCTGCTCTCTTCCCAGAGCTCACCTCTCCTGGCATTCCCAGAAAACCCTTCTGTGCCTTCAGAGCAGTCCTGCCATGACTGACAGAGGGCAGCTTTTCCCTCCTTGCCCAGCCCAGCCCAGCCCTGCCCAGCCCAGCCCTGGTGCAGTTTCATGGCAGGAGGAGCAGAGCAGCCCAGGGAACAGCTCAGACACTCTCTGCCTCTCCCTGGCTTCATGAGCTGAGCAGCTGGCAGGGCTGGAGCCAGGCAGAGCTCACAGCAGGGCCAGGGCCAGCCCCTGCCATGTCCTGTGTCCCTGCAGAGGGTGCCAGGCCATGCCTCTGTGCTCTGTGCTGGGGCTGGCCCTGCCAGTGATGGCCCTGGGCAGCCTCTGAGGTGCTCTGGGACCCAGAGCTCACTGACTGCAGGGGAGGAACCAGGCCTGGCACATCAGCTGTGGGAGCTTGAGGGACCCCCAGGATCATTCAGTCCCACCCCTGGCCCTGCCCAGACCCCCAACAATCCCACCCTGGGCACCCCTGGCAGTGCTGCCCACTCAGATGTGGGTCCTTAATTCCTGACACAAATGGGCCCCACAGGGAGGCTTTTCCTGCATTAAATGTTGGCTCATTCCCCCTGAGCTCCAGGATCAGGAGTGTGCCCAGGCAGGGAGGGCTGGAGGTGGCACAGGAGGCTGGGATGTGACCCTGGTGTGGGTCAGGCACAGGGAAGGGCAGATGGAGCCACAGCTCCAAATCTGAAATGCCTCTGATTTGGCTCCATTGGATTTTATGGGGATAGAAAAGAATTTCCAGACAATTACAGAAAGCATTTCCACCTTCTGAGCCTCAGGCTGGGAGAGATCAGAGAACCATAAAATCTCCTGAGCAGGAGGGACCCCAGGGATCATTGATCCAGCCCTGTCCCTGCCCAGACCCCCAACAATCCCACCCTGTCCATCCCTGGCAGTGCTGCCCAAAGGCTCCTGGAGCTCTGGCAGCCTCGGGGCCGTGCCCATTCCCTGGGCAGCCTGGGCAGTGCCAGCACCCTCTGGGGGAAGAACCTTGCCCTGATCTCAGCCTGAGCTGCCCTGGCCCAGCCCCAGCCATGCCCTGGGTGCTGTCCCTGTCCCAGAGCAGAGATCAGTGCCTGCCCCTCCTCTTGCCCAGGAAATTCCTCCTGTGGACACCTGGGCTCCTCCTCTCTGTGGCACAGTTCCTGTGGGAGCTGAGGAGTTCTGGAGAATGATCCCAGAGCAAGGTCCCACCTGCCACAACTTCACATCCACTGCTCCTGCAGTTATGTGTAAAATACCTGGTTTGTATTGGAAATGTTTGCTGTGCAGGTAGGATGGTTCAGTCCTGGTACTCTGTTCTGCTGCAAGAGTCCCTCTGCCAGCACAGAGCCTCCCTGCCCATGGCAGGGCATCAGTGCAGGCCTGAAAATGGAGCAGGAGCTGCTCTGGGTGCTGGGATAAATCCTGTCAGCACAGATCCTCCCTGGCTGCTGCCCTGGCCCAGGAGCCCTGCTGGTGTAGAGCCCCCCGGTGCCTCCCAATGCCCCCAGTGCCTCCCAGTGCCCCCAGTGCCCCCCAATGCTTCCCAGTGCCCCCAGTGCCTCCCAGTGCCCCCAGTGCCCCCCAGTGCTTCCCAGTGTTTCCCAGTGCCTCCCAATGCCCCCAGTGCCTCCCAGTGCCCCCAGTGCCCCCCAGTGCCTCCCAATGCCCCCAGTGCCTCCCAATGCCCCCAGTGCCTCCCAGTGCCTCCCAGTGCTCCCAGTGCCCCCAGTGCCCCCCAATGCTTCCCAGTGCCCCCCAGTGCCTCCCAATGCCCCCAGTGCCTCCCAGTGCCTCCCAGTGCCCCCAGTGCCTCCCAGTGCCTCCCAGTGCCCCCCAGTGCTTCCCAATGCTTCCCAGTGCCCCCCAGTGCCTCCCAATGCTTCCCAGTGCCTCCCAGTGCCTCCCAATGCTTCCCAGTGCCTCCCAGTGCCCCCAGTGCCCCCCAGTGCCCCCAGTGCCCCCAGTGCCCCCAGTGCCTCCCAGTTCCCCCAGTGCCCCCCAGTTCCTCCCAATGCTTCCCAGTGCCCCCCAGTGCCCCCATTGTCCCCCAGTTCCCCCAGTGCCCCCAGTGCCCCCATTGCCCCCCAGTGCCTCCAGTGCCCGCAGTGCCTCCCAGTGCCCCCCAGTGCCCCCAGTTCCCCCAGTTCCCCCAGTTCCCCCAGTGCCCCCAGTGCCCCCCAGTGCCCCCAGTGCCCCCCAGGCTGCAGGGGCCATGTTCCAGCTGCTGGAAATGCCCAGGACAGAGCCACAGTCTTGGTGCCCTTCACAAAAGCCAAGAGGTAGAAGGTGTCAAACACAATCTCTGTCAGTAGAGCAGTGGTGGTGGTGGCTCTGGAGAGCCCCTTCAGTTCTGCAGCTGGGTCTGCCCCGTGGGGTGCCCATGCCTGGCCTAGAGCAGGGGACACTGCTTTGGAAAGGTGTCCTTGTGCCTCTGCAGGGTGACTCTGCCACAGGGGTGTCACCTGGAGCAGGTGACACTGCCCAGCTGCTGCCTGCCCACATCTCCCCCTGCCTCCTGTGAGCACAGCAGGGCCAGAACTTGGCAGAGACTCAGTACAGAGTGCCAGGATGGTCTGGGCTGGGAGGGACATTAAAAGAGCATCTTGTCCCCCTTCCACTAGAAAGAGAAAAAAATCCTGGTCCTTTGGTGCCCTTTTCTGCCTCCTTGCTCCTCTCAGAGGTGTTTCCAGGTGCTCCCAGCCCCATCAGACACAGGACAGCTGCAGCCACAAGGCCATGAGGGAGAAAGGTGAAAAGCCTTTCCTGGACCAGACCAAGATACCCTTTATTCAATACTGGCATTCAGGAGTCAACTCCTTTAGGCTCTGTTAAAAAAGAAAGAGGTGGGTGTGAGCACAGCAAAGGGCAATGAATCCCCAGTTCATGTGCCCTATTTCCCCACATGCACCTCTCTCAGTGCCCACAGGCCCAGGAATGGGCCCTAAGTCCCTTGGGAGCCCTGTGCTCACAGCTGAAGAGAGCAGGGAGGGATGGCACTTTGCAAACAAGACTCCCAACGTGCAGGAAGAGAACTGATCCCAGTGTGATTAAGCATCAGGTAGAGATGAACATGTAATTATCCAGTCAAAGCAAGGAGGCTTCATCTCGAGGAGCTGGCTCCTCTCCAGAGCCACTGCAACTGTGAGCAGCCCAGCTCCCCCAGGACATCTCCTGCCTGGGACTCCCCTCCTGCAGCAGCTTTGCTGGACACCCCCTTGCCACATGGAGAAATGGGGAGCACAGGTGTGACACAGGGAAATGGGGAGCACAGGTGTGACACAGGGAAATGTGAGCACAGGTGTCACACAGCAATGGGAGCACAGGTGTCACACAGCAATGGGAGCACAGGTGTCACACAGCAATGGGAGCACAGGTGTGACACAGCAATGGGAGCACAGGTGTGACACAGAGCAATGGGAGCACAGGTGTCACACACAGCAATGGCAGCACAGGTGTGACACAGAGAAATGGGAGCACAGGTGTCACACAGAATTTGGAAGCACAGGTGTCACACAGCAATGGCAGCACAGGTGTGACTCAGCAATGAGAGCACAGGTGTCACACAGGGAAATGGGGAGCACAGGTGTGACACACAACAATGGAAGCACAGGTGTCACACACAGCAATGGCAGCACAGGTGTCACACAGCAATGGGAGCACAGGTGTCACACAGAATTTGGAAGCACAGGTGTCACACAGCAATGGAAGCACAGGTGTCACACAGGGAAATGGGAAGCACAGGTGTGACACAGAATTTGGAAGCACAGGTGTGACACACAGCAATGGCAGCACAGGTGTCACACAGAATTTGGAAGCACAGGTGTGACACAGAATTTGGAAGCACAGGTGTGACACACAGCAATGGCAGCACAGGTGTCACACACAGCAATGGGAGCACAGGTGTCACACAGGGAAATGGGAAGCACAGGTGTGACACAGAATTTGGAAGCACAGGTGTGACACAGAATTTGGAAGCACAGGTGTGACACAACAATGGCAGCACAGGTGTCACACAGGGAAATGGGAAGCACAGGTGTCACACAGAATTTGGAAGCACAGGTGTCACACAGCAATGGCAGCACAGGTGTCACACAGAATTTGGAAGCACAGGTGTCACACAGCAATGGCAGCACAGGTGTGACACAGCAATGGCAGCACAGGTGTCACACAGGGAAATGGGAAGCACAGGTGTCACACACAGCAATGGAAGCACAGGTGTCACACAGGGAAATGGGAAGCACAGGTGTCACGCAGAATTTGGAAGCACAGGTGTCACACAGAATTTGGAAGCACAGCTGTCCAGCACGGGGCACACAGCAGCAGAGGCAGTTTCTCAGTTTCTGTGCCCTGTCACACGGCCTGGAGGCAGGGCTGGCCCGAGCACACCCTGGAGCATCACTGCATGCCAAGGTCACAGCCCCAGCTGCCTCACAGTGACCTCTGAGCCACAGCTGCTGGGTCAAACAGCCCGAGGAGGGGCAGGATCTGCACCAGAGTCAGCCCCAGCCCTGTACAGATGTGTGCTCTCCATTTCCAGATTAACCTTTCAGAAATGTCAGCCAAACAACCGCTGCCTCCCTCGGACATCCTGGAATTTTTGGGCCTGTGACTAGAGCTTCAATTAACTCCTTCAGTGCTCCTGCTCACCTTCCAGCTCTCTCCCAGGAAATTCCAGCTCCAGAGCCCTTTCTTCTGCAGCTATTTTGATGCCCTGCACGTTGTGACCTCTCTCTCCTGCTGCACCGCTTGGGATGGTGGAGTCAAAGGGCACTGCTGAAACAGGAGTGCTTGCAGGTGTGTTCACAAGGAGGAGCAGCACATTCCTGATCTGTGCTAGCTGGGCTGCAGCAAGAGCAGGGCAGGGTGGGATCAGCCTCCCTCCCAGAAGATGTCCATAAACAACAACAGAGTGTGCTGCAGCAGATTGCACAGCAATGTTCCTGCTCTCTTCCCAGAGCTCATCTCTCCTGGCATTCCCAGAAAACCCTTCTGTGCCTTCGGAGCAGACCTGCCATGGCTGGCCCAGGCACCCAAGAGTGGCCCAAGTGTTCCAGCTGTGGCCCTGTGGGCACACTGCTCCTCTGGCAGCACGTTCATCAAGAGCTCTCCTGTTCATTAAGTGTGTACAGGGCTCCTGGAAAATCCAGGATGGGCAGGAGGCAGCTGGGAGTCACCCAGAGCAAACAGAGGGAAGGGGGCAGGCAAGGCAGAAGGGGCAGAGGAGCTCAGGGCATGCCTGAGCTGGGCTGCAGGTGTGGGAAGGAAGAGGATTGGGGAATCATCACTGCACCTTTGCACTCTGGAGGAGCAGAAAGAGAGTGGCCAGAGAGAGCCCCTGCCCTCCCCAGGTGCCACCTGCCCTCTGCAGGGGGCTGTAGGAAGGGGCTGCAGCCCTGGGCTTCACAGAACTTCACATCTGCACTTAGAGGGTGTCTGGACAGCTCTCCTGGATCATCTTCAGATGGGGTTTCAAGGACCTATTGAAGGTATCCCTGCCCACGGCAGGGATTGGAACCAGATGAGCCTTAAGGTCCTTTCTAACCCAGCTCCTGCTGTGATTCTGAGCCCAGCACCTCGGGCCAGCTGAGGCTGTTGGCACAAACAAGGCCCACACTGAGTAATTCACCCCCAGCTGCCCCAAGTGTCCAGCTGGGTGCCTTTGGTTGAGTTTCTTTGTTCCATAGATGATTGTGGGCTGGGTCAGTGGGAGGCACCCTCAGCCTCTGGGTTGTGCACACAGGAGAAACTGAACCCTGGCTCACCTTGCAGTGATGCCTACATGGAAAGGTGGAAACTGGGCAGGCCTTGGAGGGATGTGGTTGTGACAACAACCCCGAGGGCAAGCTGGAGAGATGCCCAATATTGGGTACAAACCCACTGAGGAATGAAGGCTCAGAAGCATTTCTATACCCAGTGTACACCGGTAAAGATAACTACACACATTATAAAACCTCAGAATGGATTGGGCTGGAAGGAACCTTAAAGCTCATCCAGTGCCACCCCCTGCCATGGCAGGGACACCTCCCACTGTCCCAGGCTGCTCCCAGCCCCAATGTCCAGCCTGGCCTTGGGCACTGCCAGGGATCCAGGGGCAGCCCCAGCTGCTCTGGGCACCTGTGCCAGGGCCTGCCCACCCTGCCAGGGAACAATTCCTGATTCCCAATATCCCATCCATCCCTGCCCTCTGGCAGTGGGAGCCATTCCCTGTGTCCTGGCACTCCAGTTCCTCATGAAAAGTCCCTCCCTGGCTTCCTTGCAGCCCCTTCAGACCCTGGAAGGTGCTGTGAGGTCTCCACACAACCTTCTCTTCTCTAGGCTGAACAATCCCAGCTCCCAGCCTGGCTCCCCAGGGGAGGGGCTCCAGTCCAGAGCTGCTCCCAGAGCTCCATCTCCCGTGTTTGGGGGGTGCCAGGGCTGTATGCAAAGTCCCAGGCAGGGTTTCACATGGATACAGGTACATCCACACATTGTCCACAGATCTGGTGGCAGCTGAACCTCTGCCTAGCAGGGACAGAGCCACCACCTCCCCATGCCGTGGATGTTCAGTTTTCCCCGGCACAATCCTTCCCTCACTGAGCAAATGAGTTCGCTTAATAAAAATCCATCTTTCTGCTTCCCAGATGGGACGGGGGCAGATGGGATCTGCCTGTGCAGGAGCCCTCGTGCCCCCAGGCCAGGGAAGGGGGCCGGAGGGCTCGGCAGGGTGGGAATCCAGCTACAGTGAAACCCTCGGGCTCTGTGGGTAAACTGAGGCGAGCCGCTGTCCTTGCTGCCCGCGGGAGAGGGATCCCGAAGGGCAGGGATGGCGAGAGAGCTCAGCCACAGGGAGGAGTTCTCAAAGGGCTCTCTGACATCCTTCCCTCGGGAAAGCAGCGGCTCCGCACCCGCAGCAGCCGAATCTGGTGAGGAAGAGGAGGCACCGCACGTTCGGATGTCTCTCGCCGCCTCCCCGGCGCGCAGATCCAGAGCAGGGGCAAACACCCGCCGAGGTCTCCGGTGCCTCCCCAGGGGCTCCGAGCCGCGGTGCCCGGGGCGGTGCGGGCGCGGCTGCGGCGGGAGCTGGGGAGGAGGGAGCGGGCCCGGTGCCCGCCGAGCCCGGCCGTCCCTCTCCGCCGCTTCCTTTAGGTGGCACCGCTCCTCCAGGAATGAGCTCCCGGCCCCGCGCAGCCCTGCCCGGGCCGCGGCCGCACCGCGGGGGCTCCGCCGCGCACCGCACCGTCGGAGCGGCCCCTCCTCCCCTCGCCAGCCCGTGCCCGGCTCCCCCGTCCTCCCGCTCACTCCTCCAGCCAGTAAATCCGATCTAGGCTGATTCCTCTCACGTCAAACCACATGATCCCATAAAACATTCATCGCCTCTCCATCCCCGCTCGCTCGCCGCTCGCTCCCGGGATCCAGCGCAGCCGGCTCCGCTCCCCGCCGGGATCCGCCGCAGCCCCGGCCCCGTGCGTGCGGCGGGCGGGCGGGCGGAGCGAGGAGGAGGCAGGCGAGGCAGGCGAGGCGAGGCAGGGAGGGGGAGCCTCGCCTGGATGCTGACTCCAGCTCGGGGGCTGCTCATTCCCCCGATGAGCGAGGGCACCGGGAGCGCCCCCCCCTCCCCGTGCGCCGCCGCTCCCCGCTCGGGCTGAAGTTTGGCTCCGGGATCTGCCCCGCTTTCCCAAGGATTGTACCGCTGCCGCTCCACTTTGCGCCTCCAGACGTGCCTTCCCCGACCCCTAAGATGAAGAGGGCGATAGCTGAAGGTACGTGCGCCCCGGTCTCCCTCCGCCGCCGCGGCTCCCCCGGGCAGGGCACGGCGGCCGCGGCCCCAACTTCGCCCGGCGCCGAGAACTTCCCTCGCCGCAACTTTTTTTTTTTCCCCCGTGGGGTCTTCGGGAACGGCCAAGGTCCCACGAGGAGAAGAGGGGCCGGGGGCCGGGCCGGGAGCGGGCTCTGGGGCCGGGAGAGGCGGCGAGGAGGGCGCGGGGGGAGCGGGAGCGCCGCGGCTGCGGGAGCGGAGCGGAGGCGAGGCCGGAGGGGGAGCGAGCCCCGGGCACGGCTCGGCTCCAGCCGCGGAGCAGGGCAGCGGGAGGGAAGGAGGACAGAGGGATGGTGGAAAGGGAGCAGCGGGCTAAGCCCCCTCCAGCCGCCCCCCAGCCTGGCTTGGCTCAGATCGGCCTTGGGGTGACCGGGCGAAGTTGGTGCCTCCGGGGGAAGCGCGTCCGCACCCCGCATCCCGCATCCCGCACCCCGCATCCCGCATCCCGCACCCCGCACCCCGCATCCCGCGGCGGAGGGGCCGGGACGGGCGGAGAGGGGATGGGGCAGCCCGGCTTGCCCCGCTCGCAGCCCGGCCGCCGGAGCAGCCCCGGCCCCGCTCCCCGAGCCCGTCCCGCTCGCGGAGCCGCCGCACGGGGAAGTTCCCGGAGGCTCCGGGGGCTCCGCAGGGTCCCAGGGTGCGGTGGGGGCTCCCCGCAGAGCCCTCCCTCAGGGTTCCGCCGCTTCGTGTTCGGGAGCCAGAGGCTGGGGAGGGCTGGGGTTGCGGGGCTGGTGCCCCTTTCCATTCGCTCGCAGCGCCGGGGGACAGGCACGGAGCTCGCAGCCTGGCACGGCCGGACTCTCTCCGCACCTTTTCCATGCACTTCGGCGATAACCTTCGCTTCCCGGGCCCTTGTGCGGGCTGGGGCTGGGGCTGGGGCTGGGGCTGGGGCTGGGGCTGGGGCTGGGGCTGGGGCTGGGGCTGGGGCTGGAGCAGGGCTGGCACAGGGGCCGGGGCTGCGGCGGCTCCCGGAGCTCCCCGGTCCCGCCGTGCCGTGGCCGCTTGCGAGGGCTTCGGGGGCACTGGGAAGCGGCCCCGGCTCGGGGGGGACCCCGGGAAGCGGCCCCGGCTCGGGGGGACACTCGCTGCCGGGCTCAGCCCGCCGGAGCAGCAGCGTGTGCCGCCCAGGCGTGTTCGCTGGGAGCCAGCCCAGGATTGCAGTTCGGAACGGGAGGGACCAGCCCGCGGTGGGAGCTCCCGGGCTGGCCGGGGCTGGCCAGGGGAGGTTCGGGCGTGCGGAGCCTCTGACTCCGCTCTGTGCCGTCTCCGGCTCGCTTCCCGTTGCCGTCAGCGACACAGATATAATTCTCTTTTCCTTTCTATTTTGGAGGGCACTCTGGCTGATTTATTTGTGACGATCAAAGGACACATCCGAGCTGTGCTCCACACCGCACACTGCCTCCTCGAGAGGCTTTGTGTCGATGTGAAACGTGAAATGGCCAATTTATTGCTGTTTGGGGAACACCTCGGGAGCGGGCTCGGCTCTGGCAGCTTCTCCCCGGCCCGGAGGGGATGCTGAGAGCGCAGCCTCCATTTGCCGGGGCTCGGGGGCTGCCGTGGGTGTGAGCCCGGGGCTCGGTGCCCCGCTCGGCCGGTGCCGGGCAGCGCTGGGTGTGCCCCGATCCCCTCGCTCCATCCCCGCTGCTGCTGCTGCTGCAGCGCTGCTCTCCCCACGCACTGACACTCCCGGCTGCCGCCAGCGCCGTGTGGAACAACACGGGGAAAAATGAAATATAAAAACTGTGTTACAACGGCTTTATTTATAGAACGAGGCTTGGAGGAGTTTGGGGTTGAATTATTTGCTTTTTTGCTGCAGTTTATGAATTGCTCCTGTGAGAGGTTGGCTTGCTGGCAGGTTTGGCTGGAAAGTCCTCACGAACCTGGGGGATTCTGTTTAGCTGAGTGTCCATCCTGCTGGATCTGGACTACATTTCCCACTGTGGGCTGCCAGGATGCTTCAAGTGCCTTGTAAGCCAGAAATAGCCACCAGGGGCAGTTGGACAGGCAGAGCTTTCCCTGTTCTCAGCACTGGCTGCCTTATTAACACGATTCATTTTTACTCAAAAAGGGCTTTCTATGCTTATTCTTTTTTTTTTTTTTAACCCAAATACAAACCCCTATAATAGGAGAACCTACATCAACATCACCGATGGGAGAGCAGCCCTTTTTTTTCCTCTTGAGAGAAGACACCATTCATTGCATTATTCTGTATTTCCTGTCTTTATAATGTAAATTTTTTATCAAGGGCCCGCTGCATTTTCTGGGCTTTGTCCCCGCTTTCCCAGCTGGCGGCACAGAGCTCAGACCATGGGCCCATCAAAGGCTGTGTTTGGAGAGGATTTCTAAGGAGGAATGTGCTTAAAGAGGAATTTTAGGGCAAAAAGGTGGAGGTGCTGTTGCACCACTCGGTGCCTGGGCGTTGAACCGGTGCAGACATCGTTGTTCCCTGCTGGATCTGGGATGTTTTCCCAGACAAAGCTGGGCCAGAGGAGGAGTTAATGAGAAGCAGTGAGGAAGTGTGGAGGGCTGTGGGCAGCACGTGCTGAAGCAGCCGGGCCCCTCGTGAATTCCCTCAATGCCGAGCTCAGGAGCTCCAGGCTGGGCTTGGGAAAACCTCCCGGGAGCCTGGTGTGTCCATAAAGGAGTGAAAGGAGAGGGAGTGGCTGGTGGGAAGGAGCAAGGGGACATTTGTCACACAGCATCTCTGCCCTGCTCCCTGCCCTGCTATACAAGGGCAGGAGAGTGGCTGTGGCTCCATCCGCTCACCCTGTGGAGCTGGAAGCTGGCAAGGACCACGGGGATGCCCAGCTGAGATCCCACATTCCCTGTGCCAGGCTGTGCCTGCTGCCACAGGCCCTGGGTAATCTTCTTCTGACCCCAACCACGACTTGGGCCTCAGCTTTCCAAAGGAACAACCAGAATCCAGCAGCACAGATGGGAATTTTCCACATTTTTCATCTCAGAAGCAGCAAGAAGCCTGTGAGCTGGGGGCAGGGCAGGGGAGGATGCTCTGAGGCTGCTGCACCCCTGCACACACAGCCCTGCCCAGCCCTGCAGAGCCCTGCTCAGCCCTGCTGCCTGAGGGCACTGGGGCTCTTCCCTTCCCTTCCCTTCCCTTCCCTTCCCTTCCCTTCCCTTCCCTTCCCTTCCCTTCCCTTCCCTTCCCTTCCCTTCCCTTCCCTTCCCTTCCCTTCCCTTCCCTTCCCTTCCCTTCCCTTCCCTTCCCTTCCCTTCCCTTCCCTTCCCTTCCCTTCCCTTCCCTTCCCTTCCCTTCCCTTCCCTTCCCTTCCCTTCCCTTCCCTTCCCCCTGAGGAGAGGGAGGTGGCCCAGAGCTGTGCCCAGAGCAGGAGGAGGCAGGGCAGTGCCCGGAGCTGAGCTCTGATTTCTGCCCTGCTCTGCCCCGGAGCTGCAGCCGGGATTCACCTGCAGGGGCCAGGGAGGAGCTGCTCCCTGCAGGCTCAGGTGTTTGTTTGTCCTCTTCCCCTTGGATTTGCAATGCTCTCTGCTGCTGTCACCTTCATGAGACAGATCTCCGAGTGCCAGGTGCCTCTTTAGATGTTCCTCAGGAGGTTTTCTCTTTATGCAGGGGGCACAGCCCCCGTGGAACAGGAGCACCCTGCAGCACTGCACAGGGGGCTGGCACAGGCAGCAGCTCAGCCTGGGGCCTGCAAGGGCTGGGACTGAATTTCTGGGAGTGCTTGTCCTTCCTGGCACTTTCTGGGAGGGCTTGTCCCTCCTGGCCATGTGGGAAGCTCTGTGCTGTGTCCCAGAGCAGGTGGAGCTGCCTGGGATGTGTGAGGAGCAGGGGGTCAGGGCTCCTCCATCACAGACACCCAGCACTGTGGGAGGAGGAGTGAGGCTGCTGAGACACAAAGCCACCTTCTCCTCCCCTTTCCTGCTGTGGCTGCAACTCCTGGAGGTTTCCAGAGGCTGAGGGAAAAGGGGACAATTGTACTGAAAAGTCTTAATCAGCTGAAAGAGGCTGAGGGTGGGTCCTGCCGTGCCTGTGCAGAGGTGCCGGAGGAATTCGTGCAGAGTTTGCTCAAATGTGCAACCTCACCTCAGCCTGAGCTCTGTGTGCCTGGCGCTGCTCTGACACAGGGGAATGGGGCTCTGGGGGGCTGGTCACCCTCTGGGGGGGTTCAGAGGGGTCTGGGGGCTCAGGGCAGGTGACAAAGCTGCGTCCCTTGGGCTGTGGGCAGCTCTCGGCCAGAGCCTGCCTGTGGGCAGGGCACAGCTGTGGGGTGGGACAGGAGGGCACAGCTTGGGGTGGCACAGGCAGGGCACAGCTGTGGGGTGGCACAGGCAGGGCAGAGCTGTGGGGTGGCACAGGAGGGCACAGCTGTGGGGTGGCACAGGCAGGGCACAGCTGTGGGGTGGGACAGGAGGGCACAGCTGTGGTGTGGCACACACAGGGCACAGCTGTGGGGTGGCACAGAACACATCTGGTGGTGTGGCACAGGAGGGCACAGCTGTGGGGTGGCACAGACAGAGCACAGCTGTGGTGTGGCACAGACAGAGCAGGGCAGAGCTGTGGGGTGGCACAGAACACATCTGGTGGTGTGGCACAGGAGGGCACAGCTGTGGGGTGGCACAGACAGGGCACAGCTGTGGGGTGGCACAGACAGGGCACAGCTGTGCGGTGGCACAGGAGGGCACAGCTGTGGGGTGGCACAGACAGAGCAGGGCACAGCTGTGGGGTGGCACACACAGGGCACAGCTGTGGGGTGGCACAGAACACATCTGGTGGTGTGGCACAGACAGGGCACAGCTGTGGTGTGGCACAGGAGGGCACAGCTGTGGTGTGGCACAGACAGAGCAGGGCACAGCTGCGGGGTGGGACAGGAGGGCACAGCTGTGGGGTGGCACAGACAGAGCAGGGCACAGCTGTGGGGTGGCACAGACCTTGACCTGCCTGCTTTGCTTTTGGAGTGCTCCTAGAAGGCCTCTGGAGTCTGCTCTTGTTCTGCCTCCCTGGTATCCTTGACCAGGTCATTGAGCCTTTCTGTGATGTGGTCTCAGCTCTTCCAGCTCTGTCCTCACACAGTGATGCTGAGTTATGTCCCCAGGGACCCAGGGGATGCTTAAACTCAGCCCAGAGCTGGGGTGTGGAGGCTGAGCAGTCCCTGATCCCTCCCCAGCAGTGCCACAGAGGCAGGTGGGACACACTGATCATCTCCTGGGGGCTGCTGCTGCATCCACAGCAGCTCTGTGTCTCTGGGCTGGCCCACCTTCCTCCCAGCCTTCACACTGCAGATTGTACAGCTTTTATTGTCCCTCTCCTGGAACCAGGAGATTAGCAAAGCACTTGAGTTTTATTTGGAATCCTCCCTGGTTGTCAAGGAAAGCAGAAACACTCCACAAGCACATGCAAAGCATCGAGGAGACTGGAAACAAAGAAACACTCCAATGCTGGGGTTTTTAGTTCAGTTTCTGGAGAGCTCAGCAGTTTGAGGCATCCCCCTGATGCCTCTCAAGGAGCAGTGCTGGCTCCTGTCTGCAGGGCTCAGGCAAGCCAGGCTCAGAATGTTTGCTTTCATGAAACCATGGAATATTTTGGATATTATAATCTCAATACACCTCTTGCTCAAGCACAGCTGATTTCACAGCCAGATCTGGCTGCTCAGGGGCTTGTCCTGCCCAGCATGGATGTATTACCAAGGATGGAGCTGCCTGTCCTCCTCCACAGCCTGGGTGCAGCCCCAGCCCTTTGTCACCCGGCCTGGATCAGCACCATGGGTGCTCCTGTCCTTTTGGTGGCCTGGGGGTGCCTGGCTCTGTCCCTGGCTCTGTCCCTGGCTCTGTCCCTGGCTGGGGCAGGGCTGGGGCAGGAGCAATGGGGAACTTTGTGCTGGTTCCCTGTGAGGTCAGAGCAGGTGCTGGGGGGGCATCAAAGAGGGGTAAAAGCAGGGGTGACAGCCAGATGCCATGGCAGGGACACTCAGGGTGGCAATGGGACACTCAGGGTGGCAATGGGACACTCAGGGTGGCAGTGGGACACTCAGAGCAGCAGTAGGGACACTCAGGGTGGCAGTGGGACACTCAGAACAGCAGTAGGGACACTCAGGGTGGCAATGGGACACTCAGGGTGGCAGTGGGACACTCAGAACAGCAGTAGGGACACTCAGGGTGGCAGCAGGGACACTCAGGGTGGCAGTGGGACACTCAGAACAGCAGCAGGGACACTCAGGGTGGCAGTGGGACACTCAGGGTGGCAGCAGGGACACTCAGGGTGGCAGTGGGACACTCAGAACAGCAGCAGGGACACTCAGGGTGGCAGTGGGACACTCAGGGTGGCAGTGGGACACTCAGAACAGCAGCAGGGACACTCAGAACAGCAGCAGGGACACTCAGAACAGCAGTAGGGACACTCAGAACAGCAGCAGGGACACTCAGGGTGGCAGCAGGGACACTCAGGGTGGCAGTGGGACACTCAGGGTGGCAGTGGGACACTCAGAACAGCAGCAGGGACACTCAGGGTGGCAATGGGACACTCAGGGTGGCAGTGGGACACTCAGGGTGGCAGTGGGACACTCAGAGCAGCAGCAGGGACACTCAGGGTGGCAGCAGACCCTTGCAGACGTTGTCCTGTGCTGTGTTTGCTCTGTGCTGCTCCTGCCCCTTTGCTGTGGGCTGTTCCAGCCTGCTGTCCCTCATCAATGGTGATTAGCACAGCTCCCCTGGGGCTCTGCAGTCCCCAGATGCTCCCTGTGCTGACACCCTGCAGGGACAGGGACCTCTCTGAGGACACACGGGCCTGGCCACATCCCAGAGCCCTGGAGGTGCTGGGGGAGGCTCCAGAGCGGGGCTGCTGCACCTCAGCTCAGCTCTGCTGGGGATTTCTCTGTCCAGGCTTTGCAAAGCTCCAGCGATGGAGCCTGGCTGGCCTTGCCCAGCGCTGCAGCTGATGGAAAAGCCTCTCCTGATGTCTGACCTGCAGCTCTTGGCTGTGGCTCCTTGCTGTGTCACCTGGCCACACAAAGGTGTGCTCTGCTCTGCCATCCCTTCAGCTGCCCTGGAGCAGCTGGAGGCTGCAATTAAATCTCCCTTCATCTTCCCTTTGCCCAGCCCAACCATCATAATTCCTGCTGCCTGACCCTGCAGGACATACTAGCACATATATTGGGAATTAGGAATTGTTCCCTGGCAGGGTGGGCAGGCCCTGGCACAGGTGCCCAGAGCAGCTGGGGCTGCCCCTGGATCCCTGGCAGTGCCCAAGGCCAGGCTGGACATTGGGGCTGGGAGCAGCCTGGGACAGTGGAGTTCCAGCCCAGCCAGCCCAGGACAAGGGCTGGACTCAGCTCCTTCTTCCTTCCAGGAGCTGCATCCTGAGAGCATCCAAACCCTTTTGGTGCTTGTTGACTGGAGCTGACTCCAGGAACCTCCTTGTCCAGCATTTCTGTCCTTGACCCGTGCTCTGAGAGCCTTTATTGTCAGCTGTGCTCTGATCCCACCGCAGCTGCAATTCCACAGCAAAGCAGAGGGATGCAGGCCAGAGGGAGGCTCAGGGCCTGCATGGAGTTTCCAGCCCAACCCAGCTTTTCTCCTGCCTGCATGGAGTTTCCAGCCCAACCCAGCTTTTCTCCTGCCTGCATGGAGTTTCCAGCCCAGCTTTTCTGGGTCCCGCTGGAGCTGGACACGTTCCCTCCCTGGCTCTGGGAGTCCTGGTGCCTTTCCAGCGCTCTGTGCTTGGTTTTCTCTCTCCCTGCTGCACCTTCTGCTGGAAACAAAGGGATGTTTGCATTCCAGCGCGATGCTTCCCTTTCTTCCCTGAGTGCAGGGGATAATTACAGTGCCTTGCACTAATTGATCCCTTATTAGTGCTAATTGTGATTTACGTGGTGCTTTAGGAAGGGGCATTTCTGTGGCAGAAGTGATGCTCTAATGTCGCACTTGTGATGTGTCACCTCATCTCCCGTGAGCTGCTCATGGGGGAAGCGGGTTCACTTTTATTTTTTTGTTAAAAACCAATCTTTTGCAAGAACCATCTGGCTGCTAAATTCTCCTCCCGGAGCTGTGCGGTTTGCAGGGAGTTCATTTGCGTCTTTAGCTACTAAAGAGGAAGTAAAAGTGACTGATTAGTCTGAGACTGGGACCATTCATATCAAAGTGACAGATTTTGCGAGCTGGATTTGGGGAAGTGTTTAAAACTGGTGTGTTTTCATTAAATTGTGAAGGCTGTGGGCAGAAGTGCGCTCTGGGCGCTGCAGCTCAGGCTCAGCCCTGCACCCTGGGTTCTTCTGTCACTGTGAATTGTGGGGCTGCTCAAATTTCCCTCTGCTTGTTTGATGACTTTAAATATTGATTTTAATTGTGCCTCTTTCTGAAGGCTGTGAGTGATGGTGGGAGCCATGGACAATGATCCCTGAGCACAACACAGCCACGTGCACCGGGAGGGGGGAGCTCAGCCTGGCTCTGCACAGGGGAGGGAGAGAAGGAAAATACCTGTGGAGCCCCCAAACTCAGCTTTCCCTGCTCCCATGGGGGCTTTGCAGGGATGTGCCAGGAGCTGCTGGCCAGGCTGGGCTCTCAGAAGCCCTTTGGGGGTGCTGGGGTGAGGCTGGGAGGGCTCCACACTCTCCCCTGTTCAGAGGGGTCATTGGAAAGCCTCAGAGCAAATCCAGAGTTTGGGAATGTGGGATTTGTCTGTGCAGAGAGAAATGGTCAATGGGAGACAGCAGGACCTGTGGGACTTGCACTGCAAGGATCTGGAGGGACAGGACAAGGGAATGGCTCCAAACTGAGAGAGAGTGGGTCTAGATTGGAAATCAGGGATGATCCTTCCCTGGCAGGGTGGGCAGGCCCTGGCACAGAGCAGCTGGGGCTGCCCCTGGATCCCTGGCAGTGCCCAAGGCCAGGCTGGACACTGGGGCTGGGACAGTGGGAGGTGTCCCTGCCATGGCAGGGGTGGCACTGGGTGGGCTTTGATGTCCCTTCCAACCCAAACCCTTCTGGGTCCCTGGGGCACTGGCATGTTTTCAGAGCAGTGGGAGCTGTGCTGTCCCTCTCCCTGTGCCCGGGTTCATTCCCAAGCACACATCCTGATGGATCTGGCCCTGATCAATGCTCTGTGGCCGTGTAAACACGGTTAGCATTGGCTTTACACTAGAGGGCTGTCTGTCCCTTTCCCTTCTGAGAGCAGCCCTTGTGCCGGGCTCCCAGTTTGATGCCGGGGTGGGCAGTGCTGCAGGTGGGGTGTGGTGCTCGGCTCTGCTCTCTGCGCTGCCCACAGCAGCCCTGCCCGGGCTGCAGGAGCCCTTTGGAGCTGTTTCTGGCCAAGTGGAGCTCTCTGGCTCTGCTCCCTGTCCAGCCCAGCAGGAAGCAGCAGCTTCCACACAGGATTCCTTCCCCTCCTGCTCTTCCAGGCTCCTTCTGCTGTCAGGAGTGGGGCACTCTGGAGCACAGGGTGCTCTGGGTTTCCAGAGTGTGGCATTTCCTGCTGCTGCCCTGCCCTGCCCTGCTGAGGATCTGCAGCCCTGAACATCTGCACATCCAGCTTGGGCTGACAGACAGGAATTGCTCTGGAAATGGCTCTGGGGGCTGGAGGAGCCTTCAGTGTCCCAGGGCTGAAAGATATTTGCTGTGGGAATCTACAAAACCAGAGAGTTTTGGGGAAGTTGCAAAAGGCAGGCCTCAGAGACAGTAGAACTGTGACTGGAGCTAAGCAGTAGGCATGAGATTGGTCAGCAGAAAAATTATTCAAACTGTAGAAAAGCAAGGACAGATAGAACAATTGTCTGTGTATTAATGCTTTGGTAGAATAACTCTCTAAGCTACAGAAAAGTTTATCTAGTGAGATATTAAGAAGGTTGAAGCTTAATAATGGAGCTCTGTGTGTTGTGTTTTAAGGCTCACAAGCAGGTATTGTATTTGAAATAAGCAAGGATTGTTTAACCAAATGTACCTGTGCTTATAGTGATTGGATAGAACTACTGTCAATGTGCTTTTGCTTTGTGGGATTGGTTAAGAAGCTTATAAAGTGAGTTGTAACATTAAATTCTTTGTCTGCTGCCTGGGATGTGAGCTGCTGGCAGCTTCCCATTGTCATCACCATGTCATGAGGCTGATGCTGGAAAATAAAACAGCTCAAGGCACGTTCCAGCAGTCCTGTCCTGTTTGTGATTTGTAAATAACCCCCTACCAGTGTCATTTGGCAGCTGCTGTGTCGTTATAGGACACAAAATAAAACCATGTGGACACACAACTCTCCAAGGTAGAAAAGAGTGTGTTTAATTTGTGACTCTAACATTTATAGATTTTCAAAAGTGACAGTGGATTGGAGGGTGACAGTGCCACCTCTCCAATGACACTGGACAAACCAACAGTGCATCAAATTTTTGTTCTTCCATAAAAGAATGTAAAACAATCAGTTATTTACATAAAGTGTATGAGAAAGTTGGTTACAAGAATGTAAACACCAGAAGGCTTAGAAAAACTTAAAAAATCAGGGCAACACTTCTGCCTGAAAGTTCAGCTGGGACAGCTCCTCTGGCTCTCCTGTCACCTGTGGGGCTGGGACCTCTGGGGACATGGCCACCATGAAGCCTGCTTGCTTTGGTCCCTGCTGCCATTTGTTTCATGGAATCACAGAATATCCTGAGCTGGGATCAGGATCATCCAGCCCTGCCCAGACCCCCAACAATCCCACCCTGTCCATCCCTGGCACTGCTGCCCAAAGGCTCCTGGAGCTCTGGCAGCCTCGGGGCTGTGCCCATTCCCTGGGCAGCCTGGGCAGTGCCAGCACCCTCTGGGGGAAGAACCTTGCCCTGATCTCAGCCTGAGCTGCCCTGGCCCAGCTTCCTTCTGGTTGAATTGAATTGATTTGTTTCATTCTGTCCCCACTCCCCTTTAAGCCAGGTAAAGACAGAACCAGCTGGAGCCTGCCTGTGCCTGACAGACATGGTGTGAATTCAGGCCTGCCTGGAGAATTCCAGCCCCAAACACAACCCCTCAGTGCCTGCCATGTGCATCATGCCATGCATTTGTGGCACTGCTTTTTCCTCCTCCTTTGTGGCACTGCTTTTTCCTCTTCTTGGATGCCTGGGCAGTCCCTGTTTGGCTCAGTTTGGGCAGAAGTGGTGAGAATGGAGAGCAGCCCTGGGCAAGGGTGAGCAGGGCTGGGGGTGGGAATGAGCTGGGATGGCCAGGAGGGGTGGAGGGGGCACTGGTGGGTGCTGGGAGCATTCAGGGGCTGTGCCCAGCACACACTCAAGTGTTGCTGTAGGACATGAAAGAACACAAGCTCACACTGCTGCTCTCAAAGTGAAGAAAAAAGAGAAGTTTATTTTCTGACTCCAACATTTATACATTTCCAAGAGTGACAGTGGATTGGAGGGTGACAGTGCCACCTCTCCAATGACACTGGGCAAACCAACAGTCCATCAAATTTCTCCTTCTCCATAAAGGAATGCAAAACAATGAGTTTTTTACAGAAAGTGTGTGAGAAAGTTCATTACAAGAATGTAAACATCAGAAGGCTTAGAAAATCTTAAAAAACCAGGGTGACACTCAAGTGCCGAGGGTGGTTCTTTGGCACAAGTTGGTTTAGGAGCTCCAGGCACTTCTCTCCCTCCCTCAGTTTGTCCCTGATGTGTCCTGAGGGGGGGCAGGGGTGAACGATGGTGATGCTGAGCTCTGAAGGGTGGCACTGACCCCAGGGGTGGTGGTGGGACCGTGGGGACCAGGGCTTGGAGCTGCTCTGCATCCACCACCCACAGCTGGGGCAGCAGCAGTGGCAGCAGTGGCAGCAGTGGCAGCAGTGGCAGCTGTGTCCCAGCTGTCCCTGGGCTCAGGACAGGGATGTCCCCAGGCCCAGGGTCCCTTTGCGGGCATGGCAGAGGGATCAGGCTCAGCCCTGCAGGATTGGTGTTCCAGGCTTGATGTTCCAGGCTTGAACCTTGATTTCTGACATCAGGGGTGAAGTGAGAGAAGGAGGAGAAGGAGAAGGAGAAGGAGAAGGAGAAGGAGAAGGAGAAGGAGAAGGAGAAGGAGAAGGAGAAGGAGAAGGAGAAGGAGAAGGAGAAGGAGAAGGAGAAGGAGAAGGAGAAGGAGAAGGAGAAGGAGAAGGAGAAGGAGAAGGAGAAGGAGAAGGAGAAGGAGAAGGAGAAGGAGAAGGAGAAGGAGAAGGAGAAGGAGGGCTTGGAGGCAGAGCCTGGCTGAGGGGTGCAGCTTCATCTTAGGTGACCCCCAAGGCCACACCCTTGGGTTTGATGTCACCCACAAGGCCAAGGACCACTTCTCCCAAGCTTTTACCAAACCCAGCTTCTACCATGACACAGATTTTGCAGCTGAGGCACTGGGGGCAATGTGGGGTCTGGAGATCAGGCAGTGCTTGTTTGAACATCATTCCCACTAGTCAGGCACTGTTCCTGTTTTCCTGAGCCTGTGTCCTCTGCTGGGTGCAGAGAGGTCCCAAAGCCCTGGGAAGGGGCTCTGGGAGGGGCTGGGGGTGCTGCTGGCCTGGGATCGTGTCCAGTTCCTGTCCCCTTCTCTCCCAGGCTGCAAGGGAGCCCCAAGGGACAGCCCAGCCAGGGAGAGATGTTTGTACCAGTGGCACCATCAATGACCCCGAGCTGCATGGGGAGCCAGCCCAGGAGAGCCTTTCCTTGGCCATGGTGTTTCATGGGAAATGCTTTGCTTTCTCTGTGATTATTTTTGGCTTTCCTGGAGTTTCTCCAAGGCTTACAGTTAATCCTGAGCTTTGGGGTGGCCAGCTGGGCTGCAGGGACAGAGTCTGCCTCAGAACACTGGGTTTGGCCATTTCCTGGGGAGCTTGGGTGTGCTGGAGCTTGGAAAAGGTTAACCTGGGCACACCTGGGGTGTGTGCAGAGTGCTCTGCATGGAGACACAGCTGGGCCAGGGGAATGTCCCTGCCCATGGCAGGAGTGGCTCTGGATGAGCTTTAAGGTCCCTCCCAGTCCAAACCATTGCAGGATTCTGTGATGCTGTTTTTGTAGTTATGAGGACCCCCCAGCTCAGCCTGTGCCTGCTCCAGCCCTGCCCCCTCCCAGCTTCAGGTGCCCCCCAAGGCAGCTCCTGGGAGCTGAGCCCTCTCCTCTGAAGTGCTGGGCTCTGCTGGTTTCACCTGCATTTCTGAGTGTTCTACCCTGCCTCTCTCCTGAAATCAAGGCCTCAGCGTGGCCCATGTGAGCCCATGACTCCCTTGCTGGGACATTTGGCCCCAGCCCTGCTCCTGAAGCCAGCCCTAAGGCTGGGGTGGGAGCCCTGCTGTGACAGCCCCCGAAGCTCTGTGGGATGTCTGGGTGTGTTCCACCCCTCTGCAGGTGTGGGATGTGTGCCCTGG
Source organism: Molothrus aeneus (assembly GCF_037042795.1). Taxonomy (NCBI): domain Eukaryota; kingdom Metazoa; phylum Chordata; class Aves; order Passeriformes; family Icteridae; genus Molothrus; species Molothrus aeneus. Next base: position 678,469 of record NC_089663.1, read on the forward strand.
GGCTGTGCTGGCCCTGGGGTCACCCCGTGGGACAGGGGCAGGGCCAGCCCTGCTGTCCACACCATGGTTTAGTGACAGAGGGGCCAGCAGCCCCCCAGCACCTGCCCTGTGTGTACCAGAGCACGAGGCCCTCCCAATAATCCCTGCCAGCTCATCCCAGCCTGTCTGCCTGCTGAGGAGGGACACCAGGCTCTGAGTGCCCCTGCTGGGGCTGAGTGTCCCCAGGGGTGACCTGGTGCCCTGTGGCACTGCAGGGACAGTGAAACAGCTGCTCTAAACCAGGGGCTGCAGCTGAAAACGCCCTGGGAGCCCTCCCTGCTCAGGGCTGCTGTTTGCTGTGCTCTCTAACCCAGAGAGATCTGTGAGTGAAAGGTGTGAGCCCAGCACTTGGCATGGGCAGAGCTGGGATGATATTGGTATTACCAATCTTGCAGACAGGAATATTGGCTTGTCTGGCCCTGCTGCTGAACCAAATCACAGCAACTGTGCTGTTTCACCCCACAGACACTTTTGGCTGGCTGGGTGTGTGGTGTTTCACCCACAGACACTTTTGGCTGCCTGGGTGTGTGGTGTTTCACCCCAGAGACACTTTTGGCTGGCTGGGTGTGTGGTGTTTCACCCCACAGACACTTTTGGCTGCCTGGGTGTGTGGTGTTTCACCCACAGACACTTTTGGCTGGCTGGGTGTGTGGTGTTTCACCCCAGAGACACTTTTGGCTGGCTGGGTGTGTGGTGTTTCACCCCACAGACACTTTTGGCTGGCTGGGTGTGTGGTGTTTCACCCCACAGACACTTTTGGCTGGCTGGATGCTGCAGCTGGGCACTGCAGACAAGTCCAGGCCTGCAGGAGCTCTGGTGGTGCTGGGATGGAGCTTCCCCCCATAACAGGGGCTGCTCCTCAGGTTTCCCTCTGTGGAGAAGCTTTCAGGCGATGGTGAAGGAAAGGAGTCGGTTCTGAGGGAGGCTTTGGATCCAGAGCTTTATTCTGGCCCTCAGGCCTCTGAATGCAGCACCAGCTCCAACAGAACTCCCTGAGCCCGTGGCTGCTGCTCCTTTAACCCCGGGGAGAGGGGCAGGGAAGGGGCAGGCAGCCACCAAGCAGGGACAGGAGGGGAGGGACAAAGGGACAAAGGACACCTGGATGGCCCAATGCCCCCCAGGGGTAGAGGGCATCCTTTGGATCTGCCCAATCACTCGAGGCCCCTCTGGAATGCCAGGACTGACAGACAGTGCTGGGAGGGGGAAGGAGAGGTGACTGACACACCTGGCAGGGAATTACCAGGGGAGGGACCCGGGGTTCTGAGGTGAACCCTGAAATCACAACACAACGGGAAGGGATGGTGCAGCCAGGGCTCCAATGGCACAGGAATTGCCACCGTGCTGGGAGCCAGAACCTGCCCGGGTGTGCAGAGAGGACAAGGAGTGAGCAGGGATTGCCAGGGCACCCACAGCTCCTGGGACAGAGCCCCAGCCAGCTGTGGGGCCACTCTGCCAGAGCAGGTGCCTTGGGAGGAGGAGGGACAGGCACAGCCCCTGGGGACCGCGTGGAAAAAATCACAGAGCAGGGGCATGCCAGGCTGGGGGACACTGGGGCTGCTGGGGGACACTGCACACGTGGGGCTGGCTGTGTGACACAGGCTGGCTGTGTGACACTGGGAATGGGTGTGTGACACTGGCATTGGGTGTGTGACACTGGAGCTGGCTGTGTGACACTGGCTAGGTGTGTGACACTGGGATTGGGTGTGTGACACTGGGGCTGGCTGTGTGACACTGGGGCTGGGTGTGTGACACTGGGGCCGGGTGTGTGACACAGGCTGGGTGTGTGACACTGGCTGGGTGTGTGACACTGGGGCCGGGTGTGTGACACTGGGGCTGGGTGTGTGACACTGGGATTGGGTGTGTGACAATGGGACTGGCTGTGTGACACTGGGGCTGGGTGTGTGACACTGGGGCCGGGTGTGTGACACTGGGGCTGGGTGTGTGACACTGGGGCCGGGTGTGTGACACTGGGGCCGGGTGTGTGACACTGGAGCTGGTGTGTGACACTGGGGCCGGGTGTGTGACACTGGGGCCGGGTGTGTGACACTGGAGCTGGTGTGTGACACTGGGGCCGGGTGTGTGACACTGGGGCTGGCTGTGTGACACTGGCTGGGTGTGTGACACTGGGGCTGGGTGTGTGACACTGAGGCTGGCTGTGTGACACTGGCCGGGTGTGTGACACAGGCTGGGTGTGTGACACTGGGGCTGGCTGTGTGACACAGGCTGGCTGTGTGACACTGGCCGGGTGTGTGACACTGGGGCTGGGTGTGTGACACTGGCATTGGGTGTGTGACACTGGGGCTGGGTGTGTGACACTGGGACTGGCTGTGTGACACTGGCCGGGTGTGTGACACTGGGATTGGGTGTGTGACACTGGAGCTGGTGTGTGACACTGGGGCCGGGTGTGTGACACTGGGGCTGGCTGTGTGACACTGGCTGGCTGGGTGACACTGGCCGGGTGTGTGACACTGGGATTGGGTGTGTGACACTGGAGCTGGTGTGTGACACTGGGGCTGGGTGTGTGACACTGGGGCCGGGTGTGTGACACTGGGGCTGGCTGTGTGACACTGGGAATGGGTGTGTGACACTGGGATTGGGTGTGTGACACAGGCTGGGTGTGTGACACTGGGGCCGGGTGTGTGACACTGGGATTGGCTGTGTGACACTGGAGCTGGGTGTGTGACACTGGGGCCGGGTGTGTGACACTGGGGCCGGGTGTGTGACACTGGGATTGGCTGTGTGACACTGGCTGGGTGTGTGACACTGGCGCCCGGTGTGTGACACTCTGCACACACGTGGGGAGCAGGCAGGGCATGGGGACATGGGGACAGCTGCACCAGGGGCTGCCCTTGATCTCTTGTGGTATTTTCTGGGTCCCCCATCGTTGGGAGGAATAAATGAATCAGAGTCCACGTTCTCAGAAGCCTCATTTATTATTTTATGATCTGTATTATATTAAAGAATGCTATACTAAACTATACTAAAGAATAGAGAGAGGATACAGACAGAAGGCTAAAAGATAATAATGAAAAACTGGCGACTGACTCCTCAGAGTCTGACACAGCTGGCTGTGATTGGTCATTACGTTAAAACAATTCACATGAAACCAATCAAACATTGACCAGATGGTAAACAATGTCCAAGCCACATTGCAAAGCAGCAAAACACAGGAGAGGCAATCAGATAATTATTGTTTTCATTTTCTCTGAGGCTTCTCAGCTTCCCAGGAGAGAAATCCTGGGCAAGGGGATTTTTCAGAAAATATGATGGTGACAATCTGTCATGGGACAGGGCTGAAAATCAGCCTGGGATGGGCACACAGCTCATGAAGGTGAATGGGCCATGGCTTGTTTGTCACCCAGGAGGGACACAAAATCAGGGACATGATTCAAAACCAATGAAACAAAATGGTTGTGTTGCACACAGGGTAAGGACAGGCTCTGCCAGGCCCCTGGGCTGGGGTCAGCACTGCATGGGCAGTGTGTGAGCCATGGGTGTGGAGCTGGTGAAAGGCTCCTTCTTCTCCTTCTCCTTCTCCTTCTCCTTCTCCTTCTCCTTCTCCTTCTCCTTCTCCTTCTCCTTCTCCTTCTCCTTCTCCTTCTCCTTCTCCTTCTCCTTCTCCTTCTCCTCCCCCCATCTCTGGGAGGAAGTGGGAAGGGGGACAAGCCCTGGGTGAGGAGGAAATGTGAAGTGCAGCTGTGAGTTGGTGCCTCCTCCCTTGGGAAATGACAGTTCCTTATCCCTTGTCTCCCAAAAGGCACAAAGTGCTGAGGACACCCCGAGGGTTTGGCATGCACAGACCCTCCAGGGGCTGCAGCTGCAGAGGGAGAGGGGACAGGGGGACAGTGTACAGAGACAGGAGGGTGACAAATGGCAAAGGAGAGGGTTAATGGACAGGAGAGGCCTCCTGGGCTGCAGATCCAGGGCAGGTGCAGCAAGGGCCACGTTTGTATTTTCAGGAGACCATCCAGCCTGCAGCTCTCCCACCTCTGGCAGGGCTGCAGTAGAGCCAAGGCTTGGAGAGAGCCCTGCTCCCTGTGGGAATGCAGGGAGGGGGCACCAGCAGTGCCCACCAGAGCAGCTCCTCCTGCAAAACCAGCAGCTGGAGCCCTCTGGCCCTCTGGGAGCCCTGTGCTCTCCTCAGGTGACAGTTCTGGGCTCAGGGGCATCCCCAAACTCTGCTCCCTCTCAAGCAGTGCCACCTCAGGTTGTGTTCCAGAGGAGCTTTCCAGGAGGTGGGACCGGGAATGGGGATCCCTCAGAGTACAGCACAAACACCTGGAGGAGCAGCCAAGGCTTGGCCAGCAGAAGGTGACAGGAAATGCTGGATCAGGAAAGCTCTTTTAACAGTTTAGTGGTGCCAAAGGATGAAGGATGGACTCCATGAACCTGGAGGTGTTCTCCAACCTCAGGGACCCCGGGGTTCTGTGGCTGGTGCTGAGCTGGGGGTCCTGTGCCACCCTTGAGGGGACCCTCTGTGCTTTGTGCCCTGCCCAGGAGCTCTCCCTGTGCTCTGGGAGCCTCAGGCTGAGCCTCAGGGCTGTCCTTGCTCAGCCAGGGCCAGCCCTGCCCTCCTGGCTTGGTCACATGGGTGTGTGACCACCCCAGGGGTGTCCTGGGAGCTCTGTGCTCATCTGGGCCCTTTGGAGCTCTGCTGGGCAGGTTTCTGTGGGTTTGGGGCCTCCCTGGAGGGCTGCATTCCCAAGGGCACTGTTGGAGCAGATGTTGTGTTAGGAAATGCAGAGGTGGCTCCAAGGCCCTTCCCAGGGAGCGTCCACGCTGTCCCTCCATGGGGACAAGGAGCTGGTGGTGGCTCCATGGCCCTCCACAAGGTGCATCCACGCTGTCCCTCCATGGGGACAAGGAGCTGGTGCTGGTTTCCTCCTCCCTGCCCTGGGCTGCTCTGCAGAGGCAGGGCCAGTGTGGGGTCCCTCCACTGCCTGTGGCCCTTTGCTTTGCTCCCTCCCAGGACCAAAGGCCACTGTGGAGAGTCACAGAACCATGGAATTAGGGCTGGAAAAGATCTCCAAGGTCATCAAATCCAACCCCTGACCAACACCAAACCATATTGTGAAGTGCCAGGTCTGCTCACTTTTTGAACATCTCCAGGGATGGTGACTCCAGCCTGTTCCAGGTCCTGACCAGCTTTGAGTGAGGAAATTGTCCCTGATTTCCAGCCTGAAGCTCCCTTGTTGTGCAGCCTGAGGCCGTTTCCCCTTTCCCACTTGCCCAGGAAGGTGCCTGGTGCCACCTGAGCAGGTCCCTGAGCCCTGCTGGCACAGGCTGGCAGCAGCTCCTCCTGCCTGTCTGCCTGCCTGGCTCTCTGGAGCCGCACAGGGAATATGCAAATTTAACCTTTGCATTTTCTGTGCTGTTCTTTTCCTGGGAAATGTCACCGGGGGCACCAAGCTGGGATTGCCTGGCACTGGGGGAAAGAGCAGCAGTGGTGTGTGCCTGGATCCTGGGGAGGATCCAGCATGGAGCTGCCTCCTCCAGGGAGGGCTCTGGGAGCTGCCCTGCCCTGCCCTGATGTCTGCAGGGATGGTGACTTGGTTTGGAAAGACAGGAGTCTGCTAAGGAAGGCAGGAGCCTCCCCTGAAATGGAGAATGTAAACCCTCCCCACCCCTCTGAATTGCTGTAAATTTTAAATTAAGGGGCTCTCAGGCAAAAATATGGGAGCAGGAAATAGAAGTTCTTTAATAGCGAAGGAAAAAAATAAAATGATAAAATAAACAATGCAGTGCACTAGAACAACACTGCCAGAGTCAGAACCCAGCCTGACACCCTGTGGGTCAGGCTGTTGGCACAGTCCCATTGGAATTGTGGCTCAGCCCTCCTGCAGTGCCAGGGGTGGCTCTGCTGGAGCAGGGATCCTGTAGAGAAGGATGGATTCTGCCTCTGAAGATCCAGGGGAAGGAGAGGCAGCTGCTGTTCCTCTGGGCAATCCCGTGCAGAAGCCGTGCTGGTCTCTCAGAACCTCTGGATTATATCCGGGTAGGAATGCTTGGCTCCTCCCTCTGGGCTCACATCTCCCAATGGGATGCTGTAGTTCTTATCAGCCATGCAGGGACATTCAATGGCTGTTATCAGCAGATGTCCCCTCCCAGGGAGGTGTGAATGTGGTCACTCAGAGAGAGAGATAAGGCAAACTGCCCACTTGACAAAAGATAATCTGCCATACAGATGGGAATGGAAAACATCTTGCATTGCAATCTTCAACAGATGGATGGATGGGATGGGATGGGATGGGATGGGATGGGATGGGATGGGATGGGATGGGATGGGATGGGATGGGATGGGATGGATGGGATGGGTGACTGGAGCCAGAGGGAGGTTGTGTCCCTCGTGTCCCCAAGGCTGGGGGAGCTGTCAGCAGTGCCACATCTCCGGCTGCTGGGAGAGGCTTGGGAGCCAGTGCTGTGCTCCAGGGATGGATCCAGAGGCAGCTGCTGTGGCAGGAGGGAGCTCCCTGTTTGCCCAGAGAGAGAAGGGGAATCCCAGCTGGCAGAGCTGGCAGTGGCTGATGGGACTGTCCCAGCTGAGCCCAGACTGAGGTGAAGGGCTGGGATTCCTGGGAAGCACCTGCAGGACAAACAAGAGTGGGATTGCAGTGGGGGCAGGACTTACTGCAGGAGGGAGAGGAATTTCAGCACCAGAATAACCAAAGCCTTTATTAACACCCCTGAAGGTGCTGCCACATTGGCTTTGTGGCTTTTGGGAGCCCCTGCCAGGGTGGATGTGTTGATCTCTGCACCATTCTCATGGAATAATTCCATAATTCCACCGAGGAGCAGCTGAGGGAGCTGGGCAGGGGCTCAGCCTGGAGCAAAGGAGCCTCAGGGGGCCCTTGTGGCTCTGCACAGCTCCTGCCAGGAGGGGACAGCCGGGGGCTCGGGCTGTGCTCCAGGGAACAGGGACAGGAGCAGAGGGAACGGCCTCAGGCTGGGCCAGGGCAGGGGCAGGGTGGATTTTGGGGAAATTTCTAAAGACTGAAAGGGTGGTCAGGCACTGGCACAGCTGCCAGGGCACTGCTGGATCCCCATCCCTGGAAAAGCTCAGGAAGCTGTGTGGCTGTGGCACTGGGACATGGCTCGGTGCTGAACGTGGTGCTGCTGGCTCGAGGGTTGGACTCAACAGTCTCAGGGGTTTTTCTACCCCAGACAATTCTGTGGTTGCCATGGGCTGTGCCAGCCCCAGCTCTGGGTTCTGTGATTCTCCATGGGCTGTGCCAGCCCCAGCTGTGGCTCTGAGCAGGCAGAGCACACCTGGAGAGCCCCATGAGCAGCTCGGGGGGGTGGCCCTGGTGCTGTGTCCTCTGCAGAGTGACCTCAGCTGCCACTTTGGGTCTGTCTCTGTGTGGGACAAGTGCTCAGGGCCAGCAGGGCAGGAGCTCTCCAGGGACAGCCAAGGCTCCCCCAGGAGCAGCAGGGGCAGCTCTGGGCCAGCAGGACCCAAGAAAGCAGAGCAGGAGCCTTCACAAGCAGCCCAAAGTGAGCCAGGCAGGATGGGTGAGTTCCACAGGAGGACAGATCCATCTCCTGTTGGGGAAGATGAAACAGGAAAGCCTTATCAATATGATTGTCTGGCAAAAGATTGTAAGAATATAGAAACTATAAGTGAGATTGAAATGAAAGCAAGCTTTGAGATCCCTCAGTTACTGAACAACTGGAAAACAATGGTGTGGCCAGCTGAAGGTGATCCCCTTTTGATGGAACAACACCCTCTGCTTGCAGACAGGCCCAAGGGTCAGAGCAGACCCTACAGCTTGGCAGAAGGGGCCCAAAGAGGAGATTTTAGAGTTTAAAATGTAGCACAGGATGGTAATGTAATGATTCTTATAGGCTGTATGTAAATGCTATAGGATTTGTATCTTGTACTAGATTGGTGAGAATTAGAATATTCAGCACAGAAGAAGATTTATGGTGTTGTAATGGGAACCTCACTCTCTTACCCTTTTACTCTCTCACCCTTTTACTCTCTCACCCTTTTACTCTCTCACCCTCTCATCCTCTCTGCCCCTCTCTTCTCTCAGCCCTGCTCCAGCTGTGCCTGGCAGTTCCCAGCAGGGCCCTGCCCCCAGGCCCTTTGCAATGAACCCCAAGTTCCTGACCTGGCCCCAGAGATCTCTGCTCTCCATCCATCCCCACCCTCCTACCCTCTGACGCTCCTGCAAAATCCCAGCTCCCAGAGGGGCTGGGAAGCAGTAGAGTCACAGAGGGTTTGGAAGCAGGACAGATGCCTTGGAGGTGCCCTTGGAGCAGCCTGGGCTGGTTGGGGTTGCACTCCCAGCTCCAGGGCTCTGGGGGCAGTGGGGGCCCGGGGGACCCCCAGCCCTGCTGAGCTCCTGGGTTTTGGCTGCCCCTGAGGAGCAGGTTGGGCTGTGCTGGGTGATGGTTTTCAGAAGGCTTTATTTATTATTTTATGATATATATTACATTAAAACTATACTAAAAGAATAGAGAAAGGATTTCATCAGAAGGCTGGCTAAGCTAAGAATAGAAAAGGAATGATAACAAAGGTTTGTGGCTTGGACTCTCTGTCCAAGCCAGCTGACTGTGATTGGCCATTAATTAGAAACAAGCACATGAGACCAATCCCAGATGCACCTGTTGCATTCCACAGCAGCAGATATCCATTGGTTACATTTTGTTCCTGGGGCCTCTCAGCTTCTTAGGAGGAAAAATCCTAAGGAAAGGATTTTCCATAAAAGATGTCTGTGACAGTGCTGTGTGTGCTGCAGGTCTGCACATCAGAGAGGAGCAGTCACAAACCCACTACGAGGTGTATCCAAACCTCCTTAATTCACATCAATAACCTCAGCAGTTCCTGGCAGAGGGGCTGGAGTGCTGGGGAGGGCTGCAGGGCAGGGATGGAGCCATGGAGCAGTGAGGGGGTCCTCACCCCCAGGAGCAAGGCAGGGAAACAGAGAGAGCAGGGCAGGGTCCACATGGGAAAGCTGCTGCTCCCACAGTGCATGAGCAACTTCCAGAACCCTTGGATTTGCCAGATCATGGAATATCCTGAGCTGCAGGGGATCCACAGGGATCACTGGGTGGCTCTGGGGGGAAGGACCCATCCTGGGACTGAACCTCGGTGCTGTCAGCACCAGCTGAGCCCAGCCCTGGGGCTGAGGGGCTGGGAGAGCTCCCCAGGCTCTGCCCTGGGGCTGGGATGGGAAGGGGGGAGCAGGGCAGGGATCGGTTTCCATTGCTGGGCAACCCCAGAGCACCTGGCCATGGTGGGACCACTCAGGGGACTCTGGGACTGGCTCCTGGGGACAAGAGAGACAGAGCAGGGCCAGGCAGGCTCTGCAGGGTGTGGGATTATTTACAGCCAGGGGAACGGCCCCAGAGGCACCTGGGCACTGGAGCATCCCCAGCTCACAGCAGGGGCTGCTGGGGAACATTCCCTGCCCAGCAATCCCAGGAGCAAGGCCTGTGATAGCCACAGGAATTTCTGGTGATAGCCACAGGAATTTCTGGTGATAGCCACAGGAATTTCTGGTGATAGCCACGGGATTTTCTGGTGATAGCCATGGGATTTTCTGGTGATAGCCATGGGGTTTTCCTGGGCCTATCCATAGGAAACAGGCAGAACCAGGTCAGCTTTGTAATGCCTGAGAGAAGAGCCTCATCCCAAAGATGAGAGCAAAATCTAGCCCTGTTTTCATGTGAACCATTTTAAGGAGCATCTTTAGGCTGTGTGGCAGGTGGGAATGGCCAAGGCCTGGTTTATTTATTCTTTACTCAGAGGGTGGGCAGGCCCTGGCACAGGGTGCCCAGAGCAGCTGGGGCTGCCCCTGGATCCCTGGCAGTGCCCAAGGCCAGGCTGGACACTGGGGCTGGGAGCACCTGGGACAGTGGGAGGTGTCCCTGCCATGGCAGGGGTGGCACTGGATGAGCTTTGAGGTCCCTCCCAACCCAAACCAGTCTGGGATTTTGTGATTCTGAGCTCTGGGGCAGAGCTGCTGCTTCCCAAATCCCTTCAGGAGCAAACATGGGCTCTGGTGCAGATGTGGAGCTGCCCCTGGCAAGGGAGGCAGCAGAGGGTTCAGAGGCACTGCCTGTTTTCCCAGCCAGGGAGAAGCATGTCCTGGTGTAATTGCCTGGCTTATTTGGAAAAAACTCACTGTAGTTCCTAGAAATTCAATATTGAAAGCACTGAGTAGGACCCTCTGTGGATTAATTTTGAGGAGAGAAGAAGAATGAGGAATTTAATGCTCACTCTAATGAATGTCAATCTTCTCTCTTAATGAATAGGAATCACAGTTTGCTGCACATTGTTGGGAAATGAAAAGCATCCTAAGTTCCATTCACTTCCTTTTTTTTCCCCTTTCCCTTTCTTTCTTTTCTCCCCTCTTTGAGTGAGATAATGCTGTGCACAGCAGATGTGAACATTCATTTGTGAGCACGGAGGATTTTTATCTCTCCCTGTACAAGGCAAGGCTCTCCTTCAGCTGAGCTTTGTAAAATTTCCTGTACAATCCAAACATTGCTTCAGAGCTGGATCCTTCACAGCCAGCTGGGGTGGGGTTTTTCCCTTTTCCTTGGGAAACCATCCTGACAATGCAGAGCAGAGCTGGCCCAGCGTGTGCTTGATGTGTTTGCTGCTCTCAGCCCTGGCTTTGCTGCTTGGAGTGGCAGAGGTGAGGCTCTGGTGCCACTGTCACCCTGCAAGGGACACAAAAGGACACAACCCCCCCCCATACCCCATGGCATCCCTTCCCTTGGCAGAGGGATGCCCAGGAGTGATGCCAGGGGGGATTAAAGCAGCAGCTCTGGCTTTGGGAAGGGGCTGAGGCTGGCACAGGGCAGGGCAGGGGCTCCAGCCAGGACAGGGGAACTGCCCAGCACTGCCCAGCCCTGGGCCTCAGCTCCTGCCTCTGCCTGGGGATGGACGGCCCAGGGCCTCTGCAGCAGCACAGCCCCCCCATTGCAGCAGCACAGCCCCCCCATTGCAGCACAGCACCCCCATCTCAGCAGCACAGCACCCCCATTGCAGCACAGCACCCTCATAGCAGCACAGCCCCCCCATCTCAGCAGCACAGCACCCCCATTGCAGCACAGCACCCCCATCTCAGCAGCACAGCACTCTCATTGCAGCAGCACAGCACCCCCATTGCAGCACAGCACCCCCATCTCAGCAGCACAGCACCCCCATTGCAGCACAGCACCCCCATTGCAGCACAACACCCCCATTGCAGCACAGCACCCTTATTGCAGTACAGCACCCCCATCTCAGCACAGCACCCTCATTGCAGTACAGCACCCCCATCTCAGCACAGCACCCTCATTGCAGCACAGCCCCCCCATCTCAGCTGGGCTGGGGAGGTCTGTGAGCAGCAGAGCCCTCTGAGTGCCAGGAGCCTCCTGGTTCTTGTCCTGCTCCTTGGCAGCTCCAGCCCTGGGGGAGAGCCACGGGCCAAGGGATGTCCTGGAACTGCTGAGGGGCCAAGGGATGTCCTGGAACTGCTGAGGGGCCAAGGGATGTGCTGGAACTGCTGAGGGGCCAAGGGATGTCCTGGAACTGCTGAGGGGCCAAGGGATGTCCTGGAACTGCTGAGGGGCCAAGGGATGTGCTGGAACTGCTGAGGGGCCAAGGGATGTCCTGGAACTGCTGAGGGGCCCAGGGATGTCCTGGAACTGCTGAGGGGCCAAGGGATGTCCTGGAACTGCTGAGGGGCCAAGGGATGTGCTGGAACTGCTGAGGGGCCAAGGGATCTCCGGGAACTGCTGAGGGGCCCAGGGATGTCCTGGAACTGCTGAGGGGCCAAGGGATGTCCTGGAACTGCTGAGGGGTCCAGGGATCTCCTGGAACTGCTGAGGGGCCAAGGGATGTGCTGGGAACTGCTGAGGGGCCCAGGGATCTCCTGGAACTGCTGAGGGGCCAAGGGATGTCCTGGAACTGCTGAGGGGTCCAGGGATCTCCTGGAACTGCTGAGGGGCCAAGGGATGTGCTGGGAACTGCTGAGGGGCCAAGGGATGTGCTGGGAACTGCTGAGGGGCCAAGGGATCTCCTGGAACTGCTGAGGGGCCCAGGGATCTCCTGGAACTGCTGAGGGGCTAAGGGATGTCCTGGAACTGCTGAGGGGCCCAGGGATCTCCTGGAACTGCTGAGGGGCCAAGGGATGTGCTGGAACTGCTGAGGGGCCAAGGGATGTCCTGGAACTGCTGAGGGGCCAAGGGATGTCCGGGAGCTGCTGCGCTCCTGGCTGAGGGCTCAGCCCAGCCAGCCTGCACATCTGCCCTTTTCCATCGCTCTGTTTGGATCAGGGGGTCACCTCAGACCCTGGGGACAGTCTGGGGTCACCTCAGACCCTGGGGACAGTCTGGGGACACCCCAGCACAGGCCCTGGCACTGGAGACAGCAGCAGCAGCTGCTGGGGCTGCCAGAAGGCTCCGTGGCTTCTGGGGCTTTGGGAGGGACTTGGGGTGTACACAGGGGCTTTGGGGTGTATGTCAAGGTTTGGGGTGTACATGGAGACTTTGGGGTGTATGTCAAGGTTTGGGGTATACATGGAGACTTTGGAATGAATGTGGAGGTTTGGGGTGTACATGGGGGCTTTGGGGTGTATATGGAGGTTTTGGGGTCTCTGTGAGGTTTGGGGTCTCTGTGGGGGCTCTGAGGTGGGAGTGGAGGTTTGGGGTGTGTATGAGGGCTTTAGGTTGTATTTGGAGGTTGGGGGTGTATGTGGAGGTTTTGGGGTGTCTGTGGGGGTTTGGGGTACATATGGGGCCTTTGAGGTTCATGTGGGATGTTTGGGGTGTCTGTGGAGGCTCTGGGGGGTCGGTGAGGTGTGGAGCACACACTGAGGCCCCTCCTGCTGTCCCCAGCACCCAGGCTCAGACACGGAAGGGATGAGTGGCTGCAGGAGAGGGAAGGGAATTCTGAGGAGCCGTGGGACAGAGCTGAGGGCTGGCCCATCCATCCTCCAGGAGTGGAGCCCAGGCAGCCCCTGGGAAGGGAAGTGAGGTGTGAGCAGAGCCTGCAGCACCCAAGGCACTCTGGGATCAGGGTGAGAAACCCCAATCACTTGTTTTTTAAAATCTTAAAAGTTTAATGATAATAAAATGGTTCTAAAAATAGCAATACAATTAGAGTAATAATAATATGGACAATTTGAATTAGGACAATATGAGACAATAGAAACAAAGAGTTACAGACAGCCCGGGTACCTTTTCTGGGCAGCATAAACCCAAAAAAGGACCCACATTAACAGAGGATTAACCCTTAAAAACAACAGCCTGTTGCATATTCATACACCTCATCCATGATGCATAAATTCCACTCAAACACAGGATTCTGTCTGGGCAGTGCCAGCTTCTTCCTCTGAATCCTGACGGGGTCTCCAGGGCTGAGCAAGGCAGGAAGAAGTTCATTTATTCTGATGATGGGGCAATAAATTCTCTTTTTCTGAAAGATTCAGGTGTCCTGTGGCTGCTATCTGGTGTGAGTCCTTTCTTTTTAAATAGTATCTTACATAGCATAGTTTCTGTTTTAACATTTTGTTATAACCTAAAACTATATTTAACACACTACTAAAAAAATTAATACAGCATCACTTTCAAACATAACACATATAATATTCATTTCAATATTTGCAAGAAGCCAATCATAAAAGAGGCATTTTTCAGAACCAGGATGCAGATCAGGAGCAGGGCCAGGGGTCCCTGTGGCTGTGCTTTGGGATGTGGAGGGGAAGGGGGCAGCCTGGCAGGAAGGGCTGCTCTGGAAGGGGCTTTCCCCTGGTCTGTTCCGTGTGCAGATGGCTCCAGCTGAGCGGATGCTGGCTCAGAGCCAGGGGAGTTTAGAGTTGCACTGTTTTAAAATATTTATTAATGTGAAGATGTCGTTAGCACTTAAGCCGAGGCAATACTGTAGAAGTCTTTTTGCTGGAGTGGAAGTTAGTGATGCTGAAAAGCCATTAAACTGTAAATATAAACTATATTAAGTGCTCAGGAGCAACCTTAAATATCCCTCAGCTGGTTGCTGTGCCTGTGCAAGGCTGAGTGTCTGAGAGAGGATTATTCACAGAGATCTCTCTGCACAGGGCCTGGCTCTGCCCAGGGCCTCCAGGAGGGGCCTGAGGGGATTTACAGGTGAGATTTTCAGCTCAGGGGTTGCTGTTCAGTGCCTGATATCCCCCAGAACCGCAGGGTGCCACAGGCAGGGATAAGAAGGAGAGCATTCAACCCTGCCCAGCCTGGCCTTGGGCACTGCCAGGGATCCAGGGGCAGCCCCAGCTGCTCTGGGCACCTGTGCCAGGGCCTGCCCACCCTGCCAGGGAACAATTCCTCATTCCCAATATCCCATCCAGCCCTGCCCTCTGGCAGTGGGAGCATTCCCTGTGTCCTGTCCCTCCATCCCAGACCATGCACACTGAGCCCTGGAGAAGGAGCCTGTGGCTGAGATCCTGGGGTGGTTGCTGTCCCTGGAGATGGCTCACAATGCATTCAGCCCCTGCTGACGCTCCTGCCTGTCCCCATGGGCTCCCTGCCCAGTCAGGATCAGCCCTGATACTCCTGCCCTGCCAGATCAGGAGCTGGGATTTTCTCAGGAAGGGCTGCCAGAGCTCAGGGAGTCGGTGAGTGCAGTGGCCCCGAGGCCTCTCTCCATTCTCCATCCCTGTGCTCACAGGGACGGAGCTGATGGGGGTGGTTGGTGCTGACCCTGCCCTGGGGTCTCTGGGGTCTGGCTCTGCCCCCCAGTGTCTGCTCAGCATCCCCCAGAGCTGGGCAGCAGCAGCCCCTGAGCCCTCCTGTGCCCGGGGTCCTGCTCTGTGCCAGCCCTGCTCTGCTGCCCAGCTGTGCCCAACCCTCCCAGTCTGGGTTCAGGGGAGGCCATGGATGCTCCGAGGGCTGGAGCCAGGCTGGGAGAGCTGGGGGTGCTCACCTGGAGAGGAGAAGGCTCCAGGGACACCTCAGAGCCCCTTGCAGGGCCTAAAGGGGCTCCAGGAGAGCTGCAGAGGGACTGGGGACAAGGGATGGAGGGACAGGACACAGGGAATGGCTCCCACTGCCAGAGGGCAGGGATGGATGGGATATTGGGAATTAGGAATTGTTCCCTGGCAGGGTGGGCAGGCCCTGGCACAGGTGCCCAGAGCAGCTGGGGCTGCCCCTGGATCCCTGGCAGTGCCCAAGGCCAGGCTGGACACTGGGGCTGGGAGCACCTGGGACAGTGGGAGGTGTCCCTGCCATGGCAGGGCTGGCACTGGATGGGCTTTAAGGTCTCTTCCAACTATTCCTTAATTAACAATTCCATGATTCTGTGATTCCATGGATTTTGTTAACCCCAGGAGCTGCTGGGCAGCCTGGCCTTGCAGACCCTGCCTCCCTCTGCTGCTGGACCCTCCTTTTGTGCTCCAGCCTAAGGCTGGCACTTGATTTAGTAAACTCCCTGCACCCAGGAGAGCTCACATTTCAATCTTTAAATCCAACCTGAATAAAGATTGCAGAAGTGAGGAGCCCCCACTCTGGCTGCTGAGAGCTCACAGTGATATGGATTTCTTAGGCAATTAAATTGCACATAATAGAGTAACTGGATTGTACAAATTTAAAGAGCACCTGGAATATGCAGGCATATTCTGAAATTTCTAATCTCATATTTCAGCTCTAGCCCATTAATCTGTCATATTTAAGGCCTTTATTTCTTTTCTGTTCACCCTGCTGCAGAGTTGGGATATTGCTGGGAAATGCAGCTCTTCCATGTCTGCCTGGATCTCCTGGGCCACGGCCTGAGCACATTTTCCTGCTCACATCCTGTGCTCCATCCTGGTTTTCTGAGGAGAGTGGAGCAGGGCTGGGACAGTGCAGGAGCACCCTCAGCAGGGACAGCCCTTGCTGGGGACAGGAGCTGCAGCCCCACATCCCTGTCCCCATGCCCAGCCTGCCCACCCCTGGCTTTTCCCTTCTCACATCCAGCAGCCCCCCAGTGCTGTGTGCCCCTGCAGTGTGCAACCCCCTTCCCTCTGGGCTCTGCTGGCCCAGCTCAGCTCCCTGCTGGCCCCTGGGCTGCTCTCCTGGCCAGCTGGGCACCAGGGGGGTCCCCGTGGAGAGGGAGGGAGCTCAGAGCCTGTGCTGCAGCCAGGAGCCTCAGCAGCCACAGCTGCTGCTTCCACTGACTATTTGTGGGCTGAGATACAGCCAGGGGGATCTGGGCCCTGAGACTGGGGAGGATCTGGGGGAACACCTGCAGGACAGGAACTCCAGCCCTGGCCCAGCTGCCCAGGGCAGGAGGAGTCCCCATCCCTGTGGATGTGGGGGAGCGATGCCCTGGGCAGGGCTGGGGGAGCAGAGGATGGAGCTGGGGATCTCAGAGGGCTTTCCCAGCCCTTCTCACTCCATGACTGTTTGGTTTGTGCCCCCCACCCCGGGTGTGGCAGCGGTGTCTGTGCCTGTCTCACCCCCACAGGTCCCTTTCCTGCCTGAGTGACAAATTGCCTGTGTGGAACATTCCAAGTGTCCTCTGCAGGAGCCCCAGTGCTGCTGAAGCCCAGCAGGCCCCGTGGCTGGCAGTGGATGCCCCATGCATTTGTGGGTTTGGGTCATGGAGTTATCTGGGAGATTTTTTCCCTTTACAAATGCCAAGAGCAGCCCAGCTCTCCCCACAGGAGATCCCTCAGGGATTGCCTGGGGTACAGTGCTGGGACAGTCCCTGGGGTGGGGCATTTTCTGGGGTCCCCGTGGCAGGAAGGAATGAATCTGACTCCATGTTCTTAAAAGGCATTATATTATATTATATTATATTATATTATATTATATTATATTATATTATATTATATTATATTATATTATATTATATTATATTATATTATATTATATTATATTATATTATATTATATTATATTATATTATATTATATTATTATATCATATTATATATTACATTATATTATATTACATTATATTATATTATTATATCATATCATATATCATATTATTATGCTATACTAAAACTATACTAAAGAATAGAGAAAGGATACAGACAGAAGGCTTAACAAGTTACTAATGAAAACTTGTGACCCTGGCTAGAGTCCTGATACAGCTGGACTGTGATTGGTCATTAAGTTAAAACAATTCACATGGAACCAATCAAACAATGACCAGTTGGTAAACAATCTCCAGACCACATTCCAAAGCAGCAAAACAGGGAGAAGCAATCAGATAATTATTGTTTTCATTTTTCTCTGAGGCTTCTCAGCTTCCCAGGAGAAGAAATCCTGGTGAAGGGATTTTTCAGACAATGTGACAGTGACACCTGGTGTGGCCCTGTGCCCACCTGCAGCCAGTGTTGGGCTCTGCTCAGCTGCAGGTTTTGTTCCAGCAGAGGGGAGGGCCCAGGGCAGGGCCGTGTCCCTGGAGGCTGCTCAGGGTAGCACAGACAGGAATTCCAGCTCCTGCTCAGCCCAAAGCTCAGGCTGTGTGTCTGTGCCAGCCAGGGCAGCCCCAGCCCTGTGGCACCTGTGGCACCTGTGGCACCTGTGGCACCAGCTGTCTCTAGGCTGCTCTGGGGGGTTGTTGTGGGGCAGCCCTGGGCTGCCTCCACTCCCCTGACCCTGCCCCAGCCCTTTCCTCAGGGACTGTGCCTGCAGGAGCACTGGGATGGGATCTGACTTTGGGATTCCGTCTGCTTGTAAATCATAAAGTCATGAACAGCTTTGGATTGGGATGGACACCAAATCCACCCAGTGCCACCCCTGCCATGGCAGGGACACCTCCCACTGTCCCAGGCTGCTCCCAGCCCCAGTGTCCAGCCTGGCCTTGGGCACTGCCAGGGATCCAGGGCAGCCCCAGCTGCTCTGGGCACCTGTGCCAGGGCCTGCCCACCCTGCCAGGGAACAATTCCTAATTCTCAATATCCCATTGTCCGGAAAATTAATCTGCAAACAGAGGAGCCCTGTAACTTTATTTGAATAAAAGGAGAGGCAATTGGGCATCTCCCTGGGTCTCTCACATTGCTAGAGAGCACAGCCTCCTTTTTATCCCAATTTCCTGCCTGAATTTCCCTCTCTTTCCCCACTGGGTGAGGTACCTGCGAGGTACAGACTTCCCAAATGGCCTGGTACACATCCCCTTCTAATGTGCATCCCCCTCTTCCTTTTTCTGCATCTCTGTTCTTTTTCTCTAAGTCCAGGGATTTAGCACAGCCTTGGGTGAGCTTGGTCTGTGTCAATTAGTGGAACTCCTCTGGAATTTATGGTTCCTCCCACTGCTTCTTTCACCTCTCAGTATCTGGTTTTATCTACCAGCAGGCTCACAGGTTGTTTTAAAGACACCTCATTCCTTTCACCATCCAGCCCTTCCCTCTGGCAGTGGGAGCCATTCTCTGTGTCCTGTCCCTCCATCCCTTGTCCCCAGTCCCTCTCCAGCTCTCCTGGAGCCCCTTTAGGCCCTGCAAGGGGCTCTGAGCTCTCCCTGGAGCCTTCTCCTCTCCAGGTGAGCACCCCTAGCTCTCCCAGCCTGGCTCCAGCCCTTGGAGCATCTCTGGTGCCTCCTCTGGACTCTCTCCAGCAGCTCCAGGTCCCTCCTGTGCTGGCCCCAGGGCTGGGGCAGCTCTGCAGGTGGGGTCTCACCTGAGGGGCACAATCCCCCTGCCCCAGTCCCTGCTGGGGTCAAACAAGGAGCTCCTGGAGCTCAGCTGCCCCCCAAACACATCCCAGGCTGCAGGAGAGCCCTGGCCCTGCCCTGCCAGCTCCTCCTGGGAAATCCCATGGGGTACCCCCGAGTTCAGGCACCCCCAAAAGGCTCTCTGTCGTTTCTGCCTCTCTGGGGCAGGAGGAAGGTGGAGCTGGGAGCTTGGGCTGTCCCTGGGGTGGCTCTGGAAGCTCTGGGATCCAAGGCAGAGGGGCAGTGGCTCAGGAGGCTGTGCCATTGTGAAAAATGCATGTATTTTATGATTGGCTTTTCTCAAATATTAAAATGAATATCATATGTGTTGTGTTAGAAAGTGATGCTGTATTAATGCTCTTAAGTAGTGTGTTAAATATAGGTTTAGGTTATAAAAAATGTTAAAATATAAACAATGCTATGTAGGATACTTTTTTAAAGAAAGGTGCTGTTAGGATTTGGAGGAAGAAGCTGCCACTGCCCAGACAGAATCCTGTGTTTGAATGGAATTTATGCATCATGTATGAGGTGTATGAATATGTAACAGGTTATTGTTTTTAAGGGTTAATCCTCTGTTAACGTGGGTCCTTTCTTGGGCTCGTGCTGCCCAGAAAAGGTACCTGGACATCCGTAACTCTTTGTTTCTATTGTCTCATATTGTCCTAATCCAAATTGTCCAAATTATTATTACTCTAATTGTATTACTATTTTTTATAACCATTTTATTACTATTAAACTTTTAATATTTTAAAAACAAGTGATTGGCGTTTTTCACAGCCACACATGCCATCCTCCTGGGAGCCAAGGACAGAGGGGACTCAGGGGGCTGTGTCACACATCCCACCCTCCTGTGTCACCCTGGTTTTTTAAGATTTTCTAAGCCTTCTGATGTTGACATTCTTGTAACGAACTTTCTCACACTTTCTGTAAAAAACTCATTGTTTTGCATTCCTTTATGGAGAAGGAGAAATTTGATGGACTGTTGGTTTGCCCAGTGTCATTGGAGAGGTGGCACTGTCACCCTCCAACCCGCCGTCACTCTTGGAAATCTAAAAATCTAAAAAATAATCTATCTAAATCTAAAAAATCTAAAATAATCTACCTAAATCTAAAAAAAAATATAAATGTTGGAGTCAGGAAATAAACTTCCTTTGTATTCTTCACCTTGAGAACAGCACTGTGCGCTTGTGTTCCCTCGTGCCCTGCAGTGACACTCCTGGGGCAGCCGCAGGGCCCTCCCTGTGTGGCTCAGGACTCGCAGCCCTGTCTGCCACAGCACCTGCAGCCTCAGCTGGAGCAGCAGCGCCCTGGGAGCTCCTCTGAAACCCAGCCCGAGGGAAAGAGGCAAAAACCTGACCCGCTTTTGTTTGCTGCGCGCAGCCCAGGCTGCTTTCAACTCCTGGCCTCGATTAGGGGAAGCTAAATTGTTTTCCCGTGGAATTGTTCGAGAGTAAAGAGAGGTCTCGGGTGTTAATTCGCTCTTTGTTTTCGCTCAGGGAACCACGGGGGGTTGGAGCCTGGCGGCTCGGTGAGCGAGGCAGGCAGGTTTGTGTTGGTTTGTTTGCAAAATAAAGTTTAGGGATCGACTCTGCCGAGCAGAACGAGCCAGGATGGAAGAAAAGATGTGAGCGCTCTCTCAGGAGAGCTTAAAAGCCTGCACATCTCGCAGACGGTTTAGAAATTCAGAGCTGACCCTGCTTGCTTTGTTTAAAAAAAATTAAAATATAAATAAAAATCTGCTGCACAACCCCGCCCCCGTGGCTTTCTTTGTGAGGAACTTCTGACAGACTCGGAAATGCTCTGCCTGCTGAATAAATTATAAACCCCATCCTCGGGCAGAGGCTGCACAGCCAAAAGCAAATTAAATCCTCTTCATGGCAATCTCGAATGGAGACATTTGCTTCAGTTGGAGGAGCGTGCATTCAGAGGATTTACCTTTGCTCAGCCTCTCAGGAGGGGAATCTCTGCCTGGGGAGGGCTGGGAGGGCAGGGTGGGTGATGCTCTCAGAGAGGGCTCAGGAGCTTCAGAGCCAGGGGAGCCGGGGCTGGGCTGGCAGGGGCAGCCCTGGGTGATATAAACACGGGCAGGAGACCTTTCTGCTTTTTAATGCCTTTATTAAAAGTGATCAGAGCGGGTGGGGAGAACCAACGGGTCACGCTTACGCTGCTGCTGCTCCCAGGAGTGACAGAGAGGAGGAGGAGGAAGAGTGCAGCTTCATCCACTAGTCTGCAGGCAGAGCTGGGGGCTCCATCCTCACCACAACATCAGGAATTTCCCCGCTTTTAGGTTTGACATTCGAGCTCCTCTGTCCAGCCGACATCTTTAGATTAGGGTGAGGGGTAAAAAGGGCCTTAGTGGATACTGGATTCTGTTCCTCACGTCCAGACATCACTTTGATCTGTCAGTTCCATGTTGGCTCGTTGTTTTTAGGGGTTTTTTCTAGGTTTGGTCAGGGGCTTCTTCATTTTCATGCCAGCTCCGATGTCCCCTCCTCTTCACCATCCAGGTGCCATCCTCCAGGAAGCAGCAGGGTGCCACTGACAAAAGGGGGATCCCCAACCATCAACAACAGGTAGTTAACAAAAACACAGACCCCTGGTGTCACACAGACCCAGGGTGTCACACCAGCCCTGGTGTCACATAGACCCAGGGTGTCACACCAACCCCTGGTGTCACACAGACCCTGGTGTCACACAGACCCTGGTGTCACACCAACCCCTGGTGTCACACTTCCCCTGGTGTCACCTCCTCTGGTGTCACCCAGACCTCTTGTGTCACACAAACCCCCTGGTGTCACACAGACCCCTGGGTGTCACACCTCCCCTGGTGTCACACAGACCCTGGTGTCACACCAGCCCTGGTGGGCAGAGCTGTCACACGAACCCCTGGTGGCTGCTGGGCTTTGGGAGCAGCCAGCAATGGCTCAGCAAAGATCTGGGAAGGTCTCTCCAGAGTGGTCCCCAGGGAGCCTCGCTGGGGGAGCCCAGCCCTGTCTCAGGCACTGGAGGTCCCTGGGGTGCCACACTCGGAGGGGGGTGCTGCTGTCCCTGCTGTCCCTGCTGTCCCTGAGCCTGCTCAGCATCCCAGACACCCCAAACCCACGTGGCAGGGGATGCTCCAGGGCTGCTGAGCACCTCTGAGCTGGGGGTGAGCTCCCTCTGGGCACCCAAAGAGGGGAGAAGTGGGTCCAGAGCTGCTCCAACTGTTGTGATTCCCCTCAGGTGACAGGAGAGGCAAGAGCCAGAGGTTTGTACATTAGATTGTGCTTGAATTTAACAGCACTTGGTGCTGCAGAGCAGTCCCAGCTCCATCCCCTGCTGCTGCTCCCTGCACCCAGCATGTGCCAATGCAGCTGGCTCTGCCCCCAGCCTGGTGCCAGGGGAGTTCATAGAGAGCACAAAGGAGAACAGAACCCCCCTGGATCTTCTCCACGAGCAGGGGCTGTCAGAAATATTACAGATTGATCTGTATTTTATCTGGGAGGGAGGATGGCTCCTTAACATCATTAAGTGGTGACCTTTAAAACTCATCTTGTGCTGCCAGCCGGGCAGGCAGGGGATGGAGCGGAGACGGATGGCGGCGGCGGGGAATCAAATAAATTGTTTGCTGAGATCACTGCGGGTGTGTTTGCACTGGTGTGGAGGTCCCTGGGCCACTGCTCACTGTCTCTTTCTTTTTTACAGCAGAATAAATCCAGTTTGGTGCCCAAGATGAATTTTCAGGGCCATATGTCATGTTTTACAAGGGGCTGACAGCTCAAATTGGGGCAGAATAATGGTGCCCAGCCTGAAGTCACCTCGATGGCTTTATTAGATTCCTCATCCCCTAGCAGATGAGCAGGCTGGCTTTGGGGGCTGCTTTCTGCTGGGAAACTGATCCTGTTTAGTTCCAGCTTTGAGTGTTGGTGTGTGGGAAATGCTGCCAGGCCAGGTGCCAGTGCCAGGGCCAGGCTGGATGGCTCACACTGGGGTGCTCCAGGTGTGGGGCCTGTCCCCTGCACCCCTGGGACAGGGGAACATCCCTCACAGCCTGGGACTGTGAAGGGGTTGGTCCCACAGGGGTCTGGGCAGGATTGCCCTGTACCCTGTGAGCTCCTGTGTGGGGTCTGGGGGACTGCCCTGTACCCTGTGAGCTCCTGTGTGGGGTCTGCCCTGTACCCTGTAAGCTCCTGTGTGGGGTCTGCCCTGTACCCTGTGAGCTCCTGTGTGGGATCTGGGGGACTGCCCTGTACCCTGTGAGCTCCTGTGTGGGGTCTGGGGGACTGCCCTGTACCCTGTGAGCAGAATGGTTGTCACTCCCTGAGGGGCTTCAGTTGCCTCAGGGCACTGGGGGACTGCTGGATCCCCTTCCCTTGGGGCTGTGGTCAGGGTTGTTATTCCTGCCATAGCATGGAGCTGGATCCAGGAGGGTGAATCCCAGTTTGGGTTCATTTCCAGGAGGATAAATCCCAATTTGAGTCATAGCCATAGCCTGGAGCTGGATCCAGGAGGGTAAATCCCAGTTTGGGTGCATTTCCATTGGTGTGGCTCTCATCCCTGGGGCTCCCAGCACAGCCTGGGATGGTGCTTGGAAGGGGGGGTGGAGGGGAGGATGGAGAGGGCAGAGGGAGCCCAGGCAGCCTTGGGGCAGGAGGAGGACGAGGACGAGGAGGAGGAGGTGCTGCATCCTTTTCATGGCCCTTTCCTTGACCTCTAAGAGGTCACTGAGGACTCAGAGCTCATTCCATGCACTCAGTGAGAACAACCCAGGGGCACAGGGACAGAGGAGCTGCATCCCGAGGGGTGACAGGCCCTGAGGACACAGGAATAGCTCAGACACCAGCCCTGGTCCCCTCTGGGGACAGAAACTGGGGGTTCCCCCAGGCCCTGAGCTGCTGGCACAGCTCCTCTGGCCCCTGGGCTGGGGTGTGTTTGTCCCTTGTCCCAGGGCTGTGCTCCCAAGGGAGGTGAGGACAGAGTTCCCGTGTCTCCAGTGAGGATGTGCCTGACTTTGGGATGTCTTTGCAGACTCAGACAGCTCTTAAAGCAGAAGGTTACCCTAATTTATGGTGCCTGGATTTATGGGAGGTATATATCAGGCACAGTGTAATAGCTTTGCTGAGGCTCATCTCCTGGGGGGACATCCTGGAGTCTCTGGGAGCAGGGACAGCACTGGGAGCACTCACCAGCAGGGAAGGGACAGTCCTGGCACTGCCCACACTGCCCAGAGTGCCCAGCCTGTGCAGTGGGATCCAAAGCCCTTTGCCTTCTGGCACTGAATGGGAAACTTCAGAAGGGGAGATTTCCCAAAGCTCTACCCACCCAATCCATGCCCTTCCTGCAGGACCCTCCTGCAGTGCCCTGTGCCCACCCCTCTGCATGGCCCTGCCCCCAGCAGGGGCAGTTTGTCCTTCCTGTCCCTCCCTGCTGGTACCCAGAGCTGCTGGTGCAGTTCCTGGGCTCTCTGTGCCTCCTGGCCCTGGCACCTGCCCCAAGTGTCCCTGCAGGCAGTGCCACCTCCTGCTGCTCCTGCCCGTGGCAATGCCCCCAGTGCCCCTTGGCTGGTGGAACAGGCAGAACACCGCAGGGGCAGATTGGCTCCTCTCTCCCTTCCCATTCCCAAAGCCCCTGGGAGCAGCCCTTGGGAGGGTGGGGATGGAGCTGTGGGGACATCTCTGTCCTCTCCCTGCCCTGAGCTGCTGTGCCCCATTGTCCCCACACTGAGGGATGGCCCAGGGGCTGCCCAGGCTGGGGAGGTGCCCAGGCAGGAGAGCTGAGGGTGCTGGAATCATCTGTGGAACAGGATCCTGGGGCAGCCAGCAGGTCAGGAACTCAGCTGGGGCTCTTCTGGGAGCTGAGAATCCCAGCACTGCTGGAAACCTTAACAGGACCAGTGGGAGCTGCTGGGCTGGAATGGGGATCCCAGCACTGCTGGAAACCTCAGCAGGAGCCGGTGGGAGCTGCTGGGAGAGCCTGGAGCAGCCCAGGGCTGGCAAAGGCTCTGCTGGGCGCGGTGCTGGGGCGATGGGGACCGAGCTGGGCTGGAGCAGGCTGCACTCCCTGCAGGATAAATCCCTTTGTGACTCATTCCCGACGCTGCAGGCAGGGCCTGGAGCAGCTGATGGTGCAGAGGCACCGGGAGCTGTGGGCACAGGGAAAGAAAGGTGAGAGCATGGGCGGGGACAGGCGGGGTCCCGGGCACCGGCTGCTGCAGCCCCGGCCCACAAACCTTCCTCACATGCCAGAAAGCAGAAATGGCTGGGGCATCTCTGCTCCCGAGCCTTTGCTCCCACTGATATCCTGAAAAGCCTGAAATCAGCAGGAATTCCTTGGATTTCTCCTCAGACCCACCAGGGCAGGCTGAGCCCTTTCCCATCGCGCCGCCCCCTCCTGCTGGAGCTGCACTTTCAGAGCTGCTTTGCTGCGGCTGTAGGAGGAGGGGGGATGAAAATCTGCTATTCCTGGGGCCCAGGCTCTCCTGTCCTTCCTCCTCCTCCTCCTCCTCCTTCCCTGCAGTCCCTGTGTGGAAATGGCTGTGCCCACTCAAGAAGTTGGCACTGCTGCCTGAGGATGTTCTGCTTCTTTAACGGAGCCTCAGCAGTTACAAAAACTTGTCTTTAAAAATTCATGCTGTTCTGTATCATGTTAAATATTTATTCTAAAGGAACAATGCGTTCCCCCCTCCCCCCTTCTGCTATGATACCTATTTTGCATATGAGCTGATTAATTATTAAGCATCTACATTTTATTTTGACAAACAGAAGACGTGCTCCAGTCAGTTGGATGCTGTTGTGTTCTGCTGAGCTGTGAATTCACCTTCCCTCTCCAGGCACAGAGATCCTCCCTGGCTGTGTCCTGGGGCTCCCTTGGTGTCCTTAACCCTGCAGAGCCCTGGCCATGGAGAAAACTGCAGGATCCCCTTTCCCTGCCCACCCAGCAGGGAGCCAGGCTGGCTCCTCAGCCCCAGGTGTGTTTTTACCTGCCCTGTCCCTTGGCTGTGCCCAGGTGAAGGTGATGAACCTTTCCTGATGGGGACATCGCCTGGGCTGGGGCAGGAGAAGGTGCTGCTGGTCCAGCACACACCAGGCTGTGCCAGGGCAGCAGGGAGAGCCTGGTGCCAACTCCCACCCCTGGGCACCAGGGAATGGGGGAGAACTGGGATGTGCTGAGCCTGAGGCAGCTGGGTCCCTGCTGGAGCTGCTCCATGACAAACGTGGATGGTGGCACGAGGTCCAGGGGACATTTCCTGCAGGGGAGCTTGGAGCTCCTCTGGGGGAGCCAGGACCCAAATTCCCTGAGTGATTCCTGGGGTGGGAGGGAAGAGCTGTGTCCTTGGAGTAGAGAGCTGCCCTGGGACACAACCGGGCCTGTCCTCCCTGAGCCCTGGGGACACAACCAGGCCTGTCCTCCCTAAGCCCTGGGGACACAAACGGGCCTGTCCTCCCTGAGCCCTGGGGACACAAACGGGCCTGTCCTCCCTGAGCCCTGGGGGACACAAACGGGCCTGTCCTTCCTGAGCCCTGGGGGACACAAACGGGCCTGTCCTTCCTGAGCCCTGGGGACACAAACAGGCCTGTCCTCCCTGAGCCCTGGGGACAGAAATGGGCCTGTCCTCCCTGAGCACTGGGGACACAAACGGGCCTGTCCTCCCTAAGCCCTGGGGACACAAACAGGCCTGTCCTCCCTGAGCCCTGGGGACAGAAATGGGCCTGTCCTTCCTGAGCCCTGGGGACATAAATGGTCCTGTCCTAAGCCCTGAGCCCTGGGGACACAACCAGGCCTGTCCTCCCTGAGCCCTGGGGACACAAACAGGCCTGTCCTCCCTGAGCCCTGGGGACACAACCAGGCCTGTCCTCCCTGAGCCCTGGGTACACAACTGGGCCTGTCCTCCCTGAGCCTGCTGGGCACTGCCCCGCTGGTCCAGCTCTGGGGCTGGAGCCTCCTCCCAGCAATTCTGTGGGAGAGGGAAGCACACAGTCTGCAGCTCAGCTCACTGGGGCCCAGGGGTGTGCTCCTCCCAGCAGGAAAGGGCAGAGGTGGGATAGGTGGATCTTGGGTTTTTCGTTGTTCATTGCTACCCCCAGATGTGCAGGATGTCTCTGTTTCGGCCCATGCATCTGAAGAACGAGTCAGAGCTCTTCAGTTTTCGGTCTTGAAGTTGTTTATTAATTCTGTTGTTTATTAATTCTTATCTATAAAATTTTCTTTCTGCCCAGCCGAGATCTGCTCAGCAGGGCAGCCACAGGCACTCTGACCGCCCCAAGGTGGTGTTGTCCTTTTATACCACAAACTATGTATAACATATTTACACTTAATTCCCAATACCCATCACCTATGTTAGACAGTGCATTTCTACTCTAAACCAATCCCAAAGTGCCAACATCACAGCAGAAAATGGAGAACAAGAAGAAGAAGAAGAAAGGCTGGACACACCCAAGTTCCTCCATCTTGTCCCCATAACCCCCATACCAAAAATCCTAAAATCTACATTTTCACCCTGTGATAATTTTATTCTTATACTATTCAAACTTCTGTGGCTTTCACATCCTCATACAAAGCTGGTAACTTGCTCCAGGGGTCAAAATCAAACCCACAGGTGTTCTGGGCTGTGTGCCAGGGTCTCTGAGCCCCCCGGCGAGGTCCTTGGCAACTCTGGAAACCCAGAGGAATGCACTGAGTTCTCACAGGTGGAGAAGAAGAGCTCTGGCATCCCGGGGCCCATCCTGCTGCAGGGGCACCCCATGGCACTGCTGCTCTGACCCTGCAAACTCGAAACAAGGGCTGAGCAAAGATCTGATCCCAGGGCAAACCCCACTCCAGGATTATTAGGAATTAATCCTGCTTAGAAAATGGGATTACTGTTCAGGAGAGATGCTGAAAACCTAGCATTTGTATTCCTTGTGAGATTCCAGTGTTAGCCCCTCTTCTCCCCGCCCCAGATTTCCCAAGGAAGAACAAAAATAACTCTGAAGTTTTCCCATGGAAATGTGATCTCAGCTGCTTTGCAAACATGGGAGCATCTCTCTCTATCTCTGTGTGCTTCCCAAGCAGGCTTTGCACCAATAAAAATGCAGCCACGGGATCCATTTTGGAATCAATGCTCAGGAAAGCAGGAAAATGAAGCAAATCGGGCTGAGGTGTTTGTTTGGGGAGCTCTACCAGAAGAGATGCGATCCCTCAGTGCGTGCCCTTGAAAGGGTCTGTCAAAAACCCCTCCTCGGGCCCCACCCTTGGGACTGGAATCGCAAAGTGAAGAGACCGGGCAAGGTGGAGATCTCCAAAGCATTTGGAACAGATTCTCAGGGAACCTTTGTCTCGGGACGAGTTTGGGAGCTCTGTCACAGCGAGCAGGGACTGCCCGGGGGGCTGCGGGCAGGGGGCATGGCTGGGCAATGAATGCTCTCATTAACAGCTGGGCAATGAATGTTCTCATTAACAGCTTCATTAGCGAGCGGTGGCACCACGGGGGGCAGGAGCTGAGAGGTGGCACAGGGCTGAGAGGTGGCACAGGGTTGAGAGGTGGCACAGGGCTGAGAGGTGTCACAGGGCTGAGAGGTGTCACTGGGCTGAGAGGTGGCACGGGGCTGAGAGGTGGCACAGGGCTGAGAGATGGCACAGGGATGAGAGGTGGCACAAGGTTGAGAGGTGGCACTGAGCTGAGAGGTGGCACTGGGCTGAGAGGTGGCACGGGGTTGAGAGGTGTCACAGGGTTGAGAGGTGTCACAGGGCTGAGAGGTGGCACTGGGCTGAGAGGTGGCACGGGGCTGAGAGGTGGCACAGGGCTGAGAGGTGGCTGGGGCTGGGAGGTGAAGCGACAGCTCTGCGGTTCTGGAGCCCCGCGAGAGGCTGCAAACCCGGCACAATGCGATCAGGATCGGGATCGGGATCGGGATCTGGATCGGGATCGGGATCGGGATCGGGCTCGGGATCGGGATCGGGATCGGGATCGGGATCGGGCTCGGGCTTGGGCTCGGCTCGGTACCCATGGCCCGGGGCAAACCGGCCGTGGCACTCGGTGCTCTGTGTGCTCCTGTGTGGGGCTGTTCTGATCCACAGCTGCACAGAGAGCCCCGGGGTCACTCTGCCGCTGCTGCACTGGAATTCCAGCAAATCCCTGGGAACCTGGGGGTGCAGAAGGCACCAAGCCTGAGCAGGGCCCTTGTCCCTTCACTCCACAAGGAGCTGTGGGCAGGGCTGGGTTTGCGGCCTGCCCCACCCCTGCTTTTGGGAATGTTGGGAGTCCCACCTTGAAAGGGCCACTTTGGGGAGTCAGGCCCTGGCTGGAGTAGAAACAGAGCTGTGACATCCCCTGGAGGACCCAGAGCAGGGAACTGCAGGTGCTGGGTCCAGCCTGGGCGGGGTCGCCCCTGAGGGGCTCTGCTGGGACAGGGATGGAGCAGGGTTCAGCAGTGGAGTGTCCCAGGGGAGTGACAGGACAAGGGACAATGGATTTGAGCAGCCAGAGGGCAGGGCTGGATGGGATATTGGGAAACAGGAATTGTTCCCTGGCAGGGTGGGCAGGCCCTGGCACAGGTGCCCAGAGCAGCTGGGGCTGCCCCTGGATCCCTGGCAGTGCCCAAGGCCAGGCTGGACACTGGGGCTGGGAGCAGCCTGGGACAGTGGGAGGTGTCCCTGCCATGGCCAGGGTGGCACTGGATGGGCTTTAAGGTCTCTTCCCACCCAACCATCCTGGGATTCTGTGCCATGGGGGAATGGGAAGACTCTTCCAAAGGCAGGCCCGGAGCCTCCCTGCCCGGGCTGGGCATTGCAGGCTCTGTCTGGGGGCAGGGCTGCCTGGTGCCCGCTGACCAGGCTCAGGAGCAGGGCCAGCAGGGGGGCTCAGTAGGCACAGCTGAGGTGCAGGAATGCAGGAATGCAGGCTGGGGTTTGGACAATGCCTTGGAAGGTCCGGCTGATGGAGCAGCTGCTGCTTCTCCCTGCCTTTGTGGCTGGGGTCGATGACTGTGACTTTCCTTGAACTGAATTCCCAGCTGGAAGCAGGGCCTGCTTTGCTACCTCTGCTGGATTAAAGAGCCTTTGAGTGTCCACTGGTTTCCTCCCCTGGAAGTGCTCAAGGGCTGTTATCAGGTCACCTTTTAGCTTTTCTTCAGGGCACACTCAGATCAGGTGTCTTTACTTCACACCGTTTTTCCTGGCTCTTGACATCATTTTAGGCTCTTCACAACTGGTCTGAATCTTGTGCCTTTCTCTGAACTGCCTTGGGACAGATTTCCACTGGAGCAATATTCTAATCCTGCCTTCTCCCTGGTGCAGGGTGGGCCAGTTCCCTTCTGGACTTGCAGGTGGGATTAATGGTGGAGCTCAGTCCCAGCACTGTGCCTTGAGCTGGCCTTGGCTGCAAGCTCCATTTCCTGTGAGCAGTTGCTGGTTTTGGACAAACCATGGCAGACTCATGGATGGGTGGGGCAGGAAGAGCTGGATCTGCTCTGTTTGGGCACAGAAAATGAAGCTTTATTTTACTTTATTCCCCTCTCTGGGAACTGAATCTTGGCTGAAGGCTCATCCAGGAACAGCCAGTGCAGGGTGGCAGAGGCAGGGCTGAGCTCCATGCCCAGCCCTGCCCAGGAGTGACTGCCAGTGTCCCTGAGCCCAAAGCCATGAGCTGCATCCCAGCTGCTTGTGGCAGGGAGAGAGCTGCATCCTGAGGTTTCCAGGGTGAAGGGAGGGAAATGTCATTCCCCTGGAGGAGCCAGAGATGCTGGCTCAGCTGGAGCTGACGTTCCAGGGCCTTTGCCCACCCCAGAGAGCTGGGGACCGTGGCCAAAGCAGGAACTGCTTGTGCAGCCCAGGCTGGTGGGATGGTGATCCTTGGGAAGAGGAGCCAGCCCCTCTTCTTTGGCCCAGACCCTTTCCTGAGGCTGCCAGCACTGCCTGGGGCAGACCTGAGACATTGGGTGGCTTTCTTTGATACTTCCAGGACAGGCAGGACAGCCCTGAATCCCAGAATCCTTGAGCTGTCCTCCTGCTGCCCCTGTCCCCCAGAGGCTGGGCTGCGCTGGGCTGGGCTGGGCTGAGATGGGCTGGGCTGGGCTGGGCTGGGCTGGGCTGGGCTGGGCTGAGATGGGCTGGGCTGGGCTGGGCTGGGCTGGGCTGGGCTGGGCTGGGCTGGGCTGGGCTGAGATGGGCTGGGCTGGGCTGGGCTGGGCTGGGCTGGGCTGGGCTGAGCTGGGCTGAGATGGGCTGGGCTGAGATGGGCTGGGCTGGGCTGAGATGGGCTGGGCTGGGCTGAGCTGGGCTGAGATGGGGGTGGGTTGGGCTGAGATGGGCTGGGCTGAGATGGGCTGGGCTGGGCTGAGATGGGCTGGGCTGAGCTGGGCTGAGATGGGGGTGGGTTGGGCTGGGTTGGGCTGGGCTGAGCTGGGCTGAGCTGAGATGGGCTGGGCTGGGCTGGGCTGAGATGGGCTGGGCTGGGCTGAGATGGGCTGGGCTGAGCTGGGCTGAGATGGGCTGGGCTGGGCTGGGCTGGGCTGGGCTGAGCTGAGCTGAGCTGGGCTGAGCTGGGCTGGGCTGGGCTGGGCTGGGCTGAGATGGGCTGGGCTGGGCTGAGATGGGCTGGGCTGAGCTGAGCTGAGCTGGGCTGAGCTGGGCTGGGCTGGGCTGGGCTGAGCTGGGCTGAGATGGACTGGGCTGGGCTGAGATGGGCTGGGCTGAGCTGGGCTGAGATGGGCTGGGCTGGGCTGGGCCGGGCTGAGATGGGCTGGGCCGGGCTGGGCCGGGCTGAGCTGGGCTGGGCTGCGCTGGGCTGGGCCGGGCTGAGCTGGGGGTCCTGGCTGCAGGGAGGGTGCAGAGCTGTGCTCATGTCTGAAAGGACACAAAGCCCTGGCAGCTGGGCAGGACAGTCTGATTTTAGTCAGAATGGTCTCAAATCCTACAAATCCTCCATCCCAGGAGGGACAGTGCCCACTGACCTGTGCTCCACCCCAGGGTGCCTGATCCTGTGTCCTGTGCTGAGCTGTTGGGGTCTGTGTCCTTGGTCACTCTGAGCTTCACTTCCCCTGTTCCCTGCTCCTTTCCATGGATGCTCTGTCCCCAGCAGCAAGGAGAATTCCCTCAGCTGCAGGGAGCTCCAATCTGGTGGTGGACATGGTCCCATCACATGTCCTGATGGTGGAAATGGTCACATCACATCTCCTGAAGTTGGACATGGTCACACCACATCTCCTGATGGTGGAGATGGTCACACCACATCTCCTGAAGTTGGACAAGGTCACATCACATCTCCTGATGGTGGACAAGGTCACACCACATCTCGTGATGGTGGAGATGGTCACATCACATCTCCTGAAGTTGGACATGGTCACACCACATCTCCTGATGGTGGAAATGGTCACATCACATCTCCTGAAGCTGGACATGGTCACACCACATCTCCTGATGGTGGACAAGGTCACACCACATCTCATGATTGGTGGACATGGTCACACCACATCTCCTGAAGTTGGACATGGTCACACCACATCTCCTGATGGTGGAAATGGTCACATCACATCTCCTGAAGCTGGACATGGTCACACCACATCTCCTGATGGTGGACATGGTCACACCACATCTCCTGATGGTGGAGATGGTCACACCACATCTCCTGATGGTGGAGATGGTCACACCACATCTCGTGATTGGTGGACAAGGTCACATCATATCTCCCTCAGCCAGGGGCTTGTCCTGCCCCAGGGGACACAGACAGGCAGGGACACTCAGGTCTGCACAAAGCTCCAAGCAAGCACTGCTTGCTTCCCTCCTTTCCCATGCTTGGCCACGTTTCCTGCAGGAATCCCCTCCCCCACGGGTCCTGTAACATCCATTTTGGGTTTCCCATGGGTTTGGGGCCAGGGAAGCTCTCCTGGACACAGCACGGGGAGGGTGATGACTCCATCCTCCCCCACTGCCTGCTCCAGGCCCTCTCCTGGGAAAGCCCCCTCTGGAAATAGCAGGCTGAGTGTTTCCAGCTTCCAGAGTGCTTCAGGAAAGAATCACATCAAGGGCTCTTAATGCTCGACCTTTCCCATCTCCCTGCAGCTCCTGAGTGCCAGGCTCAGGCTGGGAAGTGCCTGGGGACACTTCTGCCCCCACCCAGCCTGTGCTTGGCAGAGAGCAGAGCTGCAGCTGGACAGAAGGACTGCCCTGGCACCCCCAGCTGCTGCTGCTGGGGACACCTGGGCCACCCTCTGCAGGGCTGCTGAAAGGTTCTGGCAGAGCTGCACACACGGCTCTGCCAGGGCACTGCCTGGGGACAGAGAGACTGCTGGGTTCTACTGGTTCATACTGGGTTGTGCTGGGTTGTGCAGGGCCATACTGGGTTTTACTGGTTTGTACTGGGTTATACTGCGTTGTGCTGGGCCATACAAGATCATACTGGGTCATACTGTGTTGTGCTGGGTTGTGCAGGGCCATACTGGGTTATATTGGGTTGTACTGGGTTATACTGGGTTATGCTGGGTTGTGCTGGGTTATATGGGGTTACACTGGGTTATACTGGGTTATGCAGGGTTCTGCTCAGTCATACTTGGTTGTATTGGGTTGTGCAGGGTCATACTGGGTTATATGGGGTTATACTGGGTTGTACTGGGTTGTGCAGGGTTCTGCTTGGTCATACTTGGTTGTATTGGGTTGTGCTCGGTCATACTGGGTTTTACTGGGTTATACTGAGTTGTGCTAAGTCATGCTGGGTTGTGCAGGGTCATACTGGGTTGTACTGGTTCATACTGGCTTATACTGGGTTGTGCAGGGTCATACTGGGTCATTCTGGGTTGTGCTGGGTCGTGCTGGGTCGTGTATGGGTTATACTGGGTTGTACTGGTTTTCCCTGGGTCATGCTGGGTTATACTGGGTTGTACTGGTTTTCCCTGGGTCATACTGGGTTGTGCTGGATCATACTGGTTATATGGGGTTATACTGGGTTGTACTGGATTATGCATGGTTCTGCTGGGTCATACTTGGTTGTACGGGGTCATACTGGGTTGTGCTGGATCATACTGGTTATATGGGGTTATACTGGGTTGTACTGGATTATGCAGGGTTCATACTGGGTTGTACTGGATTATGCAGGGTTCTGCTGGGTCATACTTGGTTGTACGGGGTCATACTGGGTTGTGCTGCTGGTTTGGGGCTCTAGGTTTCCCTGGATGAAGTCGGGGGAGCCCAGTGATGCCAGGAGTGTGGCATTGGGAGCTGGAGGAGGCCCCTGGGATCCCTGCAGGGAACTCCACAACTCCTGACAGGAGAGGGGGTCGGGCTGTGCTCCAGGGAACAGGGACAGGAGCAGAGGGAACGGCCTCAGTCTGGGCCAGGGGAGCCTCAGGGTGGACATCAGGAGGAATTTCCCCATGGAAAGGGGGGTCAGGCCTTGGCAGGGGCTGCCCAGGGAGGTTTGCAGTGCCCATCCCTGGAGGGGTCCCTGGAGGTGGCACTGAGTGCTCTGAGCTGGGGACAGGGTGGGATCAGCACAGATTTGACTTGGTGACTCTGGAATGCTTTTCCAGCCTGAATGGTTCCATAATTCTGTGATTCCAATTCCACCCTGCAGGAGCAGCTCCCAGCAGCTCCCTGCAGAGGCAGGGGCTGTGTGGGGCAGAGCTGTGGGACAGCAGCCCCAGCTCAGGTTCCACCTTGGAGCTGCAGGGCTTTGGAGTGGCTCAAGCACTGAGACACTGGAGTGCAGGAGCTCCTGTGGTCAGGCAGGGCTTGCTGTCAGCAGCTGGAGCTGAAATGTTTGAGAGCAGGAGGTGCCTGCTGGGACAAGGTCGGTCTGGGACAGCTGGATCCGAGGACAGAGTTGGCATTTCCCTCCTGACCAGGTGTGAGAGACAACTCAGTCCAGGGAGTTCAGTTGTGTCAGCTTTGGGGAGGTCAGAGGCACAACTCTGTCCTAGGGCTGTGCAGGCTCCAGGCAGGAATGGGACAGGCTGCTGGGGGCAGCATTCCCTGCCCACCCTGGCACACCCAGGGGCTGCAGGACACTGCCCAGGCCACAGCTCCATCCCGGCAAGGCTGGGCATGGGAATGGGCATGGGCATGGGGATGGGCATGGGCATGGGAATGGGGATGGAAATGGGAATGGAAATGGGAATGGGGATGGGCATGGGAATGGGAATGGGAATGGAAATGGGAATGGGAATGGGAATGGGAATGGGAATGGGCATGGGCCTGGGAATGGGGATGGGCATGGGAATGGGAATGGGAATGTGGATGGGCATGGGGATGGGCATGGGCATGGGCATGGGCATGGGAATGGGGATGAGAACAGGAATGGGCATGGGAATGGGAACGGGAATGTGGATGGGCATGGGCATGAGAATGGGGATAGGAACAGGAATGGGCATGGGAATGGGAATGGGCATGGGCATGAGAATGGGAATGGGAATGGGGATAGGAATGGAAATGGGAATGAGCATGGGCATGGGAATGGGGGATGGGAACGGGAATGTGGATGGGCATGGGCATGAGAATGGGGATAGGAACAGGAATGGGCATGGGAATGGGAATGGGTATGGGCATGAGAATGGGAATGGGAATGGGAATGGGGATAGGAATAGAAATGGGAATGAGCATGGGCATGGGAATGGGGAATGGGCATGGGGATGGGAATGGGCATGGGAGTGGGATTGGGCATGGGAATGGGCATGGGAATGGGAATGAGCATGGGAATGAGAATGGGAATGGGAATGAGCATGGGCATGGGAAGGGTTGGGGCTGCTGGTCTTAGAGGGCTTTTCCAAGCAGACTCCATGAGTGTGCACCCAGAGGAGGAACATCTCCCCAAAGGCACACACCTTGCCCTGGCCACTGCTCCTGGCCCTGCTGGGGGATCTGGTGATCCAAACCAGCTGCAAAATCCAGCTTTGCACAGAATCCCCTGGGTGGGTGGTGGCAGTGGCTGAGCTGTGGCCCAGGGCTGTTGTGTGCAGAGAAACCAGGGTAAGCACAAAGCAACTGGGGAAAAAATGATAAAAATAAATAATTTTTTTTTTAAGTTTTTAAAATTTAAATGAGTTTTATTTCTTTTCATGTTGCAAGGCTGCATTTTCTTTCCCTTATTTTCTGCTCCTCTTAGAGGCTGGTACTGCTGAAGTGGTTGTTTTGTGCTTTTTCCTTTAATTAGCTCCTTAGCAGCTTCCCAGCTTTCCTATGGAGACTTGTTCTTCTTCTGAAGTTGATTTCTTAAGGTTAGGCTTAAAAAAGCTCACCCATACGGAAAGACATGAAGTGAAAGGGAAAGCCAGGCTGTAGGAATGATGCAGACACGTTTGCTGGGCCTCGGTGTCCAGTTCTGATGCACTGGGAGAGATCCAGGGGCTGGGATTTGACCTTACAGGTCACAAAGATTGATCATCATCAATCATCAATCAACACAGAAATGGTCAGAGGACTGAAGCACTTTTCCTATTAGGAAGGGCTGAGAGATTGGAATTACTCAGCCTGGAGAGGAGAAGGCTCCAGGGAGAGCTCAGAGCCCCTTGCAGGGCCTGAAGGGGCTCCAGGAGAGCTGCAGAGGGACTGGGGACAAGGGATGGAGGGACAGGACACAGGGAATGGCTCCCACTGCCAGAGGGCAGGGATGGATGGGATCTTGGGAATGAGGAATTGTTCCCTGGCAGGGTGGGCAGGCCCTGGCACAGGTGCCCAGAGCAGCTGGGGCTGCCCCTGGATCCCTGGCAGTGCCCAAGGCCAGGCTGGACACTGGGGCTGGGAGCAGCCTGGAACAGTGGGAGGTGTCCCTGCCATGGCAGGGCTGGCACTGGATGGGCTTTAGGGTCTCTTCCAACCCAACCCATTCCATGGTTTTATATCCAATCAGAGTTTCCAGGTTGGACTTTTTGGGACTTGGGCACCTCAAGCATTGAAATTCTTCAGCAAACCCCTCCCTGTTCCCTTTGGCTGGAGCACAGGGCTGATTTTATCCTGCTCCCTTTGGAAATGTCAGCCCCTGTGCTCAGGAGTTTTACAGGCACCTTGTACCTTGCAAGCCAAGATCACTTTTTAATGCTAACAAGGAATCAATTTGTTTTGAATGTGCAAAGATTTTATGCCACTAAGAGAGAAGGGTTTTTAATATGGATATAATAAGCCTTATGCTATGTCCATGGTTTGAATAATCCATGGATTTCTCATTGTCCTGCCTCAGAAAAAAGATGCTGGAGTAAAGGAAAAGCTGCTGAGAAGGGCAGCCAGGGTGCTCAGAGGGCTGGGGTGGGCACAGACCCACATAGAGGTTTTACATCTTTTTGCCAGAGGTGTGCAGGGCAGGGCAGGGGGCACTGAGGAACTGGTCACAGTTCTGACCCTGGTGGCACTCGGGGAACAGGTGAGGCTGGAGCCTCACCACACATCCATCACCTGTGCAGGGCTTTGCCCCAGGATGCTGTGGGAGCCAAAGGACAGAGTGAGTTTGAAGAGAGGAAGGGCAAAGTGGCTCTCTGGGATCCACTGTGGCTGTGGAGCAGGTGGATAATCCCAAATGTGGAGTCTCCAAGCTCTGCCTGTTCCCTGTGCCAGGGCACACTCTGCCCTGCCTCACCTGCTCAGACCCACGTGGAGCCTCTGCTGTGCCAGGGCAGGATGAAAGCCCCATGAGCTTTGTAGTGCTTCAATATTCCAGTGCTTGTACAAAAAAAGAGTTTTAAAAGGGTTCACAGGAGCAGCCCAGACCCAGATTCCAAGCTGCTTGAAACCCTGCAGAAACAGGGATTTAACTTTCAGAAGCTGCAGATTTCATCATGGCTCACGTCTGTCTTTTTTTCTTCTTCTTCTTTTTTTTTTAATGGTTTTCTAAAATTACCAAAAAGCACCCACAGATGGTGGAGTTCTGATTGGTTTATTGTGTGTGAGTGTGAAAATCCACAGCATGTTGGTGCTCCCAGCTTGGTCTCCAGAGACACACAAGCCCTGCAGCTGATTGGTGAAATGAATATCACAGAATTGTGGGATGGGTTGGGTGGGAAGGGACCCTGCAGCCCATCCAGTGCCACCCCTGCCATGGCAGGGACACCTCCCACTGTCCCAGGCTGCTCCAAGCCCTGTCCAGGCTGGCCTTGGGCACTGCCAGGGATCCAGGGGCAGCCCCAGCTGCTCTGTGCCAGTCATGGCTCACATGGCCAGCACAAATATCCTAAATTATTGCAGGTGTTCTGATACAGCTGGAACTCTTTTAAATGGAAGCTCCAAATAACTTCATTGACTTTGCCAGTCCTCCGTGCTCTGCTCTCCCAGCTGGAAGTTTTGCTGGGAGTGGGATGAGAACAAGAGCTCCCCTTCCCCAAGCCTGCTCTGAGCCAGGGCCTGGCTGTCACCTCCTGAGGACATTTCTGTGCTCAAGACACCTGATGGCACCAGTCCACAAATGCAGGGTGGTGCTGTATTTGTGGGGTGCCCTTGGCAGGAAGGAATGATGAATCTGACTCCATGTTCTCAGAAGGCTCATTTATTATTTTATGATACTATATGATATAAAAGAATACTAAAATAAACTATACTAAAGAATACAGAAAGGATACAGACAGAAGGTTAAAAAGATACTAATGAAAAACTTGTGACTCTCTCCAGAGTCTGACACAGCTTGGCCCTAATTGGTCAAAGAGTAAAAACAATTCACATGAAACCAATGAAAGAAACACCTGTGGGTAAACAATCTCCAAACACATTCCACAACAGCAAAACACAGGAGAAGCAATCAGATAATTATTGTTTTCCTTTTCCCTGAGGCCTCTCAGCTTCCCAGGAGAGAAATCCTGGCAAAGGGATTTTTCCAGAAAATAAGACTGTGACAGGGTGGGACAAATCTGTCCCAGATTTCCATCCCCTCTCTGTGTGAGCTGGGGTCAGAGTCGCTCTGGCTGGACCATGTGGCACCTTCAGCAAGATGCTGTCACTGCTGTCCTGCTGTCTGTCACTGCTGTCCTGCTCTGGGACAGGACCCCTTCCTCCCTGGAGCTGGTGCAGGGCTGTGTTTGGGATTTGGTGTGAGGATAACGCTGAGAACACTCTGAGCTTATGGCTGGTGCCAAGCTCTGTTCACTCCAGATCCAGGAGTTCTCAGGATGCCAGGCTATGGCAGTGAGCTGGGATGGAACCTGGCCAGGAGAGCTGACCCACAGTGGCCACAGGGATGTTCCACACCACAGAAGGTCCTGCTTGGGGTAGGAACCAGGGCAGGGGTGGAGTCTCCATCCCTGCACATGCAGATGTGGTGATGGAGGAACTGTGCTCAGTGCTGCCCTGGGCAGTGTCTGGTTAATGAGGGCAGTGCTTGAGCTCCATGGCCTTGGGGGTCTTTTCCAGCCTTAACTCTGTGACTGTTCAGTGCCTGAAGGGGCTCCAGGAGAGCTGCAGAGGGACTGGGGACAAGGGATGGAGGGGCAGGACCCAGGGAATGGCTCCCACTGCCAGAGGGCAGGGCTGGATGGGATATTGGGAATTAGGAATTGTTCCCTGGCAGGATGGGCAGGCCCTGGCACAGGTGCCCAGAGCAGCTGGGGCTGCCCCTGGATCCCTGGCAGTGCCCAAGGCCAGGCTGGACATTGGGGCTGGGAGCAGCCTGGGACAGTGGGAGGTGTCCCTGCCATGGCACTGGATGATCTGTATGGTCCTTTCCCACCCCAATTCCATGATTCTGTGGTGCTGTGACTCTCATGTATACCCTTGGCAGGGAGAACTCAGAGCTCTCGTGCAGGATCCAGAGATGTCCTGGGGCCTCTGGAATCCCATCCCAGACACCATCCCAAGGAGCTTTTTATTCTGCTGCTGGAGCTTCCTTACAGTGGCATGCTGCTGCTGCTGGCCCTGGAGCAGCTGAGGCCTGCTGAGGAAACGCTCTTCAGTGGATTTGAGAAGGAAGCTCTTGGATAAGGAGAAGAGACCCTCAAGTGCTGATTTTCTGCCCAGTTGCCTCTTCTTGCAAGAGGCAGTTGAACTGCAGTGGGAAGAATGTTTTGCAGCACTTTGCAGCTCACACACTACACCAGGCCCTTGGTGTCCCCACTCATTTGAGCTCATTTTTCTCCTCCTTCCCTTTCCACAGGAACCTTTTCACTCCTTCACAAAGAACTTGCAATAAGAGCATTTCCGAAATCATTGTTTATTCAATATTTATGACAACCTTGGAATGCAAATTAAGTTGTAACAAATGAGCACACAGGTGGGTGCTTTGCTCCTACACAATTCCTGAATTACCCTCCTGGAGCCCTGATTTTCCATGGTTTCCTTGCAATGCTCTGATGGTGCCTGGGAGCTCTGTACTTCAGCACTCTCTGTGAATTTCCTTCCATTCCTGCCCTCCAGTCCTCCAGCAGGAGTGGGAGGTGTCCCCCTGAGCTGGACTTGACACATCTTGAGCAGGAAGAGAATGGAATCCTGGAATTCTTTGGGTGGGAAGGGACCTTAAAGCCCATCCAGTGCCAGCCCTGCCATGGCAGGGACACCTCCCACTGTCCCAGGCTGCTCCCAGCCCCAGTGTTCAGCCTGGCCTTGGGCACTGCCAGGGATCCAGGGGCAGCCCCAGCTGCTCTGGGCACCTGTGCCAGGGCCTGCCCACCCTGCCAGGGAACAATTCCTAATTCCCAAGATCCCATCCATCCCTGCCCTCTGGCAGTGGGAGCCATTCCCTGTGTCCTGTCCCTCCATCCCTTGTCCCCAGTCCCTCTCCAGCTCTCCTGGAGCCCCTTTAGGCCCTGCAAGGGGCTCTGAGGTGTCCCTGGAGCCTTCTCCTCTCCAGGTGAGCACCCCCAGCTCTCCCAGCCTGGCTCAGAGCAGAGGGGCTCCAGCCCTTGGAGCACTGGGATGTCCTGCTGGGCTCTCCCAGGTTTCTGACTTGACATCTCCAGCAGCTTGGAGTGTCCAGGATGAGGTAACCACTGTGCCACAGCCAGGGAAATCTGTTATTGGCATCCAGAGGTTCAGGATATCTGTGTAAGCTGTCCCAGTGAGTTCTTGGTCTGGACATCCCCTGTGTAAGCCCAGGCCCAGCAAAGCCAGGTGTGGGTGCTCTGCCTTCCCTTCACCTCCCCAGCCTCCTGTGAGCACCTCTGAGGAGCCCAGCTGGCTTCTCTTCCTCCCCTCCTTGTGCACACACACAAACTCTTCCTCTGGGGCTTCCCAAGGGATCCCTTCCCTATGGCACTCCCAGGCTGTGCTCTCCTGCCCAGCTCTGCCACCAGGGTGCCTGTGCCCCATGCTGGGCTCACAGCTCTGTTGGGAGATGCTCCCCTGCTCTGTCCTGCACAGGCCCAGCCTGGCATTCTCCAGAGCAAAGACTCAAACAGCAGCACTAAAATCAAGAAGAAAATCCTGTATTTGTAGCACCAAAACTTTGATGCTTTCTGGGTTTCTCTCCTCTGACAGCTGCAGCAGGAACAAGATCATCAAGATTTAATTCAGCCTGTGGCTTGAATGTGATCTCTGCACTTGTCCTGCAGCCCTTTCCCTTCTCCATCTGCCTCCCTGCCTGCATCTCAGCATGGATCACATCCAGCCAGCTGGATGGAATGGAGCTGTTGTCCACCCAGGAGCCACCCCTTGCTCTCTTTTATTCCTTGAACTGCTTTTTATTGCTGGGGTGTTGTGGAGAAGGAGCAGCTGTGATGTCCCTGTCCCCAGCCCCACTCTGTGCCTGCCAGCCCTGGTTCCCAGCTCTTCCCTGGAGGTTGGGTTTGCAGTTTGGGTGTCAGGAACAAGAGCTCTGAGCTCCTCCCTGTGCCCTTGCTCCAGCTGGGATAACCTTTTGTCCCTCCCCGTGCTTACACCGATCCCAGAGGCATTCCTGACACCTGCAGAGGAGCTGGGACACTCCCAGCCCTTCCTGCAGCTCTGGAGGATGAGGCAGGGCTGGGGCTGGGGCTGCCACCCCTCCTGCTGTCAGGAACCAAACCTCTGGGGGTAGAGATTTATCCCTTCCCCTTGCTCCTGAACAAAACCCTTCCGGGCTGCCTGAAGTAAATCATAAAACCTGGAATCTCCTGGGTTGGAAGGGCCCCACCAGGATGATCCAGCCCAGCTCCTGGCCTTGCCCAGACCCCCCAACAGTCCCAGCCTGGATTCCCTGTCGCTCCCTGGCAGTTTTTGCCCTGGGGGTGCAGGGAAGTACCTGGAGGAGAGGACCACGAAGGTGATGGGAGATGATTTAAAGGGCCTGGAGAGCCAGGACAAGGGGGAAGGGGTCCACACTGATAAAAAGTGGGGTTAGATGGGATATTGGGAATTAGGAATTGTTCCCTGGCAGCGTGGGCGGGCCCTGGCACAGGTGCCCAGAGCAGCTGGGGCTGCCCCTGGATCCCTGGCAGTGCCCAAGGCCAGGCTGGACATTGGGGCTGGGAGCAGCCTGGGACAGTGGGAGGTGTCCCTGCCATGGCAGGGGTGGCACTGGGTGGGCTTTAAGGTCCTTCCCACCCAAACCATTCTGGGATTCTGTGCTGACCCTGTGGGTGGTGGGGCAGCCCTGGCAGCAGGGACAGAGCTCCCTGGGGCACTGCAGATGCCAAGGGGATGCATTCCCTCGGTGCTGGTGGATCCCAGTGTTGAGAAGGCCCTGTCCCTGTGTCCGGGCAGCCAAACCCCCCCTGCTGGCCCTGCCCCATGTCCTTGGGTGGGCCCTGAGCAGGGCACGGCATCTGTGGCTCCCGGGAGAGCAGCGTCCGTTCCAGGTGAATATTAATCCTAACAGGAGGAGGCAGAACCATTGTTTACCCTGCTTTTGTTAATCAGTTTGTTTCCCTTCGTGATCCCAAAATGAAATTAAAAGGCTCTGTTTACATTGCTGAATTATCATCTGCTCCAGCAGGTAAAGCACTTTGGTGGAGAATTAATGGAGCCGCGGACAGATTTGTGTCAAAAATATGTGCATATTTTCCCAGCAAAGGATTTGTTTAACTGAGCTAGAATCTCATGGCTTTGTGTTTAAATAAAACATCAGCCACCAGCCACCCACAAAAGCTGCTGGAGGCT
The DNA here is from genome assembly GCF_037042795.1 of Molothrus aeneus. Classification (NCBI taxonomy): domain Eukaryota; kingdom Metazoa; phylum Chordata; class Aves; order Passeriformes; family Icteridae; genus Molothrus; species Molothrus aeneus. Next base: position 721,044 of record NC_089663.1, read on the forward strand.
GTGGCCCTGGAACGAGTTCACCTTTAAAACAGCTGAGCTGGAGCCTTTTCTCCTGCTGCATTCTGAGGTGATGCTCCAGGAGCAAAGGCACCCTTGGAGTGCAGCTGAAGGATTTGTAATCTTCTCCAAGGAAACACCCAACCCTAATACCAGGGAAACACAAGGGAATGTGCACAGGGTTCATCCTGCAGCTCTTCTGCTGAATTGTCCTGGGGGCAAGGTGGGAATTTCTGTCAAATTCTCTCCTCTTGTCCCACAGCATAACCCAGCACAGGGCTGGGCCCTTGCACCTGCCTCAGAAGGCTGAAAAATATCCAATTCTGCTCAGTTTTGCTCCAGCTGCACTAAATTTATAAGCCAGCACAAGGAAGACAAGATCTAAAAACCAATTTAGCAAAAAATAGCCTTTGCAACTAAAAATTAATGCTTGGAAAGGCCTAAATGAAGCTTGAAAATAGCTTTTTTTTTCCCCTCTCCAGCCGATGATTCACGTGCCTATTTGCAAACAATTCAAATGCAGTAAATTGAGAGGAAATATAAATCAGGTTCCTAAGTGAAGCTGCATAAATCCAATAAATGATTGATGAGAGGATCCTGTTTGAAGGCGCTGCTGTCTGTCTCCAGTGCTGAGGCAGAAAATAACGGGGCCTCCTCCTCTTTGGCCCTGGCCAGTGGAGCAGGGTGCAGTGACCCCCGATCCCCCCGTGCCCCTGGCCACGCTGCCCAGGCAGAGCTGCAGAATGAGCCTGTGCCCACCCCACAGATCCCTGTGGGCTCTCCCTGGGCAGGAGGAGCAGGAATGGGCAGAGGAGCCAGAGCTGCCAGGGCAGCCCTGCAAAGGCTTCAGTGCTCCCCAAGAAATGTGGCACTGTGCCTTGGTTTGAACAGACAGGTGTCTGCTAAAGAAGGCAGGAGCCTCCCCTGAAATGGAAAATGTAAATCCCCTCCTCTGAATTGTTGTAATTTTGGAATTAAGGGGCTCTTGGGCAAAGATATGGGAGCAGGAATAACAGTTCATTACTAGGAAAAATAAAAATACAAATGCAATAGTACAAAAAAAGAAAACAAACCACAGCCAGAGTCAGACCATGCCCTGTCCCCTGTGTGCCAGGGGGTGGCACAGCCCCATCCCATGGGGGCTCAGCCCTCCTGCAGTGCCAGCTGTGCTGCTGCTGGAGCAGGGATCCTGCACAAGGGGGGAGTTTTCCTCTGCAGCTCCGGGGCTGCTGGAGATGGGCCTGGGCTCCCTCTGGCCATGCAGGGCAGCAGAAGCTGCTCCTCTGGGAATGCACTGGGCAAAGGCTGCTGTGCTGTGCCAGGCTCACATTGGATCCAGGTAGGAATGCTTGGCTCCTGCCCTGGGCGCAGCATCTCCCCATGGGATGATGGAATTGGATCAGCCCTGCAGGGACACTCAGTGGCCATGGACAGCAGAGATCTCCTGCAGGGAGGATTGGCTGGGGGAGAGATAAAGGAAAAACTGCCCCATGGACAGCAGAGAACTGCCCCAGCTCTGACACATGGGGACAGAACACAGACATTGCCTTGCAATCCAGGGCACACTGACTTCTCACAAGGGCATGGAGTGAGGGGACAGGGGGCGTGGCTGTAACTGGGATGCAGTAGATTTAGATGGGATATTGGGAATTAGGAATTGTTCCCTGGCAGGGTGGGCAGGCCCTGGCACAGGTGCCCAGAGCAGCTGGAGCTGCCCCTGGATCCCTGGCAGTGCCCAAGGCCAGGCTGGACATTGGGGCTGGGAGCAGCCTGGGACAGTGGGAGGTGTCCCTGCCATGGCAGGGGTGGAATGGGATGGGACTTAAGGTCCCTTCCCACCCAACCCATTCCATGGATCTGTGGTTCCATGGAGCTGATGCAATGGCTCAGGAGCCCCTCTGGCTCCAGGGGAAGGAGCAGCCCTGTCCTGCAGAGGACCTGCTGGTTCTGCAGTAGGACCATGCTGTGTCCCTCCACTCTCATGGCAGGTCCTGGGGAGAAGCTCTGGTCCCTCTGTGCTCTCGGGGACACTGGGCTGTGTGTCCCCTGCTGGCACAGAGGAGCTCCCAGCTCCCTGCCCAAGGGCAGCACGAGGGCGGCTGGAGCTGGTGCATTCCCAGAGGTGATGGCTGTGGCAGATGAATGGTAGCACAGAGACCTGAAAACCCTTCCAAAAATTCATCCAGGAGCTGCCCCAATCCAGTCAGGGCTCCTGCAGTCTGTCCCAGGGCTGGTGGCATGCTGTGTATCCAAACCTTTACTTGGAGCTCAGGGGATAAGCAGTGTCCATCTCTCAGGATACATCTGGAGGTGGGGGAATAGCCAGGGCATGGCAGCTGGTCAGCAGGGAGGGGCTGTGGCCACATCACCTTTCTCACATGAAGTTCTTGGTCACAGAATCCCAGGATCACTGAGGCTGAAAAATCCCCCCAGACCATCAAGTCCCAGCTGTGCCCAATCCCCACCTTGTCCCCAGCCCTGAGCTCTGAGTGTCCTGTCCAGGCCTTCCTTGGACACCTCCAGGGATGGGCACTCCAGACCTTCCTGGGCAGCTGTGCCAGTGCCTGACCACCCTTTCCATGAAGGAATTATCGCAAAATCCACCCTGCCCCTGCCCTGGCCCAGCCTGAGGCCGTTCCCTCTGCTCCTGTCCCTGTTCCCTGGGAGCACAGCCCGACCCCCCGGCTGTTCCCTCCTGGCAGGAGCTGTGCAGAGCCACAAGGGCCCCCTGAGGCTCCTTTGCTCCAGGCTGAGCCCCTGCCCAGCTCCCTCAGCCTCTCCTGGGGCTCCAGCCCCTTCCCAGCTCCGTTCCCTGCCCTGGACACACTCCAGCCTCTCAAGCTCCTTCTTGAATTGCAGGGCCCAGAACTGTGCGCAGCCCTCGGGCCCTCAGCAGTGCCCCAGGATCCTCATTCCCCGTGTCCCAGAAGCTCTGGTGGGCAAGGCCGGAGCAGGGCGGGTCTGTGTCCCCGGCCGGAGCTCCTGTGGGAGGGGCAGGGCAGTCGGTGGATCCTGCTCCTCCTAAACCCCTCTAAAACCCGCCCAAACCTCCTCCAAACCCCCCAAAGCCCTCCCAAGCCCAGCCTGCAGGGAGATAGATCGGCAGCAGCAGCAGCAGCAGCTGTTGGAAAAGCCCCCAGGGCAGAGTCTGGAAATGGAGATTCCAGCTGCCAGCACCCTGCCCCCAGCACGGAGCTGAGCCCAGAGCATCCTCCCCAGTGCCCTCGGGTGCCCTGGCGCCCGTCCTGCTGCCATTGAACGGTTCCAGAGGGCTGGCAGAGCGGGATGGGTCACAGCAGCCCTGAGGGCACGGCAGGAGCAGCTTTTTCCATCCCCACTGAGATGGGAGCATCAGAACGGGACCAAGCTCAGAGGAGTCACTCTGCAGCCGTGTGGAGCAGGATCATCTTGGGGTGCCACCTTTTCCATGTCTCCCCAAGCCCTCTGAGGGACCATGGGGACCGTGAGGGGCAGGGCTGTGCCCCACCAGTCCAGAGCAGATCTCTGTACAGACCTTTCACCTCACTGCCCTCATCCTGCCCCACCAGCAGCATCCCAAAAACGTGAGGAGTGAGGATGAGCTGTTTAGGAGGCATCAGTGCAGCCAGCATTGCAATGCCAGGGTGCTGGGAAGAGCCTGAACACAATCCAGAGCCTTGGCATTGGGAGGTTCAAGCATTTTTTCAGCATGTGACAGGCCAAGGCAGCTGCCACCAGCTCCTGCTCCCAGCCTGGCATAAATCAGCAGCAGAGGAACAAGGTGACTTGTCTCCACTCCAGGTTGTCCCTCTTTGGAGCTGGCACTGACACAGTTTTCATGAAAAATTTATTTTGCAAGAAAATGGGTTTTCAATCAAAGCAAGCATTTCTGCATGAAATATTATTTACATTGACATTTCCCCATTTTTTCTCAATGATACACTTCTCTTCCTTCCTTCTCCCACTTTCTTCCAAAGAGACGAGCCCAAAAATAATTCAGAGGCAGTGTTAATTTTTCAGTGAAAGTGTCTGGCTTTGGGTAACAGAGGACTGCATATTTTGAGAGAAAATCAAATATTTTCCCTCCAAAGTGAGAAAAAGTGAGTTTTCAGAAATGAAACCATCAACTGGTAATGAAGTGGGGGTATCAGAACGATCTGGGGAAGGGTTTGCAGAGAGGAATGGGGGATGCTGTGTCCCAGAGCAGCTCTGGGCACGGGGAGGGGACAGCAGTGTCCCTGCCCTCGGGTCCATCTTCCTCCTCATGACCCAGAGCCCACAATGTGACAAATTCATAATCTGCAGCAGAAATAATCCAATGCATTTTCTTTTTTTTTTTTTTTAACAGAAAAGGGGGAGGTGTTGTCTTGCACTAAATGGTTTATTTAGTTGTTGTTTTGCCCATCTCCTGCTCCTGCCCAGTCCTTGGTTTGAGCCTAAGGAGGCTCGATGGGGCATCTAATTGAGGCACCTAATTAAGGCACCTAATGAATCCACTCTGGTGGCACAGGAGGGTGGAGGCACCGTTCTGGTCCCTGGGGACAGCAGCTCCCACATTCCCACAGGTCCCACGTGGGCTGGCTGCTGCTGGGGCCATGCCAGCCCCTGGTGCCCTGGATTCAGCTTCCTCTGCCCCATTTCTGCCTGGCACATCCAAGTGCTCAGCTTTCCAAAAGTATTCCACAGGCAAAGGCTTTGCTTCTCCGAGCCACAGGGGATCATCCCTGCCTGTGCCTGGATCCAGAGAGCAGCACCTGCAGGTTCTGCACCCTCTGGGTGCTGGGCTCCCCTTGTGGGGCTCAGGGCCAGCCTGGGGGACTCCAGGGGCACTTGGAATGTTCAGCTGGAGCAGAGGACACTGAGCTCAGAGCTCACCAGGGGCTGCAGCTCCTCCCAAGGGCAGCTCCAATCTCTGCCCTGGGACAGGGACAGCACCCAGGGCATGGCTGGGGCTGGGCCAGGGCAGCTCAGGCTGAGATCAGGGCAAGGTTCTTCCCCCAGAGGGTGCTGGCACTGCCCAGGCTGCCCAGGGAATGGGCACAGCCCCGAGGCTGCCAAAGCTCCAGGAGCCTTTGGGCAGCGCTGCCAGGGATGGACAGGGTGGGATTATTGGGGGTCTGGGCTGGATGATCCTGTGGGTCCCTCCAGCTCAGGAGATTCCATCATTCTGTGAGGCCATCACCTGTGATCCCACAGCAGCCCTGAGCTGGGTGTTCATCCCCTCTCCCTGAGCCAGAGAGGAACAAAGGTGCTGGAGCCAGAGAGGGTCTGAGGCCATGGGCAGGCAGAGCAGCTGGAGCTGAGGCACTGCCCCATTCCTGCACAGGGATGCTCCCAGCTGCCCTTCCCAGGAGCAGAGCCAGCTCCAGAGGGGCCTGGGGGAGGCTCCCCGTGCCAGCTGTGGCTGGCAGCTGGCTGGGCATGCGGCCTTGGGAAATTCTTGCTATTTTCCAGCTCTTGCTCTTTTGCAGGGCTAGCAGAATTTCTCAGTGTGGAGACATTTGTCAATTTGCATAATTAAAGCACTGCAAACTCATCCAGATTCACAGATCTCTGCGCTGGCTCCCTGGAGACTCCCCACTCCTCTCCCATGAATTATTTATCGGCAGTGCTGGTTCTAACAGGGCCCTTTGTCTGCGCCTTTGCTCCACATTTCAGAGCTCCCAGGTGGAGATGAGGAGGCTCCCCCGAGGCAGAGCTGGGGACAGGAACAGCTCCGTGTCCCACAGCCCTGTCCTTCCACTCTGCTGGGTGGGATCCACGGGAATTCCTGGAGCTGCAGGGCTGCTGTGCAGAGGGAGCTGGAGGTGTTTGGTCCAAGGCTGGGCTCCATGGTCCTGGAGCTCTTTTCCAGCAGCAGGGATCCTGTGAGTGAGTGAGCAGCGGGGATGCTGTGACTGAGCTTCCTGTGCAGATGGAGGTGTTGCAGCAGGGCAGCCCCAGGGCTGTCCCCACACTGCTTCAGGCCTTGGCTGTATCATCAGCTCAGGGTGCCTGGTACCTCTGTCCCATGTCCCAGCCTGTCCCTGCATGGGACCTGAGGGCTGGGGATGTCCCTCCATGTCCCCTGAGCTGGCACTGCTGGGGCACCTCCAGTGCTGGGGCAGCTCTGGGACCCTCCTGACAGGAGAGACCTGGAGGGGTTGGAGCGTGGCCAGGCCAGGGAACGGAGCTGGGAAGGGGCTGGAGCCCCAGCAGAGGCTGAGGGAGCTGGGCAGGGGCTCAGCCTGGAGCAAAGGAGCCTCAGGGGGCCCTTGTGGCTCTGCACAGCTCCTGCCAGGAGGGGACAGCCGGGGGGGTCGGGCTGTGCTCCAGGGAACAGGGACAGGAGCAGAGGGAACGGCCTCAGGCTGGGCCAGGGCAGGGGCACGGTGGACACCAGGAGGAATTTCTGCATGGAAAGGGGGGTCAGGCCTTGGCACAGCTGCCCAGAGCAGTGCTTGAGTGTCCATCCCAGCTTTCCAGCAGCCACGTGGATGTGGCACTTGGGGACAGGGGTCAGTGGTGGCTGTGGCAGTGCTGAGCTGACAGTTGGACTCAATGGTCCTACAGGGCTTTTCCATCATTAACAACCCTGGGATTTCATGGTTCTGGAAGGAAAGGGGCAGTCTGAGTGCTTACTCTGACCCTGTGTGCTCCCAATCTCAGGGGCTGCTTTGCCTCTGGTGAGAGCACCCAGTGATGACTTTCTAGAAACCACAATTCCCTGGGTCAGGTCCAGGAAAAAATGGAGATAACATGAGGGAACAGCCAGAGGGAGGGAGAAAGGCAGGAGCAAATGGTGAGTACACAGAAACCTTGCCTGTGTTTGCAGGCTCTCCCTGCTGGAGTTGAGTGTGTACTTGTAAATCCCACAGCAGAGGAATACAAATATTTGTGCTGCAGAAACACTTCCCATGAACTCCTGGAGCTCCCCTGCTCAATTCCTTCCAGCCTTTCACAGGCCTCTTGTACTTCCTGGGCTGTGGGACATGGAGCTGCTTTTGCAGGGACAGGAAAGAGGGAAAATGGTTTTGAATTTAAATAGGAGAGATTTAAATTAGATGTTAGGAAGGAATTGTTCCCTGGCAGGGTGGGCAGGCCCTGGCACAGGTGCCCAGAGCAACTGGGGCTGCCCCTGGATCCCTGGCAGTGCCCAAGGCCAGGCTGGACATTGGGGCTGGGAGCAGCCTGGGACAGTGGGAGGTGACCCTGCCATGGCAGGGGTGGCACTGGATGAGCTGTAAGGTCCCTTCCCACCCAAACCATCCCATGATTTCTCTGTTTCCCTGGATCTCTCAGTGGTGCCTGCAGAGCAGTGTGGGGCTGAAGCAAGAATGAAATCAGAACTCAGAGCTAGAGCTGAGTAATTCCAGGTAAATCTGGGTGGCAGCTGCTGAGTGCAGCTTTGCTGGGCTGGGTGCAGGTCCTGGGGTGGAGCAGGGCAGCAGGGGGTGATGCTGGCACATGGAGGGCTCCAGGGAAACCAGAGTGGCACCTTCCAACCCGACAGCCCAGACTGCCCTGTCAGCCTGGGGCTGGAGCTGCTCTGCTGAGGGAGTTGGCAGCTTCAAACTCAGCCCTAAGAAGGTGCAGTGTGCCCAGACTCCAGGTGCCTGTGCAGTTCTCATCCCTCCCTGCCCAGGAATAAGGATTCAATAGCACCAGCACTTGTTCTGTGAGCTCCTGGGCAGTGGCAGCCCCATGAGCAGGAATGGCCCATCCCTGAAGGTGTCCAAGGGCTTGCAGCAGCCTGGGACAGTGGGAGGTGTCCCTGCCCAGGGCAGGGAGGTGACATGAGATGGGCTTTAAGGTCCCCTCTGTTAGGAAAATTAACCCACAAACACCAGCGGTTAATGTCCAAAAAGGAGACAGAGGAGTCCTTTGACTTTATTGCAATCAAGGGAGAGGCCATGGGGCATTCCCCTGGGGTATCTCCAATTTTTGGAGGACACAGTCTCCTTTTTATCCCAATTTCCCAGCCACATTTCCCTTCTCTCTTTCCCCATTTCTGAGGTACTTGAGAGGTTCAGACTCCCTGATATACCTGATACCAAAGATCCCCTTCTAATGTATAACCCTCCCTGTTAATTTTTAATTCTTATGGAATTTAGGGGTTTTCCTTCCCCATTGTTTCTTTCATCTTTCAATGTCTAATTTCATTTATCAGCAAACCTAAAGTTTATTTGTAAAAGCAAATCTCTTTTTCCATTCATTAATCAGTGGAATCCTTCCCATTGTTTCTTTTATCTCCCAGTGCTGGTTTTATCTACCAGCAGACCCACAGCTTGTTTGGAAAGACAAATCCACCATTCCTCTCACCTCCCACCCAAACCAGTCTGGGATTGGCTGAACTGGGAGCACTGGGAGTTGGCGCTGGCTGGGAGATTCATGGTGGTTTTTTGTCAGGAGCCCTTGTGGCCATGGCAGGGGGCTGAGAGCTCTGCTGGGGATGCTGGGGAGGTTTCCCTGCATGGAGAGCTGCAGGCTGGCCTCTGGGGGCTGCAATGTTTATTTTGGCCAGCCCAGCGCCGCCGGCTGTGCTCATCACAAGGTGTGATCACGCCTGCAGAGAGGCCTCCAAGAATCATTTTCAGCTCCCATCCCCTTGGTTCCAGCAGACAAGGCGAGAAATGGTACAATGCAGTTGGGGGCTATTGTGAAAAGCCTCTGCAAAGGATTTCTCACAGTGTGATGGAAGCTGGAATACTCATCTGGGCTCCTCTGGTTCTTTATTTTTATTTATTTATTTATTTATTTATTTATTTATTTATTTATTTGGTTTTCCCAGAGCCTGCTGTTGCTGATGTATTATTTATACAGCAGGAAATTAGACTCTGAGGACTCAAGTATTCTTCAAATAAGCTTCCTAATTCTGTCAATTAAGAATGCACAGGCTGCTGGGGTTCTGGCAGGGGATGAGCTGTGCAGGAGTGAAAGCTGCCCCTGGTCATTGCTCTGATGTGCTGCTGCAGAGATTTTCAGCTGGAGGAAAAAATCTCTTGGTCCCAAAATCAAAGGTGTGAGGTGCTGGGAGCGTTCTGTGGAGCAGCTCTGGCTGGTCCCAGGGGCACAGACAGCTCCCTGTGCTCTGGCAGGGGGATGCTGGAGTGCTGAGTGTGTGGTCACTCCCTGCTCTGCTCTGCAGTGAAATCTGGGGCCTTTCCTTGCTGGTAACAAACAGCCAGGGCTGGGAGCCTGTCAGGGATGAGTTTGGGGTCATTTACTCCCTAATTAATGCAGTAATTCTTCATGTGCTCCCGGTGTAGCTCTAGAGCAAATTAGTTAATGTGTAATTAATACATAAAAGAGCATCTTTCCTCCTTCACTGCCTTTCTTTGACCAAGCACTTCTAAATGAGTTTGGAATTCTCCTTCTGCAGCAGGGCTGGGCACAGGGCTGCAGGATGGGCTGTTCCACCTCCCTCAGGAAGGGGAAGATGAGGGCCAGAGGGAGCAGGGAGAGCCTGTGTCCAGCATCCAGCTGGGAGTGTTGCCTTCTGTGGGAGCATCGGGGGTGGGATGGTGGGGATGGATGGAGAGCAGAGATCTCTGGGGCCAGGTCAGGAACTTGGGGTTCATTGCAAAGGGCCTGGGGGCAGGGCCCTGCTGGGAGCTGCCAGGCACAGCTGGAGCAGGGCTGAGAGAAGAGAGGGGAGAGAGGATGAGAGGGGAACAGAGTAAAAGGGTGAGAGAGTAAAAGGGTAAGAGAGCGAGGTTCCCATTGCAATACAATAAATCTTCTTCTGTGCTGAATATTCTAATTCTCACTAACCAATCTAGTACAAGATACAAATCCTACAGCATTTCCATACACCCTATAAGAATCATTACATTTCCATACTGTGTTACATTTTAAACTCTAAAATCTCCTCTTTGGGCCCCTTCTGCCAAGCTGTAGGGTCTGCTCTGACCCTTGGGCCTGTCTGCAAGCAGAGGGTGTTGTTCCATCAAAATGGGATCACCTTCAGCTGGCCACACCATTGTTTTCCAGTTGTTCAGTAACTGAGGGATCTCAAAGCTTGCTTTCATTTCAATCTCACTTATAGTTTCTATATTCTTACAATCTTTTGCCAGACAATCATATTGATAAGGCTTTCCTGTTCCATCTTCCCCAACAGCCTTCACCTGCAGAGGGCTCAGCCCAGCTGTGCCCCAGCATTCCAGAGCCAGGGAAAAGCCCCGGGGTCGCTGGGCTCAGGGAGTCTCTCCAGCACATCTCAGTGTTCTGGAGCATTCCTGCACAGGAACCCAGCACAGGCAGAACTGGATGCTTGTCCTGCCCTCGGGCAGCTGTGAGAAAGGTGATACCTCTGAGGTGTCCCCTCCTGCCTGTCCTGACCTGGACATGTCCCTGCCACCACCGGCACTGCCTGGCTCTGCCTGAGGGAAGGAGCTTTATGGCTGCAGCACAGTTTTTCTTTTTTATCATTGCTGTGGATTTAATGTCCACTGCAAACGCAGATCTCTGCATCTGGAGGAGGGGTGGAGGCTGTTCTGCCTGCTCTGCTCAGGAAGCCCTCAGGAGGACAGGGACACAGCCTCAGGTGCTGCAAGGGGACAGGACAGGACTGTCACAGCAGGGCAGGGTGGGCTGGGGGATCCCCCTGCTCCTGGGGGCTGCCAAGGGAATCCAGGGCAGGATGGATTCCCGTGTGCCCTGGGAATGTGGAACCAGCCCTGTGCAGGCAGAGATGTCCCCAGCACCCTGCACCCTTCCCAGTCCCCAAAGGCTGGCAGGGGACACAGCCTGGGCCAAGTGACCTGGGGATCCTTCGCCACAGGGCAGAGAGAAATAATTCCCACTGAGGGTTCTGTGACCCTTTGTGCCCTTGGATCCCCCTCCCTCTCCTCTCAGCTAAACAAGTGTCTCCTCCCAGCCCTCTGCAGCCCCATCCTTGTGGAAAACGAGCAGAGCTGGGAGCACGGCTGTGACTGTGGAAGCAGTTTGTGCTCCTGATGGCAGTGCAGAGAGATGGGTTGGGATGGGATGGGATGGGATGGGAGGGGATGGGATGGGATGGGATGGGATGGGATGGGATGGGATGGGATGGGATGGGATGGGATGGGATGGGCTATCCCAGCCCTTTGGACTCACATCTCAGCAGCCCCCAGCCCTGGTGAGCTGCAGGAGGTGCCTGGGAGGTGGATGTGGGGCACGGCCTCTCCTGCTCTCCATGCAGCCAGAGCCAAACCCCAGCTGTGTCCCTGTGCAGGCAGCTGGGCACCAGCAGCAGAGGTGCTGCAGGGTGGCAGTGACCCTGCAGTGCTGGGGGAGCGCAGTGTGGCCCCTGTGCTGCCTCCCCAGCTGCTGTGGGAGGGGGAACAGCCTGGGTGCAGCCTCAGGGTCCCTGGAGCAGGGTGGGACAGAGCAGAGCCATGAGGGGAATGTCCCACCACCCCTGATCGGGGGGCTCTCACCTTTTGTGGCCCTGGCAATGCCCAGCCCCTCCCTGGGGGTTTTCCAGGGCCTTCCTCCCTGGGAGTCCTGCCTGCCACAGGACTCAGTGCTTTTGGCCATCCCCATCTCCCCTCGGTCCTCCCACTCCTGCCAGGACGTGCTGGTGCCTTCACTGCCTCTTCCCCTGTGCTTGGTGGGGCAGGAGCAGCCCATCCTCCCCCTGGGCATCTCCTCTGGGAGAGCAGCAAATCCATAAATTGGGAGCAAAGCTCAGCTCAGACCCACAAAGGCTTCAAGGCCTGGGTTGAGCAGGAGACAAAAGCTGCCAGCAGGCTCTGGCTCCCAGCTCTCCCTGCTGAGAGGAGCTCATGGAATCTGAGCCACACGTGGCATTGGAGCTCTCTGTGCCCTTCATGCTTGTGGGGGAATAAAGGCTTTTCTTGTGGGCTCTGTGAGCCGAGCCTCTCCCTCTGCACACGTTTGCTATGGAAACCAGGCCCTGCTCTGCCAGCTCAGCCCTCAGCAGCAAGGAACAGAACCAGGGCTTGGGAGACAACAAACACCAGAGAGCCCTGAGCCTCTGCTGCGCCTCACCAGGGCACACCTGGGGCAGCTCCCTGTCTGTCTGGCCTGGCTCCCAATTTGGGAGGGCAGGAGTAGGGAGAGGGACTGGGCACAGGGAGGGCAGAATGTTGTAGTGTGTTTTTATACTTTGTAATACTTTGAAGTAGTTCTGGTTTGTATCCCCATATTTTTCCCAAATGGTTTATCCCAGACTGTACCCCCTCCCTTTACCTGTGTAATCCCTCTCCCTGGATGAGATCATCCCCAAATCCCCACCCTGGCTCTCTGTCAATCACTCAGCCTCCCATCCCCTCCATCCAGAAGTTTCAGTCCAGGATGTCGAGTGATTAGCCACAGGCTAGGGGTCAGCCCCACAAGCCTTGCCCCATACGCTGTCCTAAATGTCCATCCCCCAGTACCCATCCCTTAGGGTCACTTATTGGTCAGTAAAATGTTATCTGCTTTTGGTTTCCACCTCCCTTTAAATGTCACCTTGGCACATCTCCCTGGGGCTCTGGGCAGGAGGCCCCTGAGGTGCAGGAGCTCCTTTGGGACTCCTAATAAGACCTTGGATTAACCCCTGCTAAGAGTCAGCCCTTTATCTTCTACTGATGTCTCTGGTGTCTCTTGTGCTGCAAAGGCACCAGCCCAGGTGCCCTCAGTACCCTTGGGGCACACACAGAGAGTGTCTCCCCCCAGCCCAGGTGCCCTCAGTACCCTCGGGGCACACACAGAGAGTGTCTCCCTGCCAGCCCAGGTGCCCTCAGCACCCTCGGGGCACAGAGAGTGTCTGCCCCCAGCCCAGGTGCCCTCAGTACCCTCAGGGCACACACAGAGAGTGTCTGCCCCCAGCCCAGGTGCCCTCAGCACCCTCGGGGCACACACAGAGAGTGTCTGCCCCCAGCCCAGGTGCCCTCAGTACCCTCGGGGCACACACAGAGAGTGTCTGCCCCCAGCCCAGGTGCCCTCAGCACCCTCAGGGCACACACAGAGAGTGTCTCCCTGCCAGCCCAGGTGCCCTCAGCACCCTCGGGGCACACACAGAGAGTGTCTGCCCCCAGCCCAGGTGCCCTCAGCACCCTCGGGGCACACACAGAGAGTGTCTCCCCCCAGCCCAGGTGCCCTCAGCACCCTCGGGGCACAGAGAGTGTCTCCCCCCAGCCCAGGTGCCCTCAGTACCCTCGGGGCACACACAGAGAGTGTCTCCCTGCCAGCCCAGGTGCCCTCAGCACCCTCAGGGCACAGAGAGTGTCTCCCTGCCAGCCCAGGTGCCCTCAGCACCCTCGGGGCACACACACAGAGTGTCTCCCTGCCGTGTCAGGGCTGCCCCCCCGGTCTCTGCCGACTCGGGACCGGCCGAGGGTTCCTGAGAGGCTCGCAGAGGGACAGAGACAGCAGAACAGCAGCATTCTCCCCATTCTGCTCATTTCTAAACAGATCCTTTTCTCCTCATTATTTCTCTTCTCAGTGTTTTCCAGCCCCTCCAGACAGGGATGCACAGAAATATCAGGCAGTGTTTAAAGAGGCAGCACACTTACAAACTAGGAGATGTGTCATTAAAAGCTCGGATTATTCCTGCTGTTCTGCTTTTGCCAGGAGCGTGGTAGGGACCTGCCAGGCAGCTCCTGGGAATGTCAGAGGCTGTGGCTGAGAGGAGCTGCCCAGCCCTGGGGATCATTTTCCTGTCATTCTCAGACACCTTGGCATGGCAGGAGTGTCCTGCAGTGCTGAGGAATGGGGGAACCCAGGCTTTGCCTGCACAGCCTCTGCTGCCAGGGCTGTCCCCAGTGGAGCAGCTCTCTGCAGAGCCAGGAGGGACAGGGAGCAGGCTCTGTAAAACAGGGGGCAAATCCTCCTCCCCTCAGGGCCTCGCTGGGGGCTGCAGCAGGGGTGTGTGGAAAACACCTTCACTCTCCTGGGAACATTTAAAAAGTGTAATAAAGGACAGTTGGAGACAAGGACCACAGAGCAAGGGTTATTATGGCCCCCTGTTATCTTCGGGATACCCCTTAAATACCTTTTAATTCCATCAGCCTGTTGCATATTCATTGACCCTCATGCATAGTAAACTTTTCCCCAAACCTGTTCACACATTCCAAGAACTGTTCAGCCTGGCTCCTCCTTGGATCTGCCTTTTTAGAGTGTGTGCATTCCTTGGCTGTGGTTTTAGTCCTATTTTACCACCTCCAGTTTTTGGGCCTTGCTCCACACTGCCTTCAGCCAGTGAGTGCTGATGGTTGGCAGATCTGTCCAGGTGTGCTCATCCTGTGTTCACTGGGTGTTATCCCATCCCAGCAGGCACTGTAACACAAGCACACTGATATCAGCTATTGCACTACTCTGTCTAGGCTTAATTAACAGCAGAAATAAAACCTAAATCAGAGTTACTTTAACACTGCACATATAAATCAATTTTAATATTTGCAAAAAGCCAATATTATGATATGTATCTATAACAGGTGTCACTGCAAAAAAAACAAAAAAAAAAAGAGAGGTCAGCCCCATGTGGATGTGTACATCCAACCTCTTTGTCCAGTGATGTTTATTTGATCGTTTGAAAGTCCCTGCAGGTCACCTTTGCCCGCAGTGGAGTCCAGGCTGGTGTTTCCTCATGAGCAGCAGTGTCCCAGAGCCTGGAGCCCAGAGTGATGCCCTCCTCTAAAGCCCAGTGATGAAATGCAGCTACAAAGCTACAAACACCCCCCGACCTCTGGCGTCTGTGGGGCACAGCAAATCCGTGCTCGAACCACAGCTGGCCCTTGAAAAGGGGGAGAAGAATCCACGCTCGCCTGGCTCAGCCCCAGGAGCCGGTCTGGGCAGTCCCCGGCTCTCCAGCCAGGCCCACATTTCAGGCAGGAACGCCTGAGCTGCCTCTGCGGCCACTCCAGCTCTGTAAATCAGCTCCCCCCGCCCGCCTGCCTCCCCAGGAGTGCTTAAATCAACCCTAAATGAGCTCTTTTAAGGAAATGCGGGCAATCAGCGCTGAGTTATTGCGAGGCACAAGGGCTTTCTTAAAAGCGACGAGCACTTATTGGTCATCTGCACTCCAGAAGGCACAGCCCTGTAAATCAGAGCCCGCGGGCCAGCCTGGAGCTCAGCCTGTGCTGGAGCATTGTCGGCATTGTCCTCCCTGCCTGCTGGCTTTTCAAACAATCCTCTGTCCTTCCAAACCATTTCCTGTCCTTCCAAACAATTTCCTGCCTTTCCACACCATCCTCTGTCCTTCCACACCATCCCCTGTCCTTCCACACCATTTCCTGTCCTTCCACACCATTTCCTGTCCTTCCACACCAACCTCTGTCCTTCCACACCATCCTCTGTCCTTCCACACCATCCCCTGTCCTTCCACACCATTTCCTGTCCTTCCACACCAACCTCTGTCCTTCCACACCATCCTCTGTCCTTCCACACCATTTCCCGTCCTTCTAAACCATTCCCTGCCCCTCCACACCATCCCCTGTCCTTCCACACCAACCTCTGTCCTTCCAAACCATTTCCTGTCCTTCCACACCATTTCCTGTCCTTCCACACCATCCTCTGTCCTTCCACACCATTCCCTGTCCTTCCACACCATCCTCTGTCCTTCCACACCATTTCCTGTCCTTCTAAACCATTCCCTGCCCCTCCACACCATCCTCTGTCCTTCCACACCAACCTCTGTCCTTCCAAACCATTTCCTGTCCTTCCACACCATTCCCTGTCCTTCCACACCATCCCCTGTCCTTCCACACCATTCCCTGTCCTTCCACACCATCCCCTGTCCTTCCACACCATCCTCTGTCCCTCCACACCATTCCCTGTCCTTCCACACCATCCTCTTCAGTGCTCAGCTCTGGTTTTGAGCCCTTCTCCTGCTCTTTCCACACTGCCCTGCTCGGAGCCTACAGGAAATCGGAAAATCATGGAAAATGTGCCCTGTTCCTGAGGAAGGGCTGTTGCTCTCTGCAGGGCTGGTGTGATTGGGGGACCTGTCCCTGAGCCTTTCCTCACCCACCCTGTTTGCCAACAGCTGCAAACCTCAGGAGCAGGGAAGGAGATTCCCAGAGAGCACAGTTTGGGATATTTCAAACCCCTCCTTCTCTCTGAGGTTCAGCTAGAGTTCATGTTTCATCTTTTTTGCCAGAAAAATAAAATATCATCATAAAGTTGTGAGGAGCCCCTGAATGCAGAAGCTGGCACCTCAGACAGTGCTCAGTACCCTGAGATCAGTGGTAAAGCCTGAAATGTGCTGAGAGCTGCAGCGTGGGAGTGCCTCACATCCCCTGCCTTGGGGCTGAGCTCAGGGGGGCTCCTGCCCCTCCCTGCCTCTCCTCCTGAGCCTGAGGAGCAGGGATGCTCCAGGGATGCTCCAGGGATGCTCCAGGGATGCTCCATCCTGTGTTTAACAGGAACACAGACACTCCCCACAGCCTGATCCCATCATTTCCCTGCCGGGGCTGGCAGTGAGTGACAGCTCTGTCACCTCCCTGAGGGAGTCATCCCCCGTGGGTCAGCCTCTGCCAAGGAAACCACAGGCCATGTTTGGACTTCCTTCTCTGGATTCTCCTGCTTTAAAAGCATCTCAGAGTTCCCTCTTGTCTGTAATGTCAGGGCAGTGGCTCTCAGGAGTTCACAGTTTATTGCAGGACACGTGAGCAGTCTCTGTTTTGTCCTGCACGTTCGAAGAATCAGTCAGAGTTCTTCAGTTCTTGGTATTTATTTTATCTTATCTAGAAAAATGTTTCTCCTGTCCAGCTGAGGTCCACTCAGCAGGACAGCCAGAGGCACTCTGCCTGCCCCCAGGGCAGTGTTATCTCTTTATACTAAAAACTTTGTGTACAATTCCTTTCCAATACCTATCACCTGTGTTGGACAGTGAGCTTCTACTCTAAACCAATCCCAAAGTGCCACCATCACAGCAGAAGATGGAGGTAGAGAAGAAGAAGAAGAAGAAAGGCTGGACCTGCCCAAGTCCCTCCATCTTGTCCCCAAAACCCCTATTCTAAAAACCCCAAAATCTACTTTTTCACCCAGTGATAATTTTATTATTACACTACTTAAACTTCTGTGGCTTTCAGGTCTTCATACAAAGCTGGTAATTTGCTGCACAGGTCATAATCAAACCCACAGGTGCTCTGGGCTGTGTGCCAGGGTCTCTGAGCCCCCTGGCAGGGGTCCTGGCAATTCTGGACACCCAGAGGGTTGCACTGAGTTCTGACAAGTGGTGATAAATGTCATCTGTCCCCCAGGATACCATACCTGCAGCCAGCTGTGGGTTTCTGGCAGGCTGGGGCAGTTTTGGGGTGCAGAAAGGGCAGCAGGAGCTGGAGTTCAGCACAGGGAGAGGCTGCAGGAGCAGTGGGAGGGCAGAGCTGAGTGGCAGCTGTCAGGAGATCAATGTCTGGGGATGAGAAACCCTCAGTGACCTCGCTCTCTCCAGGGCCTGGCACTTCACTGAAGTATTTATTATTTTTCCACACCGAGTGTGCCCTCTTGGGTGCCCAAACCTGGTCATGGTCACCGAACCAACCCCAGCTCCCAGGCCCTGCAAGGGGCTCTGAGGTGTCCCTGGAGCCTTCTCCTCTCCAGGTGAGCACCCCCAGCTCTCCCAGCCTGGCTGCAGAGCAGAGGGGCTCCAACCCTTGGAGCATCTCTGTGGCGTCCTCTGGACTCTCTCCAGAGCTCTGAATCCTCCTGCTGTTGGACCCAGGGCTGGGGCAGTGCTCCAGGTGGGCCAGGGGTCAGCAAAGCATGTGAACTCCAAATAATTGGTGACAGCTTGACGGTGACACCTCCCTGAGCTTTGCCATCAGGCTCAGAAGTGGGGGAGCCAAGGCAGAGGCTGCAGATCCATGGCCAGCAGCCACCCCAAAAGATGGACAGGTGGGAAGGGAGAAGGGAGGGAAGTGGTGATCTGCAGCTCTTCCTTCCCATCCCAGATGCATCAGGCAGAGCAGGGGTCCCAAGGGAGCAAGCAGAGCACAGCAGGAGCACACAGGGGGGAAGGAACCCTTCTCCCTGCCCTTCTCAGTGCAGCACTTCTGCTTTTTAATTCCCAGCTGTGTCGTGTCAGATACAGGAACAGTCCTCAGAGCAGGGCCTGGAATAAACCTTCTCCTTCTGCTCTCTGTCCTGCTCTCGGTTCATCTCCCGCCTCATTTGCTGCAAGCTCTGGTTGTATTTGTCATGGCAGAACTGTTTCAATTTCCAGTTCTCCTTGACAAGGCTCCTGACCCAGCCCATTTGCTGCTCTCAAATCCGCTTGGATGTGGCTGAGAGCTGGACAGCTCCATGCTCAGTGCCCTCCCTTTCTCTGGAGCCTCCCACCAAGCCCTGAGGTGCTCAGGGATGCACAGGCACAGCTTTGAGCAGGGGGATTTGCCTGGAAAGTGCAGGTGGACAGAGTTTCACAGGACACCAGGAGCCTCTCCTCATGCTGTAATGCTCCTGCATCAACATTTTCACTGTGAATTGGTGTAGGGGCTGTCTTTTGAAGAAACTGGTGATTTTTAACCTGCCCATGGGGTCTGACAGCTCTGCTCCCAGGGTTTATGTGCCT
This sequence comes from Molothrus aeneus, assembly GCF_037042795.1. Classification (NCBI taxonomy): domain Eukaryota; kingdom Metazoa; phylum Chordata; class Aves; order Passeriformes; family Icteridae; genus Molothrus; species Molothrus aeneus. The sequence goes on from NC_089663.1 coordinate 739,501, forward strand.
TGGAGAGCACCTGAGGGATGGCTCTTCTCGCCCAGCAGTTGTGGGAGTGTGTGAGAGTGTGTGTGCAGAGCTGTGGTGCTGGGCCAGAGCTGCAGCTGATCGTCCAAGAGGGGCTTGGTTGTTAAAAAATCCTGATTTACACCCGGGGGCTTTGCTTTCCACCCTTTTAATTCACCTTCCCATTTTCCTAGCATCTGTCCTGTGCTGCTGTTCAGAGTGTCTGAAATGTTCAGATCTCTTCATAAGCAAGACTCTCTCCATTTTCACCTTCATTTCTGCCTGGGGATGGAGCCCAGCAGTATCTGGGGCTGTTTGTGCTGTGTTTGGCAGCTGTGCCCAGCTCAGCCCCTGCCCTGTCACTGCTGAGTCAGGAACAGGAGTGAAGGTGACACACAGACTGCAGGTCTCTCAGAAGGCTGATCCAAGTTTATTAGAAACCCATTCCTTTTCATACACCTTTGCTGACTGGTCATTTAATCAACACCCCTCACACCACTGGCTAATTAAGGAGACACCCTTTGGTAAACATCTTATGAGAAACAACTGTTCCAAACACCAGCTGCAAGATTTCATTCTTACTCTGAGCTTTCCCAAAGTTCCCCACAACAATTCCTGGGAAAGTTGGACCCTGGGGCTTGGAGCAGCCTGGGACAGTGGAAGGTGTCCCTGCCATGACTGGGGTGGAATTCCATGATCTGAAAGGTCCCTTCCCACCAATTCCATGATCTGAAAGGTCCCTTCCCACCCAGAGCATTCTGGGACTCTGTGATTTGCCTGTAAAATCATCCCTCAGACCAGCACAGCACCACAGGGCAGCATTGTTTGGCCTCCTTTTTGTCATCCCTATCCAAGGGAAAGGAAGGAAAGGACGTTTAGTGCTCCACAAAAAGAAATATTTCAGGAGAAAAAGCTTGGGGAAAAGGGGACAACAAAATGCCACCTTTCCAAGGCAGAACTGTGGGCAGAGTGTGTCTGTCCCAAGTTCTGCTCTCCCCAGAGTCAGAACTTCCCTGGAATCCTCCAACTTAAAGCAGCTGCAGTCCAAGTGCTCTCTGCAGTGAAAGACTAAATGACTTACACCCTTTCCAAAGGCAGGGAAGGTTTATCAGGCTTTCTCTCTCTGCCCAGGCTGTCAATATCCACATTCCCCAGCCCCTGTCACCCCAGCCTGGGGCTGGCACTGGGCTGGCACCAGCCCTGGGGTTCCCTCCAGCCCAGGTGTCTGCAGCTGATGCAAACTTCCTGTGAAAAACCCCAATCACTTGTTTTTAAATTTTTAAAAGTTTAATAGTAATAAAATGGTTATAAAAATAGCAATATAATTAGAGTGGTAAAAATTTGAACAATTTGAATTAGGACAATATGAGACAATAGAAACAAAGAGTTATGGACAATCCGGGTACCTTTTTCTGGGCAGCATAAACCCGAACAAGGACCCACGTTAACAGAGGATTAACCCTTAAAAACAACAGCCTGTTGCATATTCATACACCTCATCCATGATGCATAAATTCCACTCAAACACAGGATTCTGTCTGGGCAGTGTCAGCTTCTTCCTCTGAATCCTGACGGGGTCTCCAGGGCTGAGCAAGGCAGGAAGAAGTTCATTTCTGCTGATAATGGAGCAATAAATTCTCTGTTTCTGAAAGATTGAGGTATCCTGTGGCTGCTATCTCAGTGTGATTCCTCTTTTTTTAAAAAAGTATCTTACATAGCATAGTTTCTATTTTAACATTTTGTTATAACCTAAAACTATATTTACCACACTACTTAAGAAAATGAATACAGCATCACTTTCAAACGTAACACATACAATATTCATTTCAATATTTGTGAAAAGCCAATGATAAAATACGAATTTTTCACACTTCCCTCTCAGTCTGAAGTTGTTTTCTCTGCCTGTAATGTCAGAGTGGCCGCAGAGGCCGTGCTCTGAAATGTCACATTGTTTGTGCTTCCTCCGGGGACACCGGGGCAGGGATTGCAGCTGAGGGTCAGCTCCCACCGTCCCTTTAAAGGCTGGGCCTTCATGCAAATGTTGGCAATGATCTCAGGCAGAGCTGTGGCCCCTTCCCTCCCCCTGCTGTCATTCCAGACAGTCCCTGGGACAGGGTGAGGGATGGAAAACCCATTCTGGGCTCCAGCTCCCCACCCCAGGGGGTGGAGAAATGCAGAAGAGGCAGAGGTGGGGCTGTGCCCTTCCAGTGGTGTCCCACTCCCTGGGCAGCTGGTGGGACCCTGTGCTCCATCAGAGTCCTTTAAGGTGCCACACATTGTCAGAATCTCCAAAATCCCAGTTACAGGGTCCCAGGGTGGCTGAGGCTGGAGGGAGCCCAGAGGGTCCCTGGTGTCCCCTGGTGCCCCAGCAGGGCCATGCCAGAGCTCAGGGCACAGCAGGGTGTGCTCACAGCTCTGCCATGGCCCCAGGGAGGAGCCCCCAGAGCCTCTCTGGGCTCTGCTCAGGGCTGGGCACTGCCCAGGGCAGCAGCTCTGCCTCCTGGCCAGGGGCAGCTCCTGGGCTCAGGCCCTGCCCGTGCCTCTGGGGCCATTGCTGGGCCTGGGGCAGAGCCTGGGGCTGCTCTGAGCCCTGCACACAGGGACAGACTGGGGGACACACGGACACACAGACAGGGACAGACTGGGGGACACACGGACACACAGACAGCGACACAGGGACACACAGACAGGGACAGACTGGGGGACACAGGGACACACAGACAGGGACACAGGGACACACAGACAGGGACAGACTGGGGGACACAGGGACACACAGACAGGGACAGACTGGGGGACACACGGACACACAGACAGGGACACAGGGACACACAGACAGGGACAGACTGGGGGACACAGGGACACACAGACAGGGACACAGGGACACACAGACAGGGACAGACTGGGGGACACAGGGACACACAGACAGGGACAGACTGGGGGACACAGGGACACAGACAGGGACAGACTGGGGGACACAGGGACACACAGGGATAGACTGGGGGACAGACAGGGACAGACAGGGACAGACTGGGGGACACAGGGACAGACTGGGGGACACAGACACACACAGACAGGGACAGAATGGGGACACACGGACACACAGACAGGGACAGACTGGAGGACACACAGACACACAGACAGGGACAGACTGGGGGACACAGGGACAGACAGGGACAGACTGGGGGACACAGGGACACACAGACAGGGACAGAATGGGGACACACGGACACACAGGGACAGACTGGGGGACACAGGGACACACAGGGATAGACTGGGGGACAGACAGGGACAGACAGGGACAGACTGGGGGACACAGGGACAGACTGGGGGACACAGACACACACAGACAGGGACAGAATGGGGACACACGGACACACAGACAGGGACAGACTGGAGGACACACAGACACACAGACAGGGACAGACTGGGGGACACAGGGACAGACAGGGACAGACTGGGGGACACAGGGACACACAGACAGGGACAGAATGGGGACACACGGACACACAGGGACAGACTGGGGGACACAGGGACACACAGGGATAGACTGGGGGACAGACAGGGACAGACAGGGACAGACTGGGGGACACACGGACACACAGACAGGGACAGACTGGGGACACACGGACACACAGGGACAGACTGGGGAACACAGGGACACAGACAGGGACAGACTGGGGGACACAGGGACACACAGACAGGGACAGACTGAGGGACACATGGACAGACAGACAGGGACAGACTGGGGGACACAGGGACAGACAGGGACAGACTGGGGGACACAGGGACACACAGACAGGGACAGACAGACAGGGACACACGGACACACAGACAGGGACAGACTGGGGGACACAGGGACACACAGACAGGGACAGACTGGGGGACACAGGGACACACAGACAGGAACAGCCAGCCAGGCACACCCAGGCACCCCCAGGGCTCAGGCCCCTCTCTCTCCCTGGGCTCCTCTCCAGGCTGAGCAGCCCCAGCTCCCTCAGCCTTTCCTGGCCCGAGCTGCTCCAGGCCCTGCTCAGCTCCAGGGGCTCCACCCCAGCCCAAACTCGGCCCTTTGCTCTGTTCCTCTCACCCTGGCAGGTTTCTCCTCTCAGACTGGGGGTTTATAAAAGCTCACAAGTCAGAAATGCAGATTTCCTGCCTTTTGTCTTTAATTTCACTGTGGTGCTGAGCTGCTCGTGCTGGGTGAGATCTGATCAGCGGTGACACAAAGTGGATTCAAACAAGTGCTGGGAGCTGACAGCCTCTTATTTATATATGGGTTTATTTTTTTAATCAGAGCCCTACACCACTGATTTATTAATTTCTGCACATCTCAGATGCACCAAGGCTTACAAGCATCTCAACAGAAACCTTTTGTGTCCCTGCTTGCCAGGGCTTTTCAATTCTCTCTTTCTCATTTAGATTTTCTTCTCAGTCTCCAGTGAATGCCACTCAGCCATGGGCTTTGCTCCTATTGTGATTGTCAGGAATGGTTGAATTCCCACCCCCAGGCAGGAGGGATCCCTTCCTTCTCCAGTTGTGGGGCTGCTCCTCCCAACATCCAGGGATTATTTTGACAGCTTAGAGAAATTGCTTTGATTTTGTGCATTAATGCTGCTCTCAAGCCTTAACACCTTTTTTTTTTTTTTCTCTCAAAGCTTGCTTTATTGCCTCCTCTCTGCTCTTCAGGAGCTGTTTTAAGTAGTCAGACTTCCACATTTGCCTTGAATATCTTCTCCCTCTTGTTTGAAGTCCCTGCCTTTGGAAAAGGGTGTAAGTCATTTAGTCTTTCACTGCAGAGAGCACTTGGACTGCAGCTGGTTTAAGTTGGAGGATTCCAGGGAAGTTCTGACTCTGGGGAGAGCAGAACTTGGGACAGACACACTCTGCCCACAGTTCTGCCTTGGAAAGGTGGCATTTTGTTGTCCCCTTTTCCCCAAGCTTTTTCTCCTGAAATATTTCTTTTTGTGGAGCACTAAACGTCCTTTCCTTCCTTTCCCTTGGATAGGGATGACAAAAAGGAGGCCAAACAATGCTGCCCTGTGGTGCTGTGCTGGTCTGAGGGATGATTTTACAGGCAAATCACAGAGTCCCAGAATGCTCTGGGTGGGAAGGGACCTTTCAGATCATGGAATTCCACCCCTGCCATGGCAGGGACACCTTCCACTGTTCCAGGCTGCTCCAAGCCCCAGGGTCCAACCTGGCCTTGGGCACTGCCAGTTCCTGAGTCCCATTGTGACACAGACTTCAAGCTGGGACTATTTTGCCCATAATTATCTGGGATTTTTTGGCTTCCCAGCTCTTTGCAAGCTGCCAGGGGTTGTCCTGGTGTGCCTTTGCTGTGTCCATGTGGTACCATCCCACACGGGGTTCCCTGTCATGGCACAGCTCAGTTCGGAGGTAAATTTGAACTGAGAGGTCACACAACATTTTCTCTCTTCTCTTCTCTTCTCTTCTCTCTCTTCTCTTCTCTTCTCTTCTCTTCTCTTCTCTTCTCTTCTCTTCTCTTCTCTTCTCTTCTCTTCTCTTCTCTTCTCTTCTCTTCTCTTCTCTTCTCTTCTCTTCTCTTCTCTTCTCTCTTCTCTTCTCTGGAAGTCCTGGAGTTCCTTCTCCTCCAGCTTAGTTAATTCACTGTCCCACACTGCTCCATCCTGTATTTCCAGGATCCTCCAGCTCTTTGGACACACAGTTAGGACATTTCCACCTGTGCTGCCCCAAGTTCACCTGTGGATAAATTCTCTCCCCCTTTCTCTGAGTTTCTTGGTGGTGTGGTTGAGGAAGAACATCAGCCCCTAAGAGCTGCTGGAGCAGGGATCAATGACAATTGGATTCTTTCTGATCGGCTCCAGGAGCCCCAGGCAAGGAGTAACATTTGGCAACAGAAGCTCAGAGCAAAAATTCCCTCCCATTCCCCCAGCTCTTCCCTCTCTCATTATCAGGCATCACCTCTCAGCTCCTGGCAGCTCCTCACACACAACTCTCTTATCTGCAGCCTTTCCCCTTCCTGATGAGCTGGAAGGAGGCTCATTTTCCCCACAAGGAGCAGTTTTCCAGCCTAGAACAATCTGCCAGCTCTTACCATAGCCCTCCCTGTCATTTCTCCATCCCCACTAAAGCTGAAACCTTCCCCAGCTCAGTTTAATTAACCTGCTATTTCCTGCCCTTCTCATTAGATCATTAACGAGATTTCTAATGAGCTGGGTGTGATGGTGGCCCCAGGGGCCTGTCCCAGCACGTGTCCTCCTCTCCATCCATCAGCCACTGAGCCCTGGGCTGGATCTCCCAGGCAGAGCAGGGATTCCTCCATGGGGTGATGTGGACAGGCTGGGTGCTGGCAGTCTGGCCAGAGTCAGATGAACTTCCCCAGGCATTGCTCTGGGAACTGTGAGAGACAACTGCTCACTCTGAAAATTTAAAGATGTTTATTAAACCTTGACAAAAACACAACAAAGGACTACATAAGGAAAAGCTGCAGCACTGGGAGCTGCCCTCATGCACACCACATGGCCCATTCATCTTCAAGATGGATGCTCAGTGTTTTATACCCCTGGGGCTGCACCAGCCAGCCCTGGCCCCTCCCAGAGTCTGTCACTCAGCTCTTCTGTGCCATTTATCAGTGCAGACTGCTTTGTACCTGCATTGGAGCTCAGGTGTTGCCATGCTGCACCCCCAAGCACCCCCAAGCTTTTCCATTCCCACCTGCCCCGTGCAAGGGACACCTGTGCAGCTTCTTTGTACCTGTCCTGGACAACAATACAGGGGGAAAGGGAACTGTGGGGAGAACAGAGGACATCTAAACTGCAATAACATAACTGTACATCACTAAAGCCTTTCTTAATATTCACACAATAGTGATCCCTTAATTGTGAGAGCCAATCATCTCATTATCCATCTATAACAGAACTTTTGAGAAAGATCAGAGAAAAAAATTAAAACAATCCTTAATCTTTACAACTAGTGTTTTAAACATGTTGTTTATTTGTAAGATGTATACCAAAAAAAGTTATTCCTAATTAACCAATAGTATAAGAAGTATTAATTAAGGACCAATCAACTCCAGCTTTGTCAGAACTATCTATTAAAAAATGTGCAATATCTAATAAACTCAACATTTTACCTTCTAAAAACAGAAGAATTTCTATCACTTCATTCATCCATCCTTAATGCCAGAAGAACAGAGAGGGGTTCCCCCAGTCCAGCAGAGCTGTCAGAAGGAGCTGCTGGTCCTGCAGTGGTGTGGTCCTGCCTGGGGGATCAGGGTGCAGGGCTCTCCCTCAGGCCAGGCTCTGAAAGGATAAAACAAAGAGATCTCCCTCCCTTGTGCTCCTTAGGGATGGTTCAGGAATGGTGCCTGGACACCTCTGCAAGGCTCTCCATGCCCAGCTGGCCAAGCAGGCCCTGCGTGCTCCACCAGCACCTGGGGACGGAAATGTGCTCCACGAGAATTCATGTGCCAGAAAAGTGCCTGGGATTTCATCTACATTTGACACCTAAACTCTAAACTTCCCAGGGAGCTGGGAGACTTGGAGAGGTGCAGGGGCAGCTGCAGTTCAGGTTCTGGCAGCTCCTGGGGACATTTGCCACTGCCAGAGGTCCCCTTGTCCCAAGGACAGGTCACTGCTGCTGCTTCACTCATGGAACCACAGAACTGTCTGGGTGGGAAGGGACCTTTAAATGCCACCCCCTGCCACCCCTGCCATGGCAGGGACACCTCCCACTGTCCCAATGTCCAGCCTGGCCTTGGGCACTGCCAGGGATCCAGGGGCAGCCCCAGCTGCTCTGGGCACCTGTGCCAGGGCCTGCCCACCCTGCCAGGGAACAATTCCTGATTCCCAATATCCCATCCATCCCTGCCCTCTGGCAGTGGGAGCCATTCCCTGGGTCCTGTCCCTCCATCCCTTGTCCCCAGTCCCTCTGTAGCTCTCCTGGAGCCCCTTTAGGCCCTGCAAGGGGCTCTGAGGTGTCCCTGGAGCCTTCTCCTCTCCAGGTGAGCACCCCCAGCTCTCCCAGCCTGGCTCCAGCCCTTGGAGCATCTCCATGGCCTCCTCTGGACTCTCTCCAGCAGCTCCAGGTCCCTCCTGTGCTGGGCCCAGGGCTGGGGCAGCTCTGCAGGTGGGGTCTCACCTGAGTGGGGCAGAGGAGCAGAATCCCCTCCCTTGGTCCCAACTCTGTGGGATCAGGCCAGGACATGCACAGAACAGAGCAGGATTTGTCCCTGGTTCCATTGTCACCCTGATTTGCTGTCACCCTCCTGCAGAGCCCCATGTGGCTCTGAGCAGGCTGTGCACAGGGGAAGAGGGTTTGGGCTGTTTTCCCAGAAAAAGGGCTGTGTGAGGGGCTGTCACCCCAAATAACAGCTAAGGAGGAAAGTAGGAAGGAAGGGGCCACAGGTGGTGAGGCAGAACCAGCAGCATCACATCCTGGGAGGAAACATTTGCACAAGCAGTGATTTAGGATTTGGGCTCTGGAGCTGAGGGGAGACTGGCTGAGCTTGCTCTGGAAAAGTCCTCCAGGAAGGGAAGGCAGAGACAGAGGCATCAGAAGTAGTGACAATTTGCAATTCCCAGCTTCACCCCAAAGCATTCCTGCTTTTCCTGTGAGAGGTCCCATGATGCCCTCCATGAGGCTGGGAGGGGATTTGCTGGACACTTTTTGTGGAGTTTTGGGGTTGAGAGGTGGGAATGCTGAGTAGGCCTGGGAAGCAAGGCTGGCACCAGGACCATTTTGGGAAATGATGTCTGGAGAGCTCCTGCTGGAGCCAGCAGGGTTTGTGCTCCTTGTCCTTGCTCCTGTCAGAAGCTGCACAGATCATTTCCCCAGGGAAAGGAGAGTTGGCTTTCACTTTGCCAGGAAAAAAAAGAGCAGGAGAACATGAGGAGATGGGTTTTTTTTGTTTTTTTTTTTTCTGCCTTCAAATCCACAAGATTTACTCTTCTTTTTCCTTGACTTGCATAATATGAGAAATCCCCCCAAAACCCTTGTGAATATGTTGGGATGAGCTTTTCCAGGCTGGAGGAGATGGGATATTCTGCTTGGAAATGAATATATTACCCATGAGGTGCCATTTGGGTGCCTGATGTTATTGCTCCTGCAGGTTTGAGCTTTCCACTGGCATTTCTGTGATTCTACTGTAATTTCTATTCATAATTTGACCAATTTCTTCCTTTTTTTCACTTGAGTTCATTCCTTTGACGAGATTATTCATATGTCCCCCACATCAGCAGTTGGTCCTTGGTCTCTCTTTCGTGCTGCAGGAGGTGAATTAAACAAAGATGGCAAATGAAATGGAAAGAAATTCACTTAGTCCCATGAAATATTAACAGGCACTTATGGGAAGGGAGCCCTGCTGGAGGGAGGGACCTGCAGGGTGGGAATTCTCTGTCCCCTGGACACTTGCAGGGCCTGGCTATGGGATGGTGATTGTCTTCAGTCAAATTTGTGGTTTGGTTCTTTCAATTGAGTGTGGTGTTGTGAGGGTTCCCAGGACAAGGTGAGAGATGAGAATTTGACTCCCAAGTTCTCAGAAGGCTGATTTATTATTTTATGATATTATAATGTATTAAAAGAAATGCTATACTAAAACTATACTAAAGAAAGAGAGAGGAGACATCAGAAGGCTGGACAAGAATGAATAATAAAAACTCGTGACAGACCAGAGTCCCGACACAGCTGGACTGGGATTGGTCATTAAGTTAAAACAATTCATGCGCTGGGTAAACAATTCTCCAAATCACATTCCAGAGGAGCAAAACAAGGAGAAGCTGAGGCTTCTCATCTTGCCAGGGGAAGAAATCCCGGTGAAGGGATTTTCCAGAAAATATCATGGTGACAATTGAGGAATGAGCCCCAGGGGCTGAGCTGAGGGCCAGGCTGAGCCTGTGTGCCTGGGGTGGCAGGGGAAGGACAGGTGGCCCTGCCACCAGGGCTGGAGGGGTGACAGCAACACCCAGCCCTGGGGACAAACAGCTCCCGTGGTAGGAGAAAATACTGATTATTCAAGGAAACCTTTTCTTTTCTCTGCAATCATCCTGAATACTCCAACAACTGTGGAGGGGGATGGCCAGCTGGGATGAGAGCCCATCCTCCAGGATGGTTTATGGACAATAATCCCACAGGGATGGATGCTCCAGCCCTTTCTCAGGAGTGAGTGTGGGAGCAGGGCCAGAACTTGCTGACAAGATCCTGGCTCTAATTCCTTATAAACCTGAAAACAAGAGGATTCCCAGAGGCAGGGAAGGCTAGGGAAGGTTGGAAGCAGCAAGTGTGAAAGCCTCAGAGGTGAGGAGAGGCTGCTCAGAGCAGGAGCTGTGCTGTGGAGAAAGAGGAGATGTTAACAGAGCTAAGGATCAAAGGCACAGAAATCCAGAGAAAAATACCTGGAAAAGCACTGGAAAAATACCTGGAAAATACCTGGAAAAGACTGTCCAGGGAGTCACCATCCCTGGGAGTGCTCCAGAAACGTGTCCCCGTGGCACTTGGGGACATGGTTCAACAGCACTGGGTTGGCATTGGACTTGGAAATCTTTGAGGCCTTTTCCAACCTGATTGAATCTACGATTCCATGAAACACCAATAATTTCCACTGCTTTATTTCCCAGAATTTTTTCCAAACCCGGTTGTCTTTTTTTTTTTTTTTCCTGATGTTGTTTTTAAAGGTATTGCTGTCACAATTATTTATTGATGGCATCACCTCAATGCCAGCAAGCCTGGGGCTTGGACCGATGTCCTGGTGGATGAGATGTGCACAAACTCCCCCAGCCTCTGCTCATGGATCTGGATTATCATAATAAATTCAGATTTATGTCAGGAGCTCGATTTCCATGGTGGAGAATATCCTGTCTCTGGAATCAATGGACAGTTATTAAATGGATTAAGAAAAAGGCAGCTTAAAACCCTCAAAATGCGATTGTTGGTGGAGGATCAGTGCAGAACAAGCTGCTTGCACAAGAGCTTTGCAGGATTCAGCTTCCACCCTGCTGTATTTCCCTGTTTTCATGAATGATCCAGAAAATATCTATAAATGACTGCCCGTGCAGTTGGCAGCTGGCTGGGATTTTGCCCTGATAGATAAAGCTGAAGGCAGGGCTCTAATGCAGAGCAACTGCAGCTGCCTGGGAGGGGGACAGCAGGAAAAAGGGAATTGAAATCCAGCAGGTGCCTGGCCTGGGAGCAGGGAATGGGGGCCTCTCCAGCACCTGGGAGCTGCAGGGCCTAAAACTGATTGAAGGCCCCATTGGAGAGCAGGTGATGATGGCCATTTAATGCCCTGTGGTGGGGAAATGGAGGGACACAGGGAACAGGGGAGGCTGCAGGTGGAACAGGAGTTTTATCCACCTGGAGGGAAAAGCAGGAGGGGGCTCTCATTCCTCTGCCTGCAATGAGACCTTGAGCTGAGGACTTGGGGCATGGAAGTCCGGTGTGAATTCCTGGTGGAATTCTGTGGGATCTCAGGGTGGATGTGAGGTGAGGGCAGCTCAGCCCAGCACCGGGGGCTCAAACCCTGCTGGGCTGCAGGATCCTTCCCCCATTGCTCACATCCTGATTCCCAGGAAAACAGGCAGCTGTGTAATTAGCAGCCTGTTGAGTCCTTGCTCAGCTTGGCACGTTTCAGAGGAATATGTTTATTTCTAGAGCTGTGGGTGTCGTGCTCCTCACCTGGGGAGCGTGGCTGAGTGAGCTGTACTCACCTGAGCCACACACACTTACCAAAAACCAGTCCCAGCTTGGTCTGGGAATGAAAGGACGAGCCAGGGATGTGTGCCTGGAGCTGGGAGAGATGCTGGGGGAAAGGGGAAAGGAGGGTGTGGCATTCACATTGTCTGGAAAAATCCCTTCACCCAGGATTTTTCTCCTGGGAAGCTGAGAAGCCTCAGAGAAAAGGAAAACAATTCTTATCTCATTTGCTTCTCCTGTGTTGTGCTGGTGTGGAATGTGTTTGGAGATTGTTTACCCACAGGTGATTGTTCCATTGGATTCTGCTGGGAGTTGTTTTCACTCTTTGGCCAATCAGGGCCAAGCTGTGTCAGGACTCTGGAAAGAGTCAGGAGTTTTCATTATTATCTTTTTAGCATTCAGTATGTGTCCTTTCTGTATTCTTTAGTATAGTATAGTATTCTTTAATATAATATAGTATCATAAAATAATAAATGAGCCTTCTGAGAACATGGAGTCACATCCTTCCTTCCTTCCTTCCTTCCTTCCTTCCTTCCTTCCTTCCTTCCTTCCTTCCTTCCTTCCTTCCTTCCTTCCTTCCTTCCTTCCTTCCTTCCTTCCTTCCTTCCTTCCTCCCTCCCTCCCTCTCTCCCTCCCTCCCTCCCTCTCTCCCTCCCTCCCTCTCTCCCTCCCTCCCTCCCTCTCTCCCTCCCTCCCTCCCTCTCTCCCTCCCTCCCTCCCTCTCTCCCTCCCTCCCTCTCTGGGGGGAACATGAATACAATAGGAGGGAGAGGGGGAGCATGGCTGGGCTGGAGGGGCTGGGTATCCCAAGGGGGATCAGGGATGTCCTGAGCCTGCTGAAGGCCACGTTGAGGTGGAGACCTCACAGACCCAGCTCCGGTCCTCCCCTGCTCCAGGTGACAAACCTGGGGATATCTGGAGAGCTCTGGTCCTCCAGGCCCAGCAAGGGGAGCAACAAGTTGTGAGCAGGGCAGAGAAATCTGCTCTCCAGTCCCCTGTGCCTGCTCTCTCCCGTAGTTGTTCTCTGGGACCGTGGCTGTGTCCAAGGTTGGGGTTGGAATGTTCTCCCCCTCCCTGTCCTGCCTGGGCTGCCTGGGGCTGTTTGCTCACTCTGCATCCACACACACAACCTAACTGAGGCCATGGGGGATGTTTGGAACAACTTTCCCTTCCAGGCTCTTTGCTGAACTTCATCCCTGCACTCCACATGATGCGGATGCTGGGGCTGCGAGCAAAAACTGAGATAATGTTATTTCAGATGGAAACCAAGGAAAATGCTGCCTTGGGCAAGGGGGCTCTTCCAGAAGCTGTGGGGGTGGGGTTTGCAGCTGGCAGGGGGTGCAGTCCCAGATGGCTGGGGGGGAGCAGGTGTAAATTCCATCTGGAGCTTCACCTCTCCTCTCCCTGAGTCACTCACACACAGAGCAGCCACCAACGCCAGCTTTGGAGCTGCAGGAACCTCTCCTTCTTCCTGAGAAGGTTTGGAAGATTCCTGGGGTACTTTGTGCCCCATGGGAGACCTAAATCATCTCAGGAAGCTGCATTTCCTTCCTTTGGACACCTGTTTGTCCCTGATTTTTTACAGATATGGCACAGATAATCCCGAATTCTGGAGGAGCTGCTTGTGATTCACAGTGAATATTTTGTCACTTCATTCTTCCCAGTGTGGGGATGGAAGGGTGGCAGGATCACACATGATCCTGCTCGTGCAGTGTGCTGGATGCATCCCATCTGGATAGGATGGCAACGAGGACTGGGCTGACTGAGGGTGCCCTCAGCAGTGCTGGAACCAGGGACAGCTTTTCTGGTCTCCTTCTTAGGGATCCGCTGGGTTTGGCTTTACTGGGCTGGGTGTGAGTTTTGGCCATGAGACTCTTGGGAAAAGGCAGCATGACAGGGACAGATTTGGGGGAAAAATCCTTCCCTGGCAGGGTGGGCAGGCCCTGGCACAGGTGCCCAGAGCAGCTGGGGCTGCCCCTGGATCCCTGGCAGTGCCCAAGGCCAGGCTGGACATTGGGGCTGGGAGCAGCCTGGGACAGTGGGAGGTGTCCCTGCCATGGCAGGGGTGGAATGGGATGGGACTTAAGGTCCTTTCCCACCCAGACCATCCCATAATCCTGTGACAGCTGTGACAATACCATGGCCATTGGTGGCTGTCACTTGGAGAAAGACCAGCTGTGACATTTCATGTAACCCTGGGATGGTTTGGGTGGGAAGACACCTTAAAGCTGAACTCATTCCAACCCCTCTGGTTCTCCCAGGCTCTGAGGAAGGACCCCTCCCTCCTCCTCCTCCTCCTCGTCTCCCTGTGTTCAGTGTGGCTGGGCCCAGCCTGGCAGGTGCCCAGTGCAGCCCTGGGAGGTGGATCAGGATCACAGCAGCTACTCAGAGCTGCTCTCCAGGATGAATTCAGGATTTGGAGAGCTCAGCAGATGCCTGTAGCATTTCAGGGATCTCTCCCTGCCCTGCTGCCTTCCTGCCCATTCCCTTCCCCTTTGGTGCCTCAAGTTTTCCAAATGCACATTCCAGGCCATGTGCTTTCACCTTCCCTTTGGGCACTGGGCTTTTTCTGCCTCTCATCCAGCTCCCACAGCCTTGGGTCCCTGCCTTTGGCACAGCTGGCCCCTGCTCTGTGCATCTCCAGGAGATTCTGCCCTCTCCTCCCACTGTCACTGTGGAATTTGGTACCTGGCAAAAGCCAAACTCAGCTGCTCTGAGCCAAATCCCCACAAACCCCATGTGCTCCCTGTCCCTGCTGCTGTGCTACAGGGGCCCTGTGCTGTCCCACTGCTGGAGAGGGCACCAGGACAAGGCTTTGCATTGTGTGTTCAGGAGAGCTGGACATGTCCATGGTTATTCCAGCTCCAGACAGGATCACAGGATCCTGACAAGGGCCACACTCCTGCTTGCACTGGGGAAACCAGTTCTGGGGAAGGCAATGGGAATACTGGGAATTTGGGTGGGCAGCAGCATCTGAGACCTGCAGTGTCTGCACAGAAAGGAGCAGAGTTGATCTGTGCCAAGCCCAGGACTGGAATAAACCCACCTAAGAGGCCTTTTCCACAGGAATTCTCCATAGTTTACTTTAAGCTCATCATTTTCTCCCTTTAAAAGGTCAAGAGCTTTCCCCTTCCAGTTGTGCCACAAATAGAAAGAGGTCAGGTGGCAACCATGCAGATTTATTTTGTATTACATGAGAACAGCTGAAAATTCTGCTTGTGCTGATGGGCCTGGCAGAGAGAGCCCCACCAGGTGAGGGCAGAGCACTCACTGCAAAATGGGCTGGTGTAGCCATTGGATTTCCCAGTGCCTATCCATAGGAATAACTAGGTCAGGTTTTCAGTGCTGAAGAACCTCAAAGATTATTCCTGATTTCATGAAAATAATTTTAAATACCATCTTTAACCTGGGTGGGGTTGGCCAAATCCTTATTTATTGTTCTCTGTAAGGGAGGGGAGGTGCTAAAATGGAATTTCCAGAGAAGCTGTGGAACTTCTGTAAAATCCATCTCAACCCCTGCACACATTTGTTGAAACCTTTGCAATTGTCCATCTAAATCTGTGCAAAATTCCATCTGAATCTCTGCAATTGTCCATCCAAAGCTCTGCAAAACTCCATCTGAACCTCTGCAAAATTCCACCTGAACCTCTGCAAAATTCCACCTAAACACCTGGAAAATTCCATCTAAACCTCTGCCATGGTCCCTCTGAACCTCTACAAAACTCCATCTGATCCTCAGCAATTTTCCATCTGAACTTCTGCAAAATTCTCTCAAAATGTCTGCCCAATCCCATCTGCACCTCTGCCATGGTCCGAGCTTCCCCTGCACCCCAAGTATTGCACTGTGGAGTACAGCAAAAACATCTGGAGCAGCATTCCTACAGGGACCCGGGGCTTGGAAGAATCCCCAAGAGGGGAAAGAAGGTTTTCTGTCTGGTAGGGAGCCAGGGAAGCTCTGTCTCAGGCCCCTGTTTGCCCAGGGCTTGGAGAAGGTGCCAGGGAAATGCTCCCACAATTTAGAGCTGCATTCCCACCCCTGTC
Source organism: Molothrus aeneus (assembly GCF_037042795.1). NCBI lineage: Eukaryota > Metazoa > Chordata > Aves > Passeriformes > Icteridae > Molothrus > Molothrus aeneus. Next base: position 755,209 of record NC_089663.1, read on the forward strand.
TGCTCCTGGATCCCACCTCAGACCAGCCCAAATGTCCCTGGCCTGGCTCCCTGCAGCTCTTCTCACCTTCTTTTATTGGAATCAGGACTTCTCCCATTCCCTGGCCTCCCAGGGCACTCCTGGGCTGTAATAATTGATAATTGTTATTGTTAACCAGGGACCTGCTGACTCCCTCGGTATTTCCCTCAGAAGGGTTCTGTGGCCTTTTCTCTGAGCAGCTCTCACACCTCCGTGCCTTGCAGCAAGCCTTGGGAATTCAGCAGCATGGAAACCCTCTGGCTACAGAAGGAACTTTAATTTTTGTGCTCCTTGTTGGGTTCTCATTCAAATGGGCTGAAATACAAACTGCTCGCTCTGCCCTTCTCCTTCCTCTCCCTGCTGCTGCCCAGGGAAATGCTGGCAAAGCACCAAAAGCATAACCCTGACCAAATGTTCTTAGGCTAAAGCCAGGCTGCTGCCAAAATTTTGGGAGTGAGGGAGAGCCCGTGGCAGGGATGGGGAGCCCCACAAGTGGAGCTGCTTTGGCACATGCCAGGGAAGGATGGAGCTGTCCCAGGGAAGGCTGTGCTGCCCTGAGCTCCTGGAATGAGCTGTGGAGCTCAGCCCCAGCCATGCTGAAGAACCAGTGCTCAAACCGCCCCGGAGGCTTGGGAGAATGGAGGGGAAGAATTGCACAAGGTAGAACTCGTGTTTACCTTCTTCCCTTCAAAATATCCTTGCAATATTAAGTCTACAAACCACATTAAGGGAGTGGGATTTAAGAGGGGAAGATGAAGAGCTGAAGTGAGGAGCTGGCACATGCACTGCCTGGGATGCATTACGGAAATGACCTTTCAGCCCTGAGCACAGCTGGGATTTCTCCTGCTCAGACCTTGCTCAGGATGTTCTGGAGGGGCTGTGCTGCCAAAGGCAAGGAAGAGCTCCTCAGTCTCAAAGGTTAATGGGTCTGGATGCTGTCCCAGAGGATGTGGGATCAGGGACAAGCCAGGGCCGGGTTCAGGTGCCTAAATCACTGCCCCTGCTGCTGCTGCCATCCCAGCAGCTCCAGGCAGGGCTGGCACAGGTCTCACACGGAGCTGCACCAATCCTGCCCCCAGCACTCCTGCTGCCTCAGGCCCCCAGCTGTGCCCGAAAGGGAATTAGCTCCCCATTTTCAGGCTGCTGGGATTCATCCCCGGTGTTCTGGTGTGAGCTTGGGCTCGAGCTCCAGCCCCTGGACCTGGAGCATCCCCAGCAGAGCCAGATCCCCATTCAGAACCCCAGAGCTCACCCACCCCAGTGACCTCGCTGTCTGTCCCACCTGAGGGGGGTGTCTGGCACCCCAAAATGCCCATGGAGATACAGAGGTGCCCCAGGACCTGCTTCAGCCCCAAAATGCTGTGCTGCAGCTGCCTGGGGGTGGCAGCACCTGCTCTGCCCCACAGCTGTGACTCTGGTGCCTGTCCCAGGTGTTTCATGGAGGCAAAGCTTCACCCCCATCCTCTCTTCCGGGCTGGGGCCGCTCCAGCTGCACCTCCATGCTCCATCCTTCCTCTCCGCAGCAGAAGGGAGGGAAATTCCAGACCGCTCCGAGCCCATTGTCCTTCCTCGCTGACCTCTCCATCCACCTCCACTTGAAATGCATCAAAGCGCTGCCCTCTTCCCTGTGGCACAGGCACAGCCCCACCTTTGGCCACGGGACAAAGCGAGAGGCACCAGGAGCGGCCGAGGGCGGAATTTCAAACGATGCCCATAGAATTTCAAACGATGCCCGTGGAATTTCAAACGATGCCCACAGAATTTCAAACCATGCCCACTCCGAGTGGGGAATTCGGCAGCTCCAGCGTGTCCCTGCTATAAACAAAGGCGAAACGCTGTGTGCATCAGCAAAAGGCTTTGTATTGTCAAATGTTCTCTTTATGTCCGAGCAGGAGAGAATTCTGATGATTATTGACCCTGCACTGCAGGAAAGCCACATTAGAGTATCTCCAAATCAATGGCAGAGCAGAGCAGCGGGGAGAGGCCGCGCTCTGCAAAGGGCATCACATTGCAGCTCACTCTGGCCTCCTGAAAAAAAGTTTGCAAAGCATCTGTTGGAGGCCCCCGGAGCCTTTTCTTTCTAATTGCCACGTCTGACAAGGCGATGGCCCGGGGGAGCGGTGGGGAGGCAGATAATGGACCCACTTTAATTGCTTCCAGTTCCATGAGTCAGAACACTCGGGAATGGCAAAGGGGAAGCTGCAGCTTCACTGAAGGAGCTTTCTGGCTTTCAAGAAAGCTCTGGAGGAACAAATGCTAAACTCAAAGCCAAAGTCTTGGAGGGACTGAAGGTTCCAGGTTCTGGAATTTCTTTCATGTTTTGCTTTTGATAGGAACTCTGGAGTTAAGTTTTAATCATGTTCTGAAAGAGGGAGGGATGGTTTCTCAGCTAAGAGAGGAGGGGACAGGTGTCATTCCAAGAGCCTTTTCCTCAGGGATGGGCACTGAGATGGGAGCTGAGGTGGGGGAGTCCAGCTGGAGGTGGAGGTGGAGGATCAACACCCATTGGTGGTGATACAGATACAGCACTCGGGATGGATTTATCGGGAAGGTGAAGGGAGGATGCTGCTCCCCACTGGGAGCTGAGTGTGGCATGTTCTGGGAATGGGCAGACAGGGAACCTTCTGGCCTCCCTCCTCCCTGACAGCCCTGAATCACAGAATCACAGAATGCTTTGGGTTGGGAAGGACCTTTAAGCTTATCTTGTTCCACCCCCTGAGACCTTCCACTACCCCAGGTTGCCCCAAGCCCCGTCCAACCTGGCCTTGAATGTCTCCTGTCCTTCTGACCTCAGGGCAGGGGCGTTTCCTGGAAAAGTAAGGAGCTCACAGCCAGAACTGAACCCAGTGCTCCAGGAAAACAAATGAAAATATCCCTGTGCAAGGTCTGGGTGGCCGATGGCACTTGGTGTCCACGGGGATCTGGGACACACTGAGAGCAGGCCCAGCTGCTGGTTGGACAGCAGTCACTGGAGAAGGGTTTGGAGGAGCAGGGAAAGCCGTGGCAGGGTCCCTGGGGTCTCTGTCACAGCACACCCAGCCTGGCTGGGCACAGAAGGGTCACCTTGGCTTCCCATGGCTTCATCCACTCCTGCCCTTCCCCCTGGCCCTGCCCTGGCTGGGACTGCCAGGCTGGGCTGTGCCATGGGTCAGCCAGGACACGGCTGGGCTGCACGGTGGGAAAGCCACTGGAAAAAGGCTTTGGGGGATGATTGACAGGAACTGTCTCGCTGGAAGGAGCTAATCCGAGCAGCTCATGAACACCAGGTCCCTAATTAAAGCGCACAGCCTGGCCCTGCTGTAATTAATTTCCCAGCAGCTCTCAGTGCCACTGACTCAGCGCTGCTGGCAGCCTCGGGGCATGGGGGTGGGACAGGGGGCTGAGCCTGGCAGCAGGATGTGCCCTGTCCCTCCTGGGCACAGCCAGGAGCTGCCCAGGGGAAGGGGGACCCTGTGGGTCACCTGTGCCCGCTCAGCTGTGGGACAGCTGGCACAGGGCAGGGTGATGCTCATGGCTCACCTCTGGCAGCAGCTCTCTCCCCGTGTACACATGGATTTCCATGGATGTACCGTGTCCTCAGCTGGAGCTGGGACAGGGATGGTGTCACTGTGCCTCCTCTTGCTTGGCAGTGGGTTTTTGCATTCCCTCTGCCGTTTCCCATTTTTTCCTAAGGCCTGTGGGATGCACCCGGGCTGTGGCTGGATTGTCCCCAGGCCGTGGCAGGGAGGAGCAGCCTGGGGACAGCTGGATGCTGCCCCAGTGTCCCAGTGTCCCAGTCCGAGCTGTTTTGCTGCAGTGGGAGGTGTTGCATGAGGAGGTGACTCCAGTGTCACCCCCAGCCCCATCACCCAAATCACAGAGCTGCCGAGGGAGGCTCCACAAAGTCCCATTTCTCTGCCCACGGGGTTTCATTATCAGCTGCAGAGGGATGGCCAGAGAGTGGCCAGCGCTGTTTTAATTTCCCAGGAGGCTGCTCTTGGTGTGCCATGGCTGCAGCAGGGAGTCTCAGCTGTCTCCTTTTACCGTGCTTCATGCAATGGGACGTGACACGTCAAAACATGACAAGGCAGCCAAAATGTGTCACAACACTGCACTCAAACTCTGCCTTGCAGGGTTGCTCAGCAGCTGATAGCATCAGGCTCCAATTATCTCTGCATGCTGAGCTGGGTTTTTATCCCTTGTGGAATATGATATATGGGAGTCTCCTGCCTGTATTGGACTATTGGATCACATCAGATTTATTAACCACACACGGTGAATGGTTCTGACCAGACTGACACCCAAAGTTGGGATCCTGGCCTGTTCTTGCAGGAAGGAGACTTTCCCACCTCAGCTTTTCCAATTGTTATTCCTTCAGTGAAGATTTGGTGAGGTTTCTGTGTGATTAAAATCTGTTATTGTTGGTGTTTGACGTGGTTCCATTGGCCACGTCAGCACCTTCCAAGCTCTAAGGGAGGTGCAGCCACTGCCTTCAGATTCCCCCTGGGAATTTGCAAAGCTGGATTTGGCTCCAGTCTCCCCAGTTCATCCCATTCTGCTCCTCTGGGCTTTCCTGTCTGGCTTTTTGCACTCTGCTTTTCCACCTTACTTTGTAATGAGGCAACAACATTCTGGAACAATGTTTTGAGTTCTTCAAAGGGAAAACCCTCCCACAAAAGAGGCAAGACCCTCCTATAGAGAGGCAAAGCTGGAGATTCCCAGCGGTGGGGACGGGGATGTGTCCTTTGGCCAGAGGTGCTGTGATGAGCTGGGAAGGAGTCACAATGTCCCTGCTCACATGTGGCATTCCCAAATGGAGACTCCTGCTGCTCTGGCTGCTTTCCATTCATTTTATCTCCCATTTGAAGGAATCAGACTAATTACTGGCTGCTAATTGCTGGGAAAGCAGTGCTGGCACTGCCTCCCTTCCCACCAGCAGCAGGGAACAGCCTGGCTCTCCTCAGGCCGCTCAGCGGGACCTTCAGGGACCCTCGAGGTCCCTTTGGAGAAGGTGCTGCTGTGTCCATCCCCTCCCTCCCTCCAGGCTCATTTCCAGCTCCCAGCTGGGGAATTTGGTGACCCAAAATGCTTCCCTGGGATTCCAGTGCATCCCAACTCCTGAGGAAGTGGGTGAACATCACCAGGAAAAAAACTGTTCCTCTCTGGGGTTTTCCAGCCCTGTGGGGCTGCAATCATGCTTGGGACACATGGAATCTGTTCCTGCCTTGCACACTTGGTGGGATCCCTGAAGGAAGCCTTGCAAGTGACTTTTTCCTACAACAGCACAATGGAAAATCCTGCTGTTTCCTCCTCTTCCTCAGTGGCTGCACAGGTTCAAAGGAAAAAAATATGGGGAGAGAGGAAGGAGGAATATGTGGCTTAAAGTTTTGAGCAGAAGGAAAGGATCCTTTTGGCCCTGAGACTTCTCCAGGCAGGTCTGACCTGAAAGTTATTCTGGGAATGTCTCACAGTTATTTCTCCCAGGAGATCAAATCAGTCCAAAATTATTTGTGGAAAGTCACAGTCATGTTTTGAGAGCAGTGTGGGGACACCTGCTTGTTTGGAAGAGTTGTTCTGTGACCCTGCAAAGTGAGGAGCTGGTGGCACTGCTGGGATGGGATTTGGGGTTTCCTGGTACATCCCAGGTGCTTTTCCAGGGGCTGAGCTGTGCCAGGTGTGCCCATGGCAGAGGGAAATGCCCCAGAATCTGGTCCCTTTGCTCACAGGTAAGATCTTGGGAACAGGGCTGGTGTTGGATGTGCAAATCCAAAGCCCTGATCCCACACTTTCACCTCCTGAGGGTGCAGGGCAGAGGAGGCACTGGGACTCCATCTCTACAAGTGTACACTGATTTAAGCTCTTGAGCTGAGTGGCAGAATCCCATTTTTAATCCTACATTTTAATCACTGGCTGCCCTGGCATCTGTTTGTGGTTGGTGGTGCCACACTCGGAGGGGAAATTTCAGGCTTCTCTGCCAGGAGAAGCGCTCTCCATGACCCTGCCTAATCCCCACCCTATTTCTGTCCTTCCTCAGGAAGCAAACTGCTGATTTTGGTGCTTTGCTTGAACATCCCATCAGAAGTGGAGTCCTGCCCCGGGGCGTGTGTATGCTACAGTGAACCCAAGATCACCATCAGCTGCCAGCAGCAGGGGCTGACAGCCATCCCCACGGAGATCCCCATCCAGAGCCAGCGCATCTTCCTGCACAACAACCGCATCACCCTGGTGAGGGCCACCAGCTTCACCTCGTGCCGCAACATGACCATCCTGTGGATCCACTCCAACAACATCAGCCTCATCGAGCCCGGAGCCTTCTACGGGCTCACCAAGCTGGAGGAGCTGGACCTCAGCGACAACACGAACCTGAAATCCATCAACCCCGTCACCTTCCGGGGGCTCGTGCACCTCCACACCCTCCACCTGGATCGCTGCGGGCTCCTGGAACTCTCCACAGGGCTTTTCCGAGGGTTGTTCTCCTTGCAGTACCTCTACCTTCAGGATAATAACCTCCAGATCCTGCTGGACGACACCTTCATCGACCTGGCGAACCTCACGTACCTGTTTTTGCACGGGAACAAGATCAAGAGCCTGTCGGAGAACGTCTTCCGCGGGCTGATCAACCTGGACCGGCTGCTGCTGCACCAGAACAGGGTGAGCGTGGTGCACCGGCGCGCCTTCCACGACCTGGGGAAGGTGATGACCCTGTACCTGTTCAACAACAACCTGACCGTGCTCACAGGGGACACCATGGCCCCCCTGGTGTCCCTGCAGTACCTGCGCCTCAACGGCAACCAGTGGATCTGCGACTGCCAGGCCCGCTCGCTCTGGAATTGGTTTAAGCAGTTCAAGGGCTCCTCCTCGGAGCTGGAGTGCCACCTGCCCCCTCGCCTGGCGGGGCGGGACCTGAAGCGGCTGCAGAGCTCGGAGCTGGACAGCTGCGTGGACTCCTTCAACCAGATCCGCACCAGCGTCTTCAGCACCAAAACCAGGTTGGGGAAGCTCCCGACGGGGCTGCCCCCGCTGGGCTCCCACGACGGCTCCTCCAAGTGCTGCCAGCCAGAGATGGACAAGTCCTTTATTTACGAGGCCAAGGGCAAGGCAGGGCCCTCCTCCCACAGCAGCCGCTCATCCAACAACCACCTCAAGGAGAAGGAGAACATGTCCAGGCCCAAGTACATGGAGACGGACCGTTCCAAAAACGGCAGCAACAAGCAGATAAACGATTCCCCCTTTGGGACCTTCCCCAGCATTGTAGACCCTCCTTTGACCAAGTTGAGACCCGAATTTCTAGAGCCTATTGAACCTTCCACAGTCCCAACCAAAAAGAGGCAGGGCTGCTCTAAAAAGAACAGATCAAAGGCCCAGTGCCGCCTCACCCAGCAGGGGAACAGCTCCACGTTACAGCTCAGCCTAAGCCTTTTGATCCCCCCCTTGGTGTGGAGCTTACTGTTATTCTGCTAAAATTAACTCTTTTCCTGGGTTGATGACACTTTAATACTCGACTTTTGCTGACCTCCATAAATGTTGCAAACAAAAGCAGGACTCCCATCCACCCTGAGAAAGCTTTGTTACACAAAACTTAACTGGATGCCTTTATTAAAACAAACAAACAAACAAACAAAAACAAAACAAAACAAAAAAGACAAATACTGAGATGTACATAATTTATTTGTCCTGAAACCTGTGAATTATACCTTTGGTCTTCGGAACTGCACTTGCCCACAAAGCAGCTTTTGCTACAGCAGATGGTAAAGAAATATGGTTTATTTACAGGAAAAAAAAAAAAAAAGAAGTGTAAGAAATGCTCTGAAAAGAATGTCTAAAATCTGTTTGTAACTCACCATCTCACTGAACAGTGTTGCAGGTTCCCATTTGCAGAGGTAATGGATTTGATGCTGTTTTAATCCTATGTTGATGACTCTTGCAGTTTTTCCGTCTCCATTCCATCCTTCACACCACGTTTACAGGCAGCATTTGTTAAAGAATGCTGCCTGCCCCTTCACAAGATTGCAGTATATATAGATATGCATTTTATTTTACTTGTGTACAAGTATACAAAAAAACCTATAAAATAAAGATTTCTTTTTCCTAAGTGGTTGTCATCTGCGAGGGGTGAAGGACTGGGAGCAGCTGAAAAGCTGAAGATTTAAAAGGATGTGGAGTGTGATCTGAGAGTTTAACACCACAGTGATAAATAAGGCATTTTTGGATGGTTATGCAACCTATGACTGGTGCCAGCAAAGGGTTTGGTTGTGTGAAACATGCCCTGCTCATGCTCCTGTTTCCCTGCAAACTGTCCCACCTCCTCCCAGCATCACTCAGGTTCCAGAATGATCAGAAGAGCAGGAAATGCTGGCCCAGCCCCTCAGAGCTGGGGTAGAGGAATGTCAGAAACAATCCCAGGATTTGGGCAGGGCCATTTTTCTCCTGCTCTGCACAGATGGGCTCAGCTGTGTGGTAGGTCCTGAGTGGAGCAGCACTGGGATTTAGGGAATAGGGGGGTTCTCTCCAGAAACACAGGGCCTGGCAGCTCAGATGCCCATCCCTGGAGTCACTGTGTCACTGGCCTCATCTCCAGGGTGACCTTGGGATGCTGAGAAAATAAACCATTGCTGTCCATGTGCAGTGGATGCCACCCCATGGGACCCAGTGGGCCATAAAGTGGAGCTGGCTGTGCCCCCCTGGCACTGCAGCCACCCCTGGGCAGGATAGGAAGGGTTGGGCACAGAGCTTATCAGGAGGCTGCTTTTCTTTATCAAAGCACAGAGATTGTCCTGTGCCCCTCTCTCCTGCTGGCTTTGGAGGTCTCTGAAGGCAGGAGCAGCCCGTCACACACAGCTGCCAGGGGATGGGGGCCAGAGAAGGGCAGTGCCACAGTGCCAAGGGAATGTGCGCTCCAGGGTTATGGGTGGAAGTCAGACTGGGGGGCTCCAGGTTGCACCATCCCTTGGGGTTCCCAGCACTGAGATTGGTGCTGAGCTTCCCAGAAGGAGTGAGGCACTGCAAGCCAGGAGTGAAGGCCATCAGCAGGCCCATGGCTTCCTTCCAGCCTTGTCCTGGCCTCAGGAGGAGGGAGCAGATACCGTGAGGAGGAGCAGGAGGATGCTTGGATGGCTGATCTCCAACCTGGGGATGCTGTGGGGCAGGGCCTGTGCCCCACTCTGGGGTGCTGCTGGCTCTTCCCTCCTCTGCCACAGCCAGTTCCCACCTGGGTGAGTGCCAGGGAGTGCCCAAAGTGCTGCAGTTGTGATCCGTCTCCAAATCCATCCCTGGGGCTGCCAAAAAGGTGTGGCACAGACCCCTGGCAGTGAACATCTCCCTCGTGTCACCACAATGGGGACAGGCCTGTCTCTCCAGCTGGGCAGGAGCTGCTGTGCAGGACAGCCCTGGGATCCCAGCAGATCCCATTCCTGCCAGCCCAGCTCCATGACCCAGCCTCTGCAGAGGCTCCAGCTGTATTTGGGTGCAAATTCATGGTCCTGCCAAAAGGATGGGGCAGGAAATCAGTGCCTGTGCTGGGACAGTGCCAGATGAGCTGGCCAGCCCTGCCAGCCCTGCTGTGTGTGCCCAGTTTGGGGTGCACTTGCTCACACTCACAGGCCACTGACTGGGACCTCCCCAGCCCCTTCCTGCCATTCCTGCTCGGATCTGTCCCATCATGCCAGCATGGAAGGATTTCCCAAGGTCCTGTACTCTCTGCCTCATCCCAAGAAGCACCATCGAGACTCTTGAAGGACTCAAACCTACACTGGAATCTGAAGCTCAGGAGCAGAGAGCAGCTTGGTCAGCAGTGCCCCAAAGCCCATGGAAAAGCTGGAAGATCTGCTGGATGCTGTGACATGGAACCTCCTGTTTGGGTCATAGACTCAGTGTGACTCCCTTGTACAGCAATTAGTGAGTCTTGTGGTCCAAATTCCTGCTCCTTGGACACGAGGAAAACAGAGCAGGTGTCAAAAATTCAGGATGAATCTGGAAGGAAAAAATTGAGAAAAAAGAGACCATTGTGGCTTTCCCCCAGCAGCTGAAGGGCAGAGCTGGGAGCTGGGCTTGCCCTGCCCAAAGCAGGGTCCTGGGCAGTTGGGCTCCCTGTGGACAATGCAAAGCAGACAAGGAATTCCTGTCACTCATCCTGAATGGAGCAGGAGCTGCTCTCTGCCAACCCAGTGACACCATTCCTGCTTTCTAGAGCTCGGCTCTGCTGTGCTTTCAGTGGCTCCTAGGACTATACATTGGCCACAAGCCCAGGAGAGTCCCTCGTGCTAATTTCCTAGATTTCCTGCTGTCCAGATGCCAATTCTGTGTTTACAGCCATTGAAATGACAAATATTGGAGAAGGGGATGCAGTGGGCAGGAGGAATTCCCATAAAAGCTTGGTGTTCCAGAGGCTGAGCCCTGGTATTGCTGAGGTAGGAAAGGAACTCAAATGAAGGGAGTTTCACCCATGCTTTGTGCTTTGCTGGGGTTGGCACAATTCTTTCAGATACTCCCAGATTTATTTTACACTCAGATGTCACTGAGGTGAGTGGGATTCACCCAGCAGGGCTCAGGACCTTGTTGGCTGTTCCCCATCTCAGGATCCTTCCTCTCCCTTCCTTTCTCACCATGCAAGTCACACTCAATGTTCTGCTCCTGTCACTGATGCCAGCAATGAAATCAGAGACAAAGGCAGCAGCAAAGAGCCAGGAGGGATGGGATCCCTGGGAAGAATGGGCTCCTCATCACCAGCAGAGAGCTGCAGCACTCAGCACCCACTGTCCCCTGGCACTGCTGAAGAGGCAGCCACACCACAGGCCCTCAGGCAGTGCTGGGAACACCCCATGTTCATCCTTAATTCTCCAGAATTTGTCTCCATGGATTGCTGGCTGGTAGTTCCAAGCAGGAGGAGAAGCAGAAGAGAAACCCTTCTTCCAGGCTTTTAGGTCCATCTGGAAGGACAACCCAAGCTGGCAAGGACACGATTGTGCCCCTCCTTGTTGTGGTCACATGGAAGGGTGTTTATCTCCACCCCTCCCTCCCCCTTCCCATCCTCAGCACAGGGATGGGGCTGTTCCTCTGCCAGTGGATGGGGAAGTGGATTCCAAAGGCCTGTACAGGTGGGATTTGGCCCATCCTGAATGGGGTCCCTGGCACACAGGTGTGGTGACCCCATCTCTGCTGCCAAGCTACAACACCTGATGTGGGCAGGTTTTATGGAGAGGAATTTCATCCAACTGGTTTTGAAAGATTTTCTTTTCTTTTGCTAATGGATGAATGTGATTCACTGGGATGAAATCTTCATGGAGGGATGCTGTGCCTCTGATGCCATTTCCATCAGAGAGACCTTTCCCATCAAAGCTGGAGACAAGAGAGGGATAATGCAACGTGGAAGAAGCCCCCTGATGGCCTGGTTCAGCAGATGTCCTGGCCATGGATCAGGAAGGACTGAGCTGCTCTGACACCCGTGGCTCAGGCAGTTCAAGTACAAGCTGTGTGCTCCTGAGGATCGCTCCCTGTTCCTGTCCAGAGCCCCTCCAAGCCTTTGGAATATGAGCACTCTGAGCGTGGGCAGAGACAGAGCCCCATGGGGCTGGAGCTCGTGGCTGCAGCTGCTGAGTGAGCCCTGCTGGAACAGCCAGCAGGGGACTGGGAGAGACCAGGAGCAGGACAGGGGCAGCCAGAGGGATCATGGGCAGGCAACTGGGGCAGGGCCTCTGTCCACTGCCCACAGCAGCCTCTGTCCCCAGCAGTGTTCCAGGCATTTTGCTCCATGCAGAATGACAGAATCATGGAATATGCTGAGCTGGATAGGACAAGGGTCATGGAGTCCCCCCCAGCCCTGCCCAGACCCCCAACAATCCCACCCTGTCCATCCCTGGCAGTGCTGCCCAAAGGCTCCTGGAGCTCTGGCAGCCTCGGGGCTGTGCCCATTCCCTGGGCAGCCTGGGCAGTGCCAGCACCCTCTGGGGGAAGAACCTTGCCCTGATCTCAGCCTGAGCTGCCCTGGCCCAGCTCCAGCCATGCCCTGGGTGCTGTCCTGCTCCCCTCGGTGCCTGCTCTGGTGGTGTCTCTTACCTTCAGACTTAAGCAATCCACAGCTGCCTCAAATGTGTTTGTTTCCCACTTTCCTCTCTTCCCCTGGATGTGGGAGGAGCTGCCTTTGCCTCTCCTGCCCTTCCCCTGGGACAGGAAGCTCCCATTTCTGAGCTGTTCCCCCCCAACAACACCACTGGGGCTCAGCTCAGCTTCTTGAGCTGAAATCAGCTCCTTAACAAAGCTTGTCTGAGTCCTGCTTAGCTGCAAAAGGGTCTGGAGACCCTTTCCCCAGGCTTTTCTCATCTGAGGCTGGAGTCTCCCCACTCCTCCTTGGAGTTGGGGAACCAAAGGAAAAACCCCAAATGCCACAAGAATGAGGAGAGCACTGAGAGCTGTGTCAGGGTGCTCCTGTCCTCACCTGCATGGGGATGCCTGGGCTGCAGGCAGGTGGCATCTCTGCTCCATCCTTCCCCAAAAGAAGGTCCTGGGGCAGATTCCCAGCTGCCTGTGGCTCCCCACAGGGATGAGATCTCTGCTCCTAAAGAGATTCCCCATAACCCTGTGAGCAAGCTGTGTTTCCACATCTCTGCTCTGACACGGAGCAGATTATTCGAGCTGCTGAGTTTTGCTCCAAACAAACATGATGCATAGAAATAATAAAGGCTGGAAGGGTTTTTAATTCCAAGCTGTGTTTCTGGATTAGTTCCCCATCATTAGGCAGTCAGGGAGTAGAGTTTTTGCTGTTCTGCCTCCTTCTCAAAATCAGGAAGGGGTAAAAAAATCCCAGTATCATTGAGAGCTGGGGGTGGGCAGGAGAGCAGAGAGCAGGCAGGAGAGACAGGAGTTTTTTTAGGGATGATATCGGACCACGGTGCATCATTGCTGGTGGGAAGCTCTGGAGACAGCAGGAATTCTGCCTACAACCATGGTGAGGGCAAGAAATCTGTGAAAACCTTTCTTATAAATCCAAAATCAAACATTTGAGTCTGGCTCAGGCCAGAAACTCTAATTAGAGCCCCCTTGATTTGTGCCATAAGTAGGACACTGCAGGGGGAACTGCTGAGGCAGGTGAGACTTATTGGAATTGCATCCCAGGGTATCTATAAATAGGGATAACAGAGGCTGGGCAAAAAGAGGCACAATGAGAATAACGGTGCACCCTGCCCACTCACTGAAGGATGAGGCACTTCAGATCTCAGAGTGACCCACCTTCCGTGCCGGTGGAGAGACTTGTTCTAGGTCAGCAGGTACCAAAATGGCCCAGCTGTCATCAAGCACAAAAACAGGGTCGTTTTTTGGGATGAAATCATCGCTTTTGATAGCCTGCTGCACTCCACATGGCAGCAACACGGGCGCTGCTTGCATGACTCACGGGCTGGGCTCCTGCGCAGCCTCTCGCGGGTGGGCGGCTCCATCTGCCCGGATTTCCTGGAGTCAGGGTCCTCCTGCAGGGCCTCATTGGAGTCAGGGTCCATCTGCCCGGATTTACTGGAGTCAGGGTCCTCCTGCAGGGCCTCATTGGAGTCAGGGTCCATCTGCCCGGATTTCCTGGAGTCAGGGTCCTCCTGCAGGGCCTCACTGGAGTCAGGGTCCTCCTGCAGGGCCTCCTTGGGGCAGGGTCCATCTCTGCCTGGATTTCCTGGAGTCAGGGTCCTCCTGCATGGATTTACTGGAGTCAGGGTCCTCCTGCAGGGCCTCATTGGAGTCAGGGTCCATCTGCCCAGATTTACTGGAGTCAGGGTCCTCCTGCAGGGCCTCCTTGGGGCAGGGTCCATCTCTGCCTGGATTTACTGGAGTCAGGGTCCTCCTGCAGGGCCTCCTTGGGGCAGGGTCCATCTGCCCGGATTTACTGGAGTCAGGGTCCTCCTGCAGGGCCTCACTGGAGTCAGGGTCCTTCTGCAGGGCCTCACTGGAATCAGGGTCCATCTGCCCAGATTTACTGGAGTCAGGGTCCTCCTGCAGGGCCTTACTGGAGTCAGGGTCCATCTGCCCGGATTTACTGGAGTCAGGGTCCTCCTGCATGGATTTACTGGAGTCAGTGTCCTCCTGCAGGGCCTTACTGGAATCAGGGTCCATCTGCCTGGATTTACTGGAGTCAGTGTCCTCCTGCAGGGCCTTACTGGAATCAGGGTCCATCTGCCTGGATTTACTGGAGTCAGGGTCCTCCTGCAGGGCCTCACTGGAGTCAGGGTCCATCTGCCCAGATTTACTGGAGTCATGGTCTTCCTGCATGGATTTACTGGAGTCAGGGCCCACCTGAAGGGCCTTACTGGTCTCAGTGTCCATCTGCAGGGGTTTACTGGAGTCGGGGTCCTCCTGCAGGGCCTCACTGGTGTGAGAGTCCATCTGCAGCACCTCACTGGTGTCAGTGTCCATCTGTACAGATTTACTGGAGTCAGGGTCCATCTGCACACATTTACTGGCCCCAGTGTCCACCTGCAGGGCCTTACTGGTGTCAGGTTCCACCCTCATGGGGTTTATTTGTGGCCAGTTCCACCCTCAGGGGTTGATGTGTGCCAGGACCCACCCGCAGTGGTGAGCTCTGGGTCTGGCTGTGGGCAGGGCTTTGCTGACTGCTCAGTTCCTCTCTGCTGCTGTGGCTGGGGCTGGGTTCCACCTGTATTTGTTGTTCTGTGGCTGGTCTGGAGTGTTATCCCTGGAATTTCAACGAGGGAGGGAACGACTGCAGAGTCTGGTGTGAGGAAGGAGGGCCAGACTTTTCCGTGGGAGTGGGGAGCTCACGGTTTTGAAGCAGTGAGGCTGCACCTCTGGGGTGGTGCTGGGGTTTAAACTGAATTCCTGCAGCTCCCTGCTAAGCTGGGACATCCTGCTCTGCTTTCTGCTCCAGCCTCTCCAGTGCAGGTTCTTCTCACCTCTGGAGAAGCAGCAGGCGTTCCCTGGCACCGGCAGCAGGAGCACAGCAGTGATACAGGGAACCTTTGCATGTATCAGGAGCACCTATCACCAGGTGCCCCAACAGGCTGGGGACCCCCCTGCTGCCCTGGGCAGGGGCTGTGCTGGGCTTTCCTGTGCCCGTGGCTGCCAGGAGGGGCCCAGCACCTTCCTTCCACAGCACCCACCATGGGCAGTGCCCCCAGACCCTCTGAGCCCTGGGGCACAGCCAGGGAGATGCTGCAGCCCCCAGCAGTGTCACCTGAGCTCGGTGACACCACAGGTGTGTCCTTCAGTCCCTTGCCAGGGCCGGCTGGGTGCGTGGGCTGGCTCTGCAGACACATCCAAGCAGCAGGAGAAGGGCAGGACGCTGGGCTGCTCGCTGCTGTCACCAGAGCCCAGCCCTGGAGTGGCTGCCTGAGGACTCCCATTGAGCTGCACGCTGCTAAATAAGGGCAGAGCTGCTCTTTTCTCCCCGGCGTTTCCATTCAAACCACAACAACAATGGAATATTTATGAGCTGTTTGCAGAAATGTCAAGGAGAGCCAGCAGTTGTATGAACACCCTCTCGGAGCAGTGGGCTGGGAGAGTTACCCCGTGTGATTCTTGCTCTGAGTGCTGCGTGGAATGGTTACAAACCCCTGTGACATTCCCGTGTCCTCACAGCCAGACAGGAATTGATCCCCATCACTCCACAGGAGCATCCCCACGCTCTCCCCAGCCAGCACTGGGCCCTGGGGGCTCTGCCTGCCCAGGAGGGCTCCCAGGAGGTGCAGGAGGCTGGGCAGCAGCAGCTCCTCACCCCTGCCAGGCGGTCGCACCACTTCCAGGCTCACTTCAAGGCTCCGGGACTAAATGTTCCCTTTGGCTTTGGGCAGTAAAAGCTGGAATTCTAACGAGGTTTCAGAGCCAGACTGTTACATTCTGTATTTCACTAAATGCCTTTTCTTTGCTCTTTTCCTGCCTTGCTGCCAGACTGACCTTGCTGGGATGTGGGAACGAAGGAGAAGCAACTTGAAGTCTGGGAATGCATTCTCACACACACCCTGATCTCTGTGAATTTGGGATGGGAGTGGAAAAAACCAGGATGTTTAACTTTTCTCTGTATGTTTTGTGTGTCACTTTTAGGAATTTTCCAACAATTCCAGCTTTTCTCTGTGTGTTTTCATTTGTCTGTCACTTTTAGGAATTTTCCAACAATTCCAGCTTACCAGAGGTGTTGAATCCCAGCTTTCTCCACTCTCCATGAGGGTAAGTTCTAAATTGTTGGTTTGGTAGGACCTGAGAGGTGCTATGACCACATTGCTCTTGGCCAACTCTTGTCAACCAGAGGAGTCAGGAATATTTAGGTGATGTCAGAGGACCCTTCAGTTTTTGATTTGTTCTCTCCCTTGGAATATATTCTTTATTTCCAGCAGATCTGTGGGCCTTAAACAACCTATGAGATGATTTCCAGCCACTGGGGGAAAGAAGAGCCATCCCAGAAGGAATGGAGGTTTTGTAGGATCACGGAATATCCTGAGTTGAAAGGTGCCCACAAGGATCATCAGTCCAACTCCTGGCCCTGCACAGACACCCCAAGAAACCCAGCCTGGTCCTGGCTTTCTGGGAGAAAATATTTGGGAGAAAAAGTGGCCAGAGGGTTCAGGGAAGGAGCAAAGTGACCCTCAGCAGCCCCGCTTTCCCTTGTGTTGGTGGTGCAGCTCCTGCCTTGCCAGGGCCCTGCTCTGACTCTGGGTGCTCCTGGTCCTGGCCAGCCTGGTTCAGTGTCTCCACCCAAACCCTGGGCCCAGGAGCTCCAGTTTTGTCCAGCCTGGTGCCTCCAGGCCATACTGGGGAGTGCAGCTCTGCACTGGCCATTGCCCTGTCTCTCCTGGCTTCTCCATGGACTGATTTCATGGCTTCCCCTTGCAGCTCTCTGGGCTCCTGGCTGGCCCTGGCCACCATCCCTTGATTTGTTCCCTCACCCAGGGCCTGTGGGAAAAGCTGTGGCTGGAGGGGCCTTTTCCAGTTGTGGCATTCTAATCCTGGCCTTCCCTGAGGGAGCAGCTGCTCCTGCTGCTCCCTGACACATCCCAAACCTCACAGGATCCAGCTCAGAATGGGTGAGCAGAACAAAAAGCCACCCAGGTGGCCAAAAACTTGTCTGAAATGGCCTTAGCTTTGTCCAGAGCTGCTAAATTCTGCTGCTTGCAAAACCTTTTGTGGTGCTGGAACAATGCATGTGTGTATAAGGAGAATCTAGGCAAGATTTCTACTTTCCAGTTATTTTTGGTTTGCTTGGAAAAAAATGAGGAGGAGAGTGGGCTCCAAACCACGTTCCAAAGGCTGGAAAGGAAGCATCTGGTGTGCCCAGGGGTTGTCATAGTGAAGATGAGTGACACATAATAATGATGAATCCAGAAACTTTCACCTTGATTTCTCTGCCTGGTGGAGCTTTGAAGTGAGCCTCTAATATTATGTTAGCAGTTTATTGTGTGTGCTTCATTAAAAATACATCACAGGCCTCTTGGAGCTGGAAGGGACGCAAATTAGGTCAGCGAGTCCAGGCTCCTGCTGCTCTGCCAGGGCTCTGATCCTGCTAATAACTCCAGCCCAGCCCTGGCAGGTGCTCGTGTGCTGCCAATTCCAGCTCTGGGCTGACAGGGAAAACACGATTTCACTCTTTAAAACGTTCAGTTCTTGTTAAAAGGGGTTTGTTTCATGTTCCCTGCCTGGCCGGTGTTTGAGTGTGAGGGGGCAGCTCTGCCCCAGCCCTGAATCCCCCCCTGAGCCTGGGCTGAGCCCTGGGGTGGGCAGCAGAGGAGGGGGGATTCTGCTCCTCTGCCCCACCCAGGTGAGACCCCACCTGCAGAGCTGCTCCAGCCCTGGGTCCAGCACAGCTGGCCCAGCACAGGAGCTGCTGGGGAGAGCCCAGAGGAGGCACCAGAGATGCTCCAAGGGCTGGAGCCAGCCTGGGAGAGCTGGGGGTGCTCACCTGGAGAGGAGAAGGCTCCAGGGAGAGCTGAGATGTCCTGCAGCTCCCTCTGTGCTTTCAGCCAGGCAGAAGCAGGCTCTGGATTCAGCCCTGGAGCAGGGCAGGTGTTGGGGTGTGACATGGAGCTGCTCTCCTGTGGGACATCTCCTCCAGGCTGGAAGCACTTTGGTGGAGGAGTGAATCCAGGAATGTGGCTGTGGCAGTCCTTCCTCGTGGCTTGGCCCCAGCCCTGCTGTTCCCTTGGCCACTCCTTTGGGATATAGTGCAGGTTTAGGTGCCTCAGCACCACCAAGGGAACAAGAATCCCTTTGTTCTGAATTCTGTGATACCAGAGATGAAGGGTTTGCCTCCAGCTCTTCATCACTCTGAGCTGGAGGACATGAGGGACCGAGGAACCCCAGGGCTTGCTGCCACCCCAGTGTCCTTCTGGGCTGACTCTGGAGGGGTGAAACTCTTTGGTCAGTGGCACCACAGCATCACCCATTTCGTGTCTAGCCCGGGCTGCTGGTGCTGTGACTGAGCCCAGGGTTAGGTGGCATATTGGTGAGAAATTCCTGCCTGGCAGGGTGGGCAGGCCCTGGCACAGGTGCCCAGAGCAGCTGGGGCTGCCCCTGGATCCCTGGTAGTGCCCAAGGCCAGGCTGGACATTGGGGCTGGGAGCAGCCTGGGACAGTGGGAGGTGTCCCTGCCATGGCAGAGGTGGCACTGGATGATCTTTAAGGCCTTTTCCAACCCAAACCAGGCTGGGATTCTGGGATTCTGTGACCCACCAACTCCATCAGCTCTCCTGTGGGCATCCCAGGGAATCCAGGCACCAAGGCCTGCACCTGGAGCTGTGGGTCCTCCTGATGTGGGTCTGGACCTCAGCAACCTTGGAGATGCATCTGAGATGTGACTCAGGGCAGAACAATCTGACCCAGAGTTCTCTGCCCCTGGAATAAGGTTTGGCTGGGGTCAGTGTGGGGCTGGCACCGCTGGGGAGAAACAGAGCAGGTCTGCAGGACAGGCACCAGTGGGGTTTGCCCTGAGGGGCCATCACAGCCCAGAGCTGTTGTCTCTGCTCTGAGGGCCATGAGCAGGGCCTGATCCTGTGGGGAGCTCAGAGCCCCTGAGAGCCCAGGGACCCCTGACTCTCACCTGCCTGGCAAGCCCCAGCACCCCGAGGTGTCCAGCCTGGGCTCCGTGGCAGAGGACACTCATTCCAGCTTGAGGATGCTGCTGTTTTCCACTCTGGCTTCCCGGGGGAAGGACAGCACAGCCCTTCATTAGCTGTAATGAGTGTCTGTCTGTCTTGGGCTGGGGCCACGGGCTCTGGGCTCTGCTGAGCAGCCCGGCCTGACCTAGAAAAACCCTTAATGTGGTGTTGGTTCTGCAAGGGGCAAGGCTCTTCTCCAATCACCAGCCCCATCCTTCAGCAGCAGAGCCACTGCAGCCCAGTTAACTGAATTAGGAAATCAGCACGCCGAGCTCTTTGCAGGCTGGGTGTAATGGCTGTGGACAGGAGACAATAACACGGAAACAAAGGGCACAAAGGGCTGTGATGGGGTAACCGGCATCCCCTGCACCCCCAGGCCGTGGCCAAGCCCTGCTGCTCCATGGGGCTCTCTCCTTCCCACGGAGCCCCTCTCCCTGGGGCTCTTTCTTTGTCATCTCTCAGCCTCAGAGAAACTCTCACATTTCCAAAGCATTTCAGCTGGAGAGGGGGCGTGGTGGGTTAGGGTTTTTTTTTCTTTTCTTCTTTTTTTTTTTCTTTCCCCAAGAACCTTATTTTGAGGCTGTCCTCCCCCTCTCCCCTGCTCCAGGTCTGCTTTGCCTTGTGTTGCCCACTGAAGATGTCAGAGCTGCTCCCGAGGGGATGGAGCCCAGGTGCTGTGCTGGACATCCCTGGAGGTTCCCCAGGGAATGGGATCAGCCCCTGGAAGGTTTGGGAAGCTGTTCCTTTAGGGTTTCCAGGGCCCTTCCTTCCCACCTCGAGAGCAGCCAAAGCAGGTCACCAGAGCCCTGGTGACAGGAGTGTCACAGAGACAGGCAGGGCTGCTCTTCCTCACCCCGTTCCCTCCAGGAAGGGCTCAGCCCTGTGTTGTCACTGTTCACAGAGCAGCGGAGGGTCTGGGGGACTGAAATGCCCCAGGTGGCCTCAAAGGGTGAGAGCAGAAGTGGGATTTGGGCACAAACTGCTGTGTTTACATCCAGGGCTCACATAATCATCAGAATTTAAATCCTGAATTGAGCAACAACAGCATCTTTCCCAAATATATAAATTCACTTATGTATGGTTTGTCCTTTGTGTTTCCTCTCATGTCTCACCACCAGAGGAATATGTCAGGTCTGAGTGGATTTTGGAGACGTTTCCCCCCTTGGGAGAGGCAGCTGGAGCTGGAAAGCCTGGCCTGGGGAGCGACCTTGAGGTGGGATGAGGCAGGAATTCCAGGGCTGCCCCGAGTAGGGTCAGACACCTGGCAAGCATTCCCTCAGATGAGGAATGAAATGATCTCATCGTGTCCCCCGTGGCCTCACCTCAGTCAACCTCGAGAGCACCGGGGGTGGAAGAGCAGCTCTGTTCTGCTTCCCCCGGGCACCGTTTCATGTGTGGCCTCTTTCCCCCAGCCCTGCTCTGGATACAGCACTAAAAATGGGCTGCTGCTCACTGCCCAGCGCTTCCCAGCCAGCCAGGAAGGTGTGTCAACGTTGGGAAATAGGGAGGTTATTTTATCAGCATTGTAGGCAGTGTTTTTTTCCAGGTGCTTGGAGAGTGGGGCTGGGGTTGGTGACCTCTGAGATGCCCAAAATGTACCCGGTTCGTTGGATTGTTAGAGCAGCAAAGTGCCAGGAAGCTGCTCCCAAACTCCTCCTTTTCAGCAAACAAAATATCTGTGATTGGACTGCTCTGAGGATGACACACAAGTTAAAAAAAAAACAACCTAAACAAAAGCCACAAGAATAACAAAACCCCCCTCAAAATTGTGGCATTTGTATTCTTTCCATCCCAAACATTCAGCTAACAGGCAGCATTTATAAAATCATGGAATGGTTTGTGTTGGGAGGAGCCTTTAAAGGACGTTTGCTCCCACCCCCTGCCATGGCAGGGACACCTTCAACCATCCCAGGCTGCTCCAAGCCCTGTCCAGCCTGGCCTTGGGCACCTCCAGGGATGCAGGGGCAGCCCCAGCTGCTCTGGACAAATTTCCCTTTGTCTCTGATGAGAGTGTTTTGGGGTGCAGGTTCATTCCCTGAATTTGTACCCCACACCAACCCTCAGCATTTCCATGGCCACGTCAGTGTCTTGAAGCTTTTCCAGCATTTTTTTGCTCCCAGTGCCACCTCCCAGGGCAGTTTGGAAGTCTCAGTGCTCCTGCCTCAGTCTCAGCAGGGAGCTGAGCCACCCAACATCCCAGTAATCCTTGAGGCCAGAAGAATTGGACCCAATGGAAATATCAGCATTTTTCCAAATTTATTTTTTTTTGCCTCAGGAGGATTGGAAAGACAAAAACTGTGTGTTCAACAAAAAAAAAAAAAAAAAAAAAAAAAAAAAAAAAAAAAAAAGCTGTGGGATTGATTCTATTTCAGGTTTGACATTGGAAGCAGAAGCTCAGTAACAGCGGCCTGCAGTGAGGTGCCAGTCCCTGAGAGAGATGGGTGGAAGCCACCTCCTGTCCCCTGGGAGCTCTGCTGAGGGTGAGGAGCACAGGCCTGGTCCCTGCTCTGCTTCTGCCCCTGTGAGAGCGATCCCAGCAGGGCCAGGCAGCAGAGAGGACACTGGAGGCCAGGGGAGGGCCCAGGGTGTCCCCTTTGCTTCATCTCGTGGTGCACGTTGGGCTCGGTGTGAAATCCCCCAACTCCCTTCTCCTCTGGGGCCATTTCCCAGCAGCAGCACATATCTGTGCCAGGCTATTCCCATGGGCATGAAGGTGGCAGTCCCACCTGTCCCTGTGCCCTCAGCAGCACCCTGGCATTCCCTCCCCTTTGGCCAGAGCCCTGCTTTCCCACATGGAGCAAAGACGGTGCTTGTGCCTCAGTGTCCCCATGGTGCCACATCCCACACTGACTCCCTGGTCCTGGGGTGTAAACTCAGCCCCCAACACCACCCTCAGCGTTCCCATGGCCACACGGTGCCCATGGGTGTTGTAGAATCATGGAAACAATCACAGAGTCACCAAGTTTGGAAAAGACCTCCAAGGCCATCAAGTCCAACCTTTGACCATGCCCAGTGGTCCCCAGGTCCCACCTCTGCTCATTTTTTGAACACTTCCAGGGATGCTGACTCCACCACTGCCCTGCCAGCCTGTGCTAATGCCTGACCACCCTTTCAGGGAAGAAATTTTCCAAATATCCAACCTGAACCTCCCCTGAAAGCTGGAAGCTTCACAAACATTTTTGTGCCCAGAGTCACCACGCGTGGAAGCTTGGAAGGCTCAGTGCTCCCACATGTGTCTCAGGGAACTGAGTCACACAAAGACTAAAATGTCTCCAAAACATCTCAGTTCCTTTCAGGAGTTTCTTTTTTTCAGCTTCAAGAAATGGTTTGCATGTTGAGAATAGCCTGGGTGCCTCCTGCCTGAAATTAATGGGCATTGGTCAAGATGGAGCTGAGGGGAAAAAACCCCCCCCAAAAAATGGGCTTTTGCCAAAATGCCTGTGGACATCTGTAAATCTGATAAGAATCTGGATTCCTTTTCCTCAAGTTTTTGCAGGAAACATTTGCAACAGGAACATGCTAATGGATTTTTCACAAGGACACAGAGTGGCAGGACACAGGGAATGGATTTCAGCTGGAGGAGAGGAGATTTAAATTGGATATTGGGAATTGGGAATTGTTCCCTGGCAGGGTGGGCAGGCCCTGGCACAGGTGCCCAGTGCAGCTGGGGCTGCCCCTGGATCCCTGGCAGTGCCCAAGGCCAGGCTGGACATTGGGGCTTGGAGCAGCCTGGGACAGTGGGAGGTGTCCCTGCCATGGCAGGGGTGGCACTGGATGGACTTTAAGGCCTTTTCCAACCCAAACTATGCCATGATTCCATGAATCCACAGCACTGTAACTGTCACTGAAAAAAAAAGACAACAGCTTTAAAAATGAAAAATTTTAGTGGAAAACTGCAATCCCTGGGTGATTTCCTTTCCCAACACTAAGGGGAAATGTTGAAAAAAGTGGAATTTTGCTGCGAAGGAGTGGGAGCTGTTGCTGTTCTTCAGGCAGCTGGAGCATGAGCTCATGGAGGCAAAATAGAAGTGGAGCCTGTGCTCTGGGGGCGAAGGCGTCTGGGGAACAGGAGCAGATTGTTGCACCAGGGAAAGGCATTAGGATTCAACAAGTGCAAACTGACAGTCACGAGGAAGGAGCAGGCAGGGAGAAGATCAGGTTAATTAGCAGCCCGGAGGAATTGGAGGCCACGAGCTCAGCAGAACTTTGTGGAGGAATTAATTAAGGGTTTGTTTGGAGCTGAGCTTGACGATAAAGAAAAAACCTAAAAATCCCCTGTTGCATCCTGACGCTGGAGCTGGTCCTGGAGCACTGCCAGGCACTGGCACAGCCCCTGTTTACACCTCCAGGAGCCGGTGGACAGCAGGGAGAGTTAGTTGCAGAGAGGCAGACGGGGCTGTCAGAGCAAACCCAGAGCTGCCTCCTCCCTGCTCCCTGCTGGCTGGGCAGGATGGGGACAGGCAGGATGCAGGATGGGGAGGGATCATTCCAGGGAGGCTGGCATGTGCCAGGCATCACACCGGGACAGGGACAGCCCGACCCTGGGGACAGGCCAGGAGCACAGTCCCTGCAGGCTGCATTCCCTGCTCCCCATGGATAATCCACTCACCCTGCTGGACAAAGCACAGGGGCAGGGCAAGGGCTTGCAGAAAGGCTGTGCTGCTGCTGGGGCACCACGAGAATTGCCTCAGGAGGAGCAGTGGGAATGCAGCTCCTCCTCAGGGCAGAGGGAATTCCTGGCTGGACTTGGATCAGAGAATCCCCAAATGGTTTGAGTCGGAAGGGGTCATAAATCTCATCCAGTTCCAACCCTGTCTCAGGGCAGGGACACCTTCCACTATCCCAGGTTACTCCAAGCCTGGCCTAGGACACTTCCAGAACCTCAATTTTTGCTTCTGCGCTGCTGTGAGGTTCAAGGACCTTTGTGTGTGGTGTGACTAAAGAAGGACACAGTGACACAATACTGGACTCCAGGCCACTGAAGTCCCTCTCAGCTTGGAGCTGACAGATATAACCATGAAAGGGACCTGACATCATCCTCTGTTTTTAAACACTAATATTTGGGCATTACCTAATCCATGTGAAATGGGCTGGGAAGTGACAACAAACTCCTGAACACAAGTAATCAACACAGAACTGTCACTGAATGGGGACATTTCTGCTGGGATTGAAAGGAAACATTGAAGCCTTTGTACTTTTCAACTTTTCTATCAATTATCTAAAAATAAATGCGAATTTGCAGATAACATCGGGCCTGGCAGGATGGATGTGCAGATAAAAGCAGGCAGCTCTGCAGCCTGAGATAATTCCCGGGAGCGGAGCAGGGCTGCTCCATTAAAATGTGTTTTCTCACCAGCAGATGAGTGTTGGATGGTTTGGGGCAGGGCACCTGGAGCTGCTGCAGGCTCCAGCTCGGGCAGGAAGCAGGGGAAGGGATGGTGCTGGATGTCACTGCCAGGCCAGCACCTTGGGGTGGGGCTTCACAGCATCCAGGACAGGGGAACAAGGTACGAGGTAGAAAGGAGGAACCTTTGTACGAGGTAGAAAGCTGCTTTTCCTTTGACACTCTGCTTAGTGAGTTCCAGGAATGTTGATGCTGTGGGGTTAACTGGTGCTGTAACTGGTGTTACTGGTGTTACTGGTGTTACTGGTGTTACTGGTAGGCAGTGTGCTGTCAGCTCACAGCCAAACTGGGGCTCTGCTTTGGACAGCTCCCCGTGCCCTCGGGGTGGTGCAGCTCCCCTCAGGCAGGAATCACAGGGAGATGCCATCCCCAAATTCCTGCAGGACATCCCTGGAGGGGTGCTGGGTGCTGGGCTGTGTGTCAGGGAACGCCCAGGGTGCCCCACAGGGATCACTGGAGGTGTTTCCACCAGGCTTGGATGCAGCAGGACAGCTGTCCCAGAGCCCAGGCAGGTGTGACACAGAGCCCTCAGTGGGACCCAGGTCTGGGGTCCCTCTGGGCCAACAGAGGAAAGAGTCAAACACAACTTTTCAGCTTCTTTTCCGAGGGATGTGTGCCAGGTTGGACCCCAGTGGACACCAGTGTGGGATCCCTGAGGAGCAGCAGGAGTTGGGAATGCTCCAGCCTGGTGGTGTGGATGCAGATGACCCTAAAAATGTCCCTCAGTGCATCACAGAATCATGGAAAGGCTTTGGGTCCAAGGGACCTGAACAAGGCCTTGGGATGATCTATTTTGTCTCAGCTCTGTTGCATTTAAATCATTTCAATTTTACACCTGAGTAGGAACAGCCCTGGCTGAAGCTGTGTCCCAGGGGCTCCTGCAATTCTGTATTTCAAACCTGTTCCTGCTCTGTGGCAGGTTACAAATGTCCTGTGAGGGCATTTATGTGACATCAGGCACAGCTTGTCCAGCTTTGAGGCCAGAGCTGGACCTTCCTTCTGCCTGATCAGCACAAGGATGGAAGGAAACTGCCATTTCCATGGATGCAGGGCCCCAGCACAGGCAGGTGCCTGGAAAATAAACAGCAAAGTGCCCCTGGAAGAGGAATTTTAGTAGGAATATCATGTTTTGCAGCCATGTCCATGCAGCCTTAGGGGTTACAGAGGAGGGGCAGGGTCTGGCTGCAGCCACTGCCACGGGAGCTGCTCCATCAAACCAGGCTGGGAATCCTTCCTCAGCCTGCCCAGAGAAATAAATAAAGGGAGCTAAGGCCAGAGGAGAGGAAGGTGGGGGTGCTCTGGGATGCTGGGCTGGTTTCAGCTCTGCAAGGAGGCTTTTCTCAGTCATCTGTGGAGAACTAATGATACATGTAAAGAGGGAGCAGGAATGTTACAGGGATCCTGAGATCAGAGGGAAGATAAGCAGATGTAAACATCTCCAATTCCTACAATGGGGGGATTCTTTTTCTGGAGGTGCTGAAGAGAAAAGAAGAATTTTACCAGCAGCCCTAGAGCTGATTTGGGGTGACACAGCAGCCCTGAGCCTCCTGAGAGAGGGGGATTTATTTAGAAGACAACCACAGGCAAATATGTTCTTTTTTCTTCCCTTGCTTTTTGATGAGGAATATTGCTGGAATCAGCTCAGGGGAGAGAGGCTTTGATCATCCTTTCAGAGAGTGAAAAAGCTGCTTTGAATTCTGCTGCAAAGCAGGTCCCAGGAGGGGCTGTGGGAGGGATGCTCACCCTGGGGCACAGCCCTGGGCAGGTGTGGGGCTGTCTGGGGAGAGGGAGCAGCCCCTGTCCCCATCCTGCCCTTCAGACAGACCTGCAGGGGCAGAGGAGCCTTGAGAGCACAGAATTATGGAATTGTTTGGAATGGGAGGGACCTGAAAGCCCATCCTGTTCCACCTCCATGAGCAGGGACACCTCCCACTGTCCCAGGTGCTCCCAGCCCCAATGTCCAGCCTGGCCTTGGGCACTGCCAGGGATCCAGGGGCAGCCCCAGCTGCTCTGGGCACCTGTGCCAGGGCCTGCCCACCCTGCCAGGGAACAATTCCTCATTCCCAATATCCCATCCATCCCTGCCCTCTGGCAGTGGGAGCCATTCCCTGTGTCCTGCCCCTCCATCCCTTGTCCCCAGTCCCTCTGCAGCTCTCCTGGAGCCCCTTTAGGCCCTGCAAGGGGCTCTGAGGTGTCCCTGGAGCCTTCTCCTCTCCAGGTGAGCACCCCCAGCTCTCCCAGCCTGGCTCACCCTCAAAGGGCTGCAAACGAGGTGAGGAGCTAAAGGTGCCACACAAACCTGAGCTGCTCCCTGAGAGGAGCCCAGAGCACTGGGGACCTCCAGAAGACAACACAGACCAACCACCTTAGGCTCTAATTAAAGATAAAAGCATCCAGAATCCAATCCTGGTGTGGAGGAACCCAAGGCCCAAGTGGCCAAGGCTTCCTCGGTGGCAAAACCAGTGCCAAGATGAGCTCCTGAAAATGGGAGGGAAGGGAAAAAAGGGGTCAGGAACAGACTCCTGGCAGGAGCTGTTAAATCCATCTCTGCTTTGCATGGAACAGTTGTGGCATCAGGACATGTCCCAGAAGAACAGAACTTTGGTTTGAAGAGGGTCATAAACACTATCCCCCAGGAAAATGCCCTTGGGATTTTTAGAGTGTCTGAGGACAAAGAGGAACCACAGATCCAGTGCTGTGGGGATGTAAAAAACCTCAGTGTTTGTGGATTTACCTGCTTTGTCCTGCTCTCAGAAACAAGTGTTTGTTTAGATGGTGCTAATCGGAGGAGCATGAAAAAATTCCCAAAATAAATGTCTTTCTTAATTGAAGAACCAGTGTTTCTCTGAAGGAAATTGCTTTGAGGGACTGACACTAATTTTCAATTTTTTTTTTTTCATTCTCTGTTTCTATTTTAAGCAAACAAAAAGAAAACTTCACAAGACTTAAAGTGCACTTTGTTGAGTGGTTTTTTTTGTTTTTTCTCTTTGGCCACTGAAAACCCCATGAGAATGGTGATAACTCAGCTTCTCTCATGTGGATATTGGCTCTCACCTGATAAAATCAGCTTTTTTCCAAAGGTACCTTTATGAAATCGTGAATATTTAAAACCAAAACTTCACTTGTTAAACACAAGGAGCTCTCCTCTGCTTGCCCATGGTTTTGAAGTGGACAAAGTTCAAATGAGAGAGAAACTCCACATGGGAAAATGAAACCCACCTGTGAAAGGAATTGTAAAGAGATTTCTTTGCTTCCTGAAAATGCTGTAATTGAAAAAAAACAAACAAACAAATAAACAATCAGAGGCCACCTTGGTTCTCTTATCAGTTTTAGTGTTATTATTTCTCTGTGCCATTTCCAGGATTTTTCACCGACTGCTGGTGGAGACAAACCAAGGAAAATTTATTCCCAACACCTGCACAATGTGGCAAACTGATCCTGATAGTCATCCCAGATAATTGCTTTCTTTTGGGGAATGGAATGCTTTCTTTTGGGGAAAAGCCTGCTCTGGCACCATAGCTGTGGGCATTAAATGACATTTATCTCCCCCCATGGGATTAAACCCTGGGAAGGGTGGTCTGGGATAACCCCGGGAGCAGAGCTGGGCAATTCCATGGCTCAGCCTGGAGCAAAGGAGCCTCAGGGGGCCCTTGTGGCTCTGCACAGCTCCTGCCAGGAGGGGACAGCCAGGGGGTCGGGCTGTGCTCCAGGGAACAGGGACAGGAACAGAGGGAACGGCCTCAGGCTGGGCCAGGGCAGGGGCAGGGTGGATTTTGGGATAATTCCTTCCCTGAATGAGTGGTTAAACCTTGGCAGAGGCTGCCCAGGGGGGTGATAGAGTCCCCATCCCCAGAGGTGTCCAAGAAAAGAGCAGATGTGGCACCTGGGGACAGGGCTCAGTGGTTGAAGATTGGACTTGGCAACCTTGGAGATCCTTCCCAGCCTCAATGACTCCATGATCCTGTGATTCCATTCCTTGTGGGGTCAGAACCAGCTGGGCTGTGCCACCAAGCTCTTCCTCACCTTCCCACCACAGCCTTTGCTGGAGCTGATCTGGAGCTGCTGCGGAGATGTGGGAGGAGAAGACAAGGACACACCAGGAGCCCAAACTGCAGCCCCAGGGATGCTGTGGGTGCAGTCCCAGGGATGCTGTGGGTGCAGTCCCAGGGATGCTGTGGGTGCAGCCCCAGGGATGTTCTGGGTGCAGCCCCAGGGATGTTCTGGGTGCAGCCCCAGGGATGTTCTGGTGCAGTCCCAGGGATGCTGTGGGTGCAGCCCCAGGGATGTTCTGGGTGCAGCCCCAGGGATGCTGTGGGTGCAGCCCCAGGGATGCTGTGGGTGCAGCCCCAGGGATGTTCTGGTGCAGTCCCAGGGATGCTGTGGGTGCAGCCCCAGGGATGTTCTGGGTGCAGCCCCAGGGATGTTCTGGTGCAGCCCCAGGGATGCTGTGGGTGCAGTCCCAGGGATGCTGTGGGTGCAGCCCCGCTGAGTGACCCAAACCCAGCCCTTGCACTGGGATCCTCCTGGGCCTGGCTGCTCCGCCAGGAGCTGCTGTGTGCCCCAGCTCTGTCCCCAGCTCTGTCCCCAGCTCTATGCCCAGCTCTGTCCCCATCTCTGTCCCCATCTCTATCCCCAGCTCTATCCCCAGCTCTATCCCCAGCTCTATCCCCAGCTCTGTCCCCATCTCTGTCCGTAGCTCTATCCCCATCTCTATCCCCAGCTCTATCCCCAGCTCTGTCCCCATCTCTGTCTGTAGCTCTGTTCCCAGCTCTGTCCCCAGCTCTGTCCCCATCTCTGTCCGTAGCTCTGTCCCCAGCTCTGTCCCCAGCTCTGTCCCCAGCTCTGTCCGTAGCTCTGTCCCCAGCTCTGTCCCCAGCTCTGTCCCCAGCTCTGTCCCCAGCTCTATCCCCAGCTCTATCCCCAGCTCTATCCCCAGCTCTGTCCCCATCTCTATCCCCAGCTCTGTCCCCAGCTCTGTCGGTAGCTCTGTCCCCAGCTCTGTCCCCAGCTCTGTCCCCAGCTCTGTCCCCAGCTCTATCCCCAGCTCTATCCCCAGCTCTGTCCCCATCTCTATCCCCAGCTCTGTCCCCAGCTCTGTCCGTAGCTCTGTCCCCAGCTCTATCCCCAGCTCTATCCCCAGCTCTGTCCCCAGCTCTGTCCCCAGCTCTATCCCCATCTCTATCCCCAGCTCTGTCCCCCCAGCTCTGTCCGTAGCTCTGTCCGTAGCTCTGTCCCCAGCTCTGTCCCCAGCTCTGTCCCCAGCTCTGTCCGTAGCTCTGTCCCCAGCTCTATCCCCAGCTCTATCCCCAGCTCTGTCCCCATCTCTATCCCCAGCTCTGTCCCCATCTCTGTCCGTAGCTCTGTCCCCAGCTCTGTCCGTAGCTCTGTCCCCAGCTCTATCCCCAGCTCTGTCCCCAGCTCTGTCCCCAGCTCTGTCCCCAGCTCTATCCCCAGCTCTATCCCCAGCTCTGTCCCCATCTCTATCCCCATCTCTGTCCCCAGCTCTGTCCCCAGCTCTGTCCCCAGCTCTGTCCCCAGCTCTATCCCCAGCTCTGTCCCCAGCTCTGTCCCCAGCTCTGTCCCCAGCTCTGTCGCCACATTCCCGCCTTTGCACTTTGCCGCTGCCTTTGTTCTCCTTTCATCTCGCCTTTCTCACGGCAGCCAGGCAGCGCTGCCAGCCCCGCAATTAACAGTGGCAATTAAGAGCTGCCGAGGTAGGTGTTTCCCCTCCGAAGGGACCTGATGTTTTCCGTGCTGAGCAGGAGAGATTCCCACTGAGGGAGCTCATTTGTGCTGATTAGGAAGTGTTGTCCTTGCTGCAATCTGAGCTCAGGATAAAAAGTTGCAAAGTATCAAATTGGTTTTGTTTTTTTTTATCTACTGCCAGTCCCAAATCCCTGCCAAAATATGAAAGCACAGAAATTTCAGGTGATTGCTGCCCAGCCTGTGCTTTTTGGAGCTCAGGAAATGAGGTAGCAATGAGGAAAAGCAGCAGTTACCCAGGCAAGGCCCCTTCCCACATCCATTGGAAGGGAATGCTTGTAGTGGAAAGAGAGGATGCAGCCACTGCTCAGTAAATGCTGCCTCAAAAGGTGTCTGTTGAGCCTTTAGTGAATGATCAAATGGAAAAAAAGCTGGGAAATAATGGGAAAAGATAATCTGGGCCCAAATGGAAAAAGCCATCTGCAAAAATCTAATCAAGCCACCAGTGACACTGAGCCTTTGCAGGGACTTTTAGCTCGGAATTCAAACACTCCTGGTGTCCAGTAATGATGTTTTATGTCCTGTGCACTGAGTGCCAGTGTGGAATTAACCAGGAAAATATGGATTTTTATAATAAGGCTGGCTTTCAGTACCTGGAAAATAAGTTTAGGTCTCGCCCTGCTTGTTCTCAAAGTGATCTAATGTTGAGAGGGAAACAAGAACAGCCTCCACCACTGTCTGGGAGCTGATGAGAAATGATTAATCCAGTCCTGGCTGGAATAGCTTCTTAGGCATCCCCAGGACAGCTGGATGGATGGGGCACTGCACAGAGACAGAGCCCTGTGCAAATAAAACAATAAGGAAATAAGGGAAAGTTATTGATGGAGATTATTTCTCCCCTTACTCGATCATAACAGTTTTATATCTGTGTAAAAATGAATTCTGCTCGGTAATGTGGTCTCTGGGAGTTGTATTTATCCTGTTTATTGCTATCAGGAACTTATTCCTTTGCATAAATTATTCATGGGAATTAGACAAGCTTGTGAGGCCTCATTTGTGTGGGGAGGGATGGGGAGCAGGGAGGCAGCAGGAAACTTCCTGGGCTGGGTTCTTTGGAGGAAGAGCACTTGGAAACCACGGGAAGTGAGGGAAGTGTGAGAAACAGCTACTCACTTTTCATAGTTTAGGAGGGTTTATTAAACCTTATCAAAAATACAACAGAAGACTGAATAAAGAAAAAAGGTTACAGCTCTGGGAGCAAAAGATTTTCCCTGTCGTGCTCAGCCCCCTCACAATGGAGGTTTTACCCTTTTAACCCTTGAACCCCTCCCAAAGTTATGTCCATCAACCCCTTCTTTGCTGTCCAGTGGTGGAGATCTCCTCCTCAGATCCTGACTGGAGCTCAGGTGTTCCATGGTGACAAGCCAGCCCTGCCAGATGTCCCAACCCAGCTGTCCCTGGATAACCATGTGAGGGGGTACAACATAACTATAAATCTATAAAACCACTAAAATCTATAACCATTTGAGGGGGTACAACATAAATTTAAATCTATAAACTTTTCTTAACCTATGTACATGAGATTTGTCTGTTAATTGTGAGAGTCAATCATTGCATTACTCATCTATCACAGGTGGGAATGGATCCCACCAGCACAGGAGCCCTGGTGCTGCTGGGGTGTCTGTGCCACTCTGCAGAGCTCTGGGGGGCACAGAGAGGCCCTCAGAGGAGCAGAGAGCAGGAGAGGAGGAGCTGCCCCCTTTAAAGTGGCACAAAGCTCATCCCCAGCCTCCAAAGGTGCAACATTCCGTGCGGACAGAGCATTTGGGGGATTTCAGGTCCTGCTGGAGCAGCTGCTCTCCCTCAACCATAAAAAGGGGCTGGAAGGCTGTTGGGGAAGATGAAACAGGAAAGCCTTATAAATATGATTGCCTGGCAAAAGATTTTGAGAATATAGAAACTATAAGTGAGATTGAAATGGATGCAAGCTTTGAGATCCCTCAGTTACTGAACAACTGGAAAACAATGGTGTGGCCAGCTGAAGGTGATCCCCTTTTGATGGAACAACACCCTCTGCTTGCAGACAGGCCCAAGGGTCAGAGCAGACCCTACAGCTTGGCAGAAGGGGCCAAAGAGGAGATTTTAGGGTTTAAAATGTAACACAGGATGGAAATGTAATGATTCTTATAGGCTGTATGGAAATGCTGTAGGATTTGTATCTTGTACTAGATTGGTTAGTGAGAATTAGAATATTCAGCACAGAAGAAGATTTATTGTATTGTAATGGGAACCTCGCTCTCTCACCCTTTTACTCTCTCACCCTTTTACTCTCTCACCCTCTCATCCTCTCTGCCCCTCTCTTCTCTCAGCCCTGCTCCAGCTGTGCCTGGCAGCTCCCAGCAGGGCCCTGCCCCCAGGCCCTTTGCAATGAACCCCAAGTTCCTGATCTGGCCCCAGAGATCTCTGGTCTCCATCTGTCTCGACTGTCCTACCCCCCAGTGCTCCTACAGAAGGCCATCAGAGAGAGAGGGAGATGGGAGAAGATGAGCACTGGTGTCCCCTGTGGGGAGGAGTGTGTGACAGGGCACAAGCACTGCCACCCCAGGTGCCAGGCAGGAGCAGCCTTGGGATGAGGGACGGAGAGCAGTGACAGATTTGTCTTTCCAAACAAGCTCTGGGTCTGCTGGGAGATAAAACAAGCACTGAGAGATAAACAATGGGAAGGATTCCACTGATTGATGAATGGAAAAACGATATTTGCCTTTACAAATAAACTCTAGGTTTGCTGATAAATGAAATTGGACATTGAAAGATGAAGGAAACAACTGGGGAAAGCCCTAAATCCCATAAGAATTAAAAATTAAAAGGGAGGGTTACACATTAGGAGGGGTCTTAGGTATTAGGTGTTTTGGGAAGTCTGTACCTCTCAAGTACCTCTGCCAATGGGAAATGTGGCTGGGAAATTGGGATAAAAAGGAGACTGTGTCCTCCAAAAACTTGACAGACCCCAAGGGAAATGCCCCATGGCCTCTCCTTTTATTCGAATAGTTACAGGACTCCTCTGTCTCCTTTTTGGACATAAGCCTCTGGTGTTTGTGGGTTAATTTTCCTGACAGGGACAAACCCCTGGGACTGTGCCTTCAGCCCACCACAGGGCAGGGGCTGCTCCTGCCTTGCCCATGGGGGCTCCTGCAAACCAATTCTCTTCTATTTTAAAGTGCATTGTTATGCTCAAAAGCAAATTTCTTCCCTAATGTGATGGGATTATGATTTCAGTATTGTCCCAGTGTGGTTTTGGTGTCAGGAGCTGGGTTTGCAGGGCTGCTGCAGCCAGAGGGGATGGAGCTGCACCTCTGCCCACAGATCTCTCCTCCTCTTGGTTTTCCTGGGTGTTTCTGTGCCCACCTGAGCCCTGTGTGTGTCCAGCACAGCTGGGCCTGCAGGAATCAAACCCCAGGGATGATGATCTCAGCAAAGCTGCTCAGCCTGTCTTGATATCCCACCTGGAGCAAAGCTGGGAATTCCTCTGGGATTTCTGCAGCTGCTGGGTGGATTTTCTGTGCAGCATTCACAGGGCTGTGGTGCACACAGAGCTGAGGCTGTCATGGCTTTGTCCTTGGAAAGAGCAGCTCCCTGTGAGCCCCAGAGGCAGCAGGTTGCAGCTCCAGGGCCTGGTGTCACTTCTGAGCTCTCAGGTGGCTCATTCCTCCTCCAGGAGCCTGGGAAGCTGTGAGGGAAGTGGCCAAGTGCTGTGGGGCCTTGGCAAGGGAAGAATGGAATATCCTGGCAAAAGTCATGATGGAAAACACAGAGCAGGGAGGAGAAAGGTGTGATATGAGTAAGTGGCAGTTTCCTCTCAATGACACAGGAATCACTCAAAAAATCCTTCTCTCACTGGGGAGGAGGGTGAGGAGTCCCTTCTTTCCCCATGGGGTCATTTCCACATGGGAAGCAAATCCCCACAGAGCTGCCCAGCCCCAGCTGGGAGCTGCCCCCACCCTCTGCTGCCTCAGGGATGTTTCCAGCCCCAAACCTCTCAACTCCTTCCCAGCTGAGCTGGAGGAAGCTACAGGAAAACCACTGAGAAATGCAGGGCAGCTGGGAAGGGTCAATTCCTTATGGAGCAGCTGAGGACACTTGGAATGTTCAGCTGAGGGGTGATTTCACAGGGGCTGCAGCTCCCACCTCTGCCCTGGGCCAGGGACAGGAATGGCTGAGATCAGGGCAAGGTTCTTCCCCCAGAGGGTGCTGGCACTGCCCAGGCTGCCCAGGGAATGGGCACGGCCCCGAGGCTGCCAGAGCTCCAGGAGCCTTTGGGCAGCACTGCCAGGGATGGACAGGGTGGGATTGTTGGGGGTCTGGGCAGGGACAGGGCTGGGCTGGGGGATCCTGTGGGTCCCAGCTCAGGATATTCTGTGATTCTATGATCAATGTGCATCCCAACCCACCAGACACAAGAGCCTCAATCAAGGCACAGACAGCACAGATCAGATTGGTGATATGAGAAATGATAAAGCCATGACCCCACCAATGACTGGGAGATGAGCAGAGATAACAACTTAATGGGAGCTCACTCTGAGATAAGGAAGTGGGGATGGTGAACAGGAGCCAGGAATTTATTCATAGGGAAATGCCAAGTGGAGAGAAAGAGGTGCTGTGATTTCTGCACGCAACAATGGGCAGAGATAATCTGTGCCCCCAGAGTTGATATCCACATTGTTCAAACACGTTGTCATGCTGCAAAAGGGAGACAAAGCCTCACAAGGATGAGTCAAGGCTTGGAAAACCGAGTGTGCCAAACAGAAGCAGCTCCATCCTTCAGTTTATTAAAGTGAAGTTTGTGAATAATAGTACAGCACAAAAATCCCCCCAGAGGGTGCAGATTCCTGATAACAAAACAATGTCTAATTTTGCAGATAAGCACAGATCAAGATCCAGGGGTAGGAAATTGCAGGCATGGGAGGCTGAGGCTGGCAATGACGCAGGGACTCCTGATAACAGGAGCTCTTTAAAAAGCTCAGGATCTGTTCTTAGAACCTCTGAAAACCAGACACACTCTGCACCATGGGGCCCAGGCTGGAAGGGCTGGATCTTGCAGAGAAATCCAGAGCCCTGGGGCTACAAAGAGCCCAAAGTGAGAGATTTTTTAGGCAGCAACCTGAGATGGCATTTTAGGAAATTTTGGATATTTCTGAATTACAGCCTGAGGCAGGGCCACCCACGTGCTCCTGGGTGTTGCTTTGGTGGACCCCAACCCTTCAGTTTTCTCAAGGAAGGAGGGAATTCTGCCATGAATTCCCATTTCAGACCCCAACCCTTCAGTTTTCTCAAGGAAGGAGGGAATTCTGCCATGAATTCCCATTTCAGACCCCAACCCTTCAGTTTTCTCAAGGAAGGAGGAAATTCTGCCATGAATTCCCATTTCAGACCCCAATCCTTCAGTTTTCTCAAGGAAGGAGGGAATTCTGCCATGAATTCCCATTTCAGACCCCAACCCTTCATTTTTCTCAAGGAAGGAGGGAATTCTGCCATGAATTCCCATTTCAGACCCCAACCCTTCATTTTTCTCAAGGAAGGAGGGAATTCTGCCATGAATTCCCTTTTCAGACCCCAACCCTTCAGTTTTCTCAAGGAAGGAGGGAATTCTGCCATGAATTCCCATTTCAGGCAGAAGGAGCAAGGTCCTGCTGTGTGGGATGCCAGGCTGCTTCCCCATCTCTGAACCCCAAATATTTCCTGCTCACTGGGGGCATCCTGCTGCCAGCATTCCACAAACCAGGAGCAATGAGCTCCTGATCACGGATATAAAAATGAGAAGATGCTGCTGTCAGTCCCTTCTTCCAAGGTGTGATTTGGTTCCTCAGACAGTCCCTTTCCATGGAGATGGAAATGACACCAAAAACCCCACAGTGGAAAGCACTGGAAATCAATCTCAGAATGAGCAGTGAAAAGGAAAGCCCACCTTCCACCCATCCTGCCTGGAACCTGCATCCCCATCACCACAGGTGCCAGGACTTGAGCAGAGCTTCCTCTGGAATCCCTCCATGGAAGGAGGGATTGGGATTTGCTAGAAAAAAAGATGGGACCTGCAGCTGAAATCCTTGGAAAACGGTGTTCCTTTTGTTACATTGAACTCACAATGTAATTTCTCCCTGTTTTCTGAATTTCTCAGATTTATGTGCCCTTGTTGGCTGAAAGTAATGGCAGCAACGGGCACAGAGCTGTCCTGCAGTGGAAAAAAATCCCCAGGATGTCGCTAAGAAACTGCAAATATTTAATTATCGATAGCTCTGGGCCAGGATCCGTGGTGATTAGATCCCCTCCGTAATCAGTCTAATTGGGAACAGCCCTGAATGGAGGTGCTGGGCTCTCATTGAGGGCTGCTCTGCCTTTCCTGGAAACATCAATGCTGCCTCTGACGTGGGCTCTGCCTGCATCTCATTTCCCTTCCCTAACGCGGCTTTTCTGTGAAATCCGAACCACATCCATTCTCTGAATCACAGCCCCACCCGCCCTGGGCCAGGAGCTCAGAGAATAATTCACGAATAATTCACGAATAATTCACGAATAATTCACGAATAATTCACAAATAATTCACTTTCCTGTGCCATCCCTCGTGTTCCTGGGCCCTGGGGGGAGCTGGCAGCACTTTGGGTGTGCTGGTGAGGCTCAGATCTTCCACCTCCTTCTGCTCTTTGCAGATGGGGGCAAGGCTGCCCTGTGGGATTGTCAGGAGCAGGGATCTGCAAGGAATTGTTCCCTGCATTTGGCCAATGAGCCAGAAAGAAATACTAGTGTGAGGCTGACCCAAAACTACAACAGAGATTTTGGTGAAGAGAAACTGCTCCTTTGGGGTAAAATGCCAAATGAAACATTTTGTCTGACAACAGTTGGGTTGTTTATGTCGTGGGAGTTGTTTTTGTTATGATTTGTAGGAAAGGGGGAATTTTGGTCCTCAGCTGCTCACCTGGCTTGTGCTGGAGCTGGGATGGGAACTCAGAGGCTGCATGGACACAATTCACACTGAGATATGGGGAAGAGACACAGAATCCTGGAATGGTTTGGCTTGGAAAGGACCTTCAAGCTCATCCAGGCCCCCTCCCTGCCATGGCAGGGACACCTCCCACTGTCCCAGGTGCTCCCAGCCCCAATGTCCAGCCTGGCCTTGGGCACTGCCAGGGATCCAGGGGCAGCCCCAGCTGCTCTGGGAACAGGGATGGGGTGTAGGGGAGCAAGGAGGATGGAGGATTCTGTGAAATGTGACCCTCAGAGCAGGGGGAGGATGGGGCTCCCTCTGGAATCTGTGGGTGCCAGAGGGATCAGGCACCCAGCAGGATCCACCTGCACAGACACTGGAGCAGAATGAAGAAGTCTCCATCCCAGAAATGATCCAGAGTCCCATCATGGTCAGCACTGTGGGATCCTCCCTGCCAGGAATCCCTCAATCCATCCCTGCTGCCAGCAGGGAGATCTCTAAGCAGCCCCAGCAGTGATTTTCCTGCTGCAACCTGGATTTTTCTCCATTTGGCTCCATGTGCTGAGGCTGTTGAAGCATAAATTTGGGCTGATAAACTTCTCCTTTTCTTGCTGCTCCCCCAGTTCCCAGTTTCTTCCTGGAACTCTGGTGTGGGGCACAGTCACCCCCATCCCTGGGGGCTGCTCTACACTGGCAGGAGCTGCTCCTTGTCCAGTTCTCCTGCTCCAACTTTGCACCTGCAGCTCCTCACGGCTCCAGAATCCACATTTGGAAGCAGATTTTCCCTCAGCTACTGCAATTCCTGGATTTGGGTCCTGCTTTGTGGTGCTTCCCCAGCACAGGGCAGCACAGGGACGGGGTGGTGCCAACATCACTGAACTCTTTGAGCATTTGGGAATTGCTGAACTTGGAAAAGGAGGGAAGCAAAAGCATTGAGCACAGCTGGAGGTCAGGAGAGAGGCAATCTCCTGTGGGAAGGCCAATACTTGCACTGGCCTTGATGTCCAGGTCACAAACCCGCCTCCCTTGGTCTCTGCAAGGTGAACTGGGGCTGAGGCAGGAGTGGGGAGCACAAAGCAAAGGCCCTGAACAGCTGCAGTCCCAAAACAATCCCACCTGGACTTTGGGAGGGGTTTGGGAGTTCCCACCTGGAGCCAGGGTTTGGGGGCTCTTTGTCTTTCCCCACCCCTTGGTGGCTGATTCACCAAATCCCAGCCATGGCTGTTGGGTTTCCCAACTGGAAATCCAGCTTTGTCAGGAGGCTTGGGAGCATGAATGAAGGTTGTTTGCTCCTGGGAAAGAGAAATATTTACTTTATTCCCACAATAAATGTAGGATAAGCCCCAGGAGCTTTGCTCACCCAATCAGGCATTGCACACTTCTTTCCTTCTTTTTTCCATTGTTGGTTTATTTTCCTTTCCCTTTGCCATCTGCCCAGGAAATGGAAGCACTGTCCTGCCTTCCTGGGTGATGGAAATCTCCTAAGAAGAGCTGGAGGCACTCGCTGTGTTCCACAGTCTGGGCTCTCTCCTTCCTTCCTGCCCAGGATCTGAGGGATGCAGGGGAGCAGTGCCATGGTCCCAGTGCCCTTGGCCTTCTCCCATGGATTGGCTGTTCCCTCACTGAACAGCACATGGAAAAGTCCTCCTGGCAATTTTGGTGTCCATCCCCTTGGCCCTCTCCTCCAAAACCTGGGATTTCCCCCATTTTCCCCTGGGATTTCCCTTCACACCTGTGGCTCTCCGAGGAGGGCTCCATGGAGGGTCTCCCAGCGGAGCTCTGCTCCATCCATGGGCAGCTTTCCAAGCACAGGGAGATGCTGAGCACCTCTGGGGAGGGAGGACAACAACCCACACGTGGCTCGTCCCCAGCAAATGCCAAAATGTCAAACACAACAATTTTCTAGGGCTTTTCTCAGGAAAAACTAGCTGGGAGTGGAGAAGGTCCCTTCCTGTGTCCTTCAGTTGCCAGCCCTGCTGCAGATCTCATCTGGGTTTTGCAGATGAAAGGAAGAGAGGGGGGAGAAAAGCCTCTGACTGATTTGCTGACTGAGTATTTATTAAAATAGACTGGAGCAATTAAAGACAAAAACTCCCCAAACTTGGGATGCAAATTGAGGAGCTGGAAAACACAAAAGGAGAGGATTTGGTGGCAACTCGAATTCTGTACAAACCCAGGTCTTTCACAGAATCACAGAACTCAGTTCCAAGCTAAAGCCAAACTGAAATTTTTGGAAAAGCAGAAACGCAAAGAAGAATTTTTTATGGCTAAAGTAAAAATTAGTTTGACAAACCACATACATTTCAATTGAAAACTGGGACATCCTCTTTTCTCTCTCTCCTTTTTTAATTAACCTCAAACTCTCAAAAGCACAATGATGGGAACCCAAGGAATGTGACATTGCCCAAGTGTCTCTAATAAATGCACAAGCTGCAAAACAAATATGGATTTGCAAAACATTTTGTTTTCCCCACATTTCCATTTTCCCTGACTAGAAGTATTCCTGCAAAATTTCAGCCAATTCCCTCTCTAATATTCAGCTGCCTTAATGCAATCATTTAATCCTGATTTAAAGGCTGTGAAATGAAGGATGAAGAGCTGATATTTCTCTGTAACCTTTTGAATTTCTATATTCTGACTCCGGTCCATTGGATCCATAACATCCAGATTGCAGGAGCAGAAGGGATTTTTTACATTTATTTTCATAATTTAATGTTTGTTTTAGAAAAAGGAGGGGAGGCAAAGCTGCCAGGGCTTAATCATGCAGCAATCTTGAATCTCACCACGACTGGGGGAGGCAAAGAAGCTTTGGCATCTTTGCTGCAGTGCTAATTTGCATTGGGGAGGATCTTTCCCCTCCACAGCTAAAAAAGATGAAGTGTGAACTTCCAAAGTGACATTTTGGAGTTTGTGTGCAGCTCCTCCCGCAGCCAGGGCTGCACTCAGCACTCTGACTGCTGCTTTTATTGGGGCAGGTTTGTAAAGGCTGCTCTGGGGGAGGCTGCTCTGGAAGGGAATAACTCAGGAAGGGAAATTGAGCCCACAAATAAATGCAGGTGGTTGGAAAAGCCAGAGTGTGGACATGCAGGAGGTGGAAGGCTCTGATCACCCAGCCATGGTGTCCTCAGCAGAGCCCCCCTTGTGCCCAGCCAAGGGCCCTTCTCTGGGCCCAAATCAAGAGGCAGAAAAAGCAGCTGGGTAAATCCCAGGGCAGCCAATGTTCTGTACCTGCAGCTAAGGCGGCTCCAATGCCCCTTCCCCACTGGCAGGATTTGTCCTTCTGCTCTACCACAGAGCAAATCCTGTCCCTGTCTGGGGCAATCCACAGGGAGCCAGGAATGGCTGGAGAGAAGCTCTGGGAGAAGATTTGGGGCGCTGGTGGGTGAGAGCTGGACCTGCCCAGCCCTGAAACCCCCAAGCCTGGGCTGAGCCCCAGTGTGGGCAGCACAGAAGGGGGGATTCTGTCCCTCTGTCCCACCTGCAGAGCTGCCCCAGCCCTGGGCCCAGCACAAGGAGAACACGGAGCTGCTGGAGAGTCCAGAGGAGGCACCAGAGATGCTCCAAGGGCTGGAGCCAGGCTGGGAGAGCTGGGGGTGCTCACCTGGAGAGGAGAAGGCTCCAGGGACACCTCAGAGCCCCTGCCAGGGCCTAAAGGGGCTCCAGGAGAGCTGCAGAGGGACTGGGGACAAGGGATGGAGGGGCAGGACACAGGGAATGGCTCCCACTGCCAGAGGGCAGGGATGGATGGGATATTGGGAATGAGGAATTGTTCCCTGGCAGGGTGGGCAGGCCCTGGCACAGGTGCCCAGAGCAGCTGGGGCTGCCCCTGGATCCCTGGCAGTGCCCAAGGCCAGGCTGGACATTGGGGCTGGGAGCAGCCTGGGACAGTGGGAGGTGTCCCTGCCATGGCAGGGGTGGCACTGGATGAGCTTTCAGGTCCCTTCCCACCCAAACCATTCCATGATTTTATGAAGGCCACTGGAGCATCCTGGTCCTTGCTCCCCACATAATGCTGGGAGCAGCCATTGTGCCACCACCACTTTCAGAAGTTCCTGGCTCTGCTGGGAGCTGCATCCATGAGGAATTGTGTGAATGGATGTTCACCTTCATCCTCCCCTTGTCCTCCTCTGCAGCTTCACCCCCTCACCCTGGCAGCTCCCTGGCAGTGGAGTGTCAGAATGCCAGGATGGTGTCTGCCAGTCCAGGTGCTGCCCTTCCATTCCCAGTTCCTCAGGTTTCATTAGAGCTCTTCATTAAGCATTAATAAGAAGCTGAGGAACGGCTGCCATGTGGTGCCAGTGTGGAGCAGCCCCTGCAGCTCCCTGCTCATGACAGCCAAACCTTTATTCTGGGAATTTGGGCAGGGGCACAGGGATTGTGTGGAGCAGAGCAGGAATCACAGCTGTGGTGGGCAGGGAGCTCTGCTTGTCCCTCCTCAGAGCCCAGAAACAGGCCCAGAGCTCCTCTCAGGACATTTATTGGAGGGTCATGGAATTTTGGAACACCGATTACATATGGGCCTGATAAGAAGGACCCCAGAGTTTGGGTTTTTTTTTGTTGTTGTTTTTTAAAGACAGTCTGGTGGAGGGAAAAGGTTTTCCCAGTCTGGCAGATGGGAAAGGTTTTCCAAGAGTGGTAGAGGGGAAAGGCTTTCCCAGCATTTAAAGGACTTTGGCCATTTTCATGGTTATTGTGATGGAGAAGAGGATGGCATCCTGGATGTGGGGTTGTATATAATGGTTGGAAGCTGTGTTCCCATTTCCCTCCCTCCTCACTCCAGCTGGCTCTGGATGAGCCACATGTTCTGAGCACCTGGCCAGTGGAAAGTGTCCCTGCCCATGGCAGGGGCTTGAAATGGGATGGGCTTTGGGATCCCTTCCCACCCAAACCATTCCATAATTCTATGATTCTACTTTGAAAAGGTCTGGTTTGGGTTTGTAGCAACTCCAGGCCCTGCTGGAAGGGTCCCAGGTGGGTGCTGAGGGGAGCAGGGAGCAGTGGGTGAAGAATTCCATTTCAGCCCCCATGTTTTTTAATTCATGGGGGAAAAAATGACAAATTAAAAGAAAATACCCAGCATTCCTTAAACCCTTCCCAAAGCTCTGCCATGCATTCCATTTCCAAGAACTGGCAGGAAATCCAGGCAGGTGCTAAAGTCTGCTCCTCCCAGGCGTGGCTGCAAAGGCCACACCAAGGGCCTGTTTTGGTGGCTCCTGTGTCAGTTTGGAAAGACAGGAGTCTGCTAAGGAAGGCAGGAGCCTCCCCTGAAATGGAGAATGTAAACCCTCCCCACCCCTCTGAATTGCTGTAAATTTTAAATTAAGGGGCTCTCAGGCAAAAATTATGGGAGCAGGAAATAACAGTTCTTGAATAGGGAAGAAAATAAAAGGATAAAATAAACAATGCAGTGAACCAAACCAACACTGCCAGAGTCAGAACCCAGCCTGACACCCTGTGGGTCAGGCTGTTGGCAGCAGTCCCATTGGAATTGTGGCTCAGCCCTCCTGCAGTGCCAGGGCTGGCTCTGCTGGAGCAGGGATCCTGTAGAGAAGGATGGATTCTGCCTCTGAAGATCCAGGGGAAGGAGAGGCAGCTGCTGTTCCTCTGGGGAATCCCGTGCAGAAGCCGTGCTGGTGTCTCAGAACCTCTGGATTATATCCGGGTAGGAATGCTTGGCTCCTCCCTCTGGGCTCACATCTCCCAATGGGATGCTGTAGTTCTTATCAGCCATGCAGGGACATTCAATGGCTGTTATCAGCAGTGTCCCCTCCCGAGGGAGGAGTGGCTGTGGAAGAGATAAGGAATTTGCCCACTTGACAAAAGATAATCTGCCATACAGATGGCAATAGAATACATCTTGCCTTGCAGTCTGGAACAGCTCCTCACTGGGACATCCTATCCCTTGGATGGGCATTGGGGAAAAACCACCATGGAGAAAAAACAGGAAAAGGCAAAGCATTCTCTCATCCTCAGTTCTGCTCAGTCCTTCCCCAGCAGATCCTGGGAAGGAGAGGAGCTCAGGAAACCTGCTCAAACCCTCAGGAGCCAGAGGTGACCCAAGGCTGGTGGGGGGTTTGTTATGGAAAGTGATAGCAGAAAATCCTCGTTCCTTTGGTTCTTTGCACTGGAACATGGAGATGATCCATGGCCAGGGCCTTTGGGTGGTGGTAGTGACAAATCAGAGGAGCTGAGGAGCCAGAAGAGGGGATTTTACACTGAATCCATCAAGGGAATAATGCCAAACTGTCCATCCCAGATGGAGTCCCAGCCTTGCCAAGGAGCCCAGATATGGAATTGCTGAGCTCTCCCCTGCCTGGGAAGCCCTTGCTGGGGTTCTGGCCCCAGTGCCAGAGGGAAGGGAGGTGGCAGAGGAGATGCCAAGGTCTGAAAGGAGCTCCTAGGGAAGCTGGGAGCAGTGTGACTGCTGCCCTGGGAACACTGGGGAGTGTCAGAACCCAGGACATTCCTCTGGCTGCCCTGGGTGACTCTAGACCCTGGCAAGGGGCTCAGAGACCTTGGCATGGAGTCACAAACACCTGTGCCTTTGATTTTAACCCATGGAAACAATTACCAACTTTGTGTGAGGAGTTACAAGCCACAAGGGTTTGAGTAGAATGATAGTGAATTTGTCACAGAGTGAAAATGTAGAATTTTGGGGATTTAGAATGGGGGTTCAAGAGGCAAGATGGAAGAATCTGGGCTTGTCCTGTCCTTCTTCTCTTTCTTCTTGTTCTCCATCTTCTGCTGTGATGGTGACACTGTTTGATTGGTTTGGAGACAGACTGTCTAACATAGGTGATGGGTATTGGAAAATTATTGTAAATAAAGTACACGTAGTTCTTAGTATAAAATTTAACACCACCCCAAGGGCAGGGACTGTGCCACAACCTGACTGCTGGACAGATCTCAGCAGGTCAGAGAAGGAATGTAACAGATAAGAGAAAATAAACAACCTTGAGAAGAAGAACCGAGGAATCTCGACTTCTTCTTCAGTCATGGGGCTGGGAAAAAAGAGACTTTCTGATACCTCAGGGTCATCTCAACCACAGAAACCTGAGAGAGAGGAGCTGCAGTGCAGAATGGATGAGCAGCAGGGAGAAATGCTTCAGACACCTGAGCCCTTTGAAGGAGCTGGCAAACACAGACAGGAGGGT
Source organism: Molothrus aeneus (assembly GCF_037042795.1). NCBI lineage: Eukaryota > Metazoa > Chordata > Aves > Passeriformes > Icteridae > Molothrus > Molothrus aeneus. Next base: position 799,519 of record NC_089663.1, read on the forward strand.
GATCCTGGATTTCCCAAAGGCCTCCTGCACGTTCCCTCATTTGGAGCTCCTCAGGAACCTTGGCTTGGGTGGGAACATATCACAGATTAAGGAGGAGGAATAGAGAGCAGCAATAAATGAAAGTGGTTGCCAGGAGTGCTCCCCAAAGGTCTCTGCTGGGATTTGGGATGTGTAATATTCCTAAACTACCTGAAAAGGAGCAAATGAAAAGGTGGCAATATTTGTATGGGATGTGTGTTAGAGATCAACCATATCTGAGGCTGCTGGTGGGAAAGGGAGCAGGAATCAACAACATCCATGGGCTGGGAGTTTATTGCTCAGGATAAAGATTGATAAAGGCAAAAGAAAGTAGATGGGGAAATAATCATCAATCTTTCTGACCTGAGTACATGAATGAGCTCCAAAAAACTCCTGGTTGGGAAGGGGAAGAGCTGGACAAGGATGTGAGGGCTTTGGTGGGCTCTGATCAGCAGAAAGCAGAGGGAACTTGGAAGGGTGAGGAATGAGGAGCAGAGCAGCAGGAAGGGATCTACACCCTGCAGGCCAAGGGCCATCCTGGTTGTCCCATTTCAACAGGATTATGTGAGAATTCAGGAAAAATCAGTTAGAAAAGGGGGGAATCAACAGAGACAAAAATCCACTCTCAGAGGGCAGAGTGCTCCAGCTTCCCAAGGAAGGGATTTCATGTCAGGATGGAGCCGAACTTGGAATGTTCATTGGCACCAAGGTTTCTTGGGACAGAGCCAGCCCAAACTGCAAATGATGATGTCAGAGTTTTCTTTTTAAGTTTTTTTACAGAATCATAGAATGCTTTGGGTTGGAAAAGGCCTTAAAAGCCCATCCAGTGCCACCCCTGCCATGGCAGGGACACCTCCCACTGTCCCAGGCTGCTCCCAGCCCCAATGTCCAGCCTGGCCTTGGGCACTGCCAGGGATCCAGGGGCAGCCCCAGCTGCTCTGGGCACCTGTGCCAGGGCCTGCCCACCCTGCCAGGGAACAATTCCTTCCCCATATCCCACCTAACTCTGCACTCTTTCCATTCAGAGTCACTTTTTTTTTTTGTTAGTTTTGTTTCTTTTGGTTTTTTGTTGTGTTTATTTGGTTGGGTTTTGGGGGCTGTTGTTTGTTTCTTTGTTTCAGAGGGTTTTTGATGTTGCTTTGGCAGAGTTTCTGGAAGCTGTCTTGCTTGCCAGTCTGACAAATCCAAACCTTCCCAGAGACAGAAGCACCAAAGTGGGATCCAGTTCCCTACCTGGAGATGGGTCCAGAACAGACATCTGTGTATGGATCACCCCGGGCCATCCCTTTAGAGCCAAGGAAAACCTTTGGGCTTGAGCCAATGAGTCCCCAGTTCTTTCTCCAAGCAGGATGAGGATGCAGTCTTAGATTCCCTGGGGACTGGGGGACCCTTCCTGACCCTTTATCCTGCATGGATGTGGCTGTGCTGCTTGAAGGCAAATTCCAATTTTCCTGGAATATTTTTTAGACATGTTCTCCCTTCAGCTCCACCCCCAGAAGCTCTTCCAGGTATCTTCACCTCCTGGGCCTGGTGCATCACATGGAAGTGGCAGTTTTCCAAAGGCAGTTTCCCAAAGGCCATGGCCAATCCTTCAGCTCAGAGGAACAAGTTCCCAAACACTTCTTTCCAAGCCCCAAGGCAGCTCTGGCAGCCAAAACAATCCAAGCCTGAGGGTTTGGGCAAACTCACCACGGAGATGCTGAGGTGTCCCAGTTCACAGAATCACAGAAGGATGGATGGATGGATGGATGGATGGATGGATGGATGGATGGATGGATGGATGGATGGATGATGGATGGATGGGGGATGGATGGATGGATGATGGATGGATGATGGATGATGGATGGATGATGGATGGATGGATGGATGGATGGATGGATGGATGGATGGATGGATGGATGGATGATGGATGGATGGGGGATGGATGGATGGATGATGGATGATGGATGGATGGATGGATGATGGATGATGGATGGATGATGGATGGATGGATGGATGGATGGATGGATGATGGATGGATGGATGATGGATGGATGATGGATGGATGGATGGATGGATGGATGGATGGATGGATGGATGGATGGATGGATGGATGGATGAATGGATGATGGACGGATGGATGGATAATGGATGGATGGATGGATGGATGGGTGGATGGATGGATGGATGGTGCAGTGCTGTCAAAGATCACCATCTGTGCTCCTGACTGCACCCTGCAGCTCCACCTCCACCATCCCAGGCTGGAAGAGACCTTAAAGATGGAGTCCAGCCCAGCCCCAACATCTCAACTAAACCCTGGCACCCAGTGCCACATCCAGTCTTGTTTTAAACACACCCAGGGATGGTGACTCCACCACCTCCCTGAGCAGCCATTCCAAAATTTTATCTCCCTTTCTGTACAAAACTTCTTCCTGATATCCAGCCTCTATCTCCCTTGGCACAGCTTGAGGCTGTGGGTTCTGGTTCTGTCAGTTCCTGGAGGAAGAGCCCAGCCCCACCTGAGCACAGGCACCTTTCAAGAGCTGTGCAGAGCGATGAGGTTGTGACATTCCCACTGCCCCCATGTCCGTGGGGCACCACAACACATCACTACTCCCCCTGGGACTGCTGCTCCTGGCTCTGGCAGGAGCTGGCACTCACTCCAAGCTCTCCTGAGCAGAGGGGATCCCTGGGAACCCCCGGCTGCAGGAGCTCATTAACAAGCAGGGCACACTGCCCGGCCTAGCAGCAGCCCTGAGCTGTGGCGGTGTCACATCAGCTGCTCAGCTCTGTGACAAATATTCCATGGCTCATTATCCTTGAGAGGAATCTCCCTCTCCAGTGCTTTTAAGACCTGGAGAAATTGGCAGGTGCTGTTTGCTTTTTGCTCAAGCAGCACCGGGTTCTCCAATTAGGGATTTGCTGGGAGCCCCCTCGTACACGGAGCCCGAGGCCAAAGCCGGCTGTGCCAGCGAGTGGCTCCCAGCTGACCAAATCCTTGCCTTTGGCACAGCTTCCATGAAAAACCTTGCACTTCAGCAGGGAAGTGTCAGCATTTTCCTCAGCAGCACCTGCCTGCCTTCTAATCAGAAAATGGGGCTGGTTTTGCTCTTGGAAAAAGCCAAATTAGGAACAGAGCAAAGGGGCCCTTTGATGTTGAGGAAAGCTGGAATGCTGCATGTGGAGAATCCGTGGGGATTCTTCCTGCTGACTGCTGAGGGCTTCTCCATCCACTGCCTCCATGTGCTGGGAATTTATCCTGAGTGCTCAGGATCAGGGAAAATGCAGGGGTCAGGGAAAGCTCAGGAAAGCCTGCAGCTCATGCAGCTGTCCCAGCATGTCCATGATGCTGCTCCCAGGCATTCTCTGGGAATGCCCAGCACAGCTCCTGTGTCCCCATGCACCATCCCAAAGCCACAGCAACACAGAATCAATGAGGTGCCATCAATTATTCCCTGCACAGCAAAGTGCTCAGGGATTTATGGCAAAACCAGCTCCTTTGGGCCTCTCCCATGAATATGCAGCTCATTGGATAAGGATCAATATTTGAGGGACACTGTTATGCTCATTATGGCCCCAAATCCCAACAAAAATGGGAAGTCCAGATGCCAGGTGAGGCTTTTATCACACTCAGAGGAGAAAAAAATCAAGGGACAAAAGAGGAAAACAGTGAGGAGGGAATAAAATCCAAGAAATGCTTAATGACCTCTTTGGGGACTCTGAGTATTTCTGAACAAATTCAGCAGCAATTCCTGGGATGTGCAGGAGAGGGGTCTGGGGGATGGGAACAGGGTGTCACTTGCAATGTGGACAGATGGGCAAGGATTTCCTGCCCAAACTCCCCCTGGATGGAAAGTTGGATTCTTGACTAAACCAAATTGATTTCAGAAAGTTCCTGATTCCTGTAGGGATAGGAAATCATATTTTCAACTGAAATTTTGAGGCAGAAGAAAAGGGAGAGCTTTGATGAAAAATCAGTTCTGAGAAATGAGCTTCTGTCTGCAGCGATTTCCCTCCTGATCCAATATTGTTACAGCTGCTTAATATTTCCCCAGTTAGGTCCTATTTTGATGGAGAATTGAATATTTTTTCCTAAACTACTCCTTTTTTCCCCCAAGTTTTTCCTGTGCAGGCTGTTGAAATTCTCACAAAACCACTTCAGATAAACCCTCGGCTTTAATTTTTTAATGACTGATAGAAAATGCTGAGGGAAATATTAAAATCATTTTCTAGAGACATTTTCATTCTGACAAAACCCAGCCCTGAAATTGAAATTTTCCTGGCTCCTGATGCCTCTTTAGGCTCTGTTTTTTTTGTCCAGCTGGTGCTCCCCAAGCTCCCAAAATCCTGGGGTCAGGCAGGCCCTGCTGGACACACACATGGTACTGAATGTGCCAGGGCTTTTCCTTAGGAATGTGCAGGGAAGGCTGGAGTGCCAGGAACAGAACCTGGAAGGGGATGTGTGAGGTCCAGCTGTGGGTTTGGGGATGCTCCACTTGGCTCTTGTTCCAGGAAAGGTGGGATGAGGCCCTGGATAACCCTGCAGATGGTGATGATGGATCCTTCCAACCCAAACCACTCTGGGATTCTGGAATTCAGCATCACTCCAGCACCTCTGGTGCTCCATCCCTGGGGAGCTTGTTTAATACACAAGTCAGTGAGCAATGGAGGGACAAAATGAGGCATTTCAGGGCAGTACAGCTCAAAATAAACTGGGTTTATGAGATACCAGACAATGATTTGGGTTATTGCCTCTCTTGTCTTACCTGCTCTTTGACCCACCAGCAATGTTATACTCCCAATGCAGGGCAGCCAGGAGGGTTTGAGGGATTTATGATGTGCTGGGAAAAGGGTGGAAGTCAAGGGGAGGGAAAACTCATGGAGGGAAAAGCAGAGACTGCAGGGGAATGGGAGACTCGAGGCAGAGGTGGCACTTCAAAGGACATGGGTGACCCACAACAGGGAAGAGAGGAACAGGCTGAGGAAGGGGCAGGGAGAAGGGGAGCAGGAGACACTCTGGAGTCCCAGAACAGAGCTTTTCTCCTTGGAAATGATGGCAAAATCCAGTGGGGACACATCCTGCAAAGGAGGAAAAGGCAGTGAAGGATAACAAGGGAGCCTTGGAGCAGAATCAATTAATGAGCGAGTCAGCTGCTGCTGAATGAGATCTGAAATTCACACCAGTGCTGGAAACCCCAAAATAAACCTTTCCCCTCCCCAGTGAGTCAGAAACTGCCTTTTAAGGCAGCATTGCCCGCTGGATGTTGGAGAGGCAGATAAGGGACAGAAAATAAACTCCAAAGCCCCTCCTCTTGCGTCTCTCCAGCCCTTTGTTCTGCTCTAATCCTCAGCTCCTGGTGGGGTTGGGAAGGGCTGTTCTCACCCAGGAGGGAGGAGAATTCCCATGGGATGGAGAGCAATTTGTGATTCAGTGCCTGCAGCAGTGCTGCAGCTTAGTGGGGAAAAAGGCACCTGGCAAGGTGTGCTCCCCTGGGAGCTGTCCTGCCTGTCCTGCTGGAATGGTCCTGGAAACCAGAGCTGGGGGGCAGGGCAGGCAGGGCCACCTCAGCTCCATGGATGGCCTGGGCAGGCTGAATTTCAGTGGGAGTCAGCCCCAGGCAGAGCAGGGGCAGGTTTGTACTGGGATTTAAGGAGGCAGAGAATCTGTGCTGTCCTCAGCAGCAAAGAGGCTTCCATTTCCAGGGGATGGCAGAGATTTCATTCCCAAATGAGCATGGAAATACCTGAAAATCCTCAGCACTTCCTGAGCCCTTCCTAGCTCCAAACAGCTCTGCCACCCCCAGGGAAAAGCCTGCCCAGAGCCAGAGCACCTGGCACTGCGTTGGCACCTCAGTGACATCACAGGCTGGGGATTGTGCCAAGGAACAGCCTGGATCACCCATTGATGCCAGTCCATGGAATCGTGGAATGATTTGGGTGGAAGGGACCTTAAAGCTCATCCCATCCCACCCCTGCCATGGCAGGGACACCTCCCACTGTCCCAGGCTGCTCCCAGCCCCAGTGTCCAGCCTGGCCTTGGGCACTGCCAGGGATCCAGGGACAGCCCCAGCTGCTCTGGGCACCTGTGCCAGGGCCTGCCCACCCTGCCAGGGAAGAATCTTTGGGACCATGATATGTTTTACCAGGAATTCTTCCCAGGATATGACATCTCCTGAAGAGCGGCTGTCCACTCAAACCTCTCTTCCTTTTGAAACAAGAATTACTGCCAATCCCCTTCCCTCTCACCTGTATTTATGTCTCTTCCCATGGCAATCTGGGAATATTTCATCCCTGTGGACATACTTTCCTGAAGCTTTTGATTCCCAAAGTCTCCTTGACTTCTCATCCATCCTCTCTATGTGGTGGCAGAGCCAAAGACCTTCCCATCACATGGACCCTGCTCAGTATCCCCTGCAGCAGCTCCACAGCTTTTCTTCCTCTCTCAGCTCCTGAGCCACCCACTTGTGCCATGTCCCAGCCTCCAAACCACGTTCTCTTCTTTCTGCTGAGCCATTTTTCCACATTCAACTTGCCCAAGCCCTGAGTCCTCTGGATCATTTAGGAAAAGCCAGAACTTGTGACCTGTGATCAGTTTTCATTCCTTTAAAGCTTCTTTTTGGGGAAGACTGAGGTGATAATTCTATGCCACATGTAAATAACAGTTTTTAACATGTATAAGACACTGGAATTTTATGGGCTTGTGTAAAACCTCCTTAAAGAGCTGAGAGAGTGATTTCCTTTTGCCATAGATTGTTCCTGGAGTGTTTATTTCCAATGCAGAGGGACTAAAGCACTGCTTTTATTCTCCCTCAGAGGAATAGGCACATGAGTGGTTCCAGTCCCCCTGTGCTTCACCACAATCCCCTGTGCCTGTTCTGGGAAGTCCCATGGTCTGGATTCCCCATCCTTTTCCTTAGGAAAGGATCACAGGGTTCCTTCCCTGCCTTCCCCACCCACCTCTGCTCTCCCAGTCAGAGAGGAGAACCGGATTCCTTCCAGTGGGGTTTTTCCACTCTGTAAACTGCACCAGAACTGGCCCCATTCCTCCTGCTCCTGCCTGGAGTCATCCTCTGGGGACTGCTGGACCCTCTGCAGTTCCACCAAAATCCTCAGGGATTTATATCGGCATCCTCCCTGCCAGTCTGGATGGATGGATGGATGGATGGATGGATGGATGGATGGATGGATGGATGGATGGATGGATGGATGGATGATGGATGATGGATGGATGGATGATGGATGGATGGATGATGGATGGATGGATGGATGGGGGATGGATGGATGGATGATGGATGGATGATGGATGGATGATGGATGGATGATGGATGGATGGATGGATGGATGGATGGATGATGGATGGATGATGGATGGATGATGGATGGATGATGGATGGATGATGGATGGATGGATGGATGGATGGATGGATGGATGGATGGATGGATGGATGGATGATGGATGGATGATGGATGATGGATGATGGATGGATGATGGATGGATGATGGATGATGGATGATGGATGGATGATGGATGGATGGATGGATGGATGGATGGATGGATGGATGGATGGATGGATGGATGGATGATGGATGGATGGATGGATGGATGGATGGATGGATGGATGGGGGATGGATGGATGGATGGATGGATGGATGGATGGATGGATGGATGATGGATGGATGGATGGATGGATGGATGGATGGATGGATGGACGGTGCAGTGCTGCCAAAGATCACCATCTGTACTCCTGACTGCACCCTGCAGCTCCACCTCCACCATCCCTGTTTCCCAAGGATCCTGCCTTGGTTCCTAGCACCAGGAGCCCCTTCAGCTCCAGCGGGATCATTTCCTGAGGATGAGAAGCTGAAGCTGTGCTGTGTGCTGGAAGGGACCCAGCAGCTTCCCAGGACCTGCCTTTGGACTGGCAGGGACCTTCCGCAGTGGGAATGCACCAGGATCTACCAGGGAGGTCCCAGAGTTAAACACAAATCCCCCCCTCTCCCGAATCATTTGTTCATTGCTGGCCAATCCATCCTCCCCTTCCTGGTGATTTACCTCCCAACATCCCAGCAGAGGTAATTTCCATATGGCACAGACTGCTGGTGTGGGCATTTTTCAGGATATTTAGAAGCTAAGTCACTTCCATTTGCATAATATTTCTAAGTGTTGAAAACAGTCCACAGGAGAAAAACAAAAGGGTGGCTCATAAATTCCTTTTCCTTTGCCTCTGGGCACAGGGAAACTGGTCAAGGTCCATCCTGAATCAGTGCTGGGAGAGCAGGGAGCGGCTTTGGAGTCAAACCTGGTGGGAAAAGGGAACCTGTGGAAAGGGAAATGAGCATCTGCCCAAAGGTGCAAAGCAAGGAGGGGCTGTCTGACTGTTCCCTGTCAGAAAGGTTGGCTGGATCTGGGAATTCAGCTCCATTCCTTCCCATTCTTCCCTGACTTTATGTCCAAGGAAGCATCTCCCAGTGCTTCTTGTCTGCCCAGAGATCCTCATCCCTTTAGTTCCCCAGTCTGCACAATTCCTCTGAGCTGAGGAGCTGGGAACAGGGACATGGAACACCTGGGAATGGGGACATGGAACACCTGGGAATGGGGACATGGAGACATGGAACACCTGGGAATGGGGACATGGGACACCTCCCACCACACAGCCTTGCCCAGGTGAGCAACACCCCAGTGCCAAGGCAGAGGATTCCCAGGGAAATCACACCCAGGTTTCCCATCAGGGCTGGATGCACTGGAGTAGATCCCAGCCTTGCTCTGGAGCTGATCCCTGCAGCAGCCTCCATTCCATGCTCCAGCCTGTTTTCCCTCTGAAGTTCATCCCACGATGGCTCCTCGCTGTGTTTCATCCCAAGCAAACCTCATTTTGTTTACCTTGGGCAAATATTTGCAGATTCCAGAGCTCAGATCCTTGGAAGGGATTATGCAAAATCCCTGTGACCCCTCCACCTCCCAGACAGGATCTGGGATGTGCTGCCAAGCTGGGCCCTGCTCCCAAAATCCTTAAGCTGTGCTTTACCTACCCACTGCCTGCATACCTGGGTGCCTGTGCTTCCCCATGAAGGCTCTGGGAAACACTGGGAAGAAGTTATCCATGGATTTTGCTGAAATGGCAGAAATAGAACAGCGAGCAAAACCACTGCAAATCCTTTTCATCCCATTGGCTTTGATAGAGATACAGGGTTTGTTTGCTGTTTAATTTTTCACTTTAAATATATAAATAAATAGGGGATTCAAGCAGGATTCTTTTCCCCCCATCCCTATCCATCTCCTCCCGTGCCTGGATTTGAGGCATTGTGTAACTGGTGGAAGAGGCTGAGGGGCAATTTGGCTTCAGTGGGCACCCAGCTCTCAGCAGGGGCTGGGAATTGGGGCAAAGAAGTGGGCAGCAGGGAGAGGCTGTGGTTCATTACTGAGGGAATGGGAAGCACCTCCCAATCTCCTCTCAGCATCAGCTCTGCTCTCCCAGAGCATAAACAACTGGCTCATCCCTAATGACTCCACTCTCGTTAAGGGGAAGCTTTGTCTGGGAGCTGTGCAGCCATTCAGAACTCACCCTGCGTCCTGCTGAGTGTGAGCCAGGGTGGCTTTGATCCCCTCCATCCACGGGGATGGTGCTGAGCAGGAGAACCTGTGTCCAGCTCCTCCTGAGGCTCCCAGGCCTGCTCTCCCCCTTGTTGGGGGGATATGGGGGTGCTCTGCTCAGCTGAGCTCCTAGAAGCTCCTGGAAGGCTCCATCCCCACCTGGATGAGGAAAAAGGGGATGCTGACCATGGGTGAAGCTCCTGGAAGCTCCTGGAAGGCTCATCCCCACCTGGATGAGGAAAAAAGGGGATGCTGACCATGGGTGAAGCTCCTGGAAGGCTCCATCCCCACCTGGATGAGGAAAAAAGGGGATGCTGACCATGGGTGAAGCTCCTGGAAGGCTCCATCCCCACCTGGATGAGGAAAAAAGGGGATGCTGACCATGGGTGAAGCTCCTGGAAGCTTCTGGAAGCCTCCTGCTTCACCTGGCTGATGGAAAAGGAGGTGCTGACCCTGTGTGAAGCTCCTGGAACCTCCCAGAAGCCTCTCTCCCCACTGATGAACAAGGGGGCTGATGGAAAAGGGGGTGCTGCCGCTGTGTGTCCCAGCTGAGCCCATGGATCCCATGTCCTCCAGAGGAGCATTCCTTTCAGCAGCCATTGGGCTTCCCATATGCCAGGATTCTGGGAATGGCACAAAAGGCACCTTTGGCGTTTCAGTGCCATGAAATGCCGCAGCACTTCCCCAAAATCCCTTCAGGGCAGGATAATCCCTCCACACTCCATGGCTGCTTGACTGCAGTCACCTCTTTTCCAGACTTGGAGCTCTTTGGAGAAGGAAGAATCTCCTTTTATTTGTTTCCTCCAACCGCAGCAAGGTGGGATCTTGGCCCATGGTTGGGAAACTGGAGTGTTCCGTGAATACAAATGTAATTAATTAATGAGAAGAACCAGTGGGGAGGCAGAGCTCATGGCTGGAGGGGCTGATTCCGGGCAACAAGATATTTCTTTTATTCATTCCAAGCTCTTCTGTGCAGGAAGCAGCTCTGGAGCTGGCATGGATCACCAGAAGTTCTTCCACCTGTTCCCAGCATTAACCTTGCAGCTCCAGCTCAGCTGGAGTGAGATCCCAGCCCCCTGCCTGGCTGGGATTGTCCTGACCAGAGCCACTCAGCAGCTCTGGAGGCCTGGAGGGTCCCTCTGGCCTCTCGGAGCTCAGGGCTCCTCGTTAATCAGCCATCACACAGGGAAATTCCAGTGTCTTCCAGCAGGCTTTTTCCCCTGGATGAGGAAGCAGCTGCCTCTTAATTAGAGGCCAGCTAAATGCTACGTGTGCTCTGCCAGGCTGTGCATATTGAATAGCTCAGCTCCCAGCCGCTGCTGTGCTGGAGGAAGCGCAGGCTGCAAAGTCCCGTGTGATGTTTCCTCCTTGGAAAGGGGGGGAGCACAGCCACCCAAGCACCCCAAAATCCACGGGGGTCAGGGAGGGGCTGGGAGGGGCCTCCTTGGCTGCACTGGTCCGGATGATTTACCCAGGGTGGGGCAGGGGCAGGGACAAGAGCTGTGGGTGCTCCTGGTGAGGAGCAGGACTGACCTGGGGAGGGGCAGTGGGACCCTGCTGCTGCCCTTCCTCACCCAAACACATCCAGTCTGGGCCCTGTGTGAGAGTGTGTCCGAAATATCCCTCATCTGCCTCACGATCATCACTGGGGAGACCACCAAAGAAACAAGACCCCTCCTGTCTCCTGATCTTGTAGGGTCATATGTCTGAGACCTGAGAGCACAGTGCTAAGTTACTGTTTTCACAGGTGTTGTTTGCTGTGTGCTACACTGAGCCCAATGAGGAGAAGGGGGCACCATGCCCTGTTTGCAACAACAGCCTTGGGAGCTGTCCCACCTCTCGGCCTGGCTGGACTCCTCCTGAGTTCTGGGTGGTCCCCCCACAGCAGACCCTCACCTGTTTTACAACCACCGTGACAGACAGACTGAGATGTGAGGAGCCTCTCCATCAAGGACTGAGACATGGAACCCCCATGTGAAAAGGCTCCTCTGCTCCTTCCAAGGACTGAGACTGAAACCCCCAGCCCGGGGCAGGTGTGTGGGGAGGCAAGCTGACCAAAGCGAGATGTTTGCCTGCAGGTTGTGACCGCTGGACCAAGAACACAATGGCTCTGGTTTACTGCTGGGAGCATGGACTACCTGTTACACCTATTCCTTATTGTATCTGTTCCCCCCCTCAAAATTTCCAAGAGTTATCATAATAAAAACCTCTGAGTTAGTGAGAGATTTTGAGATCTCCCCAGCGTATCAGGCGGATCCTCGGCTGGACTGGACTGGACCAAAGGACTTCATCTCTACCTTTGGTAGCAATATCTCTCTCTTTCTCTTTTCTCTCTCTATCTTTTTCTCTCCCTTAATCCCTCTATTGCATTTTGCTGTGGTCATTCAATAAAGGTGCATTTGTTTTGATTATCACTTCAAACCCCCTGTGCTGTGTTGGTTTTTTGCACCCTGAGATCAAATCCACGAACCATCACGAAACCCATCCGTGAGGACGGATCGTGACACCGTACCAATGGATTCCTTCTCCTGGCACTGCTGAGGACAAAGATGAATGTCAGTGTGACTGGGGCTGGTCCAGTTCCTCACACAGTGACCATCCAAAGGTGCCACCACTGTGCTGTCACCTGTGGTGAGCCAGCAGCAGCAGGAGATGGCAGAAGGAGGTGTGGAAGTTCTCCTGCCAGGTGTTGAGAGCCTAAGGATGCCCAGAGGAATTCTGCTCATCCCTGAGCACTGGAACCCAAGTGTTTCCCTGCCCTGCTCATGTTCCAGCCCTTGTTAACTGTGTTTGAGGACTCTTCTGTCTGTATTTTCTGCTCTCCAGTCCATGTTCTCCATGTAGCTCCCTGGATATTTCCATGTCTATCTTCCCCTCCCTTTCTTGATCCTCCCTGAGGCATTTTGCAATTCTAAATTGCAGCGCTTTGGCTCCTCACCCTTTCCAACCCAGTGCACTGAGGTGTCACCAAATTGCTCTCAGTATCTTTATTTTTCCTCTTTGGATGTCAGGAAAGGACTCCACAATATCCAGGTAAAATTTGTGTGCAGGAAGCCATCCATGGAGGATTAAATCAGCCTGGTACTTGTAACTCCTTAAGGACTTACAGAATCCCAGAATCCCTGAGGCTGGAAAAGCCCTCCAAGGTCATCGAGTCCAAACTGTCCCAAATCCCCACCTTGTCCCCAGCCCAGAGCTCTGAGTGCCACATCCAGGCCTTCCTTGGGCACCTCCAGGGATGGGGACTCCAAACCCCCCTGGGGCAGCCCCTGACAATGCCTGACCACCCTTTCCATGGGGAAATTCCTCCTGGTGTCCAACCTGAACATCCCCTGAGGCCGTTCCCTCTGCTCCTGTCCCTGTTCCCTGGGAGCACAGCCCGGCCCCCCCGGCTGTCCCCTCCTGGCAGGAGCTGTGCAGAGCCACAAGGGCCCCCCTGAGCCTCCTTTGCTCCTCCTTTGTCCCCTGTAGCAGCTGCTCCTGCCCCTGGTGCTGCTTTGTCCAGCCAGAACCCTTCATCCCTCCGTCCCAGAGAGCAGCACCTGCAATCCCTGAGATCAGGGAGAGGAGAGCCAGGACAGTCTGGCTGCTGCTCCCCAGAATTTCCCCAGGCAGGGGTTTGCTCCTTCTCCATCCCCTCCTGTGATGGTGTTCACAAGGGTCTGAGGAAGAGGGAAGAGATGAGGATCTGACTCCATGTTTCAGAAGGCTTGATTTATTATTTTATGATATATATTACATTAAAACTATACTAAAAGAATAGAAGAAAGGATTTCATCAGAAGGCTGGCTAAGAATAGAAAAAGAAAGAATGATAACAAAGGCTTGTGGCTCGGGCTCTCTGTCCAAGCCAGCTGACTGTGATTGGCCATTAATTAGAAACAATCACATGAGACAAATCTCAGATGCACCTGTTGCATTCCACAGATAATCATTGGTTACATTTTGTTCCTGAGGCCTCTCAGCTTCTCAGGAGGAAAAATCCTAAGGAAAGGATTTTCCATAAAACATGTCTGTGACACCCTCCAAGGTGCTGTTCCCCCTCGGCCAAGTGGATTCTGAAGTCCAGAACCAAGCTCAGGTCATTCCTCTGCAGGGACCCCAAATCCACAGGGGCTGTGAGGCACCAGCAGCTGGGAAGATCCAGATTCCCAAAGGCTGTGGCTCATCCATCTGGAAGGATGGCCAGGAGCAGCTCTGGATCCAGCCAAAACAGGCTTTATTTGCAGGAACAGAAGCAGATTTTGGTTTGGGATGGAGACAGCCAAGAGGCTGAGCAGGGAATTTGTTAAATGTTAAATGCAATATTTTTTTGCCACCCTTCACTTGTTTGCTTTTTTTTTTTTTTTTTTTTTTTTGTCAAAAGTGAAATGTCTTGCTGGAAAGTCTCCATTAAAGCTGAACTGGGAAAGCTGCCAAGATCTGGGATGGGATCTCAGGTCAAAAATGTGTTAGGGAGTCAACCTTAAAAACAAGGCTTTGGTGCAGGGGATTTGCCATGGAGTGGGAACTCCCTGCTCCAGTCCCTTCTGGAGGATCAGGATTTCCTTGGGGTCCAATGTCAGGGCCCCAAACATGGGGCAAAGTGTTCTTGTAGTCTGTCACTCACTTATTAAAAGTTTGCTCCTGGACCAGAGAAACAATTTTCCTATGAATATTTCATCAAACCAAATGTGTTTGGGTGGGAAAAAAAGGGAAAAAAAAGGATGAAATGGTGTTTTCTACAAAAAAACAAACACTGCATCCAAAGCAATTCTGTGCTGCCCACCCCCATCCAGCAGTGCCCTCCTGGGTCCTGCAAGGCTCTGGAGCTGAGCCCAGGCAGGAGGGCCTGGAACTAAACTGGACATTGGCTGGATTGATGTCCCTGACCTTCCATTCCTGTCCATTCAGGAGGAAGGGAATTCTGGCAGGAGGAGACTGAGGGGTGAATTCAGCAAGGGGCAGCTCCCATCTCTGCTCTGGAACAGGGACAGGAGCCAGGGCATGGCTGGGGCTGGGCCAGGGCAGCTCAGGCTGAGCTCAGGGCAAGGTTCTTCCCCCAGAGGGTGCTGGCACTGCCCAGGCTGCCCAGGGAATGGGCACAGCCCCGAGGCTGCCAGAGCTCCAGGAGCCTTTGGGCAGCACTGCCAGGGATGGACAGGGTGGGATTGTTGGGGGTCTGGGCAGGGCCAGGGGCTGGGCTGGATGATGCTGGTGGGACCCTTTCAGCTCAGGAGATTACCTGATTTTAACATTTCACCTGGAGGAAAAAACCCCAAACAAACAAACAAAAAACCAACCAACCAAACAAAACCAAAAACTCTGTTGGAAGAAGAGACCTGGAAGTTTCTCTCCTGGCCATGGATGCAGCTGATGGCGTTGGGGTGGGATGGAGGGGATGCTCCAGGGGTGCTCCTGGTGCTGAAGGACATGTTGTGGCTGGAGGTTCCTCAATGCTCAGCCCACTCTGGGCGGGAGCTGAGTTCATATTTCACCAGCAAATCTCCTGAACTGGGGGTCCCCGTGGGGCTGGCATTGATCACTGATCCTCAGAGCTCCCCTCTTTCTTCCTTCAAACCTTCCCTGGGCTGGAAAGGCAGCTGCTGATTGATATTCCAAGGCAAACGTTGCAGTCTTTCAAATGCTGCCAGGCTTTGGAAGAGCTGTTAATAAAATGGATTCACCCGGCAGGAGAAGCAAAGGGAAAGGGGAAAAAAAAGGCTGGAAGAGCAGAAGGGTCATTTGCAGACAACTCAGGGCTTTCCCCTACACTGCTCCAAGGTCTTGACTTGGGATTGTTCAGGAACGAGAATTCCAAGGGCAAATTGTTGGGATTTTAGCATTGGAGCAAAGAGCTAATGTTGAATTTGTGAGAGGGGCTTGGCTTGAAGAATTTGGATTCAGCCATCCTCAGATGCTCAAGATTCCAAAGCACAGATGTTCCTTAAAGAAAAGGAAGGACTGGGACAGAGGATGTGGCACCTGAACCCCCCAGCAGGAGCCCTGTCCCTGGGGACCCAGCAGTTCTCACTTTGTGCACTTCTGACCTGTCTGCCTTTGCAGGAGGGATATCCCAGCCTCTGTGGGACACAGAGAAACCCTCAGAGCCCCTTGGTTCCCCTTTCCAGCATCCCTGAGTTTTGTCTTCAGCAGTGGGGAGCCAAGAAAACCAAGTGATTTGAGAGAGATCAGCTTGGAAGAGCAAGTGACAGATAAAAAAGGCATCCCAGCACTGCCTGCACCCGAGGCATTTCCAAGGTGTTGACAGTGAGGAGGAGGAGGGAGGTATACTTGGCTCCCAGCAGCTGGAAAAGAGAGCAGAATGTGGTTTCTTTCGTCCCCCACAAGGAGAAGGGCTGGAGGTTCCCTTCTCTGGTCACAGCTTTACTTGGGGTCCCTGTGGAGAGGGAGGGGACCCACCCTGAACAGGGACTGACCCTCAGAGTGGGAGCTGGGGCAGTCCCATGCTCATTCCTCCCTGGAGACTGAGAGTGCCCTGCTCCTGAAACCTGTGACCAGCTTGGGATGGCCTGCACATCCACCACTCTGCTCCTGAAACCTGTCACAGCTTGGGATGGCCCTGCACATCCACCACTCTGCTCCTGAAACCTGTCACAGCTTGGGATGGCCCTGCACATCAACCACTCTGCTCCTGAAACCTGTGTGACCAGCTTGGGATGGCCTGCACATCAACCACTCTGCTCCTGAAACCTGTGTGACCAGCTTGGGATGGCCTGCACATCAACCACTCTGCTCCTGAAACCTGTGTGACCAGCTTGGGATGGCCTGCACATCCACCACTCTGCTCCTGAAACCTGTGTGACCAGCTTGGGATGGCCCTGCCCATCCACCACTCTGCTCCTGAAACCTGTGTGACCAGCTTGGGATGGCCCTGCCCATCCACCACTCTGCTCCTGAAACCTGCCACAGCTTGGGATGGCCCTGCCCATCCACCACTCTGCTCCTGAAACCTCTGTGACCAGTTTGGGATGGCCCTGCCCATCCACCACTCTGCTCCTGAAACCTGTGTGACCAGTTTGGGATGGCCCTGCACATCCATCACTCTGCTCCTGAAACCTGGATGGATGGAAACAGCTTGGGATGGCCCTGCCCATCAACCACAGCTCCTCTGCTCCTCCCCAGGCCCTGGGCTGGATGGGCTGGGTGGGTCACACACACCTGGCCTGGGAGGGCAAACAAGAACAGCCCCAATTCCAGAGCTCCAGGAGCGTTTGGGCAGCACTGCCAGGGATGCACAGGATGGGATTGTTGCGGGGGTCTGTGCAGGGCAGGAAGCTGGACTAGATGGTTCTTTTGGGCCCCTTCCAGCTCAGAATATTCCATGATTCACTGTCCTCTTGGTACCACACCACGCTGTCACCTGTGGTGATTTTTAGAGGATTTAAAAATATATTTAAAGGACTTTCAAACCCACAGATTTTAAAGGATTCTGCAAAGCAGTGTCTGAAACCCAGGGGTCTGTGGCAGAGCTGGGGGTGTCAGTGAAGGCCCAGGCTGTGCAGTGCTTCCAGCCCCTCTCCCCATCCCATTCTGTGCTCTCCTTGACATTGGAATGATGGTGCAGCCACCGCAGGGCTTTGTCTGACAGCTGCTCCACTCCGGGATGTCCTTACTTGATTTCTCAATTTGGGAAGTCTGGGGGGACTCAGTGCCTCAATGGCCATTGTTTATTCAGGCCTGGAAGGACATCAGGACATGTGCTGGCCTGGGAGACTGCCTGGGACACATGGCACAAAGAGTCTGGAAGGCACAAAACACAGAGTGACTCATCTGCCTTCAGGAAGGACTTGCAGCCTCCTCGAAGGTCACTCGTGTTCCTCTCACTTCTGCAAGGGATGAGGTTGTTTACAGAAGGACAAAATCCTAAAATCTACATTTTCACCCTGTGAATACTTTATTATTACACTATTCAAACCAAGCTGTGTGACTCTCACGTCCTCACACAAAGCTGGCAATTTGTTGCAAGGATCAAAATCAAGCCACCAGGTGTCCTGGGCAGCACACCAGGGTCTCTGAGCCCCCCGACGGGGTTCTCGGCAACTCTGGACATCCAAAGGGACCTGCTGAGTTCCCACACTCAAGAGTCCCAAGGAAGGCACTGGAGCCCTTCCTCAAGGTGACCATTGCTGGCTGTGCCTCCTCTGGGCCTCAGGGAATGTGGAGGGGCCTCCACAGTTCAGCCTCTCTGCTGTGGGAGGGCCAAGAGCTGCCATTGAACAGAGAGAAAGAAGAGGTCCAAGGGGTCTGCTGAAGCTTCCAACGCTTTGCCACCCCTGTATCCCATCTCTGCAGGGGTGGGACCTGCAGCAGCCCCTGCCCCTGGCACCTTCCTGATGGACACTGCTGGGGAAGGGAGCCAAGCCAGGAGGAGCAGGACTGAGTTGTTCTTCCAGTCCAGGACCAGCTCATTAGCAAAGGATCTTTGTTTTTAATGTCTGAGAGTGTTGGGGATGGAACAGGAAAGCCTTATAAATATGATTGTCTGGCAAAAGATTTTGAGAATATAGAAACTATAAGTGAGATTGAAATGAAAGCAAGCTTTGAGATCCCTCAGTTACTGAACAACTGGAAAACAATGGTGTGGCCAGCTGAAGGTGATCCCTTTTGATGGAACAACACCCTCTGCTTGCAGGCAGCTCCAAGGGTCAGAGCAGACCCTACAGCTTGGCAGAAGGGGCCCAAAGAGGAGATTTTAGGGTTTAAAATGTAACACAGTATGGTAATGTAATGATTCTTATAGGGTGTATGGAAATGCTGTAGGATTTGTATCTTGTACTAGATTGGTTAGTGAGAATTAGAATATTCAACACAGAAGATTTATTGTATTGAAATGGGAACCTCGCTCTCTTACCCTTTTACTCTCTCACCCTTTTACTCTCTCACCCTCTCATCCTCTCTGCCCCTCTCTTCTCTCAGCCCTGCTCCAGCTGTGCCTGGCAGCTCCCAGCAGGGCCCTGCCCCCAGGCCCTTTGCAATGAACCCCAAGTTCCTGACCTGGCTGCAGAGATCTCTGCTCTCCATCCATCCCCACTGTCCTACCCCCGATGCTCCTACATGAGAGCTCAGGCCAGGGGAGAGGTCAGGAATGGCGGGCAGACAGGCCCTGCTGAGGCTGCCCTTGAGCCCAGCACAGGGACAGCGTGGGGACTCAGAGCTCACACCCAGCCTGGCACAGATGGTCCCTGGGCTGAGGTGGGATCTGCCAGGGCCTCTGCTCCTGGGCCAGCACAAGGACAGGGAGCAGATGGGGGGGAGTTTTTAAGATTTTTTAAGATTTTCTAAGCCTTCTGATGTTTACATTCTTGTAAAGAACTTTCTCACACACTTTATATAAATAACTTATTCATTTGCATTCTTTTATGGAGGAGGAGAAATTTGATGCACTGTTGGTTTGTCCCAAAGTGTCATTGGAGAGGTGGCACTTTCACCCTCCAATCCACTGTCACCTTTGGAAATCTAGAAATGCTGGAGTCAGAAAATAAAAGGCCTTTTTTTACCTTGACAAGAGCAGTGAGTCCATGTTGTGTTGTTTCGTGTCCTATAGTGACAGGGGAGGGCCCTGGGCAGGAATTCCATCGTGCATCTCCTGCTCTGCCTCTGGCCCCGCTCCTCTCAAACTCCTGGGACAGTTTGCACACTCCCTTTGAAAGGGCATTTGTGTGAAGGCTGTTCCATGGCTGGGATGTTTGGAATGCTGGGAGCAGGGGGCTGAGCACTCTGCAAAGTCCCACTCTGGCCTTTGGCAGCAAGGGAGAAGCACCCTACAAGAAATAGCTAATTAATTATTTGTATTCCTTGCTTCATTATTAAAAATGGGTCCTCCACCTACTTTCTGAAGATCTCAGAGCATGTTTGTAAATGCCAGTTTAAGATCTCGGAGCATGTCTGTCACTGCAGTTTAACTCAGCAGGTTTTATTGTCTGCAGGTCACGTTTGGAGACCAGCAAGGAGGGGCTGGGGGTCATGGACTGGCTGCTGCAGGCAGGGATAAAATGAGGGCTTTGGACAGAAGGCACAGCCCAATTCCTGGGAGAACTCCAGCTTGTTCACCATGGGAAGAAAGGAGGAAAAGCCAGGATGTGAACACCCCTCAGACCAGGGGTTTGTGGCCCAGCAGAGCATCCTACAGACTGGGTTTAGGCACTGGGTTGGCAGCAGCACCAAAAATGAGAATTTCTCTGCAGGTTGTTCATCCATCTTGTGTCCCAGGATGTTCTCACAGACAGAGCTGCTGGGAACATTCCTCACTAACCTTCCTTCCCCAGGCCAGTGGAGGGGCAAAGTCACAAATAATTCCAGAGCCAGGAGGAGAAATGAGATGTCCACACCCTCCAATGACGTTTTGTATCCTTGACACCTCCTTTCCTCACAACAAACCTCTTATCCTTAGGAGCCACTCCAGGACCCCTTTGCCCCAAGGGTCTGTGCTGGAAGGGACCCCTGAAGGTTTCTTCCCACACTAGACCAGGTCTCTGCTTCTGGATCTATAATCCCAGAAGATTCTGAGCTGGAAGGGACCCACAAGGATCATCAAAGTCCAGCTTGGTCAATTCAGCTGTCCCAAGTCTTTCCCCACCCCTCTGGTGGCCTGTCCCAGGGCTTCACCACCATCCCAGGGAACAATATTTTCCCAATTCCCAACCTGAGCCTCCTCTCCTTCAAGCTATGGCAATTCTCCCTTGCCCTGCTGCCACAGAAATTGGCTGCATCACCCTTTAAACCCCGTGCCAAGCACAGGTGGCTCTCTGACCCTTCTTACCCTCCTGCTTTTTGCCAGACCCCCAGTCTGTCCCCCTGTGTCCATGTCCCTCTCCACGGGGCCAGCACCTCTCCAGGTAACGGGAAGGTTTGGCCAGACCCTCCATGGCACTATAACCACCCTTGGAGCATGGCTGGAGCTCCTTGCAGCCAGATCCAGAGCACCTCGGTATCTCCAGCCCAGCACAGCTCCAGGCAGACATGGAAAGGGTCAGTGCTGCTGCAGGAGCCTCCCCTGCTCTTGCTTTGCTCTATTTTGACCCTCAGTTGGTTCTTTTCATCCTGGACCACTGAGCATCCCAGCAAGTGAAGGTGAATAATCTTCTGCCTTTGGATCCCCTGGGGAGCAGCAGGACAGGCCTTGACAAGGGCTCTGGTGTCCAGATGACCCCAAGGTGTTGGAAAGTCTCTTTTTCCCAGCCTCGAGACCAAAGAAGAAGAAGTCAGGATTCCTCGGCTCTGGTTCTCAAGGTTGTTTATTTTTTCTTATCTATTACATTCTTTCTCTGACCTGCTGAGATCTGTCCAGCAGATCGGTTCATGGCACACTGACCTCCCTCAGGGGGTGTTATCTTTTTGTACTACAAACTACGTGTACTTTAGTTACAATAATTTTCCAATACCTATCACCTATGTTAGACAGTCTGTCTCTACTCTAAACCAATCCAGAAGTGCCATCATCACAGCAGAAGATGGAGGACAAGAAGAAAGAGAAGAAGGACAGGACATGCCCAGATTCCTCCATCTTGCCTCTTGAACCCCCATTCTAAATCCCCAAAATTCTATTTTTTCACCCTGTGACAAATCCACTATCATTCTACTCAAACTCTTGTGGCTTGTAACTCTTCACACAAAGTTGGTAATTGTTTCCATGGGCTACAATCGAAGGCACAGGTGTTTGTGACTCCATGCCAAGGTCTCTGAGCCCCTTGCCAGGGTCTGGAGTCACCCAGGGCAGCCAGAGGAATGTCCTGGGTCCTGACCAGGCCTGGCTGGCTTTTGTGTCCCTCACATCCTGCTGGGTACGAGGAGGGAGGGGAAAGCTCTCTGCTCCTATCAGCAATCCTCAGGAGCCTCCCCACTGGAAGTGCAGCTCCTTTTAGGCAGCTGAGGAGGATGTGGGCATATGGAGCCAGGCACACTCTCAGCCCTTCAGAGGGTTCTGGACACCCTCTGCAATCTGGTCTCTCTGCTGTGGCCATTGTTATGAACAAGTTAGCGTGGTTTTGGTTGTTGGATGTTGATCACCAAGTTGAGGGTGTTGGTTGTGTTGATTACCAATGTTGTTAATCACCCAGCAGTCCCTTCCCTTGCCTGTACCTTTTTCCCCATCGAATATTGCCTCAGCTGCTTCCCAATGTAAAAAATGCCAATCACTTGTTTTTGAAATTTTTAAAGTTTAATAGTAATAAAATGGTTATAAAAATAGGAATATAATTAGAGTAATAAAAATTTTGGACAATTTGAATTAGGACAATATGAGACAATAGAAACAAAGAGTTATGGACCGTCCAGGTACCTTTTTCTGGGCAGCATAAACCCAAAAAAGGACCCACGTTAACAGAGGATTAACCCTTAAAAACAATAACCTGTTGCATATTCATACACTTCATACATGATACATAAATTCCATTCAAACACAGGATTCTGTCTGGGCAGTGTCAGCTTCTTCTTCTTAATCCTAATGGCCCCTTCAAGCCTGAGTGAGGTGGGAAGAAGTTCATTTCTTCTGATAGGAGAGCAATAAATTCTCTTTTACTGAAAGATTTAGGTGTCCTGTGGCTGCTATCTCACTGTGAGTCATTTCTTTAAAACAGTATCTTACATAGCATCATTTCTATTTTAACATTTTGTTATAACCTAAAACTATATTTACCACACTACTTAAGAGAATTAATACAGCATTATTTCTAACACAACACACATAATATTCATTTGAATATTTGCGAAAAGTCAATCATAAAATACGCATTTTTCACACCAAGATGGCCTGAGCTATGAAGGAGAGAGCGATGTCACCGGTGTAGATGTGAATTGAGAGACATCCAATACCATTCCAAAGAATAACACCCTAAAGAGACGAGCCAAGCTGCAGTGTAAGAGACTGAGTGATGTGTCTTACTCCGGAGCAGTTTTCTTGTTCCATCAGCGTGATTCCAGGCAGTCACTGTAACCCGACGAGAACGGGACCAGGGCGAGGACTTTGGACCATGAATTTAGAGGTGTGTTCCTCAGCACTAAAGACATGAATTTAGAGGTGTGTTCCTCGGCACTAAGGACATGAATTTAGAGGTGTGTTCCTTGGCACTAAGGACATGAATTTAGAGGTGTGTTCCTTGGCACTAAGAACGTGAATTTAGAGGTGTGTTCTTCGGCACTAAGGACATGAATTTAGAGGTGTGTTCCTCGGCACTAAGGACGTGAATTTAGAGGTGTGTTCCTTGGCACTAAGAACGTGAATTTAGAGGTGTGTTCCTCGGCACTAAGGACATGAATTTAGAGGTGTGTTCCTCGGCACTAAGGACATGAATTTAGAGGTGTGTTCCTTGGCACAGTCCTGAGGATGGAAGCCCCAGCTCTGTTACACAGCAAAGCTGCCCACCTACCTCCTCCTCCTCCACCCCGCCGAAGGGAGCAGGGGCAGTGTGTGTGATCCCTTAAGCCCCCTCCCAGAGCTGATTTCACAATAAAGGCGTTAGAAAGGAGCAGCTCTCCTTGCCCATTCGTTTCATTCCCATTTCCACATTAGGCACGCCCAGGACATTCCCTGTGCTGCGTTTCTCTGATCCCAGCGCTCCTGCCTGGCTCGCTGGGACTCCCCTGGCTCTCCGTGCATCCTCCTGCTCCTGCTGCTGCCTCACCTGCCCTGGGGCCACCGCAGCAGTTCAGGCAGCAGCCACCAGGCTGCTGTATTTCCCTGGAAATACCACAACAGGTTCTGCATATGTAAAAGCCTGCGAACGGTGACTCTCTGGGAAGGGAATGAATATTCCTGAGCCGGCAGCGGCTCCAGGCACAGCCTCATCTCAAGGAGCCTCCCAGCAGCTCCTCCTGCTCTTATCTCCTCCTCCCCAGCCGCTCCAAGGGCTGCTTTCCTGCAGGATTCACTTCTTCAGGCTCCAGGAGGGGACTCAGCGCCCTGCCTGCCCTCAGAAGGGTTTGTTAGTCCCACGTCCCAGTCAGAATTATCATGAAGGAAATGTCCCAGAATCCCAGAGTGATTCAGGTTGGACCCCCAGAGGGTCCCTGGTGTCCCCTGGTGCCCCAGCAGGGCCATGCCAGAGCTCAGGGCACAGCAGGGTGTGCTCACAGCTCTGCCATGGCCCCAGGGAGGAGCCCCCAGAGCCTCTCTGGGCTCTGCTCAGGGCTGGGCACTGCCCAGGGCAGCAGCTCTGCCTCCTGGCCAGGGGCAGCTCCTGGGCTCAGGCCCTGCCCGTGCCTCTGGGGCCATTGCTGGGCCTGGGGCAGAGCCTGGGGCTGCTCTGAGCCCTGCACACAGGGACAGACTGGGGGACACACGGACACACAGACAGGGACAGACTGGGGGACACAGGGACAGACTGGGACAGACTGGGGACACATGGACACACAGACAGGGACAGACTGGGGGACACACAGACAGGGACAGACAGGGACAGACTGGGGACACAGAGACAGGGACAGACTGGGGGACACAGGGACAGACAGGGACAGACTGGGGGACACACGGGCAGACAGACAGGGACAGACTGGGGGACACAGGGAAATGGGGACAGACAGACAGGGACAGACTGGGGGACACAGGGACACAGAGACAGGACAGACTGGGGGACACACGGGCAGACAGGGACAGACTGGGACAGACAGACAGGGGACACAGGGACAGACAGACAGGGGCAGACTGGGACAGGCTGGGGGACACAGGAACAGACAGGGACACTCAGGCACACCCAGGAACACTCCATCTCAATTCAGCCCAGGTCCAGCACAACACAGACATGGAAAAGCTCTCCAGGAGTGGCTTGAGCAGCAAGAATGCTTTTCATGAGAAACAAACATTGGGCAACTTTGTGATGAAACTTTTATACGTTAAACATTAAAAATACCAACAGCTCGGGTGAGCTGTGTGTGTGAGTGGTGCTCAGAGATAAGCCAGGAATCTGCCATGAATATGGATCAAAGAGCCTTCATGGAAGAGCTCTAGCCTAAAATTCTGTTTGGGAGGGGAGGTGACAAAATATCCATGGAAGGGGGAAAAAAATAAAAATGAAAAAAAATGAAAAAAAAAGGCAAGGGAAAGAATGAGAATTCACTAATTCACTCTGCTTCCTCAGCTGAGGATCTCCATTGGAGAGGGTTGGGGTGCTCTCCATCTGGGAGAAGGGCACTCTCTGGGCAGTTCAATGGGAAATACCCACTGTAGGAGGGACTTTGGGGCCTTGGAGATTGAGGCAGCTGTTGCTGTTCCTACCAATGTCTGCTTCCCTCAGGAATGCTGGGATTTGGAATGCTGGGATTTGGAATGCTGGGATTTGGAATGCCTTGCTCTGGATAGAACAAGCTCTGGGCCAGCCCCTGTGGAGTGTCTGCAAATGGGGAATGGGGCTGGGAATTCCTGGCTAAGGGCATTTCATGGGGATCTGGGCTCTCTGAAAGGTTTCCAGAGAATGGGGTGGTAATGGACAGCCTGGGAGAGCTGGGGGTGCTCACCTGGGGAGGAGAAGGCTCCAGGGACACCTCAGAGCCCCTTGCAGGGCCTAAAGGGGCTCCAGGAGAGCTGCAGAGGGACTGGGGACAAGGGATGGAGGGACAGGACCCAGGGAATGGCTCCCACTGCCAGAGGGCAGGGATGGATGGGATACTGGGAATTGGGAATTGTTCCCTGGCAGGGTGGGCAGGCCCTGGCACAGGTGCCCAGAGCAGCTGGGGCTGCCCCTGGATCCCTGGCAGTGCCCAAGGCCAGGCTGGACACTGGGGCTGGGAGCAGCCTGGGACAGTGGGAGGTGTCCCTGCCATGGCAGGGGTGGCACTGGGTGGGCTTTAAGGTGCCCTCCCACCTAACCCATCCCATGATCCCATGATATCTCAGCACTTGCTGCAGTTTCCAGGACCATCACAATCCCTGCATGGCCGGGGAGCTGGGGAAGGTTTGTGTGCCCTGAGGATCCTGAGCATCCTGCTGGGAACAGGAGACACCACTCAGGAGCTTGGTAAGGCTGATCCATCCCCAAGAAAATGCCTTTTCTTCCCAAATGGGTGTCCCAGGCTCCCTGCAGTCCCTGGCCCTGCAGGGGTTCAAGGGGTCCCTTGGAGTTGGGGACAACAACTCTCCCCAAACACCTGAGCTCCAAATCCCAGTGGCTGAATCCCTCTTGAACCCCTTTATCCATCCATAAACTGCTCCTTGTTTTATTCCCCAGCTCTGCCTTTCACCACCTCCTTTGCATATGTAAAAACCCACTTGGTTTTTAGCAGGTTTAATGTTTTTTCCTGATTTCCCACCTAAAGTAGGGCAGTTGTTTTATCCCTGAACTGGCTGCTGCTCTCTATGTAGGTTAATAAGGTTTGCCTTCATTATTTACACAAGGTTTTGTTTGTTTATTTGCACTTCACCAGGAAATTTAACATAAAATGCTACCAGGAGCAAAGAAAAAGAATAATTTTGTAAATGTGTGGGTTCTTAGGGGAAAAAGACAACAAAAGAACAACACAGAAATGATGTTCCCAACTAAAACATCAGAATTAAGTCTTCAGGGAGCCCTTGGTCACTCTGAGGAGCAAAAGAAAGGTTTGACATTATTTTGAAATATTTTTTTGACGTTTGAAAGTGAGAAAATTGGATCACTTCAGCCACTACATTTTATTTAAATGTGAGTCACAGGATGAGCCCCTCCTAGGAACCTGAACTCTGCAAATGCTTGCCATAAAGCTGGGGGATAAAAAGTAATATTTAACCCTCCTAATCATCAATGATATTCTGTCATTGTTAATACCCCACTATCAAACACAAAGAAGGGAGGTGAGCAAAGTGTGAGCAATAAAGATGCAGGATCTGGCTCTAAGGATGGTTGTCAGGTAGCAGGAGCTCCCAGGCTGACAAATAACCCAAGGAAGATTAAAAAATGTCTCAGGACCAAAGTAGGTCTGGCAATGAACCAACTCCTGCAGCAGTGGGGATGGAACCAGCAGAGATGGAGCAGAAGGTGCAAACTGGAGTGAGGGGTGGCTGGGAGGTGATGGAATCATCCCTTTCCTGTCCCACAGCTCCCAGGTGCTGCCCCACAGCAGCAGGAAAGGGGGAACTTCCCCTGGAGGCCCAGGCCAGCTGCACCAGGAGCTGCTGAGGTCTCACTGAGGCTGCTGATGTTCACTTCCATCGTCATTTTAATGAGATTTTAATGTCAATGGGAAGCTCCAGGAGATGGAACTTTTCCAGCAGCACTGGTGGAAGATTGGGATGGGATGGGATGGGATGGGATGGGATGGGATGGGATGGGATGGGATGGGATGGGATGGGATGGGATGGGGTGGGATGGGGTGGGGTGGGATGGGGTGGGATGGGGTGGGATGGGGTGGGATGGGATGGGATGGGATGGGATGGGATGGGATGGGATGGGATGGGATGGGATGGGATGGGGTGGGATGGGGTGGGATGGGGTGGGATGGGGTGGGATGGGATGGGATGGGGTGGGGTGGGATGGGGTGGGATGGGATGGGATGGGATGGGATGGGATGGGATGGGATGGGATGGGATGGGATGGGATGGGATGGGATGGGGTGGGGTGGGATGGGGTGGGATGGGGTGGGATGGGATGGGATGGGGAGATGGGCATGGCCTGGCCCTGGCTGCTAGAAAAATAACAGGAATGTTGGTACAAACCACCAGCAGCACAGGAATAAAATAACAACCCCTGGATGGCTTCCAGCAATGGCAGATCATGCTGGGAGGGATTCCACAGCCTGCAGGAGCTGGGCAGGAAATCAGGATCAAATTGCTGTCCCTCCAGGATGGGGTAGGTGATGGGAAATCCAGGATGGCAGCGCTGGCCTCCCCCCTGCCCAGGCCAGGACACAGCCTTTGGCTTCCCATGGGCAGCCTCAGACTTTCTCTTCATCTGCTGCCCTCATGTTATTAATATTCATGATCCAAATCATCCCTTTCCTGCTCAGGAAATTGAAAGCTCAAATAAAATGTAATAATGTGTCCATTTTCCTGCACATATTTCTGAGCTTGATTTCCCAGAAGTTTATCCAGGGCACATTCCCTGTCACAGAGATTTCAGTGCTGAAGAAACAGCCAAGACACCAAAAGGCTGGGATGGGGAGAGCTCCACTGGGACCATTGCACCTTCCCAGCCCCCTGCTATTGCCACCTGGAAATGGTTCCAGGAGGGGATCAGGAATGGGGAAAACCTCCTGTGTTGGGGAAGATGAAACAGGAAAGCCTTATAAATATGATTGTCTGGGAAAGGATTTTGAGAATATAGAAACTATAAGTGAGATTGAAATGAAAGCAAGCTTTGAGATCCCTCAGTTACTGAACAACTGGAAAACAATGGTGTGGCCAGCTGAAGGTGATCCCCTTTTGATGGAACAACACCCTCTGCTTGCAGACAGGCCCAAGGGTCAGAGCAGACCCTACAGCTTGGCAGAAGGGGCCCAAAGAGGAGTTTTTAGGGTTTAAAATGTAACACAGTGTGGTAATGTAATGATTCTTATAGGCTGTATGTAAATGCTGTAGGATTTGTATCTTGTACTAGATTGGTTAGTGAGAATTAGAATATTCAACACAGAAGAAGATTTATTGTATTGCAATGGGAACCTCGCTCTCTTACCCTTTTACTCTCTCACCCTTTTACTCTCTCACCCTCTCATCCTCTCTGCCCCTCTCTTCTCTCAGCCCTGCTCCAGCTGTGCCTGGCAGCTCCCAGCAGGGCCCTGCCCCCAGGCCCTTTGCAATGAACCCCAAGTTCCTGACCTGGCCCCAGAGATCTCTGCTCTCCATCCATCCTGACTGTCCTACCCCCGATGCTCTGACACTCCTGGCAAGGTGTGAGTGCTGGCTGCCAGGATCAGTGTGACATGGAATCCCAGCAGGGGAAGCCCCAGGGACAGAGGGATGGGCACAAGAGGAGCAGCCCGTGGGGATGGGCTGGGCAGCAGGGCTGGGAGATCCTGGGGTATCCCAGAGAGGGTGAGGAAGAGCATTGCCAGCAGGTCAGGGGTGATGCTGCCCCTGTGCCCAGCCCTGCGGGCACCTCTGGCTGCTGTGTCCAGCTCTGGATCCTCAGCACAGCAGGGCCAGGAGCCCCTGGAGCTGAGCAGGGCCTGGAGCAGCTCGGGGCAGGAAAGGCTGAGGGAGCTGGGGCTGCTCAGCCTGGAGAGGAGCCCAGGGAGAGAGAGGGGCCTGAGCCCTGGGGGTGCCTGGGTGTGCCTGGCTGGCTGTCCCTGTCTGTGTGTCCCTGTGTCCCCCAGTCTGTCCCTGTGTCCCCCAGTCTGTCCCTGTCTGTGTGTCCGTGTGTCCCCCAGTCTGTCCCTGTCTGTGTGTCTCCGTGTCCCCCAGTCTGTCCCTGTCTGTGTGTCCCTGTGTCCCCCAGTCTGTCCCTGTGTGTCCCTGTGTCCCCCAGTCTGTCCCAGTCTGTCCCTGTGTCCCCCAGTCTGTCCCTGTCTGTGTGTCTGTGTGTCCCCCAGTCTGTCCCTGTGTGCAGGGCTCAGAGCAGCCCCAGGCTCTGCCCCAGGCCCAGCAATGGCCCCAGAGGCACGGGCAGGGCCTGAGCCCAGGAGCTGCCCCTGGCCAGGAGGCAGAGCTGCTGCCCTGGGCAGTGCCCAGCCCTGAGCAGAGCCCAGAGAGGCTCTGGGGGCTCCTCCCTGGGGCCATGGCAGAGCTGTGAGCACACCCTGCTGTGCCCTGAGCTCTGGCATGGCCCTGCTGGGGCACCAGGGGACACCAGGGACCCTCTGGGCTCCCTCCAGCCTCAGCCACCCTGGGATTCCATCATGTGGAGATGCAGCAGGGAATGGTCTCCTCAGGTGTGACACAAAGTGCTTCGTGCTGATCCCCAGGAGAGGAGCTGCTAAAGCCAGACACAACATTCTTCCTCAGGCTGGGATCCCCAATCCAAACTGAGCCATGAGAGCACAGGGATGGATTCCTTCCCCCAGGAAAGGCACCTGCTGAAGGGCTGGTCCCAGAGCTGCTGCCTCAGTCCCAGGGGGTGGAATCCTCCAAACTGTCCTGAAAGAGCAGAGCTGAGTCTCAGCCCAGGGCCAGCATCAAGGCAGAAGCTTCAGTTCCCCCAGTGTGGCCCCTGGGATTTGTGCAGTCCCTGGCATAGGGATGAATTCCCACCTCAAGCAATCTGGAATGGGATCTGATCCTGTGACCATGTTCACAGGGCTCTGAGGATGAGGGAAGAGACGAGGATCTGACTCCATGTTTCACAAGGCTGATTTATTATTTTATGATATATATTATATTTAAACTATACTAAAAGAATAGAAGAAAGGATTTCATCAGAAGACTAGCTAAGAATGGAAAAAGAAAGAATGATAACAAAGGTTTGTATCTCAGAGAGTCTGAACCAGCTGGGTTGTGATTGGCCATTAATTAGAAATAACCACATAAAACCAATCCCAGATGCACCTGTTGCATTCCACAGCAGCAGATAACCATTGGTTACATTTTGTTCCTCAGGCCTCTCAGCTTCTCAGGAGGAAAAATCCTAAGGAAAGGATTTTTCAGAAACTATCATGGCTACATGATCCCACCATGGATCACACTGGGGATGCAGCTCAGCGTGTCCTGCCTGCAGCTCCTGGAGACACTTCCAGGGAAATCTTCCCATGCTCTAATCAGATCTTCAGAGCCAAAATATTCAAAAAAAGTCTCCTAATTGGCTGCACAGCCCCAAGGAATTTATCCCACATCAGCTGAACCAGATCAGCCATTGGCACGAGCACTTCGAGCCCACAAAAACTCCTCTGAACTCAGTCCTGGCTTTAGAAGCTTTGCCTAAGCTTTATCATTTTGCACCCCTCACCTGCTAAAAGCACAAACCTGGATAACTCTGGGTTCACAAAATGCATTTTGATCTCTTAATTTTGTAAATGGAGCAGGATCAGGTATGAAATGTGGCTTTTGTAGAACTGTGGAATCACCAAGGCTGGAAAAGACCTTCCAGATCCAAGCCCAGCTTAGTCAAAAATGAGCGAGTTGAAACATTCTTGCAAAAGTCCTGTTTCTCTGAGACTTCCTGAGACAGCTGGGCTTGGATGTGGAGCTCTGTGTGGGTTGGGAGCAGAGCCATTGTCATGTCCAGATGTCACTGCTGAACTTCCCAAGTGGAGCCAGAATTCCCAGGAATTGTATGAGAAAGGCAGGTGTGAGCCTGCCCAGGTGCTCACACTCCTGTGGGAGGGACATGGGGGGGCTGTGTGGGGACAGTGACAAAGCATCACTAGGACAACACCAATCACAAGGCTTGGGGAAGGTGAAGCAGCTTCCAGGGAACTTCTCCAGCTCCTTGACTGCCTCCCCTTAGCATAAAACTGCAGAAAAAAACAGCTGCAGTCAAATCCAGCACTGAGTTATTTGCCCAAATTCCAGGGAAAACACCAAGCTGGCTGTTCTATAAAAATCAGAAGTGGTGAAGCCACTGGCATTGAAAAGGTTATTTAATGTACAGCACTGAAATCACAGGTTCTGCAGAGCTCAGAGGCATTTCCTGGGCAATTTTCAGATTGCCCAGCACAGCCCTGGCTGGGATTTGATTCTCAGCATTGCAATGAGAGATGGAATTTTCCATAAGAATGGGTTTGGGCAGAAGGGTCTAACAGACAAATGAGGGAGCATCAGAGAGAAATAACATCCTAACAGCCCTGGGGAGAGTGAGGAGCAGTGCCCTGCTGGGAAAATGGCAGAGGGATCAATTCCAACAGGGACATCTCTGGGATTGAAGGGGAATGAGCAGGACAGGGTGGGCAGGGGGAGCCCTTTGGGGAGCAAGACCTGAGTGAGGAGAAACCCTTTAAGGCTGAACAATCACTGAGAATGAAAGGAAACCTCTTCTGGTAAACCACTGTCAGGCTGGGCAGAAATTACTGCTGGGTGAAAGTCCCCCAGAGCAAGGATGGTGCCAAGGGCTCTGGGAATCCATTGGAAACAGAAAGCAAACAGGGAGCACAACCCCCATGGAAGCTGCTTTTCCCCATCGCTGCTTTTCTCCCTTTTCACCTCTGAGGCACTGGCTCACTGTCCCTGTGCTTTTCACCACTCCAAGCACAGCAGAGCCAAGGGGAAATGTGAGCAGTCCCATTCCTGACAGCCTTCAGTGCCTTCCAATTGCATCCTCAGACAAGTCCAGGCCTGAGTTCTCAGCCCAGGGATGGTGGCTGGACAAGAACTCCCTGCTGGCTGCTGGGGAGTTACCAACAGGCAAGGGCTGAACGAAGCCAGCAGGGTTTTCTGACAAATCACTGGCCAATTCCAATCAGTAACCTGGAAAAAGGTGTGCAGTGCTACATTTCAGAGAATCATGGAATGTCCTGAGCTGGAAGGGACCCCCAGGGATCATTGATCCAGCTCCTGTCCCTGCCCAGACCCCCAACAATCCCACCCTGTCCATCCCTGGCAGTGCTGCCCAAAGGCTCCTGGAGCTCTGGCAGCCTCGGGGCTGTGCCCATTCCCTGGGCAGCCTGGGCAGTGCCAGCACCCTCTGGGGGAAGAACCTTGCCCTGATCTCAGCCTGAGCTGCCCTGGCCCAGCCCCAGCCATGCCCTGGCTGCTGTCCCTGTCCCAGGGCAGACATCAGTGCCTGCCCCTTGGGAGGATGTTGAACACCCCAATGGGTCTCCCTTGTTTCCTCTTCTTCAGTCTGAAAAAACCAAGTGACCTCACATTTATGGGTCTGAAATAGGAGATTATGAGGGTCACAGGATGATGGAATGGTTTGGGTGGGAAGGGACCTTTAAGCTCATCCCATCCCACCCCTGCCATGGCAGGGACACCTCCCACTGTCCCAGGCTGCTCCCAGCCCCAGTGTCCAGCCTGGCCTTGGGCACTGCCAGGGATCCAGGGGCAGCCCCAGCTGCTCTGGGCACCTGTGCCAGGGCCTGCCCACCCTGCCAGGGAACAATTCCTGCCCAGTATCCAACGTGGCTGGTATCAGAGCCTAGGCTGAAGACAGAGAGAGCTTTTCCCTGGATGACAGCCACGGGATTGTGCACTGAGAGCTGCTCAGGCTGAGCTGGGCTCTGTGCAGCAGCAAGGCGCTGTCTCATTCAAGGAGAAAGCCAAGAAGAAATTAAATTCTGAGCACTGGAATGCACTTAATCATTGGCCCATGAACTTCTCAGTGCTTTCTGATGAATGAGGAGAGTGTTCCCCAATTCCCTGGGCACAGGAAAACCGGGATGTGCTGGGCACAGCCACCGAGTTCACAACTTCACAGGCAGCACTTCCACCACATGCAGCTCATAAAAGCAATTGACTGGAAAGCACATTAAAAACTTCTCCTCTCACTCAGTCCTGTCAGGGCCAGGAAGAAGCAGCTCTGGAATGCCAGGAAGAATGGGAGAGCAGGTACCCTGCATAAAGAAGAAAAGGAATTCAGAGCTGAGCTGAATTCATGCATGAGCAGGGGGACAGACCAGGACTTGACTGCCATTCAAATCCTGACAAAAGTTGCTGTGCAGATCAGCTGGAAGAGATCCAAACCCAGGAGGAAAGATCCAAACCTAGGAGAAAAGATCCAGACCCAGGAGATAAAACCTGGTAAATCTGTGATGTTGGGGACAAGGGCACTTTAGCTCAGGTGAGGAAGGGTCTGAGCTCACAAAGCTTTGCCAGCACTGCAGCTTCAGCCCCTGCAGGAACCCAGGGATAACGTGATGCTCCTTCAATGGAATCATCCCCTCTTTGTCAGGCTGGGCTGGTGTAGGTGGGCAGGATGCAGCAGTTGGAGCCCTCCTGCCAACTCCTCCGTTTGGGTGAGAAAGCATCACTTTTAGCACTCACCTCCCTTTCTTCTCCTTGGAGTGGCAGCCCCAGGAGCCGGGGCCACGCGATCCGCCCCTGGCTCACACCTCAAACCTCAGGAGTCAGGAGGTGCTGACACGCTGGAACTCAGCCTTCAGCTCTGGCATTTGGTGCTGACACACTCCCAAACAATGCAGGAAAGCAGCACCAGAAGCTGGGTCAGATGGAGATGCTCGAGCCAGCCCTGGGTGAGGAGGGAGCTCCAAGGGACTGAGCTGGGAGCTCTCGGCACAAGTCAGAATCAGCCACGTGGGATGCTCCAGTTTTGGCTTTGACATCTCTGTGAAGCTCCCAGTTCTGGGTTTGATGCATTGTGCCCCAAACCTTCTGAGATTTGACCCCTTTTTTGAGGTGTTTCTCTGTTTCTCTGCTCTGTGGAGGCATCACAGAGCTGTGATCTCAGCTGAGAACATTCGGAGGGAAGTGTTGGGGAGGGCGTGTGGAGCTGAAGCCAAAGCTCTGCCCACCTGCAGTCAGGTGATTCTTGCCACAGGTTGTCAGGGAGGGTTTTAGTCCTTGCTGGCTCCAGCCCCAGCTCTGCTCCTGCTGGGATTGAGCAGCAGAGGGGCTGAGACAGCTGAGGAGCCAAAGGGAAAATGCTGGATCTTGGAGCAGAACAGTGTGCCCAAGCACTCACCCTGAGAAGTGACAGCTTGGACAATTACCTGTGTAAAACCAAGAAACCCAGAGATAAACAAGGCCAGAGCAGAGACAGTGACATCTGCAAGGTCAGGACAGAGCCTGGGGAGATGGAGCTGCTCGGGAGAGGACTCACCTGAGAGGAGAGAAGGGCTGAAAGGCTGTCAGAGGGGGTTACAGCTGAAAGGCTGGTACAGGGGTTTACAGCTCTATTTCCCCGGTGATTAACAGCCTTTCCCACTGCCTGCAGCTACTCCTCACCACACACACAGCAAAGCAGCTGCCATTTGGCTCCTGCACAGAGCCATGGGGCCCCATGTCCCCGTGTCTCTCTCCCAAAAAAACACATTACAAATGGTCCTAAGGACTCACCTTCCCAGATTATTGCCCTTCCTCCTGATGCTGATGTGACATTGGGAAGTGCTAATGGAAAGCAGTGGTAGAGCAAGGAATCTGCTTTTGGAAATGCCAACCAAGAGAACTCAGTGAAGGAAAAGTACTGGAATTTTCTGAGCTCATTCAAGTTCTTTCATTCAAATGATGAGAGAATATTTTGCAGTTTTTATTCAGGTTCTTTAAAATAAAAGGTTCACTAACAGGGAAAATCTCTGTCAATTTGAAACAACAAAACCCTGTCATTTAGAGAAAAAGGAGTCTGAGTGCTGTCACATGGGGAATATTGACACAGAGCATTTTCTCATTTCCAAAGCAAAATATTTCCTTCTAGAAAATGTGAAAATGAGGTATTTTGACATGTTCAAAAAATTCTCTTTTACTGCCTTCTCTGCTGAAAGCATTTGGCAAATTCAGGCGGCAGCAATGTAGCAAAGTTTCAGTCCCTGAAATTCCAGCCTGTGGATAATTGTGTTCAGCTCAGAGCCCAGCTCAGCTCTGGCAGGTGTGGAGCTACAGGTGCCTGGATCCAGGTGCTGATGGATCTCCTCTGCTCCTTCTTGTAAATCTCATCCTTCTCCTTGTGCTGAAATGCCTGGGAGTGCTTGGATCATAACTGGGAGGAGTCAGTCAGAGCTTCCACTGCCAGCAGAATTCACGGACTCCCAGGGTACTTTGGGTGGGAAGGGACCTTAAAGCCCATCCAGTGCCACCCCTGCCATGGCAGGGACACCTCCCACTGTCCCAGGCTGCTCCCAGCCCCAATGTCCAGCCTGGCCTTGGGCACTGCCAGGGATCCAGGGGCAGCCCCAGCTGCTCCGGGCACCTGTGCCAGGGCCTGCCCACCCTGCCAGGGAACAATTCCTGATTCCCAAGATCCCATCCATCCCTGCCCTCTGGCAGTGGGAGCCATTCCCTGTGTCCTGTCCCTCCATCCCTTGTCCCCAGTCCCTCTCCAGCTCTCCTGGAGCCCCTTTAGGCCCTGGCAGGGGCTCTGAGCTCTCCCTGGAGCCTTCTCTTCTCCAGGTGAGCACCCCCAGCTCTCCCAGCCTGGCTCCAGCCCTTGGAGCAGTTCCAGGGCCTCTCTGGACTCTCTCCAGCAGCTCCAGGTCCCTCCTGTGCTGGGCCCCAGGGCTGGGGCAGCTCTGCAGGTGGGGTCTCACCTGAGTGGGGCAGAGGGGCAGAATCCCCTCTCCCCTCCAAGCTCAGGTGTCCCCTGTGTCAGATCCCAGCTGCCATCACTCCCTGATCACTGATCCATGAAATCCCAGTTGTTCCTTCATCCTTTGGCCATATGATCCCATAGCAGCCCATTAGCACCCAGGGAAGCAGGAATTGTGCTGAGGAGGCCCTGGTTACCATCCCAGCCACCAAATGTCAAGCTGCATTTTTAGCTCTGAATGGAATTAATTTGCCAGTGTTCCCTTGTTAAATGTCAGGTCCTTGTGACTTGTATACATTAAACAATTCACAAATTGGAAAGCACTTGTGTAATCAAGTTAAGCGTGAGGTGGGCAGATTCCCTGTGCCTAAACAAACCTGAAACTTCCCTTTTCCAATTAATATTTCATTTTATAACAGCCGCCACATTAATTCTTAATTAAATGCTTATTTGAGACACTCTACTGATTAGTGTGAACTAATGAGGAACAATATGAATTGTTTATCCAGCTTCCACTTACTTTCCTTCATAAAAAGGAATTGGTGTTTGGATGACTCCTTTCATGTCTGGCTTTGCCCTAAAATGATTTACTTCCAGAAGAACTTCCACAGGAACAGGTTGAATATGAGGGAGAATTTCCTCACTGAAAGGGC
Source organism: Molothrus aeneus (assembly GCF_037042795.1). Classification (NCBI taxonomy): domain Eukaryota; kingdom Metazoa; phylum Chordata; class Aves; order Passeriformes; family Icteridae; genus Molothrus; species Molothrus aeneus. Next base: position 835,729 of record NC_089663.1, read on the forward strand.
TGGCAAGCATTGGAACAGGAAGTGGAGGATTCACCATCCCTGGAAATGCTCTGTGGATGTGGCACTGTGAGTCTCTGTCTGAAGTTTCTCTCATCTGCCTCACAATTGTCATGAAAGGACAGAAACTGGGACCACCGAAAAAAGACCCTGGTTGGAATCCTGGTCTTGCTCAGAAGAGTTGTTCACCAGGATCCTGAGGCCTGAGCAAAGCCCTTGGCTTGCCAAGCTGTTGTTTGCAGGTGTGTTTGTTTCCATGGAAGACTGAACCTAGTGAAAAGGAGAAGGGGGACACCTTGCCCTTCCTCGCCTGCACTCACTTTCACAACAATGGCCCTGGAATTTCCCCACCTCTCGGCCTGGCTGGACTTTTCTGGGGTAACCTTTGGTGGTCCCCAGGGAAGACCCCACATCTGCTTTACAACCACCGTGACAGATGGACTGAGATGGGAGAAGCCTCTCCCTCAAGGACTGAGACATGAGACCCCTCTATGGAGGAGCTCCCCCTCCTCCCAAGGGCTGGGACTGAAGCCCCCAGCCCGGGGCAGGTGTGTGGGGCAGGCGAGCTGACCAAAGCCAGATGGATGTTGCAGGTGTGGCCATTGGACCAAGGGGACAATGGCTCTCACCCACTGCTGAGAATATGGACTGTGTGTGCCCTTCTTCAATGCCCTTTTTTATTCCCAGAAATTACAATAGACTATTTACTACTTTTGATTCGATTTCAAGATTCATCCCCTTCCTCCATCAAAAAAGACTATAATAGGAGTTTGAATTGACCAGGATCTCTGAGATCTCCCCTGACATGACCTGGCAAACTCCATTGACTGGACATTGAAGGATTTCGTCTCTCTACGTTTGGTAGCTCTATACCTTCCTTCTCTTCCTCTCTCTTTTCCCTTATTCTTTCCTTTTTCCCCAATCTCCCCTAATGCATTTTGCTGTGGTCATTCAATAAAGGTGCATCTGGTTTTGATTATTACTGCAATCCCCTGTCCTGTGTCAGTTTTTGCACTCTGAGATCAATTCATGAACCATCACAAATCCTGTTCATAAGGACGGATTGTGACAGGCACCTGGGGACACATTTAGTGGTGACCACCACGATGATCTTGGAGGGCTTTTCCATGCTTAATGATGCTGGGATTCTGTGGCCAGAAATTAGGGAATGATTGTCTTGGGAGGGACATAAAAGGTCATTTACACAAACGTTCACGATGTTCTGATTGTGCCTGGTCTGCTTTGATCCAGGCAACCACAGACTAAAAACCTCTGGAGTGAAAGTTTCATGTCCATCTCCCCAGATAGTTCCCAAAAAACCTCTAGAAGAAATTGTCTAAATGCCTTTTCAACCCAAAACCAACCCAAAAAGAGGCAATGCTGTTCTTAGCTCATGCTCAGAGCTCGTGCAGAGGCACCTGAACCTCACCTGAGCCTCCTCCACCCTGCAGCCCCTTCTTTGAGGCAAGGGGAGCTCAGCCCCTCCAGCTCCCGCTGCCCTGGAGCTGGAGCATTTCCCAACAAACCCGAGAAGCCCTGGCACTGGGAGTGCTGAGCAGGCATTTCCATGGCCCTGTCCCCTCTCAGAGCTCTTGCATTCTCACCCTGTGGCTCTGTGTGTGCACTCAGAGCTGTTTGCACCTGCATTTATGGCAGCCTTTATTGACCATGAACTCGTCCTGGCGTTTTATCACTTTTTATCACCTCATCCTTCAGAACTGGGAGCTCTTCCCTCAGCTTTTCACAAGCACCTTCAGGTTTGACTGTCCTGGAGGCTGTTGAAGCACAGAAAATTTGGTGTTTGAGAGCCACACCTCACAAAACCAGCAAAAACTTGCTGGTGAGAAAGTTAAAAGACACAAGGTCAGGCCAGATTTTTGGGAAGCTCTATTGGCATTTTCCCTTGCTCAAAGAAGCTCATTGACTCTCTTGGTCACCCAGAGGCCACAAGGGGCCTCTCCCCTCGGTCAGGGCAGGTCATTTTCCTTCAGGTCTGTTAGTGAAGGGACTTTATGAAGGATTTGTTGAATGACAAATTCATCATCTGGATTTTGTACCTATGAACTCCTTTGTTATTGACCTATTGTCCTAGGGTGACGTTATGATGCTTGTATCCCCATTCATGTGTTCTGTTAATGTTGGATATTATGTTCTGTACCTTTAAAACCGGCTCTGAAGCGGGAAAGTTTTATTTTGGTTTTCTTATCAGCCTGGCGGGACACAGAGACTGCAGCTTTTGCTTTTTCTGCTTTTGCTTTTGGCTTTGCTCTCTCTCACTCTTGCTTGCTTCGCTTCTGCTTGCTTTTGCTCATTAGCTAGTTTAGCTAAACTGTCCAAATTTCTTCCTGGACCGTTTCTCCTTCAGGTCTTCCTGACCATTTTGAACCTGCTCCGGACTGGGACCTGGGAAACACCGAGAGTTTGCACCTTGTGGCCTGCAGCAGCTGGCCCAGCGCCGGAGGGACTGAGAACAAAGTGACCACCCCCCCAAGAGAGACTTTCTGAATTTGTCATCTTTTTCAGAGTGCTGTCATCCAGAATTGTTCCTTTTGCGTGCTGGGGGGTGCTGTGCCTATTAAATGAACAGGTTCGTTCCACTTCTCTCTGAGGAATCCTTCCCGAACCAGTTGGGGGGAGGGGCTGTGTGGGTTTGCTTACTGGAGGGGCCCTAATTTGGAAATTCTCCTCCAAATTTGCCCTAAAACCACGACACCTATGAATCCTTTATTAACTCCTATTTATCACCTAATAACTCCTTCAAAGATTTCTCCAATTTTTTAAGCAGGATTTCTTTATTTCTATCTAAGCATCCTTTTTGACCACTTTTCCCAGGCTGTGATCCCTTGATGTTGTTCGTGGGTTTGCTGCAATATTCAAGCACAATTCCAGAGGAGGGAATTCCCATGGACATTAGCAGCTGCTGAATTGTGACCTGACAGTTGTGGAATCACTGAGGTTGGAAAACACCTCCAAGATCAACCCAAGCTTCAACCAACATCTCCATGGCCACTAAAACATCACAAATTGCCACATCTGCTCCTTTTGTTGAACATTTCCAGGGATAGTGATGCCAGCACTGCCCTGGGCAGTGGTGCCAATGTTTCATCCCTCTTCAGTGAAGAATCTTTTCCTGATATCCCACCTGAACATCCCCTGGTGCTACTTGAGGCCGTTTTTCCTTGTTCAGTGTCCTTGTGGTGCCCAGGAGGTGTCACAGGAGTCTGCAGGCAGCAGAGGATGCAGGAATGCTGCCCATGCCAGGAAAACCAGTCCTAGCCCAACACCACTAAATAAAAGCTTTTAAGGCTCTGCACAGGCTGAATTCACTGAAGTATCAGGGGAACAAAGACAGGGGAGGAATAAACACATAAATGGGAGCTTTCATTATGCCCACACAAGAGCTTGCAATGAGCTCAGGTACAGAAATCATTTGCACACCCTCCAAATGACATTTCCTGGGAGCAAGAGCTCCGAGATGCCATCAGGAAAGAAGAAATTCTCGATTTAATCCTGAGTATTGAACCAATCCTGCTCCAGGTGCAGCCATCAGGGTGGCTCTGGAATGGTGATCATTGGGTTTGTGGGAGGGAGAGAGCCACAAGTGGAAATCTGTGATCACCTCTGAATTTCTCCAGCTGCTCCCGAGCTTCATTTAAAAGCTGGCTCCTTGTTTGTTACCTTTCCTTGCTAGAATATTGGGGTTGATTTAAGGAATACTTTGCACAACCCATTGACAGCAATTCCAGCTCTGAATTCCTTTAAACCTCTTGGGTGGGTGCCATCAGTTCCTGCTCATTTCCCACCATTCCTTTTATTCTTTAAAGCTCCTCCTTAGGAGCCCACGGCTGGTCAGGCTCAGCCCCTGTGAAAATCCATTTCCCTGAACTCTCCATGGCAGCCCCAAAGCAAAGCCATAAAACCTTCCTTCTCTTTTGGAACCCTTATGTTCCAGGAGATATCTTTTTAAACCTTATTTGATAATGTTCTGGCAGGTGTTCTTCTAATGTATTTGGAAAAAAAATCTTCTATTTCAAGCTTCAGTTCTTCAGCAGATTTGCAGTTTCTCAGAAGTTTGTTCCTCTTAAATTCTGGTTTTGTTTAAGTCATGAGAGCTCCTCTCTATTTTTCCTTTTAAGAAATTACCTACTAATTTAATATAGTTCTATTTAAATCTAATCATTCCCTTCACCCTACAGTTTGACCATTTTAGGGCTGTTTCTGTATTTTTCAGAGGATGATGTGACCTCACCACGTTCTGCTGACCCTGTACCCAAATAAGTTTATTCCACCCAAAAATACTTTGCCCTTTCTGCTGCTCCTTTTACTTTTTCTTCTCCTTTTTGTTATGTCATTACTTCTTCATGGCCTTTTAAAGCACGACTTTAATAAAGGGGATTTCCACTTGTGGCTCTCTCCCTCCCACAAACCCAATGATCACCATTCCAGAGCCACCCTGATGGCTGCACCTGGAGCAGGATTGGTTCAATACTCAGGATTAAATCGAGAATTTCTTCTTTCCTGATGGCATCTCGGAGCTCTTGCTCCCAGGAAATGTCATTTGGAGGGTGTGCAAATGATTTCTGTACCTGAGCTCATTGCAAGCTCTTGTGTGGGCATAATGAAAGCTCCCATTTATGTGTTTATTCCTCCCCTGTCTTTGTTCCCCTGATAGTTCCGTGAATTCAGCCTGTGCAGAGCCTTAAAAGCTTTTATTTAGTGGTGTTGGGTTAGGACTGGTTTTCCTGGCATGGGCAGCATTCCTGCATCCTCTGCTGCCTACAGACTCTGTGTCCCCTGTATCACTGGCTGGGGGCTCTGTACAAATCACAAACAGGACAGGACTGCTGGGAACGTGCCTTGAGCTGTTTTATTTTCCAGCATCAGCCTTGTGACATGGTGATGACAATGGGAAGATGCCAGCAGCTCACATCCCAGGCAGCAGACCAAGAACTCAATGTTACAACTTATTTTATAAATTTTTTGACCAATCACACAAAGCAAAAGCACATTGACAGTAGTTCTATCCAATCACTATAAGCACAGGTACCTTTGGTTAAAACAATGCTTGCTTATTTTGGATACAATACCTGCTTGTAAGCCTTAAAACACAATGCACAGAGCTCCATTATTAAACTTAGAACTTCCTAATGTCTCGCTAGATAAACTTTTCTGCAGCTTAGGGAGTTATTCTAGACAAGCATTAATACACAGACCATTGTTCTATCTATCCTTGCTTTTCTACTTCTTATATAATTTTTCTGCTGACCAATCTCATGGCTCCTGCTTAGCTCCAGTCCCAGTTCTGCTGTCTCTGAGGTCTGCCTTTTGCAGCTTTCCCAAATCTCTCTGATTTTATGGATTCCCACACCCTGCACTCCCCCTGCAGTGACACCTCCTGGGCACCACAAGGACATTGAACAAGGAGAAACGGCCTCAAGTAGCACCAGGGGATGTTCAGGTGGGATATCAGGACAAGATTCTTCACTGAAGAGGGATGAAACATTGGCACCACTGCCCAGGGCAGTGCTGGCATCACCATCCCTGGAAATGTTCAAAAACTGCGGCAATTTGTGATGTTTTAGTGGCCATGGAGATGTTGGTTGAAGCTTGGGTTGATCTTGGAGGTGTTTTCCAACCTCAGTGATTCCGTGACTGTCAGGTCACAATTCTGATAAAACCTGCTGATGTCCATGGGAATTCCCTCCTCTGGAATTGTGTTTGAAGACAGCAGCAAATTTATGAACAACAGCACCAAGTGACCAAACTCAGGAGTTATCTCCCCAAAATAGGGTTTATGAACTACTCTCACTTCTCTTCCCCACATGGAAAACTGGAGATTTCTTCCTCCAAAAGCTCCCTCAGCAATCCTGGCCTGGTTTCTCCTGAGGAGCCCTGGTCTCTGCAGGGAAGAGGTTCCCAGAGAATGGGGAAGTGCAGAAATGCAGGTGTCCTGGGTTGCCAAGCAAATTGTGTTCTATTTGCCATCTCTATGGCAGTTGTCTTCTGTTCATTGGGCAGTTTTCCTTATCTCTTCCACAGCCACTCCTCCCTCAGGGAGACATCTGCTGATAACAGCCATTGAATGTCCCTGCATGGCTGATAAGAACTACAGCATCCCATTGGGAGATGTGAGCCCAGAGGGAGGAGCCAAGCATTCCTACCCAGATATAATCCAGAGGTTCTGAGACACCAGCACGGCTTCTGCACGGGATTGCCCAGAGGAACAGCAGCTGCCTCTCCTTCCCCTGGATCTTCAGAGGCAGAATCCATCCTTCTCTCCAGGATCCCTGCTCCAGCAGAGCCACCCCTGGCACTGCAGGAGGGCTGAGCCACAATTCCAATGGGACTGTGCCAACAGCCTGACCCACAGGGTGTCAGGCTGGGTTCTGACTCTGGCAGTGTTGTTCTAGTGCACTGCATTGTTTATTTTATCTTTTTATTTTCTCCCCTAGTAAATAACTGTTATTCCTGCTCCCATATTTTTACCTGAGAGCCCTCCTTAATTTCAAATTTATAAGAATTCAGAGGGAGGGGGTTTACATTTTTCCATTTCAGGGGAGACTCCTGCCTTCCTTAGCAGACACCTGGCTTTCCAAACCAAGACAGCAGGAAGAGGTTCCCAGGGAATGGTGAAATGCTGAGACACCTTTCAGAATTCTGGTAAAGTCCTGATCTGACCAAATTTGATGTTCAATAAATCCCTTTGTGCTGTCAGAGGCTGTGAGCCCTCTCCCATCTCTGCTGGTCCATGGAGACAGGCAGATTCCTGGCTGGAGTTTACCAGGCTTGTTGGATCATTATTTTCCCATCTTTCCTCAGATTTCTCAACTTTTCCACCTGTGGATGGCATCTCCTGCTGCCCACTCCCATAATCACTAAAAATATTCAGTTTGGGGAAATCTCCTTTTCCAAGAGCTCAAGGAAGCAGCTGGAGCTCTGTCCCAGTTACCACTTTTCCGTAGTTAGCTCTGCTCTGGGTGGTTAAGCTGCAGGCAAAGGTGCACAAAGATATGGAAAAATCTCCTTTTGCCTGGAGCAGGTCCTGGAGAGCAGCAGGGAGAGTCAACTGGGACCACCCCAAATGAGCTGAATGGTGAGAACAGCCCGAGTTGTGCTTGTGCACCATGGTGCATCATGGATTTAACAGCAGAGAGACACAAATTTGGGAGTGTGTGTGAGAAAATGATGGAAAGTTGGGATTTCCTGACACCCTGCAAGGTCCTGCAAGGCCAAGTGAGGAGACAGAGAGGACACAGCCCCTGCAGGGAGGGCTCAGGGTCACAACCAGCTCCTCCTCCATGGACATCTCTGTGGTCTCTGACCCCATGGAAGCTCCTGGAGATCTATCCCTGGGAACAAACCTGGCAGCTGAGGCAGAAATCTCCCTTTAAGGCAGATTTTCAGCTAAAACTTTGCCAGAAAGAGAAGTTTGTCCCTCTAAAGTCTCCAATTTCAGTGTGATTTTCCTCAGGATTCCTTTTAAATACCAGAATGTAAAAGATGATGGGGTTTTTTTGTTGTTTTGTTTTTTTTTTTTTTAATTCCCAGAGGCTTTGGAAAATTATTTTGTAAATCTAAGAGCTTTTTTTTTCCTGTTGGAGATTTCATGGGAGGGAGGAAGAAGCAGTTCCCAAGCACATGTCAAAAAAAAGAACTCCTTGTCCTGTGCAGCTGGTCCTGGTGGCCTCTGAAGGTCCAGGATTCTTCCTCCAACTCCAGAATGGGTTCACCCTCAAACATTGTTTGGGATCATGCCAACAGCGAGAGCTGACACAGCTTTATTTCTTTTCCACAGGTACCTGAGGATCTCCAAACCATTCCTTCCTCCTGGGTGTGCACAGTGAGTAGACACAATCCTGTGCTGGCCCAACCTGTGTCAGTAGAATTTCTGTCCATCCAAGATCCCCATGAGTTTATTTTGGGAAGCTGTGCATCAGCAGTTCTGTACAAGGTCCCTGTCTGTCAGCAGGACCAGCACTGGGAAACTCCCAACACAAAGGGGAGATGCTCTTGCTTCCTGCCCCATGGCACCAGGCCCTTCCCAAGGACAGGAAAAGCCCTTTCCACTTGAGGAAATCCCCACTCCTGTCAGCAAAGAAGGAAAGGGAAATAGAGACATTGTGTCAGTTCTCAGCTGGTGTTTCACTCTCCTAAGGAGCTTTTTCATGGCTAGGAGTTAGCAATTCCTATATTCCCTTTAGGTTCTGCTCAGCCTAAACAAATATTAAATAAGAAATGGGATTTAGGGGAAGTGGGTTGACTCCTGCAGCCAGGAAGGGATTTTGGAAGGCAGGATCCAACCTCCTTGCATGGACTGTGTAGCTGAGGGCACTCTGGATAAATTCATCCTGGGGTAAAGATTCCTCTCCAACCTTCAGGTTTTACCTGCACCAGAACAAGAGAGGCACAGCCCGATGGATTTATCAGTGGAGCAGTGGAAACAGCCCCAGGCACAAACAGGGAATATTGATTTATTGCTAATCAAGGCCAGGATGTGTGAGGGTAATTTCTGTGCCAGGCAGATGATCCCAGGTGCTGCAGCTGGGAATTGCCCACTGAAGCATGAGATCCATGTCCTGGGTGAGTCAGGGCATCTTGGGAGGGAGGGAGAGAAAGATCTGCCGACAGGAGAGGGCTTTGCTCTGGTGGTGGCCCTCAGGAAGGGGCTGTTCCCAATTATGAAAATCCCAAGGCAGAGGATTTTATCCAGGTTAATTTGTATCTTCCATTACCCTGTCTTACATACCCTCATCCTCATCTTCATGGCATCATCCAAGGGGTGTCCAGCAGGAAATCTCAGGAATGCCAGGGGGAATGCTGAGTTCAGGAGGAAGAGCTGGTCCTGGTGCCTCCTCCATTCCTGCCAAGCCCAGGCTCCAGCAGGACCCTCCTGCTCACACAGGTTTGCCTCCCAGTTTGGAGCTGAAGGACCCCACTTGAACCTTTCCCTCCTCCAGGCCATGCACCTTCCATCCAATTTCCCAAAATGCCACTGCTGCTTTTCCCAGTTCTGCTCCCAGCAAGCTGGAAGGGTCCATCAGGGCAATCCCTGGTGATGCACAGCTGTCCACACCTGGGATCTGGCAGGAGTTTGGCTCCTCTCCACCAGGAGCTGCTTCCCTTTGCTCCTCACACCTTCACACCAGGAGGAGCCAATCCCAGTGACAAACACAGGGCCAAATCCCTCCATTCAGGAGCCTGCCTGGAAACCTGACATTCAGGACAATGCTAATTTTCTGTCATTAATTTGGGGAGTAGATTTATCATAACCACGGGTTCTGGTGTGATTCCAGCCCTAATCCCAGTAACAAGATGAGCTGCCCAGCTGGTTCTTCATGTGGCTGAGAGTGGGAATTGTCCTGCTGGGAAAAGCAGCCGTGTGGAACAGGAGCAGGGCTGGCTAAGAAGCCTCCAACTGCAGCAGGGAGCTCTGGGGAGAAGCTGTGACACTGCTGGAGCAGCAGAGAAAGGGGATTTAGGTTCAGGGGATCACATCTAATGGTGATGAAGGGAAGCTTTTATTCCATTAAATAAAGATGAGGGAATCTAAAGCTACCTAACTTCTTCCAGATTAACGGAGGGAGAAATTCCCTGGGAAGCACTCAGAGGGAAGCTCAGCCTTGGAAAGGTCAGCACAGAAAATTGGCAGGAGCAGCACTCTGCCTCTCTTGTGTCTCCCCAGTCTGCCAAGCCCTGCTTAGTCACAGGTTTAGACCATTCCCAAGTATTGTGTGCCCTGCCTAGGACTGACTCACTTTTTATGGTGGTCAAGGAAAGCTCCCTCCTGACCACTCTGTTCTCCTTGGCAGCCTCACTGACCACAGATCCCCTTTTCCTGCCCCAGCCTTCAGTGTCCCAAATTCCTTAGACCTTCTGGGAATGAGCTCAGAGCCCAAAGCTACATTTAGCTGTCACACAGAGGCACAGCCCCACAGCGGATGTTTCCAGAACTTCCCTCCCTCCTCCCTCCTTCTCTCGGGCTTTACCTGGTTATTATTTAAAGTTAAAAAACCAAAGCCCAAAAAAGCAGATCCTCCAAGGGCAAAGAGTGGAACAAGAGCAAGAGGAAGGGGAAGAAGTCATGGCTGTGACCTCCCCATCACCTACTGCACCCTAGGAGAGGGTGGGAGCCCCTCTGCTCTGGAGCCAGGCTGGGAGAGCTGGGAATGTCCAGCCTGGAGAGGAGAAGGCTCCAGGGAAACTTCAGAGCCCCTTGCAGGGCCTAAAGGGGCTCCAGGAGAGCCGGAGAGGGACTGGGGACAGGGGATGGAGGGACAGGACCCAGGGAATGGCTCCCACTGCCAGAGGGCAGGGATGGATGGGATATTGGGAATTAGGAATTGTTCCCTGGCAGGGTGGGCAGGCCCTGGCCAAAGGCTCTGCCACTGCTGCACAGCCAAACTGGCATTTCCATGCAGGTCGTCTTTATTCATTCCCTGTACTCCCAAGCAGCTTTAAAGGCTCAGGTGAAGGCTGAGCCTGCAAATTCTGGCAAGAGATGTCGGTATTACTCAGAAACTATCCCCATCAGAACAGGCCAAACAAATGTGACCCTCATTGTCTCCAGCCTCGGCTGCCCTATTTCATTACTGCCTTTCTCCCTCTCAGCTGAATCATTTGACTTTGTGCAGGATTCATCCATCCTTCTGCACTAAGGACTCAGTCAGACAGGGGCTGACACCACATGTTGGGGCAGCAGCAAAGTTCCCTGAACAGTTCCCTAAAAACAGGGGCAGCTTGAAGGAAAAAATGCCAAAGGCTACAAAACACAGAATCCCAGACTGGTTTGGGTTGGAAGGGTCTTAAATCCCACCCAGTGCCACCCCTGCCATGGCAGGGACACCTCCCACTGTCCCAGGCTGCTCCCAGCCCCAGTGTCCAGCCTGGCCTTGGGCACTGCCAGGGATCCAGGGGCAGCCCCAGCTGCTCTGGGCACCTGTGCCAGGGCCTGCCCACCCTGCCAGGGAACAATTCCCAATTCCCAATATCCCATCTAAACCTGTTCTTTTTCAGTACAAAGCCATTGAGTTTATCCTCCTTGACAGGGATATTGTATTTTAATTGGGTATTTCCTGTTCCATCCAGGAGCAGGGATAATTTTCACAGCTTGAGGGATGCTGGGCCCTGGATCTTCAGCCAAACAATTTTCCTGGGAATTATCTCCCCATTACATTTCTGTACCTGAAAAACTGTCCAGCTGTACTCCCAGGTATCCCACAGAGTCTGTCCATGCAGCCCTTGGGATTTCTCACAGATGGGCACCTCTGTATTTAACCAAGGTGACTGAAATGATGGCTTAAAGGACAAGGCTTAGTTTAAAGTGCAGAAACCTTGGTTCACCAAGGTCCTCCCAAAATATTCTACTGCTGGACAGCCCCAGGTAGGTGAACTCCTCCTCTGTCAGCCCTTCAGGACACTGCCAGTGTCATTTCTCATGAGGAACAGGCTTTGAAGGGGGGTTTTAAGCACTCTCAGTTTATAAATATTTCATCTTTCTGTAACAGGCGCTGGAGATCGCAGCCAATCGTGCACATCACATTTACCTGGTGTGAGGGAAACCAGGAGCTGGCAGCTTGCAGAGCCAGGTCAGCACTTTATCCTCTGAGCCAGCACCTCCGGGCCCCATTTCCATCCTCAGATGCCTGATCCAAGCTTTCAGAGCTTTGCAGTGAGGGAACATCACTCCAAGAGGAAGCACAGCAAACAAAGGGCTGATAGAATCACTGGCAACCCTGGAATTAGTAAAAAAAACCCTAAAAAACCCAAATTTTGTTCAGTTATTGGGGGGTGGGGGGAATCCTACATTTTTTTAGAGTTTTTATGACAAATTAAAATGTTCTGAGAACAACAGCTCTTCCTGGAGCATGGGAAAGCTTCTTCCCCACAGGAAAGTCATTCAAATGAGAGGTGGGAGAGGAGAGAACTGATGAAGGATCCTCTGGAGCAAAGAGGAGCTCACTGCAGACAGAGCCCAAAAACTCCAAAAGACTTGAGAAAGAAATGAGCCTTTATTTTAAAAAAGAATGTAAAAGAAAGGATTTTTCCAGAGAAAATGTCACAATGAGGGAATTACAGATTAAATTACTCCAATTTTTAATTATTAACCTCTCAGTGCAGTTCCTAACACTGGCAGTGCTGAGATTCCTCCTGCCCTGAGAACCCATCCCAAATATCTTCTTTCTCTAAAAGCTCTTTTCTGGCATTTTATGGAGCAGGGATTTGCAGTTTTGAGTTCAAAATTCAAGTCCAGGCCATGCCCTGTGGGAAGGCCACCCTGGGGATATTATGGATCCCCAGTGCCTGCCTGGGGTGCAAGCTCCAAGCTGGGAGATTCTGCTGAGCATTACATTAAGGAGGGGTCCATAGAGCCAAGAAAGGCCAATTAAATATTGAATTTTCTTGTGTGGAGAGCTTTCCAGCTCTGCAGGAGCCTGTCTGTCACCAGGAGCCTTCCCTTAGGCAGCAGCAGAAGTGACGTGTGAGGACGTGAAGGAAGCACCGGGATCCTGAGCAGGCATCAATTAGTTTGGAGCTGAATGGGGAGTCCTGGGAACATCAGAGGCAGGATTCAATCTGTTGGAAGTGGGTGGCAGCTCCTCTGCCATGCTGAGACAGGTTTGTAAAGAGGAAGTGTAAAAATAATAATAGGGGAAAAAAAATCAGCAGCATTTCATGTGCAGGGGCTGAGGAGCATTTTCAACTTGGTCTGCAGCTCCTAGGAGCAGTTTGGGTGCTGGAAAATCTTCTCTGCTGAGCTCTGCAGGTGCTGCAGGACATTCAGGGCCAGATTTTACTGGAGGCTCAGTTTGAGGGACGGGGCTTTGCAGGAGATGCCGCTCAAGGGGTGCTGCCAAGGTTGTGATGATGGATCTGTGAGTCAGAGTTTGAGAGATGCTGGGTGAGAAAATTCCACCAGCCCAGCACCCTGGAGCAGTGGGAGGTGTCCCTGCCTGTGGCAGGGTTGGAATGAGATGAACTTGAAGGTCCCTTCCAAGCCAAGCCATCCTGGGGTTCCATGATTTCCCTCGGCCCTAAACTCACCTCTGGACCGTCTGGTTGCTCAAGCCCTGGAGATGGCCAAGGTCTCCCTGTGCTGCCAGCAGCAGGTCCAACACTCCAGAAGGTCCTGGAGGACCTTCAGAGCAGCAGCCCCTGCTCAGTGACAGCTCCAGGCACAGGGGGCCTGATGGTGGTGGCTCACCCAGGGCTGCAGGGGCTGAGGGAATTTGGGACTGGCTGCCTGCAGGACAAGGTTCAGTGCAGCTGTTGGAAGGATCTATGCCTGGCAGGGCATCCCTAATCCCTGTGGGATCCCACAGGAGGGGATTTACCTGTGCTAACCACATATCCTCTGAACAGAGAGAGACATAGCTCTCCCAGGATTTTCCTGGGAAGCTGTGAGAAGCTGTGGGAAACTTAGAGAGAAGAACTCAAACAATTATTGTCTCTCTTTCTGTAAGCGTTGTTTGTAGATACAGTTCTCCAGAGTGAGCTATTCATGGTTCACCAATAGTGTGAGAGGTTTGCACTTTGAGTCCAATCAGGCCAGACTATGAAAGTCACACCTTTTCCTAATAAATGACTCTATTCCACCTTCTGATGACTGGAGTCTCTCCTCCCATCCCTGACTCAACAGCATCATTCACCCTCCTCTCCACACTGCAAATCCCACACTTCCAGAGCCAGGGATGCACTGGAGATCCATGAAGCCGAGAGGGAAGCAAGGAGGAGGACATGGGCTCTGTGCAGCAGCTCAGTCCTGAGGGATGTGTGTTGCAGTGTGATTTCAAGGTTTACCTCAGAGCCCCCAGTTTCTCCCCTGATGATTCCCTCCCAGGTGTGTCAATCATCCCTCCTTTCCCCTCCCCGACCCCTCCCAGCACTGTCTGTCAGTCCTGGCATTCCAGAAGGGCCTCGAGTGATTGGGCAGATTCAAAGGATGCCCTCTACCCCTGGGGGCCATTGGGCCATCCAGGTGTCCTTTGTCCCTTTGTCCCTCCCCTCCTGTCCCTGCTTGGTGGCTCCCTGCCCCTTCCCTGCCCCTCTCCCCGGGGTTCAAAGGAGCAGCAACCACAGGCTCAGGGAGTTCTGTTGGAGCTGGTGCTGCATTCAGAGGCCTGAGGGCCAGAATAAAGCTCTGGATCCAAACCCTCCATCAGAACCGACTCCTTTCCTTCACCATCGCCTGAAAGCTTCTCCAACAGAGGGAAACCTGAGGAGCAGCCCCTGTTATGGGGGAAGCTCCATCCCAGCACCACCAGAGCTCCTGCAGGCCTGGACTTGTCTGCAGGGCCCAGCTGCAGCACCCAGGCAGGCAAAAGTGTCTGTGGGTGAAACACCACACACCCAGCCAGCCAAAAGTGTCTGTGGGGTGAAACACCACACACCCAGCCAGGCAAAAGTGTCTGTGGGTGAAACACCACACACCCAGCCAGCCAAAAATGCCTGTGGGGTGAAACACCACACACCCAGGCAGCCAAAAGTGTCTCTGGGGTGAAACACCACACACCCAGGCAGCCAAAAGTGTCTGTGGGGTGAAACAGCACAGTTGCTGTGATTTGGTTCAGCAGCAAGGGCCAGACAAGCCAAGGCACGTCCTGTCTGCAATATTGGTAATACTAATAGATGTGTCTCTGTGCTTTAGGGCCTTGCATTTATCCTTGGGGTGTTTTGTTCACCTCTGAAGGCCACATCATACAAATTGTGTGGGGTAAGGGGGTTCTGGGTCCACCCACAGTGGGTGCAGTGGAGGGGCCACTCCAGGCTCATCTTCAGTCATGTGTCAAAGGTATAAAGATTCCTGGTCCTTGCAGATTACGACCAGGAATACTTGAATAGGTTCTTGGCCCTAATCAAGTGGGATGGGGACAAAGTCATTATTTTCAAGTAATGGTGATTTATTAGTGGTGGTCAAAACTGCAAATCCCCACTCCATGAAATGCCAGGAAAGAGCTTTTAAAGAAAGGGGACATTTGGGATGGGTTCTCAGGGCAGGAGGCATCTCAGCACTGCCAGTGTTAGGAATAGCACATAGAGTTTAAGAATTAAAAGCTGGAGTAATTTAATCTATAATTCTATAATCTAGAATCTAAAAAATTCTATCAGATTGCAGCATTTTCTCTGGATCAACACTTTCTTATATATATATATATATATATATATATTTTTTTTTTTTTTTTATCTCAATAAAGCCTCATTTCTCATCATAATAAAATTTAGCTCTTTTTTTGAAGATTTTTACCAGCTCCACCTACTGCTGCTCCCGTCTTCTTCAACACTTCCTGACTCACTGCTGCTTCCCCTCCCCCGGACAGGGACTGGAAGCTGCTTCCCAGCAGAGGTGGGTGCAGCCTCCCCTCAGCCAGGTCTGCAACGGAGATCAGGAAAAAGCACAGGAACAGGCTTGGCTCTTCCTTTGTGGAGAGGACCACAGGACTGGAAGGAGTCTGGAACTGTCCTGTTTGGGGATGTTGACAGGATGGCTTCAGTGTGTTTCCCTTCAGAAGAGGGTCCTCAGGTCCAGCGTGCTCTGGGATGAGCTCCTGGTCATTCCCCAGGGATGAGCTCTTGGTCATTCCCCAGGGATGAGTTCCTGGTCATTCCCCAGGGATGGGCTTTGGTCATTCCCCAGGGATTAATTCTTGGTCATTCCCCAGGGATGAACTCCTGATCACTCCCCAGGGATGAGCTTTGGTCATTCCCCAGGGATGAGCTCCTGGTAATTCCCCAGGGATGAGCTTTGGTCACTCCCCAGGGCTCTGGCTGTGTTTCCAGGGGAATGTTTCTCCCTGAGGTTGCTCTGGGTCTCTGCAGGTGATTGTGCCTCCTGCAGCAATACCCCCAGGGCTTTCTCTTCCTTTGCATTTCCAGTCCATGTTCCAGCTCCAGGCTCTGAAGTCTGGCAATCCACTGGCACTTTCCTTTCTTCATTTCCCATTCTGTCTCCACAGAACTCCACATCCTGCAGAGGAGTCTCCCAAGCTCTCCTGATCCAACAGAGCACTTTGAAACACAGATGTTTTCTTCCACTTCACAGCATTAAAGCAGGAGACTCCAAAGGGCAAAGTGCTGGATCCAGGTTCTGGATCAACAGGAGTCCACAGAGTCATTGATCTATTCCTTGAGGCCATGGAAAAAGGGATTCCCCTGCCAATTAAGAAGGAATTGTTCCCTGGCAGGGTGGGCAGGCCCTGGCACAGGTGCCCAGAGCAGCTGGGGCTGCCCCTGGATCCCTGGCAGTGCCCAAGGCCAGGCTGGACATTGGGGCTGGGAGCAGCCTGGGACAGTGGGAGGTGTCCCTGCCATGGCAGGGGTGGGCTTTAAGGTTCCCTTCCAATCCATTCCATTATGTGTTTCTAATTACTCAAAGCCCAGATGTTGCTTCAGAACAACTCAGCACCTATTGGACACCATCCTCCCATGGAGGGTTTACTCTTCTCTGGGAAAAACACCCTGGCTGAATTCCTCCAATGTTTTCCTATATAATTTCCAGCCTCTGATCATTCTCTTTCCAGTTCACCTCTCTTTTTTCCTCTCTCACAGTGTATTCCCACGTGGGGACCACATCCTTGCCAAGCCCCTGAGGACCCTCAGCTCTGGCTGCTAAGTGGGCTCAGGGGTAACATTGTCCTCCCCACTTGTAGGACCCACTGGAAAACCCAGATCAGCCTCTGAAATGGTGCTGCCCCTTGTCAAACACGCCTCACTCTGGGCATTTTATCTCTCCTTGTCCTCACTTCTCACCTGCCTTTGCTGCACTTCACCTTGTTGGTTTTACAGGAATTTTCTAATTGAATCACGACTTGTCACCATCAGTGCTCATCCAAATTTATCCACAGAGCTGAAAGGAGGGGTTTTGTTGCCTCATCATTGTTGTGTAGTGCTGCTTGGGGTCTCAAGAGGAGCTGGTGCTTCCAACACCACAGGAGAGCAACCCTCCTGCCAAACCAGCAGCTGGAGCCCAGCTGGGACACCCTGGGCTCTCCAAACTGGAACAGATGTCCCCATTTAGGCTTTCAGCTCTGTCTGATCCCTTCCATCAGCTAAGCTGGTGATAAAAAGATGGAAACAAATAGCTGGCTCTTCAATCCCCCTGGAAATGTGGCACTATAAAATGAGCTAAATTGTCCAGCTGGAATAATTTTCTGTGAGGTCAGAGAGCCAGGAAAGAACCAAAAGACTGAGGAGCATCAGGAAATCTGTTCTTTACCTACAATGACAACAGGCATTTACCAGACAATAAATTTGTAGCCCCATTCTTGCAATGTCAATGAGTAATTTTATTATTCATCAAAACTAAAATATCATGTATAAAGATGTGTTTGTAGGTGCCAAAGAATGTGTAATTCTTTATTGATAGGAGGGTTTGCATATTTTATATTTGTAAAACAGCATTAGCATAAATTCCACAAAGATCTCGTCTATTGTCTGTGTGGGTGTTGGTCTGGTTTTGTTGATTAAAAAATTTTTCAATGAGCTGGGCCCAGGACAGAAGCCTGACAGACTTAAATCCCTTTCTTGAACAGATTTCTGATATGAAATTCAAAGTGTGATGTTTCTTAAATTGTGCCACGCTGGATGATTTGCTTTCAATCCCATTTCCCTGCTTGGAGGAGCCTCTCCTGTCAGGTTGGGTCAAAAGCTTCATGAATGTCAAGGTCTATCAAATCTATCACTTCCCTGTGTCCATAGGCCAACGACCCCATTAAAGGCAGAGATTAAATTACTCTGACATGATTTGTTCTTGACAAGTCCACGCTGGCTGTTCCCACTCCCTTCTCTCCTCGCAGTGCTGATAAATTGATTGGTTCATAATTTGCTCCAGTGTTCTTGAGCAGCTCGGGGTCCATCATTTCCCAGCTCTTCCTCTTGCCACAGCTCTCCAGGGTGACCGGTGGGTCATGGGAAACTCCCCTGTTCTTTGGGATGAGCCTCATCCACGGCTTCCAGGCTGTGGGGAAGCCAAAAGTGCCGGGACACGTTTTTGGAGCCTGAACTCATTTTGTGTGTCCCTCTGTTGGGAATTGTAAGACCGTGGCTCAGATGGGCTGTTTGGGTCCAACCCAGCCAGCTCTGGACCCCAGACCACACCATCTTACATGGATGAGAGCAAAAGATTGGAAGAGCTCTTCTCCACATGGGGACGGATGTCTGTCACAGACATCTTTTATGGAAAATCCTTTCCTCAGGATTGTTCCTCCTGAGAAGCTGAGAGGCCGCAGGAACAAAATGTAACCAATGGTTATCTGCTGCTGTGGAATGCAACAGGTGCATCTGGGATTGGTCCCATAGAGTTGTTTCTAGTTAATGGCCACTCACAGTCAGCTGGCTTGGACTCTCTCTCAGAGACAGAAGCTTTTGTTATCATTCCTTTCCTTTCTATTCTTAGCTAGCCTTCTGATGAGAATCTTTTCTTCTATTCTTTAGTATAGTTTTAATGTAATATATATCATAAAATAATAAATCAGCCTTCTGAAACATGGAGTCAGATCCTCGTCTCTTCCCCAGTCCGAAAATCCCTGTGAACACGGTCACAGGGGGAGCTGGGGGCCTGGGATTTTCTCACAGGAATGCAGTGCTAGACTGGGAGCCGCTGGGAGGCTCGGGAGAAGCTGAGGGAGCTGCAGAGCCTCTCAGTCTGGCCTTTCCCGTTCCTGTTCCCATTCCTGTTCCCGCTGTGGGCTGGAGCGGCGTCGGCAGCGCCGCAGTCGGTTTGGTTTGGGCACGGCGGGCGGTGTGAACAAACAGCATCTGCTCCCAGCACCCTCCCAGAGCTCTGCTGACGTCGGGCCTACAGGAATTGTTGCTTCCCAGCTTGGATTGCAGCCCCCAGCGCAGCCATTCCACCCCGGCTGACCCTCCCTGCTCGGACACGGGAACAGCGGGAAGGGGCTGAGCTGTGGCGCAAAAATCTGCCCACAAAACTGAATTTGTGTGTGTGGAGGGGGGGACACTTGCAGAGGGTGACACCTTCTTGAAATGCCACTCACCGTCCCCTCAGGTGAAGGTCACAGAGGCCCTTGCAGGGTCTCCCCATTCCTGCAGCCTCCTGGATGCCCATGGACAGAAATCCCAGTCCAATTCCCGAAGGAGTTGGAAAAGCCAGGATTTGCCCCACTGCCTTTGGAAAGCTCTGGCAGCAGCCAAGGCACTCCTGCTAAAGGTGAGCATCCCTGGAAAAATCCTCCAGGCAGAGGAGCTGCCAGTCGGAGATGGACAAACCCTGAATTGGAGTTCACCAGGAGGAGCTCAGTGTGTCCCTCCCTCACGGGAATTCTGCAGGGAAGGAAAGTTTTCTCCCTTCCTCAGTGTTGTTTCCAAGTTACAGGAAGAAATGTGGGAGTTGGCACAGCCCCCGGGAAGGACTCAGGCTTGGGTGAATCACTGGATCCCTCCCCACCTGTCCCCAACCCCACACTGGTTCCCAGCGCCAGGCAGAGCTGAGTTCCAACAAGATCTGTGGATCATGGAGAGATCCAAACCTGGATTTGGCTGTGCTGAGGGGTCCTGGTGCCCTCTGCAGCTGGGTGAGCAACAAAAGTGGGGCACAGAAACCCAGGAACTGCTGCTGGGCCTCTGCTGGCATCTCAGAAGATCCAGTCTGGGGAATCCCAGTCTGGGGAATCAGCTGGGGCTCTGCATGGGAACAGGTTCACAGGGACTGGGATTTCTGTCCATGGGCATCCAGGATGCCACAGGGATGGGGAGACCCTGCAAGAGCCTCTGTGACCTTCACCTGAGGGGATGGTGAGTGGCATTTCAAGAAGGTGTCACCCCCTCCAAGTGTCCCCCCCTCCATACACACCAATCCAGTTTTGTGGGCAGATTTTTCTCTCAGCTCTCCTTAACAGAGAAAAATAGCAGGGAGAGGACTTGTGCAGTGGCTGGCAACTGATGGAGAGATAATGAAGCTTTGTTCTCCATTTGTTTGTTTAGGAGGGGAAAAAGTGAGCAAGAGGTGGCAGAGCATCAGGGACATGCTCTTGGAGGAGGGATAAAATAGATGTTATCAAATTCCTGCTCAGGAGTTCCTGTGCTGCTGCAGCCAGCTGAGACAACAAAGCTCAGAGCACCCTTTGGGGGCTTGTTTGGTCTCCAGGAAGCACCTTGGGAGCCAAGCCCAAACCAAACGCTTTTAATTGGAGCTCCCAAAGATATTTAACTGGTTCATGCTGGAATCAGGTTTAGTCATCATTATGCAAAGCTAATTAGCAAGTCAGAGTCTTTTTTTTGTCATCACCAAAGCATTGCTGCATTTAGAAATGAGATCCCCGAGATATTCCCTTTCCCTGCCCTTTCCTGCTGCTATTCTGGAATTAAAGCTCCTCTTTCCATCACGACAAAGGATGTGGTGGATGTAAAAAAATGTTGTCTTCAGCTCTTTCCTAAAATGTCAAAAACCGAGAAATACTTGAGTTTCTTCCCCAATTATTCTGTTCTTGGAATTCATTATTGCAGAAAAAAATCTGGGAAGTTTTGAGCATTTTGTTGGACTTCTGGAAACGCCTTCTTACCCCTGCAGCCTTTGGCAACCAGGGTTCCAGTTTCTCACTACTCTTTGCTTAAAATTTCTGCTTCCAAAATGGACTTTGGACAAATTGTTTGTTTGTTTGCTTGCTTGCTTGCTTGTTTGTTTGTTTTTAAATTCCTGTGAGTCATTGTCACAGACATCTTTTATGAAAAATCCTTTCCTTAGGATTTTTCCTCCTGAGATGCTGAGAGGCCTCAGGAACAAAATGTAAACATTGATTATCTGCTGCTGTGGAATGCAACAGGGTGCATCTGGGATTGGCCCATGTTGGATGTTTGTAATTAATGGCCAAAACCTTTGTTATCATTCTTTCTTTTTCTATTCTTAGCTAGCCTTCTGATGAAACCTTTTCTTCCATTCTTTTACTATAGTTTTAATGTAATATATATCATAAAATAATAAATCAAGCCTTCTGAAACATGGAGTCAGATCCTCGTCTCTTCCCTCATCCAAGAACCCCTGTGAACGCGGTCACAAGTCATAGGTATTGGGAAAACATTTTTCTTTTTTTAACAAAGATTGAAAAAAATCCCTTCCAAAATAAGACATACTCTCAGTTCCTGCTCTGTGTTTACCTGTCCTGCTGTGGCTCCCCAGGTTTGTGGTGATCCCAGCAGGAATTTCTCCATGGAAAAGGTGGTCAGGCATTGGTAGGGGCTGCCCAGGGAGCCCTCCCTGCCCAGGGAGGTTTGGAGTGCCCATCCCTGGAGGTGCCCAGGGAAGGCCTGGGTGTGGCACTCAGTGCTCTGGGTGGGGACAAGGTGGGGATTGGGCACAGCCTGGACTCAATGGGCTGGGAGGGATTTCCCAAAGTGAATGATTCTGTGATTCCGTGTGGTTCCAGGCGCTGGGAATGACCCAGTGGCCATGGCAGGGTGATCCAGGACTCTGTGGGGTTTCTCCATCAATGAGCTGTCCCATGGCCCTGCTCTGGGCAGCAGCATGAGCATCTTTCCAATCAAAATTTTCTTTTTTAGGGGAGAGGGAGTGGAAGAAAGGGATGATAAAGGCTCAGAGAAAAACTCAAGGGAAATATTGGAAGGGAATAATTAGAAGAGAATCACTGGAAGTCACCTACACCAAAGGCTGATCTACTCAGAGCAGGATCAACTCTGAGGTCAGACCTAAACTTGAGGTTTCTCAGGATTTTCTCCAGCCTGGTGTTGAAAAGCTCCCAGGATGGAGACACAGCCCCTGCCATGCCTGACTGTACCCAGGGTGACAAATTTCTCCTCACAGAGGTCTGGGACATCACCAGAGACAGCCAAGAGACCCTGGGGGTACCAACCCTGCTCTCACCTCACCTGGGAGGGCAGGGCTGGAGCTCTGGAGGACCTTGGGAAACCAGAAACGACCTGGAAAATCCATGACACAATTCAAGGCTGGATGAAAACATTGGGCAGAGAGAAGGAGAATTATTGGAGGCAACCTGCAAAGGAAGGCTGGGATAATTGGAGGGATTTAGGGAAGGAAGGAAACCTGACAGGCTGCAGATCCAGAAATGGTTGCCATGAAGGGGATAATTTGTTCTGCCTGTTCATTCTGCTTAGGAGAGGAGGTAATTAAATCACACTCAGGGAAATTCAGATTCATTATTAAGAAAAGTCTTTCCAATGTGAGCAGAGTCAAAGTGCCATCCATTTTTCCAGGCTTTGCTGTGGAGTTTCTTGTTGGAGGCTTCCAGGAGCAGGAACATTTCTCCAAATCCTTTGCTGAAGACCCCAGAGCTTTCCTTGGGCCAGGGGGTGGAAGAGGTGATTCCTTTGGATTTGTTCCACCCTGTTTTCTCTGGCTCTGTCATGTAGGTTTGATCTGGGGTTTTTTTAGAAGTGTTTATGCACCAACTGCAACTCCAGAGATCTCAGTACCTTAAATATTTAATATTAAGTCCCTTCTGAAAACAAAATGGGTGGTCATAAAAAGGTGGGTCCTTTAGAGTTTAAACTTCTGATGCCCTTTAGTCTGATAAGGCCCTTCATTTTCCACAACAAAAATCTGTTGGGAAATGTTGTCCTCACTGTAAAAACATATTTGATTTTCTTTTATCTTCAGACCCCCTTCATACTCATTCTGCCTCTATCTTGGCACTGCTTGGGCATCTGATACCCTTTTGAGTGGAAAAGTCACTCCAGTCACTCCCTGAGGGCCAAGGACACAAAAAATGAATAAATCAGGAATTGTGGGAGAGAAGTGACCAAAGCAATGAGGACTCTCAGTTATCTGTGCATGGCAATAGCAATAACGATATTTAACCACTTCTCCTGGATTTCCTGTGGTGCCACATGAGATCCAACTGAACTAATTCCTTATTTTCAGAGAGCACCTCCCAAAAACCAGACCTAGACTGGACCAAACCCTTCACTCTCAGGCTGGATTCAGGTCCAAATCTTTTCCTTCTTTAACTGGCTGAAAATTGAGCAGTTTCCTGTATTTTCCTTTGGCTGTAAAATAAAGTACCTGAGCCAGGGCTCCTGTCTCTTCCCCACAGCACATGAGGGTGGCCAGGCCAGGGTTATACTGGACGTGGTGGGAATTTGGGGGGTTTAGAGAGAGATTTGGAGTGTAACGATGATAAAACAGACAATGAGTGGCCAGGTGTGTCAATAAGGTCCATTTCAGCAAAGCTGGGCTCAGTTAATGCTGAAGACAAGTCCCAGCAGCCAAGGGAGGTGCACGCTCGGTGTCTGCAGCCTCGGTTATAAAAAGGCAGCTCATGATTCAGTGTGAGAAGAGGCTGAGCACAGATTTATCTCCAGACCTGCCCTTCTTGCAGCAGTGCCACCAACCCACCAGCACACCACGAGAGCTGCAGCCTGCTCCCTTTATTTAAACCCTGCATTTCACAGGCTGCCTGTTCCCCAGCAGGCACTGATGTCAAACTCGGCAGGAGAATGGCATGGGCGAGATTTGCTGGCGGTGCGTTTTTGGGACTGCCATCAAACCGATCTATTGCTGGCACAAACAATAAAAAAACTGATTAAAACTCAGCCCTTCATAAATTAAACATCGTTGTCTCTGGCTGGCAGGGCTGCCACTTGGCACAGGGCTACAGCAATGGGGCCTGGTGCAGTGTGGATCCACACAGTAACAGCCCAGGGGGATTTATTCTGCTCCGTCACCACACTCCCAAATAAAAGAGGCATTGGAAAATCAGCAAGCTCCTGAACCCGCTAGGTTAATGGAATTTGCAGAGCACCTGGCCCAGGTGAGCTGCTGGCCAAGCAGGTGTTGGCAGGTTTGGGGCTCTTTATGGGTGTGGATTTTTTATTTTGGGTGATTAATGCGAACTGGGACTGTTCCACTGGGGGTGTTCCATTTTGGGGGATTTATATGAACTGGGAATGTTCCACTGAGGGTGTTCCATTTTTGGGTGATTTATATGAACTGGGAATGTTCCACTGGGGGTGTTCCATTTTGGGGGATTTATATGAACTGGGAATGTTCCACTGAGGGTGTTCCATTTTTGGGGGATTTATATGAACTGGGAATGTTCCACTGGGGGTGTTCCATTTTGGGGGATTTATATGAACTGGGAATGTTCCACTGAGTGTGTTCCATTTTTGGGGGATTTAAATGAACTGGGAATGTTCCACTGGGGAACACAATGGAACACTGGGGGTGCTGTGTGGAGTCCCCAGAGCCAGCCAGGACTAAACCAGAGCTCGCCATCCACAGGGTTTCATTGGAAGGAGAGGGAGAGCAGGGGTATGAAGGCAAGGGACAGGAATTTAATTCCTTGATGGGAGCAGTGTGCTGCATTCCCACTGCAGCTCCTGCCCTGCCTTCACCTGTGGATGGAACCTCTGGAAGCACTCAAGGACTGGTGCCAGCCCAGCTCCTTCTCTCCTGGAGCTGCTCCCTCACTCCCACTCCAGCTCCTGCTCTGGGAAGCACCAGGAAGAGAGGGAAGCACTCGTCCAAGCTGCCTCCTGTGCTTCTGGAGTCTCCCCCAGGCAGCCCCACTGCGCTGCAGGCAGCTCAGGTATCTCTCCAGGGGCAGTGATGAGGATATTCCTCTGCAGTGAAGGATCCCTGAGCTCCACCATCCCCTTGTGATGGCCAAGGGATTCATTCCCACCTCATCCCATGGGTTTTTTTTTAGGAAGGATGTTTCCCACCCCCTCCCATTAGGTTTTTTATAACCCCTTTATAACCCCTTTTTGCCCCCTCAGTCTCCATTCTGAAGGTCCTGCACCAGGATTCTCTGTAAACCCACACAGGTTTTCTCCAACCTGAGCACTCCTGGGATTCATTCAGAATTCTCATCACCACTTTCCAGGTGGTTTTTGAGCTTGTGATGCTCACGAGAAGATGAAGGCAGTGTAGCTGCTGATGTGGTCAGTTCTGAGGAATGGATCCCTTGTGTCTGTCCCTTGGAGGACATTCCCATGGATGGAATGTGACTTCAGACTCTCTCTCCCTGATCCAGCCACAGCCTGGATTATCCACACCTGCCTTTGGGGAGGACAGTTATCCTGGTGAGCTCCAGCTCAACCCAGGGGACGTTTTGGTTGGATATCAGGAAAAATGGCTTCACTGAAGAGTGGTTAAGCATTGGAATGGGTGGAGTCAGCATCCCTGGAAGTGTTCACAAAATGAGCAGGAGGGGCAGCTTTAGTGGGCCTGGTGCATTCAGGCAGAACATGGACTGGGTGACCTTGGAGGTCTTTCCCAGCCTGAATGTTGTCAGGACCCAGGACATTCCTCTGGCTGCCCTGGGTGACTCCAGAGCCTGGCAGGGGCTCAGAGACCTTGGCACAGAGTCACAAACACCTGTGCCTTTGATTTTAGCCCATGGAAACAATTACCAACCTTGTGTGAGGAGTTACAAGCCACAAGAGTTTGAATAGAATGATAGTGGATTTGTCACAGGGTGAAAATGTAGAATTTTGGGGATTTAGAATGAGGGTTCAAGAGGCAAGATGGAGGAATCTGGGCACGTCCTGTCCTTCTTCTCCTTCTTCTTCTTCTTCTTCTTCTTCTTGTCCTCCATCTTCTGCTCTGATGGTGGCACTTCTGGATTGGTTTAGAGTAGAGACAGACTGTCTAACATAGGTGATAGGTATTGGAAAATTATTGTATATGTAGTTTTTACTATAAAAAGCCAACACCACCCCAAGGGCAGGGACTGTGCCACAACCCAACCTGCTGGACAGATCTCAGCAGGTCAGAGAAGGAATGGAACAGATAAGAGAAAATAAACAACCTTGAGAAGCAGAAGCAACGAATCTCAAATTCTTCTTTGGTCACGGGTCTGGGAAAAAAAGAGACTTTCTAACACCACGGGGTCATCTCAACCACAGAAACCTGAGAAATGTCTCCACAGAATCAGTGATTATTTCCCTTTCTTTTCTTTATCTCCCTGTGGCATGGGCTGCCCCTATTCCCAGTGCCACAGCTCCACATTCCATGGGCAAGGGTTCCACGGGGAGCTTGTCTCCAGTTCCAGGGAGCAGAACATTCCCCTTCCCCTGGGAGTGGGGGAGAGCAGAGCTCCTTCCTGGCCCTGGGCCTGCAGCTCTGGGAGTGCCCTGCACTCAGAAGCTTCTGAGTGGTCTCCAAAATTCCCAAATCCTCTGCTTTGGAACTGATGTGGTCCTTCCTGACCAACAGGAAGAATGTGGAGAATGGATCCACAGGCCAGACAGGTGACAGGACAAGAGGCACCTTAAAGGAAATTCCTCTGTGACACTGAAGAGCAGATGTGGAACTCAGTGGGAATAACCCTGGCATCCATGAGGAATCAACCTGGGATTGTGTGCTTCCTGTCCCTGTGGTAACCAGGCTTCAAACCCAGAAATGTCCATTTTCAGTGACTCCAGCTGTTTATCCAACTTAAAGCACCTCAAGCAGCAGCTCCTGTGCATTTCTGAGCCTCTTGAGGCACAGCCACCTTTGTCCCCAGGTCATTTCTCCAAAAGATCCAAGAGCTGGGAACCGGAGCCAGTTGAAATCTGGATGTACTTTCAGTGGAAGCTCTGGTAGATCCCACAGCCACCTTTCCATCCCAAATGGCACCTTCCAAGTGGGATAATGATGAATTTTGCATTTAAAATTTAAGGCTTGTTTGTGTTTTCGATTTGTTTTGTGTTCTGGGTCCTTTTTCTACTGAAGAGGATTCTTCAGCAGGAAGAAATAATGGAATAATAATGGAATTTGCAGAGCACCTGGCTGCAAATCTGTTTAATCTCCCTGTAGCGAGTTTATGGATAAATGACCAAGTTCTGACCTCCCAAACAGTCAGGACAGAGTATCTGGTGTCTGATCCATCTGTCTGTGTCCCCAGTATGGTTGAACAGTGGAGGATTCACTGAAACTCCCCTTCCTGGAGCACATCCTGCACAGCACAAACCTTGGGAACAGCACTGGGGCTTCTGCCAGACACTCCCTAAGCTGTGAGGAGGAACTCCACCTCCTGCCTGCTGCCTCTCCAAGTCCAGGGGCTGCAGTGTGGGATCATCACCTGTGGGGAAAGTTGAATGGGTTAGAGATGGGACCTTTGAGTTGTTTTTGATGGTGAGGTTTATCTTTCTTATCTTCTACACAGGCAGGAAGGATGAGCTCGGCTCACATAGTTACAGCATGGCTCAGAAGGTCCCAAGACCCTTAGTTACAAGATTTTTAAAGGATTTATTAACCAATAAAGCACTGCCAACAAGGGTATTTATGGTTTTGACCCAATTCTTTAATATTTTGTCTTATGAACTCATGTTACAGTGTAAGCTTTCTTAGTTAGTCATGTTATGACACACAAACCTACAGCACACACATTTTAAACTCCTTATTTACCTCTGTAACTACTTTCTATATCTTAAACTCTAAAACTCTAAACTTTCCTCCACTTAGCTTAACATGTCTCTGCTTTAAACTATAAATCCACATTCTCACTTCTAGCACCTCAGTTTGGGAGCCTTCTCCAAGGTCTCAGATCAAATCCTGGGTTTAATTCCAAGCCTTGGCTTACAGGCCCAAAGTTCTGAGGGTTCCTTGCACTTCAGATTCCAACAGCAGAGTAGGCAGCAAGATGACCCTGAGATAAGGATATTTCAATCCCATCCAGAAAATCTGGGAGAGCACAGCTTGCCAGCCCAGCTCAGTGAAACCTCTCTAATGGGAACAGAGGCAGATGCCAGAGCCAGGTACTCCGAGGAGCAGGAGCTGCTCTCAGCCAAAATCCAAGGGGAAAATTATGCCTGATTTAAAACATTCCCTCCTATCATGAGTGCCAGTGCAGGAAACATTAAGGGCTGAAGGAATTCCTGGCACTGCTCAGTCTGTCCTTGGACTCCTCTGCTGCACTGAAACTGGACTGCAAATCTGTCCCGCAGCTCCAAGTTAGAGCAGAGCAATTCCAGGCATGTTGGGAGAGATGAAACAGGAAAGCCTTATAAATATGATTGTCTGGCAAAAGATTTTGAGAATATGGAAACTATAAGTGAGATTGAAATGAAAGCAAGCTTTGAGATCCCTCAGTTACTGAACAACTGGAAAACAATGGTGTGGCCAGCTGAAGGTGATCCCCTTTTGATGGAACAACACCCTCTGCTTGCAGACAGGCCCAAGGGTCAGAGCAGACCCTACAGCTTGGCAGAAGGGCCCAAAGAGGAGATTTTAGGGTTTAAAATGTAGCACAGAATGGTAATGTAATGATTCTTATAGGCTGTATGTAAATGCTATAGGATTTGTATCTTGTACTAGATTGGTTAGTGAGAATTAGAATATTCAACACAGAAGATTTATTGTATTGGAATGGGAACCTCGCTCTCTTACCCTTTTACTCTCTCACCCTTTTACTCTGTTCCCCTCTCATCCTCTCTCCCCCTCTCTTCTCTCAGCCCTGCTCTGAGCTGTGCCTGGCAGCTCCCAGCAGGGCCCTGCCCCCAGGCCCTTTGCAATGAACCCCAAGTTCCTGACCTGGCCCCAGAGATCTCTCATCTCCATCCGTTGTGACCATCCTACCCCCGACGCTCCTACACAGGCTGGGCTCAGTGAAGGGCTCGTGAGCTGATCCTGTGTGATGGGAATGATGGCAGAGCTGCTTGGATGAAGGGAGGTTGTGCTGTGGGTCAGCTGAGCTCACCCAGAGGTTGAAACCCATGTGTGGCATTCACATTGTCTGACAAAATTCCTTTGCCCAGGGTTTTTCTCCTGGGAAGCTGAGAAGCCTCAGGGAAAAGGAAAACAATTCTGATCTCATTTACTTCTCCTGTGTTGTGCTGGTGTGGAATGTGTTTGGAGATTGTTTACCCACAGGTGATTGTTCCATTGGATTCTGCTGGGAGTTGTTTTCACTCTTTGGCCAATCAGGGCCAAGCTGTGTCAGGACTCTGGAAAGAGTCAGGAGTTTTCATTATTATCTTTTTAGCATTCAGTAAGTGTCCTTTCTGTATTCTTTAGTATAGTATAGTATTCTTTAATATAATATAATATTATAAAGTAATAAATTCTCCTTCTGAGAACATGCAGTCAGATTCATCATTCCTGCCTTCATTGGGACATTTCCCAGAAAATACAACAGCCATGGGCACAAACACTCCTGGCCCTGTGACACATCCCTGTGTCCCTGTGTCTCCTGGCAGGGCTGGCACCACGGGCAGGGTGCAGCTCCTCAGGTGGGGGATGTCTGCAGGGACACCTGGACAGTCTGTCTGCCCAGGAAAGGGCAGCTCTGCCTCCTGGCTGCCCCCAGACAGGGACAAGGGGCACACACAGGTCAGGCTGCACCTTTGGGGTGCTGGCAGTGCCCCTTCCCCCTTCTCAGCCCCACCTGGGGCAGGAATGCATCCCTGCCCTCCCCAGAGCCCAGGCACGGCTCCAGCAGGGAGTCATTCCTTCAGCCACTGGATAAAGTTCCATCTGTGCTAATGAAGGGACCTTAAAATTCATGTCCTCGTGTCTTTTCCTTGCTTCAGTGCCATTTCTTTCTCCAGCCCGATGCTATCTGGCTGCAGTTAAATAGCTCCAGTCAAAGGGACACCTCCTCAATATTGATTCCAAGTTTTGTTATTCCATTCAATCTTCTGCTCAATACCACTCATGGACACCCCGGGCTGGGCACTGAGTCCTCAGCCCTCACTGCTTTGGGATTAAATGGTCTGTTTCAGCATGAAACACACACAATATTCATCTTCATTTCTAGAAGCTAAACAAGTGTATAAGTAGATGACATTTCGATCAATTAAGCTGCTCCTCTCTCTTCCCCAAATTAGCTCTTTCCAAAGTGGTTCTGCAGCAAAGCAAGGATGGCTTTTGGAAAAGAGGGGAAACACTGGGAGTGGGATCAATGTCACTGAACTGCAGGCAGCCCTGGCTGGCCTGGGACATCAGGGAGTGGCTGCTGCCCAGAGCAGGACAGAGCTCAGCTCTGGATGCCCCCATGCAGGAGCAGCCCGGCCCTGATGCTGCAGCTGGGCACAGTTTGGGCACAGTTCTGAGGCAGAGAATTGGTGAGGATTTCCAGAGCTTCCTTTGCTGAGTCAGCAGTGCCTTTTCAGGAGCAGCTGGTGACAGCAATGCTGAGAGGGACAGCAGCAGGGGATGCAGAGATGTGACTGTCACCACTGTGCTCTGGGTGTGGTGGAACCCAGGACATCCCTCTGGCTGCTCTGGAGGACTCAAACCCCTGCCAGGGGGCTCAGAGACCCTGGCACAGAGCCCAAGACCCCTGTGCCTTTGACCCATGGAAACAATTACCAACTTTGTGCAAGGAGTTAAAGGCCACAAGGCTTTGAGTAGAATGATAGTGAATTTATCACAGGGTGAAAAAGTGAATTTTGGGGGTTTTAGAATGGGGGTTCAGGAGGCAAGATGGAGGAGTCTGGGTGTGTCCTGTCTTTCTTCTTCTTCTTCCTCTTCTTCTTCTTCTTCTTCTTCTTCTTCTTCTTTTTCTTCTTCTTCTCCTTCTTCTTCTCCTTTCTTCTTCTTCTTCTTCTTCTTCTTCATTTTCTTCTTCTTCTTCTTCTTCTTCTTCTTCTTCTTCTTCTTCTTCTTCTTCTTCTTCTTCTTCATTTTCTTCTTCTTCTTCTTCTTCTTCTTCTTCATTTTCTTCTTTTTCTTCTTCTTCTTCTTCTTCTTCTTCTTCTTCTTCTTCTTCTTCATTTTCTTCTTCTTCTTCTTCTTCTTCTTCTTTATTCTCCTCCTCCTCCTCCTCCTCTTCCTCCATCTTCTGCTGTGATGGTGGAACTTTTGGATTGGTTTAGAGTAGAGACAGACTGTCTAACATAGGTGATAGGTATTGGAAACTTATTGTAAATAATGTACGGGTAGTTTTTAGAATAAAAGATAACCCCGCCCTGAGGTGGTCAGTGTGCCTCTGTCTGACCTGCAGAACACACCTCAGCAGGCCAGGGAAAGAATGTTATAGATAACAGAAAATAAACAACTTTGAAAACCAGAACAGAAGAATCCTGATTCCTTCTTTGGTTGCCAGGCTGGGAAAAGAGACTCTGCCACATCTTGGGGTCAGCCAGGAGCACAGCACCCCTGAGGTGAGGGCTGCAGCAGAGAGGCTGCGGGAAGGTCTGAGTCCCAGCTCTGGGTGCCTGGGGAGGCTGGGCTGCAGTGCCACCTCCTCAGGGTCACTTTGGGCTTGGAGGGCAGTGTAGGAGTGTGCTTTTTGTTGACAGAGTGACAAAACTAATTTTTGTCTTTTTAAAAGGAAAGAAGCTCAGAAGTTTCTCGCTTTGATTAAATGAAAAGACACTACGTAGGACTTGGGGGACTTCACCTCAAACTTAAGGATAGCTAATTAGACAGAAGCCAAAAAGTCTCACTTAAGCAATTAACTAGAAAAGGATGTGAACAAAGAAACTAAAGGCTTTTGTAAAGTGTTTTACTAAGACCAAGAACGTTTAGCACTTAACTCAGTTTTTCTGTTTGTTATTTTGCTTTTATTAAACTTTTTTGTTTCTAACACTGCAACAGAAGCCATCTTGCTGATTTTCATACTTCTAAATGTAGCTGAGCTATCTTAAGTGTGTTCTAAGCCTCCGAGAGATTATTAGACCTAGCTCAAAAAAGCTTCTATAACAGGGCAGCACCTCACAGGCTGCAGCTCCTGCTGTGCCAAGGGCAGTGCCAGTGGCCCTGCACCAACACCAGCCCAGGGCAGCTGGATGGGTTGGGAGAGGATCCTGGAGCCACGGAAATATTTGCACAGGAACATCTCATTTTGAGTGGAAGCCTTGGAAGCAATTGTGGTGTTGTGAGGTCCCCAGGACGAGGCGAGAGATGAGAATTTGACTCCCAAGTTCTCAGAAGGCTGATTTATTATTTTATGATATTAAAAGAAATGCTATACTAAAACTATACTAAAGAAAGAGAAAGGATACATCAGAAGGCTAGAAAGGAATGATAATGAAAGCTCATAACTGACTCCTCAGAGTCTGACACAGCTGGAGAGTCCGACACAGCTGGCTGTGATTGGCCATTAATTAAAAACAATTCACGTTTGGATAAACCATCTCCAGACCACAATTACAGAGCAGCAAAACATGGAGGAGCTGAGGCTGCTCATCTTCCCAGGAGAAGAAATCTTGGCAAAGGGATTTTTTCAGAAAACATCATGGTGACAAGGAATGAACAGCATGAAAATGAGGGAAACACCACCCCTGTGGTGGTGTTCTCCTCTTCCTCCTTCTATACAAAATCCAATTTCTCTACTAAGGGCATGTTTTGAAATAGGTGATGTTTGTCAAGCTCTGCTGCTCTTTGCCTCTGCCCCAGTGCAAGGACTGAGCAGAGATGGAGCAAACCTTCCAAGGGACAGCCATGGTGTCCCTGCTCCCTGCAGCCGCTGGCTGATGGCTCTTCATCTGTCAGGGATGAAGAGACACAGGGAACACTGATTTGGTGATCAGAATCCGAATTTATTTTGTGGACCACCAATGCTTATATACTGTTTTAGGAAGACTAGAAATGTTTACTACAATGATTAGGTTAAAATCACATACACAAACTTATGCATATTACAACATCTCTTGCTTGAAGAGTTTAATGAAACTTTCTGGTAAACCAGTCTGATTGAATCTTCTTACAATCCTCAAATTTCCAGGATCCAAGGCATTCTGATATCCAATCTCCTAAGCTAACCAGGTCCAAAGTCCATCATCTGTCTTGTGTTCCAATATCCCAACATTCATGAACAGCCATTCTCTGCTCTGGGACAGGGAGACATCACCTGGTTCTGCAGGTGATGCCTTCCCAGGGGCTGGGGTAAGGACAAGGCTGTGACCCCCTTCAGGGTGCTGGCAGCTCTCTCTTCTCAGCAGGCACCCTTGAAATGCCACAGATCTCTGAAGCACAGCCCTACCCACACCTCCCCCTCCAAACCCTGTGTCTTAGGTCAGAAATGGGGCTGTGTGTTCTGTCCCCATCTGTCAGAGCTGGGGCAGTTCTCTGCTGTCCATGGGGCAGTTTTTCCTTTATCTCTCTCCCAGCCAATCCTCCCTGCAGGAGATCTCTGCTGTCCATGGCCACTGAGTGTCCCTGCAGGGCTGATCCAATTCCATCATCCCATGGGGAGATGCTGCGCCCAGGGCAGGAGCCAAGCATTCCTACCTGGATCCAATGTGAGCCTGGCACAGCACAGCAGCCTTTGCCCAGTGCATTGCCAGAGGAGCAGCTTCTGCTGCCCTGCATGGCCAGAGGGAGCCCAGGCCCATCTGCAGCAGCCCTGGAGCTGCAGAGGAAAACTCCCCCCTTGTGCAGGATCCCTGCTCCAGCAGAGCCACAGCTGGCACTGCAGGAGGGCTGAGCCCCCATGGGATGGGGCTGTGCCACCCCCCTGACACACAGGGGACAGGGCATGGTCTGACTCTGGCAGTGTTGGGTTTTTTTGTTCTTTGTACTATTGCATTTGTATTTTTAATTTTCCTAGTAAAGAACTGTTATTCCTATTCCCATATCTTTGCCTGAGAGCCTTTTAAAATAATAATAATAATAATAATAATAATAATAATAATAATAATAATAATAATAATAATAATAATAATAATAATAATAATAATAATTCAGAGGGAAGATGTTTGCATTTTCCATTTCAAGGGAGGCTCCTGCCCTCCTCAGCAGACACCTGTCTGTTCAAACCAAGACACCCTGGCCAGCCAGGAAGGACAGAAAATGCTGGCTGTGAACCACTCTCCCAAGAAGTCTTCTGGACCCTGCTCTGTGTTCCCACGTCAGCTCCTGCTGCTGGTGGGAAATGCCCTGGGCATGAAGGGTGGGACATGTCCCCACACCATGAATTGAGGTTTTGGGAACCTCAGGTGTCTGGGGATGCCCCACAACTCTCAGTGACTGGAACAGGCACCTCCTGGAGGGGGGTTCATCCCATGCCAAGGTTGAGATGATCCCTCCATGCTGGCTGTGACCTGTGCTCTGCCTCAGGGCCAGGAGGTGACAGCCTGGAATTGTACACCCATGATTATTGCAGGTTTGCTTGCAGAAAACCACAAAAAATTCCTTTGTTCAGTAAAAAACACAGTCCAGGACGTTGTGAGTCTTGCTAAGGAAAGCACACTTTAATCAATTTAGATTGTTGCCTCAGGTGTTTGGTTAAGCAGATTTCAGAGTCAGAATAATTTGCTCTTGGGGCAGTTTGAAAGGACATTCCTGGAGATGAGCAGTCCAAGAGCTTGGGAAGGAAAAGGGGTTCATGTACGCAGAGCAGATTTTAGAGAAGAAAGCAATGAAATGAGAGATTATGAAGAAATTTTAAGTCAATAGAGAGTTGTAGTTAACTGTGAAATTTTGAATGGGACAAACTCTTCATTCAGGCTCAATAAACCAGGCTCAATAAAGCAGATTCAGTAATTACCCAGGAAATCTCTGGTTGATTCAAGTGCTTTTTGGGAAATCCCTCAGGGCTTGAGCTCTAAAAGCAGCTTGGATGGAACTCCAGAGGGGCAGGACTGGATCATTCCAGGGAAGGAGAGCTGAGCAGTGACTTCAGTGCCTGAACACCTCATTCCAGCTGGAGAAAATCAGGGAATTGGGGTGAGGAGAGGCTGCCTCAGCCTCAGCCCAGGCACTGAACCTCTCCAGGAATGAGGAGGCAGGTCGGGAGCAGCACGATTGGAAATGCTGGACGAACTCTGCTGGTTCCCATCATGGATTCTCTGCACCCAGAAATGTGGAAGAGGAGCAGGGAATTTGCCTTCAATAGTGAAGCAAACAACTTGAAACCACTCCAGGAAAAGCTGTCACCCACTGCCACAGGTGTTCAGGCACTGCTGGGACAAGAGGGAGCTGAATCCTGGAGCTCTGATATTGAATTTAGATACAAAGAAAAAAGAGGGAATTCTGAACCAGGGTTTCAGGCCATGCCGTCATTTGCCATCAATAGGGACAAGAAAAATTTCAAGTTAAATCTTAAACATGCAGAGCTGGCAATTCCAGGGCTCCAATTTAAATCGTTAACTAATTCTGTCATTCCTGTATGGAGCCTTTTGGAATTAGCTGGGAATGGCAGGCATAGGACTGACCTAAATTCCATGGATCTGAGCTTTGGCTGAAGCAGAGTCACCTGCGCTGTTCTGTGGGTCAGGATGAGACCACCTCAGCAAAGCTGAAACTTCCACCCAAAACTCTTGGGAGAAAAGCCAGAAAGCAATGGGAATTCCTCATGGACAAAGGCTTTTCCCTTTTGCCTGCCTTGCTCCTGAAGCCCCTGCAGGAGCTGAGCTCCCATCACTCCCAGCTCCGAGCACTGGGAATCAGGAGCAATTTCGATGCTCCAGAGCTGTGCCTGCTGCTGGAATAAAAACTGATGGAATAAAAGCTGCTGGAATCAAAGCACAGCCATAAATCAGAGTTAACTCCCCTGGCTCCAGCAGCTCCCTGGATTTGCACTCAGGTGTTGCACAGAGAAACTGCTCCAAGTTTAAACCAGGATCACGGGATAAGAGCAGACAGCAAAATGTGTTTAATGCCCCTGACACCCTGGCTGCTTCTCCTGCCTGTTTATTTTGTCTGCATGAATTCATTACATCAAAATTAAACCTCTTTTCTAAATTATTAATAATCCTAAATGTTTGTGGAAATACAGGACAAATCAAAATGCCAAACACAGTGATGCAGATGAAAGAAAAGATAATGGGAATCTTTCCATATTTGCATATGGAAAATGAGGAGTGTGGAGTTAATGAGATTTATCCTTCTTTCTGGCCATTTTAG
Source organism: Molothrus aeneus (assembly GCF_037042795.1). Classification (NCBI taxonomy): domain Eukaryota; kingdom Metazoa; phylum Chordata; class Aves; order Passeriformes; family Icteridae; genus Molothrus; species Molothrus aeneus. Next base: position 871,430 of record NC_089663.1, read on the forward strand.
TGGAGGATTTTTTTGAAAATCTATTAAACTCCAGATTTCCACATAAAACAACACAAAATACTACGAGAAGAAACATTAGAGTCAATCTATTCTTCATGCTAGGCACAAAATCAATCGCATTTATTGTTCAGAAAAATTAAAAACCTTCCTACATTTTATTAAACTGCACATTTCAACCGTGGTGAGAGATAAATAATTGATACATCCCAAATACATCACTTCCAAAATACTTATTGGAAAAAATCACTGCTTTATTACCCATTCCTTTCAATAGCTGTTGTGATGTTTACAACTTTAATGGTGCTTTTTTTTTTAAACAAGAACTCACAGTGGCAGCTGATTATTTCATTGTGCTTAACATTATTTTATAACAACCCATCGAATCTGCTGCAGATAAACCCCATTATCTGAGGGAAGCAGCCATGCACTACCAGGTAAGAGCAATTTGGGTCTCTCAGCCTGAGAGCACTTGAGCAGCTCCTCGAGAAATGGGTCTGGGCTGTGCTGGGGAGGCTGAAATCCCACCTGGATCTGGCTGGAGGGAGGAGGAGAATCCTGGGGCCTGGGGGCTTCCCTGCTGGGGGATGCAGAGGTGTTGGAGCTGTTCCTCCTGGGAAGGTGCTGGGAGATGCCCTGGATGGACACGTGGGTCAGTGCTGGCCTTAGGCTGAGGGAGGGCAGGGATGGATGGGATATTGGGAATTAGGAATTGTTCCCTGGCAGGGTGGGCAGGCCCTGGCACAGGTGCCCAGAGCAGCTGGGGCTGCCCCTGGATCCCTGGCAGTGCCCAAGGCCAGGCTGGACACTGGGGCTGGGAGCACCTGGGACAGTGGGAGGTGTCCCTGCCATGGCAGGGGTGGCACTGGATGGGATGATTTTTAAGATCCCTTCCACCCAAATGTGACAGATGAGTGATGTGATGGTTGACTCACACAATTAAAAGGTAAATATCATGTATATCTGTTAAGAGAAGTTTTATAGATTTATAGTTGTGTTTTACCCCCTTGTGTTGTTATCAGGGGTGCTCTGGGTTTGGGACATTTGGGGGCTCACTTGTTTCTATGCCAGCACCTGAGCTCCAATCAGGATTTAAGGCAGTGACTCCAGCACTGGGCAGGGAAGGAGGAGTCCATGGACAGAACTTTGGGAGGGCCCAAAGGATTAGAAGGTGAAACCTCCATGGTGTGGGTGAGCACTGGGTGGGGCAAATGCTCTGCTCCCAGCGCCATAATAATTTCTCTATGCAGTCTTCTGTTGGGTTTTTGATAAGGTTTAATAAACCTTTTAAATTCTTGGAATAAACCTTTTAAATTCTTGGAAGTGAGCATTGTTTTTCTCACCCAAGCAATCCTGGGGTTCTGCCACCTCCCCAGGCACCCCAAACAGAGCAGAAGGCTCCTCCTGCTCCCCACACACCCCCAGCTCTCCTGGGCCTGTCTCCTCAACCAGCAGCAGCAGAATTGGCTCCTGCCCTCTCCAGTTGCACACAGTGGGCAAGGTGTCAAGGTGACAGGGTGACAAGGTGAGAGGGTGACAGCCCCGCTTTGTCCCTGGGAAGGGACCCCTGTCACTGTCATATTATATGGAAAAATCCCTTTGCCAGGATTTCGTCTCCTGGGAAGCTGAGAAGCCTCAGAGAAAAATGAAAACAATAATTATCTGATTGCTTCTCCTGTGTTTTGCTGCTTTGGAATGTGATCTGCAGATTGTTTATCCAACAGCTTGATTGGTTTCATGTGAATTGTTTTTACTTAATGACCAATCGCAGCCAGCTGTGTCAGGACTCTGGAGAGAGTCATGAGTTTTTCATTGTCATTCTTGTTAAGCCTTCTGTAAGATCCTTTATTCTTTAGTATAGTTTTAGTATAGCATTCTTTAATATAATATAATATCTTAGCATAATAAATTAGCCTTCTGAGAATATGGAGTCAGATTCTTAATTCCTCCTTTGTCCTGGGGACCCAGCAAATGCTGCAGACCCCCAGCAGCAGCTCCAGGCCTTCCCAAGGGGCTGTCCAGGAGCTCTCAGCCTGCAATCCTCCATGGCTCAGGTGTTCACACAGCCAGCCTGGCACTGGAACAGCAGGATCAACAAAATCCCTCCAACAACATTTTCAGTGTTAGAGAATTGAGGTATTATTTTATTCTGGCCAGGAGGAGTGTAAGGAATGTGAGAAACAGCTACTCACTTTTCATAGTTTAGGAGGGTTTATTAAACCTTATCAAAAATACAACAGAAGATTGAATAAAGAAAAAAGGTTACAGCTCTGGGAGCAAAAGATTTTCCCCACCATGTGCTCAGCCCCCTCACAAGGGAGGTTTTCCTTTTTTTAACCCTTTAACCCCTCCCAAAGTTGTGTCCATCAACCCCTTCTTTGCTGTCCAGGGGTGGAGATCTCCTCCTCAGATCCTGACTGGAGCTCAGGTGTTCCATGGTGACAAGCCAGCCCTGCCAGCTGTCCCTTGATAACCACATAAAGGGGTACAACATAATTATAAATCTATAAAACTTTTCTTAACCTATATACATGATATTTGTCCATTAATTGTGAGAGTCAATCATTGCATTACTCATCTATCATAGGAACAACCCTCAGCTTTAAAATTTTAAAAGAAAAGGGCTATTAAACCTTTACAAAAATTACAACAAAGGACTGAACGAGGAAAAATCACAGCACTGGGAGCTCCCCTGTGACTACCAGCCATGTGGCTCCTCTACAAAATGGATTCTCTGCCTTTTATGTCTTTAGCTCTTCTGAAACTTCTGTCAGTCAGCTCCTTCTCTCCTGTCCATTGGTGGAGATTACTTTTTACACTTTGATTTAGAGATTACTTTTTACACCTTGATTGGATGTCAGGTGTTGTTATGCCACACTTCCTGGTAAGAAGCCAGCTTTCTCTAAATGCCCTGACTACCAAGGCTATTACAAGGGGGGGAGGGAAAGAGGACTATGGGATGACATATTGAAATAACATTAATATACATCTATATAATATCTATCTCTTAATTGTGAGAGCCACCTCTTACATTACTTATCTATAACAACAGCAACAGAAATCATTTCATCCACACATTGCCTGGGTTATGCAGAGAAAATCATCCCATCACATATTAATTTTACTCAGTTTTTCACATATTTATTCAGTCAAAACCCGGAGAAATTCACTGGTTCAGTGTTCATTCGTCCCATGTTACACAGGTCTTGGTATTTGGTTTCCTATTGGTTATTGATCCCTTCACCTCCAATGCTAATTAGGTTTTCATTGTTATCTCTCTTTTCCCAGCCCAGGTGTCTTCCGTGCCAGGGGTGAAGTTTAGAGTGATGTTTGTTAATGGTCATTATCTTTTGTGTATCTTCAGTGCTACTCCCAGTCTGCTGAGAAGTTCAGCTCATCAGGCCTGGACTGGTGGAACATTCCTTTGAAAAGGAACTTCAGTTCCCTTCCCCATGGGCAAAGGCCAATGAAACTAAACAAAGTAAGTTTATTCTTTAAAAATAAAATAAAACTTTGTGTCATTTCCAACAAGCCTAACCTTGATTTTCCTTTATCTTGCTCCACTGGCTATCCTGGGATGGGCAGGCTGCAGCTCTCCTGGATTCAGAGGATTTCCCATCCATCCCTGAGTAGGGGCCATGGAGTTTTAACCCAGGCTCAGGGCTCCTTCCTCCCCCTGCTGCTCGCTGTGGTGCTGAGGGGAAGCTGATGGGACAGATTTAAAAGCTTTTGCAGTTCACAGGCTCCTCTGAGCCCACCCAGTGCACCACCCCTCACTACCCCACAGCCTTCAATCTCCAATCCCTTGGCCTTGCACCCAGGTGAACTCGGGCAAACAAACCAGGACAGACCCTGACACCCCCAGGAACCCCCAAGGGCTTTGGCCAGGTCATGCCTTGACCTCAGGCCTTCCCAGCTGCCTGGGAATGTGATGGTGTTTCCTGAGTGAAGTTCTTCATATCCTCTTGCTGAGATCGAGTTTCTTTAGAGATTAAAGGGATGGGAAGGGATTCACAGTCCCTCAGCCCAGTGTTTGGAAATCTGCCATTGCTCTCATAGCTAAGAACTTCTTGTTTGCTGAACTATTCATGTTCAGGACCAATTTGTTCACAATTGCTTTTATGTGGGTGTGGTTTTTTCCCTCTGTTTAAAATTTCCAGCATTAAGAACATGTTTGAGAAAGAAAGCTGAAGTTATAATTTGCTCTGTCTCCAAAGGTTTAATACTAGCAGATTTTCAGCTCCTGGATGTGCTTATTAAAGAGCTAAATCTTAGATCGTGAGACACTCTGGCATGTTTATTGTTTGCACCATCCAATTAATAAGTAATTAATAGTTCAGCAAAGTTTAGTGCATTGAAGTGGGGCTTGAGGAATGGGGAATAATTTCCTGCCATTGGGGAAGGCAGAAATACAATGGAAATACAATGAAAAACTCTGAGTGTCGGGGTTAGACTTTTAAAAGGCACTGAGGGCAGAAAGGTGGAGCTTTTCCTGTCTTTCCATTTAAATGAGGGCAAGGAAGGTGTCTTGGTTTGGAAAACCAGCTGCCTGCGAAGGAAGGCAGAAGCCTCCCCTGAAATGGAGAAAATGAACCCCCCCCAGCTCCAAATTGCTATAAATTTTAAATTAAGGGGCTCTCAGGCAACAAAAATTATGGGAGCAGGAAATAACAGTTCTTGAATAGGGAAGAAAATAAAAGGATAAAATAAACAATGCAGTAAACCAAACAACACTGCCAGAGTCAGAACCCAACCTGACACCCTGTGGGTCAGGCTGTTGGCACAGTCCCATTGGAATTGTGGCTCAGCCCTCCTGCAGTGCCAGGGCTAGTTCTGCTGGAGCAGGGATCCTAGAGAAAGGTGCAGTCTCTTCCTCTGAAGATCCAGGGGAAGGAGAGGCAGCTGCTGTTCCTCTGGGGAATCCTGTGGAGAAGCTGTGCTGGTGTTCCAGAATCTCCAGATTATATCCAGGTAGGAATGCTTGGCTCCTCTCTCTGGGCTCACATCTCCCAATAGGATGCTGTAGTTCTTATCAGCCATGCAGGGACATTCAATGGCTGTTATCAGCAGATGTCCCCTCCCGAGGGAGGAGTGGCTGTGGAAGAGATAAGGAATTTGCCCACACAGATGGTAACAGAATACATCTTGCCTTGCAATCTGGAACAGAAGGTGTGACAATGGAGGAGTTGGGAGGATATTAAGGGAGGCTCAGGCAGCATTTGGAAGGAATCCTGTCCTTGGTGCTTGAATGGGGCAGGAATTGCCAAAGGGAGCAAAGTCCTGGCTCCCTGGCTGGGAGAAGAAGTCACAATTACAGTGGAGAGAAGCTGGGAGGATGAACTCGGGAAGGGGATTCCAGGACCTCCATGCAGAATTTGGAATGACAGAGAGCCAAGCCACACCTGCAGCAAATTGCTCCAGCAGATTGCTCAGGTTTGGGGTGACTGCAGAATAACAAGTGCAGCACCTCTATCCAAAACCCCCGAATGAGTGCCTCTGGCTCGCTATTGGGACCTGAGTGTTCAAATCTCTACAATAAAGGTTGAATGAAAAATATCAAAGCCAGTTCAGTGAATGGCAAATGGAATTAACACAGATCAAACGCTGCCACTGGTAAATTGGGCCAGAATAACCTGATGTGGCTCTGTGACAACAGAACTGCTTCCATGGGTGAAAGAATTAAGGGATATTTCTGGGAGTGGCAGTGAAATGTCTTCTGCAGCAGCAGCAAGTGGGGCACATCCATCTTTCCAGAGAGTTTCCATTTCCTCTGCTCCTGGCTCCAAATAAAGGCAGATTAAGGCCCCAGCTGGAGCTTTGGGGATTAAACACCTTCAGGTTCAGAGGAGTGCCCTTGCTTGAGTGCCTTCATTACAGCAGGAGTGGCTGCTTGGCACTCCCAGAAAAACAAACCAATAATTAAACCTGGTCCTTCTATTCTGGTAATTTCCTGATCCACAAAAGGCTCCTGAATTCCTAAATCCTTCACAGCCGTGGGCATTTCCTCTGGGCTCTGCTGTGATCCTGAGCCTGTTTGCCAAGAACACAGGGGAAAAAAAGATTATTTATTCTGGCCTGAGTCATTGATTTATTATTTGTGGCCCTTTTTATCTGGCTGAACAAAACCAGCTGCTGGACTCATGCAGCTCTCCATTCTCTGGGGAATCAGGACACCTTGGGTAACTGAATGCCAGGATGACAGCAGCACTCTGAGGGTTTGGGGCAGCATTTCGGGACTTATGGGACCCTCTTGCAGAGTCACATCACTGAATTTGGATATTCCCCACAGCCTGGGGCTCTGATTGCCTTAACCACCATGTCTGGAGGTTTAGGGTGCTCCAAATGTGGCCCAGTCACCCTTCCCAGGGACAAGGGACATGGATCAGAAACCCCAGCCACTGCTTCCTCCTCTGGGGCCTGGGAAAGCTCCTGTCTGGTGTCCCCAGGGCTCAGGATTGGGGCCAGCCCTGGTTAAAATCTTCTTCTTTTAATATCTCATGGCTTGGCAAATTCATGATGACCCCAGTTTGGGGGGGGGGTGTGGGTTTTCTGGAGGGTGGGAAGGGTCTGCAGAGGGGTCTGGACAGGCTGGATTTGTGGGCCAAGGACAAGGGGTGAGAGTCAGCAAGGCCAAGTGTCAGATCCTGCACCTGGGTCACAACAGCCCCATGGAATGCTCCAGGCTGGGAGCTGGAAAAGGGCCTGGGGGTGCTGGTGGCAGCAGCTGGACACGAGCCCAGGTGTGCCCAGGGGACCCAGAGGCCAAGGACACCTGGGCTGTGTCAGCCCTGCGGTGGCAGCAGGAGCAGGGCAGTGCCCGTGCCCTGAGCTGGCACTGCTGGGGCACCTCCAGTGCTGGGGCAGCTCTGGGACCCTCCTGACAGGAGAGACCTGGAGGGGCTGGAGCGTGGCCAGGCCAGGGAACGGAGCTGGGAAGGGGCTGGAGCCCCAGGAGAGGCTGAGGGAGCTGGGAAGGGGCTCAGCCTGGAGCAAAGGAGCCTCAGGGGGGCCCTTGTGGCTCTGCACAGCTCCTGCCAGGAGGGGACAGCCGGGGGGTCGGGCTGTGCTCCAGGGAACAGGGACAGGAGCAGAGGAGGCTCAGGTTGGATACTGGGATCAATTTCTTATGGAAGCACTAAAGCCCAGCCAATGCTATCAGCACAATAATTCTGTAACATGGATAATCTGCCCATGGATACAAGAGCTGATATAAAGTGTTAAATTGCAGCCAAACCAAAATATTTGCAGTGCCAAAATTAAATATTTAGGGGATTTTTCTAACCTGCTTTGTGAATCAGTTTCGGGTAAAATATCATTTTGGGGTCATGGATGTTCCCAGGAGGGGGCAGTTGCAGTTTGACACCAGTGGAGTTTTCACTGTGGGTTCTGTGCCTCCACGTGGGTCTGATTTAAAGCAGAGCTTTAGGAAGGAGACACCACAATTTCACTTTAAAGACTCCCATTGATCCAGCACATGCTCCAGTGAATTACTGGTGATAACACCCCTTATCTCTAATCATTCCCCCCTTAGCCTCCCCCTCTGTGCTTGATGAAAGGCAATCCATGTTCAGCCACACTGAGAAGGTCTCCGTGTGTCCAAGGAAATGATTTTGCTATGAAATAATATGATTTGGGAAAACAACTTCTGCTTCAAATGATTTTTGGGTACACTTTTAACTTGAAAAAATTCCTTCTGGCTGAATCAGCATTGACAGTGCCATTAATCCTGATTATTGTTAGTTATTGAACGTTATTTGTAATGAACATTTTCATTGCCTTTGAAGCTGAGGTTTGCTCCTTCCCAGCCCCAAAATAACCACATTGAGGTTTAGAGTTCAGAGCAGTGCTCTGTCACATTACAGAGCTCCTGGATACCATTAACAAGTTATTTGATAATTACTTCCTAATACGTTTGCAGTCCTTCATTCCGATCGTTCATTTCAAGTTCATAAAGCTGTCATAGAACCCGTGTGCTTTAATGGCTTTAGGTCTCACTGCCATGAATAAAACATATCCACACTTAACAGTTCTCCAGCCTCTGCTTTGAAACACTCAGAAATTCAACAAGTTCACTGAAAGGAGGAGCTGGGCACCTGCTCAGCTGAAGGGAGTTTGCTGCTCCTCCTTCTCCTGGGTTTTGTCTTGATGGTTTTGTGCATCCCAGCTCCCAAATTCCACGAGCAGGAAGCTCAAGCTGTCCTAAAACTCCGAATGATGACAGATCAGGGTAGGTGGGCTCTGAACCAACCCCCTGGTGAGATCCAAACCAAAGCTACACAAACTCAGCCCGAGTTTCCTGGGAATGGGGAAGCAGGGCTTCATCATCCACTGAAATATTCCTGTGAAATGTGTAGTGAAGGCACCTCAGGGTTTGTGAAGGTGCCTGGGGGACAGGATGTGTCAGGATATGTCAGGATGTGTCAGGTCTCCATGCAAATGGTGGAGTTGTTTTGGGTGAAACATCCTTTCCAGAGCTCCCGGTTCCTGAGCCTCATCTCTGTCTTGGGGGAAGACTTTTTATATTTTATAAAAATATATTTATTTATAAACCTGGGGCATAAAGCAGCAGGTGCCTCAATCCTGCCTCCAGATGTGGGCATTGTCCCCAGGGTCCTTCCTGCTCTTCCCAGCAGGCCAGAGGACACCTGTGTGTGGGGAAGGAGGAAGTCTGTGTTATATCATGGGAAGGAGGAAATCTGTGTTATACCAAGGAAAGGAGGAAATCTGTGTTGTATCAGGGAAAGGGGGAAATCTGTGTTATATCATGGGAAGGAGGAAATCTGTGTTATACCATGGAAGGAGGGAATCTGTGTTATATCATGGGAAGGAGGAAATCTGTGTTATACCATGGGAAGGAGGAAATCTGTGTAATACCATGGAAAAGAAGCTACCAGGGCATTTTCCTAAGGTTTGGAGAGAGAGATTCCCAGCTGGCTGCAGCCCTCCTAGAGGACTGGCTCAGGCCATGCAGCAGTGCTTGGCTGCAGCTTCCTGGTGATTCTGTTTCTTCATTCACCTCTCTCCATGGTGTGGGACTCTAAACTGCACCTCAGCCCCAGAAACATGGAATGGGAACTGTGCATGGAGCAGAAGCTGTGCCTTGCTGGAAAGGCTTCCCTAATCATTGTCATGGTCCTCCATCTAAAAGGCTGATCCAGTTGGGACTGGCTGTAAAACCAGGGGAAAGCCACACCAGATCCTGGGATCCACATCCTGTCTTCTCTGGGCTTTCCTGGGAAGGAGAATTCCCATTTATGTACTTCATTCTCCTCTCCACCGTGGCCCAGGGAGAAGAAACAGCCCAAGGTGTGCCTGGAGTGGGGGTGGAGGTGGGAAAACAGGACACCAGGCACTGGGAGAGCACAAACCACATCAGACAAACCCCTTTGTGGCTGGAAATTGTGTTTGCCCACCCTGAGGGCTCCTCTGATGGAGGCTGACGAGGTTTCCCTCAGCTCCCAGCTCCAGCAGCTCCCCGTGTTCAATGCATCCCACGCTCTGTTTTATTACACTTCAAACCCACTTTGTGTGCAAAGTAGGAAAAGCTGTCAGAGGCCATTAATCCAAACAGAATTTAATCTCTCAAACAGCATTTACTCAGACAGAGCTGCTAAATCTATATATTAAAAAACTGTTGACAATTAATTAAAATGCTTCGCTGCTGAAGTGGGAACGGGGCTGCTCTGCAGGGCACTGTCAGGTGGAGCAACAGCCTCTCCCTGGGACACACCTGGGAAGGATTAGAGGGAAAGCAGCTGCTTCCCTGTAGGAATTTCTGTGCTGGCAGCTCTGCTGCCGCCTGGCAACAGCGTGACTGAAGGGACAGCCACAGGAACACGGAGCTGTGCATCAGGCAGATGGTGAAGAGCATCCCAGGCTTTTATATTGCAGCTTGGAAAAGCTGAGACAGGAGCCCAGGAGCTCCTGAATGAGCTTAGAGGTATCACCCAGCTGGAGATTACATGGTCCTAGTGTTGGATTTTAGGTTAAGGTTCTTCCCCCAGAGGGTGCTGGCACTGCCCAGGCTGCCCAGGGAATGGGCACAGCCCTGAGGCTGCCAGAGCTCCAGGAGCCTTTGGGCAGCACTGCCAGGGATGGACAGGGTGGGATTGTTGGGGGTCTGGGCAGGGACAGGGGCTGGGATGGATGATCCCTGGGGGTCTCTTCCAGACCAGGATATTCCATGATTCTGGTGGATATTTGTCTTGGTTTGGAAAGACAGGAGTCTGCTAAGGAAGGCAGGAGCCTCCCTTGAAATGGAGAATGTAAACCCTCCCCACCCCTCTGAATTGCTGTAAATTTTAAATTAAGGGGCTCTCAGGCAAAAATATGGGAGCAGGAAATAACAGTTCTTGAATAGGGAAGGAAAAACATAAAAGGATAAAATAAACAATGCAGTGCACTAGAACAACACTGCCAGAGTCAGAACCCAGCCTGACACCCTGTGGGTCAGGCTGTTGGCACAGTCCCATTGGAATTGTGGCTCAGCCCTCCTGCAGTGCCAGGGCTGGCTCTGCTGGAGCAGGGATCCTGTAGAGAAGGATGGATTCTGCCTCTGAAGATCCAGGGGAAGGAGAGGCAGCTGCTGTTCCTCTGGGGAATCCCGTGCAGAAGCCGTGCTGGTGTCTCAGAACCTCTGGATTATATCCGGGTAGGAATGCTTGGCTCCTCCCTCTGGGCTCACATCTCCCAATGGGATGCTGTAGTTCTTATCAGCCATGCAGGGACATTCAATGGCTGTTATCAGCAATGTCCCCTCCCCAGGGAGGTGTGAATGTGGTCACTCAGAGAGAGAGATAAGGCAAACTGCCCACTTGACAAAAGATAATCTGCCATACAGATGGGAATGGAAAACATCTTGCAGTGCAATCTGGAACAATATTCCATGGCAATTAACTGGAGGATGGATTTGAGGATGTCACCAAGAAGGGGACACGGTCCATGGCACATGCCAGACGGTGTCTGGGAGGACATGAGGAAGAGGGAAGATGACCTTTCCAAGTGGCAAAAGAACATCTCCATGGCTGTTCAATTGTCAGCACAAGGATCAATTTTCCCCCATTGGCCTGAGGTGTGTGACATTTCCTTTAAGTCCAGGTCAGAATTATTTTCCTTTGCTGTAAGACAGAAGCAGTTATGGAATGATTATTGCCTACACTGTGATGACAAAATGCTGCTGTCTAAAAGACCAAAGATCAGAAGATTACAAAGATCAGAAACCTCCAAAAATTGAAGCTGCAATGGCCAAAGCAATAAATGTGTCAGGAAAGGACAAGAGCAGGCGGAGAGGGCACAAAATCATGGAATTACAGAATATTTGCGTTGGAAGGAAGCTTTAAAGGCCATTTAATCCCAAGTCCTGCAATGAACAGGTACCTCAGGTTACCTAGAGCTCCATTCAAAGTTTCTCCCTTTTCCTCTTGGGAACAGAAAGCAAAATCCTTCCATGGCCTCTGTGTTTTTGTGGTTGTCAGGGACCAGAGGGGATGGGCTGGGTGACACAATTGTGTCACTGTCACACACACAGAGTGGTGGCTGCCAAGCCACAGCAGCCCTGTCCTGCCTGCTGGCATGGCTGGGCACAGATTCCTGCCAGCAAAACTCCTGCCCTTCCCCGGTGTCACCTCCTCCTCCCTGAGAACACCAAAACCTCAGGGTCAGGCCCTGCTCCTGTTGCTTATTTTTCTGTTCTTGTGCAAGTTCCTCTTGTGCTTCTTCAAAATCCCACTCTGGAAAGGATGGGCCGACACCTTTGGAAAACTGGCTGCAAAATTCTATTCCTAGAGGCAGGAAGACAAAAATCTACTCAGGAGGTTTCTCCCTGGACTTCAAACATTGTCCAAGCTTCTTCTGGGCCACTGAAATCTCAGCTCCAGCCATTGAACTGTGTTGGTTGTAGTGGTTTTGTTCAAAATGAGCCCTCATTTCTCCTGCTCGTGGAAATATGATGAGGTCTAGCTGTGTTAGGACTAGGACCAGGACTAGGACCAGGACTAGGACCAGGACCAGGACTAGGACTACTGAGTGCTTTGTTTTCCTGCTGCACAGGGTTGTCTGATCTAAGTAGGCAATAAATCCAAACCACAGGGGCAACAAATCCAAACCCTTGGGCCTCTGTGGGATTAAGCAGAGTCAGAGCCAGGCACCTTCACAGCCCCAAACCCCTGGCTGAGGGCACAGCCCTGGGCCCCAGGGGGTGCTGGCACTGAGGGCTTTGCTGGGCACGGCTGGAGCTGTTCCAGCATCCACCACACTCCACCTCCAGACATCTCCAACCCAGCAGGCCCAAGGCACACAGAGCAATCCCCCAGCACCCAGAAACACCAAATCTCACCTCAGAGCACACATTCTGCTGTTCACCCCTGTGAAACTGGAACCCTTTCCACTTCCATGCAAAGCTTTGGAATGTCCACCCTCAGCTTAGTTTGAACAGCCAGGTGTCTGCTAAGGAAGGCAGGAGCCTCCCTTGAAATGGAAAATGCAACCCCCTCTCCCTCTGGATTATCATTATTTTGAAGTTAAAAGGCACTCAGGCAAAGATATGGGAATAAGAATAACAGTTCTTTACTAGGAAAATTAAAAATACAAATGCAATAGTACAAAGAACAAAAAAACCCCAACACTGCCAGAGTCAGAGCAGGCCCTGTCCCCTGTGTGTCAGGGGGTGGCACAGCCCCATCCCATGGGGGCTCAGCCCTCCTGCAGTGCCAGCTGTGCTGCTGCTGGAGCAGGGATCCTGCACAAGGGGGGAGTTTTCCTCTGCAGCTCCAGGGCTGCTGGAGATGGGCCTGGGCTCCCTCTGGCCATGCAGGGCAGCAGAAGCTGCTCCTCTGGCAATGCCCTGGGCAAAGGCTGCTGTGCTGTGCCAGGCTCACATTGGATCCAGGTAGGAATGCTTGGCTCCTCCCCTGGGCGCAGCATCTCCCCATGGGATGCTGGAATTGGATCAGCCCTGCAGGGACACTCAGTGGCCATGGACAGCAGAGATCTCCTGCAGGGAGGATTGGCTGGGGGAGAGATAAAGGAAAAACTGCCCCATGGACAGCAGAGAACTGCCCCAGCTCTGACAGGTGGGGACAGAACACACAGCCCCTGCTAAATCTTTCAAGCTGACACAACTCTGCCCCTGCTTCACTGCTCAGAGCCCTGTGACAGTGAGGAATCCCTGGTGGAGAAAAGCTGGCTCAAGACAGCAGCAAGACACAGAGCTGAGAGAGAGAAAAGGTTGAAGGCTGATGGATGAGGCATTTTTCCTGGGAACTGGCCCCTTCCTGGCAGGTTCCTTGCTGCTGGGTTAACAAAAGGCAGGCAGGGCCAGCTGCTCTCCTCAGGCCAGGGAATGAAAAGCTGCTCCTGTAGGGAGCACTTCCAGCAATGCTTCAAACGCTGCTCCTTGACTCTGGCTTTGATATCAGAGAGCCCCAGCACATCTGGGACAGGGTTGGACCCTCCCCACCTGGAGCTGGGCACTGCCTGGCTCCACCAGCAGCAGCTTTCTCCCCAGGCTGCCCTTCCAGCTCCTCTGTGGAAAGGAATGCTGGAACTGGAATGATGCACAGCCCCGTGTGGATCAGTCCTTGTGTCTAATCCTGGGGCCTGTGTCACAGAGCAGTGGCAGAGAACAGTGACAGAAAGCAGTGACAGTGCAGTGACACAGGGTAGTGACAGTGCAGTGGCACAGGGCAGTGACACAAGGCAGTGACACAGGGCAGTGACACAGGGCAGTGACACAGGGCAGTGACAGTGCAGTGGCACAGGGCAGTGACACAAGGCAGTGACACAGAGCAGTGACACAGGGCAGTGACACAGGGCAGTGACACAGAGCAGTGACACAGTGCAGTGACACAGAGCAGTGACACAGAGCAGTGACACAGTGCAGTGACACAGAGCAGTGACACAGAGCAGTGACACAGCAGTGACACAGGGCAGTGACACAGAGCAGTGACACAGAGCAGTGACACAGAGCAGTGACACAGCAGTGACACAGGGCAGTGACACAGGGCAGTGACACAGAGCAGTGACACAGAGCAGTGACACAGGGCAGTGACACAGGGCAGTGACAGAGCAGTGACACAGAGCAGTGACACAGAGCAGTCTAAGCCTGGAGCTCCCCAAAGGTACCAAAGGACATTTGTGTCCAGCCCTGTTGTCTCCCCGTCCCTGCTGAAGCCCAGCCCAGATCCTGCAGGAATACATTTCCATCTCCTGGGTCCCCTGGGATCTCCCTTCTCCCTGCTGACTCCTCGCTGTGCCTTTGTCCCTGAGCAGGGTGGTGACCGCAGAGGGGACCAGAGTGGCTCATGTCCCAGCTGCCCCATCTGGCTGCTTTTCCAGGCTGGTTCCAGCTGCACTCCCAGCACTCAGCTCTGCCCTTTGGAGCCCTCGGGGAAGGTCCCTGGGGAGGATCCAGCTGGGCTCTGTGAGGAGCAGATCCCCCCTGCCCCAGAGCAGGCTGCTCATCAGAACTCATCCAGGAGTCATTCCCCATTGGGAACTGCAGTGGGAAAGGATTGAAATAAATCATAGAATGATGGAATCTCCTGAGCTGGAAGGGACCCCCAGGATCACCCAGCCCAGCCCCTGGCCCTGCCCAGACCCCCAACAATCCCACCCTGTCCATCCCTGGCAGCGCTGCCCAAAGGCTCCTGGAGCTCTGGCAGCCTCGGGGCTGTGCCCATTCCCTGGGCAGCCTGGGCAGTGCCAGCACCCTCTGGGGGAAGAACCTTGCCCTGATCTCAGCCTGAGCTGCCCTGGCCCAGCCCCAGCCATGCCCTGGCTGCTGTCCCTGTCCCAGGGCAGAGATGGGAGCTGCCCTTGGGAGGAGCTGCAGCCCCTGGTGAGCTCTGAGCTCAGTGTCCTCTGCTCCAGCTGAACATCCCAAGTGCCCTCAGCTGCTCCTCCTGTGTTCCCTCCAGACCTTTCTCCATCTTTGTATGGCAAATGTGAGACCATAAAATCATCGTGTCTGACCCCAACCCCTTGCAAAGCCACATCCTTTACATCCAGCATGGAAAACCATTCCAGAGCCGTCCCAACAGGCACTGGCTTAAGCAATCTGTAACAAGCACTGGGATCACGTTTCTTTCCTTCTCTTCTTTCCCAGAAAATTGGCAAGACCTGAAAATGAGCGCTTCTTTCTCTTTGGAAATTTGCCCTTCAGCTGGCAAACAGGGATTGATTTTGTTCCTGGGGCTCGTAGGAGGCTGAAATGAAAACAGCTCATTTTAATATTAGCCCTGATTCCTGTTCATGACCACCTTTTCCTGCCCAAACATCTGCTGGATCAGCACGGGGGTGTGGGACAGCAGCTGGAGGAAATAGCATTTGGAGTTTTACTGCAGGGGGGTGAGGAGCTTTCTCGTTGGCTCCGTACAAAGAGCAGCAGCACTGAATTTTGATGTTGAAAAGAGAATAATTGCTCCTAAAATTGATCTTTACAGGCTTCAATATTTCCCCCATCACATTATGCTTCTTCCAACTGTGTCTTTTTACAGCCTAAGACAAATGACTTAAACATCAGGCTAATACAAAGCAGATTTTTCAGACTGGGAACGTGTTTTCTTTCCATGCACACGGGGCTGTATCCAGCGTGTCAGGCAGGACATTTTCATTTGGAGGGATTTGGTTTTAAGTGGGTGAGCACTGTGATTATTATTGAACAGCCTGACACACAGAGAATGTCTGGCTGTCCTGCTGTCAGCCCTGCAAACCCCACACGGGAGGGATCAGTGCAAACCTCAGAAGATCATTAAAAATCCCAGCTCAGGCTTTTGATGAGGTTGGGGAACTCTTAGAAGTGCTGAGTCCTCCCCTCCCCTATCTCGGAGCAGGATAATCACTCTGTGGGTGCAGGGAGACAATTAAGCTCATTAACATCTCCTTTCTTTAGAAGATGAAGTGCCAGCTGCTTGGATTCAACCACACAGCAGCAGCCGATTACCCAATGAGGGTTAATAACCCCAAAGTGTGCAGGGACAGGGAGCCTGTGCTGACAGGGACGCTCCCCTGGCCACCAGAAATAGTCACTGCTAAATAGTCCTGGATACCTGAATTCATTAATTTCTCTTCATTCATTAATTTCTCTTCTAAAGGAGTTCTTACAGCCACGATCAGCACAACCATAGCCAGGTAGGATTAATGGTTGTGCTCATTCTCTCTCCTCACAGGGAGATTTGTGGCCTTTGGAGGATGTTATTTCTCAGCTTTTGTCAATAATATCTGGGCTTGCTGGGACTTTAACTCTTCCAAAGCCTTGAAATGGAAACTCCCTAAATTCTCCTTCAAACCAGAAGACCAAAAACACCAAGAAGTCTCCTTTTAATGCTGCTTTTATTCAAACACAAACTGAGGTCACTTTGGAAACGGAGGACACTCGGATCCACTGGGCAAGGCAGGATTTAAATTGAGGGGCTTGAACACAAACCACACTGAAAATTTGGGAAATCAGCCCCCAGCCCTGGTTGGGGATCCAGCTCCCATCCAGCTCCTGACTGACACCTGGGACAGGGGAGAAGCTGCTCCAGCTCTGGAGGCTCCTCTGGGACCTGGAGCTCTCCAGCTTCTTTGGAATGCCAGGGAAGAAGGAGGAGGGATTCAGGGAGAAATAAATAAAAAGGAAACCATAAAGCTGAAGAGTTTCAAACCTGCTGGAGCAGTGGGACAGCACTTGGCAGGGAATTCCTGTGCTCAGGAATGCCAAGGTCACTGCAGTGCTGCTGGGGGGGAAGAAATACATTCTGGGGATCAGCTTTCCAAATAATATTAAATATCTGGATACATTTCCCCTCAAGGGGTGGAAGAGAGGCACAGGAGCCATGGAGCTCTCCAAGGAGACTCCAGGGCCATCATAGCCTTGTGGGATCAGCTCTTGTGCTGGGAATCCTGCATTTGGGAAAGTCGGGAAGAAGCAGAAGCTGATTGGAGGGCAAAACTGTGTTTAGGAAGAGCAGGAAGAACCAGGAGGTGATTTAAGGCAAACCTCAGGGTCCAGCTGGTGGCTGACCATTGACCACTGGATTTCTTTTTATGATTTTTGGGCCTCAGTGAAAGCAGGGCAGTGTCCTGCTCTTGCTGGGGAGGGACAATCCCAGAGTTAATTCCCTCTCTTTGGGACAGGCAGCCCAGTTGGGAGTCACAGCCTGCCTGGCACGGATTGATTTGGGACCAAATGTCTGCTTGTCCTCCTCTTAGATGAGAATATTGGAAGTTTGGGGCAGTTCAAAATCCCCCATTCCTGGGCTCCAGGACTTGCTGTCCCTCCCTGCCACGTCCTGAGGGTTGAGTCCTGGGAGGGCTCTGAGCAGGACCAGGTGTGGAAGGAAGGCAGTGCCAGTCCCAGCCATGGAGCAGAGGCTGTTCCTGAGGACAAGGAGGGCAGAGAAAGCCTTCCCATGCTGCTTTGACATGTAAAGCACTTTTACAATGGTTTTAAGCCCTTTTGTATGGATTTTAAGGGAATCAGGATTGGCTGCCTGGGTCCCACAGGGACCTGTGCCCCTGCTTGGTGCTTTCAGTCAAAAATTTGGGAAGAGTAAGAGGTACCCAGGACCAAACAGTCCCAATTTTTCCCATAAACTCCTCGGATACCAGGGAATATGGACACTAAGCCAAAGCAAGTTAATTCCCTAAGAGCTCAGGCAAAACAGCTGCAAAATCCCAGGGATTTTAAGGCAGGGAAAAATCAAAATGGGGTAAAACTAAAGAATCTTTCAAAATTCCCAGGAAAAAAAACAAGATCTCTGGGCAGGAATTGAGCAAGTCTTGGTTCTGCAAAATCAAATCTATTGGGAGGAATCTCCAGATTGGACCATCCTGGACCACTCCTCCCATCACACAAGGGGCCTGTCAGAGAGCAAAAGCCCACAGGATTTAGAACCATTTTATTTCCCAGTTCTTAGCTTTGTGTGCTCAGAAATTTGGGAGGAAAGTTGTGCCTTGGAAGCTCCTGGACCATTTCCTCTTACATTGTTTCTCAGCATGAGCCAGGTCACTTTGTCACACGGGGATGGAATAATTCCATTTTTATCTCTGGGATCTTGGTTTGGTTCATCTGCACATTTCAGGCTTGGCAGGGATGTTTTTCCCCCTCTTTCCTTCCCAGGATATACAATCAAATCATCCAGAATCAGTATATCAAAAAAGATGATGATGCATAAACCAGCAGCCCATTGCACAAACAATAAAACCAGGTAAAATTCAATATCCAGCACTAGCGAGTAATTCCAGCAGCAATTCCAAATTTATTGTCTTGTTTATTTATTCCATTGATGTCAATAAACATCATGTTCTCTCATGCTGACAAATCCATCTCCAAGCATTGTTTTGTTTCTCTTCCCTGGAGCCTTGCAGGGTCTGCAGGAGCCTGGGAATGGCCTGGGGAGCACAGGAGCCACCACACAGGGATGTCCTCAGAGGATCCAGGGCTTTTCTGGGCTGGATCCATGTGCAAAGGACAGCACATGGGAAGATTCCCAAAGTGATGCTTTGACAGATGGGTTGGATGTGCTGAAGCCTCTGGTGGGTTCCAGTCTGAGCCCCTGGAGCCACAAGCTCTTCCTTGATCCCTCCCTTCCAAAGGGAAGAGGCCCCAGGGAAGGGTTGTTTTGGGAATCCTGAGGGTGGGTTGGTGGTGGCATTGCAGAGGATGGATTTGGGGAGGCACTTGGGGTGTTGAGATGTTGTGTGAACATCACCAGGAGTGATGGGGCAGAGGGGATGGAAGTGCCCAGCAGAAAGGGCCTGGGGGTGCTGGTGGCAGTGCTGGACACAAGCCCAGGTGTGCCCAGGGGGCCCAGAGGCCAAGGACACCTGGGCTGTGTCAGCCCTGGGGTGGCAGCAGGAGCAGGGCAGTGCCCGTGCCCTGAGCTGGCACTGCTGGGGCACCTCCAGTGCTGGGGCAGCTCTGGGACCCTCCTGACAGGAGAGACCTGGAGGGGCTGGAGCGTGGCCAGGCCAGGGAACGGAGCTGGGAAGGGGCTGGAGCCCCAGCAGAGGCTGAGGGAGCTGGGCAGGGGCTCAGCCTGGAGCAAAGGAGCCTCAGGGGGCCCTTGTGGCTCTGCACAGCTCCTGCCAGGAGGGGACAGCCGGGGGGGTCGGGCTGTGCTCCAGGGAACAGGGACAGGAGCAGAGGGAACGGCCTCAGGCTGGGCCAGGGCAGGGGCAGGGTGGATTTTGGGGAAATTTCCCCATGGAAAGGGTGGTCAGGCACTGGCACAGCTGCCCAGAGCAGGGGTGGAGTCCCCATCCCTGGAAGTGTCCCCGAAACCTGTGGATGTGGGGACAGGGGTCAGTGGTGAGGATTGGGACAGTTGGGCTCCCTGATCTTCAAGGTCTTTCTCCACCTCGCTGATTCCAAGATTCCATGGTGAACAGCTCCCTCAGAGTCTCCTGAGCACTTTTTGGAATTGCAGCAGATTTCAATGAGCCAGCCAAGGACACTGAGGGGCAGCAGGGAATTTAAAAAACATTACATTTAAAAGGCTTAAAATGTAAAGTTTAAAGAACAACAGCAATCTCATCCAGTGAAGAGCCAGTCTGAGCACAGCTCTTTGGAGGCACATCCAAATATTCCCTGTGGCACGTCCAGAACACTCCTGAGAAATGTCTGCACCAGAACTTCGTGGTCCTAAATTGAAAGGAGGCAGATTTAGATTTTAGGAAGAAATTCTTTGCTATGGAGGTGGTGGAGCAGAGGAACATGGAGACTCCATCCCTGGCAGTGCCCAAGGCCAGGCTGGATGGGGCTTGGAGCAGCCTGGGACAGTGGAAGGTGTCCCTGCCCATGGCAGGGGTGGCACTGGATGAGTCTAAAGGTCCCTTCCCTCTTAAACCATCCAGGAATTCTCTGACTGATGCAGGGAATACTGGGAAAAGCTCAGCAGGATGTGGGAGTGTCACTGGTAGGGATTGGTCCTGAAATGTGTCATAATTCTCTGTCCTTTGGCTTCCTGAAGGGCTTCTGGAAAATCCCAGGACCTCCTTGCTGCAAGACCTCACTTAAATAATGTCAGTCCTGAAAGAGCAAATTCACAGGACAGATTAAAAATATGAAATACCCATTTTTTGGAGAGAGAGAACAACTGGAAAGGATAAAAGTGGCATATCCTAAAGAAGGCTGGGGTGCCAGCCAGGACTCCTGCATTCCCAGCAGGATGAATGCCATAAACTCCCTGTTTCTATCCCAAAATCCTGAGCCCTCAGGCAGTAATTGTGGGTACCCCAGAGCCTGAAAGTATCACAGTTACAACCCCGAATCCCTTAAATTTGCATCCTTCTGGAGAAAAACACCACAACTCAGCAGCTGATTCAGCTGGAAAGTCTCCCCCAATAAGTTATGAAAAGAGGACTGGGAACCTGCATTTTTATCATTCCAACTCTTTCTGGGTTTTTTTTGCTTTTTAATAAAACCCTGTTTATGATGGTGGATAAAACATTCCTGTCATCCTTAATAAAAGCCTTTACTAGCAATGCGAAAGGAGCGGTGAATGGAGAAACTGTAAATCAAAGCACAGCTTGGAAACGGGGCAGTTTAGCAAAGCAGCATTTCTGGGAGCTGCTGATGGTAGGAGATTACATTTTATATCAGAACAGATTTAAATTTAGGGGAATTAACCCTCCAGCTCCACTGCAAAAGCTTCCCAAGGCATCAAGGCTGTTTGAGTAAAGGAAGTTGTCATCAGTGGAAGGGAGGCGACAGGAAAAAATAACTGAAGGGGACAATTTTAACTGGATCTTCCTTACAGAAACAAGCTACAAAAATTGTGACTGGATTTTAATTAGGAGGCAAATTTTTTCCTGTTCTTTCTTGGCTTTGGGAAGATGATAAGTGACAGCGTTTCAGGGATCCAAAAGCTGCTTCTTGCTGCAATGAGAACACTTCAATTTTTAAGTCTTTCTGTAGGTGTCAGGAGAAAAATCTTTCTGTTTCTTGACATTTGGACAGAGTCATGAGCTGGAAACAGTTGGTGCAAAACAGTTGTTCTACCCTACCTTGCAAAGAGCTACAGGAGCTCTGCTGGGAAGGGACTGAGGAGGGGGAGGTGGATCACAAAATATTCCTGCAAAGCCACAAAGTCTGAACCCCTGGAAACAACTGGGGAATTTATGCACCTAAAGTCAAGACAGGAGAAAAAGCTGAGTTGGGGCTGAAAATCATGACCAACACCTTGCAAAAAAAGAATTATTTCATCAATAACTTATTCTTCAACCCTCGCTCTGTCCCAGTCCTGTGGGCTTGGATAAGTAATTCCAATAAATCACTGTGTTCACCCCTCTCTCTGCTGTGTCTCAGTCCAGGTTTGCTCTGGAAATCTCCAGGAACACGTTCAGAAGAGGAATTCTCCTCACTCTGGGGTGCTGGAGCCAGCCCAGACAGATCTGCTGGCTCTGAAATCCCTCGTGGCTCATTGATTTCCCTGGTCCCTGCCAGCCCAGCCCTGCTTCCTCTGGCTCAATAATCCTTTCAAACCAACTCCTCACTGTGTGGGGAGGCAAAGCTCCTTTCCCACCACCAGCACTGCTGGTAGCAATGTATGAACAACTCAGACTGAGGGTGCACCAGCCATTGCTTCTTATCAGAATGTTCTCAGGGCCCTCTGGAATTCATCCAGGTTACTAAGACATAAACTGTGCTAAAATAAGAAAGAAGAAGCTGAGAAAGCAAATTCCAGGACCACAAGAAGGAGATAACAGAGCTGTGAGCCACCTGAACCGTGACCAATCACATAGTCTGAGAAGGGCACGCAAAATGCATAAACAAAACAAAAGCACAATAAGAAATGAGTGATCAGCATGTGCAGTAGAGTTAAAATGTATCAATAAGTACATAATGTAAATAATAAACAGCTTCTACCTAATCATATTAGTAAGTTGTCCAAGAATCCTGAATTTCCCACAGCTGGTGATGGACATTTCACCAAAATTCCTGTTTTCACTGGAAAAATGCAGGGATTTGTGGCAGACCCTGAGAGGTTCATCTCAGAGCACTCCAGAGGTGGAGCTCATCCCCCCTGGCTGCCCCAGGGATTGTGTCTCTGGTAATTGATTCTCATCCTTGCTCTGCAGGTGTGGCACAAACACTGGCATGGGGTGGGAGCAGCTCCTGGAGCAGCCCTGGGATGTGCTGGAGGGGCAGGAATGTGGGAATGGCAGCAGGAATGTGGGAATGCCATGGGAATGCCAGCAGGAATGTGGGAATGCCAGCAGGAATGTGGGAATGCCATGGGACTGCCTACAGGAATGTGGGAATGCCATGGGAATGCCATGGGAGTGTCAGCAGGGATGTGAGAATGCCATGGGAATGTGGGAATGCAGGCAGGAATGTGGGAATTCCAGCAGGAATGTGGGAATTGCCAACAAGAATGTGGGAATGCCGTGGGAATTGCCAACAAGAATGTGGGAATGCCATGGGAATGTGGGAACACTGGCAGAAATGTGGGAATGCCATGGGAATGTGGGAATGGCAGCAGGAATGTGGGAATGCCATGGGAATGCCATGGGAGTGTCAGCAGGAATGTGGGAATGCCAACAGGACTGTGAGAATGCTGGCAGGAATGTGGGAATGCCATGGGAATATGGGAATGCAGGCAGGAATGTGGGAATGCCATGGGAATTGCCAACAGGAATGTGGGAATGCCAACAGGAATGTGGGAATGCCATGGGAATGCCATGGGAGTGTCAGCAGGGATGTGGGAATGCCATGGGAATGTGGGAATGGCAGCAGGAATGTGGGAATGCCAACAGGAATGTGGGAATTCCAGCAGGAATGTGGGAATGCCATGGGAATGTGGGAATGCCAACAGGAATGTGGGAATGCCATGGGAATGCCAGCAGGAATGTGGGAATGCCGGTGTTGGAGCCACCAGGACTCCCCTGGCCCTCATGAAGATGAAAATGATGCAACTTTTAAAACTTTTTAACCAGCTTTAGTCAGGGCTTTGTTTGCCTCTGCCCGGGGGAAGGGAATTGAAATTTTCTCTTTAAAAGATTCTTTTACCAAAGGTTGAGTTTTGCTGGGTGAGGCCTGACGGGCTTCAATCAACAAAAAGAAAATTCCCAGAGCCAGAAGATGCAGAGGAGGTAAAAAAACCTTAACAAACATCACCCCTGGGGTGGTCAGAGACACCTGGGCTGGGAAAAGATCAGTGAGAGATCCATGGAATGAGGACAAAATTAGCACCAAAGGAAGAGGGATCAATAATCAAGAGGGATCAATAACCAATAGGAGATTGAATATTAAAAACTGTGTGATTTTGGACCAATGAACAACAATTTATTTGCGTTTTGTCTGTGTAAATCCATGAAAAATCTGGTACAGTACCAAGTGTGACAGGATGGTTTTCACTGCAAAACCCAGGCACGTGTGGATGGAATAATTTCTATTGCACATCCTGGCCAGACTGAAGTCATGCCTGATTCTCTGAACACTTGAGAATATTTTGCTGGAGAATTTCTGGTTTTCCATGTTTTGGTGACAATGACACCACATTCCTCATCCATAATTCATTCCCAGCACAGCCAAATGTGTTTGTAACTCAATAGTGCCCCATCAGTGAGCCCCTGTGGTTTTTGTTATCCTCCTTTGGAGGGTTTACAAGCCTGGAATTGCACAAGGAGAACCTGGGAAGGAGGCAAAACACAGGATTGGCTGGAAAATCCCTCTCCCACAGCAGCAGGAGGTGAAAAATTCCCTGCTTGGACTTGGGAATTGTGGTTATTAATTGTTGTGGTGTTGTAGGTTTTAGGATGAGGTGAGAGATGAGAATTAAGTTCTTAGAAGGTTGATACATTATATATTATATTATATTATATTATATTATATTATATTATATTATATTATATTATATTATATTATATTATATTATATTATATTATATTATATTATATTATATTATATTACTAAAGAAATAGAAAGGATACATCAGAATGAATCATAAAAACCTGTGACAGACTCAGAGTTTGACACAGCTGGCTGTGATTGGCCATTAATTAAAAACAATTCACATGCTAGGTAAAATAAACAGTTCTCCAAATCACATTCCAGAGAGGAGTAAAACATGGAGAAGCTGAAGCTTCCAGCTTTTCAGGAGATGAAATCCTGGTGAAGGGATTTTTCATAAAATATCACAGTGACAAGGAATGTCCAGTCCAGGACTGGTGGGACAGAAGGGATCCTCTCCCAGCACTCCTGTACTCCCTTCCAGAGAAACCCAAAGCTTTTGGTAGCTGAACATTTTCTTCCTGGGATACTCCTGTGTGTATCCTCAGTGAAGAGCAGGAGCCACAGCTCCCCGTGCACCCATGGGGAGCTGATTACCCTCAGAGAAAGTGAAACCCACTGGCAGAAAAACTCCAGGGCTGCTGATTGCAGGGATGCAGCTTTCAACATCTAAAAATCAGGGCTGGGAGCTCAAGCACCTGCTGCAGTTGAAGTTTTGCCTCTCAAACAGGAGCTGTTTAAATAATGCTAAGAATAGTGGAGGAGTAGATAAAGATAATGAAGTGCTCCTGTTGGGATCCCTTTGACATGCAGAGAATAAGAACCCAGAGTTATTTTTTAATAAAAGGGGAACTCCTCCTGGATTTGATCTCACTCCCTCCCAAACCTTAAGACAAATACTGTTGTCACTAAATTAAGCTGTGAAGTCTTTCATTAAGCACCACCCTTGGGAATTAAAGATGTTCTTGGAGAGCTGGAGGAAGGAGCTGAGCTCCAAGAATGGAATAGGCACAGGAATGAAAATATGGAGAAACACACCCGGATATTTAATCCATAAACCAACACAGACACTCCCGCGGGTTGGGAAGGCAATCACAGCCTTCCAACACAGCCCTGGAGTTACAGCCAGGTGTAAAGACGGGGATTGTCTTCATTAGGTGAAATATTAATGAACAGAGGGAACAAAACACTGTAAACACAGAGAGCCATGGCAGCAGCAGCAAACAGGGATATTTGGGATAAAAAATCCAGGGATAATTCAGGGAAGTGCCCAGACAAGTGCTCAAAGCATTGCTGCCAGGGTTCAGTGGCCTCTGCAGCATCTGCAGGGAATTTTCCCAGATATCTGAGAAGTCACTGTCATATTTTCTGAAAAATCCCTTCACCAGGATTTCCTCACCTGGGAAGCTGAGAAGCCTCAGAGAAAAATGAAAACAATAATTATCTCCTTGCTTCTCCTGTGTTTTGCTGCTTTGGAATGTGGTCTGGACATTGATTACCAACTGGTCATTGTTTGATTGGTTGCATTGTTTTAACTTAATGACCAATCATGGCCAGGCTGTGTCAAGGCTCTGGAAAGAGTCACGAGTTTTCATTATTATCTTTTAGCCTTCTGTCTGTATCCTTTCTCTATTCTTTAGTATAGTTTTAGTACAACATAACATAACATTAACATAACCATTAACATAACATAACATTATTAGCCTTCTAAGAACATGGAATCAGATTCATCGTTTCTTCCCACAACGGGGAACCCCAAAAATACCACATCTGAGACATTGAAAAGGAAAATTCCAGCCACAAAACATCTGCAGCAGATGTGGGAAAAAGTGAGAAAAAGATCTGGCCAGAGAATGTCTGTAGTGCCTGGTGCCCATCAGGGATTCTGGAGCCCAGGCTGGAATAACACCCATGGGAATTAGCATTATTTAAACATCTTGCAGCTTGGAATATCCACCTCTGCCCCCTCGATGCCTCTTTGGAACACATCTGGTGGCTCAGGCATCCAGAACTTCCTCAGGAAATGCTCCAGGCCAGGCAGAAAACAAGGAAGGTTTTTCATTCTCCTGTCAGAGGAGGAGATGGGGAGTGGAGATTTTGTTGTGGGCAGCTGGAACTTTGGGAAAGTTCCTGTTGGATGAGCCCCCAGAGGAGGAATGTTCTGCCTCATCCAGAAAATCCAGTCGAGGGTCTCCAGGTCTCCAGGACAATTCCCAGGCAATGGAAGCTCCTTTTTCTCTTACAGACAATCCCTCATTTCAGCAGGATCCTGGGAAAGCATTCCAGAATTAGTCTCCACAGCCATCAGCATCCCTGTGCAGCATTCCTGACAAAGCACATTCTGGAGGAAACAGACTCAGCCAAAACAGACCTGAGGCTGACAGAGCAATTTTCCCTCTTTTTCTTGTAAAGCTCCTTTCTGATTATAATCCCTGCTGGGTGTGGTTTATTTCTGGGTACTCAGAACTGGGAGGAGCTCCAGGAGAAGACTGGGGGCTTTCCTTTTTACTGGCTGGAATATTTTGATTATTCTTAAATTAAAATCAGCCTGATAATCCCTGTGCAGGGCCGGGAGTGTTTTATATCTTAAGGGTTTGCAAAGCTCTGTCTTAGGCCAGGTTTAAGTGAATGAAGACAGTTGTTCTACCTTAAACCTGGTTTAAGTAAATGAAGCCATAACCAGACTGAGACCATCCCAAAGGATCTCCCCTGTTGTTAGGAAGGGAAGTTAATAAACCCTTTAATTTAATTTGGTTTGTTCCGATTTTTTTTTAGTTTGGCTTGGGTTTTTTAAGTTAGGGGAGGGTTTTAAGCAAGATTCAAGAGAACAGCTGGAGATAAGGCCAGAAATCCTCACATTTAACACTAAAAATGTGTGATTTGGGTGTGACAATGTGGTAATAATTGTTGAGGTGTTGTGGGTCCCAGGACGAGGTGAGAGATGAGAGTTGACTCCAAGTTCTCAGAAGGCTGATATATATTATATTATATTATATTATATTATATTATATTATATTATATTATATTATATTATATTATATTATATTATATTATATTATATTATATTATATTATATTATATTATATTATATTGCTATACTAAAACTATACTAAAGAAAGAGAAAGGAGATATCAAAGCTAGAAAAGAATGAATAATAAAAACTCGTGACTGACCAGAGTCCCAACACAGCTGGACTGGGATTGGTCATTAAGTAAAAACAATTCACATGGAACCGGTCAAAGATTCACCTCTTGGTGAACAACCTCCAAACCCCATTCCAAGCAATCAGATAATTGCTGTTTACACTTCATTTCTGAGGCCTCTCAGCTTCTCAGGAGAAAAATCTTGGCAAAGGGATTTTTCATAAAATATGACAGTGACATGACAAGATGCAGAGGTGGTCAAAGGCACTTCTGCCCTGAGGAACTGGCCAGAACTGTCTCATCAGGGCCCAGGACTGGTACCAGTTGTGGCTGTGGATTAAAAAGCTTTCCAATAATGCTCAGCCTCTTCCTCCTCCTCCTCCTCCCTTCCTTTAAAAAGGCCACAAAAGTTAGGGAAAAGTGGTTCCAAATAGCACAAGAAGCCACATTTTGATGCCAAGGCTTCGTTATTTTCCATCCTGAGCACTTTGACCTCTCCCTCATGTCCCAAGTATGAGGAAGACTCAGCAGCAATCCCAGAAGAGGAGGGCTGCAACCCCCAGTCCTGGCTGTGTGCAGGATCCAGGCAGCAGAAGGAGGGCATTTCCAGGTGCACATCCATGGCGTGGGATCCCATCATCCATGAAGGCACTTGTTCTACCTTAAACATGCTTTAAGTAAATGAAGCACAACCAGGGGTGCCAATTTTGGCCAAATCCTCAGGAAAAACAGGACAGAGCTCCTTCTACAGCCCCCCACCCAGAGCAGAGACCCTCACCCATAGTATGGGGGATGTTTCAGACAAGGAAACGCAGGAAAATCGGGATCTTTGAGGGGGGTGGAAAGGGATTATAAAGGTTGTGGCCATGTTTGAGGCCCAGTAACCACCTGGGACCATTGGTGTGGTGACATGGTGAAAGCTCCTTCTGCATCCTGTCCAGAGCCACTCCTGGAGCTCTGGGTCAGGGAATCACAGAGCCCTCAAGGCTGGGAAATGCTTTTAAGGTCATGCAGTCCCCAGCACTGCCAGGTCCACCATTAACCCAAATCCCCAGGAGCCACAGGGAGGGGCTGGAGAGTGTCCAGGGAAGGGAATGGAGCCCCAGGAGAGGCTGAGGGAGCTGGGAAGGGGCTCAGCCTGGAGAAAAGGAGGCTCAGGGGGGACCTTGTGGCTCTGCACAGCTCCTGCCAGGAGGGGACAGCCGGGGGGGTCTGTCACAGACACCTTTTATGGAAAAGCCTTTCCTTAGGATTTTTCCTCCTGAGAAGCTGAGAGGCCTCAGGAACAAAATGTAAACATTGATTATCTGTTGCTGTGGAATGCAACAGGTGCATCTGGGATTGGCCCATGTTGGATGTTTGTAATTAATGGCAAATCACAGCCCAGCTGGCTCAGACAGAGAGTCTGAGCCACAAGCCTTTGTTATCATTCTTTGCTATTCTATTCTTAGCCAGCCTTCTGATGAAAACTTTTCTTCTATTCTTTTAGTATAGTTTTAATGTAATATATATCATAAAATAATAAATCAAGCCTTCTGAAACATGGAGTCAAATCCTCGTCTCTTCCCTCATCCAAGAACCCCTCTGCACACGGGCACAGGGGTCAGGCTGTGCTCCAGGGAACAGGGACAGGAGCAGAGGGAACAGCCTCAGGCTGGGCCAGGGCAGGGGCAGGGTGGATTTTGGGATAATTTCTCCATGGGGAGGGTGCTGAGGCCCAGGAACTGGGCAGGGTTGGAGTCCCCATCCCTGGATGTGTGAAAGTGACTGAAATGGGACTGGCAGCAGCCTGAGGGTCACTTGAAGCCATTCCATCAGACCCTCTGGAGTTTCAAGTGGCTTCCTGCAAACATTTATTAAAAATTTCCTGATTTTACTGGTAATGGTCTTATTGATCTTTCCCAGCTACTGGTTCTGCCCTGGAGAAGCCCAAAATCCCCAGGGCTGGACTCTGAACCCACCCCAACACCCCCAGCAGCACCCACAGCTCATGGCGGTGCACACCCCAAGAAGAGGAACCCCAAAATCAGCAGAATTATTCCATCCCCAGCATTCCATGGGATGCACAGGCTGCTGTGGATCCACCTGCTCTCACTTGCTGATAAGTGCAAGGGAACATTCCAGCCAAGGGCTGTGGAATGCTGACTCTGTTCCCATTCTGCAGCTCACAAACCAGAGCTCATTGCTGTGCTCATCACATCTGCCACTGGAATTCTGCATCAATCTCACCACCAGTTCTGCACAAATGGGGAAAAAATCCTCTTTTCTGCTTAAAATAAGGTGTGTGTAGGCAAAAATTGTGGGTTTGGTATGAGACAGCAAGGTGGGATAAAAAAAGATATTTGAAAAACACACAGTTTGGAGCATGTTTTCCCTCAAAAATATTTTTCAGATAATTTTTTTTAATGAAAAGCTTTTTTTCATGCATTAGTAGTCTCTGATAATGAAGAAAGGGAAATCTGGGGGTTGGCCCTGCCTCTGTTCATAGATTTGGACAGGATACTCAAGCCTTGACTGAGTTCCCCTGTTCTAAGGGAGAAAGGGATGTGATAATTCAGGTGGGAAAGGCTTTTTGAGCTGTTGGAGAAGTTCATATTTAAGCTTGACCCAGGATCAAACAACTGATTTGGCAAGGGCCTCCAGTGCCTGGTGAGCAGGGAAAGACATTTCTCCAGTGGAAACCCCCAGGGGATGAGGCTGGGATCTGCTGTTTGTCCAGCAGCTGCT
Organism: Molothrus aeneus; assembly: GCF_037042795.1. Classification (NCBI taxonomy): domain Eukaryota; kingdom Metazoa; phylum Chordata; class Aves; order Passeriformes; family Icteridae; genus Molothrus; species Molothrus aeneus. The sequence continues at coordinate 901,013 of NC_089663.1, forward strand.
GCTGGCACCATGCAGGCTGCCTTGGAAGCTGCCTGTTCATCCTCTGCTGGGAGCAGCTGGCCCTGCAATTAGCAGGGATTGAAACAATTAAGAGGAAAATGAGGATGGAGGCAGCACTTGCAGCACAGAGGTTCAGAGGGATGTGCAGGGTTAAGTACAGGGATCTGCACTGTGGGGAACAGGGGAGGGCTGATTTTCCTGCCTTGATCAGCTCCTTCATGCTCTGGCAGCACTTCTGTGCTGCTGCTCCCTTTTCCTGGTGCTTTTGAGGGTCCTTTTCCCCAGTTCCACATGAGCAGTTTGGTATTCTTGTGAAAATTGCAGCAAGGTTTCTGCCTCTGCTGCTGGAGCAGGACACCTGGCTGGATCCTGCTTGGTGCTTTCCATAAAAGAGGAGAACTCCTTCCTGTGGGAAGGGATCTCTGGAGCTTTCATGGCCTCACCCTCACTCAGGGCAGGGCCATTTTCAGTCACTTGGGCTTGCTCAGGGTCTTGTCCAGTCGATGTTGTCGCATTCCAAGGATGGAGATTCCCAGAGTTCCTCTGTTTTTATGGTGTTGAACCTCTCCACCCCCAATTTCCCTCCATTTTCCAGGAGATGCAGATTCCCTCGTGGCACAACCACATCATGAAGGGGGACAATCCAAGGATGTTCCTGTGCTCAGCAGATTCCCTGCACTGTCCCCAGTCCAAGCTGGGTGTCAGCTGCAGGAAGGCAGGGATGGAATGTCCTGGGCAGAGCCCAGAGCTGTACCCTTCAGCCTGGAATCATGGAATGATGGAATATCCTGAGCTGGAAGGGTCCCACCAGGATCTTCCACTCTAGTTTTGCCCTGCCCAGACCCCCAACAATCCCACCCTGTCCATCCCTGGCACTGCTGCCCAAAGGCTCCTGGAGCTCTGGCAGCCTCGGGGCCGTGCCCATTCCCTGGGCAGCCTGGGCAGTGCCAGCACCCTCTGGGGGAAGAACCTTGCCCTGATCTCAGCCTGAGCTGCCCTGGCCCAGCCCCAGCCATGCCCTGGGTGCTGTCCCTGTCCCAGGGCAGAGATTGGAGCTGCCCTTGGGAGGAGCTGCAGCCCCTGGTGAGCTCTGAGCTCAGTGTCCTCTGCTCCAGCTGAACATCCCAAGGGCCCTCAGCTGCTCCTCCCCAACTCTTTCCCATCCCTGTGTCCCTCCTTTGGAGCCTTTCCCACACCTTTAGATCTTCCTGATCTTGGGGCACCCAAAACTGCCCCCAGCACTGGAGGTGAGGCCGCCCCAGCCCAGAGCAGAGGAGGACAATCCCCTCCCTTGCCCAGCAGAACCAGGAGCCTTTGGAGAGCTCTATTTACCCAAAAGAGTCACAGCTTCCACTTTGGGTCTTCTTGGAGAGAAAAGTGTGATGTCTGGGAGACAAACATTTCCTGGGGTGCAGAACAGCTGCTCCACCACGAGATCCTGCAGCTCTGAAAATGGTAAAAAACCTCCTCTTCCATCCCTCAGGAAGTTCTGTTCCCATCAAACTCTGCCAGGCGCTTTTCTGGGTTACAGAGGCTTCTGAGCTTATGGAAACCCCATCCTAGATCTGCTTTTTTAGGCATCTCCATTCCTTTGAAATTCCCCAGCAGATGGAGGCTGAAGCCCGAAATCAGTTGGCCCCAGCACAGCTCATTCCCAAGGTTCATGTGGAAATTTGCAAGTTTTGTGATTTGGAATAAAAAGCCCTGGGATATCTGATCTTGGTCAACCCCTCCCTTGATTTTTTCAGAAGAAATTGCCAGAAAATGCCCTCCTGACTTTAATTCCTGCATTGTTCTGATGCACTGGCTGGAAGTCCCTTTGCTCAAGGGCAAATTTATTTCCTGGCCAACATCTGGCTCCAGGCTCATCTTTCCTGCAATTTGCCAGTTGCTGGCGTGAAGGAAAAAGAGAATTATTGAGCTCTTTCTCTGCTTGGATCCAATTAGTCAAAGAAAAGTTGCTGGAGGTAATTGTGATGCACTCAGGAAAGATGCAAGTGTTTGCTCTCTGCCAGGTCCTTCCTGCCACATCTCAGGGCAGGGGGTGGCACTGAGGTGCTGGGGACACAGCCTGGCCTGAGGTCACCCACTACAGAACCTTCTTTCACAAACACTTGTGGGGACAAAAGGATAAGTGGGGATCATACTCACCTGGGATACCTCCATCAGCAGCTGGGGATGGCATGGAGTCACAGAATCATGGAATCTCCTGAGCTGGGACCCACAAGGACCATCCAACCCAGCTCCTGTCCCTGCACTGTCCCCATCCAAGCTGGGTGTCAGCTGCAGGAAGGCAGGGATGGAATGTCCTGGGCAGAGCACAGAGCTGTACCCTTCAGCCTGGAATCATGGAATGATGGAATATCCTGAGCTGGAAGGGTCCCACCAGGATCTTCCACTCTAGTTTTGCCCTGCCCAGACCCCCCAACAATCCCACCCTGTCCATCCCTGGCAGTGCTGCCCAAAGGCTCCTGGAGCTCTGGCAGCCTCGGGGCTGTGCCCATTCCCTGGGCAGCCTGGGCAGTGCCAGCACCCTCTGGGGGAAGAACCTTGCCCTGATCTCAGCCTGAGCTGCCCTGGCCCAGCCCCAGCCATGCCCTGGGTGCTGCCCCTGTCCCAGGGCAGAGATTGGAGCTGCCCTTGGGAGGAGCTACAGCCCCTGGTGAGCTCTGAGCTCAGTGTCCTCTGCTCCAGCTGAACATCCCAAGGGCCCTCAGCTGCCTCAGGTTCCCCTTGAGACCCTCCACCATCTTCACAGCCTCCTTTGGGTGCTCTCCAATAGCTTTAAATCAGTTCCATATTGTGGACCCCAAAACTGAACCAGGAGCTGCACCTTCTGGACGAGAAACTGTTTTAGACATTGAATTCTCCTCTTTCAAGAAAAACAGGCGACGTAAATCCATTCCATGGATCCATTGAAAAAACCCAACCTGTTACCTTAATGTTATATCCAACACAAAGACAGGACCATGGGACAGGGGGTCAGAAACACACAGGGACATCTCTGTCCCTCACGGTCAGGCAGAGCCATTTCCCACCCCCACCAACCCCTGTTATCCATGACCATCCAAGCCTGGACAAACCCATGGTCCCGTTATCCATGACCATCCAGGCCTGGACAAACCCATAGTCCTGTTATCCATGACTGTCCAGGCCTGGACAAACCCATGGCTCTGTTATCCATGACTGTCCAGGCCTGGACAAACCCATGGTTCTGTTATCCATGACCATCCAGGCCTGGACAAACCCATGGCCCTGTTATCCATGACCATCTAGGCCTGGACAAACCCATGGCTCTGTTATCCATGACCATCTAGGTCTGGACAAACCCATGGTCCTGTTATCCATGACCATCTAGGTCTGGACAAACCCATGGTCCTGCTATCCATGACCATCCAGGCCTGGACAAACCCATGGCTCTGTTATCCATGACCATCTAGGTCTGGACAAACCCATGGTTCTGTTATCCATGACCATCCAGGCCTGGACAAACCCATGGCTCTGTTATCCATGGCCATCCAGGCATGGACAAACCCATGGTCCTGTTATCCATGACCATCTAGGTCTGGACAAACCCATGGCTCTGTTATCCATGACCATCCAGGCCTGGACAAACCATGGCCCTGCTATCCATGACCATCCAGGTCTGGGCTGGACAAACCCATGGCTCTGTTAAACCCATGGACAGGCAGGTCACTGGGCATGGCCAGGAAGCACCTTGAAAGTTAAGGAAAAGTCCTCAAAATCCTTCTGGTGTTACCTTTCTGTCCCTTTTCCTGGCCACAGATCCATCAGAATCCCTCATCTCTAGAAAAAGCCCTGGGAAAGGAAGAAGTTGAGGATCAAGGAGCAACCCCAGCTGGTGCTCAGGAGTGCAGGTGCATCGCTGCACTCTGAGTGTTTTATAACTTCTTCCCGAGCCCTGCTCCCCATAATCAGATTATGAAACCTTCAGCTGAAGTTAATGCAAACAAACAGATCATGCGGAGAGCCATAAAAATAAAATATCATAATAAAACCCCTAAATCGAGAGCATCTCCTGTAAACAGAGCGCTGTAAACACAGTAATGTGTCTCTCTGCAACGATATTTGGTGAGCTATGGAAGAGCCCCAAGAGATGGCAGGAAAACACAGCTGTTCTCTCCTTGCAGGAGGTGAGGGATGGCTGCAGGGTCAGCACAGGCTCTACTGCACTCCTGCAGTGGGAACAGGGATCCCCCCAGATGGGTGAGGCTGGAGGGAGCCCAGAGGGTCCCTGGTGTCCCCTGGTGCCCCAGCAGGGCCATGCCAGAGCTCAGGGCACAGCAGGGTGTGCTCACAGCTCTGCCATGGCCCCAGGGAGGAGCCCCCAGAGCCTCTCTGGGCTCTGCTCAGGGCTGGGCACTGCCCAGGGCAGCAGCTCTGCCTCCTGGCCAGGGGCAGCTCCTGGGCTCAGGCCCTGCCCGTGCCTCTGGGGCCATTGCTGGGCCTGGGGCAGAGCCTGGGGCTGCTCTGAGCCCTGCACACAGGGACAGACTGGGGGACACACGGACACACAGACAGGGACAGACTGGGGGACACACAGACACACTGACAGGGACAGACTGGGGGACACACGGACAGACAGGGACAGACTGGGGGACGCAGGGACACACAGACAGGGACAGACTGGGGGACACACGGACACACAGACAGGGACACAGGGACAGACTGGGGGACACAGGGACAGACTGGGACAGACACACAGGGACAGATAGACAGGGACAGACTGGGACACCCAGGGACAGACAGGAACACTCAGGGACACAGAGGGGGACACAGGGACAGACAGGGACAGACAGACAGGGACACACAGGGACAGACAGGGACGATCTGGGATTTGGGAAAGGAGGCTCTTTAGGCTGAGGAGCTGCAATGGAGGCACTAAATGGTCCTTTCCAAGCAACTTTGCCATGCTTCCACATCTGTCCCATCGTGAGCAGGGACAGCTTGGGAAAGCTGAGATAAAATCAGGGAGAAAATGTTCTGTGTAGGAATCCTCCTGTCCAGGAGGCCCAGGAGGATCCATGGGCCATGGGTGTGGAAAACCAGGGGGCCAATCCAAGGGGAATTTTGGCTCTTGGCTAGGAAAAGGCCTTTGCTAAGGAAATACACCAGTGCTATGTTTTCCGGGGGAAAAATCATCTTGGAATTCAGGTGCTTCTGATGGGCAGCAAAAACCTGCTCCAACCCTGTGCAAGTGAATTCCTTGGAAATTCCACCCATAAATCCCACATTTGGGCTGTGCTGGTGAAGCCAAAGGGTTCCTGGCACTGGGAAAAAGAGCTCAGGAGAATCCCAGAAGGCTCTGGCTGTGAGGCCAAAGGGTTCCTGGCACTGGGAGGTGGAGCCCAGGAGAATCCCAGAGGCTGTGGAGCTGATGAGGGCAGAAGTTGCTCTGACCCTCAGCCCTCCCCTGTGACAGACTCAGTTCCCCCTGGAATGGCAGATCCAAGCACAGAGATCCAATCAGGAGGGATTTTCCCCCCCTTTTGCTTTACTGGGACAACTCCCTGACACCAGGTGTTGTCTCTGGGAATAGAGGAAAGCTGCTGTGCATTCCTGGGGACTCACAGGTATTTCTCCACAGTTTTGTCTGCTGAGCACACCTGGAGCAGCCGAGTCCCTCAGACTGTGCCCTGCTCCTGCTCTCACCCTGGGGTACCTGTTGCTGGTTCCCTGACTTCTGGGCCTCAGCTTGGGCCCTCCCCAGGGGCTCCCCTGTCAGGGGAGACCCTCCTGGAGTGCTCTTGTGTCAGGAAAGAGACACCCACTGGATTTTTCGGTCTTTAGGTTCTTGTTTATTGTTATCTTATCTAGAGTTTTGCATGCTGTCCACACCAGGCTCAATGTACTGGAAAAGCAGCCCAAAATGGCCAACAATCTCTTGTTCCAAGGTCTTTTAAAGCTAAACTATCCAATTAAGAGCTGACACCTAGATTATTTCCCTTTTAACCCAAATGTTCCAGATTGCAATGCAAGGTGTTTTCCATTCCCATCTGTATGGCAGATTATCTTTTGTCAAGTGGGCAGTTTGCCTTATCTCTCTCTCTGAGTGACCACATTCACACCTCCCTGGGAGGGGACATCTGCTGATAACAGCCATTGAATGTCCCTGCATGGCTGATAAGAACTACAGCATCCCATTGGGAGATGTGAGCCCAGAGGGAGGAGCCAAGCATTCCTACCCGGATATAATCCAGAGGTTCTGAGAGACCAGCACGGCTTCTGCACGAGATTGCCCAGAGGAACAGCAGCTGCCTCTCCTTCCCCTGGATCTTCAGAGGCAGAATCCATCCTTCTCTACAGGATCCCTGCTCCAGCAGAGCCAGCCCTGGCACTGCAGGAGGGCTGAGCCACAATTCCAATGGGACTGTGCCAACAGCCTGACCCACAGGGTGTCAGGCTGGGTTCTGACTCTGGCAGTGTTGTTCTAGTGCACTGCATTGTTTATTTTATCCTTTTATTTTTTCTTTTCCCTATTAAAGAACTGTTATTTCCTGCTCCCATATTTTTACCTGAGAGCCCCTTAATTTAAAATTTACAGCAATTCAGAGGGGTGGGGAGGGTTTGCATTCTCCATTTCAGGGGAGGCTCCTGCCTTCCTTAGCAGACACCTGTCTTTCCAAACCAAGACACCCAATAACTGATCCCAAAGAGCCCCCAATGCAGACTTTTCCACCCAATTACAAAATGCCACCCAAACCCATGGAGAAGGAGGAAGAAGAAGCATGAAGAAGAAACCCAGGATGACACCCTGTGGCCTCCATCTTGCTTCCATCCACAACATACTAAAAATCCCAAAACCTCAATTTCCCACCTAAGTGATACACCCACACTGCTCTCTACAATCTACTTCACATTTTTGTGGATTCCAGTCTATTCTGGAGTTTAGGAAACTTTCTCCATGAATGAGGGTAAAAGTCAGTGCAGACAGAGAAATATTCCTGGTGCCCTGGGTTTCCACAGGTGCTGACCTTGATGTGTCACATCCCTATGGGAAATGCTATCAAAAATGACCTCCAGCTGCTCCTGGCGGCATTGTGGCAATGATGCCACACCTGGCAGGTGACAAAGGTGGCAGGGACACCCAGCCATGCCAGCACTTCACAATGTGTGTCCTTTAGGGGGTGACACTGGTGTCACAAACACTGGTGTGCAGGGACTCAAAGAGCTCCTGGAGACAATTTGTGGTTGAAAAAAACCAAAAAGGTTCTCTGTTCTGAAATGTGAAATCCTGGGAATTCTCACCAAAAATTGGGCAAACATCTCTTCCCTGCAGCCTCGTGGGTGTCTTCTGTGTACTCCTCACTCACTCCCAGCTTTAGAGGCTTTGGGAGCACTTCTGTCACCATTCTGCTCCAGAATTGTCCCCTTGAGGGGGCTGGACACAGAGAGTGGCACTCAGAGAGTGGCAGCACTTCCAGAGCCCTGGGAGGGGACTCTCCATCCCTGGGAATGCCCAGGACAGGGCTTGCAGCAGCCTGGGGTAGTGGAAGGTGTCCCTGCCCGTGGAATGAGATGGGATTTAAGGTCCCTTCCAGCCCAAATGAGGAATTTTATGATCCCATGATTTAGTGCCTCCCAGCTCAGCAGAATTTCCCCATCTCTGTAAGAGCAGAGCTGAAATCTTCAGCTAAAGGGCAGCTCCTGTGTCCTACACCAGGGAATCATTTCCATCATGCTCCCAAGGAAAAATGGCTCAGGACTGCTCCTTCCCTTCCCTTCTCTATTCCCTGAGGAGCTCTGTTCTGTGAGGAACCTTGAAATGATTGGCTACTGCCAAGCCTTTAGCAGAAAAATGGGACTTTTCTAATCAAGACCCAGCAATTATGCAAATTGCAGAGACAAAATGCTGATAAGAACAACAAAAATAATTCTGCCAATAATTATCACATTGAGCTTTGCTGCTTCGTATTAAAATCTTCCACTTTTCCAAAGAAATTGCTGTTTGGACACATGAAAAAATTAAAATATTGCTTGTAAACTGTACCTGAAAAATATTTCATGACCCCTGGGTATCTCTTCAGTGTCTGTAAGACCCAGAGAAGGAGTTGTAGGAGTTTGTAGCAGCAAAATCATTGCAAGACATGAAGAGGGAACAGAAATAATTGAGGTCTGGAGGGGCTGAATGCAGAAATGATTAAAAGAGATACTTATGGATAACGACTCGAGATGGAATATAATCACTTTCTTGGAGGGCATGGAGAACAAAAAGATGGGATTTGTTTAGCTTTGCACATTGGGGCATAATTAGAAGTAATAGGATTAAATTTCTGCATGGAAAATAATCTGATTATCAGGAATCACTTGGAAATTAACTGTGGTCTGCAAAGGGTTAATTTGGGCTTCAGGCTCCATCCTCCTCCTCCCTCCAGGCACATTCCTGGCTGGGCCACTTCCAGCAGCTCCTTCTGTGGGTCATTCCCCTGGGAGGAGCTGCTCCAAGCTCCCTCTTTGGAAGTGTAGCTTAAATTAATCTTTTTTGATAGGAATTTATTTTTTTCCCAGAATTTTAATAATTTAATTTTCTCAGGGAAAGTGAAGCTTGTTGGGATTCCTGCTCCTCAGTTTTCAGGGCCCAAAACTTCCTCAGAAAGGGCTGTCCCAGGAAAAGGAGAGGCTCAAAGCTCACTCAGGGGAACCAGGGCAGAATCTGGGGAGGGGGGGGAGAATTCCCTGAGATAAATCCCTGACTCATGGACAGGTTTCCATGAGCAGGTGGATCCGAGCTGTTTCTCCTCCTGGAAGACCTTGTGGAAGAGGAAAGGCGCAGTGAAGTGAAATGTAATGGTCTCATTAAAGTGCTGAGTGATTTTTATTCACCTCAGAATGATGTTCTTCCTGAAAGACACGATTATTTCCAGGACCTCAGGCAACTCCAGATGAAGAGATGTCTGAATCCATAATAAGCTGGGAAGGCTTTTCTTCCAAGCACTCTGACAGCAGAGCAAGAGCTCAAGGTTTGGGGTGCTTTAGTCAAGGAAAATGCACCAAATGCAGCCAAAAAGAGGGAAAAGTGGATATTGGTATCAGGTTTTTTAGGGTGGATCCATGAAAAGGGTGGTCAGGCACTGGCACAGCTGCTCAGGGCACTGGTGGAGTCACCAAAGCCACGGGATGTGGCACTTGGGGCATGGGGCAGTGGTGGCCTGGGCACTTTGAGGTTTGATGATTTTGGAGGGCTTTTCCAACCTGAACAGTCTGGGGACTCCAGGAGCAGCCAGGTGCATCCTGCAGCTCCCAGGGAGGGTCACTGGGCTGCACCAGGCTCTTCTGGGGCTGGTAGGGGGAGGAGGAAGAGGGGAAGAAGGAAAAGGAGGAGGAGGAGGAGGAGGAGGAGGAGGAGGAGGAGGAGGAGGAGGAGGAGGAGGAGGAGGAGGAGGAGGAGGAGGAGGAGGAGGAGGAGGAGGAGGAGGAGGAGGAGGAGGAGGAGGAGGAGGAGGAGGAGGAGGAGGAGGAGGAGGAGGAGGAGGAGGAGGAGGAGGAGGAGGAGGAGGAGGAGGAGGAGGAGGAGGAGGAGGAGGAGGAGGAGGAGGAGGAGGAGGAGGAGGAGGAGGAGGAGGAGGAGGAGGAGGAGGAGGAGGAGGAGGAGGAGGAGGAGGAGGAGGAGGAGGAGGAGGAGGAGGAGGAGGAGGAAGAAGAAAATTGAGGAGGAGAAGGGAAAAGGGGAAGAGAGGGATGGTTTGATCCCAGGATCTCTCCCTGTTCCCACACTGGGATTCCCCAGCTCACACCTCTGCCCCTGTGATCCTGGCAGGGCTCAGAAGCCCCTGGGGTGGGGATGGACAGGAGGAATTCTGCTCCTGAGGAGCTGAACCCAAACCCCTGAGGGTCCAGGACTGTGGGCACAGCACCATTTCCCTGGATCCCTGGGGCATTCCTTACCTTGGGACCTGCCTCCCACCGGGATCACCAAACCTTCCTTGCCCCAGAGCCCTACCACCCTCCTGAGCAGATCCAAGGGCATTCCCTGCCTGCCTGGAGCTGTAAAACTGCAGCTTTACTGCAGCAGCTGCTCCTTTACAGCCCCTGCTAAATCCTGGGCTGCTCCCAAACCACTCCTGGGCAAAGCCTTTCCTTAGGGGATGGGAAAAACCACCCAAGGTCGTCTGTCTGCTGCAATCACAGCAGCTCTGTCCTGCTCCTGATGAGGCAGGCTCAGCTCTGGAATCACTCTGGACAAGGCATTTTCCTCTGGATTTGGATCACTGCATTTCCTCCAACCTTCCCTGGTATTTTCCAGCCTTTTGGAAGCTCAGGGCTGGATCTGTGAGGCCCCAGCTCTCCCTGGGGAAGGGGAGATGCACAGGAGCTGTTGGGACACTTGTGTGGCAACAAGAACATAATAAATTAATAAAAATGGCACTAACGAGCAGCATAATTGGAATTTTTGGGTATTTTGAGCTCCTGGATTTCAACAGAAAATGTGAAGCTAAATAAGGAAGTCTGCAGAGGAATATTTTGATATTCAGGAATAAGCAGGTCCCAGTGTTTGGTGCTCAGAGCCAGATGTGACTCCAGCCCTACTGTAAGGAACAAACAACAATAGTAAAAGGTCTGGAAAGGTAAATAAATTAATTTTTCCATGACAAGAAGGTTTCTTCCCTACAGTCTGTGAATCCCCAGAGCTGCCCCTCCTGTGGAAACCACATTGGAATTTTAGCATCGTAAATGATGTCTCACTAAGACACAATTATTGTTGTTTTTTCTCAATTTCAAGTGCTCCTCCACGCTGAGGGGGTCCCATATTTTATGGAATCACTGTCCCAGAGTATGGATTTTGTTTGCTTGGAGCAATAAGAGAAAACAAACAGTGGGGTTTGCCTTCTCCTGTGGGGATTCATTTTTAACTCCTCGCACCATATTGGGAATGTTCTGTTGAGTGTTATCACTAATGGGTTTTGATCTATTGTTTCACCTTTTATTTTATTTCAGAACAATCTTTTTTTTTTTTTTTGATATTTTGGAGGTTCTCCAGGCATTTTCCTGGGGTGAATCACATCCCTGTGCAACTCTGGGTGAAGAACCATCATGAGAATTTGATATTTAGTATTTAGTCATTGTCCCACTAAGGAGAAAACCTTCATTATGACCCAAAATTCATATTTTTATATAGTAGGATGGAAATTGCACTTCCAGTCTTTTTTTTTTTTTTTTTGTAACACTGGGTGAGGTTTAGGAACAATTTTAAATCCCTTTCTAATATAATTGGCTTTTTTTATCACCTGTGTCCTGTCCCCAGAGTGACACCAAAATTCAGGGAGAGATTATAAATGGAATTTTATTTTTATACACAGAGTGCCACCAGTGAGCAGAGAAACTCACACACTGAAATTCTGGGGCTTGTAGGGCCACTTCTCCCAGGAGTTCCACCCCAAAACCATGGCCAGCTCCTGAAGAAAATCCAAATTTCCCACATTTTCCACCACCCAGAACAAATCCCTGTGAACCAAAGCTGCTGGCTGAATTCCACTCCGGAGCGTGGCTCTTCCATCCTGAACATTTGCTCATCCATAAAACCCAAATCAACAACAACAACAACAACAACAAAAACTAAGGATGGGGCCAAATCAATGTAAGAGTGCCATCTGGTGACATCTGCCATGGACCAGCCACAGCTTCTTCTGTAGTGCAGCGGGAAAAACAGGGAGAAGAGAGGTCACTCTACAGAGTTTCCCCAAAAGGATCCATTTTCCCAACAAAAACGGGCAACAAAACAGGAGACTTCAACTTGGTGGCTGAGAGCTAAAATGTTCAAACCCAGGTGCAAAGTGGCTGTTTAATATTCATATCCATGCAAATGGACTCATTGTCTTTGCAAATGGTTAGTTAGGAATGTTGGGCATGGGGTTGGGATAATTTGGGATGTTGGACATGGGGCTGGGAGAACTGTACCCACAGACCTGCCCTGCTGGGTTGGAGCAGGCTGAAAAGCTGGGACTGGGTCCTCCCTTGATGTATTTAAATATTAAGATCTCATGTTTATGCAAATTCCTGCCACGCTTCAATGTTTGGAATCACAACGGTGACAACTTGAGCACAACCTGATGTCAGGTGTGACATGGAGTGGCTCTTCCTCTCCAAAAGAGGTTAATTCCTATCATCCATTGTGTCTTGGTTTGGAAAGACAGGAGTCTGCTAAGGAAGGCAGGAGCCTCCCCTGAGATGGAGAATGCAAACCCTCCCCACCCCTCTGAATTGCTGTAAATTTTAAATTAAGGGGCTCTCAGGCAAAAATATGGGAGCAAGAAATAACAGTTCTTTATTAGGGAAGGAAAAAAATAAAAGGATAAAATAAACAATGCAGTGCACTAGAACAACACTGCCAGAGTCAGAACCCAGCCTGACACCCTGTGGGTCAGGCTGTTGGCACAGTCCCATTGGAATTGTGGCTCAGCCCTCCTGCAGTGCCAGGGGTGGCTCTGCTGGAGCAGGGATCCTGTAGAGAAGGATGGATTCTGCCTCTGAAGATCCAGGGGAAGGAGAGGCAGCTGCTGTTCCTCTGGGCAATCCCGTGCAGAAGCCGTGCTGGTGTTCCAGAATCTCCAGATTATATCCAGGTAGGAATGCTTGGCTCCTCCCTCTGGGCTCACATCTCCCAATGGGATGCTGTAGTTCTTATCAGCCATGCAGGGACATTCAATGGCTGTTATCAGCAGTGTCCCCTCCCGAGGGAGGAGTGATTGTGGTCACTAAAAGGCAAACTGCCCACTTGACAAAGATAATCTGCCATACAGATGGGAATGGAAAACATCTTGCAGTGCAATCTTCAACATATGGAATCTGGTTTTCTCCTGGGAATCTGCTCTTCCTACAAAGCAGAAACCCACGATGAGTTCCAGGGAGAGGCTGCTTGCAGTTGTCTGTTTTTCGTGGATATTTCCACATGGTCTCCCCCTGTAGGAACACACAAGACCTTTTTTATTTTTAAAGACTTTGAGAGGGTTTTTGGCTCTGCTTTGGGTTTGAGAGCCCCAGGAGCCATTCTGCCTGCTAAAAATAAGGATCAATACGTTTAGGGATAAAAAATAACCCCCTCCAAGAAATCTGGGAAAAACACACCAATGAATGACTTTTGTGGGTATTGGTTGCATATTCCTGCTATTCCAGGAAGATCCACAGGAGCCCACATTGTGGTGCTCCCTGGGTAGGTTTGGGTGTTTGGCACTACCCAAACCAATCTCCAGCGTGGGTGGGAGTGATTCAGGGATCATTCCCAAGATGATTTTTAGGGTTCAGGAGGGCTGGAGATTTGTTGGAAAGGGCAGAGCTGTCCCACAGCAGCTCTGAGGTTGGGTTTGGGCTGGGACAGCTGCAGGGCAGGGGAGAGGCTCTGCTGGGAGCCCAACTCAGGTTGTTGCCTCTCTGTTTAAATAATGTGGGATTTGGGGCAGGTCCAAACCCAAGCTATCCCAACCCCTAAAGGACAGGGGCATTAAAAGTGCCACAGGAACAGCCTACAGTCACGGGCCTGTCCATGAATAAAAGGAGAACCTTAATCAAACTGGAAATGGTCCTGGGGCAGACCTAGGAGCAAATTCCAGTGTCCCTGAAGTGTCCCCCAGGTGTGGCTGTGCCAGAGCAGAGCTCCCATTCCCAAATGAGAGAGAAGGTGCCAGCAGAGGACAAAACTCACCTGAAATGAGCTGCTCTGGGAATGTGCTTCACTCAATCCATGGAGCAGGAGATAGTGACCAACCTCTGCCTTCTCCTGCACACTCAGGGACAGGCTGGGCCTCCCGCTCCCAGCACTGCCCAATTCAAAGGCATTGATGGAAAATCCCATTTTATCAGGGTCCTGCCAGGTTTTGAATCAACTCAGCAGTTCTGGGAGTTGAAGTCAACTCTGCCAGTCCCTAAAAGTCCTCTCAGATGGCTGCTCCTCCCTGAGCTGAAAGTTCCAGCAGGGTCCTGTAACCATCCCCCCTCTGCCAGGCACTCATGGACCTGGGACAGTCTCAGGTTTGCTCTTCCCAGCCATGGAACAACAATTCTTAACAAGAATTCCATCAGACATCAGTTTTCCACTGGAAGGAGCCTCATCTTCCAGCCAGGGATGGAGACATGGGGTACTTCTGCTGCAGGAGAGCTCCATTCCCAGGGATTTGCGTGACTTCATCCCAAACCAACCCATTGTCCCCTTCCAGCATCACCTCCTGTTCCTCACAGAACCCTGACAGGGATCCTGGCTCTTGCTCCTGGCCACTTTCCTCAGGACTAACACAGCCTTTCCACCCCAAAGTTTTGTTAAAGATGATCCCATGATCTCCCAGCTCAGATGGATTCCTGTCATTACAGGGAATTTGGGAGATGGAAATGGGCAAAATATGTCCTCAATTTAAGTCCATCATTTTCTCCTCCTGGAATTGCTCAGCTGGAATAAATATCATTACCCAGACCTGGGAGAGTGTCTGAGGGAGGATTTTGCAGCACAGACCTGGAGTGGAAGAAATGCAGCTAAAAATCCTCCCTGTCTGACAGGAACTGGGGAAAATGGAAGCAGAATCCCCAGAGGTGCAGTGGAGACCCTGAAGAGCTGAAAGTTGACCTTTTTTCCTTTCTGTTCAAGAAGAAATTTCATGGTTGGCCTGAAAAATGGCACCAACAAAAGAAGAAAATGGTTTACTTTGTGGGAGAAAGAACAAAACAGTGCCAGCACAACCAACCCCCCCTAAAAATAGTTCCACATTAACCTGAATGTAAATATTTTTTCAGGTTCATTTGGTTGTACTTGGCCAGCAAAGTGTAAAGACACAACAACATTTTTCCTGCTTTTTATATAGGATTTTATATAAGAATGGGGAGGGAGTGAACAACTTGGTCACAAAATTAGGGTGCAGAGAGGAAGGAAAGAATCCCTCTGGTAGGATTCTGATGAAGTTGTGTAAAAGGATTGCAGAGGACAGCAGAACCATGGACAGCAAGGACTGGAGAGGGGAGAGAAGAAACAGGGACTCAATGCTGGATTTGGAACAGAATTGTTGAGCAAGGCTGGGCTTGCAGAGGGAATCTCCTGACCTGGAAGGGACCCACAGGGATCATCCAGGCCCAGACCCCCAACAATCCCACCCTGTCCATCCCTGGCAGTGCTGCCCAAAGGCTCCTGGAGCTCTGGCAGCCTCGGGGCTGTGCCCATTCCCTGGGCAGCCTGGGCAGTGCCAGCACCCTCTGGGGGAAGAACCTTGCCCTGATCTCAGCCTGAGCTGCCCTGGCCCAGCCCCAGCCATGCCCTGGGTGCTGTCCCTGTCCCAGAGCAGAGATTGGAGCTGTCCTTGGGAGGAGCTGCAGCCCCTGGTGAGCTCTGAGCTCAGTGTCCTCTGCTCCAGCTGAACATTCCAAGTACCCTCACCTGTCACAGACATCTTTTATGGAAAATCCTTTCCTTAGGATTTTTCCTCCTGAGAAGCTGAGAGGCCTGAGGAACAAAATGTAACCAATGGTTATCTGCTGCTGTGGAATGCAACAGGTGCATCTGGGATTGGCCCATGTTGGTTGTCTCTATTTAATGGCCAATCACAGTGAGCTGGCTCAGACTCTCTGTCCAAGACACAAGCTTTTGTTATCACTCTTTCTATTCTATTCTTAGCCAGCCTTCTGATGAAATCCTTTCTTCTATTCTTTTAGTATAGTTTTAATATAATATATATCATAAAATAATCAATCACCTTCTGAAACATGGAGTCAGATCCTCGTCTCTTCCATCAACCTGAGACCCCTGTGAACACCATCACACTCACCCTCCAGATCCTTCCCCACCTTTGTGTCCCTCCTAGGATGCTCCCTAATGCCTTTACATCCTTCTTCTGCCTCAAACTGCCCCCAAGGATGGGAGATGAGGGTGCAGTGAGCATTCAAACACGGATGGGGAATGAGAAGGGCACATGGAGTTGTGGCAGGGGAAGGTTTGGGAAGAGCTGAGATGAAAGGAGAGGTGACCCCAGCAGAGTGTGCAGGGAAAAATGTCACAGCCTGTTTGTGTCTGCAGAGCAGGGAGGGGGCAGGGGAGAGAGGAGAGAGGAGATAGGAGCCCTTGGCATTTGTATTACAGGAAAGGGTCAGCAGGAACCAGCTGGAAATGCAGCGTCTCCACAGCATCCCTGATTTCCAATCACCAGCAGAGCTGTGAAATTCCAGCTCCTACATTCTCCTTGTGAAGGTTTTGGTCTCCTCCAAAGACAGGGACAGGGAGGTCAAGGGTGCAGGAGGCACTTTGTGAGCAATGTTCTCTCAATAATAATGGCTTTAACCTGGCTTAGGAGATTGTTTGTGTGAGCTCATTGTGATGGGCACTGGGTGACCTCAGCCTGAGAGCTTTTGGGAGAGCAGCTCCCAAAGATAAAGCACAACCTTTCTGGCACTGGAATGTTCAGGACCCTTGGGATTTGATCTTTAACAGATTTCCTGCATTTTACATTTACTGCATCAACCAACTCAGTGCCACTCAATATTTGTTGGTCTGCAGCAAGTTTGCTCCCAGGAAGAAGGGAGGATTTAGTTTGAAACACAGGGAGAAAGTCTGGGAAAAATAGTTTTGTGGCATAATCTTCCCTTGGAATTGGCTGTAACTGCTTCCAGCCATACACATCCACCTGATCCCATCATTTTTCATCATGGATTGTGAGAGGGAGATGTGCACTTGGAGGGCTGGGAACTTCCTTTTTTATTGTAATAAGTTCCTCCGAAGTGTCTCAAGAACTTGTCCATAAACGTGATGGATTTCCTGGGAGAGTGTCTGCTGCGCTGAAAATCATCCCCAGCTTGGGGAGGTCTTGCTAATTCCTCTTGGAGCAGATGTGGTGGAGTCTGCAGGCCTGGCTGTACATCACTGCTCTGGGGACTTTTGGCAGAGCTGGGAGCTTGATGAGGCATGTAAATGGACTTTTTGCAAGATCCCATTTTCATCCATCACTCTGGAATAGGGACGTGCTAGAAAAGCACTCCCTGGGAGGGGGGAGCTGCTGTTGGATCTGTCCTGGATTGGGATAAGGGAGGTCTTTGGGCCAGGGGCTGGCTGGGCTCTCATTCCAGGCTGGGAGCACAGCACCCCAGCTCTGGAAGGTCAGAATTCAAATTCTCAATGCCAATATTGGTCTGACAACTCACACTGCCCACACAACATGACATGGTCCAAGGCTGGGGAAAAACACAAGGAATAACGCCAGGACTGGTCAGGAATTTAAAAAGACAGGACCTTCCCAGGGGGCTCAGAAAGGGTGACCAAGGGTCTCAATGGCTCATGGAGGGAATGGCTCTGTCCCCATTTGGGCACTAAAGTCACAGCTCTCTCTACATAAAACTCACTTGGATTCCTGCACATAAAAACAAAGGAGATTTATCCCTGTCTCAGCCAGCTCAGACAAGGTCAGGCCTAGAGGAGCTTGGTTTTTCCATGGATTTTAAACTGAGCCTCAGGGAACTGCTTCAAACCCTCTGCCTGCTCTTAATCCTGTGATGGGCTGGGCAGGATCCACCCAGGATCTTCAGGAATGTCACAGCACAGCAAAGGCTCCTTTGCCTCCTGCCTGGACCATCAGGGACAGTCCCTGAGCATCTCCCAGTCCCCTCTGCTCTGCTCCCTGTCCAGCTGAGGGGGGCAGGAGCCTGGAGACCCCCCTGGGGTGGGGATCCCAAAGGGGTCAGGGACAGATCCCAAAGGGGTCAGGGACAGATCCCAGCTCCCAGTTCATGGCTGGAACAGACTCCCCTTGTGTGGGGATCCCAAAGGGGTCATGGACAGATCCCAAAGGGATCAGGGACAGATCCCAGCTCCCAGCTCATCCCTGGAGCAGGAGCCTCACCCTGGCACCAGGGGCTGAGAAATTGTCACCCTGAGCCAGCCCTGCCACAGCTGTGATTTACAAACCCCTGCATCCCCTCCTGTCCCACAATCACTGCTGGGCTTTCATTCCTTCAGTTCCTCTGGGGAGGGCCCAGAGCTCCCACAGGAGAGCAAAGCAGGAGGAGCTGAAGCCCCAACCTTTGGTGTGGGTGTCACACTCCAGCCCTGCTGAGGGCAAAAGGGAACAGGCAGCACAGATGGAGCCAAAAATACCCTGGGACTGTAATTAATGTTTTGACAGCCTGATAGTGCAAATGATCTGATAATTACAGACCAGCCTCATTAATAGATGGGTCAGAATCCTTGTGTATAAACATCCCTCTGTGTGAGTTTCCAGTTCCAAATGCTGTGACAGCAGCAGTGTCTGGGATCCTTCCTTGGAATGACTCTGGTATCCAGTTTTGGGTATTTTAATACACCTCTTCTGTGTCCTCATCATTCCATACCAGCTGAAATTCCCAAGCTGCAGCACAGCCCCACTCAGCATTAAGGACTCTGCTCCCTTGTGCCCAAATACCTGGACTGGGGTTCAGTTTCCTGGGATGTGACATTTCCAGGAGTTCTGCAAAACTCCCTTTGACCTCTCAAGAACTGTTACAACTGAACCCTCCTGCATCCAGCAGCCCCTGGGATCTGCCCTGTTGTCACATCTGAATATTTTCAGCTCTTTTTAGGACTTTAGGAAGGGCACAAGGATAGACCCAGAATCAACATTTGGGAAAATGAATCCTCACCAAAGCAAAGGAGCTCATTAAGAATTTGCAGGTGCATTTTCAGCTCATCAGGTGGACCATGACCTCTCCTTACACCTGGAATTAGTGCTTGGAAGAGTTGCTTTTCTATATTCAAGGCAAGTTCCTTTGACACCCGCCCTGTTTTAGAGCAAACTTGGGTCTTCTCTTTTATTCTGTGAAACCTGACAAACTTGGAGTGAGCAAGGTAAAAAAAATTAAGGCTGAATGTTCTGGAAAAATTGTGATTTGTGTGCCAGGCACCTGGAAGGAGGTGTTGATTTTTTTAGGTGAGGGTTTCACTGCCAACCTGCTCAGTCAGAGCTCTGTGACCAAACACGGGGAGCACCTGAGGGGATGGGAGGATCAAATGAGAAGCTAAAAATTCACCTGAATTGAACCAGTGCAGTCAGGGTTCCACATCCTGGGCAGCCTAGAGGGCGTGGGATCACCTGCCGGGTGGAGTTTGTGCTCTGGAACACCTCACACTGCAAGGATTGGTGTTGGCAAGGAATCAATTTTATAAAATACCCTCTCTGGACAGGCCCTGGATGGAGCCATGAGGATTGGAGCTCTCCTGGCTGAGAGCTCCTTTCGCCTGAGCAGGTCCTGAGGGCACCAAGAGCCTCCAACCCTCCCTGGGGCTTGGCTGTCATTGTCAGGGTGGGATGGGACATCAGAGGAGCCCTTGAAGGGTTGCCCTCACTGTCAGGATGGGATGGGACTTTGGAGAAGGCCTCCAAGGGTTGTCCTCACTGTCAGGGTGGGATGGGACATCAGAGGAGCCCTCCAAGGGTTGCCCTCACTGTCAGGGTGGGATGGGACATTGGAAGAGCCCTCCAAGGGTTGCCCTCACTGTCAGGGTGGAATGGGACCTTGGTGGAGCTCTCCAAGGGTTGCCCTCACTGTCAGGGTGGGATGGGACATTGGTGGAGCTCTCCAAGGGTTGCCCTCACTGTCAGGGTGGGATGGAACCTTGGTGGAGCCCTCCAAGGGTTGCCCTCACTGCTGCTGCTCCAGGCCCTCCTGTGCTCACTGCCCTGACCTTGTCCTGCTCATTTCCTGCCCTGACCATGGATTTGTGCCTCCCAGGGAAAGCCTGAGGCTGAGCCAGGATCTTGGCCAGGCAAATTTCACACAGAGGATTCCTGGATATGTCACTGCAGAATTTTTTGGCCGTTTTGGGCTTTTGGGTGATCCTGGTTAGTGTCACTGGGCCTGCTCTGCTGGCTCAGGTGAGGACACTGCCTCCCCCTACCTCCACACCTTTATCTCCTGGATCCCTGGGAAGATTTAAAACTGTTTTCTTGGAGCTCCTCTGTTCCCAGGCTCAGTTGTGCCCTGATTAAATAGCTGCAAGCAGTTCCATAAGCAAACCCCAGCCCACTGCTGAAAACTTACATCCAGTCTGTCCCATTTACAGCATGGAACGGGGCCAGGATCAATGTTCTTCCCATAAAAAGAGACAGATTTAAGGGATAACAGGAGTGGGCCTGGCTCCATTCAGGGAGGGAAGAAGGAGTGGGGAATATGTGATTTATTGTGACCCTTCAGGAGCTTGGAAATCAGCCCCAAAGCTCTGGAAGGAAGCAGTTTTCTGGGAATCATGAGTCCCAGGTGAAAGGTTTAAATCCAGGCTGGCAGGAGGGTGCAATGGGGCAGTGACTGCTGGAAGAGTCAGGTGTGGGATTTAGGGAGGAAAATGCAGCACTCCAGTTTGATCCACTGCTCTAGGCTCTCCAGCTGATGCAATTTGTTGTATCAGCATCCCTGGAGGGGTTCAACAGCCCTGATGTGGCACTTGGGGACGTTGTGGTGGCCTTGGCAGTGCTGGGGAACCCTTTGACTCTTAAAGGTCTTTGCCAACTTAAACAATTCCATGATTCCATGGTGGGGGAAGGAGGCAGGAGCCAAACTGGGCTCTTCAAGGTGGGGAAAGGGGTAGAAATTCCTTGGTTGTGATAAGAGCCAGTGAAGTATTTGCATGAGTGGGAGCAGTGATGTGAGTGCCTGCATCCACATTTATCCATAGGGATGGAGAGAGGGAGGAGTTACAGCCCTGGATTAGAGCCAGGCAGGATGCTGGGGTCTCTGTTTGCCTGGGGTGGATGAAAACAGCCCAGTTTTCCTGCTGTGCTGCTGGATGGGGCAGATCCAATGCCTGGAATCTCCAGGAATCTCCAAATTGGAGCTCCCTGGGACAAAAACAGACGAGGAATGTTTTTGGGGAGGAGATGGTCCAGAAATAGCTGAGCTCTGCCTCAGTCCTGCTCCTGGGAAGCTGCACAGCTGGAAACACAGCTGGCTGAAGAGCTCCCTGGGGCTGGGAGTGAGGGAAAGGTGCAGGATCTGTCCTTGGAGCAATCCATCAGCATGGACCAGGCTTCCCTGCAGGGAAGGGATCTGCAGGAGGGAGGTTTAAGGGACCATTAACAGGGCCATGAATCACAGAGAGGGGAACTCCTGCCTTCAGGGGTCAGAGCAGTTTAAGGAGGTCTTGGCTGAGGTTCCAAGGACTCTGGGCTGACATGGAGCTGTTGGAACATCCCATTGAAAGGTCCTGCCCAGATGGGTTCAGGAGCACTCTGGAATAATTGATCTAACACTGAAACTGTTCTTGGAGTGCTCTGGTGGGACCCAGTCACTCCAAACTGGGACAGGGGAGCAAAGCTGCACCTGGGGAACCACCCACAGCCTGTCCCGACCTGGGGCACAGAGGGGCACAGCAGCCACTCCACATATTCCTGCACTTCCCAAAACTTGGGAATTGTCTTTGTGCCATCCAGGGAAAGTCTAAGGCCAGAGCCAGGCCATGCAAATTCCAAAGGGAGGATTCAGGGGACAGTAGAGCAGCCTCTCGTAAGGAGTTTTCCTTGCTGGAGCAATTGCCTCCCAGGTTAAAACCAGATTTCTTATTATTTTTTCCAAAAGAAAGGGAGGTGAGGTTCTGGGAAAGAGAGTTCTTACAGGGTGCACCCTGGAGATGGATGGATGGATGGATGGATGGATGGATGGATGGATGGATGGATGGATGGATGGATGGATGGATGGAGGATGGATGGATGGATGGATGGATGGATGGATGGATGGATGGATGGATGGATGGATGGATGGATGGAGGATGGATGGATGGATGGATGGATGGATGGATGGATGGATGGATGGATGGATGATGGATGGATGGATGGATGATGGATGGATGATGGATGGATGGATGATGGATGGATGGATGATGGATGGATGGATGGATGGATGGATGGATGGATGGATGGATGGATGGATGATGGATGGATGGATGATGGATGGATGGATGGATGGATGGATGGATGGATGGATGGATGGATGGATGGATGGATGGATGGATGGATGGATGATGGATGGATGGATGATGGATGGATGATGGATGGAGGATGGATGGATGGATGATGGATGGAGGATGGATGGATGGATGATGGATGGATGGATGGATGGATGGATGGATGGATGGATGGATGGATGGATGGATGGACGGATGGATGATGGATGGATGGATAGCTCTGCCTCTGTGCAGATTTTACAGCAGGCCTTTTTTTGCCTTTGCCTCTGCAGCAGCTCACACTGGACACACCCAATGCACGAATGATTATTCCACACCAGTGTAGGCACCTGCTCTTCTGAGAGAATGAGCTCCTGAATTCCTTCTCCTCCCAGGGGCAGCATCCCCTTCAGTGTGGATGCTCAAATCCAAAACTCTGGGCACTGTGCCCCCTTGCTTGGCCATACTCAGGTTTTCCCCTCCAGCAGCTCTTTCGATGCCTTTCTCCCTGATTTCCACACTGGCATCATCCTCAACACCAGGACAATAGCCAGTGTTTTTTCTGGGAGCTGTTGCATTGGGTAACAGAATTCTTATGGATTTCCTTGATTTAATAGGTGTCCTGGATTATTTTCCATTCTTACCAGTGGCCACAGCTCAGGTGTGGATCAGGTGCTCACTCAGGTGAGCCAAGTCCCCCCAGCTGCTGCTGGGAGGGGGAGAAGGAAATAAATATCAGCTGCTGAAGTGCTGAGGGAGAGAAATAACCATGGACTGAATCTCCAGAAGAACTGAGGATGGTTCTTGAATACCATGGCAGTGTCCAAGGCCAGGCTGGACATTGGAGCAGCCTGGGTCAGTGGAAGGTGTCCCTGCCCATGGCAGGGGTGGCACTGGATGGGCTTTAAGGCCTCTTCCAATCCAAATCTGTGATTCCATGATGATTCTTTCTCTCCCTAACTCCTAAATGATGACTCAGATGAACTCCAAACATCTGAAGCTATTCCTACCCCCCATTCCTACCTCTGGATTTTGAAATCCCACCACTCAGGGAGGTGCTGCTGCCAAGGGAGTGGCACTGCCAAGGGCAGAGCCTGGGAGGGAATCCAGCCAGGGAATGCTCATGGCTTGGGAACAGGAGACAGACCTGGGGATGAAGGAGCCAGCACCACATCCTGACAGGAAGGGGAGGGAAATAACTCAGGACTGAGGAGTCTTCTCTAATAGAAGATTCTTTTGGCTTCCTTTTATTTTTAAATCAAAGATCTGTCCCCTTCAGTCCCTGGGCTGAGACAACCTCATCAAATCCTGGAGTGGTGCTCCCAGGGAATTGTGGCAGGGAAAATGAAGCCCTGTCCCCCTGCTGGAGCAGCACAGTGGGGCTGACAGTGAACAAGAAATTAATTTGGGATGCTTGTGCTGCTTATTTGCTTGCTTGTCATCCCTGCTATTACTGTAGCTTCCTGATGGGTTCATTTTCCATATTCTTCCCATAATTCACAGGATTTTTTTTCTGTTCTCTTCCCATAAGGTCCTGGTTTCATGTTGTAACTTCCAGCAAGGCAGAAAAAGAAAAGAGCAGGGAGGAATCCCTGGGAGAGGGAGTTTGAAGGTTGTTTGTTGGGAAAAAATCTGAAATTGTGGCCCTTTTATATCTTAAAGGTACAGAAAATACAGGCAAGGAAAAGGAAACTTAAAAGGATTATTTAAAAAAAAATAATCTTGCAATGAATCTGGGATTCTTCTCTCGGAATCTGAGATGGTGCAGACACTTGAGGAGTCTCTTTGGGAAAAATACCATCTCCTTTTATCTCTGCCAAGTGCTGTTATCAATAAAACCAAGAAATCCAAGCTGGGGCTGGAGCTGCTGCTGGGACTGAGCATGTGCAGAGCATCCCAGGAAAGCCTTTTGTTGGGATCTTGCAG
This sequence comes from Molothrus aeneus, assembly GCF_037042795.1. Taxonomy (NCBI): domain Eukaryota; kingdom Metazoa; phylum Chordata; class Aves; order Passeriformes; family Icteridae; genus Molothrus; species Molothrus aeneus. The sequence continues at coordinate 924,825 of NC_089663.1, forward strand.
GAAAATGGTCAGGGAGAGTCGGGAGAGGCAAAACCAGGTTAACAGGGATTAGTACTGACTAAACTATCACAGTTCAAAACACCTCCCAACCCTGAGGCTCTGATGGTCCCTGCTTTCCTGTCTGAATTGCTGCTTTTCCAGGGTTGTGCCCACTCAGCTGAAGATCTTTGCAGAGATTAAAAAAAAAAAAAAAAAAATGAAAATCAGTTATTGGATATTGGAAAGAGAATTCCCAGGTACATTTCTAGAGGGCTGGGAGACATGGATGGGGCAGAGGGAGGGGGCAGAGCCAAGAGCTAATGAAAAACTGCAACGGAAAAATGTGGATACAAATTCCCTGTGCTCCAAGGGCTGGAGCCCCTCTGCTCTGAGCCAGGCTGGGAGAGCTGGGGGTGCTCACCTGGAGAGGAGAAGGCTCCAGGGACACCTCAGAGCCCCTTGCAGGGCCTAAAGGGGCTCCAGGAGAGCTGCAGAGGGACTGGGGACAAGGGATGGAGGGACAGGACCCAGGGAATGGCTTCCCATTGTATTTGCAGGGAAGCCCTGACAAGGGAAGGAATGATGAATCTGACTCCATGTTCTCAGAAGGCTCATTTATTACTTTATTATACTATATTATATTAAAGAATACTATACTATACTAAAGAATACAGAAAGGACACTTACTGAATGCTACAAAGATAATAATGAAAACTCCTGACTCTTTCCAGAGTCCTGACACAGCTTGGCCCTGATTGGCCAATGAGTGAAAACAACTCCCAGCAGAATCCAATGGAACAATCACCTGTGGGTGAACAATCTCCAAACACATTCCACACCAGCACAACACAGGAGAAGCAAATGAGATCAGAATTGTTTTCCTTTTCCCTGAGGCTTCTCAGCTTCCCAGGAGAAAAATCTTGGGTGAAGAAATTTTTTCAGACAATGTGAATGCTACAGCTTCCCAGTGCCAGAGGGCAGGGATGGATGGGATATTGGGAATTAGGAATTGTTCCCTGGCAGGGTGGGCAGGCCCTGGCACAGGTGCCCAGAGCAGCTGGGGCTGCCCCTGGATCCCTGGCAGTGCCCAAGGCCAGGCTGGACACTGGGGCTGGGAGCAGCCTGGGACAGTGGGAGGTGTCCCTGCCATGGCAGGGGTGGCACTGGATTAGGTCCCTGATTCCATGATTCTGGGACACATTTCCCCTGTGGAAGCAGCAGGTTCATCCTCTCCATTTGCTCTGGATTGATCTCCCCACCCTGGCTCAGATCCCTGCTGGTGAAACAATTCCCTCCCTCCTTCCCTCTCGGTTTAGTGAATCCTGAATGAACAGCAAGTGGCAAAGGCTGAACCTGAACAGGCTCTAAGAATTCCTGGTGCTGCAGCCCCTGCCTGGGCAAGGACTTGCTTTCCATCAATCCCAGTCAATGTCCCTTTCCCTCCCAGCACCTGACCCACATCAATTGGAGCCACTGAGCTCCGATAAAGGTCACATTCCAGGGCTTGCCTGCTTTGATCCAGAAGATTTTGGGAGCAGAGAGCGCTCACTGTGCTCACAGCACAGCTCCCCCATCCAGGATCTTATCCTGAGGTGTGTGGATCCCCGCCCTGCTCTTCCAGGACTGCAAGGAAGCACCAGAGCCATGGAAAATCCAGGGATTTTCTCTTCCAGCTCCAGCCATGTGGACTGGGAGTGAGGAGAATGTGACAATGGTGACAAAACTGTGAGAAACAACTTCTCACTCTGAAAATTTAAAAAGGTTTATTAAACCTTGACAAAAACACAACAAAGGACTACATAAGGAAAAGCTGCAGCACTGGAAGCTGCCCTCATGCACACCACATGGCCAGTTCATCTTCAAGATGGATGCTCAGTGTTTTATACCCCTGGGGCTGCACCAGCCAGCCCTGGCCCCTCCCAGAGTCTGTCAGTCAGCTCTTCTGTGCCATTTATCAGTGCAGACTGCTTTGTACCTGCATTGGAGCTCAGGTGTTGCCATGCTGCACCCCCAAGCACCCCCAAGCTTTTCCATTCCCACCTGCCCCGTGCAAGGGACACCTGTGCAGCTTCTTTGTACCTGTCCTGGACAACAATACAGGGGGAAAGGGAACTGTGGGGAGAACAGAGGACATCTAAACTGCAATAACATAACTGTACATCACTAAAGCCTTTCTTAATATTCACACAATAGTGATCCCTTAATTGTGAGAGCCAATCATCTCATTATCCATCTATAACAAAACTCTTCTATGCCTTGTCCTGGCAAGACTGTGATAAGTCATTCCCTTTCTCCTGAATTCCTTGCACATGGTCATTCCTGAAGGATTTAACCCTAAATTTTTGGATCTCCAAATACCCCATCCTGAACTCATCCTGTTTCCAAATGGAATTTTTGCCCAGCAGAGGAGGTGTCTCCACACACTCCTGGTGTCCCCTCAGTGCAGAGGGAGCTTTTCCTGCTTTTCCCCTGGCACAGGGATCAACAGGAGGGATAATTGCCCAGAGATGGGTTTCAGCTTCCCTCACTCAAGGGAACAGACAACAGCTCCATAGGGATCCATAAAAATCTTGGCTCTACCACGTCCATGTTGTGTTTTCTCCCAGAAATCTTTTGGTGGTTCCCCTCCCCTTGTAGAGCGAAATCCAGCCGGGAATAAAAGCGCTTTGTACATGGAAACACAACACCGTGCTCTGAGGGATCCTGAGGATAAAGGGAGTGGAGAAATGTAAATGTATTCCTTGCAAGAGCCCTCTGGATTAGCTGTGAATTCTGTTTCGCTGGCAGAGCCTTAAACTGGGGCTCTCTGGTGACGATAATTCCCAGTAATTCCCAGGTAATTCCCAGTAACTCCCAGGTAATTCACAGGCAATTCCCAGGTAATCTCTGACAGACAGGGAGAGCCCCCTGGGCCGGGATGCTCCCAGCTCTGCTCACCTGCCCCAGCAGCACCTGCAGCGAGGCAGGGAAAATAACGGGGAGGTCTCCCTGTGCTCCGTGCTGCCCTCAGACTGTTTTGGGGAAAAGAAGGACAATTTTCTATTTGTTCCCAATCCTAAACTGGCTGTTATGTAATCTGCTCTTTCCCAGTGTCTGCTTTCAGGGATGCAAATCTCGGGAAGGCTTTGATTGCACAAACTGGTGCACTCCCAGCCCTGACAGCAACTCTGGGGATGAGCTGAATGTCATGGAGACCAGCATGGGCAGAGATGGTCCCGAGGGGATTCTTCATCCCAGGGCAGCTCATTTCCATCCTTTCCAGGCTCTCAAGCTCTTAAAGGTTATGCTGAGTGAAAAATTCTGCTGGAAAAGCCTGCCCGAGGGCAGCTCCAATCTCTGCTCTGGGACAGGGACAGCACCCAGGGAATGGCTGGGGCTGGGCCAGGGCAGCTCAGGCTGAGATCAGGGCAAGGTTCTTCCCCCAGAGGGTGCTGGCACTGCCCAGGCTGCCCAGGGAATGGGCACGGCCCCGAGGCTGCCAGAGCTCCAGGAGCCTTTGGGCAGCACTGCCAGGGATGGACAGGGTGGGATTGTTGGGGGTCTGGGCAGGGACAGGAGATGGGCTGGGTGATCCCTGGGGGTCCTTCCAGCTCAGTGTTATGAGTAGAACAGCTGCCCATTTTTTTAAAAGGTTGCAGAGTTCACAGGTTGGGCCAGTTGCTGCCAGGGTGGAGCTCTAACTGTTTGTTGTTGTAATCACGGTTGTTTTTGTTAACTACCTGTTGTTGATGGTTGGGAATCCCCCTTTTGTCAGTGGCACCCTGCTGCTTCCTGGAGGATGGCACCTGGATGGTGAAGAGGAGGGGACATCAGAGCTGGCATGAAAATGAAGAAGCCCCTGACCAAACCTAGAAAAAACCCCTAAAAACAACGAGCCAACATGGAATTGACAGATCAAAGTGATGTCTGGACGTGAGGAACAGAATCCAGTATCCACTAAGGCCCTTTTTACCCCTCACCCTAACCTAAAGATGTTGGCTGGACAGAGGCCCTCGAATGTTGAACCAAAAATCAGGGGATTTCCTGGTGCTGTCGGGAGGCTGGAGCCCCCAGCTCTGCCTGCAGACCAGTGGATGAAGCTGCACTCTTCCTCCTCATCCTCCGTTTCACCCCTGGGAGCAGCAGCAGTGTGACCGTGACTTGTTGGTTCTCCCCACCCGAGCTGATTTTTAATAAAGGCGTCAAAAAGAACGAAGATCTCCTGCCCTATTTATTTCACTCAGGAGATTCCAGGATTCCATGTTTAAACCAAAGCTCCAGTTCTGCCTCCACAGAAGGTGCTCAGAGCAGCTGCCTTGTCTGAGCTTCCACCCTCAGCAGGATTAACCCAGGGATCCCATGGATAAAAATGACAGTGTAGCTCTGGCTAGAAAATTAAAATATCTAGTTCTCCATCCTCTGGAATTACTCTGGATAAGTTTTCAAGGGATTCTGCTTCAGACAGAGTCCTGTCTTGTCCTATTTTGCATTTTCCACCTCTGCTCCTGGAGCTGGTATCAGCTTGCAAAGTAATTTTCCTTTTAACCAGCACCCTGTTCCACTTTCCCTGTAATTGTATAATTAACAACTTAATCCATCACCTTTATATCCCCCATCCATCACGGGTTAAGCTGAGCCCAGCCTTGCACAGGAGCTCTGCAAGGATCAGCTGTGGCTGGTGGAAGGCAAATGAATCCAGCTGGGAGAGGAGGCTGCAGGTGGAGGTGGCTCCAGCTGGAGCTGCCCGGGGCTGCTTCCTGCCCTTCATTACCCCGGAGATAATTGTACCCATCTCCAAACCGAGCTGAGTTCTCCCCTGTGGATGTCTGTCTCTATTCAAACTGAAAGTGGCAGAATTTAGGTGGATGTTCAGGAGAAATTCCTGCCTGGCAGTGTGGGCAGGCCCTGGCACAGGTGCCCAGAGCAGCTGGGGCTGCCCCTGGATCCCTGGCAGTGCCCAAGGCCAGGCTGGACATTGGGGCTGGGAGCAGCCTGGGACAGTGGGAGGTGCCCCTGCCATGGCAGGGCTGGCACTGGGTGGGCTTTAATGTCCCTTCCACCCAAACCATTCTGTGATTCTGTGTTTCAGTCATTTTATTCCAAAGAGAAGTCCAATTTCTACCTGCTAAAATGAATCTGTTGACAAGACACTTCAATGACCCTTATCCTGCCCTGTTGTGATATCGAGGCACAGATCTGGAGCTGTGATTAACCTGCTGCAGTGCCTGTGGTACCAAAGAAAAGGTAAAAATTCCTTTTCATCCTGTGCTGCTCAGCTGGATAAAAAATCACTCCCAGGCTGTCTGCAATCCCTGGGGAATATCCATTCCATCTTTACCCCCAGGAAGAGGAGCAGAGATGGGATTGGAGCTCTGCCACCCTGGGACAGGGAGCACACAGAGCATCACAGCTCCAGCACAGAGGGATGTTTATACAAGGATTATACACATACAGTGATTTATATAAAGGATTGCATATACAGTGATTTATATAAAGGATTGCATATACAGTGATTTATACACAAGGAATCTGAGCCTTCTATTAATGAGGCTGGTCTGTAATTATCAGATCATTTGCACTATCAGGCTGTCAAAACATTAATTACAGTCCCAGGGTATTTTTGGCTCCATCTGTGCTGCCTGTTCCCTTTTGCCCTCAGCAGGGCTGGAGTGTGACACCCACACCAAAGGTTGGGGCTTCAGCTCCTCCTGCTTTGCTCTCCTGTGGGAGCTCTGGGCCCTCCCCAGAGGAACTGAAGGAATGAAAGCCCAGCAGTGATTGTGGGACAGGAGGGGATGCAGGGGTTTGTAAATCACAGCTGTGGCAGGGCTGGCTCAGGGTGACAATTTCTCAGCCCCTGGTGCCAGGGTGAGGCTCCTGCTCCAGGGATGAGCTGGGAGCTGGGATCTGTCCCTGATCCCTTTGGGATCTGTCCATGACCCCTTTGGGATCCCCACACAAGGGGGGTCTGTTCCAGCCATGAACTGGGAGCTGGGATTGTCCCTGATCCCTTTGGGATCCCCACACAAGGGGGGGTCTGTTCCAGCCATGAACTGGGAGCTGGGATTGTCCCTGACCCCTTTGGGATCCCCACACAAGGGGGGGTCTGTTCCAGCCATGAACTGGGAGCTGGGATCTGTCCCTGACCCCTTTGGGATCTGTCCCTGACCCCTTTGGGATCCCCACCCCAGGGGGGTCTCCAGGCTCCTGCCCCCCTCAGCTGGACAGGGAGCAGAGCAGAGGGGACTGGGAGATGCTCAGGGACTGTCCCTGATGGTCCAGGCAGGAGGCAAAGGAGCCTTTGCTGTGCTGTGACATTCCTGAAGATCCTGGGTGGATCCTGCCCAGCCCATCACAGGATTAAGAGCAGGCAGAGGGTTTGAAGCAGTTCCCTGAGGCTCAGTTTAAAATCCATGGAAAAACCAAGCTCCTCTAGGCCTGACCTTGTCTGAGCTGGCTGAGACTGGGATAAATCTCCTTTGTTTTTATGTGCAGGAATCCAAGTGAGTTTTATGTAGAGAGAGCTGTGACTTTAGTGGCCAAATGGGGACAGAGCCATTCCCTCCATGAGCCATTGAGACCCTTGGTCACCCTTTCTGAGCCCCCTGGGAAGGTCCTGTCTTTCCCAACCCACCCAGCCCTTGGCCACAGGACTGAGGATGGATTTTTCCTGTGTTAGAAGTGTCCCCATGCCTGGCTGTATGTGTCCCCCTCACCCTGCTCTGTGGTTTCAGGATCAGCTGTGACGGATCGGGAGAGCAGGAACAGCACGAGGGGAGCTCAGTTACCTGCCAGTGCTCAAAGTATTCCCAAGTTCCCATCAATTTGCCCATTAAATGAAAGAACAGGGATCTCCAACTCTTCCAGATTTCTCCATCAGGTGATGCATGTGGGAATTCAGAACACGCTATTTTGGGAGGCAAACTGCGCAATGCTTCCCATTAAAAAAATAGAGCAAGATGTGATTGTCTCCTTTATTTTAGAATGAGGAAAAATACCACCCAAAAGGCCTGGAACATGAACATTTGGGGATAAATGTGGATGTGACGCGTCTTGCTATATTGAGCCAGACACGAGGTGGCAACTGGGGCCATTTCAGCCCAAAGATGTTCAGTCCTCAGTCCCAGGGGCTGCCTGGCCCTGGGAAAGGCATCCCAAGGGCTCAGCCTGTCCTCTCCTGGAGTCCCTGCAGGGTTGGGGACCTGCAAGGTGGAGCTCAGGTCCTGTCCCTGCTGGCAGCAACCTAGCTGCAGTGTGATGAAAAGTTTGGGTGCCACAGGGTAAGCAGGATTTAAAGCTGGTGGAGAATGTTCAAAGGAGGGGCAGGAGGATGGGGAAGGGTCTCCAGAGGAAGCTGAGGATGAGATCACCTGGAATGATGAGATCACATGGAATGTTCAGCTGGAGAAGAGGAAACTGAGGGGAGACTCATTGGGGGCAGCTCCAATCTCTGTTCTGGGACAGGGACAGCACCCAGGGCATGGCTGGGGCTGGGCCAGGGCAGCTCAGGCTGAGATCAGGGCAAGGTTCTGCCCCCAGAGGGTGCTGGCACTGCCCAGGCTGCCCAGGGAATGGGCACGGCCCCGAGGCTGCCAGAGCTCCAGGAGCCTTTGGGCAGCACTGCCAGGGATGGACAGGGTGGGATTATTGGGGGGTCTGGGCAGGGACAGGGCTGGGACTGGATCATCCTGCGGGTCCCTTCCAACTCAGGAGATTCCATGATTCTAAAACAACGTAGCTTGTCGCAGCCATATTTTATGAAAAATCCTTTTGCTAGGATCTTTTCTCCTGAGAAGCTGAGAAGCTTCAGCTTCTCCATGTTTTGCTGCTTTAGAATGTGATTTGGAGAATTGTTTACCCAGCATGTGGAATTGTTTTTACTTGATGACCAATGACAGCCACCTGTGTTGAGGCTGTGAGCAGTCACAAGATTTTATTATCATTCTTGTCTATTCCTTGATAGCCTTTGCATGAAATTCTTCTAATTCTATAGTAGAGTTTTAATGTATCAATTTCCTTTAATATAATATATATCATAAAATAATAAATCAGCCTTCTGAAATATGGAGTCAAGATTCTCATCTCTTCCCTCATCCTGGGACCCCTGTGAACACCACCACAGTAGCTGAAGGAAATGGGGATCCCTCTAAGGCTCAAATTTACCCAGAGCTGGGCTGTTCACTGTTTCCAGAGGCATTTATTGCACAGGTTATTTGAAATATGGAATTTGTTCCTCCACTTAGTGAGCAGCAGCTCATGGATTTGGGCACCAGAGTCCAGCAAGACCAGCTTGGAGAAATGAGAAGAAAATGAAATTCCAGCTGGCAGGAGCCCAGCCCTGCTGTGCAGCCAGACAGACTCAGGGTGTGCAGAGGGCCCTGCCCGAGCGTGTTGGTAATGGAAACAAGAACAGAGTGTGATAAGGAGAAGCTGAGAAGGGATAAAAATGAGCCAGGGAAAGGGAGGCTTTTGTTATTTTGTCAAGGAACAAAACCTCGAGGAAGTGAGAAATCTCAGGGAGGAATAATAGCCATGGCACCAGACAAGCTAATAAATGTCTGATGAACAATGCAGCTCCAGCCAGGAGCAGACAGGAGCTGGAGACTATTTTCAATTCAAAATAAAAAAAGCAGGAATAGGGGAATAAATAGTTACATTGGAGGGCAAAACTCTGGCAGCCACATGGAGCTCTGGAAGTGGAAAAGTTCCCCTATTATTTAAAGGAAATTGTTGGACATGTAACTTTACCTCTGAGGTAAAAGTGGTTTGGAGAAGCAAATCTAATTCCAGACAAATATCCCTGACTGCACAGAGAGTTAAACTGCCCTCGGAAGCAGATCCTGCTATGGCAAGACAGGAATTTTCCCTGGGCTGTCCTCAGTGTCCCCCATGGCACAGCTGTCACAGCCCAGGACAGGGCCACAGACACCTGAGGCCACCAAACATTCCAGAAGGAATTCAAATGCCCATTCTGCTCGATGCCTTGATTTTCCAGATGACACAGCCACAGCAGGAGCAGCTCAGGCATCTTGGTTCCCCAGGAAGATTTTCCCCAGCGAGTCCAGCTCATCCATGGGCAGATTTCTGAAGGATCTGCCAACCCAAAGCACTGCTCAGCTTTGCTGTGGCACCAGTGACCTGTCCAGCACAGACTGGGATGCAGAACCAGCTGGGATCTCTTTGGAAAAGGTTTCCCAGAGCAGCTGTGGCTGCCCCTGGATCCCTGGCAGTGTCCAAGGCCATGTTGGATGGGCTTGGAGCAGCCTGGGACAGTGGAAGGTGTCCCTGCCATGGCAGGATGATTTTTAATCTTGCTTCCAACACAAACCATTCCATGATTCTGTGATATTTCCCACAACACCAGCACGTGGGAGAAATAGGAATTATTTCAAGCACAATTTTAAAAAGTGAACTCAAGCATAAAGCAGTTTTTCCACAAGGAAGCCACAAACCCTGAGGTGCTGTCACCCAATAGTCCCTGAACATGGGAAAACCCTGGAGCAGGAGGGTGGCCAGTGCTCCCAGGGAACACAGGGACACCCAGAAATGAGGGAGAGGTGATCTGGCACATTCCAAACGAAATGTAGGGCAGGGTTCTGCAGGTGGGGCCCAGCAGAGGAGGAAAAGGTAGGAAAAGGAATAGGTCCCAGTTCATCCCAGGAGACAGCTGGAACAGCTGCTCCATGAGGAGGAACTGAAGAGATTCAGCTGGAATCCTCATATTTCTGTGGAAATGGGGCAGAGAGAGAAAATCAGAGGAAGGAAGGGGCTGGGAACTGGAAAACTCCTGAGGACTGGAGTTTGGACTGGAAACTCCTGAGCAAAGATGTTCTTCATCTCCAGACCTGGGCCCTGAGCCCTGTCCTGCAGGGCTCTGCTCCTAAACAAAAAATCCCCAGGATGAATCTTGATAAACCTGATTTAGTTTAGGTTTGGTTGGGTTTTTTTTTTTTCTATTTTTTTTTGTCCCAGTGATTTCATTTCACCTCAAGTGTCCATAAATGAGTGGCCCAAGTCTGATTTCCTCCCCTAAATCCCCCTTCCAAGGGTAATTCCTGTGCCACCATCCCTCCCCTCTGGCTGCAGAATGTTTTCCCTGCTCCCTGCACCAAGGGCAGGACACAGATGGTGCCTCCAAGGCCTGGCCTTCATGAGAGGTGGGATTTGGGATTTTTTTGGCAGCAGTGAGCCCATTTGGGGACAGAGGATTTCCCTTTGCTCATAGAAGGTGCCACCAAGGCCTGGCCTTCATGAGAGGTGGGATTTGGGATTTTTTTTGTAGGACTGAGCCCACCTGAGGACAGAGGATTTCCCTTTTCCCTCTTCCCCAGCTGCACCAGCCCCTGGGGCTGCTCAGCCATAAAACATCCCCAGCACCAGAACCCAACCCCCTGAAGGCCCAAAATCTGCCCAAAGACCTGTGGTGCATCAAAGGTCTGCTCTTGGAAACCAGGACTTTTGGGCACAGCTGGATCAACCTGGCCGCTGCATCAGGGAAAGAAAGATTTCCAAGTTATCCATTAAAAAGGCAGGACATGGGAAGTGCAGGACTTTTGAGCAATGGGGCTGCCAGGAGAGTCAGGGAGATAGTCCTGAGATTTATGAACAGAATGTGCTCCCCAACTCCTGCTACAGCTTTGGAACTTGTGGGAAGTCTTATTTATCAACCCCAGGGAAAGGACAAATGTAGGAACAGGCCATGACAGATAATAATTCAATGTGCTGGGTGAATCTCCAGCGAGTGGCATTTTTCATTTCACTCCTGTGTTTGCAGAGAACTTGGCACTGGTGTTGTTTTCATTTAATTTCTCTGTTTGTAAGAGCTCTGCCCATTCATTTTGGCTGGAATCTGATAAGCAAAGCGAAGAGAAGACAAGGCACATGTTGTTCTTGAGGCAGGGAAGCTGAAAAGAAAATAGATTTTTATTATCAACTCAAATATTGACTGGGTGTCGCGACGAGAGAGGGAGGGAGGGGAAACTTGTTCCAGAGGTAACCTCGGAAGAATCTAAGAATCCCAGGCTGTTTCTGGAAAGTCTTTATCTTCTGGCTTCTTGCTTTGATAAATAAAGTGTCAAACTGGGAAATGGACACTACACTGTGCAAATGTCACTGGTGGGAGAGGGGAGATGCAGAGGCACAGTCATGAAAAAGGGGGATGGTTTGGAGCTGAAGAAGGGGAAATTTAGTTTGGATTTTGGGAAGGAATTGTTCCCTGGCAGGGTGGGCAGGCCCTGGCACAGGTGCCCAGAGCAGCTGGGGCTGCCCCTGGATCCCTGGCAGTGCCCAAGGCCAGGCTGGACATTGGGGCTGGGAGCAGCCTGGGACAGTGGGAGGTGTCCCTGAGAAGAGCTTTGAGGTCCCTCCCAAGCCGAGCCATTCCAGGATTCCATGATTCTCTGTGACGTGGTCACACACCTACAGGAGCCATCGCTCACGGATGGAGCCCAAGGATGCTCAGGGTGGGTTAAATCTGGCACACAGCGAGGCAGGGACACAGAGCAGTGCCAGGGCTGGCAGCGGTGGCAGAGGGGTGTGGGTGTGGGTGGGGGTGGAAATGCAGTCACAGAACCATGGAATCATGGAACCATGGAGTCATGGAACCATGGAATGATGGAATGATGGAATCATGGAATCATGTTGTCATGGAGTCATGGAGTAATGGAACCATGGAATCATGGAATCATGGAGTCATGGAGTCATGGAACCATGGGATCATGGAACCATAGAATGATGGAATCATGGAATAATGGAACCATGGAATCATGGAATGATGGAATCATGGAATCATGTTGTCATGGAGTCATGGAGTAATGGAACCATGGAATCATGGAACCATGGAGTCATGGAACCATGGAACCATGGAGTCATGGAACCATGGAATCATGGAGTCATGGAACCATGGAATCATGGAGTCACAGAGTCATGGAATAATGGAACCAAGGAATCATGGAGTCATGGAATCACAGAATCACAGAGTCATGGAATAATGGAATCACGGAATCATGGAGTCATGGAATCATGGAGTCATGGAATCATGGAATAGTGGAATCACAGAGTAGTGGAACCATGGAATCTTGTAATCATGGAACCAAGGAGTCATGGAACAATGGACTCATGGAGTCATGGAACCATGGAACCATGGAGTCATGGAACCATGGAACCATGGAATCATGGAATCACAGAGTCATGGAATAATGGAACCAAGGAATCATGGAGTCATGGAATCACAGAATCACAGAGTCATGGAATAATGGAATAATGGAATCATGGAGTCATGGAATCATGGATTAATGGAATCACAGAGTAGTGGAACCATGGAATCTTGTAATCATGGAACCAAGGAATCATGGAACAATGGACTCATGGAGTCATGGAACCATGGAACCATGGAGTCATGGAACCATGGAATCATGGAACCATGGAGTCATGGAACCATGGAACCATGGAGTCATGGAACCATGGAATCATGGAACCATGGAACCATGGAGTCATGGAACCATGGAATCATGGAATCACAGAGTCATGGAATAATGGAACCAAGGAATCATGGAGTCATGGAATCACAGAATCACAGAGTCATGGAATAATGGAATCACAGAATCATGGAGTCATGGAGCCATGGAATCATGGAATAATGGAATCCCAGAGTAATGGAACCATGGAATCTTGTAATCATGGAACCAAGGAATCATGGAACAATGGACTCATAGAACCATGGGATCATGGAACCATGGAGTCATGGAATCATGGAATCATGGAATCTTGTAATCACAGAACCATGGAGTCATGGAATAATGGAGTCATGGAATCAAGGTTGGGAAAATCCTCTGAGCTCCTGCAGCCCAACCCTTCCCCCAGCACTGCCAAGGACACCCATGGCCCCCAGGTGCCTGGTCTGTGTGGGTCTTGGACACTTCCAGGAATGGTGGGGATTCCAACACTTCCCTGTGACGTGTGCAGGAGTAAGGAAATGGCCATGGCAGCATTCCATGGCTCTGGAGAGTGCCAGGCAAGGACATGGCTGCAGGGGTTGGGGTGTAAAGGCTCTTGGAGCTCAGAGGGACTGAGAGAAGGAGGCATTAAAGGGCTCCCTGCTTTCTTTCTTCCACCTTTCCATAAAAGAAAGGCACAGAAAAAGATATTTTCCTTCTGAGGCAGCCAGGAACAGCCCTGGAGTCCCTCCCCAGCTCTTCCTTCTTTTCAGAGTGACAAAAAACTGGGACAGAGGAGCTGCAGCCTGTCAGGCATTGCCAGATCTAGTGCTGGCCGATGCCTGACACAGATTCCACCAGGAATTCCCTTCCAACCTCTTGGCTCGGACCTCCAGGGGCAGCCACGGGTGATTGGCAGGGCTGGGAATAAGGATGAGATGTCTGATGGAAAGGGAAGGGCCCTGCAGTCAGGAACTGGCTGAGAGAGACAGGCAGGGAGTGCAAAGAGACCTTGATGGGAGCATTCCCACTGGGATAAAACATGGCCCATCCAGGTTATCCCATCCCTGTGGAACCACTCGTGGCTCCTGCACAAAATTCAGGAGCTGCTCCTCTTTTGGGAGGTGGAAAATCAGATCCAGTGGTCAGAACAATTCAGATTCTCTCCATTCAAAGCATATTTTCCACATTTCCAGTGGTGTGGGAGTGGGCAGTGGGGTGGAGCAGCTTTCAGAAATGTCACTGGAGAAGGATTCCCTAATTTTCCTGGAGAGAAGGAGGTGAAGGAAAGCCCTGGCACATATCCAGATCAGACAGGTTCTTATTCCCATTTTCCTATCCAAGGTTGCCCCTAAAATAAGTGAGGGAGCTTGGAAATAGAAAGAGATTCCAAGGAAACAGAAAATGGAAAAACGTCTTAAAGCACAGACAAAATGAGGCAGAATGAGAGGGAAAAGGGGCTGGAAAAAGATTCATCCCCTGCCACCACAACCCCAAATCTGGTCCTGGCAAAAGCCTGGAAGCTGGAAAAGGAAACGGACAAAGCACAAGGATGACAGAAATCAGTCCAAATTTTTGCTGTTTCACTGCAGTAATTAACATTAGTTTTTATCAGAAATGTGCTTTCTGTGCATATTATTCAAAATATTGGGGCAGCTCCTTGAAAATGGAGAGATTTTTATTCTGTGTCCCACCCTCCTTATTAAAAAAAGAACAATAAATAAAAAGAGAGGGAAGTTCTTACAGGAAAAAGAAAGGAAAAGCAAATGGAAAAAACAAACCCTATTTCTACTTTACAATTGGCTTCAAAGCCATTTCCACTGGAAAAACATGGAAAAAGAACATTTTCCTGGAAGGAAATCAGCAGAAATTCCAGGCATAGGCATGGGTTAAAGTGTGGAAATATTTTTCTAAAACATTATTTTATTGTTCCTTACATTTTTCCTGTTTTTTCTAACATAAAAAATGCTATTCAGGCTTTTCTTGGGATGAATATTTGGCTTTTTCCTGGTCAGAAGGCAAAAATCCAGCTATCTCTCGAACATCTGCACCCACCTTCTGGTTTTCAGCCCAAACTAGTCATCTGCAAAGGTGACATTCTGCTCTGCAGCAGAATCCAGGGACAAATCCACTCCTTTGGATAGGAACAAAGCTCTCTGGGAGTGGCAAAAAGCAGCCAGGAAATGTTCAATGGGAATTTCTCATCTGGGAAAGCCTTGGAGTAGCGTGGTGTGGGTGATGCTGGGATTATTTGTCACCAACCAGGCACTGGGGTTTGGTTGGCTGAGGAACTCAGGCCCTAAAACCTTGGAATGTTTAAATTCCCAGGAGTGGCAGGGATTTGACCCTGCCATGAGGACATTTTGCTTGGATATAGCAAAGTCGATCCCAAACTTTGCTGAAGTAGAGTTTAATTGAGTTTGGAGTGTGGTCTTGGTGCCAGCACAAATTAACTCACCCCGGGCTCCAGGAACGTGGTTCTCCAAAAGTCCTGCATGATTTATGGAGCTGAGAGGAAAACTGGGAATAAAATGTGCCAGGTCATGAAGGGACAAATCAGCTTGTGGGGCTTTAGTGGCTCCTCCACATCCATAACTTCAGTTTTAACTGAACTCCATAACTCCGTCCATAATTTCAGTTTTAACTGAACTCCATAACCTCAGTTTTCCTCCCAGATTTCCTTGGCCAGGCTGAGGCAGTTGGGATCTGCCCACAAGGATCCATTTGGCAGCTGCCAGGCCCCACTCCCACCATCCTGGCAGTGCCATCTGGCTCATGCATGCCCTTGATCCCACATGGATCCCACTTGGAACTGGGCTGGCCCAAACCTGCCTTATCGATATGGAACACTGCCAATAACTGATGGAGGCAAAGCAATCAATAGCAGCACCAAGAAGGGACAATGGAAAGGTTTGGACAGGAGCATCCAAGTTTTCCATGTTTTTTTATGCTCATGTCACCAGGGATGGAGGGGTCTGAGCTCAGCACCCACTCCAGGTGTGAATGGAAAAACAGCCACAGGATTGTGGGACTTCTTCCCAAGTTTCTGGAGCTGTACATGGATTTTTGGTGCAGGAAGAACCTCCCCTTTGCAAACCTTGGGAGCTTCACCACTGGAATAGAAACAAATCCAGGATGGATCCATTTTATTTGCCAGGAAAAGGCAATGTTGAACCCATGGTGGGGCATTTTCTGTGCCCCTGCTTTGGACAAACTTCCCAGCCAGTCCCAGTCCACACCAATGAACCAAACAGATGGAGCTGGTCCCTCATTAATCTTCCTCTGGATTTGCCTGGGGCTTGCTCTAATTGATTCCAAGCTGAGCTTCCATTCTCCAGGATGGAAAAATAAAATCAAATTTCCAGCTTTAACTCCAGTGCATCAATTCCATTTCCAGGGGTTTTGGGGTTTGATTTCTTTGGACCATTTCCTGGCATGCTGGGTTTGGAGCAGGAGCAGAGTGCTGGAGTGACACTCCAGAGGTGTATATCTGCACTCTGTACCCATCTACTCCAGGCTGAGGCTTTGGAAAAACAGGATTTTTATAAGTTATCCCTTAGAATCATGGAATTCCTCAGGTTGAAAAAGCCCTCTGTGATCACCAAGTCCAACCATCAGCGTGTTCCCCACCAATCCCTGTCCCCAAGTGCCACATCCACAGGGGTTTTGGCTCTTCAGGAACTGGGACTCCACCACTGCCCTGGGCAGCCTTTCCAGGGCTTGACCACCTCTGGCTGTCAGATCAAAACACTCCTCAGAGCACTGCAGGGCTTTCCCAAGGATCTGAAGGAATGTTTTTGGACTTTGGGTTGTTTAAGTGTGCTGGAAATTGATTTGGAATTTAGGATTTGGGGTTGTGAGGCTTCTTGTGTGTCCAAAGTTACTGCCATGAGAAATTCCCTGGAAAATAGGTGGGAAATGGAAGGAAGGAAGGAAGGAAGGAAGGAAGGAAGGAAGGAAGGAAGGAAGGAAGGAAGGAAGGAAGGAAGGAAGGAAGGAAGGAAGGAAGGAAGGAAGGAAGGAAGGAAGGAAGGAAGGAAGGAAGGAAGGAAGGAAGGAAGGAAGGAAGGAAGGAAGGAAGGAAGGAAGGAAGGAAGGAAGGAAGGAAGGAAGGAAGGAAGGAAGGAAGGAAGGAAGGAAGGAAGGAAGGAAGGAAGGAAGGAAGGAAGGAAGGAAGGAAGGAAGGAAGGAAGGAAGGAAGGAAGGAAGGAAGGAAGGAAGGAAGGAAGGAAGGAAGGAAGGAAGGAAGGAAGGAAGGAAGGAAGGAAGGAAGGAAGGAAGGAAGGAAGGAAGGAAGGATTTTCTCCTTCTCCACTGCTTGTGCAGATTTTGGGAAGTTTTCAAGGGATATCTCCAGGTTTCTCAGCCAGAACAAGCCCAGCTGGGGAGTCCAGTGAGTCCCAGTGAGTCCCAGTGAGTCCCAGTGAGTCCCAGTGAGTCCAGTCCCATCCACTCTGTTCCTTCCTGCTGGAATCCCCATGGAATTCTGCTCTCCCCATTGCTGCCAGGCAGACCAGTGACCCCAGTGGGCAGCACTGGGAATACTGGGAGCACTCAGGCAGGTGGAGAGAGCGCACAGCACCAGCTGCAAAGCCTCCTCTGGCTCCACTCATCCCATTCTGGATGTTTGCCCAAGTTCCCAAGGCCCTGGGAGCTGGGAGAGGGAGATTCCACAAATGTTATTAAATAAGTTAGGATTTAAGAGGAGCTGGAGTTCCAGTTTGAAGCACAAATTTGGGATCAGGGCTCAGGAATGTCCATTCAGCTGTTCCAAAACATAACTTTTGCTAATGTGGACGATAAAGCTTTCCTTAAAGTTCACATCTCTCTTCTTTTTCCTTAAATCTTCTTTTTTTTCCTCGGCCTCTGAACATAAAATCCAACCATTTGCTCCTTTGCTGTGCCCAATTTTTTGTAATAAATGTCATCCTATTCACGCAAGAATTTCTCTCTGTCCCTAATTCTTCATCAAGAGCAGCAATTCTACTCCTAAATCATGATCTGGGAACATTTACCAGGAGCCTTTCCTGATTTGCCTCCCAGATCTCATAATTCTGGGCAAAATTGGAAGTGCTGAGCAAGAATGAAGCATTATCAAGTGAGGATCAGACCATCCACAATCCCATTAGTCCAAACTGGATTAATTATTTGCAGAAAGTACTAAAAATGCACTCAGGGCTAAATGGGTCATGGAATTTAATGGGTTAAGCACAAAGGGGATTTGTCACTGAGAAAAACGTTCTTAATAAACAGTTAATTGAAGCCAAACTTGCTGAGGAGAGATCTTGATGTGAAGCTTTTTATAGTTTTATATAAACCACCATTACCTGAGTCCCTTGGAACTCCTGGCAGGACATCAGGAGCAGCACCATGTGGGAGGTGACCTCCTCCAGCAGGGATGCTCAGGGAATGATGTGAGGGACAGGAAGGGCATCAGGGATCCCAGGACTCTGTTCCACCAGTAGGAGGAGAGGAATACTGGAATATTGGCACTAATATGGTGGAGAACTCCATGTGGGAGGCATCCACCTGCACAGCCACTTCCATGTGGGATTTACAAACTATGAAGGAGACACCTGAGCAGCCTGGGGGGTTCATGTGGCACATTCCAATCCAGGCCAGCTCTGAGGTTCCCCCAAAGTGGGCAAACCTCTCTGCTGAGACATCAGAAGGAGCTGGGGCCTGGGGGGATGGACTGCTGTCACTGATGGAATCATGGAATTATGGAATATTCTCAGCAGGAAGGAACCTACAGGGAGCATCAAAGTCCAGCTTTGCCCTGCCCAGACCCCCAACAATCCCACCCTGTCCATCCCTGGCAGTGCTGCCCAAAGGCTCCTGGAGCTCTGGCAGCCTCGGGGCTGTGCCCATTCCCTGGGCAGCCTGGGCAGTGCCAGCACCCTCTGGGGGCAGAACCTTGCCCTGATCTCAGCCTGAGCTGCCCTGGCCCAGCCCCAGCCATGCCCTGGCTGCTGTCCCTGTCCCAGGGCAGAGATGGGAGCTGCCCTTGGGAGGAGCTGCAGCCCCTGGTGAGCTCTGAGCTCAGTGTCCTCTGCTCCAGCTGAACATCCCAAGTGCCCTGAGCCCCTCCAGACCCTTCCCCACCCCTGTGTCCCTCCTTTGGTCTCTCTCCAGCAGCTTTAGATCCTTCTCTCCAGGTGGGGCTGTCCCAGCAGAGCAGAGCAGGACAGGGATGCCCCTCCTGCCTCCAGGGCCCTGCTGCCTCCACCCTCTCAGGTTTTGTTCCGGAGGATTTATGGTTCACACAACACCACAAGAGCTGGATTTGGCCCATCCCTGTTGCACATTCCACCCAATCCTGCCTCAGATCCCAAACCCTTCCCCATGGCTCCTCAGCTCCTCACTGTGCACAGCTCAGCTCTCACCACTCCATTTCCCAACGTTCCCTCCTGCTGCAAGCTGGAGTTGCCAAGTCTCCTGAGGGTGTCTTCTCTTTGCCCATTTCACCTTTCCTCACCTTACAGGTTCCCCTGGATCTCCCCTTCATTCCCGTTCCTTCCCATAAACTTTGACTCCTGCTAATTTCTGTTTCCAGCAGCTGTAACTTTATCTACCCCACATTTTTCTCTCCCAAAAAAGTGGAACTTCCTCTAAAACTTTCAGGAGCAGAGCAGCTGCTGTCATCCCAAAGTTCTCCTGCTGGATCCACTCCCTCCTCCCTCATCCTGCTGGACACAGCTTTGCTTTCCCACCTGGCTGTCCTCCACCATCTTCTTCCCCTCCTTCCTCACCAGCAGCCACTGGTATCAATAATGCTGAATTATGAATTTCCTTAATGCTATTAAATAATTTACTCATGATTTTAAATTCTTCCAGCAGCTTTTTGTTCACCAGTGCTTTACCCAAGGAATTTAGTTTGGAATTCCTGAACGTTCGGTACTGTATTAATTAAAACAAAATAGAAAAATAAACAAGAGTGGAGAAGTTAATGGAATAACTTAAGGTTGTTCTGTGGAAGGAATAACTCCCAACTGTCTGCAGTTAGGAAAGATGATTTAAAGTTTCATCTGGGAGAAATAATAGGATGTAATGGAATCCACGACAATAATCAGGGCCTTATCTCAAAATGCCAATCTTGCCTCATCTGCTATTCTGGGGAAGATGATTTTGTTATCAATAATGGAAGGAATTGGTCCCTCTCTTCAGAGTCTTGTTCATACCAGGCAGATTCCTCTCTGTCCAGTTATTCTGGATTCTCACCAAAAATAAATCCCAGGGCTAAAATGGAAACAATTCCTTTAACCATCAATGAACTGCAGCAATGTCTTTGGGGCTGGGGACACCACCCTGCTCTGGCCTGGCTCCCTCAGTACCCCGAGGGAAAGGGGGAGCACAGGGAGCCCATCCCAGGGGCACCAGGATCTTCTCTCCAGAGCAAACCCCCACAGCCCCTTCCATGTAAAGAGCTGGAGCCTGAAAGAGAAAATTTCCTCTTTTGTGTCATTGAACCAAATCCCACCTTACCATGGCAGAAAAATCCTCATCCCACTTTAGTCCTGCCTTTGAAAACTGACCCAGGCAGACATTGTGAATATTAATTCATTAAAATTCATTCATTAAAATTAGGACACTTCATTGCATTGTTCCATATCCAACTGCACCTATGGGATTTTGTCCCGGTGACAGGTGATCCTCACCCCCCTGGGGTGACCCAGGAGCTGGCACTCAGGGATGTCCCATCCATGGCTCCTTTCTGTTAATTCCCACATGCTCATGGAGGTCAGGAGCTGGGAGGCTACAAGGACAATGCCATATCTGTGTTCCTGGCAGAGAGGAACCCTCCAGAGGCCTTTTAAACTACATTTAGAGGTGCACAGAATATCCTGAGCTGGGAGGGACCCACAGGGATCACTGATCCAGCTCCAGACCCCCAACAATCCCACCCTGTCCATCCCTGGCAGTGCTGCCCAAAGGCTCCTGGAGCTCTGGCAGCCTCGGGGCTGTGCCCATTCCCTGGGCAGCCTGGGCAGTGCCAGCACCCTCTGGGGGAAGAACCTTGCCCTGATCTCAGCCTGAGCTGCCCTGGCCCAGCCCCAGCCATGCCCTGGGTCCCAAGGAGATCAGTGCCTGCCCCAGTGCTGTAAATCCCAAAACTGCACCCAAACATCAGGAGATCCTGCAGAGAACCCTGACCCCACAGATTGGGTGGGATCCTTTGTTTTGGGTATTTGGCAACAGCTTTTAATTCCTAAGAGGAATTGGGTGTCCCAACACCTTCACCCAGCCTGTGCCCAGCTCCAGACACTACTGCAGGAGCTGCTCCCCCTTGGATCACAGTTCTGGGTGGAATCTTTCATTCCTATCCCTACAGTGACTCTTCTCAGAATCACTTTTGAGAGCTGGATTGTGACAGACCAGGCTCAGGACTGTGGCCTTAGCAGACAGAAAATAATCACTGAAATAACTCTTCTCCCTGTGCTTCTTTACTCTCCTGGAATGATTCACTTCATTCCTGTCACCAGTGATCAGCTCCAGCCAATGCAAATTCCAGCTGCAGGAGGAGACTCTATTTTCTCCTTGCTCCCTGAGATTCATCTTAGTGAAAAAAAGCTTCTGGAATTACACCTGCTTAATAAAAAATACCTGCCTGATGCCAGTGGAACGGTCTGACACAGGAATTCTTGGCAAGGAAAGGTGTCCAGTGACCTCTGCAACACTTTTGGAGCTCTGGGGTTTCCTTACAACACTGCTCCATACCCCTGGGGCAATTAATGTGGGGCAATTAATGTAGGACAGGTAATCTGAACCTGGATCTCATCTCTATGACTTGATTAGAAACCCTGCTGGTTCCTGTGAGCTGCCAGGACCCGAGGGTGGGGTTCAGGTGTCCCCAAGGGGGTCACTGTGCCCAGGGGAGACACGGTGGGGCTGGGGGGTTTTGAGCCATCCTAAAGGAGGGCTCTGAAACTGCTGATCCTAAAAATGCCTGTTTCCCTCCTGGATCTCCAGGCAATCCACAGGCTGGCTTAGCTGTGGATGTCCTTCCTTAGGTTAAATGAGGAGAAATTAATCCCATCCTGAGCACCCAAAATGAAAATAAATTCCTCTGTCGCTATCCAATGAAAAATCCCCAATAAAATCCCCAATAAATTCCCTTTCTGTGTTGAATATTGATCAGCCCAGGTGTTGTTTTCCAGCTCTTCCACCTTCCCACACCTGAAGCATCTGGGAACAGGAGACCCAGCTCCTGACCTGGGACACATCCTGATAGAATTCCTGGAGGGGTGTCACCCACCCCCATGTCCCTGTCACACCCCTGTCCCTGTCCCTGTCACACCCCTGTCCCTGTCCCTGTCACACCCCTGTCACTGTCACACCCCTGTCCCTGTCACACCTCTGTCCCTGTCCCTGTCACCCCCCTGTCCCTGTCACACCCATGTCCCTGTCACACCCATATCCCTGTCCCTGTCACACCCAATGTCCCTGTCCCTGTCACACCCCTGTCCCTGTCACACCTATGTCCCTGTCACACCCATATCCCTGTCCCTGTCACACCCCTGTCCCTGTCACACCCATGTCCCTGTCACACCTATGTCCCTGTCCCTGTCACACCCATGTCCCTGTCACACCCATATCCCTGTCCCTGTCACACCCATGTCCCTGTCACACCCCTGTCCCTGTCACACCCCCCATGTCCCTGTCCCTGTCACACCCCTGTCCCTGTCACACCCATGTCCCTGTCACACCCATATCCCTGTCCCTGTCACACCCCTGTCCTTGTCACACCCGTGTCCCCACCTGCTCTGTTAACAAGCTCAGGTTCTTTGCTCTGAGGCTTTTTTGGGTTGCTCAGCTGCTGGATGTGGCAATGCCAATTTTAGTGGTTGGACTCCAAGGCCTTGGGGGTCTTCCCAAGCTGAAGAATTCCATGGATTCTCTGATTCCATGGATGCTCTTGAGTCACTGCTGGGCTCTGTCCAGCCTGCCTGAACATCCCAGATGGAGAACTTCCCTTCTCCCCTTGGTTCATTACAAAACCCCATTGTTCCTGTCACTGGAAGGTTTTGATTTATAAAAACCTTATCAAGTTTTGCTCATTTTCAGCTGTCAAACCCCAGGAAATTACCCCAGTGTGAATGCACTGCAGGGAGTGACACTGACAATCCTGTGGTGTCACAAAAACTGGGATCAGCCTGAGATGTGGCCATGGGAACACAGAAACAAATCCCTGCAAGGAAAACAGTGAAGAGGACAGAGAAGAGGGGAGTGGAAAAGAAGAAAGGAAGGGATGTGATAAAGAAATGCACCAAGGCATTTTGATTTATCAGAACAAATCTGTTTGTTCTCCTGTTTGCTGAAGCAGCTCATGAATTATGTTGGGCAAACAGACAAACTCAGTAACTAAAGGCACATTAGTTCCTTCATTTCTGTTTATGAATGTGGAGTGGGAGAGAAACATGATAGGAAAAGGAATGGATATGGATAATTCTCTTTTTAAAATGAATAGCTGTGTATTTCTCTGTGTCTCATCCATCTCAGTGTGACCTGTGCAGGAGCAGGATCCTTCCAGCTGAACTTCCACTGCCCCATCCTGCAGAGCCACACAAGGTGCTCCCATGGAATGGGGACCTGAGACTTGTAGGTGCCCAGGGCTGTGGGTCTGTGGTGGATGGAGGTAGTGACAAGGCCCAAGGGTGGACCAGGGCTCAGGATGGAGGCCCAAGGGTGCACCAAGGCTCAGGATGGTGCCCAAGGGTGGACCAGGGCTCAGGATGGAGGCCCAAGGGTGCACCAAGGCTCAGGATGGAGGCCAGCTCTGTTTAATCCCTTCATTGCTGACCTGGATGAGGGCATTGAGAGCTCCCTCAGCCACTTCAGAGCTGGCACCAAGCTGGGGGAGCAGGGATGTGCTGCAGGGGAAGGGTCTGCAGAGGGTCTGGGCAGGCTGGATCCATGGACAGAGCCAGGGACTGAGGGGCAGCAAGGCCAAGTGCCAGCTCCTGTCCTGGGCTCACAACAGCCCCAGGGAGGGCTCCAGGCTGGGGCAGAGGGGATGGAAGTGCCCAGCAGAAAGGGCCTGGGGGTGCTGGTGGCAGTGCTGGACACGAGCCCAGGTGTGCCCAGGGGGCCCAGAGGCCAAGGACACCTGGGCTGTGTCAGCCCTGGGGTGGCAGCAGGAGCAGGGCAGTGCCCGTGCCCTGAGCTGGCACTGCTGGGGCACCTCCAGTGCTGGGGCAGCTCTGGGACCCTCCTGACAGGAGAGACCTGGAGGGGCTGGAGCGTGGCCAGGCCAGGGAACGGAGCTGGGAAGGGGCTGGAGCCCCAGGAGAGGCTGAGGGAGCTGGGCAGGGGCTCAGCCTGGAGCAAAGGAGCCTCAGGGGGGCCCTTGTGGCTCTGCACAGCTCCTGCCAGGAGGGGACAGCCGGGGGGGTCGGGCTGTGCTCCAGGGAACAGGGACAGGAGCAGAGGGAATGGCCTCAGGCTGGGCCCCTGGATCCCTGGAAGTGTCCCAGGTCAGCTTGGACAGGACTTGGAGCACCCTGGGACAGTGGGAGGTGTCCCTGCCCATTGCAGGGGTGGCACTGGATGGGCTTTAGGGTCCCTTCCCACCCAACCCATTCCATGGATCTGTCATGTCCTGGATGCCCAAAGGCCCTCACCGCAGGGCTGCTCCATCCCAGAGGCTCCCACGTGGGGTGAGGTGACAGCCAAGGGTGGTGGGTTTGTTCCAAGGGTGGTGGATTTGTTCCAAGGGTGGTGGGTTTGTTCCAAGGGTGGTGGATTTGTTCCAAGGGTGGTGGGTTTGTTCCAGGGGTGGTGGATTTGTTCCAAGGGTGGTGGGTTTGTTCCAAGGCCTCAGCACTGTCCCTACACACAGAGAATGGGAAAAAGGGGAGTGCTGGAGAATGGGGAAAAAACTGGGGATGAGCAAGGACATGGTGGGGGAAGGAGGGAAAATGCAGAGGGGAGGGTGGAGCAGACCTGGAGAACACAGAGGAATTTTGTTTTGTGTGTGGGAGGATGAGTGATGGGCCCTGGTGTGGGAAAGCAGGGCCTGAATGCAGAGTTGAGCTGCAAACACAATAATGACACAAATTCCAGGGAAAACACAGTTTTTCATGTAAAACTGATGTTTCCTCATAAACCTTTATTTATCTGAAAAAATGAAGAGCAATCTCTGAGCCATGTAGGAGCATTTGTCACCTGAGAAGGTGCAGGCAGGAGAAGGGGCTGGTTATTCAGACAAATTATATTCAGATTATTAGTGAGCCCAAGCACTGTGGGAGTTCAACAACCCCAAACAAGCAGGAGCTTTCTCTGGTTTTAAAAATGAGCACATCCTGAAGTCCCACAGAACTGCAGGGAAAAGAATTCCATCTCCTGGAATTCCTGTCAGGCTTTGCGTGCTGGTGGAAACAGGGATTTCTATTTATTTAACACAGAAATTGTAGATGTGATTAAGAATTTAAGGAGGTTCTGTGCCTCGGATATGATGGCTTTTAAGCCTCTATTTGTCAAGAGTGGACAGAGAAGTTGTCTATAAAAACCAAGAGTAACATCCCTTTTCCACATCAATGCCTTGTCCAAGTTTTTACATTTTCCTCAAGTGTTTGAGCTGCCCTTCAGCTCCCAGCCAGGGATTTCCTGTCTCTGCTCCCACTTGTAAAACAGGGGTCTGATGCCTCCTCCAAAAATTGAAACAAACCACAGAAATAACAGACAGAAAGAGAAAAAAAAAAGGAAAAAAGCCCAATAGCATTACCTAAAACCATTCCCAAGGTCACAATGTCAAGCAGTTAGAAATTAAGAGGTGTCAGATTTAAGCTGCCTGAAAAATCTTCATTTTGCCCTGCTGTGTGTGTGCATTTTAATCCAGCCTTAAATATGGGATCATTCCTGCTCCTGAGGCAGATCCTGCTCATTCCAGGCTCGGAACAGACTTGCTCCTGGAACAGCAGCTCTTCAATATTTCATTGGGTCTCATCGTTCAGTGTGTGGCTCCATGCATTATTTACTGCAGACAGCACTGAATACAGAATTATTAATTTCTTACCAGCTTTTTCTTTTGTGCTTCCCCACCCAACCTTCCTTCTTCCCCGAATTTAATGAATTTATCTGAACAATGCATCTGAGGGGGAATCAATGAAAAGCTTTCAGTTTATGGGTAGGGGAAAATGATGCATGCAAAAAGGATTAAAGCTAAAACAATCTGATTTTTGGGTTGCATTTTGGCTCTCTGGCCTGGCTTTCTTCAGCACTGGCAGGTTTTTAGGGATCTCAGTTTCCAGAGCACGTTGGGCTGGGTGGGCTCTGCCTTGCAGAGGAAGGTGAGAGCCCCAGGGGATTTAAGGCAGGATTCACCTCATGAAAAGAGATATCAAACCCCGAGCTGATTATCCTGCCCTGAGCAGGCTGCTGCTCTCCATGCAGAATAAAGCAAATAAGGAGCCAGACAGCTCATTTTGGGTTGTCCCAGGTGAATCCTTTCCATGGAATTAATGAGGGAAAAATCCCAAGGGACTCTGCAGCCTTATTTGTGCAGAGCTGGGAGAGGGAGCAGAGGGAGGATGGGAATTCTGGGGTTGTGGTGGGGATTGGGGCTGGGAAGGGCCACACTCAGCTCCTGCCCCTGCTGCAGGACCCAGGGGATGCTCAGGGATCACGGAATCATGGGATCTTCCAAGCTGGAATGATCCTTTCCACGAGGATCAGTGAGTGCTGGTTCTGCCCAGGACACCCCAACAGCCCCACCAAAAGTGCCCAAAGGCTTTTATGAAGGGCACTTTTTCACTGCTCACTTTCTGTGGAAGTCACCTCCTGCTCTAAACATCAGCCACTCACTTGGATTCACCCAATTCTCCTGGAATTCTCCTCTGGAGACAACCTGCTTTTGCTCCACCAGGGAGTTTGTCCTGTTTTGGTGGTGGAACGAGTTCCAGTACACAGACAATGGGAAATCCCTTCATAGGGCAGCATCTGGGACTTCTCAGAGTGGCTGTTTTGGAAAAAAAATGGCTGGTTTGGAAAAAAATGGCTGGTTTGGAATGAGGAATCCAAGGCTGAGCCCCTCAGCATTATTTAAGTTGATCCAGTGAGTGAGGGAGGCTAAAGCTCAGCTCAAGGGTTCTTCCTACAAAGTCAAAGGCTCTGGCAGGAGGAAATATTTTCAGCTGGAAGAAATATTTCCCTCCCAAGGAATTGACTTGTAATAAGACTCACTTACTCTAAAGCTACATTTCTCTTTCCAGTGCAGTATTTCCATGGGATAGAAGTGGTTTATTCACCACTTGTGCTGGTGGACGGGGGTTCTCACTCTCACCTCCAAGCTCTGCTGCACCAGGGATGAAATTCTTCAGCCCTCACAAAATACAGGGGGAAAAAAGAAAATTCAGGTTGAACTGAATCCTGAGAAATATTTTTGGATGCTTCAACCAAAGAGAAAGAAATCTTCTGTAGCAGGAATGCTGGGAAGTTTATTCCCAGCAGCCACACTCAATTTGTTTCTGGGTTCATGTGGTTCTGCGGTATTTAATACAAAATAAATTCCCTTTAAACACTCAGATCCCAACTGGGATCAAACAAGAGGTGAAAAAGTCAAATTTCCCACTGGGCAGGAGCTGGAGGTGCTACCAGGAGAAAAGGCAGTGGCAGATTTTGGGTGATCTTGGTTCAGTCCAGGGGCACCAGAGCTGGCACTGCCCTCGGAGAGGAGAAACCAGATCCAGGGAAAAGCTCCAGTGGGGAAAGGAAAACAGAGAAACCAGTTTAGGTTAGGGTTAAGGTTTAGGAGTGTGGCTTTCTGGGAACCTACAGGAAAGATAGAGAGGGACTGAGGACAAGGGATGTAGGGACAGGACACAGGGAATGGCTTCAAAGGGACAGAGAGGAGGGGGCAGAGCAGCGGGAGGGAGGAAGGCAGGAAACCACTGGGCACATGAGGCCTCCTAAGGCACAAAAAAAAGACCAACCTCACATTTTTTATGCCTTTAACACCAGGATCTTCATCTCTGTGAGAGCTGGGGGTGCTCACCTGGAGAGGAGAAGGCTCCAGGGACACCTCAGAGCCCCTTGCAGGGCCTAAAGGGGCTCCAGGAGAGCTGCAGAGGGACTGGGGACAAGGGATGGAGGGACAGGACACAGGGAATGGCTCCCACTGCCAGAGGGCAGGGATGGATGGGATATTGGGAATCAGGAATTGTTCCCTGGCAGGGTGGGCAGGCCCTGGCACAGGTGCCCAGAGCAGCTGTGGCTGTCCCTGGATCCCTGGCAGTGCCCAAGGCCAGGCTGGACACTGGGGCTGGGAGCAGCCTGGGACAGTGGGAGGTGTCCCTGCCATGGCAGGGGTGGCACTGGGTGGGCTTTAAGGTCCCTTCCCACCCAAAGCATTCCCTGTGTCTGTGGTTCCATGGTCTTGCTGAAGCCCACACTCCCAGGACGAGCCAATGTCATGAAGGGCCATTCCCCAATTGTGCCATTTTCCAAGTGCTGCCTGCTGGGATGAGCTGTGCCAGCATTCCTTGAACACAACTCTGTGATACCAAACACAGAACTTTGGGCCTGAAAGGACCCCTCTGCTATTTAAACTGATTTTATGGATGGAAATATTTTTTCTCCTGTTAAGTGTGGAATGAGCCTGATCATTTGTGTTTAATCAAACATCCTGCAAACAGCATCTGGATTTTATTGGATGAGGTGGAGTCACACTTGTGGCCCTTCAGGACCCTTTCCCACTTCTTATACTTTTATTTTTAATTGGAATTTGTTCTGCTTCACCACCCACTGCCGGTCACTTTGCTGGTGCTCCATGGAGCACATTCCCACATCCTTCCCTCCGAGCCTGTTTACACATCATATAACAAATCGTTTTTCAGCCTTGTCTGTTTTTTTCTTGATAGCCAGAATGTATTGAATTCCTTCTGTGTTTCATAAAAACTCATTTCCCAAGCTTCCAAATAATTGTATTGCTGCTCACTCTTCTAGCTTCAATTTTTCACTTGACTAAATGCACTTTTCCAAGATTAATCCCATCATTGCCCCTTGAGATGTAAAATAACCAACTAATCCCGGGTTTATCTATTTGCAGATCACCCCCCAGGCTTTTTATCCCTGGGCTGGGGAGATCCCATGAAGATCTTGGATTTTGGGGGGGAAAGAGGTGGGGTTTGTGTGCAGACAGTGAGAGGGTTGGCCCTTTTGGCAAAGGCTCCTCACACACCTCATTGCTGATGCAGAGATTGTGACATTAATGGGACACTGGGTGCTTTGTCCTGGTTGTGTGGGGCTTGGCACAGGCTCTCGTCGTGTTTGCCAAAAGTTTTGATGTCTCCTCCTGTACCTGGTCATATTTAATGATGAAATAAAACCAAATCTGCCTCTGGGAGACTCCAGGGCTGGGTTGGAGGCAGAAGTGTCCCAGTCTCCCCAGGGAATCCCAGCCATGATCACCAGGATCTTTTCCAGGGCTTTAATGGACAAATTCTATGGCATATTTATGTCTTGCTTTGGAAATTCTGCCTCATTAGGAGTTCTTGGGATAAAAGCAGACACTGATCCATCTTTAATGCTTCCATTAATGCTTTAATGGAAGCAGCAGGAGCTTCCATCGATCTGCTCTGGGCTTCTGGCAGGGGGAGGCTGAAAGCAGAGGGGTTCAAGGGGCCAGTTCCTCCTGTCCTTGGTGTGCTCCTGTCCCACCTCCTTGACACACCATGGCATGTTGTCCAGTACTCCAAAATAAGGGAAAAATTCACCAGGAGAATCCCAGCCATGACCACCAGTATCTTCTCCAGGGCTTTAAAGGACAATTTCTATGGGATATTTATGTCTTGGTTTAGAAATCCTCCCTCCTTAGGACCTCTTTACAGGGATGAGATGATCAGCAGGCACTGATCCATCTTTAATGACCCCAGGATTTAGAAGAGGAGCTTCCATTGATCTGCTCTGGGTTCTGACAGGGGGAGGCTGAAAGCAGAGGTGGCTCAAGGGCCAATTCCTCCTGTCCCAGGTAACCATGAGAAGGGTCCTTGGTGTGCTCCTATCCCATACCCTTCACACTCCTTGGAATGATGGCCAATACTCCAAAAGAAGGGAAAAAACAGCCCCTGCCAGCTTGGGCTCCAGTAGGAAATGAGTGCAGGGAGAGAGAGCAGTGGGTGATATCCTGGGACCCCTCTGCAGCTGCAAAACTTGGAACCATCTTAGGGTCCTTAGGTGAGAGCTGCACCCCACAGAGCAGGACCTGAGAGTGCCCAGAGTTACAATTTTGGGAAAGATCCCAACAAAGCAAAGATTTAGGAGCAACAAGTGCTCAACTTTTATTTCCAAGTTGTTATTTGTGCTTTAAGTGCAGTTTTAGAAGATGTTGGGGGCCAAGTTTCCTGTTGAGTTTTTGTCCTGATTCCCAGCCTGAGTCCTAGCCTGGGTCCTTCCCCCTCCCTGGGATGCACTGGAGGCTGGGTTTGGCTGTTGGGCAGTTTCTCCATTACCTGGAGGATTTCCTCCCTTCCTTCCTTCCCTGGACAGGAGAATGAACAATTATCTCAATGATTCCTGAGCTGGCCATTCCCTTCATCCTGTGGGTTTGTTGAGATCCATCCCACATCTCCCTGCCCCAATCCAGGCACTTTCAGGATGCAGAATCCTGGTGTTTGTTGCTGTTTCTGGAATAAAAACTCACATATTTGTGAATCAGTTTAACCCCATCTGCTGCCCTTTTCTCTCTGTTTGGTTCAAGTCCTGTCCCACCTTTTTGGCAGAAAAAAGGAGAAAAGAGGAGCAGAACCTCACAGTGGGAGCAGGAACCTGCACCCTCAATGAGTTTGCTGCCTTTTTTGTCACAAGGACTTCCAACATTTTTCCCTAATTTCATTCCCTCAGTGAATTCCAGTCACTTCCATTCTGTGAACATTGATAATTTAATTCCCAGCCTGTTTTTATTCTGTTTTCAACATTTTTTTATCCATGTGAGGACCTTTGCCCTCATTCCATGGCAGCTTCACTTCTTTAAGATACTTTTTATTTTTCTTTTTTGGTGAAGGATTTTGTAAAATGCCTTTGGAAATCCAAGTGCTTTATCAGTGTCTCCCTTATCCCTGTGTCCATGGGCTGCTCCAAAGTGCCATTTCCCTTTACAGAACTCCCTGGACTCTCCCCATTATCCTGTTTTATGCATGGATCCTCTTTTAGATCACAATTATCTGGTGGGGATGTGCTCCCACTCCAGATTTTCCTGAACTTCACACTCTGAAGTTCAGGAAAATCTGGATGCTCTTTAAAAATGGGAACCACGTTGGTGATCTCACCTTGGCCTTGAGGCATTTTCACATTCCAGCTTTCCCACCAGTTATTAAAGCAGCAATTCCCCAGCAGAATTCTCAGGTACCTGGGAGGAATATCCCTCCTCTGGGGGATTTGTGAATACCTTTGGATCTGCTCCAGGATCTCCTTCATTATGGGAACAATGCTTTGATGTGTCCCCTTCTGAAAAAGGAGGAGCCTCCCTGACCCCTTCCCTGCAAACGTGGCATTGGTTTTTGGTGAACACTTACTTCCCTAAATTTGGAGGATCCTTTGGCATTTCCAGTACCCATTTTGCCTCTGAATAGTCCTGCTGGCTTCTCTTGGCCTTTCCAAAGTCTTGGTGGTAAAACTTATTTGCTCAAAATCCCAGCATGACCTCTTCTTTCTACACCACAAAGATTTTGTGACTGTTCTTTCATTTTACTCTCTTATTTCCATTATTTTTATTTTATTCTCTATTTCAAAACAAGAGACATAATAAGAAATAATTTCCATTTAATAATTTAGCACCCATTTTTGAATTTAAACCTATTTTTCTTTTCTTTCCCTGAATGTTAGCACTTCCTGATGACTTGGAACAGCTTTTCCAGGAACATTTCACTCAGGTGTGCCCTGGGTGCAGCCAGGTTAAGAATTTGTTTTCCTCTTGCTGTTGGTCTGACTGATTTCTCCGTTCTGTGTGTAATGGGAATTTCTGCCACCCACCCCAGGAAATAAACAGGGAGGGAATGTTACCCACAGATATCAGTTCATTGGTTCCTCTAATTCCATTCCCTGTAAAGCTGCCTGGGAACACCAAAGAAATGACCTCGTGCTTCTCACAGCAAGACAGGATTGTGCTGGGAAAGAATTAAGGCCTGGAATGTGTAGGAATAGCAAACAGATCCCTCTTTTCCCTGAGCCAAGAAAGCTGAACCAGCAGTGCTGAACAAAGTGGGTACAATCCACAAGTCCTTGTCTAATTCCAGTTTGGACATCAAGCCTTTGGAAATAAATCCTCTTTCCATTACAGGAGCTGTGCTGCTACAAGCAGAGCAGGCAGGGCTACAGGAATATTTGTCAGGACAGCTCAGTTTGCTGTGTGTACAATCCAGAATATCCAGGGAACAAATAAATACAATCAGTGAGAACAAGGCAGCTCCTTCCTCTCCCCTCTGCCCTGGTCCAGCTCAAGGTGGGTCACAGAGAACTCCAATTCCATTTATTCCCCCAGGCTGACCCATAGCCTGCTTTACAGACTTTCCTCCATTTTTTTTCACCTCAAAATAATTTCAGTTTCTTGCCCCTACTGTACTGTTTGGAAAGTCATTCCAGGATATAATTCCATAGTGGTCTGGGGTTTGGGGGTTTTTCTGCCTTTCAGTGTAAATTTATTAATGGTCACTTTGACATTATCAGAACATTATCCTCTAACTTAAATATTCTTTTTTTGTTGTTGTTACATACTCACCCAGTGTGTGCTGGATTAAGGGTTTTTTTGACGTAGAGATGAAGTAACTGAGAAGGGTTTAAAATTTTTTTTATTCTATTTTTAATCTTATATAAAAAATAAAATAATACAAATATTTTAATTCACACTATTACAATCAAAACCCAACTATTTCTTAATTACAATGCATTATAAGCATTTCTTAATTTAACTTTTACTACACCATACTATAAATACCTAAAGTTAATAATCTAAAATTACCCCTCATAAGTCTTACTCCAATACATATTTTATAATTCGATTTCTCTAAAGTATGTAATCTTATTTCTAAAACCATCTTTTAAAACTTATTTCTAATTCCATTTCTCTTTTAACAATATCTATCCTATTCTATAACATTTCTAAATCAACATTTCTTATCTCAAAGTTTGTACACAAATATATACTATATAAGCCTCCTAATAAACTTGAAAAATTCTCTACAAATTCATTTCCCACAAGTGTGTTTTAAAGAGCCACTGTGTTGGCTCCAAGACTTTATTTTCTTGGGTTAAATAGTCTTGGGAGCTTCTGGAGTCATTGCAGACTGAGAGCTGCTCCTCAGCACTGGGATTTTCTCCTCTGGGTGTTCAAGAAGTGGCACTTGAGGTCTGAACTCACATCTACCACACAGCCAATAATATAAATAATGACAATTCTATCCCAGTTCTCCATTGTCCTGGAGCACCCTCCAGTCCTGCCTTAATGGCCCAGCCATTATTTGATAATTCTGTCCAAAAAGGACTTGATGTTATTTAATTAATTAACTGATTGACTTGTTTTGTCCTGAAAATCCAGAGTGATGGATGGCAGAGAGCCCCAGGAACATTCCTCCCAGGGATTTCACCTCAGGATGCAGGAGGGATGGAGGAGGTGCTGCTCCCTCTGTTTTGGGGTTTGCAGGGTGTGACATCCCTTCTTTCACTGCTGGGACACCCCAAACCCTTCCCAACCCCAGCAAACTGAGGCCTGCATTCTGCTCCCAGAGGAATGGAGAAAAACACCTCAGCAGTGTCAGCAGTGGTGTACTATTGTAAAAACAGGGATGGCCCCACGAAGGCAGGAATGATGAATCTGACTCCATGTTCTCAGAAGGCTCATTTATTACTTTATTATACTATATTATATTAAAGAATACTATACTATACTATACTGTACTGTACTATACTATACTGTACTATACTATACTAAAGAATACAGAAAGGACACTTACTGAATGCTACAAAGATAATAATGAAAACTCCTGACTCTTTCCAGAGTCCTGACACAGCTTGGCCCTGATTGGCCAATGAGTGAAAACAACTCACAGCAGAATCCAATGGAACAATCACCTGTGGGTAAACAATCTCCAAACACATTCCACACCAGCACAACACAGGAGAAGCAAATGAGATAGGAATTGTTTTCCTTTTCTCTGAGGCTTCTCAGCTTCCCAGGAGAAAAACCCTGGGCAAAGGAATTTTTCAGACAATGTGAATGCCACAGCTTCCCACTTTGCCGCCTTGGACTGCAGCTCCTACCGCAGCTCCAGCACGTCCAGCACAGCAGTGGTCAGTGCTGGAGTCACTTCATTCAAGCCAGGATAGTCCACAGTGTTGGATTATGCCCGTTCCTGACCCAGAGATGGGGCAACTGAGAGGTGTTTTCAAAACTTGTATTCCATTTCAGTCCCATGAGAAGGGTGAGACAATACAGATGTTATAATTCACACCATCACAATCAGAAGCCAACTATTTCCTAATTACAATACACTATAAGCATTTCTTGGCCTATCAGCTTTTGCCACTGTCTTGGTTTGAACAGACAGGTGTTTGCTAAGGAAGGCAGGAGACTTCCCTGAAAGGGAAAATGTAAATGCCCCCCCTTCTTTTCCAAATTGCTATAAATTGTAAATTAAGGGGCTCTCAGGCAAAAAATATGGGAGCAGGGAATAACGGTTCTTTAATAGGGAAGAAAATAAAAAGATAAGCAATGCAGTGCACTAGAACAACACTGCCAGAGTCAGAACCCAACCTGACACCCTGTGGGTCAGGCTGTTGGCAGCAGAACCATTGGAATTGTGGCTCAGCCCTCCTGCAGTGCCAGGGGGGGCTCTGCTGGAGCAGGGATCCTGTAGAAAGGTGCAGTCTCTTCCTCTGAAGATCCAGGGGAAGGAGAGGCAGCTGCTGTTCCTCTGGGGAATCCAGTGGAGAAGCCGTGCTGGTGTTCCAGAATCTCCAGATTATATCCAGGTAGGAATGCTTGGCTCCTCCCTCTGGGCTTACATCTCCCAATGGGATGCTGTAGTTATTATCAGCCATGCAGCGACATTCAATAGTCTGTTATCAGCACGTGTTTCCCCAGCTGCGGAAGAGATAAGGAAAACTGCCCACTGAACAGAAGACAACTGCCATACAGATGGTAAATAAATACAATTTGCTTGACAATCCAGGACAGCCACACTATGCTGTAAATGCCTTAAAGCCAATCATCTAAAACTACACCTCATGGGTCCTCCAACAATGCATCTTTCATAGTTCTATTTCTCCAAAGTATCCAGTCTTCTTTGCAAGTCTATCCTTTGAACCATGTTTCTAGCTCCATTTCTCTGCCAACAATGTCTGTCCATCGTGTTTCTATGTCAGCATTTCTTATCTCAAGGTTTTCATATGGATGGACACTGCGTGGGCCTTCTGTCAGGCTTTGAGAATCCCCTACAAATCCATTTCCCACACATAGTCAATCTCCATTCTCTGTCAGAATTGCGCACAGGCCAGATGGGGCTGTTGAACGGTGAGTGGGTTTTGCTGACCACCCCTTGGCTCTCCAGCTCACGGATCATTTTGTGCATGGGGATCACGGCATCCTGATTTGTCCAGCACTGCCCACGGTGCACCATCGAGGTGGCAATTGGTGCTCATTGCTCTGCCACCCTCAGGAGTCCTACTGCAGATGGGCTTTCTGATAGTCCAGGCAAAGTGTTCAACTGCTTGATGTCCTCTGCCTCTACAGCAGCTATGCCAAAAGCCCACCTGAGTCCCTTTGGGTCTTTGTAAAGCTGTTCCAGAGGAAGCCTATGCCCAAAATACACGGGGCCTCTGGGCCAGTCACAATAGGATGTTTCTGCCACTCCTTCCCAGTCAGGCTTTCCTCACAGTAGGTGCCATTATTAAAGTAACCCCAAAAACATACAGTTAGTGTGTGATAGCTCTGAATCCATGTGCCTGGTTTCCAGAGGAAGTTTAAGATTCATGAATTCTTCACCTTATTGACCCATAAAGCAAACCAGATAATAGCCACAGTAGCCTTAGTTACAGGACCCATGTTTAGATAAGGGCCTGCAAATGGGAGAAACACAGCCAGGACCATGTGCCACCCAAACCAGGGTAAGCTGGACCACATGGTGTCACTTAACGAGGTTTCTGTATCCAGCAGACAAAAGTTAGGTTACTCAAGAAATGTTATTCCTTTTTTCATCCTTTTTCTCTTGATGCCCTTGAGCCTCATGTTGGGCACCAAAATATGTCTTGGACTGACCAGCCAGGTGTCTGCTAAGGAAGGCAGGAGCCTCCCATGAAATGGAAAATGCAAACACCTTCCCTCTGAATTATTGTAATTTTGAAATTAAGGGATTCTCAGGCAAAGACACTGGAATAGGAATTACAGTTCTTTAATAGGAAAAAATGATATAAAGGAAAAAAAAATAAAAATGCAGTAATACAAACCAACACTGCCAGAGTCAGACCATGCCCTGTCCCCTGTGTGTCAGGGGGTGGCACAGCCCCATCCCATGGGGGCTCAGCCCTCCTGCAGTGCCAGCTGTGCTGCTGCTGGAGCAGGGATCCTGCACAAGGGGGGAGTTTTCCTCTGCAGCTCCAGGGCTGCTGCAGATGGGCCTGGGCTCCCTCTGGCCATGCAGGGCAGCAGAAAGCTGCTCCTCTGGGAATGCACTGGGCAAAGGCTGCTGTGCTGTGCCAGGCTCACATTGGATCCAGGTAGGAATGCTTGGCTCCTGCCCTGGGCGCAGCATCTCCCCATGGGATGATGGAATTGGATCAGCCCTGCAGGGACACTCAGTGGCCATGGACAGCAGAGATCTCCTGCAGGGAGGATTGGCTGGGGGAGAGATAAAGGAAACTGCCCCATGGACAGCAGAGAACTGCCCCATCTCTGACAGATGGGGATAGAACACACACCCACAGCCACATCCTGCATTTCCAACCTAAGACACCTTCCCAGCCCCATCCCAGCCCTTCGAGCCCTATCTCTGTCCTTCCTAGCCCATCCCAGCGGCATTCCAGCCCCATTCCAGCTCCATCTCAGCCCCATCCCAGCCCCTTCCTGGCCTCTCCCCAGCCTGGTCAGGGACCCTGAACCTGTGCACATCTCTTCTCTCCCTGCCCTTGCTGCCAAAGATCTCTTGAGCTGTAAATCATTCCAACATTTCATTTATTGCCCTAAAGCTTCCAGGGAGCCCAGTGCCTGCCTGAATGCCTGGGAATTCTCTGGGAGAGAGCATTTTCCATGGATGCCTTTGTGCCTTTGCAGGGAGGGAGCATGAGCTGTGCTCGCAGCTCCACCTCAAATTAAGCAGGAAAATGGGATTTTGATCCCACCTGCAAGGACAGCTTCACTGAATTCCTCTTTTGTGAAGCATTCATGGCCTTTTCTTTCTATTCCTGCCATCCCTCCCCTCCTGTCCTTCCCCTGCCCCTCCCTTCCCTGCCCAGGAATTATTGATGGGAATTCTGCAAATGGAGCTGTGCTGTTTCCAGCTAATAGAACTCCAATCACTGGCACTGCCCCATTAGAGAGGAAACCTCCCCCAGTAAATTACACCCAGGCCATAAATGGGAGCTGTTCGAGGCTTTTTATGGCTCCATAAAACCCTGGAAGTTTATTGCTGTTGAACAAACATAGAATCGGATTTTTAAAGCTGAATATGAGACCCCCAAAAGGTCCAAAATATGCATTTTCCTTCAGATCCACTGTGGAAATTATGGAGAGTTTTAAGCCATTAATAAACCCAGAGCTTCTGCCTGGAAGATCTCCCAGCTGGGCCAAAACCATCAGGAAATATCAAAATTCAGTGGAACAAGGCAAAGTCTCCAGTTTAAAATTCCCTTTGTCTACAAAGAGGTCCTGTGAGAAATTTAATAAAGAGCTGAAAAGCAAAGATGGTTTGGACTTCTTAAATCCAGCCTGTGAAAAATGAAAGTAAAAGGTTTTTTTTTTTTTCTATTTCATGAAAAGCTGGCTGCTAATATATGGCAAAAACAAACACAGCCAGGCCAAGCTGGAATATTTAACGTGGAGTTGTTGACCTGATTTCCCAGGAATTGTAAAACCATTGGAAAAAAAAGCTGATTTTCTAACGTTTGCAGAGATTCCTCTGAACTAAACTGAGCTGAGCTCTGAGCCCTGAGCTCTGCCCTGCAGGGATTAGTGGGACATCACTTGAGTGGAGGCAAGAGAGGGAGTGGGATCAAAGCCCTAATCCAGGGTTGCTTTTTTCCTGCCCCTCATTGTTATTTTTACTCACTCCTTTCCCATTTGAAGCCAGCCTGGGTTGAGTGTTTGAGCTGATCCAGGGCTGTGTTCTTTCCCTCTTTTTTCCAGGGATATTCAGGGCCTGGGACGCTGGGTTTGTTCTCCTGGCCCATGCACTGCTGGGAGCAGAGGGAGCAGGGAAAAGCCTCAGGGAGCATCTCTGAAGAAGGAAAGAAGGAATTTTGGGATCTGCCACCTTTCTGTGTCAGATTTGACTCCCATGGCTCTGGAGTCAGGGTAGGCTGGTTTGGCAGCTTGTTTGGGCAGGAAAAAGGCACATCCAGCCAGGGAATGATTTCTTCCCAGAGAAATTCTCTCAAAGCCTTGGTTGGGAGGGATGGAGGAAAGAAAGGGTGGGAAGGGCCCTTTTCCAGTGCCAGGAATGGAGCAGGGATTGGGGCATCTCAGCCCTGCCCCTCATCCATTATTTCTCTCAGTTGTCAAGGGTAGGGGTGGCCTGAATTTTCTGACCACAGGAATGTTCTGGAGCTTTCCCAAAAGTGGTGAGGATTGGGCAGAGCTGGAGTGGGATGGAGAGAAGGTGGGGGATCACGGGGGAATCTGTGGGGTGGGAAATGCCAAGGGTTGTGTTGATATCCTACACATGGAACACAGAAACTCGGGGGCACAAGAGGCTCTAATCAGTCCTGAAGTGGCTCAAATTCAATATAATTTCTGCTGTTTCCTTTGGACAGAGCATTCTTCTGGCTGAATGCTCACATGGATGATGTACAGAGGGAATACAAGTATTTTGAGATATTTTAGGGATGTGAGATGGTTCCTTGTGTTCTAGAAGGACATTTCTCTCTCTCTGTTGCCAGATATGTCTTGAGGAAACTCCTGAGCTCCTGCAGAGCTCTGCCTGGATATGTCAGCACCTGGAGGGTTCAAATCATTCCCAAGATGAGAGAATTCCAACTTCCCAGCAGTGACAACAATCTGTAGTCATCCAGAAGTAACTACAGCAAATAAACCACTGGGATGTTTGTGGGAAAAGAGGAACAAGAGGAAAAAATCCTGTATTTTTAGCTGAGAGAAATATGAGGGCTATCAAGAGGCAGTGATGGACCTCCTCACTTTGAGCTGAGCTGCAAATTCATTTCAAGTGTGGTTGTCTCCAATAATTAACCTCAAATGTCTCATGGAAGAGAAAGTCAATTTAATGAGTAAGAAAATTGAACATTTATTCCAGCCTTCCCTTCCCTTCCCTTCCCTTCCCTTCCCTTCCCTTCCCTTCCCTTCCCTTCCCTTCCCTTCCCTTCCCTTCCCTTCCCTTCCCTTCCCTTCCCTTCCCTTCCCATGGCCTGGCAGAGGCCAGGAAGGGCTCCTTGGCCAGATGTGTCCCCTCAGCCCTGTGCCCACATGTGAGCCATGGAAATGTCCTTCCAGCAGATCCAGCTGGATGTGGGAAGCAGCTGGAGGACCTTTGAAAGGCTCAGAGAATTGGGATTGTTCCTCCGGAGAGGAGAAGGCTCCAGGGAACCTCAGAGTCCCTTCCAGTGCCCAAAGGGGCTCCAGGGGAGCTGGAGAGGGACTGGGGACAATGCATGGAGGGACAGGACACAGGGAATGGCTTCCCACTTGTTGGGGAAGATGAAACAGGAAAACCTTATAAATATGATTGTCTGGCAAAAGATTGTGAGAATATAGAAACTATAAGTGAGATTGAAATGAAAGCAAGCTTTGAGATCCCTCAGTTACTGAACAACTGGAAAACAATGGCATGGCCAGCTGAAGGTGATCCCCTTTTGATGGAACAACACCCTCTGCTTGCAGACAGGCCCAAGGGTCAGAGCAGACCCTACAGCTTGGCAGAAGGGGCCAAAGAGGAGATTTTAGGGTTTAAAATGTAGCACAGTATGGTAATGTAATGATTCTTATAGGCTGTATGGAAATGCTGTAGGATTTGTATCCTGTACTGGATTGGTTAGTGAGAATTAGAATATTCAACACAGGAGAGGATTTATTGTATTGTAATGGGAACCTCACTCATATCCTCTCATCCTCTCTCTCTCTCATCCTCTTTCCCACTCTCTTTACTTCTCTCAGTCCTGCTCTGAGCTGTGCCTGGCAGCTCCCAGCAGGGCCCTGCCCCCAGGCCCTTTGCAATGAACCCCAAGTTCCTGACCTGGCCCCAGAGATCTCTGGTCTCCATCTGTCCTGACCATCCACCCCCAACCCTCCTACACCCACTGCCAGAGGGCAGGGATGGATGGGATATGGGGAATTAGGAATTGTTCCCTGGCAGGGTGGGCAGGCCCTGGCACAGGTGCCCAGAGCAGCTGGGGCTGCCCCTGGATCCCTGGCAGTGCCCAAGGCCAGGCTGGACATTGGGGCTGGGAGCACCTGGGGCAGTGGGAGGTGTCCCTGCCATGGCAGGGGTGGCACTGGATGTCCTGTAAGAGTCCTTCCATCCCAAACTGCTCTGGCATCCCATGGTCCTGTGACCTGGGTGCTCTGCTTGTGCCCAGCTCCACCTGGCAGCTCCTAAATCACAATTTCAGAGTTTATGGGTAATTTCCTTGCTGAAGAACCAGTTAAATTCTAGGAACATTGGGATTTTTTTTCTGTTTCCAGCACATTAAGGAACACACGTGGAGGCAGCTGCTCAGCCTAATGAACCCCACAGCAGGAGGGGAAACAAAGGAGCCCCTACAAAAAGCAGGAGCAGGGCCCATGGACAGCTCTAAGTGCCTGGGGACGCTGGATCCAGACAATGCAGCCTTTTTTTGGCATTCCCCCGTGGGGAAGAGGAGACAGGACTGGCCTGAATGAGCCCATGTGACTCCTAATTACGAGGGAGATTTGTTTGGAGGAGCAGATCTTTCCCTGAGGAAATGCTCTGAACAGGCAGGACAGATGAGCTGCCCTTGCTCAGGATTAGCAGCAAGGAGAGCCTGGGTCCCTCTGTGCCCCCACGGGAGCTGAACTGTGCCAGAGGCTTGGGGTGAAGGGAGCAAAGGCACAGCTGGACCAGGGAATGGGGAACTCAGCCAGGTTTGTGTGGAGAGCAATAGATACAAAAGGTAAAAGAACAAAATGTTTGTTCTGCTGAAAGTAGGACAGGAGGAAGGCAGAGCTGGGAACAGCGTGGATGTGGAGCTGCCTTTGGAAAAGATGAAACTCTTCAGTGCAGGCAGGGACTGAAAATACCCAGTGAGGAGCCCAGAGCAGGGATCCAGCTGATCCAGGCTGTCAGGATGCCTGTGGAGAGAAAGCACTGCCAGACCTTTCCTTTCTAATTCCCAAAATCTGTCAGCATCTCCAGAGCCATTGGGAGGGCTGAGCACATGGAATTATAACATGAGTGAGCAGGAATGTTGGAGTGGAGCTTCCACTCCAAGCAGCTCCCTTCAAGGACTGGCTGGACACCACTGGGATCACTGGGCAGGAAACTGGGAAACATTCCCTGCACTTCCTGATGTGTTATCACCTGTTCCTGATGTATTATCACCTGCTCCCAGTGTGTTATCACCTGTTCCTGGTGTGTTATCACCTGTTCCCAGAGTGTTATCACCTGTTCCCGGTGTGTTATCACCTGTTCCTGGTGTGTAATCACCTGTTCCCAGAGTGTTATCACCTGTTCCAGGTGTGTTATCACCTGTTCCAGGTGTGTTATCAATTGTTCCTGGTGTGTTATCAACTGTTCCAGGTGTGTTATCAATTGTTCCTGGTGTGTTATCACCTGTTCCAGATGTGTTATCACCTGTTCCCAGTGTGTTATTACCTGTTCCAGGTGTGTTATCACCTGTTCCCAGTGTGTTATCACCTGTTCCAGGTGTGTTATCACCTGTTCCTGGTGTGTTATCACCTGGAGCAGCAGGGAATGGAGGGCAGGGCAGCAGCACTGCAGGAATGGGATGCTCCTCACATAAATGGGAATGAACAAGAGGGGTTTTGGGATTTGGCAGCTTCCAGGTGGATCCAAGGCTATATTCCATGAATGGATTTTAGGAAAAGACCCAATGGCCCATGAGAGAGCTGAGCACTGGGGGAAGAGGGACTGGGGAGTCTCTGATTGCAGGGGTTGTTACACCTGGAAATTGGGAAGAGAGAGAAGCAGCCAAACAGTGAGAGGAAACACCAGGGGAACTGAGGGCATGAGGAAAAAAATCTTCTTAGCAAGAAATCCTTCCCTGTGAGGGTGGTGAGGCCCTGAAAGTGCTGACAAGAAAGATGGGGAGGGACTGGGGACAAGGGATGGAGGGACAGGACACAGGGAATGGCTCCCACTGCCAGAGGGCAGGGATGGATGGGATATTGGGAATTAGGAATTGTTCCCTGGCAGGGTGGGCAGGCCCTGGCACAGGTGCCCAGAGCAGCTGGGGCTGCCCCTGGATCCCTGGCAGTGCCCAAGGCCAGGCTGGACATTGGGGCTGGGAGCAGCCTGGGACAGTGGGAGGTGTCCCTGCCATGGCAGGGGTGGCACTGGGTGGGCTTCAGATCCCTTCCCACCCAACCCATTCCGGCATTCTGTGATCAGCCACAACTCTGAACCCCTAATGAGCACCTGCTGGGCCTGGGGATTTGGGTCCAGCCTGGAAAAACCCCAGACTCTCCTCCTGAGCACAGAGAAATCATGGGAAAGCTCAGTTTTCCTGTCAGCTGAGGGTTTCTACATGTGGATCAAGACTGCACCTGAACAAGGCTCCAGGAAATACCAGAGCACTCCCTGGATGTTATTTTATCTCCTGAGAAGAATTTACCTGTCAAACCCCTGCTTTAAATCCAGCACTGCATCCTTCCATTCAAGCACTTCCCCAGTTTCACACACAAAATAATCCTCAGCAGGGAATGATCTGGGAATAATCAGGTAATGATGCTTTCTCCTGGGGATCCTGCTCCTCAGCACTTTGTCTCCCCCACACTAATTTAGACATAAAATTGTTGTTAAAATATCTGGGATTAACACAAAGTCTGGAGTTAAAGTGTCTGACCAGGGTGGGAGATCACAGACACAGAACAGCTTTGCTTTGGTGGTTAGGTGGGAAATCCAGCCAAGGGAGGCCTTGGAGATGTCTCAGGAGGTACTGCAATATGGACCACACCTTCCCAAAACCCAGATCCATCAAGATGGATTTCTTGGGAAGGGTTTTCCATCTGCCAGGCAGCCCCAGCAGTGGAGCTGCCTCACTGTGACATTGCTGGGGAACTCAGAGCCTCTGGGAATTTCCTTTCCATCTCCTGGCACTCCAAGTTTTCGGCCTGAGAGTTCCCAGCTCCTGAGGGTCCCAACCCCACCTCACATCTCAGGTATGGGATGACTTTTTTGTATCTGAACCCTTTCCAGAGGAACAGGTTTTGGCTCAGAGGGTTTATCCATCATCTCCCAGCACCAGCCAAGCTGAATAAACCAAATTTATCCTGGGGAGGAATTCAGTGCTGGATTACAAAATCCAGAACACAGTGGGAGTCCTCAGATGCAGAGTAGGAGCCCCACAGTGTGGGAATGCTCAGTGGGGTCTCGGGGCTCCCATGATCCCTGCAGAGAGCAGAGACCCCCAGAATCATCCAGCCCCACTTTTGGGATCAGCACAGGCAGGAAGGGCTGCTCTGGGAACACCTCTGCCTCCTCTGATGGTACGGAGGGAATGCAGACAGCTCCAATGAGACATGGAGCCAGGGGGGATGACTCCAGTTCCTATGGAAAAATCAATCTAGTTATTGTATTTCCCAATAATTTATGACATGGTTCCCCCACCCTCTGCTCTCTGCATTAGAGGGCTTTGTCCTCTCCCTTCCTTTCATGGAATTCACTCAAAAACCATAAATACAAAAAACCAGCGTTCTGCTTATCCTGATCCTTTGCAGATTTCCCTCCTCTGCTCCAGCACAGTGCAGATGGGCTCCTGTGGGAACACCTTTCCCTCCCCGGATGGTAGGCAGGGAATGCAGACAGCTCCAGTCAGATATGGAGCTGTCTGCCAGGGGGGATGGGTTCAGTTCCTATGGAAAAATCAATCTCTGACCTGAGGAGGGGAAATGGAGCGTGAGTCTGTTCACCCTGGGTGCTGCAGAGATGGTTTGGGTGGGATGAGGTGAGCCCTGAGCCCTGAGCTCCCCGGGCTCTGCCTTTCCCTGAGCCTCCTGGGCACTGGGGTCATCCTTCCCTCAGCTCTCTCCCAGTTATTGCCTTTCCCAATCTTTTATGCCATGGTTCACTCACTCTCTGCTCTCCAGGTTATGGGGTTTCCACCTCTCCCTTTAGTTCTTTGAATCACTTAAAAAAACAAAAATATGAGAAATCAGCCTGATCCTTATCCCGACCCTTTAAAGCTTTGCTGCCTTTACTCTGCTACACAACCAGTGCCCTCCCTTTTCCAATAACCAGCTGTCCTGAGACCCAGAATATTCCTTAAAAACCTCAGCAGGTCAAAGAGCAGGACAGGATAAACACCACAGGTTACACATGAAAAAATGGGAATTTTAGGGGCATCCCAGCATACCCAAGATGTTGAGGGGGCAAAGCTGCAGCTTGGAGCAGAGGGAAAGCTCATCTTGAAACCCCAGAGGCACAGCAGCACAGCTCTGGGGTACCCAGCACACATTTGTACAGGGACAGTGCCACCAGGGCTGGCCTGGGGCGTGTCCCTGAGGCCACCGGGACGCTCACGGTGCTGACACCCCTTTGATGGCCCCTGGAAAGGGTCACCGGCTCCCTGGGTGGGCTGGGGGCTCCTTGGATGGGCTGGTGGCTCCTCTGCTGGGCTGGTGGCTCCTCTGCTGGGCTGGTGGCTCCTTGGATGGGCTGGTGGCTCCTTGGATGGGCTGGTGGCTCCTCTTCTGGGCTGGTGGCTCCTTTGATTGAATGGTGGCTCCTTTGATTGAGTAGTGGCTCCTTTGATTGAGTGGTGGCTCCTTTGTTAGGTTGGTGGCTCCTTTGCTGGGCTGGTGTTTCCTTAGAAGGGCTGGTGGCTCCTTTGCTGGGCTGGTGACTCTTTGGATGGGCTGGTGGCTCCTTGGATTGACTGATGGCTCCTTTGATTGACTGGTGGCTCCTTGGATGGGCTGGTGGCTCCTTTGATCGATTGATGGCTCCTTTGGTAGAGTGGTGACTCCTTTGATTCACTGGTGGCTCCTTTGCTGGGCTGGTGGCTCCTTTGCTGGGCTGGTGGCTCCTTGGATGGGCTGGTGGCTCCTTTGGTGGGGTGCTGGTCCTTTGATTGACTGGTGGCTCCTTAGATGAGCTAGCGGCTCCTTTGATTGAGTGGTGGCTCCTTTGATTGAGTAGTGGCTCCTTTGATTGAGTGGTGGCTCCTTTGTTAGGTTGGTGGCTCCTTTGCTGGGCTGGTGTTTCCTTGGAAGGGCTGGTGGCTCCTTTGCTGGGCTGGTGGCTCTTTGGAT
Source organism: Molothrus aeneus (assembly GCF_037042795.1). Classification (NCBI taxonomy): domain Eukaryota; kingdom Metazoa; phylum Chordata; class Aves; order Passeriformes; family Icteridae; genus Molothrus; species Molothrus aeneus. The sequence goes on from NC_089663.1 coordinate 969,819, forward strand.
GGGCTGGTGTTCCTTGGATTGACTGGTGGCTCCTTGGATGGGCTGGTGGCTCCTTGGATGGGCTGGTGGCTCCTTTGATCGATTGATGGCTCCTTTGGTAGAGTGGAGACTCCTTTGATTCACTGGTGGCTCCTTTGTTAGGTTGGTGGCTCCTTTGCTGGGCTGGTGTTTCCTTGGAAGGGCTGGTGGCTCCTTGGATGGACTGGTGGCTCCTTGGATGGGCTGGTGGCTCCTTTGGTGGGGTGCTGGTCCTTTGATTGACTGGTGGCTACTTGGATGAGCTGGTGGCTCCTTTGATTGAGTGGTGGCTCCTTTGTTAGGTTGGTGGCTCCTTTGCTGGGCTGGTGTTTCCTTTGCTGGGCTGGTGGCTCCTTGCATGGCCTGGTGGCTCGTTCAGTGGCCAGGCATAGCTGACCCAGGAGGTTCTTTGAGCTCTCCCCACCCCTTTGTCTGAGTGGGCCCCTTTTGGGGGTGCAGCTGACTTTTTCCTGCCTAAGCCAGCAATTAACACCAAGTTTAATCTTAGCACAAAAGCACATTTTCCTTCCACCCTCAGCTCCCTTCTGTCACTTTTGGAGCCCCTGGCATTCCAGATCCCTTTTTTGTATTTTAAGAACATTTTTTTAGCTGCTCCACACACACCCCCCGCCCTGAGCTCCTGGAGGAGTTGAATCTTTCCCTTTGCTCCTGAAAGAATCACGAATCCCTTCTGCCCCAGCCTCTCATCAGCCACCTTAAACCAGGCTTTGTGCTGCTTGGAACCTGCTTAACCTTTAATCCCTCCTCTTAAATCCCTTTACCTCATTCCCAGCTCAGACAGAGCTGTGAAAGATGGTGGGAAAGGTGGAAAGGGGCCCTTGGTGTCCTCTGAATTCCTCTCCCTGCTCTGCAGAGGGATTCTCTGGAGGGGTTTCTGATGGGAGTCATTAATGTTGCTCAGGCAGAAATGATGAGGTTGCTGCAGGAATTCATGTGGAAGGAGGAAATCTATTTTTATCCCGAAATCTCTATTCCTCTGTGCCTAAACCAACTCCTGATCATTTATGGTCTTTAAGTGAAGGAGATCAGTCCTGGGAGGAAGAGACCTGAGGAAATTCTGGGAAGGCTGAGGGCTGGGAGGGCAAATCTTCATGGAGATTTCTGCAGAGTTTGTGCAGAGCAGGGCTGGGAAATGAGTGGGGCTGGGAGAGGCTGTTCCCTGTTGCCTTTTGGCTCTGGGATCTGAATGGAAAATCTGGAAGGGTTCAAGACCATGGCAAGAGAGACCTGGAGGGGCTGGAGCGTGGCCAGGCCAGGGAACGGAGCTGGGAAGGGGCTGGAGCCCCAGGAGAGGCTGAGGGAGCTGGGCAGGGGCTCAGCCTGGAGCAAAGGAGCCTCAGGGGGGCCCTTGTGGCTGCACAGCTCCTGCCAGGAGGGGACAGCCGGGGGGTCAGGCTGTGCTCCAGGGAACAGGGACAGGAGCAGAGGGAACGGCCTCAGGCTGGGCCAAGGCAGGGGCAGGGTGGATTTTGGGATAATTCCTTCATGGAAAGGGTGCTCAGGCACTGGCACAGCTGCCCAGGGCAGTGCTGGATTATCACCCATGGAACTGCTCAGAAACCTGTGGATGTGGCACTTGGGGACAGGGGCCAGTGCTGAACGTGGTGGTGCTGGGACAAGGATTGGACTTGTTGATCTTCCAGGTCTTTTCCAACCTTAAAAATCCCATGGTCCTATGGTTCCACTGATTTCCTATGGGACAGAGAAGAACAGATCCCACCTTCTAGGGCAGAGGAAGAGCTCAACTTTTTCCCTCTTGAGAAAGGGAAAAGTTAGAAAACTTGTGCCAGGGAAGTTTTAGATTGGAGAGTAGGGAAAATTCCTACATGGAAAAGGTTCCAACCCTTAAATACCCACTCTGCTCCCCCTGTTCCCACACTGCTCCTCTCCTTTCTCCTTGTGCTAAATTTCTCCCTTTTTCCACTTCTTCTTTGACCTTTCCACTTTTTTTCCTGCAACAATTCCAAGTGCCAACCAAAACAGGTCCAAAACACCCAAAAACCTGCTGCTTATTTAAAATCTCCAGGCCAAACAATCCCAGGGAAACCAGGCAGGGATCTGATCCCACAGCTCCACAACCTGATTCATTCCCACAATTTCTCAGTGCCTTTTCCCCCAGCTTTCGCCTGAAACGTGGGCAACCCAAAGTACAATAATGTAACCCCCTGAATTATGTGTTTAATAGGCAGCAAGCAGCCAGGAGATGAAAAATCCAGGCATTGAATCAATAAATTATTAAATTTAAAAAGGCAACAAGACATCTTTGGCCAGGAAGAAGTAAAAATCACCTTACAGGCTTTTTACTGAAACCTCCTGGTGTGCTCACAACTTGCTGCCATCCTGCCTTGAATTGTTGCTTCAATTCTTGTTTTGCTTGTCACCCCTCTCAATTATTTGTAAAAAAGGACCTAAAATAGATTTATATTTCTCTGATTTTATTAGACAGTAAAAAAGAGAAAGCTGAGCCACAGCAGTTAAATAATTTATGACCTTTGCTAGCGGGGCAAGAAGACCTAAAATAAAAATAAAACTCATGTATTGAAAAGACAAGGGTTTGTGTCTTATTGTTTTTCTTGCCCACTGGTTTGGCTGGCAACAATTTGAAATAAATATTCAACATATGGAGAAGTTTCATCCCCATCTCACAGCTACTCATTATCATCAGGTTCTACCCAGCAATTCCTCCCAGAGCCATCAGGCTGGAGCTCACCTGTGCTGGATTTCATGGTGATAAGGCAGAGATAAGGCAGAGCTAAAGCAGTGCTGGGTGCATGGAGAGGCATTTATTTTAAGTGGTGAATTCAAGCATTAAGCACTGATGTCCTTTTCCATGCAGCTTTGAAATTCCATATGTTCCCCTCCAGTTCCTCCAATATTGTCATTAACTCCCCTCAGGAAGGCTCCATGAAACAGCCTCTGAGACCAGCACCTTCCTTGGACACCCTTGGGTGGTTCACAGAGGCTCTGAGCTGTTTGGGACACCAGCCTGGCCTGACATTTCTCCAGGGGCTGAATTCCCAAATATTCCCAACCACAGCACTTGGCTGGTGCTCTTAGGAGCTGAAGGTGTTTTCCATTTGGTGCCCAGAAATGCTCTTGGGACCCAGGACATTCCTCTGGCTGCCCTGGGTGACTCCAGAGCCTGGCAGGGGCTCAGAGACCTTGGCACAGAGTCACAAACACCTGTGCCTTTGATTGTAGCCCATGGAAACAATTACCAACTTTGTGTGAGGAGTTACAAGCCACAAGAGTTTGAGTAGAATGATAGTGAATTTGTCACAGGGTGAAAATGTAGAATTTTGGGGATTCAGAATGGGGGTTCAAGAGGCAAGATGGAGGAATCTGGGCACGTCCTGTCCTTCTTCTCCTTCTTCTTGTCCTCCATCTTCTGCTCTGATGATGGCACTTCTGGATTGGTTTAGAGTAGAGACAGACTGTCTAACATAGGTGATAGGTACTGGAAAATTATTGTAAATAAAGTACACGTAGTTCTTAGTATAAAAAGTTAACACCACCCCAAGGGCAGGGACTGTGCCACAACCCGACCTGCTGGACAGATCTCAGCAGGTCAGAGAGAGAATGTAACAGATAAGAGAAAATAAACAACCTTGGAAAGCAGAACCAAGGAATCTTGACTTCTTTTTTGGTCACAGGGATGGGAAAAAGAGACTTTCTGATACCTCGGGGTCATCTCAACCACAGAAACCTGAGAAAATGCCAAGGGCAAATTCCAGCTACCACAGGGCTTTTATTCCTGCTGGAGTTGTGTAGATACAACTACAACTGAGAGGACAGAGTGTCTTAAAACTGAAAAAGAGGAGGTTAAATGGGATATGGGGCAGGAATTGTTCCCTGGCAGGGTGGGCAGGCCCTGGCACAGGTGCCCAGAGCAGCTGGGGCTGCCCCTGGATCCCTGGCAGTGCCCAAGGCCACGCTGGGCACTCTCAGCAATGAAGAGAGAGGGAAGACTGATTTGGTGATCAGAATCTGAATTTATTGTGGACCACCAATGCTTATATACTGTTTTAGAAAGACTAGTAATGTTTACTACAATGATTAGGTTAAAATCACATACACAAACGTATGCATATTACAACATCTCTTGCTTGAAGAGTTTAATGCAATTTTCTTTTTCTGGTAAACCAGTCTGATTGAATCTTTTCACAATCCTCAAAGTTCTGTTTGCTCTTGTCAAAGCACCCTGTTATCAAATCTCTTATGTTAACCAGGTCCAAAGTCCATCATCTGTCTTGTGTCCCAGTATCTCAACATCTCCCCCTTTTCCTTTCCACCAGAAACACTCCTTTAATGGCCTTATTAATTAATCTCTGCACACATTGAAAGGTATCACGATTAATACAATCATTATCAAAATTATCACATACATACCTATCCTAAAAATAATCTTTTAGTTAAAAAACTCCAGCCAATAAAAGGCTCAGCCTTGATCTTTATAAACTAAAAACATTCCTGATGGCAGCTGCATTAGAAAGGCTGCCAGAAGTATCAAAAGGTTTGATTCTTATACATGGGGTGATAGGGAGAAACATTTTTAGATTGATTCCTTCCCCTGGGCAGGGCTTGGAGCACCCTGGGATGGTGGAAGGTGTCCCTGCCCATGGCAGGGGTGGGATGGGATGAGCTGCAGGATCCCTTCCCACCCACACCACTCAATGATTCCATGATTCCATGCCATGGAATCTACTGGTGACCTCCTCTGCCAGCCATGGTGGGCAGCACCAAATGAAATAAACATCCAGAATAAGGACATTTTCAATCCTGAGCTTCCAGACTCCCCCTTTGCTGTCCACAGGGCTCCGTGGCTGATTTAATTTGCAAGCAGGAATAATTTATTCCCCCTAAACAAACATTGTGCCTCTCAGTCTTGTTGACATCTCTGCTGTTCCAACTCCCCTTGAGAAGTTCCCAGTCTTTGTCGTGTCTTGGAGCAATGAGTTCCACAGTTAATTATCTGTTGGAAAAACCAATTACAATTAAACAAACAAAATCCAGGCCCTGCTTCTTCCCAATCTTCTTCATTAGTCTTGTCTTGATAAATGTCAATAAAGTTTAATTCTGAACAAGCAGAGTCAAGATTCTGAGCACACCCAATTGTCCTCCAGTGTTTTTAAGATGATGTTCCCAGATTTCATCTCCACAAAAACCTCATTGCTGTTTCCCAAGTCTCCACTCATCCTTTTGCTGTTCCTGCAGCCTCGTCTATTCTTATCCCACCTTTTGGAAGTTCCCTTTCCAGCAGGGTCCAAGTTGAGGTTGCTTGTTTGGAGATTGTCATTGTCAAAGCGCTCTTATCTTTGGGGTTTTGGTTTTTTAGGCCACAACTTCCTGTGCCACTGAAAAAATGGCCCAGATTGTGGGATAGGATCTGAAAGGAGCCTCAGGGGATCATTTAATCCAGCATTGGGACTGAATCACAGCCAGGGATCAACTCTTAATAGATGGATTAATAAGGATCTCTCCTGCAGTTGTCCCCATTTAATTGTCCCTCATGTGTCCCTGTGCTTCTCTCTCTTGATAGGCTGAAGGTTTTTTCTTATTTTATTCCTGAAATATCTTCTATTGTTCACTTTTGACTGTTTCATCCTACACAAGGTGCAGATCAAACTGTTATTCTTCTCTTTCTAAGTGTATTTGTGTTGTGGGAGACTGGAATGTTTCCCCTAACTTCCTTTTTTTGAAGGAAAAGTTTACCTGGTTTTCCTCCAAGATCCCAGCATAACATTAAAGTCCACTGACAAGAAAAGCCACAGCACCAAGCTGGTGACTTCCCACCTTTTAATGCCTCCTGCTGCTGCTGCTGCTGCTGCTGCTGCGCTCCAAGCTCAGGTTCAGGCTTCTGGCTGCTCTTCATCTGCTCCTCCTGGGGAACTGGAGAGACAGGACACAGGGAATGGCTTCAGGCTGAAGAGGACAGCTTTGGATGGGACCTCCTTCCACCTTCCAGCTCCTGGCTCCATGCTGAGCCCAGTGGGAGCTGGACACAGATCTAGGAATGGTGGCAAAAATGGGGATGGGGACTGTGGGACCTGGGCAAGGCTCTGAGAGAGCTGAGATTGTCCAGCCTGCAAAAGAGAAGCTTTGAGGTGACCTAATTGTGGCCTTCCAGGACCTGAAGGGGCTGACAGGAAAGATGGAGAGGGAATTTGGACCAGGGATGGAGGGACAGGACACGGGGAATGGCTTCCCTGTGTTTCTGATTTGTATTAATAAGTCTTTGAGGAATTTTTGTGGAATAGTGTTGTGGTGAATGATTGATTGGTTGAGAGGTGGAGTTATGGGGGGAGTTATGGATTTGGGAAAATTGGTGTTGAGTTTGGGTGGTTTGTTGGGGTTTGAGAGGGTGCGGGTAGGGGAGGGAGATCCTGCCCATGTAACCCCTGCCAGAGGGCAGGGATGGATGGGATACTGGGAATTAGGAATTGTTCCCTGGCAGGGTGGGCAGGCCCTGGCACAGGTGCCCAGAGCAGCTGGGGCTGCCCCTGGATCCCTGGCAGTGCCCAAGGCCAGGCTGGACATTGGGGCTGGGAGCAGCCTGGGACAGTGGGAATTGTCCCTCCCCATGGCAGAGGGTGGCTCTGGATGGGCTTTAGGGTCTCTCCAAACCCAGCCCCTGATTCTGGGATTATCCTTTACAAAGGCCCATTTTGACTTTGTGCCTGACTCTGACTCTGAGTTTGGCTGTGCTGCACAAACTCTTCCCCGTTTTCCCCATCTGATTCCTCCTTCTCCAAAAAGGGTGTGCAGCAATCCTGGCTCCAGCAGGGGGTTTCTGCTGCCTGCTCCTGGCAGCCCCTTTGTTTCCCCTCTGCAGATTTCTTCCCCTGCACAGAGGCTGAGGGGCTGCTCGTGGGGCTGGGTTGCCAGCAGAGCAGGAGCTGGAGCTGGACCCTCCTCACTCTGTCCAAACAAAGGAGAAGAATTTTTCCTGGGAGAAAAATTGGAGAAAATGTGGAGAAAATGTGGCCCAGGTGCAGCCCCACAAACAGGGAGCAGCACACCTCAGAGGGCAGCACGCTCATCCCAAGGCAGGAAGGGGTAGGTTGGAGGTGAGGAGAGGGAGAGAAAATTCTCAAAGCAGTTCTGCTGGCAAGAGGGGGCCTCACCTATATGGATCCCAACAAACAGAGCTGTTTGCCTTCATGTCTGTGGAATTTGACTGGATTTATTCCAGGTCATGCCTCCAATTCATCAGGATCATGTTCAGTTCAGATTTCATCCTCCAGAGCACTCTGAAAACTTCCAAGTGTTTTTGCTTCTGAACCCCTGAACAATTCCTGCTCTCTCCCTTCTGAACTACTGAGAGAGGCTGGGGGTGAACTCCATGGAAAGCTGAGGAGACACCAGAGGTGACAGAAGCAAAAAGAGTTATGCAATTCACATTTTTGTGGGCAATTTGGGCACATTAATGAAGTGCTGAGGTTGTCACTCACCTGCCAGAGCACACAGGACACGCTTTAGACTGAGATTTAAAGGTCTCCCGCCAAGAACACAGGGAGAGATGGCAGCTCAGGGTGACAGAGGCATCCCCAAAGATGCAGGACACAAGGGTGAGGCAGCTCTACCTCTGGAGGCCTGGAGGGAATGTGTCAGGTGTGGCTTTTCCTACACAACTCCTGCAGCTCCTTCCCAGGCCAGTTTTTCCAGAAAATCCATTTGCTTAAGAGCAAAGGAAGAAAATCTGATGGATTATCTAAGAGCTATCCCAGGGATGGAGCACCTGGGAACAATGGCCACACAAGAGTCCATTATGAGTGAACTTCATGAGGTCAAAATAGACATTTCCTTGAAGCTGGATACAAATTCCATTGTGTTTTGTGATTATTTCACCCTTCAGCTTTTCTGTTCCCAAATCTGGGACTTTATGGGGTCAAAATAGACATTTCCTTGCAGCTGGATACAAATTCCATTGTGTTTGTGCTAATTTCATTCATCAGCTTTTCTGTTCCCAAATCTGGGAGCTATTCCCCTGAACATTCCCTGGTCCTGGATGTGTTTTCTGTGCTCAAAACCCCTCCCATTAGTGATGTTGCTGCTGCTGGAATGCTGGAAAATCCCCGTCCAGGGATGGCCATGAGGAGGGGGCAGAGCCTTTGGGGCGAGGAGGAGCATTTTGCCAATCTCTGGAAGCTCAGGGTGAGGTCAGGGGGAATAATTGTGAGGTCTGGGTTGATAATTGCAGGGTTTGGGTTGATAACTGTGAGGTCTGGGGAGGGAACGAGCACAAATCCACTCTGTGTTCCAAGATGGATCCCATCAGGATCCATCTCACCTGTCCAGACACTGCCTGCAGTTCCAGATTTGTGGGAATTTTGCTGCCTTCTACCTCCAAAGCTTGACACCAAAGCTGCTTGTCAGGATTCAGTGCATCCCTCTGGGTGTCCAGTGTTGCCAGGACCCCTGCCAGGGGGCTCAGAGACCCTGGCACACAGCCCAGAGCACCTGTGGGTTTGATTATGACCCATGGAGCAAATTACCAGCTTTGTATGAAGACCTGAAAGCCACAGAAGTTTAAGTAGTGTAATAATAAAATTGGTGATAATAAAACTGGGTGAAAAAGTAGATTTTGGGGTTTTTAGAATAGGGGTTTTGGGGACAAGATGGAGGGACTTGGGTGTGTCCAGCCTTTCTTCTTCTTCTTCTCTACCTCCATCTTCTGCTGTGATGTTGGCACTTGGGGATTGGTTTAGAATAGAAACTCACTGTCCAACACAGGTGATAGGTATTGAAAAGTAATTGTAAACATGTTATACCTAGTTTGTAGTGTAAAGTTATCTCTTTACACTATCTGGGGCAGGCAGAGTGCCTGGAATTGTCCTGCTGGACAGACCTCGGCAGGGCAGGAGAAAAATGTTTCTAGATGAGATACAATAAACAACTCTGAGACTGAGAAATGAAGAGCTCCAACTCCTTCTTCAAACGTGCGGCACGAAACAGAGACTGCTCACGTGTCCTGGGGCTGCAATAAACTGTGAACTCCCAAGAGCTGCTGGCCCCCAAAAGGGCCCTGTGTGCCACCACCCCCAGCTGGGCTGGGCATCACCCAGGGCTCTGCCCAGGTGGGGTTTTCAGGGATGTGCATCCCTCAGAGTGGCTCAGATTTCCCAGATTTGCAGCTCTGTTGTGTGGGACAATGTGAGAGCCAGGGAAAATCCCATCTGCCCCTGTCCCCACCAACCAGAGCAGTTCTCAAGGAGAGGAAAGGAGGCTGTTCCCAAATCCAGATGGGCTCTTATCTCATTACCTCATTATCCCCCTGGTGCCCATAAACCACTGCTTATTTCAGTGGTTTTGCAGGTGTTGAGCTTGGCCTGACCTGTCTGGATTTCCCCAGGTCCCCAATTATTCCTTTTTAATGGCAGATGTTGTAGTTATATGTAGTTACTCTTCCAGGATTTCCCTCTTCCTCCCTGTTCTCTACCAGGTAAAAGTTGAGGATTCAGCTCCTATTTTCTCCCTGCCTCTCCTCAAATTAATTGCATCAATAATTGGCCAAAAGATAAAATTCCCTTTTTAAATGAGGGATGCACAGAATCCTTAAGCTTCCTCCATTTCATCCATTATTTACTCAGTGTGGGATTACCCAAGGATTTATTTCATTTTCCTATTCATATAGGTTAATAAATCCATGGATTTATTTCATTTTCCAGCTCCATTTCACTTCAGACCTTCTGATAATTTATTTTCCCATTTAGATGCCATTCATGATCTGATTCCTTTCTTGTTCCCAAGTCCCTGGAAATTCCCCAATGCAGCTCCAAGTTTTTTCAATCCCAAGTATTTATTTTTCTCCTGATCTTTGACAGCCCTTTTTTGTAAGCTTTAGTTTCCTTCCTGGAATCCTTCCTGGAATCCTTCCTTCCTTCCTTCTCTCCTTTTTAGCTTGCACCCTTTTCCAATGAAATAATTCACTAAATTTTTGGAGTTTCCTTCCTTGGAGCTCCCCATTCCCAGATATCTTTTAAAGAATTAAGCACATTATTAATATTATAATAATTCCCTGTGGTGATATCCTGAATCCTCTATAATAATCTAAAATTTCAGATCCTTTCCAGTGCTCATTCTGCCAGAGTGTGCAAGACAAGCTGCAGGATTTTCCTGAGGAGATTCCAAGGATTCTGGGAAACCTCAATGGCCAGTTATTTTCTTCAGGTTATTTTCATTTAAAACCTTGAATGTTTTTTCCACTTATCCGTGGGATGCAGTGTGACCTCCACAAAGAGCACGTTGGGAATGACCACTATGACTCTGGAAACCTTGGAGATCTTGGGAAGCTCCTCCTTCCTGTTCTTTCTTTCCAGGCATTTTGGGATGTGCACTTGGGCAGAATGTGACTGTACAAAACCCATCCCCTCCTAAGAGTGAAATCATTCCTAGCCCCAGGAACTGCTGCTTTTCATCCCTCTGGGATAGATGTCCCTATCTTCATTTGCCACATTTAAATGTCCCAATCTTCACTTGCCACGTTTTTTCTGGAGGTATCCACGGGCTTTTCCTGCCTCCTGCTCCAAGGGCTGCCCACACCTTTCATTTTGTGCCATCAGCCCAACTGTGGTGGTCACTTTGTCACCCCAGCAGCAAAATTTCTCATTATCTAATTAACTGTAAAGGCAACAAAATCCTGTCTCAGAGGGCAGAAAATCCCACAAAATTATCCCTAAACCAGCCTTCCCAGAGACTTTCCCTTCTGCTTTTGGGGCTTGATCCAGTGCTGGTGGATCCTTCCAGCATCCAGCAGCTCTGAGGGCTTTGAGCTCCTTCACACAGAGGTGACTTTTGCAGCAGGATCAGGAGCACTTTTCCTTGGATAATGTCGCCCTGATTTTTTAAGTTTTTCTAAGCCTTCTGATGTTTACATTCTAATAACAAACTTTCTCACACACTTTCTGAAAATAACCAATTGGTTTGCATTCTTTTATGGAGAAGGAGAAATTTGATAGACTGTTGGTTTGTCCAGTGTCATTGGAGAGGTGGCACTGTCACCCTCCAATCCACTGTCACTTTTAGAAATCTATAAATGGAGTCAGAAATTAAACCTCCCTTTTTTCACCTTAAGACCAGCAGTGTGTGTGCTTGTGTTGTTTCATGTCCTATAGTGACAGGATCCCAATTCCATCAAAGCCACAACCCCTGGCATCTGAGAGGACGTAGAGGGAGCTGCTGCTGGAGAATCCACATGGAAAGCAGCAAAATCCATGGGAAAACATCAAATGTTGGGACATGATTCAACTTCCCAGACTAAAGCAGCTGCTCCTTCCCTAACAGAAGACCCAGCATCCCAAGAACTCCTTCTGCATCCCCAGTTTTTCCCCAAATCTCCTGCAGAGGAGTGTGCTTCCCTTGGATCTGGTTTTCCTGGTGTCCCAGACCCGACACTCTGGGACAAGCAGCAAAGGGATCAAAGGAAGGTACAAACAAGGTTCAGCAAGTTCCAACCTGGCTCCCTCAGCAGCTCAGGGCTCCTCACAGACCCCTTTGAAAATCAAACCTTTCCCTTGTTTTGATGGGATAAGTGGCAGAAAAGCAGGAATGAAACACACTGGAAACCTCTGAGCCTGCCTGTACTGGATTTCCTGGGATCTCCTCTCTCTGGGGAAAAGGAAGCAAGGAAGGGAAGATCCTAAAAGGATTTCTGCCAGAATAAAACCAGGCAACTTCCCACACAAAAGGGGTGCACTCCATGAAAAAGTGGGTTTGATCTCTGCTTAAATGGGAAATTCATCCCCCTAGGGATTTTTGTGATTTTATAGGATTAAAAGCAAACTTGTTGTGGCTCTGGGGTAAAGGGAGAGTTGTTGTGTGGGAAGAGTATGCTGCTTTTGTCTGGAGCTTGTATGGAAGCAGAAGGTGCAGTTTCCACACTTAATAAATCAAACAAAGGTAGAACAGCTCCAGAATCCATGAATATTTCACAGAATTATTCCTTGGAAAATATTTGTTATGAGAATTTGGATGGTGGGTAATGAGCTGAGTAAACAAAGAACTGCCTTTCCAGGATTATCCATCTAAAATCCATGAGTGTGGATCATAATGAATGGACAGGCAGGAGCAGGGGGAGGAAAATGGGGAATGTGAGAAATACTCATTTTAAGAAGGATATGAAGGGAATTGAATGTGAAAATCCAGCAGAAAAGGCAGCATCCAGCCCAGATCTGGATTTTATTCCAAAGATGTTTCAATCTCAGGGAGTAATTGGAGAAATACTTGCTGGGAGGTGTTTTCCATCCTGTGCATGGAGCTACTTCTGCACAGGAGTCTTTTAGTCACCTCTGGGCTCAAACTCCACAATTTTATGTCCAAATTTATTAATTCCTCTTGGTTATGCACATCTAGACAATAAATGAGATTTTAACATTTAAAATCAGCTTTTCTCCCTTTTATATCTTCAATAAATAACTCTTAAGTCAGTCTTGTAACCCCTTAGAGCAGTAAAAGAGAGCAAATATCTGCAAAATAATTTAATCTAACAAGGCCTTTGGAAAGGAAAATGAAATATCTGCAGCTCCTGCTGGTGAGAGGTTCATCTCCTGTGAAGTGATGTGATTTGGAATTATTGTCACTCAGTCTCAGACTTTTCCTTTGTGTTTGGATGGCTGTCCTGGAGCCATGGCCACAGGATGCAAAGGAGAACAGCAGAGGAAGAGCAGGGGTGCAGCTCTGATGTGTCCTTGTAGGATGTAGGCAACTGCAGGAAGGGCCTGTGGAAGGTGGTGTCCTTGTATCCAATGAATATTTGAATGGCTTTGGTTTTTTTTGGGGGGGTTTCCATTGGATTTTAGCCTCTGCAGCCTTCAGCAATGGAGATTCCATAGTTTATCTTCCAATGGTTTTGAGAGCGTCCCCAGCATCCCACCCTGCTGCCTCATTTCCAGTTTATCCATTTATTCCTACTCCTAAATCTGCATTTTTCTTCCCCTCACATCCTTTATTTCTGTATGGAAATTCTCTCCTGTTCTCCTCATTGCAGATTCCTGATCCCACACATTGGACTTTCCCAGCCCCTGACCCTTTCCCAACCCCACTCCAGCCATTCCCAGGGGATGAGCAGTGTTCAGGACACAGGGATTTCCCCCTGCCTTTGGTCTGGCCCTCTTTTCCTTCCTTAGCACATTCCAGCACCCATTTCCATCCTGTCTGAGTTGATATTTCAGGACCATCTGTTCCCAAACTCTGAATCTCTTTGGATCCCCTGGCTCCAGGGATTTTTCCTGCCCAGTAACTGTGAGCTCCAGCCCCTCAGCATGGATTGAAATGTAGGGCCCTGCTCCTCCCATTGCAGAATTCCCTGCTCACCTGTGCAAATCCCAGCTGGCATTTCCCCATCCAGTCACTGGTGGCAGACTGAGCTGGGCTGAGTTTTCCAGTCCTGGATCATTTGATGCCATCAGCGCTGGGTGTCACCATGATATTTTCTGAAAAACCCCTTTGAAAAATCTCAGGATTTTTCTCCTGAGAAGCTGAGAAGCCTCAGAGGAAAAGAAAAACAATAATTATCTATTGCTGTGGAGTGGCACAGGTGCATCTTTGATTGGTCTCATGTGGTTGTTTTTAATTAATGGCCAATCACAGTCCAGCTGTCTCGGACTCTCTGGTCAGACACAAGATTTTATTATCATTCCAATCCTTTCCTTGCTAAACTTCTGATGAAATCCTTTCTTCTATTCTTTTAGTATAGTTTTAGTACATCATTTTTTTAATATAGTATATATCATAAAATAATAAACCAGCCTTCTGAAACATGGAGGCAAGATTTTCATCTCTTCCCTCATCCTGGGACCCCCGTGAACACCACCACATTGGTGAGCCCCGAGTGAGGAACATTGCCACAGTTGCAATCTCACCATTCCTGGGCTTTCTAGACCATTTACAAGCACCCACTCCTGAAATCCCTCCCCTGAGAAGTGATTTTCTCATTCCTTGAGCACCCATTTGTGTCAGGTTCAGCCACTTCATCCCAAGGATGTTGCGTTTCTTTGGCTGCTGAGGATCCTAGAAGGGCTGTGGAAATCCAAGGAGGGAGTAGGACCTTGGCACTGATATTTTTCAAAATGAGCTTCTCACAAAGACCTGGAGGGAAGGGACACAGGGAATGGCTCCCACTGCCAGAGGGCAGGGATGGATGGGATATTGGGAATTAGGAATTGTTCCCTGGCAGGGTGGGCAGGCCCTGGCACAGGGTGCCCAGAGCAGCTGGGGCTGCCCCTGGATCCCTGGCAGTGCCCAAGGCCAGGCTGGACACTGGGGCTGGGAGCAGCCTGGGACAGTGGGAGGTGTCCCTGCCCATGGCAGTATTCTGACTTTCCAATGTCCAACATCCTTCTTGGAAGCCTTTTTTCCAGGACTATTTCACCCCTGCATTCAGAGTTGCTCCAATTAAAGTCTTATAATCTTAAAGAGTTTAATTTACAATTTATAATCTCAAACAATTTAATTGTCCTCTGCTTACTTTGTGCTCCCACTGCCTGTCCTTTAGACAGCAAGTTTATGATGTATAGTGAATATTACTTTTACATCTCAGAGTTAGTGACTTAACTCATTTTTAAGGGACTTAATTGTAATGCAGATTTTTGCCAGCTTACAGCCTCCTTTAATTGAAATTATTTCTTTTACTGTGTCTATATTCCCAAATTGGAACTGGGTATGGGAAGGAGTTTTTGGTGTGATTTTTTTCTTTCTTTAAAATTGAGAAATTCCAGCTGTGTTTGTTCTTTGTCTTTCAGACAGGTGTGAGCATTACTTTGTTATTTGGTTTTGGTTTTTTTTCATTTATTATTTCTACACTTTCATTTACTTCTGTTTTCTCTTTATTTCTAGGCCTTCTTGTCCTCCTAAATCAAGATCTACTGCTTTCATTGTTTGCCAGGGATAAAACTTCCAATCTTTTCTTCTCCAGGTGGCTCCCAGACAACTGTGCTGGGGATGATGTATGGAGGGAATGTGATGAGCCTGTGTTTAATGGACAAGTTCTTCCCTCCAGCTCAGGGCTGTACCTTGGGTGTCACACTGAGGAGCACACCTGGAGCTGGCCATGCTCAAGGTGACAGGAGAGTCACCAGAAGCAGCTGATTTTTGTGACTCTCAACAAATACATTTTTTAAGGTGCAGACAATCTAAACTTAGACCATTTTCATCCATTTTTCATCTAACAACCAACTTTGGTTTTTGAGTTAAATGTGTACTTCTAACCAAACCCTGTGCTTTGGATCTTACTGAATAAAAAAATGATTTCTCTTCACTCTTGGGGCTCACTTGACTGACAAACCCCACATTTTTGTGGTTCATTTGACTGATAAGCCCCAAACTCCTGGGAGTGTCTCCCAGCTGTCTCCTCAGTTCTGGAATGTTCCAGCTCTTGGTCCTTGAGTGTGTTCTTTATCCCAGCCCCTCATGCACAGGGATGTCTCACCCACCCAGCAGTGCCATTTTACTGCTGGTAGAGCTCTTGTAGATTTGATGAGCAGTGAAACTTTTCCCGGCCTTTCTGGGGAGCTGTTGGTGCTCTGATCATGAACAGTGGGGTTTATAGGTTTGATTGAACATAAAATTACAGGAAGGTAATTTCCAAAGTAATCTTTTGTATATTGCTCATCACAGTCCACAACTTTCTCCTGAGGTCAGCTCCCATCTCTGCTCTGGGACAGGGACAGCACTCAGGGAATGGCTGGGGCTGGGCCAGGGCAGCTCAGGCTGAGATCAGGGCAAGGTTCTTCCCCCAGAGGGTGCTGGCACTGCCCAGGCTGCCCAGGGAATGGGCACAGCCCCGAGGCTGCCAGAGCTCCAGGAGCCTTTGGGCAGCGCTGCCAGGGATGGACAGGGTGGGATTGTTGGGGGTCTGGGCAGGGACAGGGCTGGATCAATGATCCCTGGGGTCCCTCCTGCTCAGGAGATTTTATGGTTCTCTGATCTCTCCCAGCCTGAGGATCAGAAGGTGGAAATGCTTTCTGTAATTGTCTGGAAATTCTTTTCTATCCCCATAAAATCCAATGGAGGCAAATCAGAGGCATTTCAGATTTGGAGCTGTGGCTCCATCTGCCCTTCCCTGTGCCTGACCCACACCAGGGTCACATCCCAGCCTCCTGTGCCACCTCCAGCCCTCCCTGCCTGGGCACACTCCTGATCCTGGAGCTCAGGGGGAATGAGCCAACATTTAATGCAGGAAAAGCCTCCCTGTGGGGCCCATTTGTGTCAGGAATTAAGGACCCACATCTGAGTGGGCAGCACTGCCAGGGGTGCCCAGGGTGGGATTGTTGGGGGTCTGGGCAGGGCCAGGGGTGGGACTGAATGATCCTGGGGGTCCTTTCAGGGCATGGGTCCCTCAGGACATTCTGTTGGTCCCTCAGGACATTCTGTGATTCCATGATAAGGCCAAATCCTTGCTGCAGCTTTGGCTACTGGTCTGGAATTCCAGGGAATTCTGGAACTCCAGGGAATTCACAGGTCCCTGAAGCAGAAACCAAACTCAACCCACAGCATGACTGGGCAGAGGAAGCTGCTCCCTGATATTCAAGCCAGTCTGGCAGAAAGCAAAGAGCTTTTTAGGAAGCAAAGTCACTATAAACTGTCCCTTCCTGCCACCTCAGGGCTCATTTTGCAGGGGACAAGTGGAGGTCACAGACAGGGCCTGAGGGCTGGAGCAGGTGAGGCCTCGCTGGCCAGGATTGCTGGGGAATCTTTAAATTCCACATTTCTGGGGCCCCCAAGAGTCAGGAGAGCCCAGGATGGATCTGGCATCAAGGTGGCCCTCAGGTCTGAGGGAATACACAGGACTGATCACTGTGCAAAGGGAAAACATGAGGGAAAACAATGGGGAAAACAGGCTGAGAGAGGGGGACAGGCCATGCTGAGCCTCAGTGTGGGTGGTGATAAAGCCACAGCTAGTAGTGACTACAACTCTTAGTAACTCCAGCTCTTAGTAACTCCAGCTCCCACTGCTCCAGCTGCCTGCTGGGACAAGGCCAGGGAAATTTCAGCAGAGCCATCAGGAACAGAGTTTTCCAGGAACCACCTTCCCCAACACCAGGGAGACTGCCATGGCCCAGCAGCAGCTTTGATAGGGTGCCATAAACTTCATCTTTTTAATAAAACAGAGGAAAACAAATCACAATGGCTACAACCACCCTGCCATCTCTACCACGTGATTCCATTTCCAATGGAATTACAAATGTTCCCAGAGTGTGCAGATGTGTTTAGTCCCACAAAGAAGAGCTAATTTATTCATAAGCAGATCTGCAAGGCTGCCTGGGCAGAGTGCTCTCCATATTCCAGGGGATTATTAAACTGGGAGGAGAGTGAAGGGTTTCTTTGCAGGAGTCTCCAGTGCATGGATCCAGGGCAGGCAGCCAAATGAGGGGAAAATGGGAGTGACAGGGAAGACAGGCAGGCAAGAGGGGCTGTTTGCATGAGGAAAAATTGGCAGTGACAGACCCAAACTGGCAGAGTTTCAGGAGGGAAAAAGGCTGCACAACACAAGACCAACACCTCCAGAACAGTGAAGAGCCCTGAAGGGACTGATACCTTGGCAGGTAAATCCATGTTCTCCTCTGGGCTGTGGTCTCCAATTTGTGGGAATTCTGGCAGATGTTGCTGCTAGCACCCCTCTCCTCCAGCTGGAAAACACCCAGGAACATCAAACCAGGGCAAAGCAGCATCTTCTCCAGCCAGGCTGGTGCTGCCTGCCCTGTGCTGCTTGAAAAATCAAAGAGTTGGGAGGTGAGAAGGAGCTTTTAAACTGCAGCCCAGCAGCTCCTGACCTGCTGCATGTTCCACATCTTCTCCAGTCAGGAATGATTTCACTGCACCAGGCTGAGGCTGCATGGGCACAGCAGTGGGAATGTTTGAGGTGCAGGGACTAAATTTGTGAATGTTTAAAGTGGAGGGAATAAATTGGGAGTGGTTGGCTGGTCCCTGCTGATGTTGAGTTTGTGAGGAGTTCCCAGGATGAGGTGAGAGATGAGAATCTGACTCCATGTTCTTAGAAGGCTGATTTATTATTTTATATTATTATATTATGTTACGTTACGTTACATTATATTATATTACATCATATTATATTATATTATATTATATTATATTATATTATATTATATTATATTATATTATATTATATTATATTATATTATATTATATTATATTATATTATATCATATCATATCATATCATATTATATTATATTACATCATATTATATTATATCATATCATATTATATTACATTACATCATATCATACTATATTATATTACATTACATCATATCATATCATATTTATGCTATACTAAAACTATACTAAAGAAAATGGATGCAGACAGAAGGCTTAACAAGAATGATAATGAAAAACTCGTGATTGACTCCTCAGAGTCCGGTACAGCTGATGGTGATTGGTCATCAAGTTAAAACAATTCACCTGAAACCAAACAATGGCCAGTTGGTAAACAATCTCCAGACCACATTCCAAAGCAGCAAAACAGGGAGAAGCAATCAGATAATTATTGTTTTCGTTTCTCTCTGAGGCTTCAAAGCTTCCCAGGAGAAGAAACCCTGTCAAAGGGATTTTTCCAGAAAATATGACAGTGACAGGCTGACTCTGCTCAGCGGGGCAGGGCTGAGGGCAGGGAGGTGAGGGATGCTCCTCCCCACCTGCCAGCTCCTGGCTCCATGCTGAGCCCTAATGGGAGCTGGACATGGATCTGGGGATGCCAGCAGAAATGGGAATGGAGATTGTGGGACCTAGGCCAGGGTCTGAGGGAGCTGGGACTGCTCAGCAAGGAAATGAGAAGCTTTGGGGTTCCAGTGCCTGAAAGTGCTGACAGGAAAGATGGGGAGGGACAGGCCACAGGTAATGGCTACCCACTGCCAGAGAGCAGGGATGTGTGGCATTCACATTCTCTGAAAAAATTCCTTCACCTGGGATTTTTCTCCTGGGAAACTAAGATGCCTCAGAGAAAAGGAAAACAATTCTTATCTCATTTGCTTCTCCTGTGTTGTGCTCATGTGGAATGTGTTTGGAGATTGTTTACCCACAGGTGATTGTTCCGTTGGATTCTGCTGGGAGTTGTTTTCACTCTTTGGCCAATCAGGGCCAAGCTGTGTCAGGACTCTGGAAAGAGTCAGGAGTTTTCATTATTATCTTTTTAGCATTCAGTAAGTATCCTTTCTGTATTCTGTAGTACAGTATAGGATTCTTTAATACAATATAGTATAATCAAGTAATAAATGAGCCTTCTGAGAACATGGAGTCAGATTCATCATTCCTGCCTTTGTCAGGGCTTCCCTGCAAATACACCAGGGATGGATGGGATATTGGGAATTAGGAATTGTTCCCTGGCAGGGTGGGCAGGCCCTGGCACAGGGTGCCCAGAGCAGCTGGGGCTGCCCCTGGATCCCTGGCAGTGCCCAAGGCCAGGCTGGACACTGGGGCTGGGAGCAGCCTGGGACAGTGGGAAGTGTCCCTGCCATGGCAGCGGTGGCACTGGATGGGCTTTGAGGTCCCCTCCCACCCAAACCATTCCATGATTCCATGATCAACTCAGCAGCCCCAGCTGGCTTCTCCTGAGGGTCTTCTGTCCCCCCAGATTCCAACATCAAGCTGTGCTGGGACAGGAGTTTTATCCTTTCTTGTTTTTACAGATGAATGCCAGAAAAATCAATTTTTTTTTCTTTTCCCTTTCCTTTCTTTTTTTCCCTTCTTCCCTTGCTGCTCCTCAGAACTTTCTCAACTTTGTAAAAGTGGCAGAGCTGAAAAAGAAAAGTGAATTTGTCACAGTGTCACTTTCATGTATTGAAAACATTTGTAAAGTTACAAAGTAGAAAAGGGGGGAAAGGCAAAAATCACACTTTTTATTCTTCACAAAAAGGAGGAGGAAAAAAACACTTAAAAACCCAAACCCGGTGTGGCAGGTGTTGAAAATATATCTGATACAAACATGGGCTGCATGGAAAAATGGATGTAGCCCAAATTTCTCATGGGAGAAGCAACTCCTGGATTGTGAGGCTGCCAAACCTGAAGGACAGGGCCACCCAGGGGGACCTGGGCAAGCTCCAGAAGTGACCCATGGGGATCTCACGGGGTTTAACAGCACCTGGCAGCCCCAGGGTCACTCCAGGCTTGGGATGGGCAGATGGAACAGCCCTGGGAGGAGGACTTGGGGTGCTGGTGGGTGAGAGCTGGACCTGCCCCAGCCCTGAAACCCCCTCAGCCCTGGGCTGAGCCCCCAGTGTGGGCAACAGGGGAGGGGGGAATTCTGCTCCTTTGCCCCACTCAGGTGAGACCCCACCTGCAGAGCTGCCCCAGCCCTGGGGAACAACATCAGGAAGGACCTGGAGCTGCTGGAGAGAGTCCAGAGGAGGCACCAGAGATGCTCCAAGGGCTGGAGCCAGGCTGGGAGAGCTGGGGGTGCTCACCTGGAGAGGAGAAGGCTCCAGGGACACCTCAGAGCCCCTTGCAGGGCCTAAAGGGGCTCCAGGAGAGCTGCAGAGGGAGAGCAGCCTGGGACAGTGGGAGGTGTCCCTGACCATGGCCAGGCCCATGTCCCAGTGCCCAAGGCCAGGCTGGACACTGGGGCTGGGAGCAGCCTGGGACAGTGGGAGGTGTCCCTGCCATGGCAGGGGTGGCACTGGATGGGCTTTGAAGTCCCTTCCCACTCAAACCATTCCATGAAACCCCATGATTCTAGCCCAGTGGTACCTGATGATGGGAGCTGGCTCAGGCCGCCCCTTTATGAGTAACAACCTGGAAAGTTCTTGGAAATGGAATATCTGTGAAGGAGGAGAACCCCAATGTCCTGCATGGAATTAGCAGAGCAGAGTGGGAGGGCAGGGAAAGCATTCCCAGCTATGGGAGCAGGATGGGAGCTCAGTCATCCACTGTGGACTCACCAGGAATGGTGATGTTTTAGTGTCTCCTCTTCCTCCTTTGCACAAGTTCTCTGGATTTAAACCCCTTTCCCACCCCTGCTGGAGAAGGAGGAGTTAAATCCTGGGAATCCATCCCGCTTCCTTCTCTCTTCCAGCAGCTCCTGAGGATGTCCCTGCTCAGCCACAGGACCTGAGTTCACCACACATTTACTTTGCCAAGCAATTGAGTGAAAATTCCTGGGGAAAACTGCTATCTCTGAAGTCATTAGACTAATTAGGACAGGGATTATTTACATGCTTTCTGCTCTGGTTTAACTCTGGAACTAAGTCTATGTCTTAATTCTGCTTTCCCTGAATTGTACAGGGAAAAAAGCAGCCATGTGCTGACTGGGACAGCAGCTCCCAGGACTGACACATGGGTGGGATCTCTCCTGAATCTGGGAGCTCTGTAAACACCAAGGGTTCTCCTGCTTCCAGTGAATTTGAGGGAATTAATTCCAGAGACTGGGCCAAGTCAGCAGCACTCAAAGAACTGCACATCCTGGTGGGATTTCCTTCCTTACAAGTGGGATTAGGGTGAGCCCCCACAATGGCCAGGAAGGCAGGGCTGGGCAGGGATGGAGCTGCACAAAGCACTGGGATGGGACAGTCCCAGGAATCTGTAACCTGCCATCTTTACACTGATTAAAAGGGAAATTATTCCCAAGACTCCCATTCCTGCAGGAAACCCCAGCTCTGGTAAAGGTGTTGGGTGCCCATTGCTGTTTGCTCTCCAAGAACGTTCAGATGAGCACCCCAGGTGCACAGAAAAGTGAAATTGTAAATTCCCTACCTGAATATTCAGGAGGATTTTATTCAGCTGAATCCCATGGAGGATTCCATGCTGGAAGTGCTTCTGCAGCCACTCCATCACAGAAAGCCACCCCTGGCTTATCTGCCCAGCCACAGCTCCCTGGTGGAGCCCAGAGTGGAAGTGGTTTGGGAGCTGCTGGAGGCTGATAAACAGGAGTCAGAGGAGCTGATGGATTTGGGGAATAATTTTCACCAGTGAAGGATTTGCCACCTCTTTCCCTACATTCCAAGGAAAAGCCCTTGTGCTTTCCACATCAATTGTTCAAATAGGTTCAGGCACTTGGATTCCTACACTGGAATGGTTCAGCTTGCCCTGACCTTGGAGAAAGCTCTTTGGCTTTCTTGGCTCTGGTTTTCAGGAATTGCTGATGATTTCAGCAGTGCTCAAAGAGGGACACACACTAGTGCCTGGTTTGTAGAGATAAGGGCTGGATCCAAAATCACAGAACCATGGAATGGGTGGGGTGGGAAGAGACCTTTAAAGGACATTTGTTCCACCCCCTGCCATGGCAGGGACACCTCCCACTGTCCCAGGCTGCTCCCAGCCCCAATGTCCAGCCTGGCCTTGGGCACTGCCAGGGATCCAGGGGCAGCCCCATCTGCTCTGGGCACCCTGTGCCAGGGCCTGCCCACTCTCAAATATTGGGAACAATTCCTTGCCGAAATCCCATCTATCCCTGCCCTCTGCAGTGGGAGCCATTCCCTGTGTCCTGTCCCTCCATCCCTTGTCCCCAGTCCCTCTCCACCTTTCCTGTAGGCTCCCCTCAGGTCCTGCCACAGTCAGGTCACCCTGGAGCCTTCTCTTCTCCAGGCTGGACAATCCCAGCTCTCCCAGCCTGGCTCCAGAGCAGAGGGGCTCCACTCCTGTGATCATCCTGCTGCCTCCTCTGGACTCGCTCCAACAGATTCTCCAACAGATCTGCTTTGGACCCAGCAGATCCAAAGTCCTGCTCCATTAATTTGGTCACTGTGCTCTCTGGGAGCCATTCCCAAGTGAAGGGAGTCTGGATCTCTCTAAGAAAATGAGGGGTAAAATCAAGGAGTTGACATGGAGCTCCCAGCCTAGAATAATTGTGACCAACGTGGAACGCCCACCTTGCACAGCCCTGATTCCCCAGATGGAGGAGGCAACAAAATCATTTTCAAATGGGTCTTTATGTTTTTCATTGACTTCTGAGCTCTGCCCCTTCTTGGTTTCTGTGGTTGAGATGACCCCTGAGGTATCAGAAAGTCTCTTTTTCTCTCAGCCCCACGACCAAAGAAGAAGTCGAGATTCCTCAGTTCTGCTTTCCAAGGTTGTTTATTTTCTCTTATCTGTTACATTCCCTTTCTGACCTGCTGAGATCTGTCCAGCAGTCAGGTTGTGGCACAGTCCCTGCCCTTGGGGTGGTGTTAACTTTTTATACTACAAACTACGTGTACTTTATTTACAATAATTTTCCAGTACCTATCACCTATGTTAGACAGTCTGTCTCTACTCTAAACCAATCCAGAAGTGCCACCATCAGAGCAGAAGATGGAGGACAAGAAGAAGAAGGAGAAGAAGGACAGGATGCGCCCAGATTCCTCCATCTTGCCTCTTGAACCCCCATTCTAAATCCCCAAAATTCTACATTTTCACCCTGTGACAAATCCACTATCATTCTACTCAAACTCTTGTGGCTTGTAACTCCTCACACAAAGTTGGTAATTGTTTCCATGGGCTACAATCGAAGGCACAGGTGTTTGTGACTCTGTGCCAAGGTCTCTGAGCCCCTGCCAGGCTCTGGAGTCACCCAGGGCAGCCAGAGGAATGTCCTGGGTCCCAATAGCCCTTCACTCTGCTCGAGCTGCCAAAGGATCCAATCCAGCTCCAGCTGCTGCTCTGGGTGACCTGATGGGGTTACTGATATTGATGGGACTGTCAGGTTCTGAGGGGATGAGTAACAGCTTCAGGAGTGCTGGAAAACCTTTGGAACAGCAGGAACTGGAGCCCAAACTTGTACAAATCCATGATCTATGATCACTTATCCTGGAGTTTGGGAAAATCCATTTTAAGTGAAACTGTTGGTCTGGGATTAACCTGTCCTGTGGGAATGAGCAAGAGAAGGCAGGGAGAAATAATAATAAATCTCCTCAGGTCTGCTCTTCCCTCTGTGCATGGCCATGCTCAGAGCAGGACAGCAAGAGGAGCCCAGGGATGGAGCAGCTCTGCTGTGAGGAAAGGCTGGGAAAACTGGGATTGCTCACCTGGAGAAAAGAAGCTTCAAGGTGACATAATTGTGGCCTTGCAGTGCCTGACAGGAAAGATGAGAGGGACAATTTACAAGGGCCTGGAGTGCCAGGACAGGGAATGGCTCCCACTGCTAGAGGGCAGGGATGGATGGGATATTGGGAATCAGGAATTGTTCCCTGGCAGGGTGGGCAGGCCCTGGCACAGGGTGCCCACAGCAGCTGGGGCTGCCCCTGGATCCCTGGCAGTGCCCAAGGCCAGGCTGGACATTGGGGCTGGGAGCAGCCTGGGACAGTGGGAGGTGTCCCTGCCATGGAAGGGGTGGCACTGGATGGGCTTTAAGGTCTCTTCCATCCCAAACCCTTCCATGCCTCCATGATTTTGTAGTTTCAGGATCCCTTGATTCCATATGCTGGGGCATCATCCACAGGGAAAAATCAGTGGGAAAGACAGGACAGGAAAACCCAACCAAGACTGACACAGCTCCAGCCTCAGGGCATCAAGTAAGAGATATCCAAGGAGCACAGAATTCCCAACTCCATGGAGCACACCTAAGATAAAGACATAAAGTATTTGTGACCTCTAGGAAAAGACAGGGGGGGCAGAGGTAATTCCAACACCTTATGCCAGAAGGAGGAAGCCAAACAAGCTGGCAAACAAAAGAGAGCAGGGGAAAATTTTTTCCTGGCCTGAATTTGGATCAACAAAACCTTGAGCACATGAGCCAGATCCAGCACAGCCCTCTGCAAGATTGCTCAGTTTCCAGGAGTACATGGGAATTGGGAATTGCATTTCCATTCTATGTTTTCAGCCTTTCAGTTCCACAGGTGGATATTTCCTGGTTTTCAGAATAATGGGAGCTCTCAGCCAGTCCTTCAGAGCTTTCTCAGTGGAAAATGCAGATCCTCTGCCCCATTTAAAAACAGGGAATGTGAGACACATCAGATGGATGTGACCTCTCCAGGAGAAGTGCAGAGGTCAAGAACAGAGCCCCTGTTCCTTATTTCCCACCTCATGGCTCAGCTAGAAGGATAAAAGCTCTTGATTCCTTAGTGCAAGACAATCACACCCCAGAAAATTGGGAGAGTTTCTGCTCTCAGGAGGGAGGGGTTCTTCACAAAGCCACAAAGCCATCTGCAAAACAGCCACCCCAAAATTCCTGCTGGTTTTAACAGGGATTTTCAGGTGTTCCCTCTCCCCTTGCACAGGTCTACACCTCAGGTCCACACTACTCACTGAGTATGGAGTAAAACCTCGGAGTTAATTCCTCCAGGTTTTCCAGAGGAGAAAATTCCCTTCCCTAGAGCTCCCTGTGCTAAACTTCTCCAGGTATTTCTTGTTTAGTTAAGGCTTTTAGCAATAAACTTGTGAAGGATTAGGCCTAGGAAGTAGTTAAGCTCCTGAGAGAGAAGGCTCCCAGTTTTTCCAAATTCCATGAGATATTCTACAGCAAAAAAAAAAAAAAAAAAAGGCAGAACCTCAGGTGCAAGAGAGAAATGTTTTATCTTAAAGAGATCCCACTCTTTTCTGTTACTAAAATAAAAAGAATTGGCCTGGTAGTGCTTTATTTGATGGAGTAAACCAGAAGTACAGTGAGTAATAAAAATGTTTTGGCATCAGGAATGTCTGTAAGCCCAGAGTGGGATTGGAGTCTCAATATTCCAGGTGCTCCGTGGACCTGGATACAAACACACAGACAGACAGGATGGCTTAGGAGTTAAAATAACATCAAAATAAAAAGAAAAGGCATAAAAATAACCTGAGAGACAGAAAAAATCCATTTCCAGACAAGTAGCCTGCTGTTCTCTAAGCTCTGAAAACTGAATCTCCTGGGCTGTTCAGAAGACAATTCCCAAAAACTCCACGTTTCAAACATTTCCCATAATAACCTTAAATATCTGAGGTATTTGACTGCCTGTGGACCTGATGGTCCAAACCCTGCACTGATTTTAGCCCCTCCTGAGCTCATTTTTGCTCCTTTACGTGGCTGCAATCCCAGTGTCTGATATTCTCCAGCCCAGCTGAGCCCCAAGGATGCAGGATTTGGGATCCATGTGCTGGGCAAGGATTCCTGCTGCTCCCAGGGCCACAAACCACCAACAACAGCAGGACCTGAGCTCAGCCCTCTCCCCAGAATCAGGAAATCACCACAGGATTAAACCCATTGCAGAATCCCAATATCAAATTATCCCTGGGATCATCCTGCAGATCCCTGTGTGCTGCAGCCCAGGGATTCCCAGTGGGGAATCCCCAGGAAAAGCCTTTGGAGCAGACATTTCCCTCTCTAAATGGGCTCAGCTTTCCCTGGGCAGCTGGAATCACAGCAGCAGTGGGACAATCAGCAAGGAAATGCTCTGGAAAAGCTGAAAATGACTGAACACATCCAATGGAAATTGGAGAGGCAGGACAAGCTCCAGATTTTTTTGCCTTTGAAAGCCAAAGGCAAAAATGGGAAGGGAAGGGCCTCACCCTCATGGGAAGGGCCTCACCCTCCTTCAAGGAGTGCCACAGCTGCATCCTGCAGAGGTGCCCACAGCAGGAATTCCAAACAGCTGCTCCAGATGTGCCCTCTGGACAATGCTCCATCCCAAGGGAGCAGATGACTTGGGAAAGGCTGATATTTATCCAGGAGAGCCCATGACCATGGAGCCAGGCTGGATCCAAGCATTCCAAAAGTGTTCTTCCCTCTGAGGGTCTGCCAGGAACCTTCCTGGGGCATGGAAATCTGGACACAGACCAGGACTGGAGCAAGAGGAGAGGACAGGCCAGGCTGAAAAACATCTTTAAAGCAGTTCAAAAGGAGAGGGGAATAAATAGAAGGAACTCTGAGTCTCAAGTGGTGCCCAAAAATATGATTTAATTTTGGAAAATCACTTCTTTTTTTTTTTTTTTTTTGAGAGTCACACAGATGGGAAAAAGAATTAGTGCTGCCATGAGGCTGGAGAGGAACCCAGAAGGTGGAAAAATGCAGGAATATTAAAAACCTCCGAGTGCAAAAGCAAATGTGAGGCCTTGTGATCCCTCAGTTTGCACCTCCACACTCCCCTCACAGAGAGATCAGGGTAGAAAATTCTCTGCTCCTCCACACCACAAAAAGAAACCCCCAAAAACCTCAAGCTGGTGTTTTCAGGGGGCTTAAAACATTGTGATAAAATGTAGACAAAGGTTGCAGCAGGGTCTCAATTCTCCAGAGGTTGTTTTAATGCAAAATAATTCCACTGGGATATAAGAAAAGCCACAGGAAGCACAGTGGGATGGTGATTGATCCTAACAAGGAAAGAGGGAGAGAACTCCACTCAAAGTGTGATCAAGGAAGGGCAGCAATTAATGATCCTTAAATGAGCAAGGAAGAAAGAAAGCAAAGTACAGACACTGAGGTTTTGGGAAACAGACTCTGGGAACTTCAGGGAGCTGATTAGTGCTCCTAATCAAAGCCCTGGAACAGGATAGGGAGCTCAGGAGGAATAAAGGCATCTTAAATCAACTGATAGCAAGGGTGGAAGTGAAATTTCTGCTTGGAAAGAAAAGGAGAGGAGAACCAGGAATGACCAGCTTGGTTAAATTAGTAGGGGAGAATTTTTTTATTTTTTTGAAGAAGGGAAAAACAGGTCATTGCTGAGGAGAATATTGTGGAATAAAACAGATTATCAGAGAGAAAAACAGGGATGTCTTAGGTTGCAAGATTTAGCAGGGGTTGTGTGTTCTATCTCCATCTGTCAGAGCTGGGGCAGTTCTCTGCTGTCCATGGGGCAGTTTTTCCTTTATCTCTCCCCCAGCCAATCCTCCCTGCAGGAGATCTCTGCTGTCCATGGCCACTGAGTGTCCCTGCAGGGCTGATCCAATTCCATCATCCCATGGGGAGATGCTGCGCCCAGGGGAGGAGCCAAGCATTCCTACCTGGATCCAATGTGAGCCTGGCACAGCACAGCAGCCTTTGCCCAGTGCATTGCCAGAGGAGCAGCTTCTGCTGCCCTGCATGGCCAGAGGGAGCCCAGGCCCATCTGCAGCAGCCCTGGAGCTGCAGAGGAAAACTCCCCCCTTGTGCAGGATCCCTGCTCCAGCAGAGCCACAGCTGGCACTGCAGGAGGGCTGAGCCCCATGGGATGGGGCTGTGCCACCCCCTGACACACAGGGGACAGGGCATGGTCTGACCCTGGCAGTGTTGGTTTGTATTACTGCATTTTTATTTTATTTTTATTTTTCTTCCCTAATAAAGAACTGTTATTCTTATTCCCATATCTTTGCCTGAGAGCCCCTTAATTTCAAAATCATAACAATTCAGATCAGGGGATTTACAGTTTCCATTTCAAGGGAGGCTCCTGCCTTCCTTAGCAGACACCTGGCTTTCAGACCAAGACAAGTTTTGAAAGGTTTCAAGGTTTCAAACCAAGACACAAATTAAATACTATGCAGAAGGGAGATCAGGATCTGGGAGTAGACAGATTTCAAATGCTTCAGGAACAGGTGTCAGGCCTTGGGAAGCAGCAGTCAAAGGGAGAGAAAGCTCCAGTTAGGACCAGGATTAATTGGGATCACCCACAGGAAAGTTCATTATCAATGGATTGTTCATAAATGCTCTCAAATTATCCTGTCCTAAAGGAATTCTCTCTGTTCCAGCCAGTTCTCCAACCTCAGCACAGTTATGGGCCTGTTTTTGTGAGTGGGATGAGATGTTTTCCACAAGGATGAAAAATTACAGGCAAAGGAAGAAACATAAATCAGAGAATGATGAACTTCTCCCCAGATCCAAATACAGAACACCCCAGTTCTGTATAGCCAGAACATGACAAGAGAAAAGAACGACCAACAGATTTGTAAAGAACCAATTCTGTCAAAGCAGAGCCATTTGCATCCCTGGCAGAGCCACAGGTTCTGAGGAGAAGGGCAAAGTGCAAAGATGGGATTTTGGGAAGATTTCTGTCACTCTTGTCAGGAAGCTGAGAAAACACAGGCAAGGTGAAAGCTGCTCCCAGGGGCCACTCATCAACAGCTCCCCATTAGTCTGGAGCTCAGGTTCAGGTGGGATCCTAGGAACACCTGCCCTGGGTCTGGGAATTGTCAATATTTTTATTGACAAGCTGAAATAATGAGATGAAACGTGGTGTTATTGTTTGCACAGGAGATGAGCAGGGCTGAGAGCATCTTGGGTAGAAAAGGATTGAAATTTAAAGTGGTCTTCACATACTGGAGAAACAGGAAAGAGCAGGATGGGTTTCTGGAAGGGGATGTGCATACTTATAAAGCTAAGGAAAAAAAAGATTAATTGCTAAAAACTGGGAATGAGTGGCCCAAGGCTCCTAGAGAAGGAAAAGAACTGGAAGGCAAGGGGTGATGTTGAAATCTTACAAGTAAGACTGGCACTCTGTGCAGGGCTGAGCTCTGACAAGGACAAACACCACAAAATTCCAGGATTGTTTGGGTGGGAAGGGATCTCAAAGCCCATCCAGTGCCACCCCTGCCATGGCAGGGACACCTCCCACTGTCCCAGGCTGCTCCCAGCCCCAATGTCCAGCCTGGCCTTGGGCACTGCCAGGGATCCAGGGGCAGCCCCAGCTGCTCTGGGCACCTGTGCCAGGGCCTGCCCACCCTGCCAGGGAACAATTCCTGATTCCCAAGATCCCATCCATCCCTGCCCTCTGGCAGTGGGAGCCATTCCCTGTGTCCTGTCCATCCATCCCTTGTCCCCAGTCCCTCTGTAGCTCTCCTGGAGCCCCTTTAGGCCCTGCAAGGGGCTCTGAGGAGCCCTGGAACCTTCCCCTTTCCAGGTTTATCAATCCCCCTCATCAGACTCCTGCAATTCCTGCTGGGTTCCCCTTGCTCTGCAGGAGCTCAGGTGCAGCAGCCTGTGCTCTGAGCACTGCTGGGGAGTCCTGAGCCTTTGGGATTACTGGGAACAACCCAGAACTGTGTAGAGTTACTGGGAACAGCCCAGAAGTGGAAGTTTCTGGGAACAGCTCAGAAACAGGAGAAGGTTGGAGGTCTGCAAACCTGCCCCCTGTTTGAAGAGTTCTCAGCATTTCCAAAATGGGATGGTTTTCCTCTCCAGCAGGAAGGTGAGAAAAGGAATTGTCCTGGATTCAGCTGGGATCAAGCTCATTTTATCCTGGAAGCTGGAGCAGGGCTGAGTTTGGGATTCTGTGTGAGGATAATGTTGATAAATCACCAGTGTTGTGGTTGGTGCCAAACTGTGCTTACTCCAAATCCAAGACTTTTCAGGATCCCAGGCTCTGCCAGCAAGGATGGGCACAAAAAGTGATGGGAAGGACTGGCCAGAGGGGATTCCAAAGTATAGTTTGTAATTTTTAGGATACAAACTGTGGGCAGTGACTGGGAGTCACTGGTCACTCACAGTGACTGGTGGGGCATTGATCAGCAATTGCAGCAGGAATATTTTTTTTCTCTTGGATATTATTTGTATTTTAAATTACTATTATTGTTGTTATTATTGTTATTGTTTATTGTTCATTGTTATTGTTGTTATTTTTTTTGTTTCAATTATTAAACTGTTCTTATATCAGAATCTTCTCAGCTTTTCCTCCTCCTCCTGCCATGGGGTGTCCATGATGGATTGGCTCCATTGTGCTGAATTTCCAGCTGGGGTTAAACCATGGTAGAAATGGAGATTTTCCCAGGAAAATCCTTTATCCCCATGGAATCTGAAGAGCAGGATGGAGTCCCACATTTGATTCTTGACTTTATCACAAAGATGGGCTGGACCACCCAAATCCCTTCTGTCCAGATTTTCCGTGCATTGTGTTTGTATAAACCAGGATTTTCCATAATCAGCTGAGCTCCCACTAAGGTTACAAAGATCCTGACTCCCAGAAAGACTCCTGATTTCCAGCCCATCCCAGTTTTCCTTCAGGGTGAGCGGTGCTTTGTCACCTCCAAGCTGCATTGATTTGTTGATTCCAAAAATTCCCACTGTTTCAAGGCCTCCAGGAGAAACCTGGAGATGCCTCAAGGAAGAACCTGGAGATACTTTGAGGAGGACCCAGGAGATGCCTTTAGGAGGAATCCCAAGATGATGTAAAGAGGAACCTGGAGATGCCTCGAGGAGGCATCCTTGAGGAGGAACCTGGAGATGCCTCGAGGAGGAACCTGGAGATGCTTCAAGGAGGAACCTGGAGATGCCTCGAGGAAGAACCTGGAGATGCTTCAAGGAGGAACCTGGAGATGCTTCAAGGAGGAACGTGGAGATGCTTCAAGGAGGAACCTGGAGATCCTTGAAGGAGGAACTTGGAGATGCCTCAAGGAAGAACCTGGAGATGCCTTGAGGAGGAACCTGGAGATGCCTCAAGGAAGAACCTGGAGATGCCTTGAGGAAGAACCTGGAGATGCCTCGAGGAAGAACCTGGAGATGCCTCGAGGAGGAACCTGGAGATGCTTCAAGGAGGAACCTGGAGATGCTTCAAGGAGGAACGTGGAGATCCTTGAAGGAGGAACCTGGAAGTGCCTCCAGAAGAAACCTGGAGATACCTCAAGGAGGAACCTGGAGATCTTTCTATCCCTGTCAGCTCCTGCCCATCCCACTGTGGAATGGTTCTTTACATTATGTCTCAGGTCAAGTTTTCATTTCTGCTGGATCCCTAATTTTATGCTCAGAATCCCAACTCATCCA
Source organism: Molothrus aeneus (assembly GCF_037042795.1). Taxonomy (NCBI): domain Eukaryota; kingdom Metazoa; phylum Chordata; class Aves; order Passeriformes; family Icteridae; genus Molothrus; species Molothrus aeneus. The sequence goes on from NC_089663.1 coordinate 1,001,411, forward strand.
TAATTGGGAGCAGCAGCACAAAAGGAATTCGTTGTCCACTTGAAGTGTCCCCAAAACAAACCAAGCACTTCCAGGGTATTTTTTCTGGAGTGGCTGGATCCCTGCTGGAATCCTTCTCCCACCAGGTGTATGTGAGGTTTTCCATGGCATTCCCATCCCACCACAGCTCCAAGTGCAGGTCCAAAGGGAACATGGGAATGGCCAGCAGGATCTTGGCTGCTCCAAATGAATTTTCCAAAGTCACCACAGATAACCACAGCCTGGAGCTTTCCCTTCCACCCAAGGGCCTGGGAAGCAGATCCTGGATGATCCAGAGCTCATGGAATGTTTCTTTCAGCACTGGTCCTTTTTTTCCCATAGGAGTCTCTGCTCCATGGGATCAGACCTCCCAGATGTTCCTCACAACTTCACAGTGCTTAGAGGATGCTCCTTTCCCATTTTGTATTTCAAACACCTTTTCCAGAGCTCCTGATGGGAAAATTCCTTTGTTTTAAAAGCCTGTGAGCTAAAAACAGGGATAAAACAACTTTTCCTTAGGATGTTTTGAACATCCCAAGGCAGAGAAAGGACCTCCTGCTGCTGCTGCCTCTTGGAATTGCTCCTGGGGAGGGAAGGCTGGAGTCTGCTCCACTTTTAATTTTGGGGGGATCAGAGCATCTTTTCAGCCTTAAGACAAATGATGCTGCCAGGAAATATTCGTGTGTGGAGCATCAGGGATCTGCTGTTCCATGCAGGAAAACAGAGCTCCCTGTTATTGGTCTGGGGGAAGAGCTGATTTTTCAGTTTGACAGCAAAATTGAAAAATCAAGTGGAAAAAAACCCATTTTGCTTGGATCATGGTGGAATATTATTTTTGTTGCTAAACCAAATACATTGTTCCATTGGCTGTGAACTAATCCATCCAATCCCAAATGGAATGGTTGATTTATTCAGGAAGGAAAAGGAGAGATGCACAAACATCTTATGGAGCCTCAGGACTGCAGCTCTTTCTGCCTGGAGATCTTGATATTCCTATGACAATCTCACTGATGGAGCCATGATTCCATGAAAACCAGGAATTTTCCCTGCCCTGCCCTGCAGTGGGAGCCACAAATCCTTTGAAAACCAGGAATGTTCCTTGCCCTGCAGTGCTGGGTGCAAATGATGGGAGTCTGTGGAAATGGCCCCATTCTTCCTTCTTTCCCTTTTTTAAATGCCCTCAGGACATCATTCCAGCCACTGGGATAAGCTGCACATTAGCCAAGAGCTCCCAATTAAAATGTCCATTTAAAAAATTTAATTTAAGCACCTGAACATTAAAGAATTTCTCAGGGATCTATGATCCTTCACTTTTCTTCCCAATCTCTTTATCTACCCAGAGGTTTCCATGAGCAGCTCAGTCCTCTGCTCACACCTGGAGCCCAGGTGATTCCAGAGCCCCAGGAAGGTCTGTGCTCCCTTCACTGGAGCTGCCAAAGTTACCAAGAACCTTTCCCACCTGCTGCTGGAAAGAATTCCCCATCCTCAGCTGCCCTTTGGATCAGGAAGCACAGAGAGGAACTTTTGCTTCACTGGGCAGCAGAAAAATGAGTTGGTCACACTTTCAATGAAAGATGCTTCTCTTCTTGGAAAATTGCCCTGGGGGTGAGGGAATGACAAGGGAAGGACAAAAGCCTCATTTTTTTTTTCTCTCTCATTTTTGCTCTCTCTCCATGAAACCTCAGAATGCAGCGATTCTGAGCACAGCCTGCTGAGCAATTCCAGCCTAATACACAACCCATAAGGATAAACCAACATATGGACCTTAGATCCTGCCATGGTTTAGCAGAACTTAATTGGATCATCCATTTTTCCCAATATTACCATATCAGGGCCGCTGCTAATCCCTCGGGAGTTGCTGTGTGCTGCAGATTAAAGCCCTGGCCACAATCTCTAGGATATGCTTGGCTAAACAATATTAGGAAACTCAGTCTCCAAACATTTAACTGTTAATTTAATGTCATTTCACCATGTCTGAGGCCTTCTGGGGGTGCTTTTGAGATGTATGGACACAAAAATAAATTTATTAAGATAATCTACCCTAAATAATCTGAATATTCCAGGGGATTCATCACTTCAGTTTAAAATACTGCAGCTGGAAGGGCATTATAGAGATTTATTCTACCAGAAAGAAACAAAACCTTTGAAGGATTTTGAAGGTCCTTTCTTGAAAGGTTCCCCACAGGCTGCTCCTGGGTGCTGAATTATCCAAGTTCTACATTCTGAGCAAACACAATTCTGTATGTGAAAAGCGATGCCTGCATTCCAGATTCCCCCAAATTCAAAGGTGTGGCTGTGGATGAGGTGGATTCAGCTCCTCATAAGCAAAACATCAGCTCTTCCATGTTTTCATATTCCAAGGAACAACAGACTGGATAAGTCCACAGAGAATTTTAAAGGCGAGGTTTGGTGGAGGCCTTGGCACCATGGGAGCATTCAGAGCACTCCCACAGGACAGAAAACCAGCACAAAATCCAGTTATTTCTCTAAATTCAGGAAAAATCCTTGTGGTCATGAGTTCAGAGAGTCATGGAATGGTTTGGGTGGGAAAGGACCTTAAGGAGCATCTCATGGCAGGGACACCTCCCACTGTCCCAGGCTGCTCCCAGCCCCAATGTCCAGCCTGGCCTTGGGCACTGCCAGGGATCCAGGGGCAGCCCCAGCTGCTCTGGGCACCTGTGCCAGGGCCTGCCCACCCTAACAGGGAAGGATTTCCTTCCTTCAGCCCCAAGCCATTAAATTGTTTAAATTGCTCATAAACAACCAGTAAAACTCGGAAGATAAAATGCACATTTTGAAGTTTTAGATGCACATGAACTTTTGGGTAAGGAGGGGCTGAATTTTCTAAATGAAATATAAAAAGAAACCCCAACAAAACTCACAAAGTAAAGTTAGCAATAAAAAATATTCCAAATGCCACAGGGAGGGGATCAATGACCTGACCACTGAGGGGAATCCAATACTCCCAGAACTGAATTCTAATTACAATGGATTTGTGGCACTAACTACTCATCCTTCCTCCCTCTCCAAATGTATCTTTGCTACAGATAATTACACTGGGATAATTGTGAAGATTCCTCATATTGTTAAATACTGTGGATCTCTGCAGGGAAAACAGCAGGACAGGGAGTTCCTGTCAGCCCTTGAACATGGAAGATGATAAGGAAGATGATAATGAAGTTTAAATCACCAATATTCAGTGGCCTTGTGGGTGATTGCCTATTAAAAATCATCTCATGGATCTTGCTCAAGTCAACATAGTCCAAATAAATATTGGGAATTAGGAATTGTTCCTTGAGAGGGTGAGGGTGGGCAGGCCCTGGCACAGGTGCCCAGAGCAGCTGGGGCTGCCCCTGGATCCCTGGCAGTGCCCAAGGCCAGGCTGGACACTGGGGCTGGGAGCAGCCTGGGACAGTGGGGTGTCCCTGCTATGGCAGGGGTGGCACTGGATGGACTTTGGGGTCTCTTCCCACCCAGCCCATTCCGTGATTCTGATTCCATGAAATAAATAAATGGATACAACAGCCTTGGCTGATCATTGCACTGTGCTGAGCAATGAAGATTGAAGAATACTACTTCAAGAGGAGAATCCAGTGATGGATCAAAAAATGTGATTTTCCTCAATTTTTTACCAGAAAAATAGGAGATTCTGCTAAGAAATGAATGGAGAACAGCACAGAGAACCACCTCATTCTACTGGGTAAATCCACAGCATTTTCCCTTCTGGAATATTGTCTGCAATCCTGATATCCTGGTCTCAGAAAGACTTCTACAAAACGGCAATAAAACATAGAAGAGATGATGAGAGGTGGAAATGACATCTGCGTAAGGAAAAGGGATTAATTGACTGAAAACCTCCAGCTTAGGAGAAACGTGGTTGGTCATTTCTCCAAGGAGAATCCTCCCTCCATTAGGTGGAAATGGAACCAGAAGAAAGAAATTATGTCTCCAAAGAGTCTGGAAATGATGTGTGGAATTCCCCCCAGTTTGTAGGAACTGCTACTGTTGGAATATTGGAATACAAATGGAAGAAAAGGAAATATGCCAAGGGCACGTTAAGGGGCTACTGTGGATTATCTTAAATGTGTTTTCCAGCCTTAACAATTCCATGATTCTGGGATTGGCTGGTTTGTGCATCCAGGGAAAGGAAGTTCCAAGAACTGCAGCAGGCACGGGTTCACATCTGAAAAAACCAACTTTTCCCTGGGATCAGGCAACACAAAATGGAGTTTGTTTACATGCAGGCCTCAAAGGCCTCTGGTGTGAGAGCAAACCTGAAACAAAGGAAGAAAACAGAGGGGAGGAGGCAGATTTGTTCCAAGTATTCCTTTTCTTGTGCTGTCTCACTCTGGGTTTAAAACATTCATTGTTTGAGGGTTTTTTCCTTCACTCTGTTGGTGTTTGTTGCTATTTGTTTGCAGGAGATGATTCAGACAGATCCATCTGCAAGCTCTGATTGACCCCAGCTCCCATCCCCACTAAATTTTTTAACATCAAACTGCTTCCCTCTCTTCCACTGAACATTCTCCAGGGGTGACCCAACCAACAAATCAATCCCATTTCAGAGGAGGAGCTCTGGAGCCTTTAAAATCACCTTCAGAAAAACCTGGCAGGGCTCCCAGTGTTCATCCAGAGGCCCTGCACAAAATGTTTTTATCCAACACAGGGGTTGCACCTGCATCTTCCTCCTTTCTCTGCATCCTTCCAGACACCAAAGGTACCTGGAATAACCAATATTCCCAGTGCATGCAGGAGAATCACAGGAAGAGCCTGGAGAGGCTGAGGAGACAGAAGAATCATGGAGGTTGTGTGCACCAGTGGATTTTTTTTCCATAAGCAGTGACATTTTAGCAGATTACAGAGTGACTGGGGGGACTGGGAGGTTTGAGGGGGCTTTTAGGGGGTCCTGGAGTTTGAGGAGTTCCTGGATTGGGGGATACTGGGAGGTTTATGAGGGTTTTTTTGGGGGGGCAAGAGTTTTGGGGAGTCCTAGCTCTTGGGGGACTCCCAGAATTTGGAAGGGGGAGACTCTGTGGATGCCAGGATTTGGGGGGCTTTGGGAGCCCTGGGATTTGGGGGATCCCAGGTCTGGGGATGCTGGGAGGGCTGGGGAGTCCTGGGAGCTTAATCAACACCTTTCCCAAGTCCATCCTGCACTGCACTTCTGGAGGATTTTCCAATGGCAGAAAGGATGGCCAGGCAGGAAAATCCTCTTTTTTTGGGAAAGGTGAGCTGAGCTGGGCTGAGTTATGAGCTAGAAACTTCCCCAGCCCTGAGAACCCAGGACTGAGTCTCCATCCCAGTGTGGTTCCACCACCCAGCCCTTGGTTTAGGATGCAGGAACCCCCCTGGCTGATTTTCCATCTCCCTGTCACTCTTGTGGCACCACCAGCCCACAGCATCCAGGGAAATGGTGGGAAAGTCAGGCTGGCCACAACAATGACAGCCAAAACCCTGGGGGAAGAAACCTTGGAGTTCAGGTGTGTCAAAATCATAGACCTGTTAGGGTTGGAGCAGATCAAGATCAACATCATCCAGTCCAATCTTCATCCAAACATCACTATATCCACTAAAGCACATCACAAAGTGCCACATTTTCCTATTTTTTTGGAATATCTCCAGGGATGGGAATTCCACCATGCCCTGGGCAGCTGTGCCAGTGCCTGACCACCCTTTCCAGGAAGAAATTTCCCCAAAATCCACCCTGCCCCTGCCTTGGCCCAGCCTGAGGCCGTTCCCTCTGCTCCTGTCCCTGTTCCCTGGAGCACAGCCCGACCCCCCCGGCTGTCCCCTCCTGGCAGGAGCTGTGCAGAGCCACAAGGGCCCCCCTGAGGCTCCTTTGCTCCAGGCTGAGCCCCTGCCCAGCTCCCTCAGCCTCTCCTGGGGCTCCAGCCCCTTCCCAGCTCCGTTCCCTGGCCTGGCCACGCTCCAGCCCCTCCAGGTCTCTCCTGTCAGGAGGGTCCCAGAGCTGCCCCAGCACTGGAGGTGCCCCAGCAGTGCCAGCTCAGGGCACGGGCACTGCCCTGCTCCTGCTGCCACCCCAGGGCTGGGACAAAGAAGAGCAGAATTGGGAATCCTGGCTGTGATTCCCTCTCAAGTGCTCTCTGCTCACAGGCAGGACCTATCCCTGGGAGGTCATACAGCTCCTGGAGTCCCTCTCAGTCCCATCCCTCAGCAATGATGGATCATGCTCCAAACTGGTGCCACTTCTCCTGCAAGGTCTCACTGCCAGGGGCATCGATCTCCTGCAGCCTTTTGATTTACTTGGTTCATCTAATGGAGGTGGTGGAGACAGGACCTGCTGTGTCCACTCCAGCACTTCCCCTCCAGGACGTGAATTCCCAGCACCTGAGGGCTCTGCTGAGGCAGCAGCCCTGAAGCTCACCAAGGAGAAGTTGAATTATTAATCTGCCCAGTCAAGAAGGGAGACAAAGAGGTTTCCAATACAGCAAGTCCTGGAAACTTGTGGGGGCTGTCAAAGCTGCTTTTCTTTTTCCAAAAGAACCAGAACCATTCCCTCATTCTCTAGACCCCTGGGAATCCCACTAGCAAGAGACAGCTGAACTGGAAACCAGTAAAAAAAGCAATTTGCTTTTTGTTTGCTTATCCATATTGGTTTATCCCTATGGATTGGGTTATTCCAGAAACTGAAGAAAAGGGTTGAGTTGAGGACCAGGAAATCAGAGTGGAAATGATCATATTCCTTGTAGGAGGTTCCTGGCCCTGTGTTCTGTGAGTGCCTGTAATTCCAAGCAAGATAAGGACACACCTCTGTAAAAGAAAGTGCCTGGGCTTAGATATTCCCTGGAAATGGCAGCTTCCCCATGGAGCAGGATGTATTTCAAATGGTGTCCAAGGAAGACCAACTTTTCTCTTCCAAACCCCCCTGGATGTATCCAAGGTAGTGGAAGTGGTTTTATAGCATTTAAATTAAATTTTCACAAAGAGCAGATGCTGGAGAAGGTCAGGATCTTCAGGATCCTCCGACCCTGCTGCCCTCAGGAATGCTGCAAAACACTCTGCTCATCCCAGCCTCAATCCTTGCTCCCCAGAGCTGCATCCCACTCCTGGCTCTGAGGATGACACCTCCTGTTCTCCAGCATCTCCTCCAAGATTTTCACACCCATGGATGTCTCATTCTCCTCCCATCCAAGGGATAATGGCCCTGGAGTGGCTCTCTGCCATGATCATCACCCTGGATAAATTCTGTTCCACTGCTTCCTGAGAGGACTCAGCTACTGAGCAAACAGAGGGGAGGCAATTCCCTGTTCATCAGCCAAGGGAAATCCCAGCTGCCCTTTTAAACAGGGAAAGGAGACCAGGAACCCTGGGAGAAGGGCAGTGCTGGCACTGGCAAAGCCAGAATAAGAAATATCACAGGTCACAAATGTCCTCACGCTGCCCCAGGAATGTCCAGCCTGGACTATTGTGCACAGTCAGGTTCTCCATGGAAACCTGTGGTGCTGCCATGATGAGGAAAGCTCTGTCCTAATCCTGAGGATGAGAGCCTACTCCAGCATATTCTGGGATGCAGAGCTCTGGATCTGCAGTCCCACACATCCCTCCAGGCTGGCTCAGGATCTTTTAATGCCCAGAATTCCACAGGCCCCACAATGGGGGCTCTTTTTGAACCTATTATGGATTGGGAATCCCAAATGTGGGCCTCTTTTTGAACCTATTATGGATTGGGAATCCCAAACGTGGGCCTCTTTTTGAACCTATTATGGATTGGGAATCCTGAACTTGGGCTTCTTTTTGAGCCAAATATGGATTGGGAATCCTGAACTTGGGCCTCTTTTTGAACCAAATATGGATTGGGAATCCCAAACGTGGGCCTCTTTTTGAACCTGTTATAGATTGGGAATCCTGAACTTGGGCCTCTTTTTGAACCTATTATGGATTGGGAATCCTGAATTTGGGCCTCTTTTTGAGCCAAATATGGATTGGGAATCCCGAGTTGTTGGAACCCAGGGCACAGGGAATATTTCTCTGCCTGTTCTGAGATGTCCTATCCCTCGGAGAATACTGTTTTTAACTTTCACCCATGGAGAAAGCTTCCAAGACTTTGGGATGAATTGTAATCTACAAGTGTGTGAAATAGATGGTCAGTATAGCTTATCACAGGGTGAAAAACTTACAGTTTTGGGGTTTTAGTATGGAGGTGGGAGGGAGACAAAATGAAGGATTTGGGGCATTGTCTGATCTCCTTCTTGCTCTTCATCTGCTCCATTTTCTGCAGTGTTGGGAGCACAGAGTGATTGGTTAGAAAGAACCACAATGCAAAAGTTGAATGGACAGAAAAATAATTAGTTATTGGTAGAAAGGTAGAAATAAAGTGCATTCTAAGAGTTAGTTGGACGAAATAGCTTTAAAAGACCTTGAACCTGTGTGTCTGGTGACTTTTGGTGCCTTCTCTTTGTATGCTTAGTGTGAGATTTAGATGGCGTGCAGAACTTCTGATAAGAGAAAAAGAAACAGGAACCTGAAAACCAAAAAACCAAGAGTCCTGTCTGTCTCTCATTCCTACACAGAACTTTTTAGGGGTCTCCCCATCAGGGGGACCCACGAGGGAGGTTTTGACACTGAGTGGCCTCACTGCTCTGATGAGCTGAAGCTCAGGATGATGTGTGACACTCCTGGACCTCCTCGTGCCATCCTGGGCTCCCCAGAACTCCCCAAGGTGTTCTCCAGCATGCCAGGCACCCCCCTCACCTGGGGGACCCCTGAGCTGGGATCTGCTGGCACTGGCAGTGTCAGTGCCTCCCTCTCTGTTGGAGTCAGAGCCTCTCTGAATCCTTCAGAGAGGGGAAGAAATGCAGGGGTTGAATTAAAGCCTTTAGGGAAATAAATATATATTAAGCCACACAGATATGAAGTAGGAGTGTAAGTTTAAGTTTTAAGCAAGTGGAAGTGTAAGTTATAGTTTTAAGTAAGTTTAAGTTGTAAGTTTTAAGTAGAAAAGTAGAAGTTTAAGTTTAGAAGTTTAAGTTTTAAGTGGAAATACATTTTAAGTGCCTTAAGAAACTGTGCTAGCTAGTAAAGGCCTTAAGGCCAAGTTTAAACTGCAGTAACTTAGCTCCAGACATAACAAAAACAGCAGAACCTTGCCACTAGAACAGATAGAATTATTCATGTTAAACACATAAAACTACATGTGTAAATAGATAGAACTATTCATGTAGATAGATAAACTTATAGACGTAAATTTTAAGTAAGAAAACAGAGAGTACATTTGTGTAAATAGATAATAATATACATGTAGGTTTTTAGGTAAGAATTGATGCTGCTTTTGTATTACTTTTGCACATTAGAATCAAGTTCACATTGGTTGAGAAAAAATGTTTTAGAATCGTGCTTTTAAGTGATTGAGTGTTTTATGAATAAAATGTCCTTTGATGGGATGCAATCACCATCAAGTCAACAACAACCTCATCAACAAGGAGAAGAAAAGAAGAAAGAATAAAAAGGCTGTGGTCCCTGCTGCTGTTGCTGCTGCTCCTGCACAGAACCTGGGACTCTACACAAGAGAGCAGCCCTGCAGCTCTGAAGCTGCAGCTCTTGTGTGGGACTCTGTGAAAAATGCGTATTTTATGATTGGCTTTTCGCAAATATTGAAATTTATATTATATTATATTATATTATATTATATTATATTATATTATATATTAAATAAATATTATATCTTCTATTCTATTATATGTGTTCTATATTATATATGTGTTATATATATATATATGCGTTAGAAAGTGATGCTGTATTAATTTTTTTAGTAGTGTGTTAAATATAGTTTTAGGTTATAACATAATGTTAAAACAGAAACTATGCTATGTAAGATACTTTTTAAAGAAAGGACTTGCAGCAAGATAGCAGCCACAGGACACCTGAATCTTTCAGAAATAGAGAATTTATTGCTCCATTATCAGAAGAAATGAACTTCTTCCTGCCTTGCTCAGCCCTGGAGACCCCATCAGGATTCAGAGGAAGAAGCTGACACTGCCCAGACAGAATCCTGTGTTTGAATGGAATTTATGCATCATGGATGAGGTGTATGAATATGCAACAGGTTATTGTTTTTAAGGGTTAATCCTCTGTTAATGTGGGTCCTTTTTCGGGCTTATGTTGCCCAGAAAAAGATACTCAGACTGTCTGTAACTCTTTGTTTCTATTGTCTCATATTGTCCTAATCCAAATTATCCAAATTATTATTACTCTAATTATATTGCTATTTTTATAACCATTATATTATCATTAAACTTTTAAAAGTTTAAAAAACAAGTGATTGGCATTTCTCACAGACTCTATGCCTGAAATCTTTTGCACAGACTTTAACACCTTGAACTCTTTGCCTTCCAGACTGATGTATTCATGCAATAAACAACTTTAGGGCAACTAATGACTGCTCGTGTCTCTTTGAAGACCCAGTAACACCTCAACACCTCTCCAAATCCTGCCTGTGGGACTCCAGGGGCTCTCCAAAATGCAGTTTATTCCATCCTAGATGTCACAGCAGCCCAGAGTCATGGGTGACAGAGCCTGTGCCTACAGATGACAGCTCCAGCTGCAGGCAGGCCTGGAGACCCTTTGGTTTTGGTTACACTGCATTATAGACTTTTCTTTTCTGAGCATCTTAATACCAATCTATACCTTAACTATTACCTATAGCCTATCATAACTACTATAATTACCATATTCATGTTACTGTTCTCCAATCACTAAAAGTTAGTACATCACAGTTTAAGCTAGAAGTTGTTTTTCAGTTTTCTTGCAGTGGAAAATTCTGAGACCTTTTTTCTACTTGCAACTTTTCTGCCTTGTTTGCCTGTGCTCTCTTTCTGCTTGGTAAAAACATCTTCTTGTTTGGGGTGGGTTTATCCTTTGCTCTAAGTCTTAAAAACCCCTTCTAACTCACACACCCTTTGCCTCCTTGGTTATCCAGTAAAACTGGCTCAGCAATTCTTTTCTTCTAGATCAAAACTTGCTTTTATTTCGATTCCTTCATCAGACTCTACATTCAAAAATCTTTCTGCCAAGCACACACATATCTGTGAGACTTTCTTGTCAAACTTTCATCCTTCCCAACACCTGCCTCCCACAGGAGCAGCAGGCATCCACGCTGGGAGGAGCAAAGCATCCCATCAGGCAGCACAAACAGTTTGGGGTGATTCAAGTCATTACTGGGATGCACAAAAGAGCACAGGGATGGAGCAGCTGGCAAATGTTGGATTAGGAGGTCTCAGAGTCACCATGCCAGGAACTTTGGGCCAGATGCTGACAGGACTTGGGCAGAGGGGGATTAATTGACAGGAGGGAGGGAGTTAAAGGGAAAAATCACCCCCTAAATGAGGGAAGATCCCAGGGAATCCACGCAGTGATTAGAGAAGCTGCTGCTTAGCCTTTAATTCAACAGGCTGCGGGTCTGCCCTTTATTCCTAAGGCTAAAGCCAGCCCTCCCCTCACCCTGAACTCCCAGGAAATTAAAGCTGCCAGAGCCCCACAAAGCCCAGAGCAGCCAAAGTGACCCCTGGAGAGCGAGATCAGTGCCTGGGGACCCTGCAGCTGTTGGGAGGCTGGAGAAACCGGGAAAACACCAGGATTTCATCAGCAGGTTGGGAAGTCAGAGAGCTCGGGAACTGGGGCAGAAATGGCACAAGCACTGCCACTGGCTGCCACAGAACAGTGCTGGAGAAAGTGGGAGAGCTGGGAATCAGGGAGGCCTCTGGAAGGGATCTCTGAGTCCCTGTAGCCTGCTGTCCCTGAACCCTTCCAAGCTCACCAGGAATTGTGTGTGCGCTGTTCCGTGCTCACGTGTTTGCTTCAAGCTGCTAAAAAGCCCTGATAGTCCAGCCTATACTTTTCTTGGAGATTTTTCACACTGTTTTTTTTAGGAGAGATAAGGAATATGTCATGGAAGACTCCAGTGCTGTTGTGGCACTACATCTCCATGGTTCCATTCAATGAAATTCCAGTGCCGGGGGCAGTTTTGGGTGCCACAGTATAAAAAAAGACACAAAAGCATCAGAGAGAGTTCAAAGGATGCCACGAGAATGGGGAAGGTGAATGAGGAGCAGCTGAGGGCCCTTGGGATGTTCAGCTGGAGCAGAGGACACTGAGCTCAGAGCTCACCAGGGGCTGCAGCTCCTCCCAAGGGCAGCTCCCATCTCTGCCCTGGGACAGGGACAGCACCCAGGGCATGGCTGGGGCTGGGCCAGGGCAGCTCAGGCTGAGATCAGGGCAAGGTTCTTCCCCCAGAGGGTGCTGGCACTGCCCAGGCTGCCCAGGGAATGGGCACAGCCCCGAGGCTGCCAGAGCTCCAGGAGCCTTTGGGCAGCACTGCCAGGGATGGACAGGGTGGGATTGTTGGGGGTCTGGGCAGGGCCAGGGGCTGGGCTGGGTGATCCTGTGGGTCCCTTCCCATGCAGGATATTCCAGGATTCTGTGACTCTGTGACACACATTCCAGGGGTGCCCACATGCAGGGGAGTGGGTAGAAGGGCTTCCCTTGCCATCACTTAGACAATTCCAAACAAGGACTGGCTCAAGCAGAAGGTGAATCCAGCTGGAGGGCTGGGTGTTATCATGGAATCACAGAATCATTAAAGTTGGAAAAGACCTTCAGGACCATCAAGTCCAACCTTCAAGGATGGAGGTGATTCAGCCCAATCCCCCCACATCAGCAGCCTCTTCCTTCTTATTGTGTACAATGATCCAGAAGTGCTGTGCTCCTTCATCCCCTCTGGGAATGAATTCCTGGTCTCAGCCAGGTGTCCCCTTTTCCTGTGCCTGTGAAGGTGACAGGGACTGAACAATGCCCACCCTGTGCTGAGCAGGGGTCCCAGGGATGTGCACACCAGAACAAGGCACTGGTTCCACCTCTCCTCTTGTGTCCAGCTGCTGGATTTAGGAAGTCGTGTCCTCTGCTGAGCTCAGGCTGCCCAAACCTTCTGTTCCAGGACTTTACCAAGCATCATGTGGAAGGACTTTGCTTTATTAAACTGGAGATTTGGGTTAAAAAGATTCAAGTAACTAATTCTCAAAGCTCTCTATCCTCTTACTGCACTCCTGCCTTTAATGCCATTTGTCTGTCCCTTTCCATGCCAGCCAGTGGATCACAGCTGCTGATTCCATGGGATCCCTGCTGGAGCCACCTCTGTGACCCCCCTGGGCAGGGCTTCTGGAATGCAAAATGGGATAAAGCCGGGGATTCTTCAGTGAGGAAAAACCCAGAGGGATTCATAGAATATTTTTATATAATCATGGAATATCCTGAAGTGGAAGAATCCCACCAGGATCATGGATCCAGCCCCTGTCCCTGCCCAGACCCCCAACAATCCCACCCTGTCCATCCCTGGCAGCGCTGCCCAAAGGCTCCTGGAGCTCTGGCAGCCTCGGGGCTGTGCCCATTCCCTGGGCAGCCTGGGCAGTGCCAGCACCCTCTGGGGGAAGAACCTTGCCCTGATCTCAGCCTGAGCTGCCCTGGCCCAGCCCCAGCCATGCCCTGGGTGCTGTCCCTGTCCCAGGGCAGAGATGGGAGCTGCCCTTGGGAGGAGCTGCAGCCCCTGGTGAGCTCTGAGCTCAGTGTCCTCTGCTCCAGCTGAACATCCCAAGTGCCCTCAGCTGCTCCTCACACAGCTCCTCCAGAGCTTCACCCTCTTCCTGCCCTTCCTTTGGTCTCCCTCCCACAGCTTTAGCTCTGAGTTTGTGGCACCCAAAACTGCCCCAGGACCATCTGCAAAGGCTCCTCCCCTCTCAGACAAAGCTCTTCTGGAGCTCTTTTGGATGACGTTCCTGGGCTCTGAACTGGAAGAAGCTGCACCAGGACTGGATTCCTCCAGAGGAAATCCTTAGGGAAGCTGCTGCCATGAAGAATGTCCTGCTGCCAGTCAGAACAGGCTGTCTAGGTGGAGCTGCCATCCCTGAAAGTGGTAAAATAATATTTAGAGTGGTGTTGGGGATGTGAGTTAAGGGTGGATGTGGCAGGGCTGGATTAATGGCTTGATTGATCTTAGAGGGCTTTTCCAATCTTAATGATTCCATGAAGATTTCATGATCAGCTGCTTTTTTTTTGCTCCATCATTGGCCCTTTAAACCGTATCCTTTAGGAGCACAGGTCAGTGAGGTGTATATTATACATATTTAGCTTTCTTTTCTTGCCTTTAAATTGTGTTTTAGGACCCATAAAATCACCTAATTGCCTGTAGGGGAAGGTAGAGTTGAACAAAGCTGTTCTCATCCCAACCCCTTATGCTCTCTACAGGTGCTGAATGGGTTTAATTACTTCAAAAACCTCCCAGTGCCATTCCAGGTGGGAAGGAAGCATCTCTGGGGTGTTTGTCAGGCAAGGAAATGAAGTTTTAGTGAGTGGACTGCTCCTGGGAACTAAAAGGCAGAATGGAGTCAGAGACAGCTCACACCCTGATACCCAAGGAACTGGAATTGAAAAGAACCAATCAAATCAAATCAAATCAAATCAAACTAAACCAAAACCCCAAAAGAAATGAAAAGCTGCATAAAAGTAACCAAAGAGTAGCCATGGTCCCAGCAGATAAAACCTCCCTCAGGGAGCCTCAGTGAGCCAGAGATTTCTGGATGCAGGAGCAGAGGGGAGGCTGTGTCCAAGGTGGGACACTGGGGCTTGGAGCCACCTGGGACAGTGGGAGGTGTCCCTGCCATGGCAGGGGTGGCACTGGAGGAGCTTTAAGGTCCCTTCGAACCCAACCCATTCTGGGATGCTGGGATATTGTTCATCCCCATTTTGGGGATGAATCCCCTATATCCAGAGCTGTCATTTCTCAGGGGTTATTTATGTCCAACATCTGTGTCAGACATCAATTCCCCAAAATCTGGAGGTTTTTCCAGAGCCTCTTTGTTCTCCTCCTCACCCTCACCACCACCACCAGCAAATTGCAGCCAAAAAAAACAACTGGGATAGAAAAAATCCAAAACCTCATATTTTATAACTCAATGTCTCTCATTTGAAGTGATGTAAGCAACATTTCATTAAGTCTGGTTCATCTGATCTTATTTTGAATTTATTGATCTTATTTTGAATTGATTGATCTTATTTTGAATTTATTTACTTTTCCTGCTGATGTGGTTGATGCTGTTTCAAACCAGCCCAGTCCTGGGAGTTAATAGCTGTAGTGACACCAAGTTTGGGGCTCCCACAGCAGAATTATTTCACTGTTTGCAAGAACCACACAAATCCCTGCACACATTTCATGCTAAGGGCTGCCAATCTGCTCGCAGGGCTCTTATCTGGGGGGATTAGGGAGTTATCAGGAGCATCTGAGCAGAGATAAGGCCCAGCAAATCCTCCCCTCCTGCTCCTGACACAACAACGGCGCCGAGGGGGAGCCCTGGGAGCAGAGAGGAATTGGGAACCCTCTGGGGCCTGATCCCAGGTCCCTCCTCTGCTGCTCAGTGCTGGGGTTGAGTTCTGGGTTGACAGGAGCTGCTGTCAGGAAAAGCAGGATGAGAGCACATCCAGCACCTCCTGTCACCATGGTTTTTGAAGTTTTTCTAAGCCTTCTGATGTTTACATTCTAATAACAAACTTTCTCACACACTTTCTGAAAATAACCGATTGGTTTGCATTCTTTTATGGAAGAAGAAAAATTTGATGCACTGTTGGTGGAGAGGTGGCACTGTCACCCTCCAATCCACTGTCACTTTTAGAAATCTATAAATGTTAGAGTCAGAAATTAAATATGCTCTTTTACCCTTGTGAAGAGCTGTGTGTCCATATTGTGTTATTTTGCATCCCACAGTGACAACCTCCCGGGCCTGCAGAGCAGCACTGGGCTCCAAACAGAATTCCCTGGCACCAAAACCAGATTTCCTGAGGGCTGGGAAGGACCAGGAGAACCCCACTGCTCTCAGCTGTGCTGGTGTTCACAGGGGTCCCAGGATGAGGGGAGAGATGAGAATCTTGACTCCATGTTTCAGAAGGCTGACTTATTATTTTATGATATCTATTATATTAAAAGAAAATGATATATTAAAACTATACTAAAAGAATAGAGAAAGGATTCATCAGGAGTTTAGCAAGGAAAGGAGAGGAATGGAACGATAATAAAATCTTGTGTCTGACCAGAGAGTCTGAGCCAGCTGGACTGTGATTGGCCATTAATTATAAACAAGCACATGAGCCCAATCCCAGATGCACCTGTTGCATTCCACAGCAGCAGATAACCATTGTTTGCATTTCATTTCTGAGGCCTCTCAGCTTCTCAGGAGGAAAAATCCTGGCAAAAGGATTTTTCATAAAAGATGTCTGTGACACTCAGCCCTGTGGCAAAGGCTTCAAAGCGTTCCAAAGGCATCAATCATGAATTCCTGGGGAATCCAAGAGCTGGCCTGGCCTGTGGGATGAGGCTTCCAGGAGGGAAGTGGCTCCTTCTGCCCCAGCCCTTCACAGGCACTTTGGGCCCAGCCACTCCCCAGGCAGGTCTGGAAGGTGATGATTGCTTTCCTTGAGCTGCAGCCCAAGGAAAAAGGGGAGAGGGCACCCCTGGGACAGCCAGGAGCTGCCTGGAAGCTCTTGGGGCTCAAGGAATGAGCAGGAGATCCCAACAAGGAGGAAGCTGCACAGTTCCCTAGTTTGGGATGTGTCCAAGCCTTCATTGCTGGATCTCCATTGAACATTCATTCCCCAAATCCCATTTCTTCAGCAAAGCCCTGTTCATTCCCTGAAATTCCTTTCTTCTTTCCTTTCTTCCTTCTTCCAAACTGAAGAAAGGAATTGTTAAAGCAGTTCTCTGAAGCAGAAGTGCTCAGTTCTTCCAGCTTCTCCCTTCAATACATCCTGGTGTTGCCAGGGTTCTTCCCCAGGCTGGCAGGCCCAGTTTTGCTGCTTTTCCAGACACGGATTTACAGCTCCATGCCACATTTTCCTACTCGTATCCATGGGTTTCCATTCTTCCAGTGCCTCATGATCCATCATCAACTCCATTCCTGCTGCAGGATAAGGTTTTTCCCAGCCAGGGAGAACAGATGGCCCCTTAACCTTCCACCATATCAGACATTCCTCAGTTAGAAACCTCAGCCAGACCTCAGCCTTTGGGGTTTTTCCATCATCCTTGGATCTGGGTCCAATTCCCTCCAGCCCCAGGGAGCAGGCTGAGGCTGGATATGAATTTGGACTTTTCTAAGCAGGTTTTTTGTTGGAGCAGTTGGATTTTCTGTGAGCAGGGCTTTGAACTCCCCCCAGTGCCCTCCCTGTGGTTTTCCAGCCTCCAATCCCTGTATCCAATCCCCCCAAAGCAGTGCCTGCCTCAGCTCCTTTATTTATGCCCTGGGCATGTGGATCCGTGTGTCCTTTTCTGATTAAATGTGGGATTGCTGCTGTTTAAGAACAAGATTCCACATGCCTGGGCCATGCTTTAGGAGGGTTATAACTCACCCAGCCAACTCTAATTTCACTTACAAGATTTTCACTGAGGAGTGGAGATGGATTGGGAGCAACACCTGCCTGGAATTGGAATTGAGAGCTGCTGGGCACCTCCTCTCCTGTGGAATGTGCCACTGGATCCCCACCTGCAGCATTTGGACAATGGGAATTCTCAGCAATCTGGGATTTCTCCCATATCCCGCTCCAGCTGCAGTGCTGAACTCAGACTGGCTTGGGGTGAGCACAGGTCAGCCAGGCTGGTGTCCAGGGGGAGGGCAGCACCTCTGCAGTGTCTGCTCAGCCCCCTGGGATGGGGCAGCTCCTGGCTGGTGAGGAAGGGGTGAAGCTGCTCCTCAGCATCACCAGTGAGGTGAGGAAGGGGTGAAGCTGCTCCTCAGCATCACCAGTGAGGTGAGGAAGGGATGAAGCTGCTCCTCAGCATCACCAGTGAGGTGAGGAAGGGATGAAGCTGCTCCTCAGCATCACCAGTGAGGTGAGGAAGGGATGAAGCTGTTGCTCAGCATCACCCAGTGGCCAAAGCTCTCCTCCATACCCAGATTTTGGCTGATTCTCCCACTGCTCTAAAGGCACCTGGTGCACAGCCACTGCTTCTCCTCAGCACAGAGCTGCTCCTCTCCTTTTTAAAAACAAATCACCACAGATCCAGCTCAAAACCAAAACCAGTTCATTCACATTGAATATTCATTGAATATCCCTGCAGCTCAGCCCAGACCCCCCAAATCTGTCAGAGCAGTGGAAGGTGGTGCCTAAATCCCACCCATTCCCTGTGCTGCATCTCCTTGCTCTCCTGCCTCAGACAGATGTGCTGGGGTGTATTCCATGTGACTGGTTGTGTTTATTCCCTCAGGATATCCATAAAGCTCCCAGCTGCACTCAGGTGTCTTGGTTTCAACACACAGGTGTCTGCAAAGGAAGGCAGGAGCCTACCTTGGAATGGAAAATGTAAATCCCCTCCCTCTGAATTACTGTAATTTTGAAATTAAGGCGCTCTCAGGCAAAGATATGGGAATAGGAATGACAGTTCTTTAGTAGGGAAGAAAAATAAAATAAAATAAAAAATGCAGTAATACACAACAACACTGCCAGAGTCAGACCATGCCCTGCCCCCTGTGTGTCAGGGGGTGGCACAGCCCCATCCCATGGGGGCTCAGCCCTCCTGCAGTGCCAGCTGTGGCTCTGCTGGAGCAGGGATCCTGCACAAGGGGGGAGTTTTCCTCTGCAGCTCCGGGGCTGCTGGAGATGGGCCTGGGCTCCCTCTGGCAATGCAGGGCAGCAGAAGCTGCTCCTCTGGCAATGCCCTGGGCAAAGGCTGCTGTGCTGTGCCAGGCTCACATTGGATCCAGGTAGGAATGCTTGGCTCCTGCCCTGGGCGCAGCATCTCCCCATGGGATGATGGAATTGGATCAGCCCTGCAGGGACACTCAGTGGCCATGGACAGCAGAGATCTCCTGCAGGGAGGATTGGCTGGGGGAGAGATAAAGGAAAAACTGCCCCATGGACAGCAGAGAACTGCCCCAGCTCTGACAGATGGGGACAGAACACACACCCACAGCCACATCTTTCAACCTCAGACAACAGGTCACACAGTCCAATCCATAATTTGATCCCACAGAAACTCTGCTGTTTTCCCAAAGAAACAGCTGTGAGACCAAGAACACCAGTGACCTCCCTGCCTGAGGTTTGCCATGCCCTGCACTTGGAGTTTGTATTCAAAACATCCTTTTTTATCTGCTTTTTAAAATCTTTCCACATCTGTTTGGATTTTTTTCAGTTCTGCTCTCTCCCATTCTGCTCTATTCTGTTGTACTCCCTTCTAAACAGGACTAGTCCATGAAAATTCTGATTTCCCACTGCTTGTCATTCAGCACAAGCTGCCAGATTTTCGAGAAACCTTGGGAGACTTTGTGCAGCTGAAAATATTGACAGTCTAAAGCAGCTTCATGTCCATCCAGCTGAGTAGCCAACCTGTGATCCTCAGCAGGTAGATAGGAAATAAAATGGCCCATGTGAAGATCTTAATCCTAATCCTGAGAGTTTCAAATGGATTTAAGCCTTGGAGCAAGCAGTTTTATATCCAGTCCAAAATGCTCTTTATACCAGCTGTGATAACTGGAGCTATTCTGATTTTTTTCTTATTTATTCCAGGTTTTGAATGCAGTTCATCTTTTGCCTTCCAGAACCTCTTGTGGAAACGAGTTCCACAGTTTAATACTCCAAGGAAACTGCTCACCTGACTGAGCCAAATTTATTCTGGGCTGGCTCCTTGTCAGTGAGGATCTCATCAGCAGAGCTTGACTGGGAGTTACCCACCCCACAAATGAATATTTGCATTTGGGCAGGATTTGCTCCCCAAAAGGGTCATTTTCCCCATCCCACAAATGAATATTTGCATTTGGGCAGGATTTGCTCCCCAAAAGGGTCCTTTTCCCCATCCCACAAATGAATATTTGCATTTGGGCAGATGGATTTGCTCCCTGGAAGAGCCCTTTCCCCCTCCTTGTGTCCCAGAGAAGCCTGGAAGAGCCATTTTGGGAGCAGGTGTCTGTGTTGTGCATCTGTCTCATTGGTGAGGCCGAGTTCTGTCTCACTGTGCAGAAGAAAATGTCATTTCAAATCAATTCTGGATTTGCCACCTCTCAGTTTAATTGAAAAATCTGCTGCTGCCTTTGTCAGGAGCAAGAGAGGACTTATCTGTACCTGTCTGTTTTACAGACACTTAAAACACCTTTTGTTATTTTTCTGCTCACCCAAGGAGTCGTTTCTAATCCTCTCCAGCCTCTTTCAGAGGGAGTTTTTCCAGCCCTTGGTCACATTTATGTAGCCCTGGATCCAGAGCCTTTTAAAAATTATTTTACAACAACAGCCCCAAGGCCCTTTCAAACATTTGCCCTGGTCTGGGTCTCTAGACAGGAGCTGGGAATTTGGCTCTGGAAATTTGTGCCCAGGAAATTTGGCTCTGGGTCCATGTCTGATTCCCAGCACCCTCTTGGACTATTGGTGTTTGTAAATTCCATGAGTTTCTTCAAATCCTGGGATCACAGAACATCCTGGCTCGGGAAGGAATCACCAGGATCATCCAGTCCAACTCCCGGCCCTGCCCAGAACCAAATATTCCAGGGCAGGTCCAAATCCTGGCTGTAACTGGAGAGCACCTTTATATTCCAGGTGCTTTCTCTTCTCCTCGTCTTGGCTTTGCTGTGACCCTCCCAGGTGTGGCTGCAGCTGCTGGGTGCCCCTGGGATCAGCCCTGGAGGTCGCTGGGGTGCCCACCCAAGGGACAACCCCAGGAAAAGCCCTCCTGGGTCCTGAGCCCCCCCATCTGCCCCTGCAGGGCTCCCACACCTGGCTCCAAACAGCCCCAGGGACGTGGTGCTGGAGCAGCAGCTGCTCTCCCACTCCTTGGTGAATGGCAGCAGCTGTTTAAGCAAAAAGATGAATTCTTTTCCATTAAAATGCAAAAGTCCACCTTTAAAATCCAGTGGCTGAACCAGCAACACCCTCCTGCCCTTTATTTGCAGTCCCCTGCCTTTGTCACTTGTCACAGCCAAGTGAAGCCAGTGGAGAGCTGGGCTTTTCTTCCAGTTTCTCCTCATTCCATTTGCCAAGCATTGATTTTCTTTTCCTTCTACCAGCAGAGCTTGAAATTAATAATTTCTATTTGATTTTGTCACTTGGGTGTCATCGATACTGGCAGGGCTGGACACGGGAGAAGCCAAATGTTCAGGGAGATGGAAGGCAGTGAGGGGGAGCAGCCAGGCTGGATCAATGAGCAGGTCATGGAGCACATCAGGGAGTGCTCCTGGGGACAGGCTGGACATTCCCTGCCTGCCAGGGAGGAGATCTGCTGGAATTCCAGCTCTGTGGCAGGTCCCCATCTCCACATGGCAATGGGAACATCTGCAGGGAGAGATTCCCTCTGTGCCAATGCTTTTAACACCAGGAATTGCTCCATTGTCTGGGTTTGGACAGACAGGTGTCTGCTGAGGAAGGCAGGAGCCTCCCCTGAAATGGAAAATGTAAATCCCCTCCCTCTGAATTATTAAGATTTTGAAATTAAGGGGCTCTCAGGCAAAGATATGGGAATAGGAATAACAGTTCTTTACTAGGAAAAGATTTATAAAAAAAGAAAATGCAGTAATACACAACAAACTGCCAGAGTCAGACCATGCCCTGCCCCCTGTGTGTCAGGGGGTGGCACAGCCCCATCCCATGGGGGCTCAGCCCTCCTGCAGTGCCAGCTGTGCTGCTGCTGGAGCAGGGATCCTGCACAAGGGGGGAGTTTTCCTCTGCAGCTCCAGGGCTGCTGGAGATGGGCCTGGGCTCCCTCTGGCAATGCAGGGCAGCAGAAGCTGCTCCTCTGGCAATGCACTGGGCAAAGGCTGCTGTGCTGTGCCAGGCTCACATTGGATCCAGGTAGGAATGCTTGGCTCCTGCCCTGGGCGCAGCATCTCCCCATGGGATGATGGAATTGGATCAGCCCTGCAGGGACACTCAGTGGCCATGGACAGCAGAGATCTCCTGCAGGGAGGATTGGCTGGGGGAGAGATAAAGGAAAAACTGCCCCATGGACAGCAGAGAACTGCCCCAGCTCTGACACATGGGGACAGAACACACACCCACAGCTACATCCTGGATTTCAACCTAAGACATCCATTCACATCCCTAGAGTGGATCTTGGCAAACCTGACAAGGAAAACAAGGAATTTCTGCCAGGGAAATATTTTTTTCCCAAAACCCACCCTGCCCCTGCCCTGGCCCAGCCTGAGGCCGTTCCCTCTGCTCCTGTCCCTCTTCCCTGGGAGCACCGCCCGACCCCCCGGCTGTCCCCTCCTGGCAGGAGCTGTGCAGAGCCACAAGGGCCCCCTGAGGCTCCTTTGCTCCAGGCTGAGCCCCTTCCCAGCTCCCTCAGCCTCTCCTGGGGCTCCAGACCCTTCCCAGCCCCGAGATCCTTTTTTTTTTTTTTGCACAGGATCTCAGTGCAAATTCCTGCAAATTTACAGGAATTTGCACTGAGATCTCCTTTTCCTGCCTTGCACTGCTGTGTGAAGGCTCCAGGTGCTGCTGCAGGGAACAGCAGCGTGGCTGTGGCACCAGCATCCATGGAAAGTCTTTCCAGTCAGATCTTATGGATGTTCTACCATCCATGAGCAAAATGTGAATTTCCACAGCTTGTTCTGGACCAAAGGGAGAAGAGAACAGGAAAGGTGGGAGGAAAAACAGAGGCTAGGCAAAATGAGAGCCTGGGAGAGCTGGAATGGAAGGAGAATTTCTGACTCTGCCTTGCTCCTGCTGCCCTCGGCCTCCACAAACCTCAGTTCTGCATTTGAGGGTCTTTAATGTCCCTTCCAACACCCACCATTAGACAATGCCATGATTTGCACTGGTTTTAGGACAGGGAGGTCACAGAGCATCCTTCAGTCAGGATCTGCAGCTCCTCCCAAGGGCAGCTCCAATCTCTGCTCTGGGACAGGGACAGCACCCAGGGCATGGCTGGGGCTGGGCCAGGGCAGCTCAGGCTGAGATCAGGGCAAGGTTCTTCCCCCAGAGGGTGCTGGCACTGCCCAGGCTGCCCAGGGAATGGGCACAGCCCCGAGGCTGCCAGAGCTCCAGGAGCCTTTGGGCAGCACTGCCAGGGATGGACAGGGTGGGATTGTTGGGGGTCTGGGCAGGGCCAGGGCTGGATCAATGATCCCTGGGGTCCCTCCTGCTCAGGAGATTTTATGGTTCTCTGATCTCTCCCAGCCTGAGGCTCAGAAGGTGGAAATGCTTTCTGTAATTGTCTGGAAATTCTTTTCTATCCCCATAAAATCCAATGGAGGCAAATCAGAGGCATTTCAGATTTGGAGCTGTGGCTCCATCTGCCCTTTCCTGTGCCTGACCCACACCAGGGTCACATCCCAGCCTCCTGTGCCACCTCCAGCCCTCCCTGCCTGGGCACACTCCTGATCCTGGAGCTCAGGGGGAATGAGCCAACATTTAATGCAGGAAAAGCCTCCCTGTGGGGCCCATTTGTGTCAGGAATTAAGGAGTCACATCTGAGTGGGCAGCAGAGCAGCAAAGGTGCCAGAACTCTGTGCCCTGCTCACAGCAGCTCCTGTCAGAGCCCTGCAGGTGCCCATAAACCACTTAAGTGGTCATTAAGGGTTCAGAGAGCAACAGAAACTGGCACTGGAGCACTCAGCCCTTTGGCTTCAGGCATTTGTCCAAGAGCAGATGAGCAGGCAGGAATTAGAGCTGGAAGCACAAGCACCACGGAGCCTCTGCCCTGCCCTGCTGGAGAGCTGGGGGATCCCAGCTGCTGCCCCTGGATGGGATTTTCTGTTGCCCTGGCCATGGAAATCAGGGCTAACTGGGCTCCCCACACCCACAGCTCCCAGCTCTGAGGGTTTAGCTCCACGTCCCAGCACTGGGAGATCTGGAGGAACTGAAATGTTTGGTGCTTTGCCATCAGACACGGGCACACACACACAGGGCAGGGCCTGGGGACACACAGGATTTGGCTGCTGTGCCCTGATAAAGCATTTGCTGTGCACTGAGGGGGAGAGCAGAAGTGATGGCCCCACTGAATTATCCAGCCTCACAGAATGATCCAGCCTGGAGAGACCTTCATGATCACCTTCACCTCCAATCTCCCCAGCACTCCCAGAATCGTCCCTAAACCACATCCCAAAAAGCCACATCCGGATGTTTCTTGAACGCTTCCAGAGATGGTGACTCCACCATCTCCCTGGGCAGCTCATTCCAATGCCTCACCACTCTGGCAGGGAAATATTTTTTTCCCCAAAATCCACCCTGCCCCTGCCCTGGCCCAGCCTGAGGCCGTTCCCTCTGCTCCTGTCCCTGTTCCCTGGAGCACAGCCCGACCCCCCGGCTGTCCCCTCCTGGCAGGAGCTGTGCAGAGCCACAAGGGCCCCCCTGAGGCTCCTTTGCTCCAGGCTGAGCCCCTGCCCAGCTCCCTCAGCCTCTCCTGGGGCTCCAGCCCCTTCCCAGCTCCGTTCCCTGGCCTGGCCACGCTCCAGCCCCTCCAGGTCTCTCCTGTCAGGAGGGTCCCAGAGCTGCCCCAGCACTGGAGGTGCCCCAGCAGTGCCAGCTCAGGGCACGGGCACTGCCCTGCTCCTGCTGCCACCCCAGGGCTGGCACAGCCCAGGTGTCCTTGGCCTCTGGGCCCCCTGGGCACACCTGGGCTCGTGTCCAGCACTGCCACCAGCACCCTCAGGCCCTTTCTGCTGAGCAGCTCTCAAGCCCCTCTGCCAAGTCTCAGCATTCCACAGGCTTGCTGAAGCTTTTCCTAAATCAGTCTGCAGAAGGAAAGGGAGGTGGGAAGAAGCAAAGTGCCCCCAAAGCTGTTCCATCACAAGCAGAGTGTTGCAGACATCTTTTATGAAAAATCCTTTCCTTAGGATTGTTCCTCCTGAGAAGCTGAGAGGCCTCAGGAACAAAATGTAACCAATGGTTATCTGCTGCTGTGGAATGCAACAGGTGCATCTGGGATTTGTCTCATGTGGCTGTTTCTAATTAATGGCCAATCACAGTCAGCTGGCTCAGACAGAGAGTCCAAGACAGAGCCTTTGTTATCATTCTTTCTTTTTCTATTCTTAGCCAGCCTTCTGATGAAATCCTTCCTTCTGTTCTTTTAGTATAGTTTTAATGTAATATATATCATAAAATAATAAATCAGCCTTCTGAACCATGGAGTCAGATCCTCGTCTCTTCCCTCATCCTGGGACCCCTGTGACCACCACCACAGCCGAGTCATCCCTGGCCACTGGCACCAGGACATCAGCATTAGGGTCACTTACTCCGTGTCTCCTGAGATCAATCCTCTCCCCCCAGCTGTGAAGGTAAAGGAGATAAAAGAAGATCCAAAAAGGACCCAGCTGTGCCCTCCTGCACATCTGGGCAGTGTTCTCCACCCCCACCTGCAGGAACAGCCCTTCCCTGCTCCAGTGGCATTCCCAGGCAGGGATGGAGAGGAAAGGAGCCCTGTGAGGATTTCCTTCCTCTCACCTCTGTGCCTTTGTCACCCCCTTTTGCCTGCACAGCTGCCTTCTTCTCTCCAGCCAAAATGAGTCACATTTGCCCAATGATTCCATCGAAGGGTTTATCCCAATGGATCACCCACATTCCCTGTCACCAACCTCACCCACTTTTGTGGAGGGGCTCCCATGATATGAAAGATTAGTTGGATTTTGAAGCTTTGTTTATTTTTCAAACAGCTCCAGGCTTTGTTGTCCAAGTCCATCTCACCTGGAGTGCCTGCACAGGAGGAGGATGAGGCTGGATTGAAAGGAGACCCTGGAGGACTGAATGTGTTAAAAACCAGTTTTAAAGCTTGATCTGGCTAGGTTTAATCTCTGAGGCTTTTCCCTATGTAAAAAACAGCAAAAATTACAAAGAAAGGAGCTGGATTGCAGATACAGCAATTATTGTTAATAACAGGAACTCTTCATCCAGTGGGACTTTAATTTGTGTTTTGGGTTGGTGTGGACAGGTTTGGGAGCAGGGAGGTCACAGGGGTGCCTGCTGTGAGGGGAGGATGTGTGTGTGTGACAGGAGGGGCTGGAATTGTGTGTGAATGACAGGAGAGTCTGGAATTGTGTGTGTGTGTGAATGACAGGAGGGGCTGGAATTGTGTGTGAATGACAGGAGAGTCTGGAATTGTGTGTGTGTGTGTGACAGGAGAGTCTGGAATTGTGTGTGTGTGTGAATGACAGGAGAGTCTGGAATTGTGTGTGGGACAGGAGGGGCTGGAATTGTGTGTGTGTGTGACAGGAGAGTCTGGAATTGTGTGTGTGTGTGTGTGTGTGTGTGTGACAGGAGGGGCTGGAACTGTGTGTGTGTGTGACAGGAGAGTCTGGAATTGTGTGTGTGTGAAATGAGAGTCTGGAGTTGTGAGTGTGTGTGACAGGAGGGGCTGGAATTCTGGAATTGTGAGTGTGTGTGGGACAGGAGGGTCCTGAACTGAGGGATGAGGCTGAAGGACTGGGAGCAGCACTGGGAGGAGGCTGGGAAGGGCATGGATGGGGTGGGAGCTGAGCAGGGGAGATCAGGGCTGGCACTGTGAGTGGGGCACACGTGGAGCAGAGCAGCTCCTCTCCTCCAGCACATTTCCCACATCCCAGAGAAGACAAATGGGGTTTGCTTGTGCTTATTGTACAAATTTACAACCCCCTGACACGGGGCAGAGCAAGCAGCAGCCTCTAATAGAGACAGATGACAAACACATTTAATGAATGAAAGGTGATGGAGTATTCCTGCCACAGCAAACCCCCCCAGCCTGCAGCTGGCACTGATCATCTGTGTGACACCACTGCCACAGACACTGCACAGACAATGCCAGCCCCAGGCTGAGCCATGAAGGACACTGGGCTGGGCTCCAGACCATTCACAGCACCACAGGATCATGGAATGGTTGGGGTTGAAGGGTGCCTGAGAGCTCCTCTCATTCCACACCCCACCACAGACAAGGGAATCTCCCTCTGGGCCAGGTTTGGCACTGAGATTTTATGGTGGGATGCTGAAATTTTTGGTTTTTTGAATGATGGAGAGACAAAGCTGAAATTTCAGGGAGGGGAAACACCAGATTCTGTGATCCATCCTCAGCTGTGAGTGTTCAGCTCAGTGCAGTGCTGATGTTGAGACCCTGGAAAAAGCAGCAAAAAAAAACCCCAAGGAACAGGTTCATGGCTTGGCTATTCTGGAGATTTAGGAGTGAAGTGGATTTTCCTGAACTTCAGGGCTAAAGACAAACCATGTTTGGTGCTCATATGGGGTTGCTGTGGGCTCAACACCTAAAAATGAGGCTCAACACCTCAAAGCCAGGCTCAGAGAGAGGTGGATGCCCAGCAAGGGCTGAGTTTCACTGCAATCATGCTCCAGCTCCAACCTGGGCTTACAGCCTGATTTGGGCCTGCAGAGATTGGGTGACAGGGCTGGGTCACACAGAAATTAAAGATTGAATCTAGGCCATGATGAGCTTAGAGGAGATGATCTTCAAGGCCTTTTCCAGCCTAATTGATGCTGTGATTCCCTGGCAGTGCACACGTTTCCCAGGCCTTTGCTGGGGCAGTTTCAGAGCTGGGGCTGGAGGGTTAAGCCTGGCTCTGTGTGAGTTTAGGGGGCTCTGCTGCAGGCTGGAGCTGCCAGGTTGAGCTGTGCTGAGCATAGAGGGATTGCAGCTGCCAAACTGGGCAGCTAAAGCTCTGCTGTGAATTAAACCCAGCCTTAAACCCCATCTAGGCCTGTGTCTTGGTTTGAACAGACAGGTGTCTGCCAAGGAAGGCAGGAGCCTTCCCCTGAAATGGAAAATGTAAATCCCCTCCTGCCAAATTATCATAATTTTGAAATTAAGGCGCTCTCAGGCAAAGATATGGGAATAACAGTTCTTTATTAGGGAACAAAATAAAAATAAAATAAACAATGCAGTAACACAAAGCAACACTGCCAGAGTCAGACCATGCCCTGCCCCCTGTGTGTCAGGGGGTGGCACAGCCCCATCCCATGGGGGCTCAGCCCTCCTGCAGTGCCAGCTGTGCTGCTGCTGGAGCAGGGATCCTGCACAAGGGGGGAGTTTTCCTCTGCAGCTCCAGGGCTGCTGGAGATGGGCCTGGGCTCCCTCTGGCCATGCAGGGCAGCAGAAGCTGCTCCTCTGGCAATGCACTGGGCAAAGGCTGCTGTGCTGTGCCAGGCTCACATTGGATCCAGGTAGGAATGCTTGGCTCCTGCCCTGGGCGCAGCATCTCCCCATGGGATGATGGAATTGGATCAGCCCTGCAGGGACACTCAGTGGCCATGGACAGCAGAGATCTCCTGCAGGGAGGATTGGCTGGGGGAGAGATAAAGGAAAAACTGCCCCATGGACAGCAGAGAACTGCCCCAGCTCTGACAGGTGGGGACAGAACACACACCCACAGCCACATCTTGTAACCCAAACAGATTCAGGTCTGGATGTTTGGTTCAAACCCCCTCTGCATTAGTCCACAGCCATGGAGCCCACACAGGGTCTGGTTGTGGGTGGATCTGTGGGGTGTGCTCATGGCTGGGAAGGTCTGTGTCACTGTGAGGGGGGACAGGTCACCCCACACGCCCAAAAGGGACATGGGTCTGCAGCACCCTCCTGAAACTAAAATATGAGCCCAGAAATGTGATAGGAGAGGTCTGACCTGCAAGAATTCCTCACTGGGAATGACTTCCTCCAGCAGAACCAGACCTGCCACCCCAGGAGGGCTGCAGCCTCCAATCCAACTGGGCTGCCACCAACACCCTGACCAACAGGGTGTCAGGTTGTGTTCTGACTTTGTCAGTGGTTTTTCTTTTGTATTATTGCATGGATTTTGGTTTTCTTTTCCCTTTTCCTAATAAATTGTATTTCTGACTTGGAGTCTCTCACTGGTTTTGCTTTCAAACCAGAACATCCCATCCCAGCAGGCATTTTAACACAAGCACACTGATATCAGCTATTTCACTAAACTTAATTAACAACAGGAATAAAAACTATATCTTTATAACAAAGTTACTTTAACACTACATGTGTAAAATCAATTTTAATATTTGTGAAAAGCCAATATTATAATATCTATCTATATCACTGAGGCACCTCCTCGTTTCCCACCAAAGCAGCAGCAGCAGGGCTGGACTCAGAGCAGCAGCCCAGAGCTCTGGGGACAGGGCAGGGCTTGTCTTGCAGCTGCTGTGGGGCTGCTGTGCCCAGTCCCTGTGGTTTTGTTCCCTCTGGGATTTCCATGTGCTGCTGGCACTCCAGTACAGCTGCCAGGAGCCTGCTCTTGCTGGGAGCAGCCCCAGTGCTCCTGTCCCGAGGGGAACTGTGGGAACCCAGCACATCCCTCTGGCTGTCCAGGATGGCCAGGACCCCTGCCAGGGGGCTCAGAAGCCCTGGCACAGAGCCCAAAACACCTGTGGGTTTGATTATGACCCATGGAGCAAATCACCAACCTTAGATGAAGATCAGCAAGCCACAACAGTTTAGGTAGAATAATAGTGAAGTTATCATGGGGTGGAAAAGTAGATTTTAGGGTTTTGGTATGGGGGTTCAGGAGGCAAGATGGAGGGAACTGGGCGTGTCCAGCCTTTCTCCTTCTCCTTCTTGGCCTCCATCTTCTGCTGTGATGGTGGCACTTTTGGATTGTTTTAGAGTAGAAGCTCAGTGTCTAACACAGGTGATGGGTATTGGAAAGGAATTGTAAACATTTTACATGTAGTTTTTATATATATTTATATATATATATTTTATATATTTATAGTCTTTAGTATAAAGACATAACCCTGCCCTGGGGGCAGGCAGAGTGCCTGGAACTGTCCTGCTGGATGGACCTCGGCAGGGCAGGAGAAAATTTTTAATAGATAAGAAACAATGAACAACCTTGAGCCTGAGAAATGAAGAGCCCTGACTCCTTCTTCAAGTGCCAGGCTGGGAAAAGAGACTTTGGAACTTTCCTTGGGGTCACTGTGACCAGCTAAAGATCCCAACAGGGAACTGGAGCCTTTGGAGAGGCAAATCCCCCTCCACTTCTGGGCCTTTCAAACATCCCCCAGTACCAGATCCGTGGGTGGTACCTGCAGAGTGTTCTCCAGGGAACAGGAAGCACCAGAACTGGGAGATTTTTGAGGGATTCCCTTGCTGAGGGGACAGGGAAGTGCAGAGGGTTCTGATTTCCTGTGGAGGGCACAGATCCTGAGCTGCTGCTGCTCAGAAAAGTCCCCTACGCTGCTCCTGCCCTTTTGTTTCTTCCTGCTCCTGATTTCATCCACTGGACCAGACCAGAGCAGCTTTATGGAGCTGGGAGCACTTCAGCTGGGCTGAGAGGGCTGGGGTTGTTCAGCCTGGAGATGGAAAAGCTCCAGGGACACCTCCCTGTGGCCAGGCTGGATGGGCCTTTGAGCTGGACCAGTGTCCCTGCCCATGGCAGGGCTGGAGCCAGATGAGCTTTAAGGTCCCTAACAAGCCAAACCATTGGGAATTACCATCCTATGGCCTTCCAGTGCTTTACAGGGGCTGATGAAAATGAGGAAGAGCAATTTTTCCATGGTCAGAGAGTGATAGGACAAATGGGAATGGTTTTAAACTAAAAGAGATTTAGATGAGATGTTAAAAAGAGAGTGAGGGTGGGCAGGCCCTGCAGGCCCTCTGGCACAGGGTGCCTGTCACTATAGGGCATGAAATAAAAGGCATGAAATAAAAGGAAGTTCCAATGCACGTTGGAACTTCCAAGGTAAAAAGAAGGAAATTTTATTTTCTGACTCCAACATTTACAGACTTTCCAAAGTGACACTGGATTGGAAGATAAAAGTGCCACCTCTCTAATGACACTAGACAAACCAACAGTCCATCAAATTTCTTCTCTTCCAGAAAAGAATGTTCAACAATAATTATTTACAAAAAAGTGTGTAAAAAAATTCATTACAAGAATATAAACATCAGAAGGCCTAAAAAAACTTTAAAAAACAAAACAACAGGTGCCCAGAGCAGCTGTGGCTGCCCCTGGATCCCCAGGCCAGGCTGGATGGGGCTTGGAGCAGCCTGGGACAGTGGAAGGTGTCCCTGCCCATGGGGTGGAATGGGATGAGCTTTTAGGAGCTTTCCCAGTGCCACTGTTTTAGGAATCCCTGAGCCTGTCTCACCCCACAGCCACCCTGGCACTGTGGGCAGCACAGATCTCTGCAGGGGAGCTACAGAGAAAACCAGAATCCTCCTTTGTGAGGCCATTTCTGTGGGACGGGCCCTCAGCCCCAGCTGCACAAAGCTGGGGACAATCCCAGTGCCCCCAGGCAGCCCCTGTGACAGACAAGGCAGCTCAGCTGCTCATTCTCTGCTGTGTGCCCGTGGCTCCCCCCAACCAGCTCAGAGGACACAGATTGCTGCCCAGCCCTGTGATTTATTCATTTGCCTGATGCAGGCTCTGGCAGGCCTGCTGTGTCCCTGCTCAGGCTGAACACTCAATAAAACTGTCCATAAACACAGGGGCCAGAGGGGAACATGCCCTGACAATGGGAATAAAGAAAACCAGGGAAGCTCTGGGGGCAGGAGACAGAGGCAGGAACAGGCTCTGTCAGGGCAGGGGAGCCCTGCAGGGTCAGGATCTGCTCAGGGGATTTATTAATGGCACAAATGATGGGCCAGAAATGTGCTTAAAATCTCCAAACTGAGCTGGAAGGAGCTCAGAGAGCAGGACTGAGATTCAAATGTGACCTCCCTAAATAAAGATTAACGTTGCAAAATGAATAAGAGAAAAGTCAGAAAGATAAATGGGGAGCAATGAGCTCAGGGAAGAGAGAACTCCAGTGAAAAGCAAAGGAAGAATAAGTGAGGAGGCCAGGCAGCTCTGAGCCAGGTGTGCTACTCCCTACAGGAAAATCCTCTGTCCCTGCAAGGATAGGACCCCTGAACCCCAGGGTCAAGACCTGCAACTGGAAAATGGCATTTCACTCTCTGGGACAGGGACAGCACCCAGGGCATGGCTGGAGCTGGGCCAGGGCAGCTCAGGCTGAGATCAGGGCAAGGTTCTTCCCCCAGAGGGTGCTGGCACTGCCCAGGCTGCCCAGGGAATGGGCACAGCCCCGAGGCTGCCAGAGCTCCAGGAGCCTTTGGACAGCACTGCCAGGGATGGACAGGGTGGGATTGTTGGGGGTCTGGGCAGGGACAGGGCTGGATCAATGATCCCTGGGGTCCCTCCTGCTCAGGAGATTTTATGGTTCTCTGATCTCTCCCAGCCTGAGGCTCAGAAGGTGGAAATGTTTTCTGTAATTCTCTGGAAATTCTTTTCTATCCCCATAAAATCCAATGGAGCCAAATCAGAGGCATTTCAGATTTGGGCTCCATCTGCCCTTCCCTGTGCCTGACCCACACCAGGGTCACATCCCAGCCTCCTGTGCCACCTCCAGCCCTCCCTGCCTGGGCACACTCCTGATCCTGGAGCTCAGGGGGAATGAGCCAACATTTAATGCAGGAAAAGCCTCCCTGTGGGGCCCATTTGTGTCAGGAATTAAGGAGTCACATCTGAGTGGGCAGCGCTGCCAGGGGTGCCCAGGGTGGGATTGTTGGGGGTCTGGGGCTGGATCAGTGATCCCTGTGGGTCCCTCCCAGCTCAGGAGATCCCAGGATCCTGTCTGTGATCCCCTGCTGGGGGAGCTCAGGCTTGGTGAGCCATCAGCTGTCCAAAGCAATGAGGATTTTCCCACTGGGTGTTTTCCTATCTGAAGGGGCCTGGCAGTGCAGGGGGACAAACTGAGCATCCCTGCCCTGCATCCCCACATTCTCTGAGCCAGGAACGGATCCAGGCAGGAGGGGAGGGAGGGGGGGAAACCACGATGGAATGTGCTGGAAAACTGTTGATCCCATTTGCCCCCAGTGCCACCCTGGAAGGTGTGTGGGGCCTTTAGAACCCCACAGGGCCCTGTGGAGCAGCCACAGAGCATTCCCTGCTCTGTGATCCCTACATTCCCTGCTTCAGGGTGATCCCTACAAACTGCTCTTCCACTGCTCATCAGCCAGGAAAACTGAGGAGATGGATCTGGCTGACCACAGGGTGAAGATTTCCTACATGGAACCAACATTTCTCTGAGCCCTAGAATGAAACAGGAGAGAATTCCCAGCAGGGCAGGGACAGCCTTTCTCTCCATCTGCCTCTCCCTGGGATTTTCCAATCCATCATGTCCAAGAAGGGCTAAAATTCCAGCAGGTGTTCCTTGAATGATGAGCAATGAGGAGAGAATGGGTTCTGGATAAGGAACAGTGAGAGTTTGGGGGTGGCTATTTTTAAAATCCAGCCACGCTTGGAGGGATATTGCTCCCTATAAATCCACTGGAGAAATCTCCAAGGAGGGAAAGAGGCATTTAAGCAAAAAGCAACATTATCACAAGGAGAGGTGGCTCAAAGTGACCAGGGATAAATTCAGGCTGGAAATTGGAGGAGAATGGAAACAGGAAAACAGCTGGAAAAGGGAAGGGAAGGGAAGGGAAGGGAAGGGAAGGGAAGGGAAGGGAAGGGAAGGGAAGGGAAGGGAAGGGAAGGGAAGGGAAGGGAAGGGAAGGGAAGGGAAGGGAAGGGAAGGGAAGGGAAGGGAAGGGAAGGGAAGGGAAGGGAAGGGAAGGGAAGGGAAGGGAAGGGAAGGGAAGGGAAGGGAAGGGAAGGGAAGGGAAGGGAAGGGAAGGGAAGGGAAGGGAAGGGAAGGGAAGGGAAGGCCCTTTTTGTATGAGCAGAAGGGGGTTTCTGACTTAAATCCTGGTTCCACTCTTCGGCAGAGCTGCCTGGAAGCTCAGAGGAGAGGGACACTCCAGCCCCAGAGCCCAAATCCAGGAGAGCAGGGAGCTGAGGGGACACAGTGAAGGTAATTGCCATCATTTCCTGCTCTACCAGGAGCTCTTGCCATGAATTAGGAAGAAGGGATGTAGATAAACAGCAGTGCTCCTCTCAGACATCACTGCAGCCCAGAATTGCCACAGAACCCTGGAGTGCAAGCTGGGAGAGCAGCCCCTCCCCAGGGACAGCAGGAAGGGGCTCTGGGAGGTCACAGGAGAGCCCTGAGGAGGAAAATCTCCCAGGCAGGAGCAGGATGAGGGAGGGAAGTGCTCTCCTGGGGCACTGAAACGCTCCCAGCCTGGCTGGAGAGTTGAGCAGGAGTTTTTTGGTGTTTCTGACGCAGCCTGGGGCAGTCCCACAGCCAGGGCTGGCTGCGGCCCCAGCCCCAGCTCCCACATCCCAGGAACATGCCAGGAACATGCCAGGAACATCCCAGGAACATCCCTGTTGCCATGGCAACGGCAGAACCAGTGCTTCCCACGGCTGGATGGGCACGGCCAGAGGTGTTCTGAGTGCTCAGAGATATCAATTATCACCCATCACCTAATGAACCCTTCCAAGAAACCCCAGGCTGGGTGTACAGAGCCCAAACAGCTCCCCTTTTCTATTTGCTGCCTCTGTCACAGGGAAGTGGAGTTAATTCATGGAGTAAACCCCCTTCAAGTGGTGTCCCTAAAGCTCCAGAGTGACTTTAATCCTCAATGGAAACACTTGCAAAAATCTGCTTTGAAAGGAGCAGTTTTGAGTCACTTCAAGGCAGCCACGATGTGGGACCTGGGAGCTGCTGGGTCCTCATTTGTTTTCCTGATCCAAGAAGGAAAAGCAGCCCCTCTACCCTTGGATTTATTTATTCACTGAGAAAAAACAAAAAAAAAAAAAAAAAAAAGAAAGAAAGAAAAAAAGAAAAGGAAAAAAAGACAAAAACCAAAACCAACCAAAAAGCAAACAAACAAAAAAAACCCACAAAAAAAACCCAAAAACACAGACAAAAAAAATCACCCAAAAAAAACCCACCAAGAAGGAAGAGTGTAAGAGGGCTGAGTACACTGAGTATAGACCAGAGAAATGAGAGCTGCATGTTTTATGTCTTCTGCAAAAAGATTCCAGGAGGAGAGGATGGCTCTGGGCTCAGCAGGTGGACAAAGGGATGGATTGGGAGAGCTGGGAAAAGGAAAACCACAGCACTATGGGATGATGGGATGATGCAGAAAAGGCTCATTAAAAAATCTCTTTCAAATGGGTGTTGAAGGGATCTCAGGGCTTTGTCTAAACCCATTTGTGTGTGTGTGGAATGAGCTGCTGCTCCATGGAAACGTGATCCTGGCGGAGCTCCCCACTCCAGCACTGTGGGAATGCTGATCCCAGAGCTGGAGCTGCTCCTGCTCTGTGCCTGGAAAGCCCTGGAATGCCCAGTGGGCTCCTGCTCCTCCCCACCTGGGAGGTTGATGCCTCCAGGACCTGAAGCTCACCCCAACAGTGCCATTTCAGGATACACAGCCCAAAAAACTGGCTTCTATTTTCCTCAAAAAATCCCCATTTGCAGTTGGATTTCTGTGGGTCTTTTCCCTGTTTGTCATGTTTTCTTAGAGGAGGACGCTTCTTTTGTCGCTGCTCAAATAATCCCTGTGGAGCCTGCCCACCACGTCCTGGCAGAGCTGTTTGACCAGCCTGGAATTATTGATTCTGGCAAAGCCAGAAACCACAGATACAAGGAATTCCCAGGGAAATCCTGGCAGCCCCCAGGAGTGCCAGACCCTGATGGGCTGCCAGAGCAGCTTCAGCTTCAGGGGCAGCACTGCAGCCCCTGGGGTGAGGGACAGGCACACCCAGCCAGACTGGGGACACAGAGGAGCAGTGCCATGGTTGGCTCTCACAATTGTCAGGAAAATTAACCCACAAACACCAGAGGTTTATGTCCAAAAAGGAGACAGAGGAGTCCTTTGACTTCATTCAAATAAAGGGAGAGGCCATGGGACGTTTCCCCTGGGGTCTCTCCAATTTTTGGAGGACACAGTCTCCTTTTTATCCCAATTTCCCAGCCACATTTCCCTTCTCTCTTTCCCCATTTCTGAGGTACTTGAGAGGTTCAGACTCCCTGATATACCTGATACCAAAGATCCCCTTCTAATGTATAACCCTCCCTTTTAATTTTTAATTCTTATGGAATTTAGGGGGTTTCCTTCCCCATTGTTTCTTTCATCTTTCAATGTCTAATTTCATTCATCAGCAAACCTAAAGTTTATTTGTAAAAGCAAATCTCTTTTTTCCATTCATCAATCAGTGGAATCCTTCCCATTGTTTCTTTTATCTCCCAGTGCTGGTTTTATCTACCAGCAGACCCACAGCTTGTTTGTAAAAACAAATCTGCTATTCCTCTCACAATGAAAAGGCAAATATCATGTATAAATGTTAGGAGAAGTTTTATAGGTTTATAGTTGCGTTTTTACCCCCCTTGTGTTGTTATCAGGGGTGCCCTGGGTTTGGGACATTTGGGAGGGTGGGATTGTTACTGTGGCAGCACCTGAGCTCCAGTCAGGATTTAAGGAATGATCTCCAGCACTGGGCAGGGAAGGAGGAGTCAATGGACAGAACTTTGAGGGAGCTAAAGGGTTAAAAGACCAAACCTCCATGGTGTGGGTGAGCACAGGGTGGGAAAGATCCTCTGCTCCCAGCGCTGTAATATTTTCTCTATTCCATCGTCTGTTGTGTTTTTTGATAAGGTTTTAATAAACTTTTTACATTTTTGGAAGTGAGTATAATTTCATTCATTTTGGTAACAAGTATTCCACAACACTTGGAACAACCATCCCTGCTCCATGTTCTCCTTCCCCCCTGCTCCTCCTGAAAAATGGCTTCTTAATGGATTTTTCTATCATAAACTTAACGTCTCCAGATTTTATTTCCCACTTGAGGTCTAAATCATCTTTGCCATAAATGTAAAACAACTCAGCCAATGGTTTGGTGGGGCAGGTTTACATATATCATTCCAAGAATAATTTAGAAACCTGGGAAGTTTTTCTTCCCTATAAATTCACTCAGCTCATTACTGAAATAGGCTGTGAAATGAGTGGATTCCCACTGGAAAATGGGAGCAGTGGAAATCTGAGAGCCAGGAGTTGGTTTTGATTGCTTTGCTGCACTCCAAAACAAAGTTTCTTGTAAGCAGGGGGTGGATGATCCATATTGGATCACACAGGAGGGATCCAGAGTAGCTCTGGATTAGCCAGGATGGAACAGCTCAGAGGGTGAGGGACAGGGACCCTCTGAGCCTTCATCTCCTTGACCTTCCCACAGCATGGGGAAGGAAAATGTGAGTGCTGGAGCAGGGCTGGGAAATCCATGGATAACAGCTCCAGCTCCTTTGATCCTTTGCTCCTGGATTGCACCTGGTTGTGCCTGTGGGGCTCTTAGACAAGAGTTTGACATCCACGAATCTCAAACATGGAATTCTACCTGGAGAATCCCAACTCAGCTTCCTGGGAAGGCTTCAGGATGGAGCCAAGACTGTCTGGATGGGAATCCTGCACCAGGGGAAGTGCAGGAAAAATTCTTAACAGAAAGAGTGGTCAGGCATTGGCACACACACTGTGGAGTCACCGTCCCTGGAATTGTCTAAAAATGTGGCATTTAGAGACATGGATTAATGGGAATGGTGGGATTTGGTCCAAGGTTGGTTGATGACCTTGGAAGTCTTTTCCAACCTAGATGGTACTGTGATTGTGGGAACTCAGGAGGAAATTGAGCTGTTCTGAGCAGGGAGAACATTGTGCCTTTTTCTCCCTCTCCAGGTCACTCCTGGGATAAGCCAGACTGCAGGAATGGGAGCAGAAGCACCACAGGTTGATTAGAGTTTGGATTTCACTGGCCCTGAGGTCAGCCCAGAGAGGCACTGCCAGGGTCTGGGAGTCAGCTTTGTGCTCCCAAGCCAGACAAGGAGAACATGGATGGATCCTGGGCAGGGTCTTCCACCAGATTGTCCTCAAAAGTCATTCCCAGTGAGGAATTCTTGCAGGTCAGACCTCTCCTATCACATTTCTGGGCTCATATTTTAGTTTCAGGAGGGTGCTGCAGACCCATGTCCCTTTTGGGCGTGTGGGGTGACCCCCCCCCCTCACAGTGACACAGACCTTCCCAGCCATGAGCACACCCCACAGATCCACCCACAACCAGACCCTGTGTGGGCTCCATGGCTGTGGACTAATGCAGAGGGGGTTTGAACCAAACATCCAGACCTGAATCTGTTTGGGTTACAAGATGTGGCTGTGGGTGTGTGTTCTGTCCCCATCTGTCAGAGCTGGGGCAGTTCTCTGCTGTCCATGGGGCAGTTTTTCCTTTATCTCTCCCCCAGCCAATCCTCCCTGCAGGAGATCTCTGCTGTCCATGGCCACTGAGTGTCCCTGCAGGGCTGATCCAATTCCATCATCCCATGGGGAGATGCTGCGCCCAGGGCAGGAGCCAAGCATTCCTACCTGGATCCAATGTGAGCCTGGCACAGCACAGCAGCCTTTGCCCAGTGCATTCCCAGAGGAGCAGCTTTCTGCTGCCCTGCATGGCCAGAGGGAGCCCAGGCCCATCTCCAGCAGCCCTGGGGCTGCAGAGGAAAACTCCCCCCTTGTGCAGGATCCCTGCTCCAGCAGAGCCACAGCTGGCACTGCAGGAGGGCTGAGCCCCCATGGGATGGGGCTGTGCCACCCCCCTGACACACAGGGGGACACGGCCTATTCTCACTCTGGCAGTTTGTTGTGTATTACTGCATTTTAATTTTATTTTCTTTTTTTTCCTAGTAAAGAACTGTTATTCCTATTCCCATATCTTTGCCTGAGAGCCCCCCTAATTTCAAAATTACAGTAATTCAGAGGGAGGGGGTTTACATTTTCCATTTCAAGGGAGTCTCCTGCCCTCCTTAGCAGACACCTGTCTGTTCAAACCGAGACAGAATCCAAGAACTGATCCCTTTAAATGCTCCTGGTTCTGTGTACAGGGCTCAGTAGAAATTCTCTTCCCAAGGCAGAGCCCAGCAACCACCTCCCAACAATGAATCCTCCACTGATAAACTTCCCAGCTTTCCATGACATCAATAATCTCATGGATTCCTGAAAAAGCAGGGAATTCCTTTAGAGAATTCCTCAGAAGTGACTTTAAGAAATGGATCCTTTCACACTCTGGAATTCCAACAAAAATCCCAACAATCCTGCACTCTACCAGGGAAACCTCAACTCCAAAGCTGAGGATCTCTGCAATCCCAGGTGAGCAGCCTGGGTACAAACACCTCTCATCCCAAAGACTTTCCCACCAGAGCTGTGCCCTGCTCTGTGCTGGGCTTTGTGGTCACACAAAGGATAAAACAGGCCCCAAACAGAGCCTAAACAGGCCCTAAACAGGGCCTTAACAGGGCCCAAACAGAGCCTTAACAGGGCCCAAATAGAGCCTTAACAGGGCCTAAACAAGGCCTTAACAGGGCCTAAACAGAGCCTTAACAGGGCCTAAACAGAGCCTTAACAGGGCCTAAACAAGGCCTTAACAGGGCCTAAACAGAGCCTTAACAGGGCCTTAACAGGGCCTAAACAGGGCCTAAACAGGGCCTAAACAGAGCCTAAACAGGGCCTAAACAGGGCCCAAACAGAGCCTTAACAGGGCCCAAACAGAGCCTTAACAGGGCCTTAACAGGGCCTTAACAGGGCCTAAACAGAAGTTGTGAACCAAGGGGTAACCAAGGTGTCCTAAACCCCACAAGTGTCCAGCAGAAACCCAGAATTTGGTATTAAAGTGCCATAAATACAGCACAGGGAAATGCACTTGGAATGCAATGATCAAATCTGCATCCTGAAATAGCAATAAATCACCTGGCCAAGGCCTTTCCCTTCCAGCCCAGGAATTATTCCCACTCTATCAAACAACTCCTTTCATCAACAGCTCCATCTCCAGATAATTTATGGGCCCTCCTTCCTGTCTGCTTCTCCTCATTTCCGTAGAGACAAATGGATTTGGGACAGCATGGGAGAATTTCACTCCATGGATTGTTAGAAATCTTCTAATTTCCAGCCTTGCTCCACTCACGGCTGGTTTCTATCTATTTGATCTATTTCCATGCTATCCCTTCATAGCTTTTCCACATTGGATATTATCCCCCAGATGTGTTTCTATTAAGAGCCATCACCCAGCCCCTCCGAGTCATTTTGCACTGTTGACAAAGCAAAGCTTTCCAAGTGTGTTTTCCCAAGGCAGGTGCTCCAAGCTCCCTGGTCCATCATTCCTCACACAACTCAAAACTCATTCTTAGGTCAAACCCATTAACTGGATAATCTGATTCTTCATGTGAATTAAAACTGAAGAAAATCCAAACATTTTTGTCTTCTCAGAGGGGAATGTTTCGGTTTCTTTTTCCAAAAATCCTTTTTTGCATCATCTATTTTCTGTTCAATTCCCTCAACAAAGTTTAAACCCCCCTAAAATTGGAATTCAACTTTTTCTTTTATCAAAACAGAATAGTCTGCTTGATCCAATTTTTTTTTCCAGTGTGGGGAAAAGAAAATTCATTTCCATTTCACTTTGTGGAATCATGGAGATGGGAATTAAATGAGAAATGAGTTGTGGAGCCTTAAAGCAGAAGTGTTCTGGTTCCCTGGTCAAGTAGAAGATGTTCCTTCCGAAGTTCCTGGAGGCAGGAGGGCAGCTGGCAGTGCCATTCCAGTGGTGGGATGGGACTGGGACCAGCACAGTCTGGGACTGGCTTCTGACATCCCTTGGGAGCTGGGAGAGCCAGACTTTTCCCAGGGAGAAGCTCCTATTTACAAAAATCCATGACAGATTCCACAGCAAATTCAATCTTTGCCAATCCATGACTCAGTTCCTCCTGCTGGGGTCAGATTCCCTTGCAAGAGCCTCATTCCATTTCCCAGGAAATCATTGCTCTTCCTCATTCCTGATGCTCCCTGCTCCAGTCCCAAGGTAGGAGGCAGCAGATGGAGCTGGGGTTTGGTTCTCCTGGTGTCTGTAACCCCCCTGCTCCCAGAACTGGGATCTGGGGGCGTTTTCCAGCTGTGCCCACACCTGGAAAACTGGGAACACAGCTGGGAACACTGGCTCATGGAGGGCTGGGATGGGCCGGGATGGGAATTCTCTTCCTGGACACTGCTCCAGCCCCTGGATCTGGGAGCACAATCCTCTGACCCATCCTGGCAAGGCCAGGCTGTGGAAATTGCCCCTGGAAAACTTCTTCATTTCCTTATCAATTCTGCTCCTTCAGGAATCCCCTTTGCTCAGAAGGATTTCTGCTCAGAAGGATCCCAGTCCCAAGCAGGGTTTTCCAGCTGGATCCTGGCTGTCTCCCAGCTGTTCTTACCTCTCACCTGCACCCTAGACTGATCTTATCCCTCCCTTTTCCATCTGCCCACAAACTCTCACCTTTACACTTCAAGCTTCTCAAGCTGTTTCCTTGCTGTTCTCCTGCAAACCCCCCCATTCACATGGAACAGCCTCAGAATCTTGGCATTTTCCTTCCCTGTTCCTGCGTTTCCCTCTTTCCCTCTTCATCTTTAGGTGTATTTTCAACATTTATTAATTTAAAATGAATTCCTGCTCCAGTCCTTTCAGTGGAGGACTATTGAGAGATGCATTCATCAGTCCTCAGGCAGATAAAAGAATCCTTTTTACCAGCACTACAATCCAGAGGCAAAGGGAAAAGGGACAAGGGGAAGCTCTAATGTGGAGTCTCCCAGCATGTCCCACTCTCCATTATCCCAGTGGAGAAAAAATCAGAGCTTTCAGGCTGGAATTCGTGAGATCAAAGGTAGGCAATCACTTTAGTTGGAATAAATTGCGCTGCTCTGGAAGTGTTGGCTCCAGGGGAGCCTCCACTGAGGCCCTGAGGGAGACACAGATGTGGGACACAACAGATCCAGGTGCCCTGACCCAGATTCCCTGGACTGGACTGGGGGCCACAAGTGGAGCTGGAGGCCAGGGCAGCAGATCCCTCACCCTCAGCAAGGGGCAAAGAAACTGGAAAGATGAGGGAGCAGAAAATTCCTGCCCTTAGGAAAGGGCTCCTGTAGGAGCATGGGGGGCAGGATGGTTGGGACGGATGGAGACCAGAGATCTCTGGGGCCAGGTCTGGAACTTGGGGTTCATTGCAAAGGGCCTGGGGGCAGGGCCCTGCTGGGAGCTGCCAGGCACAGCTGGAGCAGGGCTGAGAGAAGAGAGGGGCAGAGAGGATGAGAGGGGAAGAGCATAAGGGAGTAAGGGAGTAAAAAAGGTAAGAGCGTAAAAAGGGTAAGAGAGTAAAAGGGTAAGAGAGCGAGGTTCCCGTTACAATACCATAAATCTTCTCCTGTGCTGAATATTCTAATTCTCACTAACCAATCTAGTACAAGATACAAATCCTACAACATCTACATACAGCCTATAAGAATCATTACATTTCCATACTGTGTTACATTTTAAACTCTAAAATCTCCTCTTTGGGCCCCTTCTGCCAAGCTGTAGGGTCTGCTCTGACCCTTGGGCCTGTCTGCAAGCAGAGGGTGTTGTTCCATCAAAAGGGGATCACCTTCAGATGGCCACACCATTGTTTTCCAGTTGTTCAGTAACTGAGGGATCTCAAAGCTTGCTTTCATTTCAATCTCACTTATAGTTTCTATATTCTCACAATCTTTTGCCAGAAAATCATATTTATAAGGCTTTCCTGTTTCATCTTGCCC
Source organism: Molothrus aeneus (assembly GCF_037042795.1). Classification (NCBI taxonomy): domain Eukaryota; kingdom Metazoa; phylum Chordata; class Aves; order Passeriformes; family Icteridae; genus Molothrus; species Molothrus aeneus. Next base: position 1,043,850 of record NC_089663.1, read on the forward strand.
AACAGGCTCCCCAACTGCTGGAGTCAAGGGCACGTGGGTCATTGATGGACTGGTCTCCTTCATGGAGGCATTTTGGGAAGCTTCTCCCTGGAAAGGGGACTCTTGTCCCCAGGTTGGTGTCCCTACCCCAAAGGAGGCTGGCTGCGCACCAGGACCCTGTGCTAGCTGCAAAGGGGCAAGGACAGAACAGAACCAGCCTTTGGAGGCACTGGAACATGGTTTTGGAGGAGAGGCTTGGGCAGGAGGTTTAGGGAAGCTCAGGGAGCGTCGCTCCCTTCCCACCATCCCTTTTCACATCCTACTGGAGCAGGGCATGGCTGAGGGGTGGAGGCTGAGGGGGAGGTCTGAGATCAGAAAAACAGAGATCCTTCCCTTTTGGGGATCCTTTCCCTGTGGGAATCCTTTCTCTGTGGGAATCCTTTCCTCTTGGGGATCCTTTACTTTTGGGGATCCTTTCCCTGTGGGAATCCTTTCTCTGTGGGAATCCTTTCCTCTTGGGGATCCTTTCATTTTAGGGATCCTTTCCCTGTGGGGATCCTTCCCTTTTAGGAATCCTTTTCTTTTAGGGATCCGTTCCCTGTGGGGATTCTTTCCTTTTGGGGATTCTTTCCCTGTGCGGATCCTTTCTCTTTGGGGATCCTTTCCTCTTGGGAAAGGGATCTTGGGGATCCTTTCCTTTTGGGGATCCTTTTTTTCTGGGGATCCTTTCCCTGTGGGGATCATTTCCCTGTGGCTCCAGATATTCCTTCTACACAATTCTCCCTCCTCTGGGGCAGCAATTCCACCTCCCAGGAATGTCAAGGTGACAGCCTGCAGCTCCCTTGAGTTGTACACTGATCCCTTTGGACACTGGGAGTCCCAGGTCCTTCACAAAGCCCATGGAAATGCCTCTGGAAGCTGCAGGAATTTTGCAGGCAAGCTCTGCACAAAGTGACTCATCCAGGCTGGGCAGATCAGCCCATGGGTTTCTTTTTTATCTCGTTTTTTTCACCATCTCCTCCTCTTCAATCCCCAAAATAAAAAGTCTCCTCATGGATAACTTGAGTGAAATCCTTGGGATGTTCCTCATGCTCTGTCCTTTCCTCATCTTTTCCAGGAGCAAGTTCCCATTAAAGTCCTGCTCTGTTCTGGCTTCAGGCATCCTGCTACAAATCCCAGGAAAACATTTCCTCTCTTGCCCCTCTCCTGAAGGAGAGACCAAATCTTGGTCCCACAGATTTGCTGATGGAGCAACAAGGATTTCCCCAATTTCTCAGGGAAACAGCCTGGAGGAGGTTCAAGGTGGGAAAATCCTTCACTGACAGAGTGATAAGTCCTGGGACAGGCTGGAGTGGAATCTCCATCCCTGGAATTGTTCAGGAACAGAGCAGATGAGGCCCTTCACTGTGAGGTTGAGTGGAGATGGAGATATTCAGTAAAAAGTTGGATTAATGGCCTTGGAATTCTTTTCCAACCATAATGACTGTGTCATTCCATGTCTGGTGAACCCGCAGTGATTCTTGTGGATCTCCTGTCCAGCTCTTCACTGGCAGAGGAAGAGATTTCCCAAGTTACCATGGAGATGAGAGCAATGGAAAAGAGCTTGGACCAGATGGATGCATCCCAAGTGAGCTCCTGTTGGCTCTCCCAGAACAAAGGGAATATAAAGATGCACAGCATTGGAACAAAACGATGGAAATGATTGATAGAAACACTGATATGCCAGGGATGAGAGTGAGGCTGTGAGGAAAGCCAAGGAGCAAAGGGAAAGAGGAGTTTCCAACTGGGAAATGGGGGAAAAATGAAGTTTTTGGGGATCCATGATGGACAAAGGGGTTTAATCTTGAAAATGCCTTTGGGATTTTTTCCAGAGACGTTGGCTGCTTTAATTAAAGTGATTGATTCACTCCAGAAATATGTCAGAAGTCACCTTTCCCTGGCAAAATCCTTCCTAATGGGAGAATATCACTCATGTCCTGAGGCTAATTAATGTCAGCAATGAGTGATCCCTCGGCCTGATGGGGGCCTCCTATAAGGAGAAGCTTTATCCAGATTTTCTGAAATACTTCTCCCTGTGAGGGTGCTGAGGCCCTGGCACAGGTGCCCAGAGCAGCTGGGGCTGCCCCTGGATCCCTGGCAGTGCCCAGGGCCAGGCTGGACATTGGGGCTGGGAGCAGCCTGGGACAGTGGAAGGTGTCCCTGCCATGGCAGGGGTGGCACTGGGTGGGATTTAATGTCCCTTCCCACCCAACCCATTCCATGATTTCATGGTTTGATCTCCTCCATTAGAACTGCTCATGAATTTGGAAAGATTTTTTTTAGGAACAAGGGCTTGAGGTGAGGTCACACGGCCAGGATGCAGCAGGACAGATCCTTGAGCAATTAGGGATTTATCCATCATGGAGAGCACTGTAAGAACATGGATGTTTATCCCCCACATAATCTGCAATCCCCATTTCCCCTCCTTGGTGTGTGGGGGAGTGGCAGAGTGAGGCTCTTTTCCCAAATCCCAGGGGTGCTGTGGGCTGGGGACAGCCTGGACTGGGGGAATGTGCAGCTCCTGGTGCCTGGGGCTGCCAGTGGGACCCAGGAGCGGCACTGAGGGGGTCTCGCTGCATTATAGGATTTTGTAACAGGACCCAAAACCCCCCTACACCAATGAGATGCCTTTGGATGAGCCATGGCGATTGTGGAATATGGGAGAGTGTCACAATCTGGGATCTCAGGGGAACAACCTTTCCTTGGGAATCACCCAGCAGCCTCTCTTTTTGCAGAGAACTGGGAACTCTTCCTCCAAGGATCTCTGTACTCTGCCACGAGGCTGGAGTGTGAGAAGGAAGCACAATAATGTTTTGGAAGCACAGGTACCCTTTGGAAAACACCACAGGCCCTTTGGGAATGGCCCCCAGGACAATTCAGGTGGGCAGGGATGGGTTTAGATGGGATCAATGACAGGTGAGTTGTGACAGCATCATTGCCCCTCATGCTCCATCCCCAGCTGCCCCTCTCCCCATCCCAAACTGCCCAAAGATTCCCTGTGGAGCAGGGGGCTGTGTCTGCCCATGGGTTTATCCAGGGCAATGTGAGCCTTGATCCTGAATAAACCTGCCAAGGACAGAGCAAATTGTGACAGCCGAGCCTGAAATTCCCATTTTAGCATCATCATTGCTCCACACTTTGCTGGGAAATTGTGTGTTCCCTTCTTTTTGTGGAATATTTCAATCCCTAATGATGCACAGAGCTGCTGGTTGTTCTCAGCAGTGTAACACATCCTAAATCAGTGTCATAATCCAGTGATGCTAACTATGAGAGAATCATGGAGTTGTTAGGAGGCAGGAAAGTGGGGAATGACTCGTGACAGGAAGGGTGGTGTGTGGAGTGCCCCTGTCTCTGCACATCTGCACCCATTACAGCATAAAAACATTCCCAGAAAAACACGGGGAAAAGCTTGGGGAGCCACATCCTGAATGCGAGGCAAAGTTTGGAATCAGAGTCGTTAATGATGATTATGTTTAATGCTAGGGAATAGCACAGGGAAGCTGCACACAGGGAATTGGTGTTCCTGGGGATGCTGTGGGGCCAGAGCCCTGTGAGGGGGAACTTGGGGACCTGCTGGGTTTGGGGAGCTTTGGGATACATTGAGGAAAGTGTTTGGAAAAGGTGGGAGTTTGTGAGGAGTAAATCATTCCAGACAAACACGATTCCTTCCTAATGGAACAACTCTGGGGCTGGGGAGAAAGGGACCAATAAATCCCATAAATCTGGGAAGGTTTTCCACGTGCCTTGGCTTGATGCAGTTTTCCAGGATGAATTACCATGAAGCCTTTTAATCCTGGCCTGGAACTGAGTTTGGCAGGGCCTCACAGAGCCTGTGTGAGAGTGGAGGCTGGGATGGGCATCCCAGGGAATGCCAGATCCACACCAGCTTCCCACAGCCTCTGCTTGATCTCTGCGTGTCCCAGCCCCTGCTGGCACCACCTGGGACACCTGGCAGGTGTCCCTGCACTGGGACAGTTGTGTCACTGTGACACCAGACAGGTGTACAGGTGTCCCTGCACTGGGACAGTTGTGTCACTGGGACACCAGGCAGGTGTACAGGTGTCTCTGCACTGGGACAGTTGTGTCACTGGGACACCAGGCAGGTGTACAGGTGTCTCTGCACTGGGACAGTTGTGTCACTGGGACACCAGGCAGGTGTACAGGTGTCTCTGCACTGGGACAGTTGTGTCACTGGGACACCAGACAGGTGTCACTGCACTGGGTGGGACAGGTGTGCCATTGCACTGGGACAGTTTTGTCACTGTGACACCAGGCAGGTGTCACTGCACTGGGACAGTTGTCACCTCAGGTGAGGATGTATTCAGCCAGATTTGGGTGCTGCCATCAGGCTGGTGACCGGTCACCTCCTGGCTCCATCACTAGGACAGAGCTGTCCCCTGCAGCCTGCAGAGGACACAAGGAGCAGCTCCTGGTGGGAAGCTGTGCCATGCTGGCATCGGGATTTCGTGGACACCCAGTATTGTCTGGCCCATGGATGATCTGAAAATCCTGCTGAATCCTGGAATTCAGGAGCCACAGAATTTAAAACCCATCCAGTGCCACCCCTGCCATGGCAGGGACACCTCCCACTGTCCCAGGCTGCTCCCAGCCCCAGTGTCCAGCCTGGCCTTGGGCACTGCCAGGGATCCAGGGGCAGCCCCAGCTGCTCTGGGCACCTGTGCCAGGGCCTGCCCACCCTGCCAGGGAACAATTCCTGATTCCCAATATCCCATCCAGCCCTGCCCTCTGGCACTGGGAGCCATTCCCTGTGTCCTGGCAATGACTGACCAAGCAAAAATTCCAGTGTGTCATTCCAGGACAGCCATGGTTCACATGGAGTGACTTTGTGTTCCTGGGGCCTGAAGGAGTGCTTGGAATCAGCTCCCAGCAGGAGCTCTGGGCCAGACTCTCCTGATCCTGATGACACAGATGGATTTACCTTCCAAAGGGAGGGAAAGACTCATTAAAATGAGAACAGGACAAGCCAAAGCTGCTGAGCTAACCAGAGAAATGAAAAGGGCTTCAGGGAAGGAGGAAAGGAATGCTCATGGAATCATGGAACCCCTTCCCACCCAAACCATTCCATGATTTCATGGTTTGGTCTCCTCCATTAGAGCTGCTCATGAATTTGGGAACATTGTTTTTAGGAACAAGGGCTTGAAATGAGGTCACTTGGCCAGGATACAGCAGGATGGATCCTTGGGCAATTTGGGATTCGGGAATCATGGAACAGTTTGGGTGGAAAGGACCTTAAAGCTCATCCAGTGCCACCCCTTTCCATGGTGGAACTATCCCAGATTGCTCCAAGCCCTGTCCAACCCAGCCCGGCCATTCCCAGGGATGGGGCAGCCACAGGGAAATGTGCTGAAGCAAAAACTTTGGTGGGTTTTGACACTGACTCATCCCAATGCCAAGAGACACTGCCCTCTGAAAAGAAAAAAAAATGAAAAAGGGGAAGGGAAGGGAAGGGAAGGGAAGGGAAGGGAAGGGAAGGGAAGGGAAGGGAAGGGAAGGGAAGGGAAGGGAAGGGAAGGGAAGGGAAGGGAAGGGAAGGGAAGGGAAGGGAAGGGAAGGGAAGGGAAGGGAAGGGAAGGGAAGGGAAGGGAAGGGAAGGGAAGGGAAGGGAAGGGAAGGGAAGGGAAGGGAAGGGAAGGGAAGGGAAGGGAAGGGAAGGGAAGGGAAGGGAAGGGAAGGGAAGGGAAGGGGTGTTTCAGTCCATTCTCCATGGTTTTGAAAGGAAAACAAAACCAGGTAAAATTCTACATCATGTAAAAGACTCGATCCCATTATTCCAGAAGACACTGCCAGCCATGCATTTATACATTTTATCCCACTCCATTACTGCTCTGTCAGGGAATCACATAAATGAATAGGATTCAAATGAAGGCCCTATAAAGTGAGATAAAAGTGGGATGCCGCTCACATGGGAAAATGTGGGATTTTGAGACAGTTTGAGACAGCTGAGAATCAAATGTGCTCCCAAAAAATTATTCTCTCTGGGGAAGAAAGAGGGAGAAAAGAGAAAATTGTTGCTTCACTGCCACCCACAGAAAGCTGGAGATTATTTTAAGGAAAAGCTTGCACAAGCTGCTCCATGGGAATCTGCAGGATGGAAGAAATCCCAAATAACTTCTCTGCTGAGGGCTGTGCTTGTTCTGTCCTTTGTATGGGACATCCTTCAAATCCCTGCAGAGGTGGAAATCATGGAATCATGGAATGGTTTGGGCTGGCAGGAACATTAAAGCTCATCCAGTGCCATGGCAGGGACACCTTCCACCGTCCCAGGCTGCCCCAAGCCCCAGTGTCCAGCCTGGCCTTGGGCACTGCCAGGGATCCAGGGGCAGCCCCAGCTGCTCTGGGCACCTGTGCCAGGGCCTGCCCACCCTGCCAGGGAACAATTCCTAATTCCCAATATCCCATCCATCCCTGCCCTCTGCAGTGGGAGCCATTCCCTGTGTCCTGTCCCTCCATCCCTTGTCCCCAGTCCCTCTGCAGCTCTCCTGGAGCCCCTTTAGGCCCTGCAAGGGGCTCTGAGCTCTCCCTGGAGCCTTCTCCTCTCCAGCTGAAACACACATTTCAAAAATTATGTCAGGAAAATTGAGACACCAAGGCTGTTTATCCAGGCTTTTTCATCTTCAAAAGAAATCACAGCCTCATTAATGAATGCCTGAAAGGTGTGAGACAGGAAACGCTGCTGTTCCGGATCCCTGAATCCAGGAAAAAATCAGGAGCTATGGCTGGAGCAGGGATGTGCCAGTGCCAGGAATGTGCCCTGGAGCATTCCCAAGTCAGGAATGTGCCCACAGGGACCAGGAGCTCCACTGGTGTGACATGGGGAGAGGTCACTTTGGCCAGGTGACCTGCTCTTCCCACAGCTCTTCCCTGTGGAATGGCACTCTGGGATGCTCTGGGATGAGCCCCATCAGCTGCTCCAACACTCTAAAATTCAGGATATAATTCCAGGCAGAGTGGGGAGGAGTCTGTGCTGAGAGCTCTGGTGTTCCATGACTCCTCCCCACCCAGCCCCTCCAAACAGCCCCTCCAAACAGGGATTTGTTTTCCAACATTTTCATTCCCAGGGCTGAGTGGGCTCTGCTGGATCCCATGGGAATGAGAGCCTGTTGTTCCCACCTCGAGATGAGACAGCTCCTCTGGAAACACTTCTTCTTGTTTAATTTGCATCCTGTCACTGGAAAGCTGCCTTTCCACTGGAGTTTGATTTGAATGGGGATTTCTTGGATTTTAATGGGGATTTCTTGGATGGCTGCATGAATTCTGCAGTCCAAGAGCTTCCCGTGGCCTCTGGGGTCTTGGGAAGCTTCTGGGTCAGATGAGACATGAGCTGATCCCAAAGTTTTTCATCTGGTTTCTAAATATTTCAGCATTCTCCTCTCATTTCAATTCCTCCCTGATTGGAAGTTTTGGAATCAGCATAAAGAGCAAAAGGGAAAAAGGAAAATCAAGGAGAAGCTGTGGGAAGAGCCTCCCAAGGGACTGGGCAGTGCCAAGGTCCTGGAGCTGCCAGTGCCTCTGGATGTATCCTGAGTACCCCAGGGTGTCCAGCTCTGCTGAAGGTCACTGACACTGTCACCAGGAGCTCCCCTGCATTGTCCCACCCTGGGTGAACCCAGCCATGGCACTGGGAGGGATGGGGCTGAAGGATGGGACACTCTGTGTAGGAGCATTGGGGGTAGGACAGTCAGGATGGATGGAGAGCAGAGATCTCTGGGGCCAGGTCAGGAACTTGGGGCTCATTGCAAAGGGCCTGGGGGCAGGGCCCTGCTGGGAGCTGCCAGGCACAGCTGGAGCAGGGCTGAGAGAAGAGAGGGGCAGAGAGGATGAGAGGGTGAGAGAGTAAAAGGGTGAGAGAGTAAAAGGGTAAGAGAGTAAAAGGGTAAGAGAGTAAAAGGGTAAGAGAGCGAGGTTCCCATTACAATACCATAAATCTTCTCCTGTGTTGAATATTCTAATTCTCACTAACCAATCTAGTACAAGATACAAATCCTACAGCATTTCCATACAGCCTATAAGAATCATTACATTACCATCCTGTGCTACATTTTAAACTCTAAAATCTCCTCTTTGGGCCCCTTCTGCCAAGCTGTAGGGTCTGCTCTGACCCTTGGGCCTGTCTGCAAGCAGAGGGTGTTGTTCCATCAAAATGGGATCACCTTCAGCAGCCACACCATTGTTTTCCAGTTGTTCAGTAACTGAGGGATCTCAGAGCTTGCTTTCATTTCAATCTGACTTATAGTTTCTATATTCTCACAATCTTTTGCCAGGCAATCACATTTATAAGGCTTTCCTGTTTCATCTTCCCCAACACTTTGGACTGGGAATCTGCCCTGGGAGTGAGCACTGAGCCCTGTCTGTCCTTTCCCAGGAGTTCTTTCCCATCTCCCAGAGATCTTCTGGCAGATTTGGGGATCCATGTTATCGCTGGCTGGGGGCTCTGTACAAATCACAAACAGGACAGGACTGCTGGAAACGTGCCTTGAGCTGTTGTATTTTCCAGCATCAGCCTCATGACATGGTGATGACAATGGGAAGATGCCACCAGCTCACATCCCAGGCAGCAGACCAAGAACTCAATGTCACAACTCACTTTATAAGCTTCTTGACCAATCACACAAAGCAAAAGCACATTGACAGTAGTTCTATCCAACCACTATAAGCACAGGTACATTTGGTTAAACAATGCTTGCTTATTTTAAATACAATACCTGCTTGTGAGCCTTAAAACACAATGCACAGAGCTCCATTATTAAGCTTAAAACTCCCTAATATCTCACTAAATGAACTTTTCTACAGCTTAGAGAGTTATTCTAGACAAGCACTAAAACACAGACCATTGTTCTATCTGTCCTTGCTTTTCTACTTCTTACATAATTTTCTGCTGACCAACCTCATGGCTCCTGCTTAGCTCCAATCCCAGTTCTGCTGTCTCTGGGGCCTGCCTTTTGCAGCTTTCCCAAACCCTCTGATTTAAGGATTCCCACACATGTGGGCACCAGCCCAGGAGTGGCACCTCCAACAACACTTTCCCAGTGACATTCCTGGGCTGGAAATCAAGGGAAGGAGGAGAAGCCTCAGAACTGATCCAGGTGCAGCTGGATGGGGATGGCTGGGCTGCCTTGGAATGAGGTGGCAGGGAAGGGCTGGAGCATGGAATGCTGGAATAGCCAGGATAGGGGGATGGTATCCATCACTCTGCTGCCTCTGCAGCTTCTGGATGGCATCAGGGATGCTGCCATTTAATAAAAAGGGGATTTTTGGCACCTGGAATTCCATTATGACCAAACTAACAGGGAAATTTTCCCTGGGAAAATCCCTGTCCAGTTCCAGTGCACTCAGAAAGCTCTGCCCAACTTGAAGTTGGATAATCTCGCCCTTCTGTGTCACTGACATCTTTTATGAAAAATCTTTTTGCTAAGATCTTTTGTCTTAAGAAGCTGAGAGGCTTCAGAAATTAAATGTAATTAATAATTATCTGCTGCTGTGGAATGCAACAGGTGCATCTTTGGTTGGTCTCATGTGGTTGTTTTTAATTAATGGCCAATCACAGCCCAGCTGACTCAGACTCTGGTCAGTCACAAGATTTTATTATCATTCTTTTCTATCCTTTTCTTTTTTAGCCTTCTGATGAAATCTTTTCTTCTATTCTTTTAGTATAGTTTTAATATATGATTTTCTTTTAATATAATATATATCAAAAAATAATAAATCAGCCTTCTGAAACATGGAGTCAAGATTCTCATCTTTTCCCTCATCCTGAGACCCCTGCAAACACCAACACACTTCTGCCTCTCTAATTTTTTCTATAAATTCAACATTAAGGATTAGAAGGGGAATTTCTTCTCAGGGAGTCAAGAAGGAACAGAGCTGGCAAGATTTTCCTGGGAATGAGGAGGATGAGTGTAACTGGGGGGGAAAAGATGGGCCCAAAGACAGGAAAGGTGGTTTAACCTCACCCAGGGCTAATCCTGCTCCCAGGGTTAAACCTCACCCAGGGCTAATCCTGCTCCCAGGGCTAATCCTGCTCCCAGGGTTAAACCTCACCCAGGGTTAAGCCTCACCCAGGGCTAATCCTGCTTCCAGGGTTAAACCACACTCAGGGTTAAACCTCACCCAAGGCTAGTCCTGCTCCCAGGGCTAATCCTGCACCCAGGGTTAAGCCTCACCCAGGGCTAATCCTGCTCCCAGGGTTAAACCTCACCCAGGGTTAAACCTGCACCCAGGGCTAATCCTGCTCCCAGGGTTAAACCTCACCCAGGGTTAAACCTGCACCCAGGGCTAATCCTGCTCCCAGGGTTAAACCTCACCCAGGGTTAAACCTCACCCAGGGCTAATCCTGCTCCCAGGGTTAAACCTCACCCAGGGTTAAACCTGCTCCCAGGGTTAAACCTCACCCAGGGTTAAACCTGCTCCCAGGGCTAATCCCACTTGCAGGGTTAGACCTGCACCCAGGGCTTGTCCTGCTTCCAGTGTTAAACCTCACCCAGGGTTAAACCTCACCCAGGATTAAACTTCACCCAAGGCTAAACCTGCACACAGGGCTAATCCTGCTCCCAGGGTTAAACCTCACCCAGGGCTAGACCTGCACCCAGGGCTAAACCTGCTCCAAGGGTTAAACACTTTGCTAAAGTGCTTTAAGCTGGTGTTTGCCAAGCCCTCAGGCTCAGCCTTTCCTCTGCTCCCCAAACATTTCCCAGTTTGTGTTTGCTGGGATATTTTGGGAGGGATTTTTTTCCTTTGCTTTTTTTCCTTCCTGAATTGGCCCAATATTTGCATTTCATTATCTCTTATTTGCATTTCAGGTGTTGCTGGTGGTAATTTGCTGTCCTCTGGAAAAAGTCCCACATTGTATGCTCAGAAATCAGAGTCAGTCCTGTGGGGCAGGTGAGCTCTCCATGAAAAACAGCTGCAAACCAAGGGAATTTGGGACAGGGAGCTCAGGGGTGAGAAATGCTCCAGGGATGAGGGCCAGGAAATAGGGCAAGGATCTTAAAGTGAACTGAACAAGGGAGGGATCTGGGGAAAAATAACATAAGGAAAAAATCATTCCAGAGCATCTGTGGGAGTAGCACAAGGAAAATTTGTGGAGTGTATCAGGTCAAAGCATCCCAGTGCAGGGAAGCTGCTCCATGAGAAGAGGATGGAAACTGGGCCAACCTGGGGGGAAAAATCCCACAGAAATAAGAGGAACATTTCCAGGTGTAAAAAGCAGGAGAAGGGAAACAATCAGCAGGGACATGAGGGGTGAGAAATCCTTCTGTAGGCACCTAAAAGAGGAAAAATTCATCTGGTACTCCTTGGGCAGGGAAAATTCCCAAGGGAAGGCACAAAGGAAAGTGTTTGATGCCTTCCCTCTGCCTTTGCAGAGCTGAAATGCTTGGGAAAGAGAGGCAAAGCTGTGGGAATGGGGCTGGAACAGGGAAAAGCAGGGAGGAGTTGCAGAAACTTGTGATTCTCACATGCTCTGAACCTGGCACAATTCAGCCCTGAGTGTTCCAGGCAGCTCTGAGCTGCTCACTCCCATCTCCAAGAGCACCTGGAGAAGGAGGAGGGAGGCTTCTGGATTCTCTCTTCATTTCTGGAGGCTGGAGAAGACCAAGAAGCCTTGGGAGGAGGGATATCCATGGGATCAGAGGGGAACTCAGCCTGGAAGGGATCTCAGAGGTCCCTGATCCTGTCTCAGGCTCAAAGCACAGTGAGCCACAAGATCAGGACAGTTTGGGCAGGGCTTTATCCAGTTTGGGCTCGGCTTTACCCAGTTTGGGCTTGGCTTTACCCAGTTTGGGCTTGGCTTTAGCCACTCTGGGCTTGGCTTTACCCAGTTCGGGCAGGGCTTTATCCAGTTTGGGCAGGGCTTTACTCAGTTTGGGCTTGGCTTTAGCCAGTTTGGGCAGGGCTTTATCCAGTTTGGGCAGGGCTTTATCCAGTTTGGGCTTGGCTTTACCCAGTTTGGGCTTGGCTTTATCCAGTTTGGGCAGGGCTTTACTCAGTTTGGGCTTGGCTTTACCCAGTTTGGGCTTGGCTTTACCCAGTTCGGGCAGGGCTTTACCCAGTTTGGGCTTGGCTTTATCCAGTTTGGGCAGGGCTTTACTCAGTTTGGGCTTGGCTTTAGCAGCTTGGGCTTGGAAATCTCCAAGGCTGGAGGCTCCCAAGCTGCTCCAGTGATGGGATTGGAGCCACAGGGATCAGCTGTGATGATGCTGAGAGGTCTCTTTGTTATCTGGTACCTTTGAGGGCTCCCCCTTCATTTCTAATTAGCAGCTGAATCTTTTGGGGTCTCAAATTTGAATTTTGGGGTCTCAGTTTTGGAATTTGCCACTCCTGGGTCCCACTGGCAGCCCCAGGCACCAGGAGCTGCACATTCCCCCAGTCCAGGCTGTCCCCAGCCCACAGCACCCCTGGGATTTGGGAAAAGAGCCTCACTCTGCCACTCCCCCACACACCAAGGAGAGGAAATGGGGATTGCAGATTATGTGTGGGATAAACATCCATGTTCTTACAGTGCTCTCCATGATGGATAAATCCTGAATTGCCCAAGGATCTGTGCTGCTGCATCCTGGCCATGTGACCTCACCTCAAGCCCTTGTTCTTAAAAAAAAATCTTCCCAAATTCATGAGCAGCTCTAATGGAGGAGACCAAACCATGAAATCATGGAATGGGTTGGGGATTTTCTATAGGGACCACACTGGATCAGGATTGCATGAAGGAAAACCCTTTTCCAGGGGGATTTTGCAGGCTGCAGCCTCCATCCCTCAGAGAGGAGCAGTTTGGATCTGTTCCAACTGAATCAATCAGCAGCAGACACTTGTCTGACATTAAAACTCCAACCCCAAGTGCTGCATCCATCACATTTCTCTTGGGAAGAGATTAAAACACAGCAGGAAAAACTGCAGGTTTCCCTCCATCCAAAAACCAGACAGGTTGGGGGGTTATTCCTTTATTTTGAAAGCTTTGTAAACAGATCCAAAGCCCACCTTGACCATGCTGGAGACAGACCTGGAAGAGCCAGGAAGCTTTTCCAAGGGGATCATTCCCTGCAGGAATCACCACACATGCCTAGGGTGTTTTGTTTCCCCCAAACATCCAAAGTTGCTTCCTTGCTTCCCTGTCATGAACAATGTATTTCCCAGCAAGGACCAGAAACCAGGGAAGGTCTTCCCTCTCCTGATCCTGCTGGGAATGCCTCCAGCTGCTCCCTGGAGCAGCAGCAGGAGCTGGCCAGCTTCCAGCCCACATTTCAGCTGAACTCAATGAGCTTGGAAAAAAATCCAAGCATCTGCTGCAGATTATCCAATTTCTTTCCCTCTTTCATTTGGCAGCCAAGAGCTCTGGCAGCTGGGCCTCAGAAATTGTGGGAGCTTTTTAAAACCCTTTGGCTTGGGAATTCTGGGCTTTTTCCTTGCTCTCTGCCCAGCTCAGGCTGGTTTAGGTTTTCAGAGGCTGCCCCAAAACACAGGATTCAAGTCTAGCACTGCCAGCAGGGACCTTCCAGAGTGAAATTATTCCTTTAATCCCTGGGGAAAACAGGGAATTCGTGGGTGTCCTGCAAACTGTGCATTATCCACCTGCCTGGGCAGGGATTTATTTCCTGTGCTGCTCCATTAGGAGAATTAAACCCCCTTTTTGGTTTGGGGTGAGTGGCTCTGAGCCCCAGCAGCAGCTGGAGCATCCATGGGGGGCTCTTCCATCGCCCTTTGCCCCTCAATATCCACAGTGAACTGCAGGGAACGTGCTTGGATGTGTTCACAGGGCTGCAGCCCCATGCCTGGCCTTGGGTTTAAGTGGTCCCAGCTCCACCTCCTGCAGCATTCCCACCCCAGCCTTCCCTCACTCCCACCCTTCCCTTCTGAGGAGCAGAGCCACAAACTCACCTTTAGAATCCCTTTTCCCTGTTTTCCTATTCCTTCCCTGTTTCTGAGGGACAGGGGAGTGTGAAACCTCCCTGCTCTGCTTTACAGCTCAGTGCTGGCATGGCCACACTCAAATAAATTTTGGCATCCCCAAGTTGTTCTCTGCAAGCCTTTATTTATTCAGTGGGAGTGAAGGATTCATCCCCCCCTGGACTGAGGGAGCCCAAGGATTCCCACGTGCAGCTGAGCCCCTGCACTTCATCCTCAGCTGCTGGAGCTGTTTGCATCCATCCCAGAGCTATTGCACCTCAGTCCTGCCCAACAGATTTTTATTTGGGTATGAAATCAAAATGTGACAGCGCATGGGAAGTTAAGGAATGTAGAAATCCATAAATTACTTTTATACAGCAGAGCTGGTGTGTGTGTGTGCTGCTCTGGCCTTAACCAGTGCTCAGCCAACCTCAAGTCTAAGCTTGGTTTTAAGGGGTGCACAAATCACACTGAGCTTTCTCTTCCCTAAAAATCCTTTCCTAATAATCCTTCCCTAAAAATCCTTTCCTAATAATCCTAATTATTAGGCAGGAATGTTTTTACTCCAGCAGTTCTGCCCTTGGAGCCCTGCTGGACTTGGGGCTCCCCCCAGTTCATGGTTCCTCCACCCTCCTGTGCATCCACATCCCATTCCCTGGGGAAATCACTTGGAGGTGTTCCCACATGGCAGGAGATGTTTCTGCTGGACAACAGGAGCTTTGGGAAGTTGGGTGGGACTGGTGGAGACCTTCATGTGCTAATCCTTGAGCTCTGTGCCCAGGCAGTGGCAGGGACAGGGAGGAGAGGATGGCAGATCAGGCAGGAGCTGCTTCTCCTCACAGGGAGCACAAGGACAGAGCTTTCCTGGAGGATTCCATCCCCTCCTCACCAAGATTCTGCCATCAGAACTTGTGGTAATGGAAAAGGATCATGGAATCAGCCCTTCTGGGAGGGAAGGGACCTCACCCAGTGCCACCCCTGCCATGGCAGGGACACCTCCCACTGTCCCAGGCTGCTCCCAGCCCCAATGTCCAGCCTGGCCTTGGGCACTGCCAGGGATCCAGGGGCAGCCCCAGCTGCTCTGGGCACCCTGTGCCAGGGCCTGCCCACCCTGCCAGGGAACAATTCCTCATTCCCAGTATCCCATCCATCCCTGCTGTCTTGGTTTGGAAAGCCAGGTGTCTGCCTAGGAAGGCAGGAGCCTCCCCTGAAATGGAGAATGTGAACCCTCCCCACCCCTCTGAATTGCTGTAAATTTTAAATTAAGGGGCTCTCAGGCAAAAAATATGGGAGCAGGAAATAACAGTTCTTGAATAGGGAAGAAAATAAAAGGATGAAATAAACAATGCAGTGCACTAGAACAACACTGCCAGAGTCAGAACCCAGCCTGACACCCTGTGGGTCAGGCTGTTGGCACAGTCCCATTGGAATTGTGGCTCAGCCCTCCTGCAGTGCCAGGGGTGGCTCTGCTGGAGCAGGGATCCTGTAGAGAAGGATGGATTCTGCCTCTGAAGATCCAGGGGAAGGAGAGGCAGCTGCTGTTCCTCTGGGCAATCCCGTGCAGAAGCCGTGCTGGTGTCTCAGAACCTCTGGATTATATCCGGGTAGGAATGCTTGGCTCCTCCCTCTGGGCTCACATCTCCCAATGGGATGCTGTAGTTCTTATCAGCCATGCAGGGACATTCAATGGCTGTTATCAGCAGATGTCCCCTCCCAGGGAGGTGTGAATGTGGTCACTCAGAGAGAGAGATAAGGCAAACTGCCCACTTGACAAAAGATAATCTGCCATACAGATGGGAATGGAAAACATCTTGCAGTGCAATATGAACACCTGCCCTCTGGCAGTGGGAGCCATTCCCTGTGTCCTGTCCCTCCATCCCTTGTCCCCAGTCCCTCTCCAGCTCTCCTGGAGCCCCCTTCATGTCATGAAAAATCCTTTGCTAGGGTTTTTCTCCTGAGAAGCTGAGAAGCCTCAGAGGAAAAGAAAAACAATAATTATCTGCTGCTGTGGAATGCAACAGGTGCATCTTTCATTGGTCCATGTGAGTTGTTTCTGCTTGATGACAAATCACAGTCCAGCTGTGTTGGGACTCTGGTCAGTCACAAGATTTTATTATCATTCCATTCCTTTCCTTGCTAGACTTCTGATGAAATCCTTTCTTCTATTCTTTAGTATAGGGTTAATATATCATTTTATTTTAAAATAATATATATCATAATGTAATAAATCAGCCTTCTGAAACATGGAGTCAAGATTCTCATCTCTGCCCTCATCCTGAGACCCCAGCAAACACCACCACACCTTCAGGCACTGGAAGGCCACAATAAAATCCCCTTGCATCTTCTCTGCTCCAGGCTGAACAACCCAAATAGCATTAAAAGTAATCTCTTTTTTTTTTTTTTTTTCCATTAAGTTAAAAATTACATTCATTGGATTTTTAAATATTTGGATTAATTATTCCAAGTCATTTGCTGTATTCCATGATTAATAACTCTGGCAAAGTTCTTCCAAAATCCCTCTTTTGCTATATTTCACTTGTTTGGAGCCCTTACCTTGAGGGGTTTTGGTCCTCAGCTCGTACCTGAGGGGTACAAGGACAGGGATATGGGGACATGCTGGGACAGCAGAATTTAGGATTTCTAAGCTGTTCCTCTGATCCATATGGACAATAAGGGATGTATTGGCCATGAATGAAGGATTTTACCCCAGCAGAGCAATGTGTGAGCAGAAATGGTGGGAATTTTCCCCCTGGATCATCTCCTGGTGGGACACTGTCCTAGGGTGACGTTCTGA
Organism: Molothrus aeneus; assembly: GCF_037042795.1. NCBI lineage: Eukaryota > Metazoa > Chordata > Aves > Passeriformes > Icteridae > Molothrus > Molothrus aeneus. The sequence continues at coordinate 1,060,558 of NC_089663.1, forward strand.
TGCTTGTATCCCCATTCCTGTGTTCTGTTCATGCTGGATATCATGTTCTGTGCCTTCCAGACTGGCTCTGCAGAGCGAATGTTTTGGTTTGGTTTTGCTCTCAGCCGCTCCCCCACGGCTGGTGGGACACACAGACAGGGCAGTGCATGGTGCTGCTTGTGCTTTTTGCTTTGCTTTTCCCTTTGCTCTTGCTTCTGCTTTGCTCCTGCTTTGCTCTTGCTGTTTGCTCCTGCTCATTAGTTAGTTTAGCCAAGCAGCCCAAATTTTCCCTGGACTGTTTCTCCTTTCCCTTTTTTGGACCTACTCAAACCTGCTCCGGACTGGGACCTGGGAACACCGAGAGTTTGCACCTTGTGGCTGCAGCAGCTGCCCCAGCACAGGAGGGACTGAGAACAGAGCGACCACCCCCGAGAGAGACTTTCTGAATTTGTCATCTTTTTCAGAGCAGTGACAGAGTGGTGTCACCTGGTATTGTTCATTCTGTGTGCTGGGGGTGCTGTGCCTGTTAAATAAACAGGTTCTTTCCACTTGTCTCCAAGGAATCCTTCCCAACCCGGTTGGGCACAGGGGCCGTGTGGGTTTGCTTTCTGGAGGGGCCCCTTTTGGAGGTTTTCTCCCAAATTTGCCCTAAACCAGGACAGACACACTGCCCCCACCCTGCTCACAGATCTCTGAGCAGCAGAAGAGGAGCACTCCAAGGAATCCTCCTGCCTGGAAATCCAGGGGCTTTGGATCAGGCATTCCAACCATGGAGCATCCAGCTGGGCATGGGACCAGTGACACTCCAGGATGTGCAGAGCCCACCATGGAATCCCTGGAGATGGGGAGAGGAGAGCACAGCCTGGCCTGTCAAAGGGAATGGGCTGGAGATTGGAAGGAGCTGGAACCTCATCCCCCTCATCCTCCCTGGGCGTGGATGCTCCTGCCAGGATGGGATGGATGTCTGGTTCTGGAGGAGTGATCCCAATTCCCCAGATGCTGAGGAGGAGGCTCAGGAGGAAAGGATCCAAAGCTCTTGGGAATTTTTGGTTGTCTCACTTTGATTTCTTCTGGTTTTTCCTCCTCATTTTCCTTGAACCAGAACCCCTGGATCAGTTCCAAGGTGTTTGTCAAGCCCTTGGATGTCCTCCATGAAAGAATCCATGGGAATGATCTCTTTATTATTATTATTATTAGCATTATTTGCATTATTTGCATTATTATTTGTATTATTCCACTGGCTTGTAGGAGATGGATCTGAGAACAAACATCCCAGGAGAGCAGCTCGGGAAGGAGAGACAAATCAGGAGCAGACCCTGGATTTCTCCATCACTCCTTCAGTCTCTCATTTTCCAGTTTTACATTTCCCAGCTGAGGGAGAGGAGCTTCCTCCAGCAGAACAGCCAGAGGCGGGGAGAAAAGCAGGATTTATTTTGGGATTGCTGCTAAGGAGGTGAATGTCAGGAGAGCCCTTTGGAAAGGTTGAACGATGTTCCCACCACGGAAACACCTGGAAGCTCTTCCCAAGAGCATGGGAGGCCCCCACAGCCACATCCATTGGGATTTGGGAGTGAAAATCAGGGGGGAAAAAACCCCAGCACAATAAACAGCCCCTATTCCCAATGTTTTCATGGCTTGCTCCCCAGTTCCTGGGAGCTTTCCTGCCACCAGGCAAGTGCTGAACTCTGGGTGCTGCTCTGAGCTCGTGGATTGATGGATTCTGAACCTCAGGACAACACAAGGAGAGGAAAATGCTCCCAGGCCAGGAATGCTGGAGGCAGCCACAACCACAGAGTGTCCATGGAGTTTGTTTGTGCTTCTTTCCACACAAGAAGGAGGTTTTGGCTAAAATTAGGATTTTAGACCAAAAAAAAATTTAGAAAAGACAGTGGTTTTGACTAAATTAGGATTTCCTTCACAGTTTTCAAGCATTCCTGAGAAAAGTGAGATACAACTATTAGGGGAAAAGAGGAAGGAGAGTTAGCCATTGAACCCATTTGTTTTCCAAGTTTTTAGACATTTTTTTACCAAACAGACCACATGAAAAACAGAACAAAAGGAATTTATATGGGATCAGCATCCAGCCTTTCTTCTGGAAATCTGTGCACAGCTATCCCTGGAGAAGGAGTTGCACCTCTCCTGCTTGTTCTGGTCGTATGGTTCCCAAATTAAACCCTCACTTCCACCTGGGAACGTCTCCCAGATCCAGGGAAGGAAGCAGGGTCTGTCCTTGGCCCATCATTCAGAACTGGGCAGGAGAGGAGACAATTCCAACCTTTCACTGCATTTTATTCCAATAAAAAAGGAATAAGAATCCTTCTGAAATTTTAAGGATATTTAGAGAGCAAATGAATACATTTTGGTTCCTAAGAAAACTATTTGAGATTTCTATCATTCATGTTTTCATCACAAAATCATTTTTCCTTTTTTTTTTTTCTTGTGGAAAGTTAAGCATTTTCAGGAGAAATTAAATTGTGCTGAAAGCCCAACAAATGAAGGTTTTGATAAGAAAACACAGCCTGGAACTTGCTGACATCCAGAAATCTCCAGGTTCCAACCTCAGAACAGGGCCCCCAGGTAAATCCTGCTAGGATTTGGGGCAGGATGGGAATTCCAAACCATCCCTGTGGGTGTTTTGTGCAGGGAAAATGGGATCATCCAGAGCTCCTGGGCTGAAGGGCCCAGAGCTGCTTGGTTTCCTCTGATTTCATCCACACCTGGGATCCCTGGAGAAGAAAGCTCTGGATTGGACAGGTTTCCTCTAATGCTGGATTTGTTTCCAACATCAGGGATGGCCCTGGATCCCTGGCAGTGCCCAAGGCCAGGCTGGACATTGGGGCTGGGAGCAGCCTGGGACAGTGGGAGGTGTCCCTGCCATGGCTGGGGTGGGATGGGATGAGATTTAAGGTCCCTTTCCACCCAAACCATTCCATCATTCCATGATCTTGGGGTGCCACTGTGGGCACATCAACTCAAGGAATGGGACAATCCACAATCCCGTGTCCCTTCACCTTTCAACTGCTCCAAACAGCTCCAAACCAAACCAGCCTGAGGCAAATCAGTGCACAAGCACTGGGCTGCCTCAGTTCTGCTCCCCATTCCTTTCCTTCCAGGGCAGAGACAGTCTGGAAGCTTTTGGGTCTAGGATATGATAGGAAGCCCCCTATTATTTGTGTTTCTGCATTTCCTAGTTCAATTATTTCCTCTCCTCACTGTTCCAAGTGCTTTGTGGGCAGCTGGACACTCTCCATCGTGAGCCACCTCAGAGCTCTGCCTAACAGGAAATTGTGGGAATTGCCTTTAGTTCATGGTTGTCACCAGATGGATCATTGAGAGCATCCACTGAGGATGCTGCTTTCTTCTTCCCAACTTTTTTTCACATTTTGAACATTACATCCCAGAATCCCAGGGTGGGTGAGGCTGGAGGGAGCCCAGAGGGTCCCTGGTGTCCCCTGGTGCCCCAGCAGGGCCATGCCAGAGCTCAGGGCACAGCAGGGTGTGCTCACAGCTCTGCCATGGCCCCAGGGAGGAGCCCCCAGAGCCTCTCTGGGCTCTGCTCAGGGCTGGGCACTGCCCAGGGCAGCAGCTCTGCCTCCTGGCCAGGGGCAGCTCCTGGGCTCAGGCCCTGCCCGTGCCTCTGGGGCCATTGCTGGGCCTGGGGCAGAGCCTGGGGCTGCTCTGAGCCCTGCACACAGGGACAGACTGGGGGACACACGGACACACAGACAGGGACAGACTGGAGGACACAGGGACAGACAGACAGGGACAGACAGGGGGACACAGGGACACACAGACAGGGACAGACAGCCAGGGACAGACTGGGGGACACACGGACACGCAGCCAGGGACAGACTGGGGGACACAGGGACACACAGCCAGGGACAGACTGGGGGACACAGGGACAGACAGGGACCCACAGGGAGACACAGGGACAGACTTGGACAGACAGACAGGGACAGACAGGGACACCCAGGGCTGAGGTCCCTCTCAGCTGGGGCTCCTCTCCAGGCTGAGCAGCCTCAGCTCCTGTCACTGTCACATCTTCTGGAAAAATCCCTTCACCAGGATTTCTCTCCTGGGAAGCTGAGAATCCTCAGAGAAAAAGGAAAACAATAATTATCTAATTTGCCTCTCTTGTGTTTTGCTGCTTTGGAATGTGGCTGGAGATTGTTTATCCAACATGTGAATTATTTTGACTTAATGACCAATCACAGTCCAGCTGTGTTGGGACTCTGGAGAGTCACAAGTTTTTCATTGGTATCTTGTTACGCCTTCTGTCTGTATCCTTTCTCTATTCTTTAGTATAGTTTAGTACAGCATTCTTTAGTACAATATCATAAAATAATAAATGAGCCTTCCAAGAACATGGAGTGAGATTCATCATTTCCTCCCCACAATGGGGGACCCAAAAAATACCACACAGCTCCCTCAGCCTTTCCTGCCCCGAGCTGCTCCAGGCCCTGCTCAGCTCCAGGAGCTCCTGGCCCTGCTGTGCTGAGGATCCAGAGCTGGACACAGCAGCCAGAGGTGCCCCCAGGGCTGGACACAGGGGCAGGATCTGAACACAGCCCAGGATGAGCCATTTCCACCAAGGGCTCCTTTGTTCTTCAGAACATCCCTGGCAGGGAGAGAACACCACTGGGCAGTGACAGAGCAGAGCAGGGAGGCTCTGCTGGAGCAATTATGGATCTGACAATCCAAGGAGGAAAGTGGGGATCAGCTAAAAAGGGCAAAAAGTGCTCTCTGTGCTCTACATCCTGAGCAGGGAAGGCAAAGGGCCTGATTTAAACCCAGCAAAGACTCTGGGAATCCATCCTGCAAAGCTGAAGCATCAACAAGGCAAGTTCATAACCCTGGAGCCAAAGGAGGAGCCCATCAGTTCTGTGTGAAGCTGATGAGGCCACAGCTGGCCCAGGGGGGTCCTGGAGAATCAATATTTCCTTGGAAGCCTTTTCTGCAGTGCTCTGCTCCCGCCTGGCCCAGGAGGAGTCAGGAACCTTTCATCCATTTTTCCTGCACACACGTCCAAGTGGCAAAGGTCACACATAAATATTCCAGGCGAGCAAACCCAAAGATCTGCAGCTGAGCTCAGGCAGCAGAATTCCTGAGGGACACGGGGTTTGCAGGAGATGCTGACAGCATTCCTGCAGCCCAGCAGCTCTGGGCTCTGCCCCGTGCAGGGATGGGGAAGTTTGGGAGCTTCAGGGCACTCCCTGCTGGGGGGGCTCTGCTGAAAAGCTCAGTCATGGTCTCCCAAGGGACATTCATGGGAATATCCCCCCACAGGCACTGCAAAGGGGGCTATGGGGCATGGAGACAGCCCCTGTGTCCTACTGCACATGATAAAGTTCAGGTTGGCACCAGCAAGGCCTCACCAGTTTGGACATGAATTGTCACTCCAGAAAAAGGACAGAGATGGCAGTGACACCTTTCAGATCCCCAACAGCTCTTCCCCAGCCTTCCTAGATGTGACAGTGCTCACAGGGGTCTCAGGATGAGGGAAGAGACGAGGACTTGACTCCATGTTTCAGAAGGCTGATTTATTATTTTATAATATATATATTACATTAAGACTATACTAAAAGAATAGAAGAAAAGGTTTCATCTCAGAAAGCTAGCTAAGCTAAGAATAGAAAGGAATGAATAACAAAGGTTTGTGGCTCAGACTCTCTGTCTGAGCCAGCTGGGCTGTGATTGGCCATTAATTAGAAACAACCACATGAGACCAATCCCAGATGCACCTGTTGCATTCCACAGCAGCAGATAACCATTGGTTACATTTGGTTCCTGAGGCCTCTCAGCTTCTCAGGAGGAAAAATCCTAAGGAAAGGATTTTCATAAAAAGATGTCTGCAACACCTAGAGATCCCTGTGTGACACTTTTGGGGGATGCAGGAGATGATTGAGCTCAATCCAACTCCAGCCCCCACCAGCCAGAGCACCCTGGAGCCAAACCAGCCCCCAGGCCAGGCCTTCCTCTCTCATCAACCCCCAGAGCCCATTTCCAGCTCCAGCCATGTTTGCAGCTTTCTATGTGAGCATCCAAAATGCTTGGAACAAATATTTATCCAACTAATAATAAAATTAAACACTGGATGTTTGTTTGTGAGCACACTGGGATGCAGCAAAGTTTGGGAGCTCCCTCATTTTCATTCCAATTATGAAGAGTGAGCAACACCCTCAGGCACGGGGTGGGATTGTTGGGGTGTCTGGGCAGGGCCAGGAGCTGGACTGGAGGGTCCTTGTGGGCCCCTTCCAGCTCAGGATATTCCATTATTCTGTGACCTACCCATGGCCCAGAGCTGAGAATTTCACAGCAGCAAAATCCTTGCTGAGGGATGTTTTATCCCAGAGCTGGTAGGCAGGAATGCTGCTCTGCTATGGACTCTAGGACATGACTATCATCCCAGCTGATGCCCAGTTAATGTCCAGTAACTGCCCAATTACTGCCCAGTAACTGCCCAGTAAATGTCCAATTAATGCCCAGTTACTGCCCAGTAAATGCCCAGTTACTGCCCAGTAAATGTCCAATTAATGTCCAGTTACTGCCCTGTAAATGTCCAATTAATGCCCAGTTACTGCCCAGTAAATGCCCAGTTACTGCCCAGTAAATGCCCAGTAAATGTCCAATTAATGTCCAGTTACTGCCCTGTAAATGTCCAGTTACTGCCCTGTAAATGTCCAATTAATGCCCAATTAATGCCCAGTAAATGTCCAATTAATGTCCAGTTACTGCCCTGTAAATGTCCAGTAAATGCCCAGTAAATGTCCAATTAATGTCCAGTAAATGCCCAGTAAATGTCCAATTAATGTCCAGTTACTGCCCAGTAAATGCCCAGTTACTGCCCAGTAAATGCCCAGTAAATGTCCAATTAATGTCCAGTTACTGCCCTGTAAATGTCCAGTAAATGCCCAGTAAATGTCCAATTAATGCCCAGTTACTGCCCAGTAAATGCCCAAGCACCACAGGGCAGGTGGGGTCACACAGAGCCTGCTCTGCTCCTCCTCTGATGGTTCATTATCCCAATCCACACCAGATTCCCAGCGCAGCCCTAAAAGCAGGAGCCACCTGCCTTGCTGCTGCTTGTTAACGACACCCTGGATTAATTAGGAATCACGAGAAGCCGCTGCTGTGAGGGCTCTGAACATCTCCCTTTAATGTTTTACTCTCATTGAAGCGCAGGAGACCTGAGCAAATCACGTTCTTAATGACTACATGGTCATCATCATCATCATCATCACCATCACCATCAGGTGAAGTCATTAGGAGGGGATGGGAGCAGGGGGACCATGAAAAACAAAGGATGAACAGCCCGTGTGCCCGGGGATCAGCCAAGGCTGCCTTGGCACAGCTCCTGCTGGCTCCAGAGGCCCAGAAGGGTCGTGTCACACCTTTGGGGACATGTTTGTCCTGCAGAGTGACAGGTGACAGAGCAGAAACACCGGCTGGGATGGCGGGGCAAGACACGGCCCTAAAACAGAGTGATCAGCTCTGAATTAATTGATGTAATGGTCCCATCAAAGTGCCTTTATTTAATAGCCCGGGATTGATTGCTCCTGTTTCCTACAATTCCACCCTCTCTCCTGCCAGGAATAAAAGCTGGCAATGGCTTTTAAACCTGGAGCAAATGGCACTTTCTGTCCTGTTCCCTGGGAGTGCTGCAGGGCCAGCACGAGTGCTGTGACAAGGAGCCTTAATCTCCTCCGTCAGAGTCTCCGAGGTGCCACGAGCTCCAAAGATAGCCAGGGACATGACAGCCTGTCAGGAAGCACAAGCTGCTCCAGCCCAGCCTGTGACAGAGCACCAAGGAGAGGGACAATAAATAATTGACAGCAACGGGGATTAATAGAAGTGTCAGAGCACAGGAACCTCAGCCAGGGCTGCATCTGAGGGCTCTGCAGGGATGGGAAAGCTCTACATCCTGGGTAAACTCAGAAATTCTGGAAGTCACCTGGGGTTGGGGAGTCCTCATGTGCCCCACAGATGTCCCCCGTGCCCTGTCATCACCTGAATGTGGAAATGCTGCATTAGTTTGATGTCACTTTTAGATCCAGCCCAGGCCTGTGCAGGATCCTTCTGGTTTATTTTAAAATGAAGCTGTGTATCACAGCCCATGGCTGTTACCCAGTGTAGTTACCAAAATCACACAATTCTGGAATCTCCTGAGCTGGGAGGGACCCCCAGGGATAATCCCAGCCCAGCCCTGTCCCTGCCCAGACCCCCAACAATCCCACCCTGTCCATCCCTGGCAGTGCTGCCCAAAGGCTCCTGGAGCTCTGGCAGCCTCGGGGCTGTGCCCATTCCCTGGGCAGCCTGGGCAGTGCCAGCACCCTCTGGGGGAAGAACCTTGCCCTGATCTCAGCCTGAGCTGCCCTGGCCCAGCTCCAGCCATGCCCTGGCTCCTCTCCCTGTCCCAGAGCAGAGATGAGAGCTGCCCCTCTGCTCCCCTTGGGATTTCCCCTGGATTGGCACCACTTGAGCTGTGCTGGGATAAATCTCTGGGTTCCAGTCCCAAGTGCTTTCCCTGGATGGCCACAAAACTCAACCTAAACATGGTGTGTGGTTGGAACCCTGGATACTGAGAATTTCAGACTTTCTGTGCTGAGGGACACTGACCCCCAAGAGAACACTGCATTTGACCTGAGGCCATGGAGAAAGCTTCCTTCTCCATTTCCTTGGCAGAAAAGAAGCAAAGAATTGACAGTGTGGTAGAAACCCACCCAAGGAAATGCTGAGGGAATTTGCTGTCCCAGCAGTAGGAAGCTCAGGACCATGGGAGAAAGGGATTTGCTCCATTTGTATCCCATGGAAATGGGCACAGCCACATTCCCAGCTTGGAGCTGTGAGAAACAGCTACTCACTTTTCACAGTTTAGGAAGGTTTATTAAACTTTATCAAAAATACAACAGAAGACTGAATAAAGAAAAAAGGTTACAGCTCTGGGAGCAAAAGATTTTCCCTGCCATGTGCTCAGCCCCCTCACAATGGAGGTTTTACCCTTTTAACCCTTTAACCCCTCCCAAAGTTGTGTCCATCAACCCCTTCTTTGCTGTCCAGTGGTGGAGATCTCGTCCTCAAATCCTGACTGGTGTTCCATGGTGACAAGCCAGCCCTGCCAGATGTCCCTTGATAACCACATAAAGGGGTACAACATAACTATAAATCTATAAAACTTTTCTTAACCTATATACATGATATTTGTCCATTACTTGTGAGAGTCAGTCATCACATTACTCATCTATCACAGAGATGAGATAAAAATGTGATGGAGATGAGACCCAAGAAAAATTAAGCATGGCTGTGGCACAGCTTGCACTTGGACCGTGTCTCCTTCCCCATGAATGAATTGGGATTTTACAAGGTACAGGGAGCCAAGCAGTGAGGGAGATAAGAATTATTGAGGAAAATTTCTGTAATGAAATAAGCAGGGAGAAAAAGGTGAAAGTGGTTTTTCCTGGAGTCTTAAGCAATGACGCCCCAGGCAAAGGAATTTCCCCTGCTGTTGTTTCAGCCTTCACTAAAGGAGTTAGTGACAGTGACAGGGTGAACAAACAGCTCCGGTGACAAAGGAGACAGAATTTACTCTGTAGCAGGAGAAGGATGGAGCAGGGAGCTCTTAGGGCCATTAGAGGATCCCAAATTGCCTGGCCTTGCCAGCATTCTCTGTGTGGTGCTTAAAGGAGGCTGAATCAATCTCAGAGCACTTGGCTTTTATCTTAGAATGTGTGTGGAAAAAATTTGGGAGGTCTGGAAAAAATAAATGCTAAGACTATCTTTAAAAAAAGGATAAAATGGGGATCTGTTGCCTGAAATACCCAGGACAAGAATGGGAATATATTATCTGGCAAAGTGCTTGTGAACACCTGGGAGATAACGAGGCAGGGAATTACAGCCAAGTTTGATTTGTCAAGAGCAAATCACATAAAATCAATTTAATTCCCTTTCACGGCAGTGAAAACAGGCCTCGTGCTCAGGTGAGCAGTGATGGATGGCCTGGATCAGGATTCCAGTGAACAGGAAAACTCAGCTGCCCTGGGGAGAGCTCAGGGAACACCCAGAACTGCAGGGAAACATCCCTGGATGTCCCTGGGAGGTGGGGAAGGACAGGCACCACTCTGGAGATCCTGTTCCACTGCACACACCTGTCATAGATGGATAATGAGATGATTGGCTCTCACAATTAAGGGATGACTATTGTGGGAATATTAAGAAAAGCTTTAGTGATGTACAGTTATGTTATTGTGTCGGAACACAGGACATTCCTCTGGCTGCCCTGGGTGACTCCAGACCCTGGCAGGGGCTCAGAGACCTTGGCACGGAGTCACAAACACCTGTGCCTTTGATTGTAGCCCATGGAAACAATTACCAGCTTTGTGTGAAGATTTACAAGCCACAAGAGCTTGAGTAGAATGATAGTGAATTTGTCACAGAGTGAAAAAGTAGAATTTTGGGGATTTAGAATGGGGGTTCAAGAGGCAAGATGAAGGAATCTGGGCATGTCCTGTCCTTCTTCTCCTTCTTCTCTTTCTTCTTGTCCTCCATCACTGCTGTGATGGTGGCACTTCTGGATTGGTTTAGAGTAGAGACAGACTGTCTAACATAGGTGATAGGTATTGAAAAATTATTGTAAATAAAGTACAGGTAGTTTGTAGTATAAAAAGATAACACCCCCCTGAGGGAGGTCAGTGTGCCATGAACTGATCTGCTGGACAGATCTCAGCAGGTCAGAGAAAGAATGTAATAGATAAGAAAAAATAAACAACCTTGAGAACCAGAGCCAAGGAATCCTGACTTCTTCTACTTGGTCTCGAGGCTGGGAAAAAGAGACTTTCCAACACCTCGGTGTCATCTGGACACCGGAGCCCTCGTCATTATTGCAGTTTAAATGTCCTCTGTTCTCCCCACAGTTCCCTTTCCCCCTGTATTGTTGTCCAGGACAGGTACAAAGAAGCTGCACAGGTGTCCCTTGCATGGGGCAGGTGGGAATGGAAAAGCTTGGGGGTGCTTGGGGGTGCAGCATGGCAACACCTGAGCTCCAATGCAGGTACAAAGCAGTCTGCACTGATAAATGGCACAGAAGAGCTGAGTGACAGACTCTGGGAGGGGCCAGGGCTGGCTGGTGCAGCCCCAGGGGTATAAAACACTGAGCACCCATCTTGAAGATGAACTGGCCATGTGGTGTGCATGAGGGCAGCTCCCAGTGCTGCAGCTTTTCCTTATGTAGTCCTTTGTTGTATTTTTGTCAAGGTTGAATAAACATCTTTAAATTTTCAAAGTGAGCAGTTGTCTCTCACCCACCCAAGGTTTGCCTGTGTGAGAAACGACTGCTCACTTTTTAAAATGTTAAAGGTTTATTAAACCTTAAAAGGACCAAATAAGGAAAGATTACAGTGCTGGGAGCCCCTGTGACTATCAGCCAAGTGCTCCTCTTCAAAACTGATGCTCTGCCTTTTATATCTGTAGCATCTCCTAAAGTCTTGTCAGTCAACTCCTGCCTTGCTGTCCAGTGGTGGAGATCACTTTCTTACACCCTGGTTGGAGGTCAGGTGTTGCCATAGTAACAAGCCAACCCTCCCCAAATGCCCCAAGTACCCTGGCCATCCCATGATAACAATGCAAGGCAGGGAGGACATATTACAGTAATATAGCTCTGCATCTACAAAACTTGTTCTGGATTGTCAAACAAATTGTATTTATTTACCATCTGTATGGCAGTTGTCTTCTGTTCAGTGGGCAGTTTTCCTTATCTCTTCCACAGCTGGGGAGACACCTGCTGATAACAGCTATTGAATGTCCCTGCATGGCTGATAAGAACTACAGCATCCCATTGGGAGATGTGAGCCCAGAGGGAGGAGCCAAGCATTCCTACCTGGATATAATCTGGAGATTCTGGAACACCAGCACAGCTTCTCCACTGGATTTCCCAGAGGAACAGCAGCTGCCTCTCCTTCCCCTGGATCTTCAGAGGCAGAATCCATCCTTCTCTACAGGATCCCTGCTCCAGCAGAGCCAGCCCTGACACTGCAGGAGGGCTGGGCCACAATTCCAATGGTTCTGCTGCCAACAGCCTGACCCACAGGGTGTCAGGTTGGGTTCTGACTCTGGCAGTGTTGTTCTAGTGCACTGCATTGTTTATTTTATATTTTATTTTCTTCCGTATTAAAGAACTATTATTTTCTGCTCCCATATTTTTGCCTGAGAGCCCCTTAATTTCAAAATTTACAGCAATTTGGAAAAAAGCGCGGGGGGGGGGGGGGGGTTTACATTTTCCAATTCAGGGGAGGCTCCTGCCTTCCTTAATGAGCACCTGTCTTTTGAAACCAAGACGAAACTTCTCTTAACATACACATAATGTTCATCCCTTCATTGTGAGAGCCAGCTACCTCATTACTCATCTCTAACACCTGGAAAGCTGAGTGTGGATGTGGCTCAGCTCAGCAAGGAGGTGGCTCAGGAGGTGCAAGAGTGGGAGCGATCAGGAAAACAGGATTTTGGAAGGAAATCAGAACTGTCACCACCAGAAGTTGGGAGGTGATGAAGGGAGACTGGTGCCACTTGGAATTGTAGGAAAGGAGCTGTGGAGGTGACAAAGCATCCTGGTACCTGAGTGTGGGAAAAATCTGTCTTGGTTTGAAAAGCCAGGTGTCTGCTGAGGAAGACAGGAGCCTCCCCTGAAATGGAAAATGTAAATCCCCTCCCTCTGAATTATTATAATTTTGAAATTAAGAGGCTCTCAGGCGAAGATATGGGAATAGGAATAACAGTTCTTTATTAGGGAAGAAAATAAAAATAAACAATTCAGTAACACAAACCACTGCCAGAGTGAGAGCAGTCCCTGTCCCCTGTGTGTCAGGGGGTGGCACAGCCCCATCCCATGGGGCTCAGCCCTCCTGCAGTGCCAGCTGTGCTGCTGCTGGAGCAGGGATCCTGCACAAGGGGGGAGTTTTCCTCTGCAGCTCCAGGGCTGCTGGAGATGGGCCTGGGCTCCCTCTGGCCATGCAGGGCAGCAGAAAGCTGCTCCTCTGGCAATGCACTGGGACAGCCCTGGAGTGGAGACAATGGGTGTGCTGTGAGGTGACAATGAGGGAAAATTCCCCAGGAGAAAGAGTAGGGGATTTTTAAGGTGTCTCTCACTGGGTGCTTTGGTGCAAAGCTCTGAGCTGACCACACGGGATTCTCTCAGCTCCTGGCAGGGGATGAGCAAAATTCCAGTTTCTTCCTGCCCCTGTGCAGGAATTCCATGATTCCCTGACACTGTTGGCACCCCTGGAGCAGCACAGCAGGATCTGACTCTGCCACAAATTCCAGGCAAGCAGCAGCCAAACCTGTGAGATTTCCCCCAGGAATCTGGGAATCTTAGGAACCTGGGAATGGCCTTTTCTCCCTTGTGGTTGCTTCACCTCCAGGCTGTTTCCTTTCTCATGTCCTGCCCAGGAATGTTCCTTGGACACATCCAGGGCTATGCCTGGGGTGTGATACTACCTCTGTGCCCTGCCTCAGGGTTCCAGCCAGCAAACCTTGGGTTTTGGCAATTTAATCAAAGAATGAGAGAGAAAATCCCCTCTGTTGAAAGCTCTGAATTTGCATAAAGAAATAAATCAGCTTTGTTTGTTTGCTGGATTCAACAGAACCTCACTGAAGGATGAAGGTGACCACAACGAGGTCTGAATGTGGGAATTGTGGTGCCAGGGGTCCCAGAGGTGTGACTGCCACTGCAGGTGTCTGTGCCAGTCTCTTTTCTGTCCAGTAACCCCTGGGCATCTTCTCTCCTCACAGAATCCCAGTTTGGGTGGGAAAGGACCTTAAAGCCCATCCAGTGCCAGCCCTGCCATGGCAGGGACACCTCCCACTGTCCCAGGCTGCTCCCAGCCCCAATGTCCAGCCTGGCCTTGGGCACTGCCAGGGATCCAGGGGCAGCCCCAGCTGCTCTGGGCATCCACAATTCCTTTCCTTTCTCTGTGCTGTCCATCCTTGCTGACACTTCTCTCATGGCCCAGCATCCATGGGAGCAACAAAATGAAGTTTAGTGGGATTGTTTCTGTGGCACAGCCATGGAAGAAGGAGTTTTCCCTTGAAGGCCCAAGATTTAATAAGGAGAAATGGATCACTTCCTGGAGCAGGCTCTGAGGGCATGGCAGTGGGTGAGTCACGGCTGTGACTGTGCTGGGTGACACCACCGTGACGCTGCTGCAGCTCTGTCACCATGATATTTTCTGAAAAATCCCTTCCCTGAGATTTTTTTCCTGAGAAGCTGAGAAGCCTCAGAAAAGAAATGTAAACAGTAATTATCTGATTGCTTGGAGTGTGGTTTGGAGGTTGCTTTACCAACAGGTGCATCTTTGATTGGTTCCATGTGAATTGTTTTTACTTAATGACCAATCCCAGTCCAGCTGTGTCAGACTCTCTGCGTCCATCATGGGTTTTTATTATTCATTCTTGTCCAGCCTTCTGATGTATCCTTTCTCTTTCTTTAGTATAGTTTTAGTATATAAATTCTTTTAATATAATATAACATTATAAAATAATAAATCAGCCTTCTGAGAACTTGGAGTCAAATTCTCATCTCTAACCTCATCCTGGGACCACCCAACACAACACAGCTCCAAAGATGTCACCAGCCTGAAGGGGAGTAACACAGCCCCGAGCTCAGCTGTCCAACCACGACATGGAGAGGAGGGCAATGAGTGGATGGATGTGGGATTAGCAGCCCTTTGTCCTTCAGTGTAAACACAAAGTGCTGGTGGAGCAGGCAGATCCAACCCTGCAGCTCAGCTGTCAGTGCACACACTCCTGCCAATGAATTGTGGAATTGGCTCTCCATGAGTCACAGCAATGGGGACGTGTGAGGTCCCAGTGTGTCTCAGCAGAGCTGCAGATGCTGCTCTTCAGCACTCAATGCTCTGGCCACTGACAAAGGAAACCCAGATGGGGGAAATTAAATCAGGACTTCGCTGGGGGTGTTCATTAGACTCCCCTGCAAATGCTGCACCCCTTTAACTGATAAAATCTGATCTCAAACCTGCTGCCAGGACACTTCCAAAAAGCTGCAGGAATGGAAGAGGGGATGATGCCTGATAAGAGCCCAAGGCCATCCCTCACCTCATTCCCTCCCTCCCTGCTCCTCTTCTCCCCATTTGTCCCTTTGCTCTTTTCTCTTCTCCTTTTCCCTTCCCTTATTCCTTGTTCATGCTCCAGGGAGTGAGGCTGAGCAGCAGCATGATGGTGGAATCCAGTCCTGGTTCTCTGAGGGAAGGTTCTGATTTGTTCCTGCCTCCTGTTGTAATTTCCTTTGGCAGTGGAAGGTTAATTGTGTGCTCCACAGAGCTCTGAGCTCCCTGACTGAGGGGGCTGTTGAGAGCTGAGTGTTGCTGCAGCTCTGATTTAGTCCTGCTCACCAGGGTGATAAATTATGGGCAGATATGAGCCCAGAATGTTGACATTTGCAGGCTGCTGAACCTGTGCTCACTCTCCAGCAGGGAAAATTTGGTGTTTCCCTGCTGCTGCACCTCCCACGTTGTGTCAGGGTTCCTCTGGGGCTCTGCTTTTCATCCTGGGATTTTATCCTGGCTGTGATTGAACATCTCATTTCTTGGGAGTTTGAGCTTCAGGTTTTCGTGGTGCCAGTGATAAAAGCTCTGGGGATAAAATGCCTCCACCACAGAGGAGCCTTCCTGCTGCCTTGGAGAGCAGGATCACAGGATCACAGAATGGTTTGAGGTGGAAGGGGACCTCAAAGATCAGGTTCCAGCTTCAACCAGGGTCACCTGGCTGAGGTTGGTGGACACCTCTGGAGCCACCTCATCCAACCCCCCTGCTCGGGCAGGGCCACCCACACCAGTGACAAGGATCCCCACAGGGAGGAGAGAGATTTGTGGCTGACATTGGCCCAGGGGCTCCAAAACCAGGGCCACCAACAGAAGGGGTTTGACCAGTAAGGTCCCTCTCCTGGTGAGGGTTCACCATGGCTGCAAAGTCTCGAGAAGGAAAAACTGCTGGAGCTGAAAGCTGAGATCCTGCCCAGGGAAGCAAAGGGCAGCAGGCTCCTTCTACCCACTCTCCCTGACACTGGTGCACAACCAGAAGATGGATTTCAACCTGATGGTTGCCTCCAGATTCCTTCCTTCCCATGCCCAAGAAATGGCAGGAGAGCATTGGTCCCACTGCTTCCCACAGGATTCCCACTGAGGTCAGAGCTGCTGCTGGGCACAAATCACCCTGGAGACCCCCTGGCACTGGGGACCTGCTCCTGAACATAGAACCCTCCTCTGGGGGAGATGTGGGACTCTCCTCTCCTCTCCTCTCCTCTCCTCTCCTCTCCTCTCCTCTCCTCTCCTCTCCTCTCCTCTCCTCTCCTCTCCTCTCCTCTCCTCTCCTCACAAGCTTTCATTATCATTCTTTTCTAGCCTTCCAATGTATCCTCTTTCTTTAGTATAGTTTTAGTATAGCATTTCTTTTTATATAATATAATATCATATCATATCATATCATAAAATAATAAATCATCCTTCTGAGAACATGGAGTCAAATTCTCATCTCTCACCTCATGCTGGGGACCCCTCACAACACCACCCATGGGGAGCAGCAGCTGGATCCAAAGGCCAATTCTGTGTGGCTGTGCTGAGGATGTTCCACGTGTGCTGCAAATGAGGTTGTGGTGCTGTGATTGCAGCCTGAGCCTCTGGCTGCAGCCTGGACCAGCCAAGATTGGGTTTCCATCTTCATTTTCTGCTGGGCCTGTACTTAGATCACAACATCCTCTCCCAAATGGGATTATGGCCCTGCTGGGAGATGGGGATGAGCTGGGCAGTGCTGGAGTGAGCTCAGTGTCCACAGGGCTCAGCCAGATCCTCACACAACCTCTGTGTCACCTCCTGTAGGAAATGGAAAGATAGAAACTTCTACAGACACTGAAGGGTTTCATTTGCAGCCTTGAAAGAAGCTTGGATTGATATAAAAATACAATACACAGACATTAAGCAGAAAAATCACAAATTTATGTTTCTATAGTTGTAAGTAAGAATGTGCCTTAAGTAAGTGAGGAACTCCATTGGGTAAGATGGTGAAGGGTTTATAGTGTAGTAATGTAATTGTAATTATATATTATGTATGTATTAGTAATTGTAATGTATAATTGTAGTAATGTAATGTACAGAGTAAGCTAAGAGTTTGGTTATAATAGAAGCATGTGTGTGTACATGTGATTATTGCCCACTGGATAAAAGCATCTGCAGTGCAGCAGAATGAAGGAAAGGTGATAGATTAGAAAAACAAAACAAACTTTGTGACAACTATCCACTGGATTAAAATGTTATATATTGTCTTGTAACAAAGAAACTTGAGACCATTTTTGAGCTATGGCTGACTGCTTACTCTTTTAAAGCTCACAGCCTTTGAAGCTGATGTTTATCTGAGTAACAAATTGTTCTTAGCCCGACTGTGGTCCCATCCCTTCAATTAAAGCAGTGATAATAAAAACCTCCCTCAGTCCCAGGCAGCAGCTAATGCTCCTCTCTCCCCATGCCTCACCCCTGAGTGCTTCCCTGGCCTTGCAGCAGGGAAGGGGAGATGCAGAGCCAGGCCCTCAGCAGATCTGCCTGATGCAATTTGCAATCCCATCTTGTGTTCTGACACTTCAGGTGTATTCCAATAACTCCAGAAGGGTGAGGGGTCCTGCTCTGCTCCAGTTGTTTAGAGATGAAATTAAGTGGGGAAAAGTGGAGGCCTGAGATAAATGGGGAGGGCTGGCTCCACTTTTGGGACTCCTTTTATTGAAACAAAGATGAGCAGGGATGAGGTTGGCGGGAGAAAGGGAGCAGAGCCATGAACTCACATTTTGGGGCAAATCCTCAGATCTGTGCCCTGAAAGCATTGTGTGTGAGAGGCTGTCTTGGTGTGAACAGACAGGTGTCTGCTGAGGAAGGCAGGAGCCTCCCCTGAAATGGAAAATGCAAACCCTCACCCTCCAAATTATTATAATTTTGAATTTAAGAGGCTCTCAGGCAAAGATATGGGAATAACAGTTCTTTACTAGGAAAAAAATAAAAATTAAATAAAAAATGCAGTAATACACAACAACACTGCCAGAGTCAGAGCAGTCCCTGTCCCCTGTGGGTCAGGGGGTGGCACAGCCCCATCCCATGGGGGCTCAGCCCTCCTGCAGTGCCAGCTGTGCTGCTGCTGGAGCAGGGATCCTGCACAAGGGGGGAGTTTTCCTCTGCAGCTCCAGGGCTGCTGCAGATGGGCCTGGGCTCCCTCTGGCAATGCAGGGCAGCAGAAGCTGCTCCTCTGGCAATGCCCTGGGCAAAGGCTGCTGTGCTGTGCCAGGCTCACATTGGATCCAGGTAGGAATGCTTGGCTCCTGCCCTGGGCGCAGCATCTCCCCATGGGATGATGGAATTGGATCAGCCCTGCAGGGACACTCAGTGGCCATGGACAGCAGAGATCTCCTGCAGGGAGGATTGGCTGGGGGAGAGATAAAGGAAAAACTGCCCCATGGACAGCAGAGAACTGCCCCAGCTCTGACAGGTGGCAATAGAACATACAGCTCCAAACCCCATCTTACAGCCCAGGACAGTGGCAGTGGAGGCTCCAAGCCCAGGGACAGTGAGACTCCCCAGAAACAGCAGGACACAGGGTCAGCAGCTGCCCTGGAATCACCCCAATCGTGGCAGAGTGGGAATCCTCCTGAACCCATGCCAGCAGGGAGGCCATGGAGGTTTCTTCCCTGCAAGGGCAACTTCCTTCAGAGCTCTGCTCCACAGGGAGCAGCTCCTCTCTCTCCACATCCAACACAGGCTCAGGAAAATTGCTGCTCTTCCTGCACTTCCCTTGCCAGTCCCACTCCCAGGTTTCCAGCCTGAGCTCTTCACCAAGGAGCGGGATCAGGACATAGCCATGGGCTCTGACCCTGCTGCACCCTCAGCTTGTCAGGGCAGCCCGTGGATGTTCCCCTGGCTCTGCAGAGATTTGAGAGATCTCTGCCCTCCCCTCATTCCACAGGCATGGTAAAGAGCAGCAACAGTAAAATTCCTGTGAGATTCCTGCTGGCATCACTGGCCTGGGAAGCTTTTGTCAGCCTGGGGAGGAACAGGAGTGGATCCAGGCACTTGAGTGACCCAGGGGCAGCAAGATCCATGTCACGGACATATTTTATGTGAAAATCCTTTCATTAGGATTTTTTCTTCTGAGAAGCTGAGAAGCCTCAGAGGAAAAGAAAAACAATGATTATCTGCTGCTGTAGAATGCAACAGGTGCATCTGTGATTGGTCCATGTTGGTTGTTTCTAACTAATGGCCAATCACAGCCCAGCTGGCTTGGACTCTCTGAGAGTCAGGAGCTTTTGTTATTCCTTTCCTTTCCTTTCCTTGCTAACCTTCTGATGAACTCCTTTCTTCTATTCTTTTAGTATATTTTTAATCTATAATTTTATTTTAATATAATATATATCATAAAATAATAAATCAACCTTCTGAAACATGGAGTCAAAATTCACATCTCTTCCCTCACCCTGGGACCCCTGTGAACACCACCACAATCCTCACCCAGGTAAAGGTGGAGCTCAGTGTGGGGCTCCTTTAGTCTGTGATTTCCCAGGATCAGTGTCTGGGAGCACCCTCCTCCCCTCTCCCCTTCTTTCCCTCAAAACATTCTGGCATCTCCTTAAGCCTTGCTTAGCACCTGGAGAGGCTCTGGGATACACAAAAGACACTTGATAAAAGCCTGCCTGTATTTTGCCCAGCAGAACTGTGTGGGGGAATGTGCTCAGAATTGCTTAGAGACACAGAGAGATCCTTTAAGAGCCCACACTTTCCCTTGAAAGCCTGGGAGAAAAATCCCCACTGCCTGCCTTTGTGAGAAAGGTATTTTTTATTTAAGATACAAAGCAGGATTGTGTTTGTGTGCTGCCCTTCATCTGCATTACTCCACTTAAAATCCCATTGCAGAAATATGAAAGAACTCTGTTTTCTTTAAGGATATATCAGCTCTATTCCCAGAGGGAAGAAAGAGCACCAGAAAAAAAAAGGGACAGCTTTAGTAAAACAGCACTGCCAGGGGACATAATAAATACATAAATTACTCACAACCAGCCAGGCAGCCTCACAAACTGCACAACAACATCCTGCACTGCAAGGAAATATATTCCCTGGGAATGTTCTCAGTGCTAGTCCTGCCATCCTGGGGGTCTCTGACCCCCAAACACTCAAACCTGTGGCCTGGAAGGAGCTGGAGCTCTTCTGGAGCGCTGCCTTTGGAGCTCCATCCCACCAGGATGGGTCCCCCTGCTCACCCCCTTGGAATGTGAGCAGGAACAGGGAGAGCTCAGCTCCCCAGGGCCAGGCAGGGTTGGTTTTCTGGAGCAGAGGGTGCTCAGGGAAGCCTCAGGAAGCCCAAATGCCTCCTGGATTTCCCCTGGCTGTGTGAACACCACGGACTGGCAACACCACGGCAGCCCTTGGCCCTTTCTGGCTGTGTCTCCCTCTGTTCCTGCCATTCTTCCACACATTTTGGTTCCTTTTCCCATCACTTCTCCTGGTCATCATTGTGTTAAGCTCCATCTCTGGGTGGGACATCCCAGCCCTGTCCTGGATCTGCTCCCACTGAGTCACAGGAGGTGCTGCTCGTGCTGCTCACACTGTGCCAGCACCAGGGGAGGGGGGAGGTTGGCACCTCATGGGGTTTCATGGAATGGTTTGGGTGGGAAGGGACCTTAAAGCTCATCTGCCTTGGGGAGGGACACCTCCCACTGTCCCAGGCTGCTCCAAGTCCCAGTGTCCAACCTGGCCTTGGGCACTGCCAGGGATCCAGGGGCAGCTGCAGCTTCCCTGGACAACAATTGCATTTTCCTGCATTTCCTCAGTGTCTCGTGGTAGGAGCTCTGCCCCAAGCTCTCAAACACCTTGTTGTGTCTCCAGTGGATCTCACAGAGCTTCTCAGCATCTCCCTGGAGCTGTTGGAGCTCCAGACTGGACAGAGAGCTGCAGATGAGCTTCCCTGTGCTGGGGGAAGGTGCCTCAGCTCTTGCCACTGTCCAGGGCCAGGGGACAGTTTGGTTTCATTCCAATACCTCCCACAAAAGTGCTTTTCCTCACTCTGGGGTCCATTCCAACTCCAGTGCACCAGGTGTGGTTCCCAGCTGACCAAATCCAAACACACTGAGCTCAGATTCCTCATCAGAGACCCAAAATGGGTTCCTTATATCCCAAATTCTGCATTCCCAATGGCTGGAATTGTCCATCATGGCTCATTATGCTCTTTTTAACTGGTTACCCTTCTGCACAGGAATGCTGCCATTATTTTTGGAGAATATATTTGGATATTTCTTGTCCTGCTTATCTTTCTCCCAGGTGTCTTATCAATCCCTCAGGTGGCTTTTGTACCTCTGTGTTGTCCTTTGAGGGATTACCATCATCACTCTTGCTGATGACTCCCTGGGTGCTTATCAGGTGAACTCCTGCAATCCCCATTAATTCAGGGAATTAATAAAAGAATCAGCATTTTCCCAGCCCTTCCTCAGGCTGCTGTCTCCACTTCTTCCTTGGATTTGTGCAGTTGCAGGAAAAGACTGAAGAAAGGCTCTGCCCCCATTTTGCACTAATTCTTGGGAATAAAACACAGAGATGGAGCTGAGGAATACCCACGTGGGACAGCAGTGTCCAGGGCACAACGAGCTGTCCCCGACCTGTCCTGGGGACAAGGAGCCAACAGGATCCTGGGGACATCAGGAAGATCATTGCCAGCAGGTCAGGGGTGATGCTGCCCCTGTGCCCAGCCCTGGGGGCACCTCTGGCTGCTGTGTCCAGCTCTGGATCCTCAGCACAGCAGGGCCAGGAGCTCCTGGAGCTGAGCAGGGCCTGGAGCAGCTCGGGGCAGGAAAGGCTGAGGGAGCTGGGGCTGCTCAGCCTGGAGAGGAGCCCAGGGAGAGAGAGGGGCCTGAGCCCTGGGGGTGCCTGGGTGTGCCTGGCTGGCTGTCCCTGTCTGTGTGTCCGTGTGTCCCCCAGTCTGTCCCAGTCTGTCCCTGTGTCCCCCAGTCTGTCCCTGTCTGTGTGTCCGTGTGTCCCCCAGTCTGTCCCAGTCTGTCCCTGTGTCCCCCAGTCTGTCCCTGTCTGTGTGTCCGTGTGTCCCCCAGTCTGTCCCTGTCTGTGTGTACCTGTGTCCCCCAGTCTGTCCCTGTCTGTGTGTCCGTGTGTCCCCCAGTCTGTCCCTGTGTGCAGGGCTCAGAGCAGCCCCAGGCTCTGCCCCAGGCCCAGCAATGGCCCCAGAGGCACGGGCAGGGCCTGAGCCCAGGAGCTGCCCCTGGCCAGGAGGCAGAGCTGCTGCCCTGGGCAGTGCCCAGCCCTGAGCAGAGCCCAGAGAGGCTCTGGGGGCTCCTCCCTGGGGCCATGGCAGAGCTGTGAGCACACCCTGCTGTGCCCTGAGCTCTGGCATGGCCCTGCTGGGGCACCAGGGGACACCAGGGATTCCATGATGTGGTGATGCCAGAGCAGGTGTGGGACACTGGTGTCTCTGGAATGCCTGCAGAGAATCCAGAGGCAGGGAAGATGATGAAGAGTGAAGAAGGCCCTCTGTTTCCCCCTCCTGCAGGTTTGTTTGTTCCAGGGAGGATCCACATCCAAATCCACCCCTGCTCTGACAGGGAATGGTGCTCTGGAAACACAAAAGTGAAGGGACAAGCTGGAAAACTGAGTCCCAGCCTCTGAGGCTTTGGGGCTTTCCCTTTCTTTGGTTCCTTCCATCCTCTCCCTGCCCTGCCTCCTGTGTCCTCCCACTGCAGTGGGACCCAGCTGCTGCTGCAGAATTGTTACAGATCCCAGAATGAGCAGAAAGCTGGGATTTCTCCTCTGCTCAAAACACACCACTGCAGGAGGAAGGAACAGCAATGAGAGCATCTCCTCTCACCTCCAGCAGAAATGAGGGAGTCAGGAGGATGGAGAAGATTGGGGAATAGGGGAATACAAACCTCTCCTCCTCAGCTGCTTCCTGCTCTTCATCCTTCCCAGTGCAGCTCAGGATTCCTCTAAACCTGTTTGTTGGAGCTTGTGCTGACATTTCCAAAGGGGCTTTTTGGCTGGATTATGATGTTATATCCTTAATTGCAGAGTCAGCAATTTCAAATGTTACCTCTCAGAGAAAAAAGATTTAACACCAGAAATTCCCAACTGCCTTCCTTCGTTGTTCCCTGCTCTTATCTGAGTTGTTCCCTTCTCTTTCTGTACCTACATTTAAAATCTGTTCCCTCCTTCTTCCAGACCTGTTTTTAAGATGTTCTCCTTTCAGCAGATTTATTTTTCAGGACTTTTGCTCAGGATCTTTCAGGCAACAGAAGCAGAGAGAAAATTCCTCATAAAATCCCCACAGCTGGAGGTTCAGAGTCCTGATGGAGCAGTCTTGGGTCCAACATTGAACCAGATCAATTCTCTTAGAACTCCAAATCCCAGAGTCAGGCTGGTAAAGACCTGGAAGATCATCGAGTCCAACTTGTTTTGGTGTCATGGTGATGTCTCCAAAAACTGCTTTGAACACCATGAAAAGTCTTCATTTGAAGGCCTTTTGAGATTATTTATTCCAGCAGAAAACTCCAAAGTCTTTAAAAACTGGAGCCACTGCATCAGATCCCTGAGCTGAGTTCCATGCTCATCCAATTCCTGCATGGAGTATTTTAGTCATGCTCAGCATCCTCTTGTTCAGAAAACTGCAGATTATTTTTTATCCATGGACGACACACATGTGGAATTTCTCTGCCATGATTCCTGTGTGGACAAGCAATTCCAACCCCAAAATGGAATGAGGACAAAATGACAAAGGATTTGCAAGGAGCAAAATTTTCCAGGATGAATGGAATGGTGTTCAGATCACTCCAAGTGTTCCAGTCTGGAATACAAAGTGAGAGATGTGGGAGCAAAATCAGGGACCAGTTGGAAGATGCACAAAATCCTTTGGCTCCACCACCCCCTTGGCCAACCCATCCCAGGGACATCCCCATGGAGGCACCTTCAGTTCCCAGAGGAAAAGCTCGAGGAGGTCTCACCCTTCCAGCAGGAGCACCTCCCTCCAGGAGGAGGGAATTTGGAATATTTGGGCAGTGTGGGTGATATCTGGTGGGATAAAGGGGCTCCACTGCCTCAGGGCAGGGCCTGGGCTGCTGGGTGTGCAGTAGGACAGCCAGGGATCCTATGGGAAAATGGGGGATTTGAAATGGGAGCAAAAGGAAAGAGGCACATGGATCCAGAGCATTTCTTAGTGCATCTGAGGGGGGTTCAGTGTCTCCTCTAGCAAGGCTTGGCTCCACTGTGTCACCAAAAACCAGGGAATAAACTCTCCACCTGATTTGCTGGATTGGAAAGCCAACACTAGGTAATTATTAGTGCTGGATGTGTGGGAATTCTCCAGCCTACAGACCAGGCCATACCCATGAAATTAATACATATCCCTCACATTTCTATATCCATTACATTCCTGTGCTCCTTATGAACTTGCTGGAATATGAGCAAGGGTCTTTTGAGGGTCTTCGGTGGCATTCAGAGCATCCCATTCCTCAAAATCCCCTTGGATGGTCCTGGATCTTCTGATGGATCTTCACTCCTTGAGAGTGTCTCAAATACGTGACCAGGTCATGATGCACCTTCTGTTATCCTTCTTTATTCTGGGACTTGATCTTTGTTTTCAAAATTCAGGCATCTCCCAGTCCATATTAATCATGGCTATAGGGAAATAGGGAAGCCTTGGCTGGCACGAGATTTTTTAGTCACACATGTGGGGGATTAGCACAAAGCCACATGAATCCCTGGTATTTTGTAGGGTACAAGACTCAGCATTAACCCCAAATGTGGAATCATAAACCATTGTCCTAAAATTAAAATTTTCCAACATTTGCCCCACTGCTGCATGGATTTCTTCCTGAGGAAACAGAACCTGGTTGGTTACAACCCCACCACTGAGGCCACCACCAAGCCAGGTCTCATCCACAGAGTGTTACATCCCTTGAGGATTTAACTGCTTCATTAATTACCACAGCCCCTCTCAGAAGAAAGGATGAGCCCTGCTCCAAAGCCACCTGTGCTGTGACAGTCCCACAACCGCTGACCACAGCCTGGCTGCTGCATTAGGGCTCATCTGCATTCCCAGGGTATGGGATTTCACAGGAAGTGAGCAGGAGCAGAAACTCTCCATCCATCAGAGAGATCCATGGACTCCAGAGTGGGAGTCAGGTGTTTATGACTCTCCCCATAATATTAAATTAATACAGTGATGATTTATCAGCCTGGCAACTCTCTGAGTCTAACAAAGAGGGAGAGGGAAGCAAATAGAAGCTGAGGCTTTTCCTGAGATAAAATATTTGTGCCTGGTACTGCTGGTTTATAAGATCCAGCCCCATAAATGTCTCACGGGCTCTTTCCCAGCCAGGCTGTGCTGTGACACACCCTGGGCAGGCTGTTTAAACCCTGAACCCTGAATCAGTTTAATTTTCAGGCCCTGACCCTGTGATTTTACTGCAGTGAAGTCTCAGAGAACAGAAAGTGCTCCTGCTGCAGGCCTGGCCCTGCATTGTTACACCTGCAGGAGGATGTGCTCTGCTGAGCAGCTGCAAAGGGCACGCAGGGCTGGAGGAGACCCTGGTGGTGTCTCAGAATAAATCAGCCCCTGGGCTGGCTCTATTTATCAAGGATGTGGTTTGAACAGGAAGCCAGGCAGGAAAGCTGGAGGACAAAATGATAAAATGGCAGGAAACCTCCCCAAAGCAGGCAGTGCTCCCACATGAGTTCCCAGGGAGCTCAAGGACAAACCAGCTGCTCTGGGCAAGCCTGCTTTACAACCAGCACAGGATCAGGGAATGTTCTCCAGCCTTCTGCTTTATCTAGCACGTCTGAAAGTCCAGAGAGTTCAGGGAAAGAGTCAGAGCAGCTCAGGGGAAGCCAAATGCCACCAAAGGAGCCCCAACAGCCACACCCAGAGGAGGCCTGGGTGGTTCTGTGTGCCCCAAGTCTGAGGAGAACATGGGGAGGGCCCTCACAAGGGGTTTCTGGGGGAATTGTGCTGCCTTAGGAAGAAAGGGAAAGGTCCTCATGGGGTGAGTGTGGGACTGGAAGGATGGAGAGGGTTTGGGGATGAATGAGGAGCATCACAGTTGTCAGCCTCCATCCCAGGAAGGGTGGCAGGGACCTGCCTGGGCCCTGTGCCAGGGTTTGAGCTGTGCCAGGGGCTCATCTTCTCATAAACACCCACAGGAGCTATGGCTGACCCATCCTGGAAGTGTCCAAGGCCAAGCTAGACAAGACTTGAGGCAAATGCCTTAAAATAATTCATAGAAATATTTAAAAAATGAATGTATGTAATTTTTAACCTAATGGAAAAAATAGGTGGCTTTTAATGCTACTGAGATTGTTCAGCCTGCAGAAGAAAAGCTCCAGGAAGACCTTTCCAGTTTCTAAAGGAGCTAAAAAAGAGCTGGAGAGGGACTGGGGACAAGGGATGGAGGGACAGGACACAGGGAATGGCTCCCACTGCCAGAGGGCAGGGATGGATGGGATATTGGGAATTGGGAATTGTTCCCTGGCAGGGTGGGCAGGCCCTGGCACAGGTGCCCAGAGCAGCTGGGGCTGCCCCTGGATCCCTGGCAGTGCCCAAGGCCAGGCTGGACATTGGGGCTGGGAGCAGCCTGGGACAGTGGGAGGTGTCCCTGCCCATGGCAGGGGTGGCACTGGGTGGGCTTTAAGGTCCCTTCCCACCCAAATCATTCTGGAATTCTGGGATAAACAGCCTGGAGAGGAGCAGAGTGCCCAGGAGGGATTTGCTGCTGGGGCATTGCTGCTCAGAGGACCAAGGTGAAGGAATTATGGAACCACAACGTGATGAAAAGGAAGGTGAAGTTGAATTTAAATAAATGTAAAGTCAAGTGCAAGGGGGGAAATCCTAATGAGGCATCTCCAGGATGGGCTCCAAGTGGATTATTGTCATTCCAGAGTGAGGCAGTGAGATTTTATCAGTTCCATAAATACATCAGCTCAGCACACAAAGCAAGCAAATCAAATTATGGAATTATCAGGACAAGAGAGGACAGACACGAGGAATCTGTGTGTGATACTGGAAAATCCACCATAAACCTCTGCTGGTAAATCCATGACAAAGCTGTGCCTGGATACTGGGGCAGTTCTGGGTCCTCCCATCCAGAACAGGAATGCAGGAGAGGTGAAAAAGTTGGAGAAACCCACAGTGGGGTGAAGAAGATCATGTAGGAGCAATTGGATAATTCAGGGAATTTCAGAATGGAGGCGACTGAAGGAATATGAAAAGCAGGAAAAAGGTGTGAAGGTGACAGCCAGCAGAGACAGACAGGTCAGGAGTGTCTCAAGGGAGTATCAAGGGAGCTTCTGGACACTCCCAGAGCCTCCTGCTTGGAGACATGCACAGAAAACAAAGGAAGCCTCTCCCAGCCACTGCAAATCCTCATCCAACCTGGCCCTGCAGGGATAAATGCAGAATCCCATCATTATCTGGGACCTCACATGGGAGGGGACAGAGCCTCAGTCCCAGGTGAGGGAGGGTGGGACAGCACAGGAAACGAGTTGGGCCTTGGAGGAACTACAGGAGAGAGCTGTCCTAGAAAGGGGATTAAAGGGGTCTGGGGGTTCTCTCAGTAGGGAAGAACAGGGAAAAAACAAAGGAAAAATGGCTGTTTTTTCTGGAGCCAGCCCGTGGGAGAGTCAGAGAGCAGGACATGGATCAGCTCCACGATGGACAGAGGATGGGGGACAGGATGCCAGGGCAGAGGGGCTCAGTACAAACCCAGGAAATCATCTCTCTCCTGCTCTTCTCCCTTCTCCTGTGGGTGCAGAACAAGGCTCTGGGTGATCCATTGGGAATGAGAGCAGGAGTGAGCAGCAAACACAGCCCTGCCAGCACTGGGGATCCCTGCAATGAAACATAAAGTTCATGTCCTGCTTTCCCCACTAATTACCCTTGTCACCCTGAAAGAGAGCTCTGCTCACATCCCAGTGAAGGTAATTGAGAGAAATGATCCTCACTTCCAAAAATGTAAAAAGTTTATTAAAACCTTATCAAAAATACAACAGACGATGGAATAGAGAAAATATTACAGCGCTGGGAGCAGAGGATCTTTCCCACCCCGTGCTCACCCACACCATGGAGGTTTGGCCTTTTAACCCTTTAGCTCCCTCAAAGTTCTGTCCATTGACTCCTCCTTCCCTGCCCAGTACTGGAGATCATTCCTTAAATCCTGACTGGAGCTCAGGTGCTGCCACAGTAACAATCCCACCCTCCCAAATGTCCCAAACCCAGGGCACCCCTGATAACAACACAAGGGGGGTAAAAACACAACTATAAACCTATAAAACTTCTCCTAACATTTATACATGATATTTGCCTTTTCATTGTGAGAGGAATAGCAGATTTGTTTTTACAAACAAGCTGTGGGTCTGCTGGTAGATAAAACCAGCACTGGGAGATAAAAGAAACAATGGGAAGGATTCCACTGATTGATGAATGGAAAAAAAAGATTTGCTTTTACAAATAAACTTTAGGTTTGCTGATAAATGAAATTGGACATTGAAAGATGAAAGAAACAAGGGGGAAGAAAACCCCCTAAATTCTATAAGAATTAAAAATTAACAGGGAGGGTTATACATTAGAAGGGGATCTTTGGTATCAGGTATATCAGGGAGTCTGAACCTCTCAAGTACCTCAGAAATGGGGAAAGAGAGAAGGGAAATGTGGCTGGGAAATTGGGATAAAAAGGAGACTGTGTCCTCCAAAAATTGGAGAGACCCCAGGGGAAACGTCCCATGGCCTCTGCCTTTATTTGAATGAAGTCAAAGGACTCCTCTGTCTCCTTTTTGGACATAAACCTCTGGTGTTTGTGGGTTAATTTTCCTGACAATTGTGAGAGCCAACCATGGCACTGCTCCTCTGTGTCCCCAGTCTGGCTGGGTGTGCCTGTCCCTCACCCCAGGGGCTGCAGTGCTGCCCCTGAAGCTGAAGCTGCTCTGGCAGCCCATCAGGGTCTGGCACTCCTGGGGGCTGCCAGGATTTCCCTGGGAATTCCTTGTATCTGTGGTTTCTGGCTTTGCCAGAATCAATAATTCCAGGCTGGTCAAACAGCTCTGCCAGGACGTGGTGGGCAGGCTCCACAGGGATTATTTGAGCAGCGACAAAAGAAGCGTCCTCCTCTAAGAAAACATGACAAACAGGGAAAAGACCCACAGAAATCCAACTGCAAATGGGGATTTTTGGAGGCAAATAGAAGCCAGTGTTTTGGGCTGTGTATCCTGAAATGGCACTGTTGGGGTGAGCTTCAGGTCCTGGAGGCATCAACCTCCCAGGTGGGGAGGAGCAGGAGCCCACTGGGCATTCCAGGGCTTTCCAGGCACAGAGCAGGAGCAGCTCCAGCTCTGGGATCAGCATTCCCACAGGGCTGGAGTGGGGAGCTCTGCCAGGATCACGTTTCCATGGAGCAGCAGCTCATTCCACACACACACAAATGGGTTTAGACAAAGCCCTGAGATCCCTTCAACACCCATTTGAAACAGATTTTTTAATGAGCCTTTTCTGCATCATCCCATCATCCCATAGTGCTGTGGTTTTCCTTTTCCCAGCTCTCCCAATCCATCCCTTTGTCCACCTGCTGAGCCCAGAGCCATCTTCTCCTCCTGGAATCTTTTTGCAGAAGACATAAAACATGCAGCTCTCATTTCTCTGGTCTATACTCAGTGTACTGAGCCCCTTACTCTTCCTTCTTGGTGGGTTTTTTTTGGGGTGTTTTTTGTTTTTTTTTTAATAAAACTTCTCTTTACACATATACGTGACATTTGCCTTTTAATTGTGAGAGCCAATGGCATTACTCATCTACCACAGCAATTACACCTGGAGCCTGACCTGCAGACATTATTCAGGGGTAATTGTCTCCTGAAAACAAATTGTGGTTTGTTCCCCACAGCAGCTTTGGGCAGTGTCACACAGAGCTGCTCAGAGGGACCTGAATTCCAGCCGTGGCCACAGCCCAGCTGAAGGCTCAGCAATAATTCCTGCCTGCTGCCAGGATGGAGCTCTTCTCCAACAGATTTGGAGCTAAAATTTAATCCATTATGGCTGTAAACAACCCACTCCAATGGGAAGCAGGTGTAACCTGTGCTGTCTGCTGAAAATATGAAATCATAACTCTGGAAAAATGGTGCAAACCCGAGCATCTGTCTGGTTATTTGTCAGTGGGTAATGTCCCCTGCATCCCACAATTATTGGGAGTGGGATTCATCTGGCTCCATGTGTCCCTCTGCAGCTCTCAGCAGGATAAGCAACAGAGCCCAAACTGCCATTAATCCTGGCCTAAAGCCTAAAATAGGTCAGTGAACAGCACCTGGAAGTGTCACTTTCCCTCCAGACACTGCAAAAGGAGCCCACAGAGATGTGATCAGACAGAGGCATTAAAAATTAGGAGGAATAAATCCCCCAGGGAATTGCTGCCCATGTATCTGAGCAACACCATTGATCCCAGGGCAAATTCAATCCCAAACAGTAATGGAAGGAGACACAGACACTGCTCAATCTGTCCTTACAGCTGTTCATCCCAGTCAGCTGGGACAGCCACGGTGACACCAGTGCCAGCTCAGCAGGGAAAGTCACCCAGACACCTTTTCCAGACACAGCTCAGCCTTTTCTCTCCCAGGGATGCTCCTGAGGGATCACTGTGACTTCCCTGAGGTGTGGGGAGCTCTGGGGAGAGGGAAAGCCTGTCCCAGTGGCCCTGAGTGGGGAGGAACTAAAGGGCAAAGTCAGTGCTGGAATTTGGGAGTGTGGAAACAAATCCCTTTCACCTGAGGGAAAGGTGGGCAGCCAAAGGTGCCATCTCACAGATAATGCCAGGTCTGGAGAGCCCTGTTCCATGGGAAGGGGCCTGAAAAGCTGGGGCCATCCTGAGTGAGTGTCAGTGTGTCCATCTGGTACCAAATGGGATCAGAAAAGGCTGCAGAGGTAATTTTTCTCCCCTTCCTTCCTTCCTTCTGCAGGAACATGTGGAGAGTCCTGCTCCTGCAGCACCTTTCGTCCCCTGGAACACGTTCAGTGTAATTTTACACAGGGAAAAAAGCAGGATTGATTTCTTCTCCTCCCCTGATCTCTGTGAGAACAGAACCCAGCAGCAGCTCAGGAGTGGCCAGGGAGGAGCTCAATTTATTGCCTGGAACACAACCCATGTTTCCAGCATGGAAACACAGATCCCAGGCAGGCAGGGAAAAGGGCAGTTAGGAAAATGAGCTGGAGCTCTTGGAGAAGCTGCTGCATTTATTTCATGGAAAGCACAATTCCCAAACCCCCTGGGAACCTGCAGCTTCCAGCATTTCTTTCTGTGGCTGCCAGGATTTCAGGGCCATCTGTGAGGCATCACCACTGTCCCCACACTGGCCAAGCATCCAGAGCTTCTTGGTTCCAGAGAAGGCATCAGGAGGAACATCCAGAGGAAGGAGCCAGGCTCCTGAGGAAGCTGAGGAGCAGGGGATGGAGGGCAGGGCTGTTCAAAGGGAGGATGCTGAGCACACATTCCAGGGTGCAGAAACAAATCCTCTGGAGAAGCTGAAATGGAGAATCAGAGTCATCCCCTCTGTTATCCCCAAAGAGTCAGAGCAAGGAAGGGCTGCTTTGTTCAGTCACAACACACCACAGGCCAGAGGAGCTCACTCCAGCAGGATCTGGGGTAGAGGAACTCTTGGAATCATATTTTCAGTAGGAATTGGGCAAAATCCATCTGGAATGTTGTTGCCTTGATTTTTTTAAGATTTTCTAAACCTTCTGACATTTACATTCTTGTAAGGAACTTTCTCACACACTTTATGTAAATAACTCATTGTTTTGCATTCCTTTATGGAGGAGGAGAAATTTGATGCACTGTTGGTTTGTCCAGTGTCCCTGGAGAGGTGGCACTGTCACCCTCCAACCCACTGTCACTTTTGGAAATCTATAAATGCTGGAGTCAGAAAAATAAAAGTCCCTTTTTACCTTGGAAAGAGCAGCAAGTCCACATCGTGTTGTTTCGTGTCCTATAGTGACACTCCAGCAGGATCTGGGGTAAAGCAACTCTCAGGATTGTATTTTCGGTAGGAATCGGGCAAAATCCATCTGGAATGTCTCAGATAAGATCATTGTAACTCCTGTGTCAGCTGATCCTGAAGGAGGAGGCAGCTTTCTTCCCTCTCACTGTGTGTGACAGGGCATCCTGAGCTGGCTGCTGGACTCAGTGGGAGATTCCCAGTGGATGTTTGAGGGGATGGCTCTGACATGG
This sequence comes from Molothrus aeneus, assembly GCF_037042795.1. Lineage (NCBI taxonomy): Eukaryota > Metazoa > Chordata > Aves > Passeriformes > Icteridae > Molothrus > Molothrus aeneus. The sequence goes on from NC_089663.1 coordinate 1,092,818, forward strand.
GTGGCACCAGTTTTGGCTCAGGATCCTCTCCTGGGGCCTCCACAGAATCATTAGGCTTGGAAAAATCTTCCAGATCATCAGGTCCAACCTTTGGCCAAACACCAGCATGCCCAGTAAGACAAACTTCATGCCAAGTGTGATGGAGCTCACAGGGATCTGAGGATGAGGGAAGAGATGAGGATCTGACTCCATGTTTCAGAAGGCTGATTTATTATTTTATGATATATATTATATTTAAACTATACTAAAAGAATAGAAGAAAGGATTTCATCAGAAGGCTGGCTAAGAATAGAAAAAGAATTATAACAAAAGCTTGTGTCTCAGAGAGTCCGAACCAGCAGAATGTGATTGGCCATTAATTAGAAACAAGCACATGAGACCAATCTCAGATGCACCTGTTGCATTCCACAGCAGCAGATAACCATTGTTTGCATTTTGTTCCTGAGGCCTCTCAACTTCTCAGGAGGAAAAATCCTAAGGAAATGATTTTTCAGAAAATATCATGGCTACAGCCAAGTGCCCAGACAAGGCTGGAATCCCAAATGCCATCGATTTATCCACGTTATTCCCACATGAATGAGGTGAGTGCCAGCTGGGAGCTGCTGAGGATCTCTGCTCCTGCTTTTCTCTGCCCAATGAAACCTGCCAGGGCTCTGCCTTCACATCTCCAGGGGCTGCAGGTCACTCCAGGTACCTCCAGGTGTTTTGGTGCTCCTGAGGTGGCAGGAATTGGGGTGCCAGGAAGTTTGCAGGTGTCCCTGATGGAGAGACACCCCCACACTGCAGTGCTCAGGTCACCCAAGGGCCTCTCCAGCAGTGACTGGAAAGAAATTAGGCCTGAAATTGTCTCTTCTGAGCTCTGTCTGCTCAGCAGGGCTGCAGGAGCAGGAGACTTGTCCACACAGGCCGGCCCCTGTCACAGGAACCAGCAAGTGACAGCCAGAGTTATGCTGGCTCCCTGTCCCTTATTTTAAAGGCAGATCCCTGATGGCCTTGATTCCTTCCTCGAGGTGATTTTTTATTGCTTCTTCCAGCAGATGACCCTGATTTCATTTGCTCCACGAGTTCCAGGGAGGCCACATCAATCAGGCAGAGCCTGGAGAGGAAGCAGCCCCACCGTTGATTAAAGCTGGCTCTGAGGGTGGAATTCAGCCTGGAGGAACCTTGTCTTTTAACAGGAACTAATCACAAAGTCGGGGGAAAGGAGTTGCTCTTTTTGTATGGTTGGTGTTCTTTGTGCACTGAAAAATCTGTCAGTGAGCGTCGAGCAGCTGAGCATAAATTCTTTTGTATTTTCTGACTTTTTTACAATCATCATCATCATCATTGTCATTATTTTCTTCCTTTTCTGTCCCATCACGCTGTCCTTACCTTAATCCCGGATTTTTCCTACTTTCACCCTCTCAATTCTCACCCCACTCCAGGGCAGGGCAGTGGGAGAGGGGCTGAGCTGGGCTCAGCTCCCAGGTGGGATTAAACCACCACAGCCCAGCTGGAAAACAACATTTTATTCCAAGGATTTAGTGAGGATAAAGGTCAGGACAGGGCTTTGGGACATCCTACAGCCTCATGTCTCTGATAGGACCTGACTGGCACTCCAGGAATCTCCATCCCTGGCTGGCTGGGAGGGCTCAGAGCTGGACTGGGGTTGTTTTCCTTGAAAACTGCCTGATTTCCCAAAATTTTGGGATCAAGCTCATCTCAGAATGCATTTTGCTAACATACAGCTGAGATAACTCTACATAATAAATATTTTCTCGAGAAAAGGGGATTTGTAGTCCATAAATATGGGCTAGATGGGTCCTGGCTGGCCAAGGCAGGTCCCTGGTGACCAAGACTCATGGTGCAATTTCCATGTCCCACATGGATTGTGACCATTCCAGGGACTGCAGCAAGGCAAAAGACACCTCTAAAAAGAAAGAATTTTTCTCTTCTCCCAACTGGGAAGCTCTCCCATCAATCCCTAAATATAACAGCAATTTCCATGTGCCTTGGAAGTTTATATGGAAGTAGGTCCTCAGTTGCTTGGGGTGGTTCATCAGATATAAGTCACTATGCAAATGGGACAAGTGCAAGTGCTCAAATGATGGCATTAAAATTTTATGGACTATAATTACAAAATATTTTTGTATATCATTATTTTGATATGATTATTTTCGTATCATTATCATGGAAGTTGGAAGAGAAGAACCTTTGAAAAGTTTGCGTGAGGAAAATGAGAATATGGGAAAAGGAGAAGGGATCTGCTGCAGAAAAATCCCTGCAGTACCAGCAATCATTATATGGATTTTGGGGATTACAACAGCAAATGAAGCCCTTTTTTTCAGTCCTCACTTAGTGGTAAAATGGCAAATCCTTGTGAGATAAAAGCAGGATGGATATTCCCAAAAACATATTAGTTCTCCTTCATCTGAGGAAAATTATTAATAAAGGCTGGACGTGGTTTTCTTTACTGTTGATGCTTCATGCTGTGAAAATTACAAAATCTGTTGATTTGCATTACAACATCATTATCAGCTGCTTCATTATTTTCAAGATAAGAAAGGTGGCAGAGGTATTATTGCAGAATATGAAAAAAAAATCAAACATTTTGAGCTTTGGTCTATTTATCACCATTTGTAGTTTCTGTGCTAATATTTATTTTGGTACATTTGCTTCCAAGTTAACAGGAGAAGAAAATGAACATGCCCTGTGTGAACCAGCAGCCCGAAACAGGAAATGGCATGGATGGATCCAAATTTTATCTTTGGAATAGTCAAAAAGGCCAAAGGCACCTGGGCTGTGTCAGCCCTGGGGTGGCAGCAGGAGCAGGGCAGTGCCCGTGCCCTGAGCTGGCACTGCTGGGGCACCTCCAGTGCTGGGGCAGCTCTGGGACCCTCCTGACAGGAGAGACCTGGAGGGGCTGGAGCGTGGCCAGGCCAGGGAACGGAGCTGGGAAGGGGCTGGAGCCCCAGGAGAGGCTGAGGGAGCTGGGCAGGGGCTCAGCCTGGAGCAAAGGAGCCTCAGGGGGGCCTTGTGGCTCTGCACAGCTCCTGCCAGGAGGGGACAGCCGGGGGGTCGGGCTGTGCTCCCAGGGAACAGGGACAGGAGCAGAGGGAACGGCCTCAGGCTGGGCCAGGGCAGGGGCACGGTGGATTTTGGGAAATATTTCCTCATGGAAATGGTTGTCCAGGCCTGGCACAGCTGCCCAGGGCAGTGCTGGAGTCCCCATCCCTGGAAATGTCAAAAACCCCGTGGATGTGGCAGTTGGGGACCTGGGTTCATGGTTGAACGTGATGAACCAGGAGGGTTTTTCCAACCAGAACCATCCCCTGATTCTGTGAATAACCAATCCAATAACCAATTCTAATCCAATAACCAATTTCTAATCCAATGACCATTTCTAATCCAACAACCAATTCCAATCCCACTTAACTCATGGAGGCTCTTCCAGCACAACAGAAATCTTTCAATTTCCCAACCTTAAACCCAGAGAAATCCAGGTGCCTCCCCAGAAGCCTTTTTTCCTCTTTAATGTGCACCTAACAGGCTCATTAAATGATTTAATGGCATTAAAGGTCACTCCTGCACATCCAGAAGGACTTTCCACATGGAATTTTTGATTTTATTACACAGAAATAAAGCTGAGGTGCACGGACCCTCTTTTTAATAGTTGAATATGCACGTATTTATTTATTTATTTATTTCCCAAAAGAGTTTTTTTTCATGACAGAGCTAATTAAAACAGACTCATCTTGTGCTCTGTCTATGAGATATTGCAAACATTAAAGAGGGGGCTAAAAAAAGAAAAGAACAAGTGACATTATTTGGCCACAAACACAGCTCCTATTTAAAAGACAGGCACTGGTAAAGTGGAAAAAAGCCAAGAAGTTTCATTCTATTGCATTTTGGGATAACAAGGAGGTGTTTGAGAGGCTTTAAGTTGATTTTTTCAACTATTTTGTGCAGAAAAATTCAGCACAGGTTGTGTGTGATAACAGCCCAGGAGACCTGGATGTGAAAACACCTGAAATTTAAACTATAAATATTTCTTTAAATATTTATTTCACTACTTCTCACACCAGGGACCTGTGTTGTCCCCATATCACTGGGGGAAAAAGCCTTCCTTGAAGAACTAAATATGAATAAGCTGCAAAAATCCATGAAATATTGATCCTGTCCAGGCTGGCCTGCAAATGGAAGAGAATCCTGCTCGTACACCTAAGTGTTTTACAAATTCATTAAAAATAACACAGTAGCCCCAGAATGCACTAAAGGTGATTAATTTGTACCATTTTAAATAATATACTCCAGCTTATAAAAGCTGAATTATTTATGAGGGCAGCAGTAACATCTACTGGAAAGAAAAATAAATGTCGGGCTAAAATAAACAGTGTTTTTCCAAATGTCACAACACACGCCATAATTTCTGCATTTCCACCTGGTTGTTCCTCGTTTTCAGAGAACCATGGGATTGCTGAGGTTGGAGGAACCTCTGGAGATCACCAAGGACTCGAGCAGACTGTCCAGGACCAGGGTTTGGATATCTCCAAGGACGGAGAGTACACAGAATCCTTGGACAATCAGTGCTTGACCAACCCTAAAATTCCTCTTTTTAGGTCCTGGTGAACGTCCTGGGTTGTAAGATGGGGTTTGGGGGTAGTCAGAGCTGGGGCAGTTCTCTGCTGTCCATGGGGCAGTTTTTCCTTTATCTCTCCCCCAGCCAATCCTCCCTGCAGGAGATCTCTGCTGTCCATGGCCACTGAGTGTCCCTGCAGGGCTGATCCAATTCCAGCATCCCATGGGGAGATGCTGCGCCCAGGGCAGGAGCCAAGCATTCCTACCTGGATCCAATGTGAGCCTGGCACAGCACAGCAGCCTTTGCCCAGGGCATTGCCAGAGGAGCAGCTTCTGCTGCCCTGCATGGCCAGAGGGAGCCCAGGCCCATCTGCATCAGCCCTGGAGCTGCAGAGGAAAACTCCCCCCTTGTGCAGGATCCCTGCTCCAGCAGAACCACAGCTGGCACTGCAGGAGGGCTGAGCCCCCATGGGATGGGGCTGTGCCACCCCCTGACACACAGGGGGACAGGGCATGGTCTGACCCTGTCACTGTTGGATTTTTGTTTGTACTATTGCATTTGTATTTTTAATCTTCCTAGTAAAGAACTGTCATTCCTATTCCCATATCTTTGCCTGAGAGCCCCTTAATTTCAAAATTATAACAATTCAGAGGGCAGGGGTTTGCATTTTCCATTTCAGGGGAGGCTCCTGCCTTCCTTGGCAGACACCTGGCTGTTCAAACCAAGAAAGTGAGGCCTCCTGAATTTCAATTTTTTGAACACTGTCCCTGTTGCTGATGCTGGGTACCACTGGAAGAGCCTGGATCCAACTCCTGCCCATTCTGCCAGGTACTGATGGACATGGGCAAGGTCTCCTCTCTTCAGGCTGAGCAATCCCAGCTCCCACAAGGCACCAAAGGTGCTGCCATCCCATTCCCACCCTCCTGGCCCAGAACCATCTCCAGATGTGCAGAAGGAGCTGCAGCCTCAGGAGAAGGAGCCCAGGACCCTGTGGCACTGAGCACCTGCAGAGCCAGAGCAGATTGATCAACTTTGGGGTGCGTTTAGGATCCAGTTTGGAGCTTGAGGCATCAACTGAAACCTCAACCTGACTCCACAGGAAGTGAAGCTTCCCTGGGCTGTCCCCAGCCCTGTCTCCATTGTGTGACCACACTGAGCCCACTGAGGGTGATTCCTTTCCCTGCAGTGCTGCACAGCCTGGATTTATCCCTTGGGCAGCACCTCCAGCAGCGTGAGGAGAAAATGGGAAAAGGAGCTGTCTGTCTTTCTCTGAGGATGCACCAGGACAGGAGCTGGGAGCATCCATGGGGAGATGGAGAGGTTTAATTTCTCAATAGAGCCACAGAACCCGTGGTGAGCTCCACAAGGCTGTCTCTGCCACACGTCTGCTCTCACCTCATGATGGTTTTATTATTTTCCTGTCAGTTTTCCTTCCCAGCTGTTTTACGAGCCAGACTTTTCATTTTGGTGGAAGCCCGGGAAGGCTCGAGCAAGGCTGGGGTTAAAGGAGGTCAGAGGAGGAGGCAGCAGTTGCAGGCTGCAGTTTGGATGCTTTATGTTCTCCTCAGAGCTCCCTGTCAGCTCCTGCTGCCATTGCCAGGTGATGGATTGGCTCTCAGCTCCTCACACAGAGAAAACATTGGGAAAGGGATTGCATCCCACCTGGAATGGGAACTGGAGCACAAACTGGGCACCTCTCACCTCAAGAAAGGTGATTGGTGGGAGGGAGAGGAAAAGGTGTGCCCATGGAGCTGGAGGAGCTCTAAGGTCCCTTCCCACCCAGCCCATTCGGGATTCCATGGCCCTGGAGAAGAGCAGGGTGCCCAGGGAGGGCTTTGCTCTCATGGGAGGCTCTTCTGTGGGGCAGGTTCTGCTGAGGACAGAGGGACAGAACAGGGTTTGACTCTGATAAGGACAGGAGAACAGCACAGCCTTGGAGAAATAGATAAAGGATGTAATTTAGGCAAAGCACAAAGCAGGAGCCAGCCCAGCTCTGTAAGGCTGACAAAGGAGAAGTTATGGAAAACAAAGATTATTGGGCTTCCTCAAAAATGGGGGTTGAGGAACAGCCACCGAAAAGGACACCAGACATTGAAGACAGACCCAAAGAACCCTAGAAGGGATTTGATAAGGGGTGTGATTGTGTAAAATGGCATCAAGTAATCAGGGATAGCTCATGGATGTGTAATCAGTGTGAGATAAAAACTGTTCACTCAGCACTCAATCAGATCCTCCCTGTGCCCAGCACCATCACAGAATTCCTGATCTCTAATGCTCCAATCTGTGTTAGAAAGTTTCCATCTGGCTGATTTCGGTACCAGTTTCACACTTTGGAGGATGAAGGTGGTGAGATGGAGAAGGAGAGAGCCCTTCCCTACTGAGCTTGGGGCTCATTCCCCTCCTCAGCAGAGTCAGTGGGAAAATCATCCCAGTCCAGCAGGACCCTCTGGGGCAGGTCAGGCCTCCTGGACAGAGAGGAATGATCCCAAGCCTCCCCTCAGGGGCAGGATTCACCTGTGGGTTGAGCCAGAGATGGACTTGGGCCAAGATTCAGTCCTGTGCTTTGTCTGTCACCTCCTCCAGTGCAGCATCAGATGAGAAGGGTGAAGGGCACTGGTTCATTCCTGCCTTTCCCATCTCACACATCCATCCCAGAAGGATGCTGTGTGTAGGAGACTCAGGCATTGATGGGGATCAGGGGCTCCCATGAAATCTCATGATCACCAACAAAGGGCCCAGAGGAAGCAGAAAATGTCCAGCGTCGACAAGGGGGACTCCTCCAGACCCTCTGAACTCATTAAATCCTCCCATGAGAAAGGACATGGGTGAGAATCCTGCATTTTCCTGGAGCTCTCCAGCAGGGATGTGATGGAGGCGGAGCTTTCAGAGCAGATCCTGTCACCTCCTGGCCACCCAAACCTTCAGCACCACATCATCTATGAACTGGACCCTTCCACCACTGCTGGGACATGAAGGACAGCAGAATTTGGGATGCCTGAAAGGAGAATTCCTGCCAGCAGAGCTGTTTATTTGGAAACATGCCCTTGATGAAGTTGTTTTTCTTATTATGACACAGAATTACAGTTGTTAGAACTTCCCATTTAGTGACAATCTCCTTCCTTTGGAGACTGCTGTGACAGGAGATGATGAGGCAGGAATGGCCTGAGTTCTCCAAGGAATCTCATTATCTGGTCCAAGAAACTTCTGTTCATCCTTAAACAGAGGCTGGAAACCCAAGCACAACATCAGGAGCCATCAGGATCAAAACCAAGATCCTGTTTTGCATATCCAGCCAAAGTGGCTCAGTGAACACCATGAAATGAAACCCTTTGGAATTTACCCCTGCAGTCCTGGTTGGATTTTGTAGATGAGTCAGGAAGAGTCAGGTAAATCCTATTGTCCCAACACTCATTTTCTCTGATTGCTGAGCACCTGCTATTGAATAAAATGCAGAGAATTTCTGCTCCTGAACATGTGCTGGGAGGAAGGCTGGGTGAGTAATTGATTTTTCAGTTCAACTACCGAGTTAAAAAGTGAAAAAAAAAAAAAATCAATTTGATCCAAATCCAAGCAGATGTTTTCAAGTTTCCTTGCCAAAAAGAAAAATGAAACAATTCCACTTCGGTGATTAAAAACAAAGAAGTTTTATTCTGGTTTGGGCCATTTGGAGGAAAATGAACCTGCAAAGTTATTGCATCTTTTTACACTCAACAGCCCCTTACATTCAGCATTAGCAAGGCCTGGAGTGGTGTCCCCACCTCCATGAATGTCCCCTTGTTTCATGGGGAATTTGTTCCATGTTTTAGGGGGAATTTGTTCCGTGTTCCATGGGGAATCTGTTCCATGTTTCATAGGGAGTCTGTCCCACTCATGCTCTACTCACTGGGACAAAAAGGAAAGGTGTCCCCTCTGCTTCCACATCCCTTGGAGATGCAGGATCATCCTACCCCCCAAATTAAGTATTTGGTCTTAAGTGGAATGATCAAGATATTGTCCCAAAATCCCCCTGCAGGGAGAGGAATTCAGCAGGGAGCTGGATCACCCCAGTGGAATTCAACAGAAGTGGATTTCAACACATTTCACCTTTGAACTGAAGGACAGAAAGTGGTTTCTCTTCCTGAGACTATTTGGGTTTTTCCTCTTAACAGGGTGGCTATTTCACAGAATTACTTTGAAATGCAGATCAGAACAAAATATTTCAGATCAGTTTATTCTGCCCCTGAAGTTTGCTTACCTGAGTTGTCAGTGCAGCTCATGGAGTCTGTCAGGTCGCTTTGCCTTTTCCGTTTGGATTTCTGCCCAGAGCCCAGGGTTGTTGTTGTGGAGTTTTAATTCCCCCCAGCAGGAGCTGATCCTGCTCAGTTCTGCTGTCAGGAAAGGCAGAGCAGTTTCACTGATCCCCCTTGTAGCAGAAGACAGGACTCAAGTGTCTCCCTTGTTCCATCAGGAGGCAGGGGAATTGTATCTTCCAAAAATTCCTTCTTGAACGTCCTTAAAAGACAGGGATGTGGGAGACAGCAGGGAGAGTGTAAACAGAAGCACAACAGCAACTGTTAACACCAAGCAACCTTTGATTTTAAATCAAAAATACTCACCCAGCCTGCAGGAATTTGGGTATTTGTTTGCTCTCTTTCAGCACACCCTCTCCTTTCCCCAGAAGCTCTCACTGCTACTCAAGTGGATTCTTGGGAAAAGGAAGCTGGGAGGGAAGGAATAGGGACTTTAATCTTATTTTGTGGAAACTGCCCCCTAAATAACTCAGAATTTAGGATGTGGGATGAAACTGGAGCTGAATGTTTGTGCTGCAGGAAGGGCATTTGCACCAGCAATGGGAACTTTGCATTCCAGGACATGGGGCCAGGACACTCCCATCCCACTGGGACTAACCTGACCTATAGAAATCCAGGTGTCTCCCCAGAAGCCTCTTTTTCTCTCTAATGTGCACCTAATAGGCTCATTAAATGATTTAATGGCATTAAAGGTCACTCCTGCACATCCAGAAGGACTTTCCACATGGAATTTTTAATTTTATTGCACAGAAATAAAGCTGAGGTGCACAGACCCTCTTTTTAATAGTCTATGATTGACCTGACCTAATATGACCTGACTGGAGTTAATTCCAGCTCTGGAGTTCCAAGTCCAGTCTGGATCCCAAATCTTGATAGTTCCCCTCCAAGAGGACCAGCCTGGGAATTGGGAAGATGCACAGAAAGTCTGCTTCCCATCAGTGGTCATGAGGGAAATGAGAGAAAATGGTGCTAAAGGAGAATTTTAAGGTAGAAAAACAACAAACCCAGCACAGTCCAGGCTGGATGGAGCTTGGAGCAACCTGGTGCAGTGGAAGGTGTCCCTGCTCATGGCAGGAGGAGGCACAGGATGAGCTTTAATGTCTCTTCCAACCCAAACCATCCTGGGATTCTGTGATTTCAAGGCATCTGAGAGGGACCAGAACCCCATTAAGAGTTTTACTATCAATGGGGTTGAAGATTTGGGGTTTACATCTCCAAATCTTGAGACAAAAAGATTCTCAGAACGTGTGAGGCAGCAAATTCACCTGCAGAAGGTTCAAGATGGGTTCTCTGGAGGAGAGAAACCCCAGCTTGTCTGGATAAAATGACAGGACCGTGTCACGATTGCAGGTTTGCCTCAGCCCAGCCTGCAGGAGGGTGGAATAAGGCTGAAGAAATTCAAGAATCCTGATCCTTGAGGGAACAGCTGGGGCTCACAGAGGCCACCTCGTATCAGTCTGATTATCTCCTGTCCCTGAGAGCTGGAGAACCACTCAGAGCTGCATCCTGGGAAGGGAGAGAGGGGCTGGAGCAGCAGCTCTGGATCTGCTGCTCAGGGAGAATTCGCTGCTTTCCCGCCTGCCCGTCTATCACCTTCCATCAGCACAAAGCCTGTCTGGATAAAGAGATGGAATGTGCAGGCTGAGGATAATTGCAGGGGGGAGATTGGGATAATGGCTGTAATTTGGATTGTGGGAGCAATAAAGCCAGGCTCAATCACTGCCTGCTTTATTTGGGAATGAGCCCAAGCTGCAAACAGCGAAAATGAAATTTATGAAAAATAGAGATTTCAAGAGAAGTAATGAGCATCTGTCTGCTGCAGTGATTGCAGGGGGCTGAGCGCTTCCAAGTTTGTGCAGCTAATCCAAGGGATTTGCTGTGGGATGCACAGGCTGGGTGGGGCACAGGTCAGCCAGGTGGGATGGGTCCCCTGCCACAGCTGTGGCTCTTCTTTGGCAATCATTTGCTGATTGCACAGGGAATTTTTAGGAAGCTGAAAGTAGTTTGGGTAAGTTTTGCTGTCATTGGATGTTTGGTCATCATTCCCACCGAGGGGCCATGGTTGTGCCAGTGGCCTGGAAAACATTCCCGGTTTTCCTGCTCTGGGGCTCACCCATTCCATGCTGCTCCAGGTGACTGCGTGCTCAGCAGGTCATGAGGGTAGAGGAAGAGAAAGAAAATCCCACCTCACTTTTTTTATACTATATTCATTTTTTGCTTTTTAAAAAAAAAAAAAAATTATCAGTCAGAATCTTGCTCTTCACAGATTCATGGAATGGTTTGGGATGGAAGGGACCTTAAAGCCCATCCCATTCCACCCCTGTCATGGGCAGGGACACACCTTCCACAGGTGTTCCAAGCCCCAGTGTCCAACCTGGCCTTGGGCACTGCCCTGGCACAGGGTGCCCAGAGCAGCTGGGGCTGCCCCTGGATCCCTGGCAGTGCCCAAGGCCAGGCTGGACACTGGGGCTGGGAACACCTGGGACAGTGGGAGGTGTCCCTGCCATGGCAGGGGTGGCACTGGATGAGCTTTAATGTCCCTTCCTACTCAAACCATTCTAGGATTCCATGATTTTTCCATGTTCTCTGGAAGATAGGGAATGGGAGGAGCATCAGAGGGCCTGTCTGAGGGTCTTGGTCTGGATCTGGCCCTGGCCCTGCAGGAATGCTGGGCACTGGTGATGGAAAGGTGCCAAGACCTGCCAGGAGAGGACCCCCAGCACTGGGAGACAGCTGATCCAAGGAAGGGAACCAGGTGCCTCCTGAGCAGGAAACCACAGGGATCAGCAGGAATTACGAACAGCCTGAGGTCTCTGGGGTGGTTGTGGCACACCTGATGAATTCCAGCACCGTTTGAAGTCCTGGATTTTCTATAAAGTGTGCTCAAAGTCACCCCTGCCTGCAAATCTTTATCACCTGGAAGTGCTAGAATGAGCCAATAAATAATTTTCTTTGCATGGCAGGAGGACATGGCATCCTTGGCTTCACCTTGGTAACCCCACAAAACTGTCCATGCCTGGAGCTGCTCCAGGGTCTCGTTTGGCTCTAATTCCCCCATTCCAAAGTTACACTCCATACACACCACAAATCCCAAAATCCCACAGAACCACAGCATGGCCAGCATGCTTGAAAGGCACCTCTGGAGCTCATCTTGTCCCACCTCCCTGCTCAGGCTGGGTCCTGTGGCCAGATGACTTCAGAATATCCCCAGGGAAGGAGACATCCAACAGAATGTATGATCCATGGTTCTGGGAAAGCCCACAGCCAGCATTTAGGAGAAAATGAGGGAGGAGAGTTTGCATCTGAATCAACATTTTTTTCTATTTTTTTTTTTTTTACAAAATAGACAACATTTTCCACAAGAAAAAGGCAATAAAGGAATTTATAGGATTCAGCATTCCACGTTGTTTCTGACCAGTGGCACTGTCTGCACTGGAGAGCTCTCCTGTTATTAAACAGATTTTGGGAGCAGGTCCTGGCAGGGTTCCAGAGGGAGCTCCATTGGTAAATCTGAGGAAAACTTGGTCCAGAATTTACCTATAGCCTTAAATTTAAAATCCCACAGTCACAAGAGCAACCTCAGCCCCTTCCAGGAGTAAATTGAGGTTTTTCCTGCCCACTCTCCTGTTTGAGATGCCAGGAAAAGGATAATTATCCCAAAGAAACACTGTGAAGTGTCAGTGTCTATTTAAACTCCTTCAGAAAGGGTTTAAATGGAGCTAAATCCTTCCTTAGCCTCGGATTTTCACAGCAGTTTGAATTTAAGGAAGTTATGGAGGTATAATTGAATCACTTTGTCCCTCAAGTTCTTAATGCTGGCAAATCAGATCTATTTATAAAAATGAATTATTTATCAAGATAAATGAACAGGCAAGAGATAACAGATGAAAGATCTTAATCAGAATTAATTACTACACAGGATAAAACTAAAAGAACTACTGGTAAATCATAGAATAACATAAAACAGTGGAGTAGAGCAAGGTACCAATGTTAGAGTAAAAGAAATGGTATTGATTAGGGGTTGAATGTGATTTACCACTGAAATGATGATAATATCCAGATTCTTTCACTTAAATCCTGGGAATACCCATGAACTAAATGTCCCTGCTTGTGGGAGAATCTCCACATGCTGCCAGGAAAATGTACAGGAGATTTCTGCTTTGTGGAAGTTTGGTGTGGCCTTTATAGCTTAAAGTGAGTGGTTGTCATCAGAAATTCAGATTATCCTGCCAGATCTCAATTCCACTGTGAGCTCTGGCCCCAGCTAAGAGGGATGAGGACCCAAGGAGTGAATCCAGAGGCCATGGAGGTGTTCCAAGGGCTGGAGCCCCTCTGCTCTGAGCCAGGCTGGGAGAGCTGGGGGTGCTCACCTGGAGAGGAGAAGGCTCCAGGGACACCTCAGAGCCCCTTGCAGGGCCTGAAGGGGCTCCAGGAGAGCTGCAGAGGGACTGGGGACAAGGGATGGAGGGACAGGACACAGGGAATGGCTCCCACTGCCAGAGGGCAGGGATGGATGGGATACTGGGAATCAGGAATTGTTCCCTGGCAGGGTGGGCAGGCCCTGGCACAGGTGCCCAGAGCAGCTGGGGCTGCCCCTGGATCCCTGGCAGTGCCCAAGGCCAGGCTGGACACTGGGGCTGGGAGCAGCCTGGGACAGTGGGAGCTGTCCCTGCCATGGCAGGGGTTACAGTAAATGTCCTTTAAAGGCCTTTCCCAAACCATGCCATGATCCCATCATTTTCCCTCTGCAGGCCTGGCTGTATTCCTAACACACTCCCAAGCCCACAGGCACACAGGACAGAGGGAAGGAGGACATGGGGCATAAATTCCATGGAGTAGGGAGCATCCTGGGTCATTTGTGGCCCTAGGGCTGCTGCAGAGGGTTGCTGTCACTCCTTCCCTGGGCTGGATGTCACAGACACCCCTGGAATAGCAAAGGACACAAAGCAGGAATGATGAAACAGCAGCAAAAGAAATATTCCCCCTGCTTAAAAGCTCCACTTGTTCCTTGCCTGCCTGGAGAGAATCGAAGGAGCGGGATGATGAAAAAGAGAGAGGAGAGTTAATCAACACCAAGGCTCTGGCAGGAAACCAAGTCACCTTTGGAGCTTCTCGTGCTCAATGAGAAACCATCAATGAGCAGGGAGAGCAGCAAATGATTTTCACAATGGACTGGCCCAAACCCTGGAATTATTCTGCAGGGAACAGCTCTTCACAGGCTAATTGGGCTCGTTCAGTCTTGAACGCCGAGGATACACCAGGGGCTCTTTTAATTTATTGGGTTTAGGAGGAGTATTTACAAATCTAAACCCGTAAAGCTGAGGCTTTGCAGCAGAAATGGAGCTAAGGCTGATGTCAGGCAGGACTTTGTCTTCATCCTGCAGCTTAACTGCTTGATTAAGTTCCATGTAGCTCATTTAAAAACATCTATTAAATATATATGAAAAGGAGCACCCCTGAACCTGGAGGAAAACAGCCCTGAATGTTTTAATGCTGCAAAAACCAAGCAGAATCCAGCAGCAGAATCAGAAAATCACGTGCAGCACCAAGCAGGGAGAAATGGTCCAGTCAGGAGCCAAAAATCCCAGAAATCCCAGTCTGGCTCTTGCTGGGCCCTTTTTGGGGTGGCCTTTGCTGGTGTCACCACAGCTGGCCCAAAGTGGAGCAGTGAGAGGTTCAGCCAGGAGCAAGGTGGGACTTGGAGAAGATTTATCCCAACTCAGCAGGGTCTGGAGGTGTCTTAGGTCAGAAATGGGGCTGTGTGTTCTGTCCCCATCTGTCAGAGCTGGGGCAGTTCTCTGCTGTCCATGGGGCAGTTTTTCCTTTATCTCTCCCCCAGCCAATCCTCCCTGCAGGAGATCTCTGCTGTCCATGGCCACTGAGTGTCCCTGCAGGGCTGATCCAATTCCAGCATGCCATGGGGAGATGCTGCACCCAGGGGAGGAGCCAAGCATTCCTACCTGGATCCAATGTGAGCCTGGCACAGCACAGCAGCCTTTGCCCAGTGCATTGCCAGAGGAGCAGCTTCTGCTGCCCTGCATTGCCAGAGGGAGCCCAGGCCCATCTCCAGCAGCCCTGGAGCTGCAGAGGAAAACTCCCCCCTTGTGCAGGATCCCTGCTCCAGCAGCAGCACAGCTGGCACTGCAGGAGGGCTGAGCCCCCATGGGATGGGGCTGTGCCACCCCCTGACACACAGGGGGACAGGGCATGGTCTGACTCTGGCTCTGGTTTGTTTTCTTTTTTTGTACTATTGCATTTGTATTATTTTTATTTTTCCTAGTAAAGAACTGCTATTCCTATTCCCATATCTTTGCCTGAGAGCCCCTTAATTTCAAAATTGTAACAATTCAGAGGGAGGGGTTTGCATTTTCCATTTCAGGGGAGGCTCCTGCCTTCCTTGGCAGACACCTGGCTGTTCAAACCAAGACAAGAGGTCACAGCAAGGCCCCTGTTTGCGGTCCCCAGGGCAGCCACCAACTAGACCTGGACTAAGGTTCATTAATTAGCAAAGTCCCTCTCAAATGAATGATCGCAGAGGGAGGAAGGGAATTCACAAATGCCGCTGAAATTTGGCATAATTACTATAATAATTAAAGTAATTTAAAATGTTAATTGAAAAATTAATGCAATTTTTTTTCAAATCTAAAAAAAATAATTATTAAAATAATTTTAAAATTTGGAAACTTTCTAGAAGCTGAATAAATGGCCAAATGGTCAGCTTGGAAGAGGCTTCAGGAGGTTTAGAGTCCAACCTCTTCCTCCAAGCATGGCCAACAATAAGATAAGATGAAATGAGATATGAGATTATTTTGAGCTTTTTCAAGGTTTGTGTTAAAAACCTGCATGTGTGGAGCCTCCATGGGAAACCTCTTCCCATCCTGGGCTGCCCAGTGGTGAAAACATGGATTTGGGCTCTTCATTTTTGAGTGGTCCTATGGAAAAGAGGAGGAGAGAGGGAAAAGAGGATTAAGTGGGTGAAGAAAAAATGCAATAACCTCATGTCAAGTATGGTCAAGCAGATGGAGCAGAGCTCATTTCACCTCTATTTTATGTCTCCATTCTGAGCTGGCCTTTCCAAGTTCCCCATTTCCCCCTGGGAGCTGGCACATCTGGGATATTATTCCTTTTATCCTTTTTATTCCTATTGTTCCTTTAATTCAGATCTTTGGGACTGGGAATTCAGAGGTTTGGAACTGGTAATGCAGAGGTTTAGGACTGGGAATTCAGTGGTTTGGGACTGGGAATGCAGAGGTTTAGGACTGGGAATTCAGATCTTTGCGACTGGGAATGCAGAGGTTTGGGACTGGGAATTGAGAGGTTTGGGACTGGGAATGCAGAGGTTTGGGACTGGGAATTGAGAGGTTTGGGACTGGGAATTTGGGAAGGAATGACTGATATCTCAGACCAATGTCCCTCAGCACTTCTCTCTCTGGGATTGTGAGGACACCAGGCAAAACCACATCCCTGGGCTGCCTAAAGATGGATCTGGAGGCTCCAGCCCTGCTGCCTCCTCCACATCCTCTCCCAAGCATTTTTCTCTCCTTTCCATCCTCCCACCAGCTCAGATTTGGTCTCTGTGGAAAGGTGGAGCCTCGGCCAAACCAGAACGTTCAGCATTGTCCTCATCAATGCAGAATCCAAGGCGTTGGAAATGAGGCAGCAGAACAGCTTGGGGGAATGGACTTTCTTCCTAGCTGGGATTGAATAAGGATCTCTGTCCTCTCAGGAGGGCTGATCCGTGCTCTGTGTGCTTTTTTCCTGCCACCCTCCCATTTCCCCCTCCAGAGCAGAGCCCAGTGCAGCCACTTGGCTCTGGAGTGTTCCTGTGAGCTCCAAACAAGCTTGGAGAGCCCCAGGTTCCCCTGGACACACAGGATGGTGCTGGCACCAAATCCCAGATGCAGGAGGTGCCTGGCTTGCTCCAGGTGCCACGTCCAACATCCTCGTAAACCCAAGCATGGCCTGGAGCTGATCCACACTGTATGGGCTAGAAAAGGACAATTTGTCACCTTATTATTGGGGACCAGAGTGGCTTTAAAGGGTCATTAATTTATCCCAGTCTCTTATTTAGCTTTTATGCAGCCTCGCTCATCGCTCAGACATTTGCCATTCCCCATTTCCCATTCCCAATTCCCCACTTCCCATTCCCATTTCCCATTCCCCATTCCCAATTCCTCATTTCCCATTCCCCATTCCCCATTCCCAATTCCCTGTTCCCCATTTCCCATTCCCATTCCCCATTCCCAATTATCCATTCCCATTCCCCATTCCCAATTCCCCATTTCCCATTCCCCATTCCCAATTCTGCATTCCCCATTCCCCATTACTTCCCATTCCCCATTCCCAATTCTCCATTCCCCATTCCCAATTCCCCATTTCCCATTCCCGATTCCCCATTCCCTATTCCCCATTATTTCCCATTCCTAATGCCCATTCCCATATCTCCATCTGGAGCTGCCCCCACTCCCCAGCGGGGCCTTTTCCAGTGGCCAAGGCACCAACTGGAGATTAGGACTGAGCACCAGGAATGAGCCAGCTGCAAATGTCACTCCTCTCTGTTGGCTCCTGCCTGGAAAGATCCATCCAAGCAACTTTGGGAACGGTTTGCAAATGAGGACATCCCTTCTGCATCATGCACAGAAAGGATCAAAATGGGAAGAAGCTGAAACACGGGAATGGTTTGATAGAATCCTCTGTATTTTCCAGCTCCTCTGTAGGAGGGTTTGTTTGGGCGCTGAGCAGAGGAAAAATTAGCATTGTTAATTTGCTGCAAGCCAGGGCACCTCAAGAAATGCAACACAATTAATTAGCCCCTAAAAAAAAAAAAGAAACCATTTGAAGTGTTTATTGCAGGATCAAGCTCCTGGTTTTATAAGCAGATGGGGAAATAAAGTGCTGGGAATGACATGGAGAAAACAGCTGCAGTGGGAGCAGAGCCTAATTCATAATTCAACAGCCTAATCAGGGAACATCTTCCGCAGCTCCTCGCTGGAATGGCAGAACGTGAGCAGGCAAACGATGAGGCTGCCTCAGTTCTTCAAGAGCTGCTGCCAATTAGCTCGCTGTCTTCGTTAGCCGTGTACACAGCTAATGAGGGGCCCACGGTATTAAAGAGCCCGACAAAAGTAGGGCAGCCTCAAATAATTGTCTTAATGATAAACACTCGGTGGCAGCGTTTCAGTAGGGTTTGGTGGGAGTTCATTACCAGCATAAAGACCTGTTCAAACTCCCTTTGCTGATCCTTCCCCTTCTCCTGCGTGGAGGGGGGGATGTTTTGGTGGAGCTGCTTCTGGCTCTGGAATTGCCTTTCAAGGTGGCTGCAGCTGCTGCTGGATCAGCTCCAGGCGATCCCACCCAGGGTCTGGCTTTAGCTTTGCACTCTGGATGCCCAGTGCTGGTGGCAGCACCCAGGAAAATTCACTTCTGCTGCAGGGGACATTCCCGAGGGTCCCCAGGGACAGAGGGGGAGCCCTCTGGGACAGGCCTGGGTCACAACAGCAGCTGGACACCTGTGGAGAGATGAGAGATGCTGTAGGAACTTCACTGCTCCCAGGGAAAAGGGAATCCTAGCTTGGATCTGCCCACAAAGCCAACAGGAAAGCTTGTTCTGGGGAAGACCCCACAGAGGGATCAATGTCCTACACTGGGAATAAGGAATTTGTCCTGGAATAGTCTTTGCTCTCTGTCAAGTTCTTGGCTTGAAAGAGACCTGACATGGTCGGTGTCTTTTCTGCCTTGGACAGAAAAATGCTTCTTTTTTTTTTTTTTTTTTTTTTTTTTTTTTTTTTTTTTTTTTTTTTAAATTTCAATTAAAACCCATTTGTCTGAGCTGGGATCCATTGGGATGATCCTGGTGTCCTGGAATTCTGGTCTAACCTGGAGATTATTTCACTGGAAGCCTGGTCACCTGCTGGCTCCATTTCCCTGCACTGAGCATTGAATGGCTCTGTGTCACAGGACAGTGACATCCGGGCCTTGGCCACCTCCAAACATCCCCGTGCAGCTCTGTGCAGCTGGATGAGTCCAAGGTCCAAGATAAACTCCCTGGATTTGGAGCCCCGTGCTGGCAGCAATCCCCATTGAGGTTTTCTCATTTTCCTGGATTCTCCAACTAAAATCAAGTGCAATTGGGAGAGTCACCACACTGAGCATCTCTGCTGATCTTCCCAAGGCTCGGAGGGCCCAGGTCCATAAAAATCCTTTTGGAGGGCATCACTCCTCCAGTTTTGGGAGGAACGCTCTCCTTGGGGCAGGATCAAACCCTCTGAGCTGAGAGAAGCCTGGGGTTTGTGTTTGCCTGATGAAACCTTTTGTAAGGTTCATCAGGCAACTGCACGAATTTCTTCAGCTGAGGTTCTGATCCACTTGGAAAAGTGGAACATTTCCCAAGGGTGTTTTATTCCTTCCTTTCAAAACAATAACTTTGCATTGTCAAGCAACAAAAGCACAACATTCAGTGAGGCATCGTGTCAGCCCTTCCTTTTTTCACCAAACCCAGAAGCATTTTCAGGTTCTTGCAGAAGGAGTTTTTTAAGATCTAATTTGATGGGAAAGTCCAATTTTTTTTCCCAGTCTGACTCTGATAAAAGTGGATGTTCAGAGCCCATTGATACCATCAGGTTGTGCTGACATCTGTGGAGAGAGGAGCCAGAGCCCCAGACCAGAGTTGCTGCCTGAAGAATGAATGGATGAGTTCTCCCTGATGGGCAGGAAACCCCAAACCTGGGATAAGATCTCTCTGATCCTATCTCAGAGCATTGTCTGACAGGTTCACCCCTAAATCCCAATTTTTGTGGCCCATTTGAGCTTCCCTGACTTTCTCCAAGCACTTTGGGGCTCTTTGGAATACATTGCCTGGACTGGGAGCTGCTCCTTCAGGGCAGACCTGGGGGGAAAATCTCTCCCACCTCCTTCCACAGAGGGAGGATGAGCCCTTCCCAGGGCATCGCTCCCTAAAAGGCCCTCATGGAGCACAAGGCTCTGATTAAAAGGAAGAAAAGCAATTTTCCATGTCTCCATTCAAGACCTGAGCCTTTCAATAATTACTGAGCTAATCTGACATTCATGATCCTTGGTTTCACTCATTCATTCCGGAGCTGATTAACGAGATGTTCCTTAGTGGAACACAGCTTCCCTTCTTCCCCCAGGAGAGGAGAATTTTAGGAAAAATATTAAATATTCCAAAGGAGAGCAGATAATTGGCAGGAGCAGTCCTTGTGTGCTCTGCAATCCTTGGGCTTCCTCACCACTAGGAGAGGTGTTTTCCAAAAGATCCCTTGGGAATGAATGGCTGGAAGGAGGTGGAGTTCCTCTGGATTTCCTGTTACTCTCAGTGAGGAATCAGCTTATGGAGGCTCCTGTCTTTTTACCCACCTGGAGCATCCATGACAGCTTTTTTTCCCTCTCCCACCCACTTCCCAAATTCCCTCACTGCAGCCTCAATTTGCAGTTTGGAGCAGTTCCTTGGTTTGGCCCTCAGCTTGTAAATATTTTTGGATGTCACTGATGGTGTGTGTCCTCTCACTCCCCTTCCTTAGAAACCATTTCCACACTGGATCAGCAGAGTCATCCCAGACTTCCAGGACAACATCCCACCTCTCTGTGGGCTCCATAATTTTTGAATTTCAATGCACAACAGGGAGTCTGTGCTTCCTACAGGAGCATCCTCAGGGATACGTGGCAGGACTGAAGTGGGAGACATGGAACTGGTGAAGGATCAGTCACATCTTTCCTTAAGGGGGAAATTGAATTTGATACTTAGGGAAAAGAATTCCCCCCATACCAGACACATCACAGGCCACCACAGCTTAGATGAGGCTGAAATTCCATCTGGGTGAGATGGACTGAGCACTTCCATAATTTACTTGGAATTTCTGCAGTTTGGACATCACCAATTTGTCCCATTCCAGCAAAATATCAAATAATTTCCTTTAAAAAAACCCAACAAACTTCAAAATTTGAAGTAGTTTGTTTTTGTTTTTTTTTTTCTCTGATCCTTGGGATTATCAGGAAAATCTGTAATAAATGGTCTTCAAAGCCATAAATACAGAGAAGTCATGGTTAAATCTTCTGAATATCCAACCAGTCCCAGCATTTTGAGGATCCCTCTGCTGGTTTTGGGTTGGGTTTAACTGGCTCACAGTCCTGCAGCATCTCACAGTCCTGACTTTCTGTTATCTCATTGGTTATCACCTGAAAATTGGGGGTTGGATGCTCCAAATGAGGCTTTGAACATCTAAAAATGAAGCTTTAAGCCCCAAGTGCAGAGTTTGTACCTTAAAATGAGGGATTGAGCAATGAAAAGGAGGATTTCAAGCACACAAGCAAAACTTTGGGCTCTAAAAGAGAATTTGGGCCCGAAAATGGGGATTTGTAACCTACAGTTGAGGGTTTGGAGACTGAAAATGTTCCTTGGATCTTAAAAATAAGGGCAGAATCCCAAAAATGCTCCTCTGGAGGCTTTGGCACTAAAGCTGCTGATTTGGACTCTTAAAAGGAGACTTTTTAATGGAATGGAGCCTTTGGACTGTAAAAAAAAGGGAGATTTGGGCCATAAAAATGGGGTTTGGCCCTAAAAATGAGGGTTTGGCTCCTAAAATGAAGGTTTGAATTTTCTAAATGAAGCTTTGGGTCTTAACATGGGCATTTGGAGCATAAAATGAGGGTTGGGTCTTAAAAATGTGGCTTTGAGGCCGCAAAAAGAGAATTTGGGGCTCTGTAAATGCTTTTGGGCATTCAAACTGGGATTTTCAGCTGCTGGAAATGAGGGGTTATGGCTAAAATTGGAGGTGCAAGCCCTTCCTTAAAATGGAATCCTAAAAATTATTCTTTAGACCTGAAAAATGAAAACTTTGTGCTCTAAAAGTTGGGATAATGAAAACGAGGGTTTATATCCCAGGAATGCTCATTCAGAACCACAAAATGGTTCTCTGGAGAGAAAAACGGGACTTTATGCCCACTGCAGTGTGGAAATTAGGGCACATTTAGGAGTTTTTCTGTGTGTTCTGAGGCTTTTCTGATCTTTTCCAGGAACTACCAGCAAGAAAGAGTGGTGGTGCTTCATAAAGAGAAGCATCCATGAGCATGGAATGTTGTGGCACCAGTGCCTCCATCACTGCATTCACTAGTTCTTCATGGCATTCCATAGTTTATTTGGAAAATGGGCTCATTTCGTGCCTTTTGGCTCTTTCCGATAAGAATTATGGAATCTTGGGATGATATAGGTTGGAAGGGACCCTAAAGCTCATCCCACACCACCCCTGCCATGGCAGGGACACCTCCCGCTATCCCAGGTTGCTCCAAGCCCCGTCCAGCCTGACCCTGGAACACTTCCAGGGATCCAGGGGCAGCCACAGTTTCTCTGGGAATCCTGAGATGTGGGAATCCTTCTGCAGCAAACAGGAAGGGTTTCCTGGACAGATCCCACTCTGGAAAACCTGTCTGTGGTTCCCTGATGTTCCCATGGGACAGCAACATGTTTTCAGTGAGGTTTTCCCAGCTGGAATCTCAGACAGGAAGGACAAAAAATCCTGATCACAGGTTGGGAAAGACCTTCGAGATCTCCTAATCCAACCATCATCCAACAACCCCATAACCACCCCAAAACCACATTCCCAAGTGCCACATCCAGATCCCTCTTGAACACTTCCAGACACAGGGACTGCACTGCTTCCCTGGCACCTCATCCCAAGGCCTGGCTGCTCCCTCAGGGACACATTGTGTTTCCAGTTTTGTTTCCAATCTGTGATCTGAACCTCCTGAAGGCCATTTCCTCATCCTTTCCCTTCCCTGTCATTCCTGCTTTGATCTGCCTAGCTCATCCCGATGTTTGTGTGCTGCTGTCCCCAGCAGACCCTGGTGGATGCTGGATGAGGCAGAGGGGAGCAAAGGCTGTTTCCTCTGGGTGCCATGGACACAGTCAGGGAATTCTGGGCCACTCTGGGCCATTCTGGGCTCAGGTGTTGTTTGTCTCCACCTGTTCCAAGGGGTTTCCATTGCTGTTCCTTTGGCATTTGGAATGGCCAACAACCACCACAGATCCTGTATGACTGCCCAGCATGGGCTTTGGTGGCCCAGGATGGGCTTTGGTGGCCCAGGATGGGGTTTTGTGGCCCAGGACAGTGTTTTGTGGCCCAGGATGGTGTTTTGTGGCCAGGATGGGCTTTGGTGGCCCAGGACGGGGTTTTGTGGCCCAGGAGAGGTTTTGGTGGCCCAAGATGGGCTTTGGTGGCCAGGACAGGGTTTGGTGGCCAGGACAGAGTTTGGTGGCCAGGATGGGGTTTGGTCACCAGGACAGGGTTTGGTGGCCAGGACAGGGTTTGGGGACCAGGATGTCTCTGACATTTCCAGAAACCTTTCCCTCCCCCACTAAAAAGCCTTTTCCATGGTGCCAATGACTTGCCTGGCTCCACAGGATATGTTTCCCCTTGAATAGCAGGAATTTTGCAGGATTTGCAGATGCTCAGGGTCTGGGAGAAGGGGATTCTCCCACCCCAGCCTAACTTTGGTACAAACACACAAAAACTGGGCCAAAAAGAGAGGGAAGAGGTTAAAATCCTGATGAGCCACCTGGTCTGTGCAATGATTCCCAATAATGAGGAGTCAGGAAAGGGATTGTTAACACGGGCTGGAATTGAAAATGCAGCATAGGAATGTTACATAATGTAAACATGTTAATTAATGGAGCATGTTAATGAATGGAACAGATCCTGACAGCTCTGGCGTGCAGGGGTGGTGCCTCTTTCACTCCTCACAAGGAACAGCCAGCAGAAAATGTTGTTCCCTCAATAATTCATTAAAATCAGGAGCAGCATGCCAGGATATGGGAAGAGCCCTGTCCCTGCCTCGCTCCCCACATCCTTTGGAATTACACACAGACACAGGCTTAAGGGCTATAATATAAAAATAATATTTAAAATATATAAATATAAAATAATATTATATCATTTATAATTTTATAATATAAAACTACATAATTTTTTTATATAATTTTTATATAAATATAAATATTAAATATAAAAAGAAGGCTTATTTCCCAGAATCATGGAATATTTGAGGATGGAAAAGGAGATTCCCAACCATCCTGCTGTATCCATCTGGGAATATCTCCAATAATTCTCATCAATCCATTCCACTTTTCCCAGTGGCTTCAAGTCAGCCGGAAGCAGCCAAGCAGATCTAAACTGATCCAAAGTGATTAGGGATTCCTCTAATCACTGGAATGATCTCCCAGGAAGCAGCATCAAACTTTAAGTAATGATGTTGTTCCAGTTGATTGTTTCATTAAAGCCCACAGAAGATGCTCAAAATAATTATTCCCATTTGGAGAGACAGGTTGGAAATAACAATTCTGACTTGCAGAACACCATCAGCTTCCACAAAAAAAAAACAAAACAAAACAAACAAACAAACAAAAAAAAAAAAAACAAAAAAAAACCCTGTTATTCCAGCAGGATTGTGGAATCTGAACCCCCAAAAACAACTTGAGTGGACCTAGAAAAGGGCAAAGTAGGAGGTGCCAGTCCTGGAACGTGACACCCACATGGGTGACACCCACATGGGCACAGTGATGCTGAGGATGAGGGATGTACATGCAGCAGTCCTTCCCTTGGGATTTTCCTACTATTATTCTACACACACATGGAAAAACAAACCCACTTCTGGCCTGAATATCAATTCAGGGAATGATCTTTGTTACTAAAAACATTGGGAACAGAGCCTGGTGACACCTTTCCTTCTGCTGCTTATTAATCTTCCCTTCACACATGGAAAAACCTGGATTCAGCCTTCTCTGCAGGGCTGGGAGCAGGCAGGATGGGAAGAAGGTCACCCTGCCTGCCCCAGATTGGTTTTCATGTCCTGCTAAATCAGATTCCAGGTGCCAGACAGAAGATTCCAAATGAATTGGATATCAAAAATTTAAATGCATGGAGGAATCTCCCAGGTTTTACAAGAGCACAGCAATCAAAACAATGAAGGGATGCAAAATCTTCCTCCTGGGATGCTTCTGCTGCCTCTGAGCTCCAGCACCTCTCCTTGAGCAGATTCCTGCTATTCCTGATCCATGTTCAGCCCCATTTCTTCATGCCCAGAAATCTGCCTGAAGACACCCATCCAACACTGTGTGTCCTGACACTTCCTCAGAGACATCAAACCCCCAGCATTCCCAGAGTTACCTGGCAGGCTTTACTTTTCCAGGCTCTGGGATTTGCTCTGGAGGTTCTCCAGTTCAGCTTTTTCTGGGGAAGCAATTTTCATAAATATGTTTAAAAATACACTCAGGAATCAACCAGAGGGAGGACTTAGCTGTGTTTATTGGAATTTAAGGAACAAAAAGTCAGAGGATGAAAATAGCTATTCGTTTTGCCTGAAGGAATCTCTCAACACTTGTGTGGCAAGGTCATAGAACCCTGCAATTATGGAATACTTTGGGATGGAAGGGAATTTGAAGTTCATCCAGTGCCACCCCTGCCCTGGGTAGGGACACCTTCCACTATCCCAGGATGCTCCAAGCCCTGTCCAACCTGGCCTTGGGCTTTTCCAGGGATAAGGCAGCCACAGCTTCCCTGGGAAAACCATTCCAGGGCCTGCCCACCCTCACAGTGAGGAATTCCTTCCCAACATCCCATCTGACCCACCCTCTGTCCATGGGAAGCCATTCCCCCTTGTCCTGGCACTCTGATTCAGATCCCACTCCTCTGGTCACGGGGAAGACACTCCTGGATGGAAAAGGACCTGGGCTGAGTTTGGGAAGTGGTGACTTTTAATTACCCATTAAGCTTAACAATTAATGATCCCACAAGCCTGTGGAATGCTGAGTTTAATTCCCTTGGCATTATTCCACCCACATCCCAATGTTTTATGTTAGGATTATTTCTATGCTCGTTACAGGAAGGTCTCCCAGCCTCCAGTTGCCATTCCAGGACAGCTGCCCTTTCTCAGGTTTCTGTGGTTGAGATGACCCTGAGGTATCAGAAAGTCTCTTTTTTCCCAGCCCCACGACCAAAGAAGAAGTTGAGATTCCTCAGTTCTGATTCTCAAGGTTGTTTATTTTCTCTTATCTGTTCCATTCTCTCTCTGACCTGCTGAAATCTGTCCAGCAGGTCGGGCTGTGGCACAGTCCCTGCCCTTGGGGTGGTATTGGCTTTTTATACTACAAACTACATGTACTTTATTTACAATAATTTTCCAATACCTATCACCTATGTTAGACAGTCTGTCTCTACTCTAAACCAATCCAGAAGTACCACCATCACAGCAGAAGATGGAGGACAAGAAGAAGAAGAAGAAGGACAGGACGTGCCCAGATTCCTCCATCTTGCCTCTTGAACCCCCATTCTAAATCCCCAAAATTCTACTTTTTCACTCTGTGACAAATCCACTATCATTCTACTCAAACTCTTGTGGCTTGTAACTCCTCACACAAGGTTGGTAATTGTTTCCATGGGTTAAAATCAAAGGCACAGGTGTTTGTGACTCTGTGCCAAGGTCTCTGAGCCCCTTGCCAGGGTCTCAAATCACCCAGGGCAGCCAGAGGAATGTCCTGGGTCCCAACACATGAACTCCATGGAATGGGACATTCCAGCCATTAAACCTGGAACTATTGTATTTGCTGGGAAATACCCCAATGAAGGCAGGAATGATGCATCTGACTCCATGTTCTCAGAAGGATAATTTATTACTTTATTATATCATATTATACTAAAGAATACTATACTGTACTACAGAATACAGAAAGGACACTTACTGAAAAAAGATAATAATGAAAACTCCTGACTCTTTCCAGAGTCCTGACACAGCTTGGCCCTGATTGGCCAAAGAGTGAAAACAACTCCCAGCAGAATCCAATGGAACAATCACCTGTGGGTAAACAATCTCCAAACACATTCCACACCAGCACAACACAGGAGAAGCAAATGAGATAAGAATTGTTTTCCTTTTCTCTGAGGCTTCTCAGCTTCCCAGGAGAAAAATCCTGGGCAAAGGGATTTTTTCAGAGAATGTGAATGCCAATGGAACAACCCCAGTTCTGCTGCTCTTCACCAATTAATTACAGCAACAAGCTTAAGGCAATTAAAGACAACTAATTAATGGACTGCCTCATTGTTTGTCAAGAGTGATTTCTTTGGATAGGAAATGGAGCTGAACACAGTGTTAGAAATGGGAAGAATCAGGGACCTGGGAACACATCCTATTCCCAAAAATTTGGCAATCATTCCTGCTGGGAATGAAAGTTAATCAGAACAGCACCTCCAAGCTCTGATCCCAAGATTTAATTGGAATTCTGATCTTCATTAAGGTTGGCCACTTTAGAAAGCAACTTTTCTTACTTGATTATAACTCACAAATTCCTAACACAGGAAATATTTTCATTTTCTGCGAGACTCCTCTTCTGGACTCTCATATTTTCACTCCCAACTTTTTCTTCTTGGTTCCCTTTAAATGGATGCCAAATTTAAACTCGGGCATCTTTTCAGTCAGAAATGCCATTTTCAGTCAGTTTTGCCACTTCCTAAAACTTAACAAAAGTGATTTTTTTCATCCCAGAATATTTGTTTGTTTTGAATTCTGGTTATCTTTTGGAATTTGGGGGTTTCCAATAGAAAATATGTTCAGAAGAGAGAAAAAAATAGGGAAAGGATAGAATATTTTTTCTTTTTAAAGTTGGGATTATCTATGTGAAGTTTTTACCTTTCTAAGCAAGAAAGGTGGTGCAGGATTCCAAGAAAACCAGGAACAATGATGGAACAGAGCTTTTTTTCCTGCCTTGCCATAAATCCCTTCCACCCCTCCATCACCCTCCAATTTATCAATTCCCAAGAGACAGTGAGAGTGATCCATTGCCCCATTCCAAATCCCACTTCCAAAAGCCTCCAAGCCCAAAAATTAAAGAATGATCTGCAAGGGTTGGAGGTGAGAATCAGAAAATTCAGGAAAATATGCAAATGTTACATTTGTGGTTTGAAGACAGAAGAAAATCACTGGATTCATGTTCCAGTATTCCCTTTGTCCAGCCAAGGAATACAGAAGTGTCAGGGAGCTCCCGCTGTTGTTGGAGGTTTGGCACCTTCACAGGAAAAAGGAGGGGATGCAAATCAGAGGGATTTGCTGGAAATGTGACATGGGATGGCTGCAGCTCCTGGGATTTACCTGCACAGGGATTTCTGAGCAGAGCCAGGCTTCTCACTGCATCCAGCAGGAAAAGGCACCCAGGGGCCAGAAGGTGCAGGGCTGGAGAAACAGTGTCCTTGGGGCACAGAAAATTGATATTTTATGATAAATGGAATGCCAGCCCTCGAGCAGGGAAGTGATGGACAGTGCAGGAGACACCAGGAAAGGCCCTTAATGCCAATCATGGGCATCTCACAGATCCCTGGGATTCTTTGGGCTGGAAGGGACATTAAAGCTCATCCTGTCCCATCCCTGCCATGGCAGGGACACCTCCCACTGTCCCAGGTGCTCCCAGCCCCAGTGTCCAGCCTGGCCTTGGGCACTGCCAGGGATCCAGGGGCAGCCCCAGCTGCTCTGGGCACCTGTGCCAGGGCCTGCCCACCCTGTCAGGGAACAATTCCTCTTTCAGTGGAAAACTGTCCCCTCCTTGTCTCACCTGCCTTCAAATCCAGGATGTTTCTATTTTCCTTCAGGTTTTATGAGTGGAAAGTGTTGAACAAATGTCCAGGAATCCCCATGGACAGGAGGGAATGGCATGAGCTCAATGCCGTGTGAGGAGAGCGTGGAATCCACACCCCGAGGTGGTCCTGGCTTTGGGGATGGAGAAATGAGCAGGTTTAGGGCTGGAGAGACCTCTGAACATCCCTTCCCAGCACAGAGGACTCCTTGATCTGACTCCTGTCCTGAGCAGGGATGTGGCACATGGAGAAGGAGCTTGGATTGAGGCTGGAGGAGGAGGCCCTGCCGTGCTGGCTCCGTGTGACAGCCCCGGAGCCCTGCCTTACACAGGGATTATCCTAATCCCTTCATTAGCTTAAATCCTGCTTTTCTCCAGCACAGACGAGGCTGTTCCAAGGAGAAAGGAGTCAGTGGTGCAGGAGCACACTCCCCCTTTCTGCCAAGGAGAAGGAGCTGGGAATAATCCCTTCTGTTCAGCTGGGATGAATGGGGTGTGATTGACACCCCCGGTCCCACTGCTCCTCACTCCAGAGTGGATGGAGCTTCTCTCACAGCAGCTCAAAAAAGGAGCAGGAAAAACCCCAGAAGAGGTTGCTTAATTAGGAAAATTTCATTTCTGCAGATTAACATATTTATTAGAGCCATTAATCATCCCTTCCTGTGTCCTACCAGAGCACAGCTCAGCAGGAGCAGGGTGGGATGGGGAGCTCCAGCAGGGAGCCAGTGGCTTCCAGAGGAGCATCCCAGCCCAGAGCATCTTTCTGCTCCAGGGTCACTGGGAATGAGCCAGGAACAGCCTTGACAAAGTTGTCACCACTGCCACAGGAGGTTAAAAAGAGTTCGAGAGGGATTTGGGACAAGGGATGGAGGGACAGGACACAGGGAATGGCTCCCACTGCCAGAGGGCAGGGATGGATGGGATCTTGGGAATCAGGAATTGTTCCCTGGCAGGGTGGGCAGGCCCTGGCACAGGTGCCCAGAGCAGCTGGGGCTGCCCCTGGATCCCTGGCAGTGCCCAAGGCCAGGCTGGACACTGGGGCTGGGAGCAGCCTGGGACAGTGGGAGCTGTCCCTGCCCATGGAGGAATAGGATAAACTTCAAGGTCATTTCCCTCCCAGGCCATTACATGGACTCAGAGGAACCAGTCTGGGGGTCCCAACCAGTGATGTGAGGGATGGGAATTGCTCCAGCCCTGATTTCTGTGTCATTTCCACCTCCTACCAACATCATATCCCCACCCAACAGGGCAAAACAGGTTCTCTGAGCATGTTCCAGGATGTCCCAGCCAGGGCTGCCTCCCTCAGCCCAGCCAGGCCCAGCAACTCCTGCCATGAGGGCACTGCTTTAGAGCTTTAAATGTGGAATGTAAATGGAAAATACAAATGAACTTTAAGGGATCACTCTGTACCCCTGAGGCGTCTCCTGGACCAGCTGGGGGTTGGGGGTTCCTTTTCCTCTGCTGTGATCCTTTTTGGGGGTCAGGGAGGGGACAGGGAGCCTGGCTGGCCACACTTGTCACTCCCATGCTGTGAAGTTTGTGCTCTCTACCCCAGTCACCTTCTGCCCTTTTTCTCTTTTCCAGCACTCCCAGAGCCCTCCAGACTCTGAAGTCCTCAGTGACCTCAGCATCCCCACACCAGCAACTTAATCATTGTCCTATTGTATTTTTCCTGCTACACTGCATCTGCCCTGCTCCTGGAGGAGGAGCAGAAGGAATTTGCTTTCCTCTCCCACATGTTCCTGGGCACAGCCATCAGGAGGAAAGGGAAGGGAAGGGAAAGGGAAAAGGAAAGGGAAAAGGAAAGGGAAAAGGAAAGGGAAGGGAAAAGGAAAGGGAAAGGGAAAGGAGAAAGGAAAGGGAAGGGAAGGGAAGGGAAAAGGAAAGGGAAAGGGAAAGGGGAAAGGGGAAAGTGGAAAGGGAACTCATGGATCTCTGTGCCTGCCCTAATTTCTGAGCCTGGGAAAGGGCAAGGAGCTGCTGCGTGCTCCAGCTCCAGCCTCCAAGGACAGTGTGCTCCCAGGAAAGGGGACACCAGGACAGGCAGGGAGGGAGCAGTTTTGGGGAGGTTTGGGCTGAGCAGGAGGACTTGGCAGCACTCACAAACACTCAGGAATAAGGATTTTTTAGAGTGATGTTTCCTCTGAGCTCCAAAGGAGCAGATTCTGGCTGGATTTGCAGTGATGAGCAGCACAGAGCTCATCCATCACACTCAGAGGGTTCCCCTAATTAGAGATCCCCTTTTGGAGCTTCAGGCCCATCCAGTCCCTGACAGAATCCGAGCAGGGCCCCCTCCCTTGCTTTGCTCCAACCAGGAGATTTTTCTTCATCTTCTCCTGACAACTGCTGTGTGTGTTGGGAGCTGATGGGGCTGTTGGGAGCCCTGGCCAGCAGCCAGAGCCGGCAGCAGCAGTGGCTCAGTGTCACTGCTGCAGGAGATAAGAGCTCCCCAGAGAGCCAAGGCCTGGCACGGTGGCACGGGGCACTGGCTCCCCCCAGTGCCTCCCAGTTCAGCAAAATCAGCTGGGCTCAGTCCCAGGGTGTCCTGGCCACGGCTCCAGCAGGCAGGTGGGTATCACATGGGAAAAGCACCTTCACTCTCCTGGGAGCATTTAAAAAGTGTAATAAAGGACAACAGGGCACAAGGACCACAGAGCAAGGTTATTATGGCCCCCTGTTATCTTCGGGATACCCCTTAAATACCTTTTAATTCCATCAGCCTGTTGCATATTCATTGACCCTCATGCATAGTAAACTTTTCCCCAAACCTGTTCACACATTCCAAGAACTGTTCAGCCTGGCTCCTCCTTGGATCTGCCTTTTTAGAGTGTGTGCATTCCTTGGCTGTGGTTTTAGTCCTATTTTACCACCTCCAGTTTTTGGGCCTTGCTCCACACTGCCTTCAGCCAGTGAGTGCTGATAATTGGAATATCAATAGCAGGGTCCTCATCCTGTGTTCACTGGGTGTTATCCCATCCCAGCAGGCATTTTAACACAAGCACACTGATATCAGCTATTTCACTGAGCTTAATTAACAACAGAAATAAAAACTATACCTTTATAATAAAGTTACTTCAACACCACACATCTGAAATCCATTTTATTATTTGCAAAAAGCCAATATTATAATATGTATCTATAACATCACACATCCATCCTTATCTGCTCCATAGGTCTGTGCCAAAAGCAGCAAAGCTCCAGCAGCTCTGCCCAGCCCAGCCCAGGGTTAGGGGCAGCTGCCCTTCCTCTGAGCAGGTGTTTGTGGTTCTTTACTCTGAGCAGGTGTTTGTGGTTATTTGCCCCTGAGCAGGTGTTTATGGTTCTTTACTCTGAGCAGGTGTTTGTGGTTATTTGCCCCTGAGCAGGTGTTTGTGGTTATTTTGCCTCTCATCAGGTATTTGTGGTTATTTGCCCCTGAGCAGGTGTTTGTGGTTATTTGCCCCTGAGCAGGTGTTTATGGTTCTTTACTCTGAGCAGGTGTTTGTGGTTCTTTTACCCCGAGCAGGCGTTTGTGGTTATTTATTCTGAGCAGGTGTTTGTGGTTATTTTGCCTTTGCCCCCAGAGCCATCACCTGATATAAATCTGCATCCCACACTCATTCCATCTAATCAGTCACTAATTACATGATTGAAGACCTCGGTGGCTTTTAGGAGTCTCACACCATGCCCTGGCAGGAGTCAGGGATGTGCCAAAGATCCCTAACAAACCACCTGGGAAGGGAAATGTTTATCCAAGGCCAGGGTGGCCCCTGACTCCTGTGGTTCTGGTGCTGTCAGTGTGTCCAGCTGCTACTATGGATGTCCTTGCTCCTGGGAGAAGGGGCTGGAACTGCTGTGGTGCAATGTCAAAGCCCAAATCAGCCCCTGCAGATGCATTTCTGATCCCCCTTTCTGGTGGAGAAGGTTTAGAAAGGAGTCCATGGTTTTCCCTGAGTCCCAACTGCCTCATGATGATGCCTCAGGTTTGAGCTTTTCTATTTTTCAGGTTCTGTGCTGCTTTAATGTGTGGGTCTGAGCTTCACATTAGGGGATGGTGAGCTCTGTGCACAGAGCAGGGACACAAAACAATTCCTGCTCCAGCTGGGGACCAAGGACAAATGATCCAAATCTCAGCCCAAGAGCACAAACAATGGGGGCTGGAGAGAGAAAACAAGCAGGGTGGGACTGCAGGGGCTAAAGCTGGAATGGGACAATTAACTCCAATATGCAAATGGAGCAGAACTGATCAAAGCAAGAGATCCCATGAGTGGCTGGGGATTTTGTGACCATTTTGGTTCATCTTGGGTGCAGCCCTGGCTGGGCTCTTGTGCTGGATACACCCGAGGTGGATCCACTGAGGCCTTTTAATAAATCCCTGCTTTATTCTTTAACTCTGTCCAGCCTCTGCTGCCCCTCTAGGGCAGCCTTCCCAAGGCATCAATGATTCATTCTGTCCCCCCAGAAAAGCCCTGTCCCTGCTTCTGGTCACCTGTCCTTGGTGAGCCAGGCAGAGGTGACAATCTGTGAGGAAAAAGCTCAGACCAAAGTCTTGATTTTGTTTTTGCTCAGACCAAAGTCCTGCTTGGCCTTGGGCAGCACCACAGCAGAGATGTTTGTCCCAGAGCTCCTGTGGATGGGAGCTGATGCCATGGGTCAGGAGAGGGTCCAGCACTGGCAGCAATTTGGGGTCCTGAATCCTGGCAGGGAGATGTCACCCCAAAATGACAGCAAGAACTGACCCCAGCCAGGAGCTGCAGTGAAGCCCCTGTAGCTCCACAGCAGGAGGATGCATGGGCAGGGCTGCAGGAGCCAGGGAATTTATTTTGGGAATTTCTTTTCTGTGTCTGACATCTTAAAACTTTTCTCTCAGGATTTGCTGGAGGTTATTGTCGGAAATACCAGGTTAGATGGACCTCTCGTGGTTATTTACCTTTTGGAAGCATGGAAATATGGAACAGAATGTCCAGGATTTGTTTTGACCTCCACATCCATTAAATATTAACCTCATTTGCTCACTAAGTAGGGAAGACAGGACACCAGGTCCAGGGAGAGAATCTCTTCCTGTTTCCTCCATAACTCAGCTAACGATGATTTTGGAAGACCAACTGTTCCAGGGAGCTGAATCCCAGCACAGGGCACAGGGCTGGCACGGGGAATGGCAAGAGATAATCAGGATGTGCTGGAGCAGATGCAGCAGCAGAGGAAGATAAATGGGTGGGAGTTAGAAGGGAAGCAGCAAAAATGAATAGGGGCTGCGAGACCTGAGAGATTAAACAAGTTAAAAAGCAATAAATATGTACATTCCCAGTAAACAAGGATTAATGGGAATGGGGGATGCTGCCAGGAGAGGTCTGCTGGAGCCAGGGAGGGTGACAGGACTAACAAGACACTGAGGAGACAGAAGAGTGCTGGCAAACCTTGAAGCATCACAGTGAGGAGGAAAAGAGGAGCCCAGGATGGGGTTGGCTGGGAGAGAGGACAGGGAGACAACGGGAATGTGGTGACAACAGGAATGAGGTGACAACGACAACCAAACTGGTGTCACCTCCCATGGCAAAGGCAGGAGGGTGATGGAGTCAGGCTGCAGCAGCTTGAGGCCCCTCACAGAAGATCCTGGGGGTAATTTGGGAACCAGAACTTCTCTCCTAGGGAAGGGTGAAGCCCCCTTGAGAGGATGAAACCTCCCACCAACTGCTCCATTTTACTGCCCACAGAGAAGCAGAGTTCAAACCCTTTTTCCCTTTTCCCTTTTCCTTTACAGCAGGACCTCCAAGGCTGCTTCTCCAGGTTTCAGCCTTGGTCCTCCTGCCCAGAGGATGCAAACACGTTCATCCCCAGCTTTGGGCACTCCCTGCCCTCTGGTGCCATTGCAGAAGCCCAGAGGGGAGGAAGAGGAGGGTGAGGGAGGATCATTTGCCCACCTTGGAGGGGATTTTTCCCAGCTTGGAGAGGATTTTGGAGAAGAGGAGCTGGGGGTGTGGCAGTTCTGGCCAAGGACAGGAGAGTGAGTGCTAAACTCTCCACCAGGTGCTGAGAGAAGGGAGGCATCCATTAAATGAAAGCTCCCTTTTCCCACCAGGCTGCAGATTCCGCAGTGATAAAATTAATTAACAACTGCAATTAAACCCAAACCTCCCCTGCTTTGTCAGGATGAGCTGGGGTTTAGAAAGGCTGCAGCATCCAGGGGAAGGCAAGGGTAGGAAATGCTCAGAGGCTGGGATCCTCTGAGCTTTGTTCTTGTGGGAAAATGTTTTAGGAGGCTTGGATTTGGGAAAGCAGGATCCAAATTCCCTGAGTATGCCTGAGATTCTGGATCCTGAGGATCCTGGAAAATGCTGGCCAGCAGAGCTCCAGCTCTGAACATGGGCCCCAGCTTTAAGATCTCAGGGATCCTGGATCCATGGAGAGACCAGAGGGTGAGAAAGGCCCTGAGTGAAGAAAGTGTGGATGCCCAGAGCAGCTGGGGCTGCCCCTGGATCCCTGGCAGTGCCCAAGGCCAGGCTGGACACTGGGGCTGGGAGCAGCCTGGGACAGTGGGAGGTGTCCCTGCCATGGCAGGGGTGGCACTGGGTGGGCTTTAAGGTCCCTTGTCCAAAGTCCCTCTCAAACAGAAGTGCTGGCACTGCTGATGCCCAGATTTTCCAGAGTGTGAGTCCTAACTCCGACTTCTGGGAGCAGCAATCCCATCTCGTCCGTGCTCTTAATTAAATCAATTATCAGAAGTAATTGAATTAAGAGCCATTTATACAGAGTCTGAATATTTCAGGTCTTTGTAGAGTCCTTAAGAGAGAAAAGCTTTCAAGCAGGACCTGACTACAGCCGATCTATCCAGGGAATACAAACCCAGCCAGAGCAAGGAGAGGGGAAAACTCAGGGAAAAAGCTCCACATTAAGACATCAGCAGCGTGCAGGGGAGGTGTCTGTGAGGTTGTGCAGCCTCTGACTATGGAGACTCCAGGATCAGATGGAATAGAAGCCCTGAGCAGCCTTGTCTGACCTCAAACTCCTCCTGCTCTGAGCAGGAGATTGGTCCAGAGCCCTCCTGAGGAGCCTCCGAGCTGAATCCTGTGTGCCCACATCGGTCATTAATGGGACATCGGCTCTCTTGCTGCTGCACAATTATTAATTATCCATTGGATAACTCCTCTTAGGCTACCAGCAAACCTCTCCAGCCTTTTTCACCCCTTTTTCAGGGATTCAGCAATGCAGGAAGCACAGGGGCAGCAAACCCTGCAGCCACAAGCAGCAGCATCTTAATTACATCTCCCTGCAAGTACAGGGAATCATTTCAGAAGGAATAAAATATTTGGATTCTTGGGTTGGTGCTCTTAGCAGAGGCATTTCAGGGTTTTCTGGGCTTGGATTTTAAATAAACGTGGCAGAATTCCCAGGGAACGATGAGGGCTCTGCCACTACAGCAATAAAGGAAAGATTAGCACTTGGAGGGGAACATTTCAATTTGCCTACAGGTGGCATTTAAACCTTCTTGGCTGGGCCTTTCCTGTCCTCATTCCCTGGAATGGGCTGCCTGCCTGCCTAGCTGGGATAATGAAGTGGCAGCAGTGCAGGAATAATAAAAAAAAAATAGATTTAATGTCTTTTGATTCAATTTTAAGGGAAATAAGCAGAAGGCTGCATTCATATAGACACAGAGCCTGGCATAGAGCCTGGAGCTCTTCTCCTTCAAGGATCTGTTGGAATGCCAGGGAAGGAAAAGCCTTTCTGGTTAAAAACTTAGCATTTCCCTCCTCAGAGATGCTCCTACTATACCATAGCCAGAGGAGGAACCAATTCCCACAGTAAAGTTCTGAGGGCTGAGCTTTCAGCAGCAGTTGGGTGTAATAACAGGGATTTAATAGAAATCCAGAACGTTTGCCTCACACAGAATGGGGATCAAATGGAAGCAGAACTCTGGAGAGAGGAAAAAACCTTTCAGCCAGCCTGGCTCCAGAAAGAGGGGAGGAATGAATATTGGCTGGATCCTGTGGGATCATCCCTGCTTGTGGGTTTTAGTTTTATTTGGAACACTTAAAAGAAAAATAAGTGATTCCATGGCATAAATTCTTGATCAGATTTCATTGTCACACATGAAAGAATGACCTTGTAATGCCATTTTTGTCTTATCAAGAGATTTTTCTCCCCTCAGTTTCAGACACTTGTTAGTGCCATGAAATGGCAAATGAAGCACTAATGAGAGGGAAAATCCTGTGGGAACCAAGTCACCTTCTGCTGGGAATGTTGGGATGAGCCTTTGGCTGACACAGAGATGTCCTCGAGGTGTCCCCTCAGTGTCACACAGAGTTTCCCTCTCAGCCTGGCTGTGTCCTCCTTGCTTTTGGGCACCACCTAATGGCTCCTCACCGTCTCACAGATCAGGGAAAAACGGGAAAAAGATTCCCAGTGTTGGTGGCAGCATGAAAAGCAGAGAATTGCCTTAAATCCCTCTCAACTGCAGAGGCAGAGCAAGGTCTGGGTGTCTGAGCCCCATCCTGCTCCCCTCCCTTCAGCTGGGACAAATTCCTCTCCCACCTGGGATGGGAAGGAACTCACATCCAGTAAGGCCAGAAATACAATCCTGAGTTTTAATTGTGCATGGAATAATGAGTTATAGGAAAGGTCTCCTTATGGATCATCCAGATTTATTAGAGACAGTGTTCATGGTGCACGTGGAAGGGTTGGGGCTGCACAAGTGTGGAATTGTTTGGATTTGAAGGATTGATTGCAAGTCTTTACCTTAGGGAAAGACAATATTCCTGTGGGAATAAGAGAAAGGAGAGAGCAGGTCACGATGGAGCTCTTCTGACAAGACAAGTGGTCTCCTCCCAACTTTCTTTTTCCCAAACCAGAGGAGCCCTGGGGTGAACACATCACCCCAAACCTCATCCCTGAGCCAGCCCTCAGCAGGTGCAGGTGTTCAGAAATGCAGGGATGAGCATGGAATGCCCATCCCAGAGCCCCACAGAACCTGGGGTGAGGAAGCACAAAGCATTTCTGCATCACAGATTGTGTCCCACTGAGGTGTTTGTAACCCTTTTGGTTTTACAACTCCAGCTGTTGTTTGTCTCCACCAGCAGGAAAATGGGACTCTTCTTCCTTTCATGGAATGGTTTTGGTGGAAAGGGTCTTAAAGCTCATCTTATTCTACCCTTGCCATGGCAGGGACACCTCCCACTGTCCCAGGTGCTCCCAGCCCCAATGTCCAGCCTGGCCTTGGGCACTGCCAGGGATCCAGGGGCAGCCCCAGCTGCTCTGGGCACCTGTGCCAGGGCCTGCCCACCCTGCCAGGGAGTGACCACCCCAACGTGTCCACCACAGAGTCACCACCACGGGGTGCCCAGAACACCCTGCCCACCAGTGTGACCACCACAGAGTGACCACCACAGTGTGACTGTGTGGTGTGACCACAGAATCACCACCATGGGGTGCCCAGAACACCCTGCCCACCCCAGAGTGCCCACCCCAGCTGCCCAGAGCGCTCCTGTGCCACTGCCAGCTCCAGCAGAACCTCCCAAGCCCTGCCAGAGCTGTGCTCTGATGGTGACAGGAGGAGGAGGATTCCTGGAAGGATTTGTCAGTGACACTGGGAAATCATTTGGGGTTTGCTAATTGGATAACAAGGCAATTACAGCCTTGCATGTGTAATTCCCTGCTCTGAGTGTGCCCAGACCATGGGATGAGGATGTCTCCGTGTGGGGGAAGGTTTGGATCAGACCCTGAAGGATCTGTTTGATATCAGAGCCTTGCTCAGACTCGGGGAGAGCCTCCCAGCTCTGCCCCAATCCCAGCAGAGCCCCAGCCCAGGCCCTGCCCTGTTCTGCCCTTTGTCCTGTGGCGCTGCCCAGGGATCCCAACGCTCCTGGGGGCACCAGGAAGCTCCTGAGGGATCCACACAGCCCAAACCCCACCCCAAACACAGCCCAAACCCCCCAGACCCTGCCTGCCCCACCGGGATGGGGCTCACAGTGCTCCACACCCTCCTGGGGCACCCCTGCCCTCCTCTCCTGCACAGCTGAGAAATGTCCTCTCTTTTAGCTCCTCCACCACTCTGAAGGGCCAAACTCCCATTTCCAGAGCAAAGCACCCCAAATTCACCTTTCCCTCACTGCCCTCCTGCTGAACTCTTGCCAAGTTGATATTTGTGGGGTTTTCTCCCTTTTTCCAGCAGTCAGAGTCATTCAGGTGCCTCCTTTCCCCCCTCCCACCAGAGGAGCAGCAGGGGGACACCAGGAGCACATCTTCAGGCAGGGCTGTGGCAGCACCTGGCTCAAGGAAGCTTCTTCCTTGGGGTTTCACAACATTCCCACCTCTCCTTGTTGTTTTATTCCTCGTTTTTCATGAGGAAGAGCTGCCCCTCCTTCCTCTGCTCCTGCAGGTTCTCCGTGCTCAGTCCACAGAACTTCTGCTGGCACCACTGAGATGTTCCTCAAACGTGGAGGTGTTTCCAGAGCTCCTTTGCTCCTGGATTGCAGGGGAATCCCATCAATCTGTGCTGGACACTTCAGCCTTCCTTCAGTTCTGGAGAGACATTTAGTAAAGTGTTGGTAAATCATGGAATTTCAGAATGGGTTGGGTGGGAAGGGACCTTCAAGCCCATCCAGTGCCACCCCTGTCATGGCAGGGACACCTCCCACTGTCCCAGGCTGCTCCCAGCCCCAATGTCCAGCCTGGCCTTGGGCACTGCCAGGGATCCAGGGGCAGCCCCAGCTGCTCTGGGCACCTGTGCCAGGGCCTGCCCACCCTGCCAGGGAACAATTCCTGATTCCCAATATCCCAAATCCTGCCAAGTTCTGCATCTCTCTTTAAAGCTTCAGCCCAGCCTGACCCCTTTTCCTTTGGGAATAGGGAATCCAGCCTGGTAACTCCACTTTTGGGATCTTCTCCTCCTGCTTAATCCTTTGTGCTCCCGGAGGCCCCAAGTCATTTGAGAATATCTAAGTAAAGCAAGAATTAAAGCCTTTAGCAGTGCAGTAATCATAAAATATGGAATATCCTGAGCTGGATCCACAGGGATCATGGACTCCAACTCCTGGTCCTGCACAGACACCTCAAAATCCCACCCTGTTCTTGGGAGCATCAATCAGCCTTACACCCAGGGAAACCTCTGGGATCATTAAATCTTTATTTACTCCATTTCCTCCCTCTGTCTACTCTAAAATGTCACTCTTTTATTTTACTGAAGGAGTTTTACACCCTGAGTCTCAGATTTAGCTGTAATTCTGACAGAATTGTCTTTGGCCGTGCTCATAAATCTGTTCTCTGCCAAAAAACTTTGATTTTTGCTTTGTTTTGCACTGGAATCAGGCACACTGTCACTGCTAGGTGGAAATGTCACAAAACTACATTACTATAATTTTTATGTCCCTGTTGCAAAATGCCTTTGTGCTGTGTTTGCATTTTGAATTTGCTGCTGGAACAATAACATCCCATTTGGGTCACAATCAGGGGCCTTGTGCTAGGATAAAATTTTATGCCTAATCAGAATAATTTGGGTTGTTTTGTGGGCATTTGGAGGTTTGTGATGTCCCAAACCATTCGCTTTGTTGCTTTTAAGTGGCCAGGTGTGCTAAGCAGGGGCTTTACTGTCAGTCAGCCACCCATAATTGGCTTTGGAAGCAGAGCCTTGTAGTTTTCAGAATATTTACAAGCAAGTGGTGACATTTTCGACAGATCAGGCAAAGCTGCTGACTCGAAAAAGCCTCATTTTTGTGGGTATCAGCAACATGACCTCCCTGGTTTGGGAGGAAAGGGAAGGGATTGTGTTGTTTAGAGCTGACAGTGAGGTGTCACAGCTTTTCTCAGATTCTCAGGGTTTTCCTAAAGCAGCTCAGGGATGGAAACTGCACATGGAGGGATGGATCCCAGCCCTGCACAGGGACTCCCACTCCAGCCAGGGAAAGCTTTGCCTTAGGGAATGTTCTATTGGGATTACCTACAGAATCATAAAATTATGGAATGGTTTGGGTGGGAAAGGACATTAAAGCCCATCCAGTGCCAGCCCTGCCATGGCAGGGACACCTCCCACTGTCCCAGGCTGCTCCCAGCCCCAGTGTCCAGCCTGGCCTTGGGCACTGCCAGGGATCCAGGGGCAGCCCCAGCTGCTCTGGGCACCTGTGCCAGGGCCTGCCCACCCTGCCAGGGAACAATTCCTAATTCCCAATATCCCATCCATCCCTGCCCTCTGGCAGTGGAAGCCGTTCCCCCTTGTCCTGGCCCTCCAGGCCCTTTTCCAGTCCCTTTCCATCTTTCCTGTTGACTCCCTTCTGGTCTTGGAAGACCAAAATTGGGTCAAGACAAAGTTTGGACAATCCCAACCCTCACAGCCTTTCTACAGCAGCCCAGGGAGTAGCAAAACTCCAATTTCTCCTTATCAACAAACACATTCAGCACAGATGCTCTGTCCCTCATCACATTCCCAGGGGAGATTCCTTGTGGGGGCACACACAGGGTCTGGCTGAAAATAATTAAAATTCAAGATTAATTC
This sequence comes from Molothrus aeneus, assembly GCF_037042795.1. NCBI lineage: Eukaryota > Metazoa > Chordata > Aves > Passeriformes > Icteridae > Molothrus > Molothrus aeneus. The sequence goes on from NC_089663.1 coordinate 1,133,752, forward strand.
TAAAATAGTCATAATTCCATCCTTCCTGAGAGCAATCCCAGAACCTGGAGTCAAATACAGCCTGATGAGACTGGGAGAATCTTCTCTGTGGCCATGTCTGCAGGCTCTTTGTGAGCTGCCACAGGACACCACAATTCCATGAAATCCATGATATTTTGTCTTTTTCTCCTCAGACTCAGTTCTGCATCGCTCTCCAAGCTGTGACAGTCACCACAAAAACGGTGACACATTCCTGTCTAAGCTTTACACCTCCAGCTCTTCAGGAGGCTGAAATTCAGCGCTAGAGTTGAGCCCAGCTGAAAAACCAACTTGGATTTAGGTTCCAAGATGGAAATAACCTGATGTTGGCAAACTGGTATTCTGGGAGGTAACCATAGAAACATTCCCAGGGATGGATGGGGGAGATTCAGATTTGCAGGAAGGCAGGAGCAGGCTCTGGATCCATTTTTGTTGGAGTGAGGGCACCACCTTGGTGAGGGATTGTTGACTGCATTAAGGAGCTGCCTCCATGCAGCTGTGGGTGATTCCCACATGGATGAGAGCCCCTCTTCCCAAAGGAACAGCAGCTCCTGTGGGTTCCCACATGCAGGTGTTGCAGCTCACATTTCCATTATTGTTCCATTATTATTCCATTATTATTCCATTATTCCATTATGGAGTGTGAGCACAGTGATTGGAGTCCCCCAAGCTGGAAACTGGGACCAAATTGCTGCTGCCCTTGGAGCAAAAGGTTGGATGTTGTGGAAGAGGCTCCTGCTTTTAAAACTGGGAAGAGCCCAAGGAGTGCAGGGGTGGAAACTCTTCTCCTGAGGAGCAGCTGAGTGAGATGGAGAAGAGAAGGGAGAGGGGTCTCTCTCTCCAGGGAGACCTCAGAGCCCCTTGCAGGGCCTAAAGGGGCTCCAGGAGAGCTGGAGAGGGACTGGGGACAAGGGATGGAGGGACAGGACACAGGGAATGGCTCCCACTGCCAGAGGGCAGGGATGGATGGGATATTGGGAATCAGGAATTGTTCCCTGGCAGGGTGGGCAGGCCCTGGCACAGGTGCCCAGAGCAGCTGGGGCTGCCCCTGGATCCCTGGCAGTGCCCAAGGCCAGGCTGGACACTGGGGCTGGGAGCAGCCTGGGACAGTGGGAGGTGTCCCTGCCATGGCAGGGGTGGCACTGGATGGGCTTTAAGGTCCCTTCCCACCCAACCCATTCCAGGATTCCAGGACACAGCCCTGATCTAAAGTCCAGCAAGTGCCATCCCCCAACACCCCCAGCAGCTCTCACACCCTCCCCAGGCAATCCAGGCCTGGCAGAAATCCAATTCCCAAAATACAGATTTGCACCAGTCCTTGTAGGTGTGAACAGCTCTTTATTTATTGCATCCTTCTGCTTTTAGAAACTCAAGACTGAACTCTCTGTTTGCCAAAAAAAAAGCTGTGTCGCTTGTGTGACACAAAAACCTGGGGACATTTTCATCCACTTTGCAAGAGCAGGCACAAGATTTTGGACAAGTCTCCCTATTGATGAACTTACACACACATGAAAATCCAAATTAAAGCCATCAAACTTGATTGGCTTTGGTGTTGTAGCCCTGTGCTCCCCACACTTGTTTGGATAATCTCTAATGAACCATTAGGTAGGAATTGGAAGAGCAATCAGGGTTTAATTTGTTTCACAATACTCCTGCAAGATTCCATGTTTATTTTAATTATATTGAAAACCAGGAATCCTTCATGGAAACTTGTTTTGAGCTGTTTCTGCTGTGACAGTGAAAACAAAAAAAAAGTAGAAATAAACCCATGAACTCAGTAAAAACACCCATACATTAGGATATTTCTCCACTTTAACCTCCCTGCCTGCCACTGGACCTACAGAATAAGCAAATCCTGGACAGAGAATCCCAGAATTGTCACAGAACCATGGAATGGGTTGGACTGGAGGGACCTTAAAGTCCATCCAGTTCCAGCCCCTGCCCTGGGCCTTCCATGGACCAGGAGCAGAGGAGATGAGGCTCAGGAAGGGCTGAGCACAGAGATCCCATTCCAGAGGTTTTCCAGAAGAAATTATGTGGATCTAAGGTCAGGACATGCTGCTTTTGGACATTCCTCCATGGAAATTACATTCCATACATCCTCACAACAAAAACCCTGCTGTGAACCCCAGGCACCATCAAACTTCTCTCCCCAAAAACTCTAAAAACACTACAGAGGACCAAGGCTTTAATGGTCCTATGGAGACTTTAATGTTTTAGCTTTTAATTCTTGCTTTAAATTCAGTACAGCTACTTCTCATAGGCATTCCAGAATCATGGAATCACTGAGATTGGAAAAACCTTCCAGGATCACCAGTCCCAGCTGTGCCTGACCCCACCTCCAATTCTTCCTTGGGCCCCTCCAGGGATGGAGACTCCAGATCTCCCTTCCAAGGCCTGAGCACCCTTTCCATGGGGAAATTCCTCCTGATGTCCAACCTGAGCCTCTCCTGGAGCAGCCTGAAGCATTTTCCTCACATCTGTGAGTGTCCCCAGGGAGTCAGGACTCTCAGGGGTGAATCTCACAGGATCACCCTCACTGGAGCTGGCCCAGCTCGTTGCCACATGCTACAAACCTCACTTGCACCAGGAAAAAAATTATCTGGGAAAACAAATCTCCTATTTCCACCCCAAACCTTGGTGTCCTGCCAATGGTACAACACACACACAGACACAGCTGACTTATTTGTCTTTTCTTTTCCCTGTGTCAAAGGCTAAAATAAACCCAGACCAGAGTCCAAACCCAAAAAACCAGCCCCATTTCTCCCTTTCCAACCTGCTGCTGTTAATAAATTTGGGCTGATGATCTATTTGAGGGGGACACACTCCTGCCCTTTCTTTGTGGTATCTGGACAGCTTCTCTATAAAATTAATAACAAGAATTAAATCCCCAGTGAGCTCCAGGCAGTATCTGATCCTTCTCCCTGCCAAGGACAAAGCTCTGCTCCGTGTGGCTTTAACAGGGCTCTGATAACCAGAGCAGAAGAGAAGAATTGAATTTTAGCACAAAGAATTTTAGAGAGTTTCAAATATTGTCCCAAAAGGAACGTGAAACCAAACATTGATATTTTCTTCCTGGGTAATTCTTGAGGGGGAAATTCCAAGCAGCCAATGAAAGGATTTAATTTGGACACAATGCAGCGGGATTTTGATTCTGAAATTGGATAATCAATTACAATATATTATACTATAAACATATTGGTCTCTGCAGTCTGGCAGGCAACAGTTGGAAAAGAAAATGGGGAAAGTTTCCATTGCAATATCTTGCAGGGATCAAAAATCCTCCACTTGAAGAGCCAAGACAGCAGGAGGCAGAGGGAAACCCTCGAGGCCTTTGGAGTGGAAGGAGCTCTGGTCACGTGGAGTTTGTTGGGGCTGATGCAGACCCCTCCAAAAGTGGAGGTGGCCCAAAGCAGAGGGACTGGGCAGCTCCTGGGTCACATTCATGGCCAACACTCCAGAGGCAGCTCCTCCACCTGGGATTTCTACTCACTTCTGTCATTGGGACGTGGAACCACAGAATCATGGAAAATCCTGAGCTGGGAGGGACCCAGGAGAGCTGGAGAGGGACTGGGGACAAGGGATGGAGGGACAGGACACAGGGAATGGCTCCCACTGCCAGAGGGCAGGGATGGATGGGATATTGGGAATTAGGAATTGTTCCCTGGGAAGGACCCACCAGGAACATCAAATCCAGCTCCCAGCCCTGCACAGACTCCCCCACAATCCCACCAGGACCTGATGGAATCAAAATACTCAGTCAATACTAAGGCCCATCTTTCCATTCCCTGATCTCCATGTGAGAACAGAGGGAAGGAAAACACAATTTTATCCCTGTACTTTGAGCATCTCATGGTGACCACAGCTCAAGACTTAGTCTGAGGGCTTCAAGTTTGTTTTTACAAGTAAAAAAAAGAAGAAAAAAAAATGAAACAAAGAGAAATAATCCTCTGAGGGCTTCAGGTGAGTCTTTGTGTCCAGTAACACCTCCTGTCCTTTCTCCAGGTGTTTCTTTAGGAACAGATGGAATTCCCTGATCCATCCAGACACCAAGAACTGCAGTTATGCAATTCAGCATTATTTTGGGGGAAAAACCACCAAATTAAATGAAATTTTGAATGAAAAAACCCAATCCATTCCATCAAGTCTGGTCTATATCTGCTCTTATATCATCCCCTTCACTGGCTGCCCATTTCCACTGCACAGTCTCAGGAATTCCCATTCCCACTCCATTCTGGCATTTAGGAGTTGCTCCTGTGTCTTTGCTCCAGCTGAGCCAGCCCAGCCTCCCTTGTCCATCCTGAAGGCCAGCCCAGGTCTCTGTCCCTCTTGTTGCCTTTCTCTGCTCCAATGTCTCTTTTCCAACCTGTTCCTGCTTTTCCAGCACAGGGATCAGGCATGCACCCTGGAGGAGCAGGAACACCTGGAGTCTTCTCCATCCCTTCATCCTAACATCACCTGAAGGATCTTTGGCATCCCCGAGCCTGAATGTGCAGAGGAATCCTCGGAGCTGCTCCAGGATTTCTCTCTGTGAGTCCCTGTCTGAAGTTTCTCTCATCTGCCTCATGATCGTCGTGCAAGGACAGAAACTGGGACCACTGAGGAAGACCCCTGCCTGGAACCCTGGTCTTTTTGAGATGGTTGCTCACCAAGATCCTGAAAACCCTGCTGGTTTGCCAAGATATTGTTTACAGGTGTGTTTGCTACTATGGGACACTGAGCCTGCTGACAAAAGAAGAGGAGCCTTGCCCTTCCTCACCTGCACTCACTTTCACAACAATGGCCCTGGAATTTCCCCACCTCTCGGCCTGGCTGGACTTTTCTGGGGTTACTTTGGTGGTCCCCAGGGAAGACCCCACATCTGCTTTACAACCACCGTGACAGATGGACTGAGATGGGAGAAGCCTCTCCCTCAAGGACTGAGACATGAGACCCCTCTATGGAGGAGCTCCCCCTCCTCCCAAGGGCTGGGACTGAAGCCCCCAGCCCGGGGCAGGTGTGTGGGGCAGGCGAGCTGACCAAGGCCAGATGGATGTTGCAGGTGTGGCCATTGGACCAAGGGGACAATGGCTCTCACCCATTGCTGAGAGCATGGACTGTGTGTGCCCTTCTTCAATGCCTTCTTTCCCCTCAGCCATTACAATGGACTGTTCTTTGTTACATTTGGTCTGATTTCAAGACCTGTCCTCCTCCCCCACCAAAAAGGACTATAAAGAACCTTGAGTTGACCAGAATCTCTGAGATCTCCTCTGACGTGACCTGGTGAACTCCATCGACTGAAGACTTCGAAGGACACTGTCGCTGCACGTTTGGTAGCTATACACCTTCCTTCTCTTCCTCCCTCTCTTTTCCCTATTTTTTCCCCTTTTTCCCCAATCTCCCCTAATGCATTTTGCTGTGGTCATTCAATAAAGGTGCATCTGGTTTTGATTATTACTGCAATCCCCTGTCCCGTGTGAGTTTTTGCACTCTGAGATCAATTAAGGAACCATCACAAATCCTGTTCATAAGGAAGGATTGTGACACCCTCCTGAGCAGGAGCAGACACTCCAGGGCACACCTTGGGAAGTGGTTGGTTTTGCTTGGCAATTGTTGCATTTCCTTGGAATTTCCAGGCTGGATCATGGAGCATCCCAAGATCCTGCAGCCGCTCTTTGCCATCAGCTGCCATTTCCCCCTCCAAGGTGGGAATGACGTGGGAAGAGCCCCTTTTGCTCAGCAGATTGGATTTCTCCTTCCAGCTGAACTGAGGGAAGGAGATGAGGCTGAGTTTACTCATCCTAGGGGAAAAAAAACACAGCAGCAAATTAAAAGTTCTGGAGAACAATTTTCCTAATTAACTCCCAGACTCCAAGCCCCAGACCTGGTGTATTTATTAATCTTATGACTCAGAAATGCATTTTTCTATACATGGCTCATCTGTCTTGCACTTTAACTGCTATTCTGTGTCCATCTTCAGGAACATCGGCTGAAAAATATTGGACATAAAAAAGAATGGATGGGTGAAACCTAATACATGTAAAGAAATTCCTGGATTTTACTGTTTTCCCTACATTCTTGTCATGTTGAGGAATGTAAGGAATTTCCCAGCACAAGGAAGGCAATAACACTGAGCAACTTTAACATGCTGTATAATAACGTGGAATATTAAAATTAATTGCTTAATTGAAAGGAATTGGGTGAATTAGTACAGCAGTACAACCTCCAAAGTGGAGAAAGTGCTTAAAAATTCACTATTTATTATTTGCATTTTATTTTATGTATTTTTTACTACAGAAAACAGAAAGACTCCTTGCACACTCCAGACATCTCAGTCTATAGATCCACATAATTCAAATTAATTCCACCAAATCACGTGTCACACTTCCTGAATCAGTGCATACATGGATGTCTTATCAAATGGACCTGACCTGGAAAATGCAGGGAAGTGGAAATGTTAAATTCATTGGGATAAAAGTTCCAAGAAAAATAGTCTCTTCTCTTCTCTTCTCTTCTCTTCTCTTCTCTTCTCTTCTCTTCTCTTCTCTTCTCTTCTCTTCTCTTCTCTTCTCTTCTCTTCTCTTCTCTTCTCTTCTCTTCTCTTCTCTTCTCTTCCCTTCCCTTCCCTTCCCTTCCCTTCCCTTCCCTTCCCTTCCCTTCCCTTCCCTTCCCTTCCCTTCCCTTCCCTTCCCTTCCCTTCCCTTCCCTTCCCTTCCCTTCCCTTCCCTTCCCTTCCCTTCCCTTCCCTTCCCTTCCCTTCCCTGCCTTAGGAGAAATCCACACTGGCTGCTCTTCCTTCATCCACCAGGGCTCCTGTGAGGCCATGGACTCTGCTTTGAGGTCACTGTCCCAGGTATAATTCCTGTAGAAATCCACCTTTTCTTAGGAATTTTCTATGTCCATGTTCTTTTTGGGACAATCCCGACACAGATAATGGGAATGCCTCAATTAGGGACGCACCAAACGTAATTTTGTGTCTCTCAAGTACAAAGTGAAAAGCAATCCAAAGGTGGCCAGGGTGGGACCTTCTGACCTGCAGAGGTTCAGCAGATGATGCTCCTGAAGGTGCCCCTGCCCTGGATCCCTGTGCAGGGGTGGGGAGAGGAGATCCAGTGAACTGCAGTGGGGCAAGACAGAAAATTGGAATTTATTTTTGCTGTCCCAGGGGATCTTGAAATCCCTGGAAGAGGCTGAGGATGATGGAGACCTGGGTGTGAGGAGCTCTCCAGCCTCCTTCTTGCCAGCAGCGTTCAGGCCCTGGCTGGAAGGCATCTTCCAAAAAAAAAAAGAATGCAAAAGGCTTCACACGACTTTCCTGATCATCCTTTGGGAAGGAACAGACCCAAAGGGAAGCTGGGTGTGAAAGCACCACCCAACCTCCTGTGAGATGTTCCTCCGCTGCTCCTCTCACCTGAGCACCCATCACTCCTTCCTGGATAAATCCTGATGTCCCTAAAAATATTTATTCTGAATCTTGCTGTGGGCCCCATTCCCTGGGGAATCCTGCAGCTGGGAGTTTAATTACCCAGCTCCTCATTAGTGTGTCCTCTCCACCAGCCACTGCTCAGCCCCAGAACCACAGATCTGACCACGAACTCCAATCTGGACAAACTCCAGCAGGTTAATTGCTTTATTTAAAGCAAATTTATTTAAATTGCTGCATGTCCAATTAGTTCAGCTCAGATTCCAACTCCTTCAACTCAAACCTGTGGCATGGCAGAGTTTCTTTTGGAGAGCAAAATCACTCCTTCCCTGCCTTTAGGGATAAAACTTTGGGGTCATTATATTTTGTCTCAGTCCCCTGGGATTACCCAGCACATCTGAAATCTGGAGTTTCATCACAAACACATAAGGAAATGTGAAATTATTGTCTGGAGCATTTCAGGATTCTGTTACAAACTGGAGATCTCCCTGTCATTACCAACTCTTTCCATAGGCACTTTTTTTTTTCCCTGGGAAGCTTTGAACCCCATTAGCATAATAAGCTGTTCCTCCAATCCTGATTGCTAATTAAAGCCATATATTATTGTCAGCTCCCCCATTGCTGTGTGGGCTCAGTTTTCTCTCATTAAAGTGTAATAAATGCTTCTTTTTTTCCTTTCTTTTTTTTTCCCCTTTTCCATCTTTTTTTTTTAAACTTGCAAAAACAAACTCGGAGTGAACTTACATAAAACTGGATTAGTTCTTTTCCTGCTTTCTGGAGGGAAACTCTACAGCTTATTCAGCACATTTTCCATGTGTTTTCCACAAATAAAGGACTGTATTGACTCCCAAAGATATCACACAGCTCCGGAGCTAATTAAGTCAGCCTCTGTGCAATTATCACAGCACAGGGAGAGCACTAACAGCTAAAAATTCACAGATTTTCTTTGAAACTCAACCCTGGAGTTACTCTGTGCAAATACTAAATGAGGAAGTCAATTCCAAAAAAAAAAAAAAAACCAAAAAAAAAAACGGGAATGATGGTTGTTCTCAGCACAGAGGGGGTTTAAACAGCTCAGGAGTCCCACGAGGGTTCCATGACCCAAAATTAGGAGACAAAAGGAGATGTGGGATGTTAGATTGGAACCCAGCTGCGACAGGCTGAGCAGCCTCTTCCCTCAGAGGAAATATCACCAGAAATATCCATGAGACTCCAGAGGAGTGAGAAAAAACAAGAAGCCATTAATAGAATGAGAACAAAGAAAACATTGGAGAAAACTTGGTGATCTTGGGGGTCTTTTCCAGTCTTCATGATTCCATGAATGTGTGGCTGGAGAGGATCCCCCATGCTGAAGTTGTCTGCCCCATGGATGGACTCCAGAGCATGCCACAGGCTGTCTTTAAACATTCCTGAGTTTCCTGGAGAGGGAATCACCCCTTTGTGTGTGAACAGGATGTGTTGGGATACAAAACCACCTGGATTTGGCTCAGTGGGACACAGCAGGTGCTGGTACCACCAAAATCGTGGATTTAATCCCAGTATGAACCATTCACTTTAGAGCTGGGCTTGGTGAACCTTGTGAGCCCCTTCCAACTCAAATATTCTGGGATTCTGTGTGAAATTTAATCCTTGCAGAAGAGTCTGAGCCTGCCAGAGGGCAGGGCTGGATGGGATATTGGGAATCAGGAATTGTTCCCTGGCAGGGTGGGCAGGCCCTGGCACAGGTGCCCAGAGCAGCTGGGGCTGCCCCTGGATCCCTGGCAGTGCCCAAGGCCAGGCTGGACATTGGGGCTGGGAGCACCTGGGACAGTGGGAGGTGTCCCTGCCATGGCAGGGGTGGCACTGGGTGGGCTTTAAGATCCTTCTCATCCCAATCCAGTCTGTGTTTCTACCATTCCAACATAGAATTGCAGGAGTCACATCCAAATGTTTAAATCTTGGAACACTGAAGGTCAGCTCAGGGCTGGAGAGAGGCCACAGGCCAGGCTGTCCCTGCTCCTCCCATGGAGAGAGGATTGTGGTGTTTGTGAGGGTCCCCAGGATGAGGTGAGAGATGAGAATCTGACTCCATGTTCTCAGAAGTCTGATGATATGATATGATATGATATGTGATATTATATTATATTACGTTATATTACGTTATATTACGTTATATTACGTTATATTACGTTATATTATATTATATTATATTATATTATATTATATACTAAAACTATACTAAAGAAAGATAAAGGAGACATCAGAAGGCTTCACAACAATGATAATGAAAGCTCATGACTGACCCCTCAGTGTCCCACACAGCTGATGGTGATTGGTCATTAAGTAAAAACAATTCACATGGAACCAATCAAAGATGCCCCTGTTGGTGAGCAACCTCCAAACCACATTCCCAAGCAATCAGGTAATTATTCTTGTCAGGCTTTTCTGAGGCTTCTCAGCTTCCCAGGAGAAGAAATCCTGGGCAAAGAGGATTTTTCAGAAAATATCACGGTGACAGAGGATGTGGGACAGGACCAGCTCTGTGTTCTCCCAGCTCCTGATTCTCACTTTCTTTCATGAAACATCAATTTCCAGAGAAAGGAACAGCCCAGCCAAAACAAGCTGGGATTTTGGAGTCTCTCCATGGTCTTTGGGAAAGTCTCTGCCGCGAAAGAGCAGGAATCAGGGCAGAGCAGGAATCAGGGAAGGAACTTCTTCTATCCTGGGAATAAATGCTCATCCCATTCACTGCAGTGTTTCCCAGACCTTGACACAATTTTCTCCAAAACACAGGATCCTACTGAAGGATTTCAGCCAGGGAGGTCCCTCGTCCTCTCAGGTTGGATACAGCAGAGGGTTAAAAGTGGAAGAATGGCAAGGAGGGGGTAGATTCCAAGTGACCTGGCAGCTGGGAATGAGGCCTGGAAAACAAGTGTGGGAAACCCATCTCTTACCCCTATTGCTCTGTTTTGGGAAGCAGAACCTCTCTGTAGGATAAGGGAGGTGTTTGGAAAGACTTGGAGGAAAATTCTTCCTCTCCAGTGGACTAAAAGCTCCATAACCATGCTGTGGGACCCCAAAAAAACCTAGGGACATTTATAAGTGTAGGAAAAGTCCAGCAATGTGGGGGGAAACACAGGAATTGTGCAAAAATCCCAAAAGAAAAAGTCCCCCTGAGAAGTGCCTGCAGTGCAGTGTTTCCATTTCACTCCCTCACCTCTCCAAATTAAATTAATTAAAAAGTATTAGCAGGAGTTATTAATCTTTCTGTAATTGCTATCTCAATAATAAGGAATTGATTAATGATTGCACTAAGAATTATAATAATAATTATTAAAATTTATGCTGGCCACTAATTACCAAATTCCTGCTAATAGGTGGAATAGAATCATTGAACTTTCCCTTGGAGGAGTCAGAAAAGTGAGAGGAAACACAAAGTTTTTGGGAGCTGTGGAACTGAATCCTGATGAGAATCATTCCAAGCCTGTCCTGACCTCGGTGCTGAGGTTCCTGCGGGGAGTGCTGGGATGTGCCCAGAGACACAGGAGACAGAATTCCTGCTACTGCATCACCACACAGACCCCTCTGCTGCCCCCAGCCTCCTGGAGTTCAGCAAATTCCTAAATTAAGGCATTTCTCAGAAGAGGGCTCAGCTGACCTTGGCAGTGCTCTGGTGAAATCAGAGAAATCATGGAATTATGGAATGGTTGTGGTTGGAAAAGCCCTTTAAAAAAGCCACAACACCCCCACATGAAAATGAGAAATGCACTTATTTTATTTCACTTTCATTAACAGCAGCTACAAATGGCCCCAAAAGGAGAGGAACCAGGGACTGTGGACTTTGTCTTCTGCTCCCACCAAGATCTGCACTGGAACATCTCCTTCCACCCTAAACAGACAATTTCCACTCCCCAGGTTCCTCCAAGCCCCATCCAGCATGGCCTTGGACACTTTCAGGGATGGGGCAAAAACAGAAAGAAAATGGGGACAAAGAAAATGAGGAGATCAAATTTTCCTTTACGAGGACTTCTACTGGAGACCCAGAAACCTGGAAACTTTTTAAGGTAATTAGCTTAAAACGAGGTAGTTAAGAATATCTACAGTGGAAGGAATCCTCATATGATGATTTTACAGTTAATATTTAATAATGGTCCTAAAAATACCTGTCTGAGCACAGTGGAAATTGTGCAGCCTCCAGGATGTTTTTGGGCAAAAGTCCAAGGAGATATTTTTTATTTTCTGAGTTTTCAGAGGTGTGGGTCCCTCTCACCCCTTGCTGCTGTCATTCCTGGGGTGCCAGGACCTCTTTCCCATATTTTGCCATTTTTTAAAGTTGTGTTAAAAATCCACTTGGCACAGATCAAAAAATGTTCAAAAATTGGTCTTTGCATCCCTGGAAATCTCTGTCAGCTCTGCCCTCCTCCTGCTGGATATTCCATGGATGTGGCAGGTAGAGAAGTTGAGGCCAATCCCAACTGGCTCAGGCCACTCTACGAGGTCTTGAATTTGATTTTTCCGGATCAAAAGATCTTCCACATTGTGATTCCTGAGTTTTCCAAACGGGCTGAGATCCTCCCCCTGTGCAGAAGGAGATGGGAAGCACAGACCATGAACTCCATGAACTCTGAGGCACCAACAATTCCCACAAAAAGGCCAGGCATGGAGCCCTCTGGAGAAGGGAACAATACATTTATCCACCTTGAAGGAAATTGAAGCCCTGGTGGCTCTGTAGAGGTGTCATTTTCCTGGCAGTGCAGAATTCCACAGCATTGCTGCCTTCCTTCACCTCTTCCATGTTATCAGCACATCCCTGTCACCAAAGGGAAAACGGAGCTCTGGGGAAGGCTGTGGAAGGAGCACATTGCCCAGGGGATGTTATTCCAATAAGAGCAGGAAAAACTGAAAGAGACACAGCTCAGGCCTTGTTCCCACTTGGTTTAAGTCCAGACTTTTACCTTAGGCCTGAGCTCAAGCTGGTTTTCCTTGGGATTTTCACCTCCATGTTCTACCATCCCTTCTACATCCATAAGGAGGTGGTTGGTCCTGGCTGCTGTGGGAAGGCAGAGCAACTCCAGGGCTGGGCAGGCAGGGATTTTTATATTTTTATTATTATTTCTATTTTTCTTTTTAATTTTTATTTTAATTTTCATTTAAGAGATTTTCAAGTAATTCTAATGTGACAAAATCTTACCATACAGGATGGCTGAAATCCCTACAGGAACCAGAGCTATCCCAGGACCAAAGCCAGGGATTTGCCTCTTTCCCAAGCTGAATTCTCTCCTTTTCTCCTGTACAGTTTAAGAGAACTGTGAGGATTGAGGACAATCACACAGCTGTGTTGTAGGACATTCCTAGGCCTGAGTTCACAGAATTCACAGAATTCTCAAAATGACTGGATTGGAAGAGACCTTCAAGATCATTGAGTCCAGCCCATGCCCTAACACCTCATTCTCCCCCTGCTCTCCAGAATTCCATGGCTTGGTGGCACCCCCTCAGTGCCTATTTTCATGCACATTCCTCAGGGAGAAGACACCCCATAACATGGAATCACAGGGAAAATCCTTCCCTTCCTTGGGACACTGGCCACAGAACCTGGGGAGAAAGGGACAAGAGGATAAGGGATAAGGGATAACTTAGAAAAACAGAGTAATAAATGATGGGTGAACCTAAATGTCTGCTTTGTGCCAGGGGTGACACCACCCACAAGGCCCAGCCTAAACTGAGCTCTCCCACAGGCTCTGATGGAGCGCAGAGGCCATCAAAAGGATCATGGAATGGTTTGGGTGAGAAGGGACCTTAAAGCCAGTTTTGGGCAGGAACAGCTCCCAGTGGGCTGGGATGCTCAGGGAGGAGGGAGCAGGGATCGTCTGAGGGCAGCTGGGAGCTCCTTTGGCCTTCCCAAAGCCACAACTGCTGTGAGCACTCACATTGATCTCCCCAGGCCCCCATCCATTTTGGGCTCCATAGGACAGTTCATCTTCCTGAGGAATAAACACCCTCAATTACTGCAGAGGGAAGAGCAGCAGTGTATTTATTGGGAGGAAATCGAAAGTAATTACTGAGCAAAAAGTTATGCTGTGGCCTGGAAGTGCAATGCATTATCTGTCATGGCAAAGCCCAGTCCATCATATGTAACCCAGGAGAGGCTGCAGGAGCAGCACAGAGGGATAAAACCCTGCTGCTCGGGCAGGATTGGCTTTTCTGTGCCTCAATCACCCCATTTGTCCTGGCTCCCCAGGCAGGAGGATCAGGGCTGCCTGCACATCACTCCAGGCTGGCTCCCCACCCTCTCTCCATGTCCCCTTGTGCCAGACATGTATTCCCAGGGGTCCTCAATCCCACAGAAGTCTCCTTTTCTTTCTCCCCCACCTTTCCTATAGGAATGTGCCCCCTGTTGATGGAGTGACAAAATGATCCTTTGTCTCCTTAAAAAGGAAAAAAAGCCCAGAAGTTTCTCTCCTCAGTTAGGTAAAAAGACACCTCATAGGACCTGGGGGACTTCACCTCAAACTTAAGGACAGCCAATTGGACAGGAGCTAAAAAGTCCTGCCTAAGCAATTGGTTAGAAAAAGAAGAGAACAAAGGAAAGAGTCACTTCTGTGGGGTGTTTTACCAGGGGCAAGAACCTCTTGCACCTGGCTCAGTTTTTCTCTGTAAAGAGTTTTGTTATTTTGCCTTTTATTAAAACTTTTCCGTTTCCAACACTGCCACAGAAGCCACCCTGCTGATTTTATGCCTTCTAAGGTAGCTGAGCTATCTTGGGTGTGATATAAATCTCCAAGAGCTTACGAGACCTGGCTTGAGGAAACCCTTCTATCACTTTCCCTCTGAACCCACCATCACCTCCTGTTTTCCTGCTGGGCCTTCCCTCTGTCCCTAGGCTTTTCCAGGAACAGGAGTAATTCTGCTGCAGAGGCTCTGATTCCACGTCAGGTCAGGACACCCCATTCCCGAGCTGCTGGGAAGCTGGTCCCCAAAACTCCACTGTCACCATGATATTTTCTGAAAAATCCCTTCTCCAGGATTTTTCTCCTGAGAAGCCTCAGAAAAGAAATGTAAACAATAATTATCTGACTGCTTGGAATGTGGTCTGGAGGTTGTTTTACCAACAGGTGCATCTTTGATTGGTTCCATGTGAATTGTTTTTAATTAATGACCAATCCCAGTCCAGCTGTGTTGGGACTCTGGCCAGTCACGAGTTTTTATTATCACTCTTGTCTAGCCTTATGATGTCTCCTCTTTCTTTAGTAATCATAGCATTATGATATGATATATAATATAATATAATATATAATATAATATAATATAATATAATATAATATAATATAATATAATATAATATAATATAATATAATATAATATAATATAATATAATATAATTAATATATATCAGCCTTCTGAGAGCTTGGGAGTCAATTCTCATCTCTCACCTCATCCTGGGACCCACAACAACACCACAACGATTGGTGACCACATTCCATGGATAATCCAGCTCAGCAGATCAACCATTAACAGTTCTCCTAGCCCTCCTTCTCTTAGATGAGAATATTGAAGGTTTGGGCAGTTCAGAAGTGCCCATCTCAAAACACCCTCATTCCTTGACTCCAGTGGCCCATCCCAGTGTCTCATCCACCATGGAAGCTGTGGACACCCGCCCTGCTGGGGCACACAAGTACCTGGAGCAGAGATTTGGGGAGCCAGGGGTGCTGCCCTCTCCTAGGTTATTCCTTTAGGGATCATTACAGGGATCCCTTGAAGCAACCTGAGCTCAAATTGCTCCCAAGGAAAAGCCCAAAGGAATATTTGTCTGCCACATTCAGAATGCATGGCAGAGTTATCTTGTCCGTGAGGTAACTCATAGCTAAGATAACTATGGAAAGTTATCTTAGGAAAGCTCTGAGTAGCTGGACTGAACCTTGTTTTTATTTATCTCCCACTCCATGGGTAATTCCTGGCTGTGGGTGGTGCCCTCAGGAGCCTCCAACTCCCAGGGTATCCCAGCTGGAATGTAGGGGGAATTTAATGTCCCCAGGATGTCCTCACAGAAAGAATTTCCACATTAAAACCCCTTCCATGTACTCCCATAGGCCCATCTCTGATATTTGCCCAAACTGGACCCTCTGACACCCCGTTCTACATTTCCCACCATCCCAATTATATCTCTGCAGTGAGGAAAATTGGCTTTTCCAGTGTCTACAATGTGATCTGCCCCTGCTGGCTTTGAATGTGGCAGTGTCCCTTGAGCCTGAGCTGCTGCTGTCTCTATTTGCTCTGAAAACAGCCAGTTAAGTCTTTTCCCATGCTTTAGGAAGCTCTCAGCAAACTGCCCAAGGAAAATACTCTTTCCAGGACTTGTGGCAACCTTTACACAGCATTAAACTGATTAAACCACTTGAAGCTGCTGGGAAGTGGCAGTGCTGATGGTCCAACACCCTCTGCCACCCCGTGAGGGCCTTCAGGAGCTTCTGATACCACCCAGGGGTGCCCAGGGTGGGGGTGTTGGGGTGTCTGTGCAGGGCCAGGAGCTGGGCTGGAGGATCCTGTGGATGCCTTCCAGCTCAGGATATTCCAGGATTCTCCAAACACCTCCTCAGTGTGGGTTGTGTTTTATGGTTGTTGTCTTGGTTTGAACAGCCAGGTGTCTGCTGAGGAAGGCAGGAGCCTCCCCTGAAATGGAAAATGCAAACCCCCTCCCTCTGAATTGTTATAATTTTGAAATTAAGGAGCTCTCAGGCAAAGATATGGGAGTAGGAATAGCAGTTCTTTACTAGGAAAATTAAAAATATAAATGCAATAGTACAAACAAAAAAAACAACACTGCCAGAGTCAGACCAGGCCCTGTCCCCTGTGTGTCAGGGGGTGGCACAGCCCCATCCCATGGGGGCTCAGCCCTCCTGCAGTGCCAGCTGTGCTGCTGCTGGAGCAGGGATCCTGCACAAGGGGGGAGTTTTCCTCTGCAGCTCCAGGGCTGCTGGAGATGGGCCTGGGCTCCCTCTGGCCATGCAGGGCAGCAGAAGCTGCTCCTCTGGCAATGCCCTGGGCAAAGGCTGCTGTGCTGTGCCAGGCTCACATTGGATCCAGGTAGGAATGCTTGGCTCCTGCCCTGGGCGCAGCATCTCCCCATGGGATGATGGAATTGGATCAGCCCTGCAGGGACACTCAGTGGCCATGGACAGCAGAGATCTCCTGCAGGGAGGATTGGCTGGGGGAGAGATAAAGGAAAAACTGCCCCATGGACAGCAGAGAACTGCCCCAGCTCTGACAGGTGGGAAATTGAATACACACAACCCAGGACAGTTTTGTTGCCATCCTGGGGTGGAATCCAGATTTGTTTCCACCAGGGGCGGTGGAAATGTTGTTTGGAGAGGTGTGAACCTCCCAGTGACTGCCCCAACCTCACAAAATCTCTGTGATCTGTCCCCCAGTGCTCAAGGACAGTGATTCCCAGGCTGATTCCCAGTGCTGCCTGCTCCCTTTGTCCTGGGAACAGATCCATAAAAACAGCTGAGAGAAACCTTTTCAGCCCAGTTCCTCTTATCAGTTGTCTCAGACCAGTCATTTGCAAATAAATGTGTTCCCCTTTCTCTTCAGCCACCCGATAACCCTTGTAAGATAAAGCCCCCTCAGCACCCCCATTAATCACTCAGGACAACATTTGCAAATGAGGATTTCACACTTTCACCTCCTTTAGATCTGATCAAATTTCTTCTTCAGAACTGGACTTTAAAATACTGACAGAAAGAAATTAATTCCTTCATTTCCCACCCACTTTTCCACAAAGGAAAAGAAACCTCACAGGTAGAGAGATAAGAACAACCACTGTGATCACCTATAAACACTTCTCCAGGGTGTTATCTGTGTTTATCCCTCTTCCAGTCTCCTATCTGTAGCAAAATTAGTTCTTTTAGGAGAAGAACAAAGGCTAAACCAAAAAATGGACAATCTCAGTGAACAAAAAACAGCTTTTGGAAAGGTGTTGTGATGATAAATTATCCCACATTTCCCTCAGCTCTTTCTCTCCAATATTCTTGGAGGAGCCTGGGATAATGGAAGCTGTCCCTGCCCATGGTGTTTTCTGGGAAACCAAATCCCTGGAGGGTGCCCTGCTGACATTTGGGGTCTTTCCATCCAAGCAGGGAAAATATTCCTTCACTCTGGAGATGCTCAGACTCCTGCTCTGCAGCCATAACACAGCTCCAAAATTACCCTTGGTCAGAAGGGGGTCCTGGAGCACTGAATTCAAACTGTGCCCACTCAGCAGCTCCAGGAGTGAACACTGAACACAGCTCCTCAAATTGTGCCTCTGGTGGAGCAGGGATTATTCTTAGGGAGTTGTCTGAAGGATGGGCTCCCAGGCTGTTGTGTGCAGGAGAACTTCTCTGGGATTCTGGATTTCTCTGGGATTCTGCTCCTCTTCCAGACCCAGGCAGGGTCAGCTCACTGGCCAAGGTGAAAACTGGAGCTGGGCAGGCACTGGTGCAGGGGCAGGGCTGGGTTCATCCACCAAACCAAAATTCAGATTAACTGACCCCCCTCATGTCAAAATTATGCCTCCTGCTGCTCTCAGGCCAAGATTCAGGTCTGCCAGAGGTTGATGCCTTTGAAAAACTCAGCTTCTGCACGTGACTCTCAAAAGTGCAGATTTGGCATGGATGGAGGCACAAATGAATGTCTTGGAGGTGGAGGAGCTGCTCAGCCTTTCCCAGAGCATGGAATTATGGAATGGTTTGGGTTGGAAGGGACCTCAGACCCCATGGCAGGGACACTTCCACATCCCAGGCTGCCCCAAGCCCTGGCCTTGGGCACTGCCAGGGATCCAGGGGCAGCCACAGCTGCTCTGGGAACCTGTGCCTGCCCTCACCAGGAAAAATTCCCTCCCAACACCCAGTCCAACCCTTCCCTGTGCCAATTTTAGGATTCTATGGAAGAGCTGGTGCCTGGAACTCGGCCTCTTTGGCTGTGTGAGGAGAAGGGCTCTGTGCTGAGCCTCTCTCCACCCCCCAAGTGCCCTGAGTCAAGCCCTTCCTCCTTTTCACTCCTGTCTTTGCCCATGGGACACCCCCTTGGGGGACCACATGAGCTCTGCCTTGGAGAAGCTGGAGAGGCACAGGGGAGAGGAAATTTGTCCTTTGAATATTCCTGGGCTGGGGTTTTCTCCCCAGGTTTCTCCTGCAGCCAGGGAGCACAGCCAGCACCCCCATCCCAGGCTGTTCTGTTCTTCAGAGGCTCCTCAGTGATAAATCCATCCAGGATCCTGCCTGCATGTCTGGGCACACAGCCCCCCCACATTCCAGGGAGAAGGAATTGCTCCCCAGCCTGCAAGCTGAGGCTTGATAAATCAGATTAACCTGTCCCAGCCCTGATGGATTGGTCCTGTACAGCATCCAGGGCAGGAGTGGAATTTAGATGTCCCCAGAGCCACCTCTTGGCCTGGGAAAGCCACAGCCCTGCTGTGTGCAGTGGCTGAAAGGGGCTGGAGAGCATCTCCAGGACTGCCACAGGCTGGGGACCTGGTAAGGCAGGGCTGGAGCCACACCAGCAGAACTGAGTGTGTCACCTTTGGATGAGATTTCCCTGGAAATGCCCAAAGAACAGATGGACCTGGCTCTCCATGGTATGGTTCAGTGGGGATGGGAGTCCTTGGTCAAAGCTAGGACTTGATCTTGGAGGTTTTTCCAACCTGAATGAATTTGTGATTCTGCAAACCTGAGGCAGCAGTGACAGTCAGTGTTAGAAGGGATGGAAGGGAAGGAATGAAGCCCTTGCCTGGGAGTTTGCTCCCTCAGGGTGCTCTCATATCCCTGCTGCTCCAAGCCCTTCCCCTGCAGGAGCAGCAGCAGCAGAATTTTGATTTAGATTTGATCCAGACACCACCAAGCCCCAACTCCTCAGCCCACCCACCACACCCTCCTTTCACAAGTCCTTGGCCAGGGGCCTGGAGGCACCTGGAGGGCTCTGGAGTCACAGATCTGTGTTCAGAGGCAGCTTCAGGACTTCTCATGCTCATCAATTCCTCAGGGCTTCTGCTAAGGAGAGCAAAATGGGCCCAGTTACCATTTTAATGAGCTGGAGATCATCAGAGGAGCTGTGACAGCACAGAGCCCAGCACTCCAGCTGCTCTGAGCTTTGTGGGCTTTATCTTACCCCAGACACCTCTGTGGGCTTTGGACACACAAAGCTGCCTCACTGAGCATCCCTGGAACACCAAAATCCAGTGCCCAGTGTGCAGGAGACGTGGATGTGGGAAGGAAGGATTCCAGGAAGGATTCCAGGAAGGAAGGAAGGAAAGGAAGGAAAGGAAGGAAGGAAGGATTCCAGGAAGGAAGGATTCCAGGAAGGAAGGAAGGATTCCAGGAAGGAAGGAAGGAAGGAAGGAAGGAAGGAAGGAAGGAAGGAAGGAAGGAAGGAAGGAAGGAAGGAAGGAACACATTCCCAACTGCCCAGAAATGGAGCTCAACCCAATTAAAACAAACCAGCTGAGTTAATGGACAGGGCTGCATTGGTTGGTTGGTTGTCTCCCCAGTGTTACCAAGTGTTAATCAGCAGAGAAGGATTTTGAAATAAGTTCCCAGTGAGCAACTGGAAGTGGAGCGAGGCCACATCTGCATTAGGAAAGAGGATTTATCCCAAACATAAATGTGGATCGAGTTTTGGTTAGACCAAGGCAGTGGCAGCTCCTCTGGCTTTCCAAGCTCAGAATTGTGAAATGGTTTGGGTGGGAAAGGACCTTAAAGATCATCTCATTCCACCCCCTGCCACGGGCAGAGATGCCCCAAATTCCATGGATCCCATGGGATGGATGGTGTGATTGATTGATTGATTGATTGATTGTTTTGTGCTCAGGTAGTGGATTCCTTTCCCTGATCAATCCAAGCAGGTCAGGAGGGATGAGGGGAGGGAAGGAGGGAGGGAGGCTCCTTCCCCAGGAGTGATGAGATCTCCCTTCTACTGAAATTCCTGGGGTCAAAGCTGTGGAAATCAGGAATTCATTCCAATGGATGTGGGCCCACAGATTGTAGGAGCTCTCCCACAAGTAACTGTGCTCAGGGAGAGGATGGAGGAGGTCACAGATGAATTAAATGTAAATATTTGGCTTCTGAGAGCTCTTGGTTTGCTTGTTTTCTTTTAGAATAGATGTGAGCCTCAGGATGGTACAGAATAGACCAACAGCCCCCTGGATCAGCAGAACCAAGGAGGAGATGATCCCAAAAAAAGTCAGGAAGTGGTTTTAAGGGAGATGCTTTTCAGGATCAGCCTCCCAATCTTTCTGAGGCTGAATTTCCACAGAATCCCTGTCTCTACTCCTTGGCAAACTTATTCAGCTTCTTTTTCCCAGCTCTACAATTTTTGTGCTGCTTTGATACACATTAAAAAGTGTGGAACTGGGGGTTGGACCTGCCCTTGTCCATTCCTTCCTCTCCATGGAATTGCAGATTTACATTTTAACAACTTGCCCTTGTTTCCTGTAAATGTTTCTTCAGTAAATGGAAGCAATTACTGCTGGAGGTGATCAATAGTGCAGCCAATACAGGGGTTCAGGAGCTGTGATAGGGATTGGGATAGGCAGCATGGAGTTTATTGGTGCTGGAATACATCATGGGATAGTCTGTGCAACAAGCAGCCCTTCCCTGGAAAACACTGAAATGCAAAATGTAGGATTCATTCTCCCTGGGATGAGTTTAGGGCTTTACCCGGGTGGAAAGAAGAATTTTCCCACTATTTGGTGTTCCAAACATAAAGGAAAATGCAAATGCTAGTTTACATTATCATGTAAATGTAATTGTCACCCCAAGGTGTAAAGGTTTTCCCTGGGTGCAGAAGGCTCAGAATCCCGAAATTCCAGGAGATGGGGATGGCAGCAAACCCAAATAAGCCCCCGGGAAAGATGTGGGCTCCAACTCAGCAGCAGCTGGATTGCTATTCTTCTTTGGGGCCGATTTTTTTCCCAAGCTGTGTCCCCATTACTGTGTTGGTCCTTCCTCCACAGCATAATAGGAAATAGTCAGGGAAAAAAAATAAATAAATAAATAAATAAATAAAAAAAATTCCCCACTATTTGGTGTTCCAAACATAAAGGAAAATGCAAATGCTAATTTGCATTAGCATGTAAATGTAAGAGTTGGAATTGTCACCCTAGGGTGTAAAGGTTTTCCCTGGGTGCAGAAGGCTCAGAATCCTGAAATTCCAGGAGATGGGGATGGCAGCAAACCCAAATAAGCCCCCAGGAAAGATGTGGGCTCCAAGCCAGCAGCAGCTCCAGGCAAATCAGAATGCACAGGGAAGACCCAGACGGGTGTAATGGCACAACAAAACATTTGTCTGCTCCCAGATTTCCAGCTCATGGAGAGTTTTCCATCACCAGGCGAGTGTGGGTCCCCCAGGAAAGCTCCTCTGGCTCATTCTTCACAGCAGCTTCTGCAATGACCTCTGGATATTTGTTCCTGGGGAGTTTCCAGAAATATTGAAAAGTGACGAATTGAAAAGCACCTGAAACTCTGTCAGGCTTCTTTTGGATTTTGCATTTAATTGAATTTTAGCCTGGATTGTCCCTCAGTGTCACTGAGAGATGTCTTTTATAGCTCCTGGGAAGCATTTTCTTCCTGGGACCACAGCTCTGTGTGGACACTTCATTCACATTCCCTGTGCTTCCTGGTCCAGGGGCACTTCCACAGGGAATGGGAGCACAGCTGCCACAGCCACCCCAGCTCCAGCTCTGCTGCCCTTCAACATGAGACTGGAATTTTATCCAAGCCCAAGGCTTGGATAAAAGATTCCTCCTCTGAGGGAGGAATGTGACATTTTTGTGTCCTCTGAGGGACCAGGGTGACCAGGTGGGGGCTGTCACCCTGTGCTGAGAGGATGAGGGACCAGGAGCTTCCTTTGCCATCCCAGCCCCTTTTCCCTTTCCTGGGTGTCCCATGCTGGGTTAACAGCTGCACATCAGGGGAGGAACAAATGATTCTTTTCTGTTCTGTTCTCTCCTATTCCACATCTATTCCTCTTTGGGGCTGATTTTTTTTTCCCAAAGCTGTGTCCCCATGTAAATTTTTAGTGTGTTGGTCCTTCCTCCACTGCATAATAGGAAATAGCCAGGAAAAAAATTCCTTTTTCCTCCCAAGGACAGCAGCACCATTCAGAGCCATCCCTGGGACACAGCACAGCCCACAGGGACAGGGACAGGGACAGGGAAAGGGAAAGGGAAAGGGAAAGGGAAAGGGAAAGGGAAAGGGAAAGGGGAAAGGGAAATCATAAATGGGAAATGGGAAATGGGGAAGGGAAAGGGAAAAGGGGAAGGGGGAAGAGGAAAGGGAAAAGGAAAGAGAAATGGGGAAGGGAATGGGAAAGGGGGAAGGGAAAAGGGAAATGGGAAAGGGAAAGGGAAATGGGAAAGGGGAATGGGAAAAGGAAAGGGGAATGGGAAATGGGAAAGGGAAAGGAAATGGGAAAGGGAAAGGGAAAGGGGAAAGGGGGAAGAGGAAAGGGAAAGGAAAGAGAAATGGGGAAGGGAATGGGAAAGGGGGAAGGGGAAAGGGAAAGGGAAAGGGAAAGGGAAATGGGGAAGGGAAAGGCAAAAGGGAAAGGAAAGGGAAATCATAAATGGGAAATGGGAAACAGGAAATGGGGAAAGGAAAGGGGAAAGGGGAAATGGGAAGGGGAAAGGGAAAAGGAAATGGGAAAGGGAAATAGGGAAGGGAAATGGGGAAGGGAAAGGGGAATGGGGAAAGGGAAAGGGAAATGGGAAAAGGAATGGAAAATGGGGAAAGGGAAAGGGAATGGGAAATGGGGAAGCTGCTGAGATCTGCACCCCCAGTTCTGAGGCTGGGTGGGTGCTGCACTGGTGCCTTTGGTGCAGCAATGTGCCCCAGAGGAGTCCCAGCCCAGCAGCAGTGTCTCTCCATGTGACTGAAGGTGTCTCTGATGGGGACAAATCCCTTTGGAGATGGAGAGGCTGGGCAGTGTCGGCGATGAGGAGAGCTGGGGAAGAATTTGAGATGGTCAAAGAATCCAAATTTATTGTGGAGTACAACTGCTTATATACTTATTGTAGGAAGACTAGTAATGTTTTACTACGGTGATTGGGTTAAAGAGCACATAAACAAACTTATACATTTTAAACATCTCTTGCATGCAGTCTCTGATGTAATTTTCTTTTTCTGGTAAGTCAGTCTGATTGAATCTTCTTGCAATCTTGATTTAATCCTCAAAGTTCTGTTTGCTAGTGCCAAAGCATCCTGTCATCAAATCTCTTATGCTGACCAGGTCCAAAGTGCATCCTCTGTCTTGTCCCAGAATCCCAGCAGGGTGGTGCTGCCCAGCCCAGCCCATCCTTCCCAAACTCCCCCCATGCAGCCCCAGAGGTGCCACTGCCCACGAGAAGCCCCAGGAGGGTTTGCTCAGACAGAGAAAGCAAAACAGACACTGGGATTCCATAGCCATGGATCCAAGTCCCAAATTTAGGCTGTGCAGCACCAAACCACCGAGCTGAGCCCAGCTGAGGGAAGAACAAGAACCCAGAACTGTCAGTGCTGGTCCAGGATTGTGAGTCCTCCTTCTTCCCCAGGGTCTTTCCACATCCATCCAGCTACTTCCATACATTCCTGCCCCTCCAAGAAAAAAATCAGAGATCTTGGAATGCAGCTTTAGCAAGCAGCTCAGTTTCTCTAAGAGATTATTAATAATAATAGTAATAGTAAACCAGAGTGGAGCATTTTCCAGAATATTCTCGTTTCAAGCCAAGTCTCTGTTCTCACAGTCTGACAGATTTTCCCTTTTTTCCCTGCTCCAAGCCCTATCACAAAGGATCATCTTCCTGCTCTTTCACCCCGTAAACAAATTGTTTTCTTAATTTGTGCCTGCAATTGTCTCCTCATTATTCTCTTAGCAGATGATTCTCTGCAGCTCCTGGGAAGCTCCCGGGCACAAATTTCTGTCTATTCTTCCTTAAAAATGGGTGCTTGGATGTTGTCCTGGCTGTCTGAGCTGAGGGAAGAGCTCCTTTCATCAATGAAAGGCCTATTCAGCCTGGACCGAGCCCACGAGAGCTTTCCCAGCTCCAGAATATTTTTAATTGGTTCCATTTCAAAAACTGGGCTGCACAGCTCTTGAAAGGGCCTTAATTCTTATTAATTTTCCTGATAGCAGAAGTGGCCTCCTTTTGATGTGCAAATTTGAAACTATTTTTCCACACACAAATTCCCCCCCCTGCTCCTGCCGTGCGTAGATTGGGATCTGTGGGAAATGAATCCAGAGCAGCTCCGGGGGAGGGATGGGGAGGGATGGGAGGGATGGAGAAGGAGGAGAGGGATGGGAGGGATGGGGAGGGATGGGAGGGATGGGATGGATGAGGAGAGATGGGGAGGGATGGGAAGGGATGGGAGGGATGGGAGGGATGGAGAAAGAGGAGAGGGATGGGGAGGGATGGGGAGAGATGGGAGGGATGAGAGGGAGGGAAGGGGTGGGAGGGATGGGGAGGATGGAGAGGGATGGGAGGAATGAGGAGGGATGGGATGGATGGGATGGATGGGGAGGGATGGGATGGATGGGGAGGATGGAGAGGGATGGGAGGGATGAGGAGGAATGGGAGGGATGGGAAGGGATAGGAGGGATGGACAAGGATGGGAGGGATGGGAGGTAAGAGAGGAATGGGAGGGATGAGGAGGAATGGGAGGGATGGGAGAGATGGGAGGGATGGGAGGGATGGGATGGGTAGGAGGGATGGGGCAGGATGGGGCGGGATGGGCACAGGGACGTTTGAGGAGCAGGAGAAAGCAGCAGCCAGGAGATGTTTGAGTGTTTGGACACCTCGAGCAGCTCTGGCCATGGAGGGCTCTGGGGGTGGATCCTGGGGTGTTCCCGGTGGGATCCAGGGGTGCTGCAGCATCCTAGGGATACCAGTCCTGCCAGCAGCAGCTGTCCTTAACCCCTGGGTCTGACTGAGCCCAGGCCTGCGCCAGCCCCGTGGGAGTCACTGGTTTTCCCTGGAGCTCTGCACTCGCTCTCCCTGCACAGAACAAGGTAGAAAATGCTCCATTTTATCCAGGACTTTCAGTTTTCCCTGTTTCAGTCTCCACTCAGAATCATGGAATGGTTTGGGTGGGAAGGGATCTTAAAGTTCACCCCATTCCCACCCCCTGCCATGACAGGGACACCTTCCACTGTCCCAGGCTGCTCCAAGCCCCATCCAGCCTGGCTTTGGGAGCCAGGGGAAGCCACAGCTGCTCTGGGCAGCAATTTCTGGGGCCAAGGTTGCAGGAGTGGTTTCCTGGTGAGGTCTCCTCTCCTCCTGTCCCACCAAAGCCCTGCCTGCCCCTCACCTCACCAGTCCTGTGTGAGTGGAAACACCCTGGCAGTGCCCAAGGCCAGGCTGGACAGGACTTGGAGCAGCCTGGGATAGGGGAAAGGTGTCCCTGCCATGGCAGGGGTGGGATGAGAGGGGTTTTGATGTCCCTTCCAACCCAAACACCTCTGCAATTCTGTGATTTCATGATCTTCCACTTTTTAGCAATTTATTTCTATTTATAGGTTGAGGGCATTCATCTGCTGCCAACAATAAAGGAAAATAGCTGTAACATTTTCTGTGCAAGGCCATCACTATTTTCCCCTGTTGTTTTTCCCATCCTTTTTCTCTCATTGCTGATCACCACCTGCACCTGCATTTTTAGGGACCAGCTCTGCACATTGTTTGGGCCTCTGCACCCTCAGACCCCTCCCAGGTTTTTCTCCAGAGGGCACAGCCCCCCCTTCCCAAGGATAAACTTTATCCCCTAAAAATGGCAAAGGCCCTTCCTGCATTTACCAATATTAAAATCAATGTTCACCATGGGCCCTTTTGTCACATAATTCCAATTTCTGTAAAACCTCCCTGTCCCTGAGCAGCAGTTTGTGTCACCTGCCAGATCCTTGGGATGATTTAAGGCACACCTGGCTCTGGATCATTCAGGAGGATTTTGACTTTCCCAGCAGCCTCCCAGGAACTTGTGGCAACTTGGCACAACTTGAAGACCTTTGGGGGATATTTCTGATCCAGGGAGGGGAATCAGAGATGTCCAAGGGCTGTAGATCAAGTCAAGCAGAAAAGAGAGAGAGGCTCAATTTGGGGAAGGTTTTCCTTTAAAAACCAGCCTCACCATGGAAATTGTTCCTGTCACTTCTGCCCAGTGAGAATGAGGGACCCAAAAATGGGAGAGAAGCCACCCCCAGTGAAACTCCCAGGAATATTTTGAAGGAATGCCACTTAAAATCTGTCCTGTACAGGCAGGTGATAAATGGAGAGCAAGGCAATGCAGCCAGTGTGGAGAATCCAAGCTTGACCATAAGATGGAATTTATGCAAAAATAAAGGAGGGGATAATAAATGTGACATGGAAAGAATTAATTTTTCGGTTCAGGAGTTTTGCTTTAGAACAAAGCACAGATGCCCAGCCAGTGTCCAAACCAACTTTACTGAATCCCACTCTGGAATCAGCCTCCTTCAGTGTGGGATTTGGGTGGGAAGGAAGGAGATCCTGCAATCCCAGGCAGCCGGGGGTGCTTCCCAAGCATTTTCCCCACACCAGGATCCTCTGTTTGCACTTTGGCATCTCCCAGCTACCCCTGGGATTGCAGCAGGGAAGAGCATGGGCTGCAGGAACAGTTCCACATTGGATGTTTTCACCCCAAGTCATGGGCTCCCCTCAGGCAAAGCCCCACTGCCCTCCCAGGGGTGGAGAAAGAGGATGGTGGAGTGGAAAACTTGGCTCAGGGGGGAAAACACAGCTGGGGGGATCCATGGGAAAAGATTGATCCATTTAGATATAAAAGATAGGAAATCTCTAACTCAAAGCCCATGACTTTGTTGAGGACAGTGGGAAGAAAGGAAGGTACAATTAATAAACATTTTAAACTTTCCTGGGTCTCAACTGAAGGGAGAAGGTTGAAAAATTTAACAGGAATATCCTGTTCCCAAATTTATTTGGATATTGGCATAGAATATGCATTAAAGGTTTATTTTAAGTCAATATTCCTGAAGGATAACCAGCACATCCAGGGCCTGTCTCCATCAGCTCCCTGCCTCATTCCCAGTGTGGGGCTGCTCAGGGACACCTGGCACAGGTCACCAAAGGCTTGGGAGGCTCCAGGGACCTCTGGCACAGCCAGGTCCTCCTGGAAACCACTGGGAAAGTGTTCCAGAGGGGTTTCCAAAGGATAAATGTGTGACTTTCCATGAAAACATTGTCTGAGGGCTATAAGTGCTTATTGATAGTTTTAAGAAGGGCTACAGTTTATGACATCAAACCTCATCACCTGGGAAAATAATTCCCACCTCTTTGGTGCTCTCACCACCCATGGTCCATGTCTGAGAGCATGGTGACAGTGGCAGGACAGCAAAAACTGGCAGGAAGTGGCTTCAAATGATCCCATGTGTGTAACAGGAGCTTTGGAGCTGTGAAACCCTGCAGGGAATGGGCACGAGGCTCAAGGGCCACTTCCCACCCCTTGGGTTCTCCTTCACCACAAGCCAGAGAAGCAACCCAAAGCTTTGGTTAAATCTGTTTAATTCCAGCCATTCCTGGTGTGGGGGTGGTTCCAGAGGGCCAGGAAGCACTGAGCCCTCACCCTTGAGCTTTAGCCCAGTCTGAGTTATTGAAGCAGCCACAACGCCTAAAACTTGCACCAGCCTTGGCCTGAGGCCACATCTGAGCCCCAATGAACCTTTAAAAGACAAATCCTCTGCAGAGGAGCAGAGGAGAGAGCGTGGAAAAGAAAAATGAGGCCATTGCTGGAGCCAGGTCACGTTAGAAGACTTTTACAAAGCAAACAACGGAGCATGGGGGGGTTTCCAATTATTTTTTCTGGATATTTGCTTGCAGAAACTGCCAGGTGACCCTGTGCCAGCACCCAGGGATGTGCTGAGGCAAGCAGGAGCATTCTGTGGACAAGAGGGACAATTCTTCAAGCACAGCCATGAAAATGCCATCAGTGTTTGGTGAGTTTATTCTCATTTGTAGCCCTTTTGTTTCCATGCTACTCACTGGAATTAAAACACTCTGGGATCCCTGGATTCTGCACAGTGGGAGACAGCAAAGAGCCCTTCAGGCTGCTGGAGCAGGGACATCCCTGGGGTCCCAGAGCAGCCGTGGCTGCCCCTGGATCCCTGGAATGGCCCAGGCCAGGCTGGACAGGGCTGGGAGCAGCCTGGGATGGTGGAAGGGCAGGGGGTGGGACTGGAAGGGTTTTAAGATCCCTTCCAACCCAATTCCATAATTCTGTGGGTCCTGTTTGGGGTGGGATGGGGAAGGGGAAGGGGACACCCACTCTGTGCTGTTTTCCATGGACATGTGGGTTTGGGAATAATAAAACTCAACCACAAAATTAATTTCCTCGACATGGGGGAGGAAGAGACTCCTGCATGCTCTTGACACCTGCTGAGGATTCTCCCTGAGGAAAATCAGGATTCATTTAGGGGAGAAAACAATGAGGGAAAACAAACAGCCTGGGCTTAGATTGCACTTGAAAGTGATCCTGGCAGGATGAAGGGATTGCTGCTCCTGGGTGGGACCAGCAGGGTGGCACAGCTCACATGGCTCCCCCCATCCCAGCAGCTTTATCCAAGATATTTTGGGCAACACAGATGCAGATTCCAGCTCTTAAATCTTTCAGGCTTATCAAAGAGTTTGTTGTTGGTTTTTTTTCCTTCTTCTTTTTCCCATTTTCAGCCCTGTGGATTCTGAACCACTGAGATCTTCTTATGTCTAATAAACACAGAAATGCTTCTCTTTCCAGCTTTGCTGCTAAAGCCAGGATGATTATAAAGCTAAATCCTGGGCATATGGCGTGGGTGCTGCTCCTGGAAACTTCTC
Source organism: Molothrus aeneus (assembly GCF_037042795.1). Lineage (NCBI taxonomy): Eukaryota > Metazoa > Chordata > Aves > Passeriformes > Icteridae > Molothrus > Molothrus aeneus. Next base: position 1,162,989 of record NC_089663.1, read on the forward strand.
CTGGGTCTGGCACTGAAGGGGGAATTAACCCTTGGCAGGAAAACAGGGAAAACAGGGAAAACAGGGCTGTGCCCCCAGCTCCCTGTGCCAGGGTGTCGCTGTAGGACACGAAAGAACACAAGCTCACACCACTGCTCTCAAGGTGAAGAAAAAAGGAAGTTTATTTTCTGACTCCAACATTTATAGTTTTCCAAGAGTGACAGTGGATTGGAGGGTGACAGTGCCACCTCTCCAATGACACTGGACAGTCCATCAACATCTTCTCTTCTATGAAGGAATGCAAAACAATGAGTTATTTACAGAAAGTGTGTGAGAAAGTTATACAAGAATGTCAACATCAGAAAGCTTAGAAAATCTTAAAAAACCAGGGTGACACCAGGGAGGGAGAAACAGCTGCCCACAGGTCACAGAGTGCTGGGGACACACTCAGGGCTGCTGACATTCCTCCTGCATGAAGGAATTGCCTCTGGAAGCAAATCCCCAGCACTGGACAGGTAGTGGGAGGGAGGAGCAGAGGGACAGAGGCAGGGAAAGGTTTGGGTAACCTGAGCACCTGAATCCTTCCCAAATTCTGTCCCTGCCTTGCTGAGAGCTGCTGCATCCCACGGCCATGCCAGTGTGGGATGATCCAGCTGCTGGGGTTCCATAAACCTGGGAAGAGAGGATGGAGCAGGGAGGAGCAGGATTTGCAGGGAAGCCCAGAGGTGGCCAGGGCACAGCTGCCATCCCAATGAACACCCAGGGCTGGGATCACCTGAGCCCCAGGGCTCATCTCAAGGCACGGGGGAGATGCTCCTTATTGAGGCCACCTCCCAAAATCAGACCCAAAAAAGGCTCAGCTGCCTCCTCTACCGATGGGGCAGAGCAGCAGGAAAACCTCAGCTCCTGGTGAGGCTTCAGGTTTGGGATTTTCTATTTTTCAGGTTCTGTGCTGCTTGAGTGTGTGGGTCTGGGCTTCATATCAGGGGATGCTGAGCTCTGTGCACAGAGCAGGGAGACAAAACAATTCCTGCTCCAGCTGGGCACCAAGGACAAATGACCCAAATCTCAGCCCAGGAGCACAAACCTCGTGGGCTGGAGAGAGAAAAACAAGCAGGGTGGGACTGCAGGGGCTAAAGCTGGAATGGGACAATGAACTGCAAGGTGCAAATGGAGCAGAACTGATCCCAGGGAGAGACCCCGTGATCATTGGTCCATTTTGGGACCATTTTGGTCCATCTTGGGTGCAGCCCTGGACTGGGCTCTTGTGCTGCCCAAGGTGCATCCATTGAGGCCTTTTAACAAATCCCTGCTTTATTCTTTAGCTCTGTCCAGCCTCTGCTCCAGATCAGCCTTCCCAAAGTATCCCTGGCTCCAGGGCAGTGGCAGCCAGGGCTGGAATCCAGTGGGACAATCAGCCAGAGCCACTGCACCTCCAGGGAGCCAGAAAGAGCTGCAGACCAGGAGGAGTTCACCACAAAATGCAGCTGCAGGAGGGGCCCAGGCAGGCTCAGCTCAGGAGAATCCTCCCATGAGATGGGATAAGAGCCCCAGGGTGTGGATCCACGGGATCCAGTGCATCTCCCTGCCTGGGCACTGCCAGCCTTGGCAGGGCAGGGAACACCCTCAGAGCATCCCCCAAAGCTGAGCCTCACAGAGCAGGTACAGGGGAAACCCTGAGGTGTTCCTGGCTGTGTTTTGTGCGTTTGTGTTTGAATACAATTTTTTTTTTCCGTATTATTTCCGTATTTTTGCACTTCTCAAAGTGATCATTTTTTCCAAAAAAGGGCAAATTCCACATGTTTTGACACCATCTCTACCTCATTAGTTGGAATTAAGCTTCCAGGACAAAGATTTACATTGCTAAAAAAGAGAATCAGCTCTACAGACCCTTCAAAAACACTGGAAGTGTCTCCCTAATTCAACTTGCAAAGTGATGCTGGTCCCTAACGTGTCCTCTGATGTCCCTGTGCCCTGCAGAGCGACAGCCCCAGCCCTGGGGTGGCAGCAGGAGCAGGGCAGTGCCCGTGCCCTGAGCTGGCACTGCTGGGGCACCTCCAGTGCTGGGGCAGCTCTGGGACCCTCCTGACAGGAGAGACCTGGAGGGGCTGGAGCGTGGCCAGGCCAGGGAACGGAGCTGGGAAGGGGCTGGAGCCCCAGGAGAGGCTGAGGGAGCTGGGCAGGGGCTCAGCCTGGAGCAAAGGAGCCTCAGGGGGGCCCTTGTGGCTCTGCACAGCTCCTGCCAGGAGGGGACAGCCGGGGGGTCAGGCTGTGCTCCAGGGAACAGGGACAGGAGCAGAGGGAACGGCCTCAGGCTGGGCCAGGGCAGGAGCAGGGTGGATTTTGGGGTAATTCCTTCATGGAAAGGGTGGTCAGGCACTGGCACAGCTGCCAGGGCAGTGCTGGAGTCCCCATCCCTGCAGGGATTTAATATCCACGTGGATGTGGCACCTGGGGACAGGGGACAGTGGGGAACATCGTGGTGCTCGTGTGCCCAATCCAGCTGTGGTTGGATTGGTGATCTCAGAGGGTTTTTCCCCACCCAGCTCTGTGATTCCACGATTCCATGAGGAGCAGCCCTGCCTTCACTGCCCTGGTGGGTGAAGGACCTTCAGCACCCCAGGCACTGGTACAGAACAGCCCCTGAGGAGTCCAGCAAGAGCTCCAAGAGGAGTTTTCCATCATTCTGTGGCTCTCACACAGGATTTTGCCCAAGGGAGAGGCCCAGGGGAGCCAGGCCAGCTCTCACTGGCCACAGACAGAGGAGTTTCCTCTGAGTGTTGCCACAAAACACCAACCCTGAGCAGGTGGGATGAGCTTGGACACAAACTGCAGATGTGCCATGGTCCAACCCCAACCTCTCCTTGTGGGACACCTTGTGAGGGGCCAGGACAAGAACAAAGTGCAGCCCTGAGCAGTTCAGAGCTGTCATGGGCAGGGAGAAAACCTCAGCCCAAAGTCAGCACCAAGGCTCTGCCTGCTGCAGCCATCACTGAGGGGATGGGTGAGTGCACAGGTTCAAACATGAATTTTTGATCACATCTCAGGAAAGGCTCTGTGTGGTCAGCCCAAGGGGCTCCCTGACAGCATTTCCTACATGCCTCCATAAATCAAACCCTCCTGCAGGCAGCTCAGAGCCACAGGGCTTGGTTTGGGAGCACCCTTGGCTTTGAAAAGCAGGAGGCTGCATCCATACGAAAAATAATTTCAATAAATGCAAGCCCCGGGTTCTGGCCCTTTGGGATCCTTTGGGTGTCTGTTCCCCACATGGATTTTGTGCTACCAACAATTTATCTCCTAGAGGAGTGCTTTGAGCAGGGGGCACATTCTCTTCTGTGTTTTTTGAAATATTCCTTCGTGATGGACAAGGAGTTGATACATGAATGGTCTGGAGGGTCCCCTCCCTTCCTGACACAGAGGGGTCAGCGGGAGCAGTGCTGGTCCTGAGAGAATGAAATTATCGGGATATTGGCAGCCAAACTCCATGGGCAAGGGATCTTCCCTTGCTGTCTCTGTGTTGGAATATCTCAAAAACAAGGAGCCCTGGAGAGCTGCTCTCTCTCTCTCACAGGAATTGCTGAGACATTTGAAAATCAATTCTCTGGCTCTGGGAGGACTTTTCAGTGAAATCTTTCACAGGTCACTTGGTAAGGAAACCTCCATTGCAAAGGTTCCAAAGGAGCCATTACCAGCTCAATAGGGGAAAGAAAACCACCTTGGGGATGGAAACAGAGGTTGCATCCACTTTGTAAAGGGCGGCAGCTCAGCCCAAACAGCCCAGATATTCTTTTTATCTCTTGCAATACCAGAGCTTTATCCCTGATTGCATCTCCTTGCTGCTCCTCGGAGCCAAGTGCCCGGCACAAATCTCCTCCAGCCTCCTGTGAGGGACCATTTTCTGCAGCAAATGACCACTGAAATGTTATAAAGAGGCTGTGGAACCCCATCAGGCACCAAATAATGCAGCATTTGAGTGTCCCCTGAAAGATGACCTGAGCCAGAACACAGCTCATGGGCATCACTCTGCTCTTGTGGCTGGGATGTGATTTAGGGCTTCACATCCTTCTTTAAAAAGTGCCAAAATTAATAATGAAATGGATGCCTTTCCCAGGCAGGGAGCAAAGCAACCCAGTGGGCAAGGCTGCAGATTGGTTTGGGAAGAGAAATGGGGGCCCCAGAGCTGTAAAATGATGAGGGAAGGAGAGAGAGCCATGGCACAGCTGTGGGCAGGGAGGGGAGCTCTGTAAATCACAGGATGCAGCCACGGAGCAGAGCCCAGAGCTCCCGGGGTGGAGGGAGAGCCTTTGTCAGGGAGCAAATCCAGAGCCAAACCAGCCAGCAGGGATGGAAACACAACCTGTGGTGGCTCCTGGAAAACCCTGGAGGGAATGGTGGTGACCTGTGGGAAGGGATCTGATCCATGGAAGGGATCTGATCCATAGGGAGGGATCTGATCCATGGGGAGGGATCTGATCTATGGGAGTGATCTGATCCATGGGAGTGATCTGATCTGTGGGAATGATCTGATCTGTGGGAAATTATCTGATCCATGGAAGGGATCTGATCCATGGGAAGTGATCTAATCCATGGAGGTGATCTGATCCATGGAGGTGACCTGATAGGAAGTGTTCTGATCCATGGAAAATGATCTCATCTATGGGAATGATCTGATCCATGGGAGTGATCTGATCTGATCTGATCTATGGGAATGATCTGATCCATGGGAAATTATCTGATCCATGGGAAGGGATCTGATACATGGAGGTGATCTGATCCATGGGAGTGTTTTGATCCATGGGAAATGATCTCATCCATGGAAATTATCTGATCCGTGGAAGTGATCTGATCTGTGGGAGTGATCTGATCCATGGGAAATTATCTGATCCACAGGAGTGATTTGATCCATGGGACTGATCTTATCCATAGGAGTGATCTGATCCATGGGAATGATCTGATCCATGGGAGTGATCTCATCCATGGAGGTGATCTGATCCATAGGAGTGCTCTGATCCATGGGAGTGATCTGATCTGATCCATGGGAGTGATCTGATCCATGGGAGTGCTCTGATCCATGGGAGTGATCTGATCTGATCCATGGGAGTGATCTGATCCATGGGAATGCACTTCCAGTGCCAGGTAAATCCTTGGCTGGGCTGTGTCCTTGGCCTCTGGTGCTGCTGTCACCTCCTCACCTCAGACACATGGACCAAGGTGGTTTTTAGGATCCCTTCTATCCCGTTCCATGATACAGCAGAGCCAGGAAAACAGGGGCACAAGGAAGTGGTCAAAGGTCTGGAATGGTGAGGAAAACTGGAGGATGAGATTCTCCAGCAGAGAAAAGGGATTTGCTGCAACAAAGCTATGGGAGAAGTCAACAAAATCATGAGAGGACATCAAGGATTCAGCTTTTGGTTCTCTTCCTGAAGAAGGAAAAGGGGAAACAAAGAAGAATCAAGGTCAAAACAAACAAAACCCCTCTTTCTTCATGCAGCAGGAACTGGATTTGCTGAGGAAAACTGCAAGTGCTGAAATCCTGCATGGGCCCACGGGAAAAGTGGGAGAGGGTTTGGGGAAAGCTGCACCAAGGGGTGCTGGACACCTCATCAGGCTCAGGAATCTGCTGCTGGAGCAGGAACGGGATCCTCCCAAAGCCTTGGAGATGATCTGAGATGATAAGAGAAGGTTCTCACAGATAAATGTCTAATATGGCTTAAAAATGGCTAAAAAATGGCTTAAAAGTCTTTTTAAAAGTCTAAAAACCTCTTTAAAATGTCAAAAAAAGCAGGAAGCACAGGACAGGAATAAGCACTTGGTTCCTGGAGTGCAAGGAGGTGGATTGTGAAGGGATCTCTGCTGAAGGCAGGACACCTCTCCATGGTCTGTGAAGGAAAGGATGGAATCATGACCAGGTTTGCAGGGCTGAGTTCCTGAAGGTGGAAAGGCAGGAGGTGCCTGCAGAGAGTTCCAGGAGGAGCTCGTATGGTGAGTGAGAGGGTGACAGAACAGCAGCTGGAATTCAGTGGAGACAAATGGAAATGGATGCAGACAGGGAAAACACACCCTGGCTCCAAATGGGCCATAATGAGCTCTGAAAATCCCCACTCAGGCAGGAGGGCTGGAGTGATGAGGGACATTTCTGAGGAAATGTCAGCACAGCTCTTTGCAGGGTCAGAAAAATTGGAAAATTGAATGGTGGGGACAGGCAGGGAATGAAAAGAAACTGTCCTGCTAAAACACAGAGGTTCAGCTGCAAGGAGGAAATTTGAGTCTTCCCTGTCCTCATCCCAACTTCCAGAGGCACAGGGCAGAGGATTTACTGAGAGGAGCAACGAGAAAAGAAAACCAGACATTGCTGGGTGCAGAGCTATTAAAGAGAGGCCAAAGGGAATCCCCAAGGCACAGGCAGCTGGAGCCAAGGAATTCTCATCCCTCCAGGCTGGTGCTGCTCTCCAAGGCTGCCCTGAGGACTGCCCACTGTGGTTATTGCTGCTCCAGGGAATGAGAGCCAGGGCAGGAATGTTTGGGATGATCCAGGAGCCAGAGGAGTGCAGAGGTCACAGAAGAACCAGCACATGGAGCCAGCTCCAGGAGCTCTCATTCCAGGCTTGGCCCTGTGTAGCCACGTTTCTCTTCCCAGAGAAAAGCAAGGCACAATTCTTCCCAAAAATATTTCTGGGTTTCACATTCTCTGAACCTCAGAGAAAGGAAAAACACTTCTTATAATTTTCTGTGCCTGTGTTTGTGCCACAGTAGAATGCAATATGGAGATTGTTTACCCACAGTGATGGAGTTTTGTTTCCTTGGCCTCTGAGGGCCAGGTGTGTGTGTGTGTGTGTGTGTGTGTGTGTGTGTCTGTGTCAGGACTGTCACTGACAGTCACGAGAGTCAGCAGTTCAGTGCAGTTGTGTGCAGGGTTGAGTGCTTGGTAGATTCAGTTTAGATGTAAGGTAACATAGTGTAATATAATATAGAATAATATAGTATAATTAAGTTATTAATTAGCCTTCTGATAAGATGGAGTCAGATGCATCATGCTCTCCCCTCATCAGGCCTGTCTGTAAATTCCATAGCCCTGGTGCCTCATCTTCACTGTTGGCTGAGGCTGTCCCAGCTCTGCTTCTCACAGGCACTCAGAATTCATTGTGTTTTCTGTCCAACCATGGGACACTCAGGCTCTGTTTTCACCTTCACTCCTGTCTCAGCTGTGGGCTCAGTCTGGAGCTCAGACTTTCAGACATTCTGAAGGCCAAGTCTTGTGGAGCTCATCCCTGTGGGGCCCGAACTCTTCCTCCTCTCCCCTGCTTCCCATTTTATCCTGATCACCTCTGGCAGAACTTTCCTTCTCACTTCATAGGGACTTTGGAACTCTCCAGGATTTCACAGAATCCCAGAATGGTTTGGGTTGGAAGGGACCTTAAAGCCCATCCAGTGCCACCCCTGCCATGGCAGGGACACCTCCCACTGTCCCAGGCTGCTCCCAGCCCCAGTGTCCAGCCTGGCCTTGGGCACTGCCAGGGATCCAGGGGCAGCCCCAGCTGCTCTGGGCACCCTGTGCCAGGGCCTCAGGCCCTCACAGAGAGGAATTTATTCCCAATATTCCATCTAAACCTTCCTTCCTTCACCTTTAATCCATCCCCTTGTCCTGGTCACTCCCTGCCCCTGTGTCTTTGAAGTTATGACAGGTCCTTAGATCAGAGAACTTGGTAAAAATCTTTAGGAAAGTCAAGTAGATTTATGCCCACTGGATCTCTGGGCCACCTGATCTCCTCCCTTGCTGCCTCCCTCAGAAACTCCAGGGCAAAATCCTGGTTGGATTTCCCAGGAGCTGCTCTCCCCTGCTCCCCAGTTCCCCTCCTTAGTGCAGTTCTACCTCATTTGCACATCACTTTTAATAATCTGCTGCTCCTGGGGCTGCTCAGGAGCATTTTTTCCAATCAAGGTCTCACTGCTTCCTTTCCCTCTGATGGTGAGGAAATGTTAAGTGGGAGCTCTCAGAGCAGAGTTAATGCTGTTAATGGCTCAGCTATTTCACCCTTGGATTCCTCTGGAGCTCTGCAGTGAGCACCACCCGAGTGTCACCATTTATTGTCTCGGGTTGTTTTAGAGCTTCACCCACCCAGACATCCTTGGAGCCACATTTCCTGGCCCCCATCAAGGTTTCCACACTGAGGATTCCTGGAAACTCCTTTTTCCTGGAAACTCCTTTTTCCTGGAAACCTGCAGGTTCTCTTCTGCAGTTTGATCTTCTTCATTCTGCCCTTTGGATTATCCCAGCTTTCTGCTCAGGGGTGTTTGGGACAGAAAATTCCCCTGTAGGGCAATGCCTGAACTTCCAGTGGGCACTGGAGGGATGCAGGGTCCTATGGATGGTGTGGGGGATGATCCTCATGGAGGATCCAGGACTTGAGATCGTGTTATCCATCCACTCCTCCTTCCTCTGCTGCCTCCTTTTTCCTGGGATAACCACTGGGGTAACCCAGATCCTGCAGGAGCAGCAGCCAAATCTTCATGAAGGAGTAATTTTTACATGGGCAGAGAGTGATAGAGCAAGTTTTAAACTAAAAGGGGAGAGATATGGATGGGATATTGGGAATCAGGAATTGTTCCCTGGCAGGGTGGGCAGGCCCTGGCACAGGTGCCCAGAGCAGCTGGGGCTGCCCCTGGATCCCTGGCAGTGCCCAAGGCCAGGCTGGACACTGGGGCTGGGAGCAGCCTGGGACAGTGGGAGGTGTCCCTGCCATGGCAGGGGTGGCACTGGGTGAGTTTTAGGGTCCTTCCCCCCCAGAGCATTCCATGACTCCATGTGCTGCTCACCAGGCAGGGCAGGAGGCAGCAGTGGCCCCTGGCCTTGGCCACTTCCAGGGATTCAGGGGCAGACCCAGGTTCAGCTTCCCCCACATCCCCCTGCTCTCCCCCAGGCAGATCCATATTCTCCTCCATCCTCTTCTCCTCCTTCAAGAGCCTCAGTTGTGCTCCCAAAATCTCCCTGCCCCTGTCCCAGGCTCCCATCTCCCCCAGCCCCTCCCAGCTCAGAGTGCTCCCTGTCTCCCACAGCTGGAATTCAATTCCAGCCTCGGTGAGCATCTCACTGAGGCTTTGGCTGCTTGGTGGAATTTGTATCCAGCAGAAATTGGATTTGCTGTGCTGCTGGAAGCACTTCCTACCTGGGAGAGGGAGCTGTGCCAGCATTAACATTCCTGTCACCGTGTCACCTCACTGAAGGTGCCACTGCTCCCCTGGTGCCTCCCTCCCCCTGCTCTGGAGGTTGGAGCAGCCTCAGGTTTCTCCTTGGCAGCCCCTGAGTGCCAGTGAGGATCAGGATTCATTCCTGCAGTGTTTCACACTTTCCCAGCCCTGTTGTTCCCTTTTTCCAGGTGCACAGGAGCCAGCAATGCCCTGTGCCTCTGGGAGAGGAAACACCTCAGGGAAACACCTGCCCTGTGCTGTAGGATGGGGATCACGGAGGGTGGGGCACAATTCCCTCCTCCTGCTTTGACTCCAAGCAGGATTGAGCTGGGTTAAAGCAGCCTCTGTCCAGCAGGGGTGGCCCAAGAGGTGACAGCAAGGACAGGAATGTGTCCTGCTCTGAAACTCCCAGAGAGGCTGGACATGGCAATCTCCTGGTTTATGGAGGGGATTTTTCCTCAGGTTCCTTTGGCTGTGTGGGGAGGATCCATGTGGAGTTCCCCTGGGATGGAGGGTGTGCTCTGGGCTAAATCTGCTCTGCTCAAACCCACCTGAGAGCAGGGCAAAGCTCCTCTGTTGGAAGTGGTGGATGGGGAGAGACCTGGAAACATGGAAACGCCAGGGAAAGGGGAAAATTGTTCCTTATCCCTCGTTGGGGGTCACAGATGTCCCGTGCTGGGCACTGCCCAGGCTGCCCAGGGAATGGGCACGGCCCCGAGGCTGCCAGAGCTCCAGGAGCCTTTGGGATGGACAGGGTGGGATTGTTGGGGGGTCTGGGCAGGGACAGGGCTGGGCTGGGGGATCCTGGGGGTCCTTTCCAACTCAGGATATTCCATAATTCTATGACAAGGCCAGGCTTAGGCTTTGCCTTTAGGGTGTTCCGCCCAAGGTGTGGATCTCAGACACAGAGTGGGGAAGGATCCTGTGGATCTGAGCCCCGGGAGGAGCCGTTCCTCCACTCCGTGCTCCTGCAGGGATCCCCCGGCTCAGGCTGGCAGAAATCCCAAAGGCGGCGTTTGGGAGGAGCAGCTTTCCCAAGGAGAGGGAGCCTGGCACCTTCGGGATGTGCCAGGAACGCTCTATCAGGCCCAGCTGTGCCCAGCCAAAGCCATCCCGCGGCATCCAGCGGTGCCCTGGGCCTGCACATCTGGATCGCGCCGCTCTGGGAGGAGGAAACCCCTCGGGTGTCCAGGGAAGCGGGAGCCGCTGGGCTTTTATCCCATCCGCGGCTTCCCGAGCGTTGTGCGGAGCGCAGTTGCCATCTAGTGGGACAGAGCATCCCTGCAGAGCATCCCTGCCCCGCAGCCGGAATCCCCGAAAGGAAAAGCTTCCACCGAACCCTCGGGAGCAGCCCCGAGCCTCCAATGTCACAGACATCTTTGATGGAAAATCCTTTCCTTGGGATTTTTTCTCCTGAGAAGCTGAGAGGCCTCAGGAACCAAATGTAACCAATGGTTATCTGCTGCTGCGGAATGCAACAGGTGCATCTGGGATTGGTCTCATGTGCTTGTTTCTAATTCATGGCCAATCACAGCCCAGCTCTCTCGGACTCTGGTCAGTCACAAGATTTCCTTTCCTTTCCTTTCCTTTCCTTTCCTTTCCTTTCCTTTCCTTTCCTTTCCTTTCCTTTCCTTTCCTTTCCTTTCCTTTCCTTTCCTTTCCTTTCCTTTCCTTTCCTTTCCTTTCCTTTCCTTTCCCTTTTCTTTTAGTATAGTTTTAGTGTATAATTTTCTTTTAGTATAATATATATCATCAAATAATAAACCAGCCTCCTGAAACACGGAGTCAGATCCCCGTCTCTCCCCTCGTCCTGGGACCCCTGGGAACGCCACCACAATCCCACAAGGTGCCGCCACTCTCCAGCTGCAAACTGTGGAGATGTCAGCGTTCAGGAGCTCATAACCACAGAATGAGGACATGCAGGTGCTTTTATTGAGAGCTCTGGGTGTCAGGGGACACAGACCCAAACCTGACCCGCCATGGGTTCGGGAGGAACATGTTTTATATTCTATTTGTGAAGAAAGACACAAGAGAACTGTTTTCTTGTGGAGAAGTCTCCATAACATTTACAAGAGGGACTTCTCTCCCTAAGTGAACTGGAGAAAGACTATTTTAGAGGTGGTAAACTGAAATTTTAGGTTTTGTTTCTTTACACAGTCTTTATATTCTAAAATTATATTCTATCATTATATAATCTATATAACAATATAGATTATCATTTATATTACAATATATTTATATTCTATCATTATATAAGGTACATATTAATTATTAAACTCACATTGTTCTATTGTATACATTGATTTCATCCAAGCATGGGTTTCTGGTGATCCCCCTCAAACCCTTGAACACAGTTTCTCATGATTCTTTCTCACAATTAAACAGTAATTATATCTAATTACTAAGCAATCATCACATCTAACAATCATATCATTTATCACATACTGGTTACACAGGTGCAGTTTCACATGATCCAGCAAACACAAGGCCTAACATTCCCCAGGCCTACCTTTAACATTTTCCCAGGCCCTACTAAGCCTAAGAGTTTCTTTCTAATTCCCCAAATTTTCTATTATTTTAAAATAATAAACCCTATCAGAGAGACTCAATGCCCAGTTTTAACCCCGGCCTTGCTTTTAGCCCCAAACTTGCTTTTATCCCACTGATTTTAGGTATGATAGATCCTGTGTGTGTGGCCATGGGAAGGAAAACGTCACAGGATGCTGTTCGGGGAATTTTCTGCCTCTCTGGGACTTGGTTTGGGCTCTGAGCTGCAGCTCCAGTGCAGTCACTGCAGAGCTGTTCTGACTCCTTCCCTAATTGCCAGATTTTCCAGGCAGCTCCTACAGAAATCAGCAGCACACAAAGGGTGCTCCCCTGAGCCTCAGGGTGGGACCCCTCCCTAAACACCCCAAAATTCCCCCAAACACCCCCAAAGGTGCTCAGGCTGCAATTCCTGATGGGAATCCCACAGCTCTGCCTTCTGTGAGTATCCACATTTAGAAAAGGTTTGGCAGATGTTAAACTCACTCACCTGTGTCCAGTCAGCACCAGGAATTCTCCAGGGTTTCACAGAACCATGGAATGGTTTGGGTGGGAAGGGACCTCAAATCCCACCCAGTCCCACCCTTGCCAAGGGCAGGGGCAACTTCCAATTTTGTGAAGTGGTTTTGGTTCTCCAGTTTGAGATTTCACCAATTTTGAGATTTCCCAGCCAAAGCACCAAAGAGTGTGGTGGGTTCAGTGCTGGCCAACCCCAGTGCACAACTTCCTGCTGTGAGACAGGATTAGGAGAAAGGCAAAGCAGGCTCAAAACTTTAAAAGGTATAAAGAAAAATTTATTAACAATAACTAAAAGGAAGAAGTAATAAGAATCAGAACAAAACCTTCGGAGCACTTCTCTTCCCCCACAACCTTTCCTTTCTCACTGACAATGTAAAGAAATAAAACCTAAAATTTCAGTTTCCCACCTCTAGAACAGCTTTCTTCAGTTCACTTGGGGAGAGAAGTCCCTCTGGGAAATGTTATGGAGACTTCTCCACAAGAGGAAAAAAACCAGTTCTCTCATGGCTCTCTCACAAACAGCAGCTGCCCAGGAAATCTGCAATTCTGCAAAAAGTCCCTCCCATTTTCACAGTTTTTCCTACATCTGTGTTTATGGGCCATGTCAACTTATGGGGCACAGTTTTAAAGGTGAGCTGTTCAAAGGCAAAGGTTCTCATTATCTATTTCCAAAATCATCTTCATCCCTGGGAACAGAGATCTTCTTCCTCTCTCCCTGGGGGCACAGGGTCTTCATCCCTCTTCTTTCTCTGTTCAAACTTCTCATGGGATCACAGCCACTTCAGCATCTGCTTACTCTAGCACAGAGGCCTTTGCTCATATCTACAATTTGAACACTTCCATCTCCCCACAGTTTCATGTGTTATAGGGAAGAAAAGTCCTTTCTCCATAGCTTACAGGAGGATTTCAGCCCCAAAATCAAGGCAGCTCCTCATCCCTCCCATCTGGGACTTCTTCCTCACTGCCCTCAATGTCTCCATGCTGCTCCTTCACACGCTGGCATCCCGTTCCTTCCTCTCACTCGAGGGAGGATGGAAGCACTGAAATTGCCCATTAAAAACTGGCTGTGAGGCCCTGCTTTGGGAAGGGAAGGGCACCAGGATCTCCCAAACTGCTCCATTTGTTGGCTCCAAACCCCTTCCACTCTCCCAGGCCCTCCCTGCCTGGCTTTTCCATGGCTCATTCCCAGATTTCTCCCAGTCCTGCTCAAACCCAGCCCTGTGTCCTGGTTTGGTGGCAATGTTGCTGTAAAAGAGATCTTCCTCTCCAGGTTCCATGAAATGAATTTTTTCTTATTTCCACATGTTTTTTAATTTATTCTCCCATTTTCCCCTCAACTTCTTCAGACTTTCTCCCTTTTTTTCAGTAAAGTATAGAAAAGGTTTTTTCCAGATTTCACCTTTTTTTTTTTGCTTTACTTTTTCCTGGGGGAAAAGTGAAAGGATTTTTCCCCTATTCCTTCCCTCTGGGATTGGGAAGTGGGGTGATTTCCCTGCTCTGCTTCTCCCTGGCTGTCAAAATCCTTAATCCCAGCAGGGCAGCAAAACTTTCATCTCCTTTCTTAGAATTCATCCCCCAACACAATGGTGGCAGATATTGCTTTTTGTTTCTCTTATTTCTTTCCCAACATTTTCCATCTTTTCCATGTGACTTCAGTGGTTTCCTTTTGGTTTTATTTCCTTTTTCCATTCAGTTTTCCATCCAGTTCCTCACATCAACCAAGTGGAAAAAGATTTTCTTTGCTCCTGCTTGGGTGGGTTTGCTTTGGGTTTTTTTTCCTCTTATTCTTTCCACAAGGGATGAAAAAACATTCCTGAGTGGACGACCTAAATCCCATCCCATTCCACCCCTGCCATGGGCAGGGACAGCTTCCACCCTCCCAGGGTGCTCCAAGCCAAATCCAGCCTGGCCTTGGGCACTTCCAGGGATGGGCAGCACATCCAGGATCAGCCAATGGTGAATCTCCTCCTTTTCCCCCCTTATCATCCCAATTTTCCCAGGAAAAGTGGGAATTTCTCACCATGGGCACAATTAGCTGGGAGCATCTGTGGAGAATGGGAATGAGAGGAAAACCCCAATAATTGGCTGCCAGAGCCATAAATGATGGCAGGGTTTGTTCAGTGCGAGTACAAAATGCATCTAATAAATTTAATTATGCTGGAATTAAGAGAATTAATTGGCCCTGCTTAATGAGCAATAATGGTCAAGGACTGAACAGCAATCCCAGCCATTCCATGGAAATGATGGGATTTCAACAAAATACCCTCCTTATGGAGCAGGGCTCCTTAGGGAGGGGCAGCCTGAGGAGAGGAAGGACTGGGATTCCCTAGGCTGGGTGGGAATTTTTGCTGTGGGACCACCAAAATCCCTTTCCAAGCAGAGTTCGTTCCCCTCTGGAGTAAAATACTCGTTACAAAATGTCTTAAAATGGGAATAAAGGCCCTGCAGGAGCAACACCCTACAGGAATTCATGGGTTAGGAAAAGACAGCAAATGCACCATTAGTTCAGCACTGCTGCACCCTCATTACTGTGGGTAATAATTAACCAGGAGAATAAAAAGCTCTTTTCCAGGCTGATATTGCCTTGGGATGGCAGGAATTAATGAGCAGTGGTCACTATCCCTCCCTAAACCCACCCTGTTACCTGTGGCATGGCTGGAGTTCATCATCACCCCAAGGAATCGAGGTGATGAACCAGGATTGCCCAGGAAAAGTGGGAATTTGGGAGGTTTGTTTTCATTTGGGGCTGATGAGGCTGCTCCCAGCCCCAGTGTCCAGCCTGGCCTTGGGCACTGCCAGGGATCCAGGGGCAGCCCCAGCTGCTCTGGGCACCTGTGCCAGGGCCTGCCCACCCTGCCAGGGAACAATTCCTGATTCCCAAGATCCCATCCATCCCTGCCCTCTGGCAGTGGGAGCCATTCCCTGTGTCCTGTCCCTCCATCCCTTGTCCCCAGTCCCTCTGCAGCTCTCCTGGAGCCCCTTTAGGCCCTGCAAGGGGCTCTGAGGTGTCCCTGGAGCCTTCTCCTCTCCAGGTGAGCACCCCCAGCTCTCCCAGCCTGGCTCCAGAGCAGAAGATGAGGAATTCCCAGCTGTTTTGCTGTTTTGCTGTTTTGCTGTTTTCAGCAGCCCCTCCCTTGGCCAGGGAGCAAAGCCATCCCTGGGACCCTCTGGGTGGCTCCAGAGCAAAGCAGAGGCTGCAGGTGCCCAGGCTGAGACATTCCAGCTGCATCCCAGGGTCAAAAATAGCAAAAATAGCAGTGGAGAAAGGTGAATTCATGGATATTTGTAAAAGTCTGACTCCATCTGCTGCCTCGTGCCTGCCTCAGAGGCTCCTCTCAGGGAAGTGTTCCATTGATTCCAAAATCCCAAAGGCACCACAGGGCTGTAAAACTCCATCCCAAGAGCATTCCCAGCTCACTTCCCATTGGAAGGGACACATCCCACCCCAGAATCAAACCAAGCAAAAGATCTCCACTAAATCACATCTTTTTTATCCTTCCTTTTCCCTGGGGAATAACTTCAGGTTCTTGAGGCAATGGGAAGACTCCAAAGGATCCAGGACCCTGCACATTGACCTGGACCAGACACCAGGACCCTGCACCCTAAAATTGGGCACCCAACCCTATCTGGGACCCTGCACCCCAAAACTGGGTCCCTGCACCCCAAAACTGGATCCCTGCACTGTCTGGGTCCCTGCCCCACCACCCCAGAGGTGTCCCCAGCATTCCCTGGTGACATCCTGAGGGGACACCTGGGACTCAGACAAGGTAGAAAATCCCCCAGGGTGAAATCCTGGCTGTGAACATTCTGGGATTTAGGAACCATTCATGGATTTGGGAATCTCCTGCTGAAGGATCAGGTTTGTGTCCCTTAGTGTCACCCACATGTCCAGGAGCCCTGAGGAGGGCAGAGACACTCCTGGAGCCCTGCAAACATTTGGGGTTTCATTAAAAGCTCTGTATAAAAATGTGTTTGTGGCACTGCTCTGGTTGTGAAACTTAAAAGGAAAATAATAAATCCTGACCTTCAGCCAGGGCTCAACTGAGCATCCTGGGGGATTCCAGATTTTCCCTGATCCCACATTGCAGAAAAACATAAGAAAGCTCACTTTTATTTTCATTGGAAAGGAAGCACACAGATACTTCAATCCTCATCCCTCCCTCCCCCTGGAACAAGGCACAGCAATAAAATCCTGCAAGAAATTCCCATTTCCCCCTTTTCACTCTCCTTGGATGTTCTCCTGCAATGAAAACCAGCATTTCCCAAGGAGATCTGCCCAGAGTGAGGAATGGGTTTCTCCTTTTCCAAATTAAATAAAAGCATCCAAACAGAACAATTTCCTTGGAGTTTTTCCATTAAACCTCTCTGTTCCAGGGTCAGCCATCCCAGCCTGGGCAGATCCCACTGGTGCCAGGGCACTTGGCAGCTCCAAGATCCCTCACAACCTTGTGGTGTTTCTCAAGGAATTTGCAGGAGCTTGGAATTCCATAACTGGGACCTCAGTGTGCAGGTAGGAAACTCAGAATCATGGAATCATTCAGGCTGGAAAAGACCTCCAAGGTCATCCAGTCCAACCTTTGACCAAATCCCACTAAACCCCATCCCAAAGTGCCACATGGACCTGTTTTATGGACACTTCCAGGGATGGTGATTCCACCACTTCCCTGAGCAGCCTGGGCCAGTGCTTCACCTCCTTTTCAGCTTGGATTTTTTCCCAAATATCCAACTGGTATCCTCATGGTGGAGCAGAAAAGGAAATGTCACCTCCAGCCTGTCCCTGCTCTGTCCCAGAGCGGGAGATGGGAGCAGAGGAGGAGCTGCAGGGTGGGGAGAGGATGTGGGAGCCCCGAGCCTGATCCAGGCAGGCTCTGCAGAGGCTTCCAGGGATTCCATGGCCGTCCCTCCTGATTCCCCCGGGATCCACAAAGGCCCTGGGCTCTGCTGGAGGCACGGACTGATGGTGGTGGGACCTGCCTGAGGCCACAGCCCCACAGCAGGGCTGCTCCCAGCAGGAATTGTGCTCCACACTGGAGCCCCCCTTGCTCCCCTGGGATCAGCAGCGGGGCTGGGGCACAGGGGGAGCCCCCAGGCCGGGCTGTGCCCCCGGGGCAGGGGGGGTCCCTGGGCTCTGGGCCTGCTCCAGCTGCAGCTCCTGGAGGCGGTGCTGGAGGCGCTGCAGGAGCCCCGGGGAGCCCCGGCCGGGCTGGGGGAGCCCAGGGATGGAGGCAGGGTGGGGACATTCCCTCTGTCCCTGCACAGGAGAGGGAAAGGGCAGGTCAGCCCAGGGCTGGGAGCTCCAGGAGGACCCTGCCCACACATTCCTGGCTCCTCGTGCCCTGGAGCTCAGCCACGGACACGGGGGGCAGCTGCAGTGGCAGGACACACACACAGTGTCACTGATGGACATTTCACCAGGCAGAGACGGACACGGAGCCTCTGGAGGGGATCTGGGGGTCCCCGAGGCTCTCTGAGACCGCAGCCCCCTGAGGCCTGTCCCCCTGAACCCCAGCCCAGCCTCGGGGCAGGACCTGCGGCCTCATTCACCTGCGTCAGGGGCTCCCTCCCACAGGGGCTGCTGGAGCCTTCTGTGGCTGCCGCCTCTGCTCCCCCTCCTGCACAGGGACACAAACACGGCTGGCCCCACGCCCTGCAGAGGGGCTGCCATTGCCCCGGGGGTGACAATGGGGGCTCCTCCACGGGCTGATGCTGTCACGGACCCCATGTCCTCCCTCCCAGCCCCAGATCACCTCCTTCCTCTGCCCGGCGGCTCCCAGGGCTCCCTCCAGGCTCTGCCACTGCCCGAGGCGCCGCTGGATTTGCTGCCGGAGCCCCCGCAGGACGTGGAGAGCGCGGCTGGGGAGGGCAGGGATGAGCGGCAGGGGACAGGGACGGGACAGGGAGGGGACAGGGAGGGAGGGGTCGCCCGAGTGGGACCCCCTGTCCCCCTGGGCAGCTCCCTGCACCCACCTGAGGGCTGCCGGCGAGGGCCCCGGTGCCAGGGCAGTGCCGGGGCGGGGGCCGTGTCCCCGGGGAGCCACCGGGGGGTTCCCCAGGGCCGCGGAGCCCCCGGCCCGGCTCGGGCGATGCTCCCGCCGGGCGCTGCTGCCGGGCAGCTCCTGGAGGGGCAAGGACAGGGATCAGGGCAGCTCTGCCCCCCAGCCCGCCCAGCCGCTCCAGGGGCAGCTTCGGAGCCAGCTCAGAGCTCCCAGGGACATCCGGAGCCCCCCAGGCTGAGCAGAGGTTTGGAAGGAGCAGAACAAGCACAGAGACCCCCGGGGGTCCCTCCTGTGTCCCTGAGCCACCCCCAGGGCAGTCCGTGCCCCCGACAGCAATGTCCCCAGCAGCCCCTCTCCTCTGGGTGGCCTCAGAGGAGCAGCACATCTGGGCTGCTGTGCCCCCCTGACCGATCTCCAGCACAGCCCCGGCTCCGGGCTGGCTGTGTCCCGGCCTTCCCTTCCCTTCCCTTCCCTTCCCTTCCCTTCCCTTCCCTTCCCTTCCCTTCCCTTCCCTTCCCTTCCCTTCCCTTCCCTTCCCTTCCCTTCCCTTCCCTTCCCTTTCCGTCCCTTCCCTCCCGGACCTGTTCCATGGCCTCCCGGAGCAGCCGCAGGCTCTGGGCCCGGTCCCTCTGGAGCAGCCCCTGCAGGCGGTGCAGGACCCGCAGCCGCTGCCGCAGGAGGGAGCAGCTGCCCCGCTCCAGCTCCCGCAGCCTCTGCAGGACAAGCGGAGTCACCCTGGGCTGCCCAGGGCCACCCCGCAGCCCTGGAGGGCTCTTCCCAAGGGCGGTGTCCGGGCAGGATCCCGGCCTTGCTGTCCATTGCTGGGTCGGTGCCCAGGAATTCTCCAGCCCTGCCTGTTTCTCTGTCCTTCCCAACATTCCAGCTCTCCTCCCTCTGCCGGGGCTCTCCAGGGACCCTCTGAGCTGCAGACAGTGACCCCAGGCTGCCTATTGACACAAGGGTGGTTTTCCCAACAAATTCTTCTCCTAAAAGCCTCCGTCCCTCAATAAACGCCCCCTGTGGATAAATCCAGCTGGGCTCTTTAGGAATTTGGGCGGCAGGAATGTTTCCCATGGGATGCTGGGCAAGGGACTGAGCTGTGGCAGGCTGTGATGTGTGTGCTCCTTCCCACGGCCCCTCCGGTGTGATCCTGGCGCCTCTGGAAAACCAGGAGTGCTCTGACCTCCAGCAGCTCCAGTTTCTCTTCTTGTAGAGTTGTTATTTTCCTTCTGTCCTTGTCCAGCTGCTCCTGGCCCACACGGGCTCCCTGCCCCTGCCAAGACTGCAAAAACCTCCTCTTTTCCCATTCCCACACCTTTGCCTCTTCCGGGAGCCGGCTCTGGCCCTCCCATCACCCCAGGAGCAGCAAAGCAGAGCCAGAGCAGCCGCCCCAGCCTGTCCCTGCCACCTGCAGCAGTGCCAGCCCAACCCCTGCTTGTGCCACCCCGAGGTCACCTCACCACGCTCTGCAGGTCCGTGTGGCACCGGTGACGGGTGTCCCGGGTGTGTCCCAGCAGTGCCAGGCCAGTCCTGTGCCAGGGACACCGTCACCCACACCCCCAGCTCTGCCCTCAGGGCGCCCATCCCCTCCTGGCCTTCCAGGGCCACCTCCTGCTCCAGCCTGGGTGCAGGAGCCATCCTTGGAGCCCCATACCTGTCTCTGTCCCCTTGGCTCCAGGGCCTGGCACCAGATCCCAGCTCTCGTGTCCCCTCATGGCTCCTCCTCAGAGGCTGCCCCGCCAGCCCCTGGCATCCAACACTGGGGTTACAATCCCATTTCCCCCTTTCCATTGCATTTCCTCGTGCATTCCCGGGGCCACCACGTGGGACACAAGGGCCAGTGCCAAGCTCGGTGTCCTGGCCCCTCGGTGTCCTGCTGCTCTCCAGATCCCAGCTGGAAGCAGAGCCAGGAGCATCCCTGCCTCCATTCCTGCCCCCACCAATGCATCCTGTCCCAGCTGGGGCTGTGCCCATGGCAGACCCCAAACCCCAGACCCCAGACCCCAAACCCCAGACCCCAGACCCCAGACCCCAGGGCTGTACCTTGCAGGGCAGTTCCCCTTTCTTGTCCCCTCGCAGCCCTGGGGACACAGGTGACCTCCATGTCCGGGGAGCTCCCACGGCTGTGCCAGCACCTGCGGGGGAAATGGCATTTGGGGAGGGAGGAGCCACAAACGCACAGAAACCCCACAGGCAGCCGGGGCTGGTCCCTGCCACCGTGTCCCTTGCCCTGGCTGTCCCTTCCCCTGCCTGTCACAGCCCCGCAGCCCCAGGGCCAGCCCGGACTCACTCCTGCTGCTGGCGGCTCCTTCCGTGTCCATGGCAGCCACACTGAAGGTGACATTCCTTCCATGTCCCCAGAGAGCCGGTGGTGGCCCCAGGGCGGGATGTCCCCTGGTTGTGGCCCTGCCGGCCCTGGGAGCGCTGCTGCCGGGAGCTCCTGTCCTTGCCCCAGGCCTGCTCCTGCCAGCAGCGATCCCTGCAGCGATCCAGGGGTGCCCAGCTGTGCCCAGCAGCTCCCCACGGGCACGGTCCCCGTGTCCCAGCGCTGGCTGGGCAGGGGGGCCCGGCCAGGGGACCCCCCAGGGCACCTCCCCATGGCTCTGGCTCAGGCTCAGGCGGGAGATGCTCGCTCCCAGGGACTCCAGGCTGCTCCGGGATGCAGAGCTGTCCTGCCGGGGGGCTCTGCCCGCCCCCATGGCCGTGTCCGAGCTTCTCCCTGCGGGGAACAAGGGCTCGTCCTGCCCGGGATGAGCTCCTGCCCTGGGGACATCCCCAGCAGGCTCCTGCTGGCACAGCAGCGGCTCCACCATCGCCTCCCAAAAGCTGGCAGCGAAATCCTCGGTGCAGACGGAGCTGGAGCTGCTGCAGCGGCCCGGGCGGGGCCGGGAGCCCGGGGGCTGAGCCCAGCCGGGCTCCTCTTCCCGTGGGACAGGGCTGCCACCCCGGGCACAGCCGGCACGGCGTCCTGCCAGCTCTGTGGGGACAGCAGAGCCATGAGCCCACCCCAGTGGGAAGGAGCCATCCCATCCTGCTGGATCTGAGCCACCTGGGAGGGGCTGGCAATGCCTGTTCTTATCGGGGAGCACCAAAGCACCGACACCAAACACATCCCACCCTCTGCTGCAAGACCCCCAACCGCCTCCAGCTGGAGGAGCCACAATATCATCCTTATTTTCATTTTAAACCAGGGGCATTGTTGACCTTGATGCTCCCATGGTCGGGAGGGGCAGTGCCAGGGAGGGCTGGCAGCATCCAGGATGGGGCAGGGATGGTGTCAGCTCCTCCCACGGAGGAATTTTCCCTAATATCCAATCTAAACCTGCCCTGGCCCAGCCTGAGGCCGTTCCCTCTGCTCCTGTCCCTGTTCCCTGGGAGCACAGCCCGACCCCCCTGGCTGTCCCCTCCTGGCAGGAGCTGTGCAGAGCCACAAGGGCCCCCTGAGGCTCCTTTGCTCCAGGCTGAGCCCCTGCCCAGCTCCCTCAGCCTCTCCTGGGGCTCCAGCCCCTTCCTAGCTCCCTGAACCTCTGCTCCATCACCATTCCCAGCCAAGCACTGCTCTGCAGAACTGGCAGAGGGGGTTGGGGGGCCAAGCAGAGCTGAGGAAGCCCCGAGTGCCCCGTGCCCACTCACCGGCCATGGCAGGACCTTGCTGGGAAGGATGGGGAGGATGGGGAGGATGGGGAGGATGGCACCGCCCCTGCTGCCACCAGCGCTCAGCACAGCCACACCCGGGAGCTGCAGGGAATGGAACAGGGAATGGGGCAGGGAATGGGACAGGGAATGGGGGAGGGAATGGGGCAGGGAATGGGACAGGGAATGGGGAAGGGAATGGGGCAGGGAATGGGACAGGGAATGGGGCAGGGAATGGGGCAGGGAATGGGGCAGGGAATGGGGAAGGGAATGGGGCAGGGAATGGGGCAGGGAATGGGGAAGGGAATAGGGAAGGGAATGGGGCAGGGAATGGGGCAGGGAATGAGGCAGGGAATGGGGAAGGGAATGGGGCAGGGAATGGAACAGGGAATGGGGCAGGGAATGGGGCAGGGAATGGGGAAGGGAATGGGGCACTGCCAGATGTGTTCACTGGGAGGACAAGGCAGGAGCACCCCAGGGCTGGTGCTGCAGCTGCCCCCCCACATCTGAGCCCCGTAAAGGAACCCCCCTTCCCACACCCCACACCTGGATTTCAGGTTTCATCAGCAGGGTCCAGATCCAGGATCCTGGAAGCCCTGGGCTCCAGGGCTGCAGAGAGGAGGAGAGAAGCGCTGAGGGTCTCAAAGCCCTTGGGCTGGGCCTGAAATCCCCAGGGGGGCTCTGCAGCGGGGCCAGGCAGGGCAGGAACCACCCTGGGCTCCCAAACCACTGCACGCTGAGGGGGATGGGGCAAAGGTGCCAGAGCAAAGGTGAGCTGGGCCAGGTGTGCTGGGCCAGCTGTGCTGATCTAGGTGTGCTGGGCCAGGTGTGCTGGGCCAGGTGTGCTGGGCCAGGTGTGCTGATCCAGGTGTGCTGGGCCAGGTGTGCTGATCCAGCTGTGCTGATCCAGGTGTGCTGATCCAGGTGTGCTCGGCCAGCTGTGCCAATCCAGGTGTGCTGGGCCAGGTGTGCTGATCCAGCTGTGCTGATCCAGGTGTGCTGATCCAGGTGTGCTGCGCCAGGTGAGCTGGTCCAGGTGAGCTGATCCAGGTGTGCTGATCCAGGTGTGCTGGGCCAGTTGTGCTGGGCCAGCTGTGCTGGGCCAGGGCTCAGTGAAGGTGCTGAGACTGACACAAGCCCAGCCCGGCCCCGCCGCCCCGGAGCTGCGGTGCCAGGGGTGATGGCGCCGGGGGCTGCCCTTCCTTAAAGCCGGGACATCGGCCCTGGAGCTGCCCTCGGGAGCTGCAGGTGCCCGGGGCCCCCCGGGCGCTCAGGGAGGGTCGCAGGGCCGGGGTCCCCCCAGGGCAGCCCCGACTCACCTGGGGCCGGCAGAGAGGAGGCAGGAGCGGCACGGGCAGGGCTGTGTGTCCCGGTCTCCTGGCAACATCCCGCAGGGACCAGTCTGAGCCTGCCCGGACCCTCCTCCAGCTCCCCCGGGCAGCTCCTGCCCCACAGAGTCCCCGGGACAGCTCCTCCTCACCATCCCCAGGGAATCTCCGTGTCTGGGTACCTTCCCCTGAGCCCCATTCGCTGTTCCTCCTCCTCTGGGCCAGCACCACCTTCCCCCTTGGCCAGGTCCCCTGGGACATCTCCAGCCCGATGATGTCTCCTGGCCCATCTCCTTCCTGGGGCAAACCCTGTCCTGCTTCTCCTCCAAGTTCCCAGATAATCTCCTTCCATGCTCCTGCTTCCCTGGCCCTCCTGTCTTGGACAACTTCCCCTGCAGCACTTCCCCTCCTGCCCCTCAAACCACCCTCTCTGCACCATCTCCTCCCCTTGGCACCTTCTCCCCCAGATCCTTCTCCTTCCCTGAACCACCACTTCCCTGGATTTCCATGTCCTTTGAGCAGCATTCCCTGGATCTTCTCCTTCCTGTGCCACCTCCCCGTCCTCCACCCCGTGTCCATGTCCCCTCTCACACCCAGAGGCCCTCCAGGACCTGCAGCCCTGGGGAGCCAGTGACCATCTCAGCACCACGGCCTTTAAAACTCCCGAATCCAAGTTTTATTTCCGTGTAGGAGAAGAGGGATCACTCACAATATATTATTGTTCAAAAAGAAAATACATTCAACAGCATTTACAGTGGAATGACATTAAAATCCTCGAGGAGGAACAGAAGGACCAGGAGATGGTGCTCTGGTTAAGTGCTGCTGATAAGATGATCTCTGGAAGATGGAGCAATTTTTTCCATTAGCCTAAAATCCGGGGGATTTCTGGGTTGGGGTTGCTCCTCGTGCTCCCCCAGGCTCCGTGGAGCTGTGCAGGGTCTGTGATGGGGGTTCCCAGATGGAGGGGGCGATGGGGGCTCAGCAGAGGGGACCCCTCGGGGCCCCAGAGCCCAGCACATCCCACTCCCTGCTCTGCTCCGCCCGGGAACAGCCCAATCCAGCCGGGAACAGCCTGTGCTGGAGCTCCTCCCTGCTCCAAGCTCCCGGGTGACACTTGCATTGACACAGCAAAAAGGCAAATAAGGCATTCTGAAAGCTCCATCTCACTCCTCCTAGAGCCCGGCCCGAGGGCACAAACCCCCCGGGACACTCCGGTGCTGCCACGGGCCAGGGCAGTGGCACCAGGGACCAGGGGGGAGCACCCTCCCTCTGCCAGGCAGCACAGCCGGGGCCAGGACACCTGGGGCAGCTCTCACAGGCCAAATCCCAGGCTGGAGCATTCAAGATCAGCTTTCCCGAGCCGGGGCAAAGCTCCAGGAAGGAGTGAACATCCTGGAGCAGCTGCTGCAACTCTCGGGACACTGGGAAGCAGCCTGGAGCATCCCACTGCCCGGAATTCCTAGTGCCACAAACCCCAAACACATCATTTCCAGATGGGAATGTCTCTGGCACACCTTTTCCATGCTACAGGATCCAGCTTTGGAGCAAACCGTTGCTTCCCTGCCATGGGAATCCATCACCACCACCCAAGCTCGGGGACGAGCCGAGGGGAATCGTACTCGTGCTGTAAAAACTCAGACAGACACTTCTGTCTTCATCATTTTTCATCTTTTGTGTACCATAGAAATTTAAGCAAAATAATTTTATATATATTTATATATATATATGTATAAATTAGAAGCAAATAAATAAGATTAAAGGGTGCACTGAGAGCAGTGGGGGCTGCCCCGCAGCACGGTGACGCCATCAGGGCCGTGGGGACTGTACACTGTGGGGATCACAGGGATGGAAGTGCTGGAAGCTGATCAGGAGGAGACTGATGGATGAGGAACCTGATTGCATAAGTGTCCCGTGTGCAAGCCTGGATATTCCAGTTACCATTGCCTCAAGGTTCGTTATTGCTAATTAACTTCACGTGGGTGTGACGGCCGGCTCGGGGCGGCCCCGGAGGCAGGGTCAGTGTGATATGATGGAGAGCCAGAGAAGGAGACAGCAAAAATGGGATCCAGCAGGGCCAGTGCAGGTCTCCAGGTGCTCCTGGCCCAGCAGATCCCATCTCTGGGATGCCACCACCTCCTGTTCCCCTCGGTGCTCCCAGTCCTCACCTGTCCCCAGCAGTGCTTGCTCCACGCCCAGTGCATCCAGGGCCAGGCAGGGTGATGGCACCTGGCAGGGCTGAGGGGGACGAGGGGTTCCCTGCCCTGACAAACTGGAGCTGCTGCAGGGAGAGCCCAGGATGAGGGAGGGGAGGAACAGGAGTCGGGAGCGGGTACTGGGGCGCAGGGACCCTCCAGCCTCAGCCTGTGGCCAGGCCTGGCTGGCTGAACGGGGTGGGAGATGCAGGACCAAGGCTCCATCCCAGCAGCACCACAGCATCTCTCCCCAGGGCACCTCTTCCCTCCCCTCCCACCCAGCCTCAGGCACAGCTCAGCAGGGAGACACCGATGGAAAAGCTGGAATTGAGATCCAGCCCCCGTGTGCAGGGACACAGAGCAGGGACACGGAGCCAGGAGCATCACTGGGACAAAAACTCTTCACTGCATCAGCCTGGTGTTCCCAGCCTCGCTGGGGCCATTTCCCCCTTCAGATGTAGTTGCAGGAAAACCAAAGCAAACCTCACTCAAACCACTCCCACACGATAAAGACAGGCCCAAGCTTTGCCTGAACACTTCAGACTGTGGGGAAGCACCTCCAACGCTCTTGAAAAAAACAAAAACCAGGTCAAAAACCCCAAAGTCACCAGCTGAAATATCCTACTTGGTGTTACTGGGATGACTGGGCACTGTGGAACCACCAAGAGCCTCTGGGATCAAGTGCCACAGCTCCTGGGGACAGTTTTCCAAGCAGAGTTGTTCGTGTCCGTCTTTGAAGGAAACCTGAACCAGGAGCAGGATTTGTTTTTTTTAAAAAAATAATTCCATAAAGTCCACACAGAAATGGGGTCCCAAAAGAAGAAAAAAAAATGGCAAAGAGAAGAGCTCACACAAGCACAGCATTCCCACACCCCGGGCATCTTTGGAAGTCGACGTCTCGGCCACTGAAGCCAAGGCGCTGGAGGATATAGGCAGCAACTCCTGACAGCAATGAACATCCTAAACCCAACCCAGCTCCACGTGTCCTCACTCCTAAGCAGTCGCTGGAAAATCCATCGTTTAAAAAAAAAAAAAAAAAAAAAAAAAAAAGATGCTATTTATTAGTGCATAAAAAAATAGGTTTGGAATCCCTGTTTGGATCTCTGCATGTATTGACTCTGTGGGCCCGGCGGGACGCTGCCGGCGTGTCCTCGCTGTCCCTCGGGCTGTGCCAGTGTCCCAGGGGTGGCCCCCGAGCTCAGGGGGGCTCAGAAGATGTCGGGGCACACGCTCCAGTCCTGCTTGTCCTTGGCCTCCCAGTAGCCGCCCTTGTAGACGCAGATCAGCTCCCCAGTGACGGCGTCCACCTTGCGCTCGAACCACAGCGGCAGGTACCCCTCGTAGTCCTTCCCTGGCCGGGCAGAACGGGGGTCAGGGGGGCTTCTGCACCTGCAACCCTGCAATCCCACAGCTCCCAGAAGAGCAGGGACTGGCTGCTGGTGCTCTCAGGGCTCAGGGACTGATTTGAGCCCAGCCCTGCCCTGGTCACGATTGTCAAGGGAAGACTGGTCTCCAGGGGGACAAAATGACTGGTGGGACAGGATGGTCAGGGACATGATGACCAGCAAGGCAAAGCAGCCAAGAGCCCTCCCTGCCAGAGCTCTCTGCCCCAAAAACCCAACCAGGCCCCACAAGCACCCCAAACCCGCCCATAAGGGTTCCCCAGAGCCGCCCTCCCCTGGCAGGGTGTGTCGCCACAACCATCAGCAGCTCAGTCCTGCACCCTGAGCCATCCCCAAGCACCTCCTCACCTTCCTCCATGGCCTCTACAGCCTCAGCCTCCCTGCGCCGGCGCACGGCTCTCTGCTTCTCCTCCAGCCTCTGCTTCTCCACGTTGGCCTCGTCCCAGCGGCCGCTCTCCATCAGCCGCTGGTCGGGGCGCAGCCGGCTGTCCGTGGGCGCCACGCGCTCCTCGGGCTCGTTCAGCGTCAGCGCCAGCTCCGAGAAGAAATACATGTTCTCAGCATTGTCCCTGAGAATGGCAGAGAGCCTGCTCAGCGTGGGGGCTGGGAAATGCCTCAGGCACAGCCCCACAGCCCCACTGATCCACTCCTGCTGTGCTGGGGCAGCTCTGGGACCCTCCTGACAGGAGAGACCTGGAGGGGCTGGAGCGTGGCCAGGCCAGGGAACGGAGCTGGGAAGGGGCTGGAGCCCCAGGAGAGGCTGAGGGAGCTGGGCAGGGGCTCAGCCTGGAGCAAAGGAGCCTCAGGGGGCCCTTCTGAGCTGCACAGTCACTCCAGTCTGCCTACAGCCACAAGGCTGTATTTTCCCAATTTTCTCAACAAATTCTTCTCCTAAAAGCCTCAGTCCCTCAATAAAACCTCCCTGTGGATAAATCCAGCTTGGCTCTTTAGGAATTTGGGCAGCATGGAATGTTTCCCATGGGATGCATGTGGCTGGAAAAGGGACTGAGCTGCTGACAAGTGTGTGATGGCTCTGGCTCTGCACAACTCCCTGACAGGAGGGGACAGCCAGGGGGGTCAGGCTCTGCTCCCAGGGAACAGGGATGGGGTGAGAGGAAATGGCCTCATGTTGCTCCACAGCAGTTTTAGATTGGATATTAGAGAAAATTCCTTCCTGGAAGGGGTGGTCAGGCATTGGAACAAGCTGCCCAGGGCAGTGGTGGAGACCATCCCAACAGAAAATCCCCAAAGCAGGGACTGTTGGTGCTCCCAGGGCTCAGAGACTGATTTGAGCCTTGCCATGGTCACAAGGGCCAAGGGAGGACTGGTCTCCAGGGGGACAAAGTGACTGGTGGGACACGATGGCCAAGGACATGATGACCAGCAAGGCAAAACAGCCAAGAGCCCTCCCTGCCAGAGCCTACTGCCCCACAAGCACCCCAAACTCACCCACAGGAGTCCCCAAAGCCACCCTCCCCTTCCAGGCATCCACCTCAGGAAAAGCCACTCAGCCCCACATGTGCCACCTGTCCTCAGGCCTGGGCACATGAGCCTCCCATTCCACAAGGCCCTGGCAGATCCTATCCCCTCCCAGTCCTGCTGTCCATCCCACCCCCAGGGACTCACGGGAGCGGGTACTTCCTCCACAGGACCTTTGGGGACAGTGTCTGGTAGACAGTTTTCTGCTTGCCCTCGGTGCTGGTGCTGCCATGGCTGCTGTGCAGGATCTTGGAGCACTCCATCTTCTCATCCCACGTGCCAGACATGACGTAGTGGGCTTTGCCGTCAGCGTCGCTCACCACCCCCGTCACCTGGCAGGGGGACACGGCTCTGGCGGCGTGTGGGAATGGCCAGGGGGACACCACAGCCTCCAGGTGCCCAGCTGGATGTGGTGCTGTGTCTCCTGGACATCCCTGACCTTGCAGGTGGGTGTCCAACCCACCAAACCCCTCCCAGTCTCAGTGCTGCAGCTCCAGCACATCAGAGCCAAACCACGGGACATGGAGGTGCCACCCAGCCCTCCCTGGTGACCCACGTTAGAGGTGCCTGGCCAGCCCGTGAGCCCCATGCTGGGGCTCATCCCAGTGGCACTGGGAGCCTTAGGAGTGACCCCTGAAGGAGCAGAGTCCCTGCTGGATACTCACCTTGCGGGGAACATCCCTGGAGAAGTAGCTGTAGGGGGTAAATTTCAGCTGGCATTTATCTTTGGACTTATGGTTAACAATCTCTATTTCACCAGACTGGATAAAAGACACAGAACCACAGCAGGGAGAGACAGAGGAGGTGTTAGTTTTAGTGCAGGTACCAATTCCCCACTGGGCACAGCAGCACCAGTGGCTGCCCCCCACTCCAGCCACCCCCAGCACCTGCTGGCCTCGGGCAGAGCCAGGGAAGGCTCCAGGAAGCCTCTCCCACCCCTGCAGGGAAGCACAGCTTCCCATCGTGGCAGGACCACGTGCCCAATGCTCCTCCAGCCCCCCAGGGCCAAGCAGAACTGTGTCCTCACCCACCTGGTCGATCCAGAGCTTGCCCACGATGATGTTGTGCACTGTGGAGGTGACTTTCCTCCACACATAGTGGTTCCCACTGGAGTGGAACTCCAGGTGGATGGCGCCTGTGGAGACAGGAATGATCTGAGCTCAGCAGGGGCAGGTGTTCCCCAGAGCCCACCACCACCCCAGCACTGTGCTCATCCCCTAACCAGGTCTGGCTCTGGGTTCATCCCCCCCTTAGTCTGCTCCAGAAAGGGAGGGACACCTCCTGCCAGGCCCTCTGCCCTCTGCCAACAGCCCTCACTTTTAAAGCAGGTCACAAACGTGCTGCCTGGTTGATTCAGGCACTGGCACCAGTCTGGGAATGCTGCCCAGCCCAGGGACAGGCAAAAGGAAAATAAAATGCTGGAAGGAGGCAGTTTATTGCACTTGACTGGCAGGGAGAGAGTTAAAACAGGCAAAGTAAACTGTAAATATCGTGGAAGAAGAAATCACTTCCTGGACAAGCAGGGTATGTATTTCCAAAGCAAAGGAGCCTTTGCAGCTGGCATCATTTCCACTTCCAGGGCAGACATGTTATTGTTGGATCATTGGATCAGGAGCACAAACCTGGGCTCCTTAACTGCCTGGGGCAGAACCCAGTGAGCCCCAGGTGAGCCCAGGGAACTCCCAAAGTCCCAGGTGAGCCCAGGGGATTCTCAGAGTCCCACGGGAACCCAAGGAATTGCTCAAGGCAAAGGCAGCAGTTTCTTTAACTGCTGGGTTTTGCATGAGCAGTGCAAGGCCAGGCAGTGCCAGGGAATTGCAGGACCCATCACCTACCCAGTGGCATGATGGAGAGGTATTTGCCCCTGAACTTGCTGGCGATGGTGATCTCCTGCCACAGCGTCCACCCTCGCCTGGAGTACACGTGGTGGGCGGCTGCTGGGGGGTGGTGGCTCACCTGGGGACAGGACACACAGCCCATGAGGACACAGAGCCCAGCTGAGTGCTCAGAGAGGGGACAGCCCCACACCAGCCCAGCACTAAGGATGCTCCAGGCCCTGGGCAGCACATCAGCTTTGGCACTAAGGGTGCCCCCGCACACCACAATCCCCTCCTGGGCAGTGGGGGCACCCCCAGGCAGTGCCCTGGCAGCAAAGGGAGACACACCAGGATCCTGCCAGGACTGGCTCAGGCTCATTTCAAAGCATGATCCGTGAGATCTTCACTTGAGCAACCATTGCTGTGAGATGCTGCTGTTCCCTGAGCCCAGGACAGGGCCCTGCTCTCCTGGGATCCTGGCTGAGAAACATGGATGTGCTGGCACCCCAGTAATCCCACTGGAACAGCACCTGGGAAATCCCAGAGGACACAGGCCCACAACTGGTCCAGAACACACAGCAAGACTTTGGCTTCTCCCTCACACACACACCAGGCTGGAAAAGTGGACACAGCACCCTAAATCCTGAGAGTGACTTGTTAGAGGTGGTGCTCACATGGCCCTGCCCTGGAAAAAAAGCTGCCCAAACCCAAGGCAGGAGCAGGAATATCCCAGGCAGAGGGACCTGTCCTCAGCAGGCTCTCAGCTGGTGGCACAGCCTGGCACAGGCACCCATGGATCCCTGGAGCTCTGGGATGATTTCCCTGCTGTAATTACAGGCTGAGCGCCCCGAGCTCAGGATTACACACACGGGCAGAGCCAGGGCCTCGCCATTAAATCCAGGCACCAGCAGCAGGAAATCCTATTTGGATAACTGGATTTCAGGCACTGGATTATCACTGCTTGGCTGGGCACGTTGGCAGGCTGAGCAGCACAGGCAGCACCAAGGAAAATTCAGAGCAGTGGGAAAGGAGGCTGGAATTGGTCAGGAATATCAAATCTGGGTACAAACACAGGAAAACTGGGACCAGCCAGAGAAGCAATTCCAGGCAGGTTATTTATTTGGGAGGGAACAGGGATGGAGGAAGGAGTGTGGTGAAAAAGGGGGTGAAAGAATGAGAACAGGGATGATGAAAGTTTGGGAATGATGCAGTCAGGAGTGTCCAGCAGTACTGGACAGGCAGGACAGGGAGAGATGTGGTCAGAGGTACCCAGGGGGGACAGGTAGCCCTGGGCTTGGCACTGCAGCTGGGATGAGGCTGAGAAATCTACCCAGGACTTCCAGCTGTACCCCAGGAAGGTGAGGGTGGCAGCTGGCCAAGGGATGGATCCATCCCTTCCAGGCTAAACCAGGTGACAGGCCAGGAAGTGCTGCCAGGCAAGGGGAGGTGAAGGTGTGACACTGCTGAGCTGGGAGAACCTGAGCTCTGTGACAGCTCTGTGACACTGTGCTGGGGTGGCTGAGGCTTGAGGCCACCTCTGACCCTGGCAGGCAGGAGGGCTCAGGTTGTGGCTGGCAGTGTCCAACTGCAGCCAGGGGCACTGGCATGGCTCCCAGGCTGGGATGGGCCATCTGGGGACACGCAGAGCTGGGTGACATTGGGCCCACAGCGCTGGGGCTGGGGAGGGACAGCAGAGCCAGGAATTGTGGGGATTATCTAGTGCAGGACCCTCCTTGGGTCACACTTCCAGGAGACCTCACAGAGCCTGCTCAGCATGGCCTAGAGAGGTTGGGATGGGATGGGATGGGATGGGATGGGATGGGATCCATGGGATGGGATCCATGGGATGGGATGGGATCCATGGGATGGGATCCATGGGATGGGATGGGACAAGAGGTGCCATCCTGCCTCAAGCCAGCGCTCCACAGGTGTCTGACAAGTCTGGGTACCCACTGCCAGGGAGGGCTTTGTCCACCCCTGGGTGTCCTGCAAGGAGCTGGTGGCAGAGCCTGGCACCACTGCAGCAACTGCTCCAAACCTGGGGACAAAGGGCCAAGCCAGTCCAGTCAAACCTGTGACCCATCCCTACCTTGTCACCCAGCCCAGAGCACCGAGTGCCACATCCAGTCCTTCCTTGGACACCCAGGGGTGGGGACTCCACCACCACCATGTCCCCCGCCCATTTCTGGGAGAAGAGCCCCGGGAAGGCTCGGGGAGGTGCCCCCAGCAGGACGGCAGCAGCAGGAGCAGCCCCAGGGCTCACCTGCTCGCAGAGGGAGCGGAAGCCCAGCTCCTCCAGGCGGTCCAGCTCGAAGGTCTCCCCCAGCAGGGGGTTGAATGGCTTTGCAGTGCGGTGGACGGTGGTGGAGTAGGAGGACACGGAGAAGGCGGCCACAAAGCACATCTGCTCCGTGGAGCTCTCACACTTCACTGCCTTGTCCAGCAGCTCGTGGTACTCCAGGTCCTCCGTGAGCCGCTGCAGCATGGACAGGGGCTCGTTGAAGTTCACCTGCAGGGGAACAGGGTGGGGTTAAGAAAGCAGGAGAGATCCCCAAGAGGCACCTCCAAGCCCAAAGGGAATGGAATATGTGCTCTGCTCCCTGATCTGTGCCAGGCAGCGCCAAGGTTCGGGGTGTGGGGGAGCCAACAGCCCCGTGGGATGATCAGGGATCAGCCCAGGTATCACCCTGACCCCAAAACGAGCCTCAACAGTGAGATCAGCCCCCTCCCAGAGGCATCCCTCTGGCCACAGGACAGGGATGTGCTGCTCCCCAGCCTGCCCTCATCACCTCCATCCCTGTGTGCCAGGGGACCCAGCTGCCCAGAAAACCTGGAAAAGCCCCATTTTGGGGTCTCCATGCTCCTGGGACTCCAACACTTCTATTTTTCACTCTGAAAATACTGAAACTAAAAAATAATTGAAAGCAAGACGGAGCCACAAAAGGTCTTCTGCCTTCTTAGTTTCATTTCAAAACAAAGAAATATATTTTAAGAGGAGCAGATGGCTGAAGAACCACTTCTGTAAGCCAAGTTAAATATTTCATAGTAGAAAAAACAAACTCCAGATTCCAGGATTTAGCTTTTTTTAGATTTTCCACTCAGGGATTTAGCCTGCAAGTGGCAGGGATCTTACAGCATCAGAGAAAGAGGGAGCTGGGGAGAAAGAGCAGCATCAAATCCACATAAAGAGCAAATCACTTGGGATAATTCTCGGGAAAGATGCAGAGAACAAAGCCACCAGCTGCATCCTCAGCTCTGCTCAGGCAACAGGGAGCAAAAGCCTTTCATGGGGGAAGAAGATGAATCTACCCAAATTCCTGCAACTGTTTTTCTCCTCTTCAGTGCTGCAGGTTTGTTCATTCAGAAGGAGAATCAAGGAGCTGTTTGCACAAGGGGTTTGTCAGTGCATCACATCCCCAGGAAGGGGATGGGTCTCACAAGACCTCAGAGAACCTCAAAAATGCTTTAATTATTCAGGAATCTCCCCAAAGAATGTCCACATGCAGCTGAGCTTGTGGGGTGGATCCTGGTGCATCTCTGGCAGGATCTTCCTTCTCATTTCATAGGGACTGTGGGATCCTTCAAGATTTCACAGAATCCTGGAATGGTCTGGGCTGGAAGTGACCTTAAAGCCCATCCAGTGCCACCCCTGCCATGGCAGGGACACCTCCCACTGTCCCAGGCTGCTCCAGCCCCAATGTCCAGCCTGGCCTTGGGCACTGCCAGGGATCCAGGGGCAGCCCCAGCTGCTCTGGGCACCTGTGCCAGGGCCTCAGACCCTCATGGGGACAATCTTTTCTTGTATTTAATCTAAACCTCCTCTCTTCCACCCTGCCCTCAGGTTTGGACTCAAGCAGCTCCCAGGATGATTTGATTGATAGGAGAAGTATAAAATTCTCTCTCCAGGCACCAGCAGCTGTTGGGGTTTCACATCCTGAGCTTATTCCTGTGCCCATCACACCCTGATCTGCTGCTGCTGCAGAACTGGATGGCGCTGGGCTGTCCATCCCAGCTGGAAATAGCACAAGGAAGAGACAGCTCATCACTCTCAGGCAGAGCTCTGAGCTCTCACTCAGGCTCTGTTTGAAGAGACAGAGCACAACCAATTCAGCATCCCAGCCCCTGGAATGTGCTCCCTCTGCTCTTTACCCAGCAGAGGATGGACCATGAATATGGCTCTGTGCAGCCCATGTGGGGGCTGTTCCACACACACCCCCCAGCAAACCCATTCTGGCCATCACAGGGAGCCTTTGCCTGAACCAGCAGCACCCAAAACCTGCCCCCAGCACCTCCTTCACCAAAAAGCTGCTCTCTGTAAGGAAGAAGAGGCTCTCTGAGCCCCTGGGGTGGAACCCAGCCCTGCCATGGTTGGTGCAGGTGGGGCTGAGCCTTGGTGTCCTGTCCTGGATCACAGGGGGGAAAACATCACCAGCAGCAGGGTCCCTCCTTCATGAATCCCATGGATTCACAGTGTCCTGCTCCCCTTCCTGCCTCTGCAGCAGCTGGATATGCAGGGACACTCAGGCAATGTCCCCCTCTGCTCCAGCTTGGCCAGGAGCAGGGATGTGCTGGAGCCAGTCCAGAGGAGGCACCAGAGAAGCTCTGAGGGCTGGAGCTGCTCTGGAGCCAGGCTGGGAGAGCTGGGGGTGCTCACCTGGAGAGGAGAAGGCTCCAGGGACACCTCAGAGCCCCTTGCAGGGCCTGAAGGGGCTCCAGGAGAGCTGCAGAGGGACTGGGGACAAGGGATGGAGGGACAGGACACAGGGAATGGCTCCCACTGCCAGAGGGCAGGCATGGATGGGATATTGGGAATTGGGAATTGTTCCCTGGCAGGGTGGGCAGGCCCTGGCACAGGTGCCCAGAGCAGCTGGGGCTGCCCCTGGATCCCTGGCAGTGCCCAAGGCCAGGCTGGACATTGGGGCTGGGAGCAGCCTGGGATAGTGGGAGGTGTCCCTGCTCATGGGGTGAGACTGGATGGACTTTAGGGTCCCTTCCCACCCAAACCATTCCACAATTCCATGATGAGCATGCAGCAGCTACCAGCACAAAATCCAATCCCTGGTGATGATCTCCTGTCCCTGCTTGGGGCTGCTGTGCCACCACAGCATCAGCAGGACCATCCAGGGCTGTAACCCAAAGCTCTGCACAGCCAAGAGCTGCCCAAATCCACCCCTGTGCCAGCTCTGGTGCCAGGGACACTCACGGGCATGGGGATCTTGGAGAGCTCCTTGCCAATGCAGTTCTTCATGATGCTCCAGAGGTTAAGGCTGTAGTTGGGTTTGTCAGGAATTCGAGTCCTTCTCCTCTTCCTTGGCAGGAGATCTTTGCCTGTGGACTCATTGTAGCTGCTTTGATTTGAGCTCTCAAACACCTGCAGAAGCAACAGAAGGAACTCAGGTGTAAGCTGGACCCAAACCAGACCCAGCATCTCCCAGGAACAGCAACCACAGCCCAGGAGACCCCTGAGGAGCACTGCTGGAAGCCTGTTCTCCAGGGAAATATGGGTACAACTGTCCCCCAACACCCTCCTGTTTCCCTCAGGAGAATGTTTAGGGTGCTGATGCCTGCTGACATCTGTGACTCGCAGAGGAACCACCACAGAGCACCTGGACCCAGATGCAGGGTCCATTCACAGCCATCCCCTCTGCCCTGGTTCCACCCCAGCAGCACCACCCTTCCCACCTGCCCAGCCCACTCACACTGTCCTCCAGGTTCCAGTCCTCGGGGTGGCCCTCGCTGGCCCCGCTCAGGTTGCTGCCCGAACGCCTGCGGGGAGGAACAGCAGTGGGGAGCACAGGGCAGGGAACCCCAGGGCTGTGCAGCACCCCCAGAGCATCTCCTGAACCCCCCCAGGGACTGCCAGGAAGGAACTGGGGTGACAGAGGCTGTGCACAGGTGTTAGGAGGGGATTCTAAAGACAGGATGCTCAGGAAAGGATTCTCAGCCACAGCCCTGGGGGCACAGAGATTCTGCTTTTGTCACCAAGCCCAGTGATGTGACCATGGGTCAGACCACAGGCTCCTCCAGCCCAGGTGTCCATGGAGGAGTAAGAGCAGGTGACAGCAGACAGAGGGCAGGGTTTAATGGGACACTGGGAACAAATTCTTCCCTGTGAGGGTGGGGAGGCGCTGGCACAGGGTGCCCACAGAAGCTGTGACTGCCCCATCCCTGGCAGTGCCCAAGGCCAGGATAGAGGGGCTTGGAGCAACTTGGAATAGTGGAAAGTGCCCATGCCCACGACAAAGGGTGGAATGAGAGGAGCTTTAAGGCTCCTTCCAGCCCCACCCATCCCACGATTCCATGGTTCTGTCAAGGCAAGGAGCTCCCTGTCTCTGCCCAACACTCCGAGGGATTTCCCTCCAAGTCCCTGCTGCCATCAGCTGAGGGGCAGAGGACTCAGCTCTCCCACAGCGCTGCCTGACACTGCCCTTCCTCACCTGCTTCACTACAGCTGGGGGCCACCCTCAGCCTTGCTCCAGGAATGCAGGAGCAGCCGGACACAGGATGGACCTCTGGACAGAGGCTGGGGAAGTTCTGGAGGACATGCCCTCAGAATGACCCCGTGGGAGGGGCTGCTGCAGGAACACCGGCTCTTCCCAGCCCTCCCCGCATTCCCGGGCAGGCAGGGGCGGTACCTGTGGTGCTTGGGGTCTGCAGTTACTGTGATAAAAGCTGGTGCGTCCTCCATGGCATCGAAGTACTCGGTCTCCTCATCTTCATCACTGGCCTCTCCTTTGGCAGACTGCACACTCCCTGCTGGCACAGAGGCTTTGAGACAGAGGCCACCGCGGGATCTGTCCCCAGAGCCCCCACTGTGTCCCCTCACAGCCTGACCCCCCCTGCATCCCGCTCCACACCCCGAGGATGCTGTACCGATTTCCAGCTCCTCGAAGCCAGGATGTGCCCTGCTCCCCAAGCCGGGCACACAAAGCCGTG